>NC_055690.1:12179713-13545963 GCF_017639745.1 Melanotaenia boesemani
ATTACCATTACTATAATTTACAAAGATGAGAGATATACATAAGCAAATAGGATGCAAATAAGTTACACTCATTTATAAACAGTTAAAGATGAAAAGAAAAAGAGAGACAGGAAAATACATCAGGGTAGTCTCATAGGGTTTTGACTGCTATCCTCCCTGATATAAAATGATCTCATATTGCATATCTTTGGTGTCATGAGCTCTGCCTGTGGGAGTGGGCCTCAGATGGATTACAGTAAAAGTAATCACAATACATGAACATGAGATGTATTTCTTTCTGGGGAATGCTTCTCTCTTTTTGCCACCTTCTATGCATGTCCATCACCCTTCCTGCAGTGCATGCCACCAATCTCTTCCGATTTCAGTCTCCACTGCATATAGATGCTCCCACTTCACTTTTGTCTCATCTAAATAAAGACTGCACTTTAGCAACTGTTAAGTGTAGCAAGAATTGTTTTCACCTTGTGGGTCTGTCTGGATATCTGTGTCATCATGGCAAAATGTGGTCCTGGATGACTACTGTAGTGGAAACTACCAAATAATTTAACTTAAGTACTTTGTGTGGATAAAGATTATCTAAATGGTAGCACTGGAATAAAACAAGATGAAGTTAGGAAACTTACAGGTATGTAATGCTGCTTGACTGTTCCCAAAGGTGATCCAGTCTAAATTTGCTTTATGGTTGCTGCTTGAGTAAAGGCATTTCATGTAAAACCACCAATCCATCAGTGGATTGTATTTATGTTAAAATTATATTGAATGAATTCAAATATGACAAAGAGACAATTATGCAATGGGTTCACAGCCAAAATGACAAATACAACCAAAATATAACGTCTCAATAATCTAATACATGAAAGACAAGTAATGCTGAGAAAGAAAAGAAAATCAAGTTAGGGTAGTGTCTAGTGAGCATGTCACTCACTTGCCATCGAAGGGGTTAGCTCCAGGGATGATGTGAGTGCTGTCCCTGCCCACCAGGAAGCGCACTCGATCATAGAAAGTCTGCAGGTTGCTTTGTGCAGAGGACATCTGTGTCTCCTGGATGATGTCCAGGGGATCCGGGGATCCGACACACAAAGAGGTGGTGTGACAGGTTGCCTGCAGACAGCAGTCTGGATCCATGCAGTCCACCAGGCCATCTGACAAGGTCAAACAAGTCACACACAAACAAATTCATTTAACAGTATTGTACACACACACCTGAAGAAAGAAACTAAGCATATACACACTGCAAAGTTTGCTAAAGGTAAAGGTAAATTTCTGGTAAATTTTTTTTAATGAATATATTGCTCATTCAGTTAGCTTAAAGTAAAGTGAAAAATAGCTATACAAAATCAACATTTGTACTGACCACTCTTCCTTTTTGAAACACCAGTTCTTTGTGGTAAACTTCTGCATGACTTCCAGGCTGACTTTATGATGCTGACACCGGTGCGTTTTACACTCTTTAGCTTTTCTTGCTCCTTATATCAATGTAGATGGTCCTTTTTGACTCTAGATCTATCTCTGGAACCTCAGCAGAATGAATCTGGGGTGGCTCAATAAGAACTTGTCTGTATTTTGCAGTAATAAGGCCATCTTATTTCCATTAAATTCCCAGCTCCATTTGCAGAAATTAACTTAAACACCATAAACACTCTACTTCTGTTGTTTGTGGACATTTTCCCAAACATCCTTTGACAAACTACTTTGAATTAAATTGAAGCACATCAGGAAAGTCAAATTAGAGAACCTGCTGCCATTTTTCTACAGGGTTTTTGCAAGAACTAGCTATGTATGTACATCAAGGGGGTGACTTCCTGCCTGTAAGCTAAATATAAAGTACATATATCAAAATAGAGATCAGGAAAAGTTGTACTAGTGGTGCCACAATTTTACTGTAGTCTGCCAGGTCTTAGCTGATGATGCAACAAGACATTCATATTTTATAGTCTACTGAGCCTCCTTGGCTGACCATTGTTTCCAGTACCACATCCTTTCAATGTGTCAGCTTTTTTACCTGGACAATCATATATTGCATTTTTTATTTTACTTTCTTAAACAATGTGTAGAAGCATGCACTATATCTGTATGTGCTAATCAAAAAAATATATAATGATCAATAATGTGCAGAGGATAGAAAACAGCTGTCTAAGATTTCTTTGTATGGTATTGTATATCTAAATCATTAGGGCATTTTAGCTTTATTCGTGGTTCTCTATCAGCAGTTTAGATAAGATAATGCATACAAGAAAGAGTTGCTGTGTAATGCACTTTACTTGCTGAAGTGGGTCACTGGACTCCCCTATTCGTTCAGGGGCCTAGCCAGATGGGTGATAAAAATAAACTCTGCTGTCAGTAGTCAGTCAAACCTGCTGCAGCACCTTGCTTTTGCCAATGAGAGTTGTGTGGTCCCTCTAAAGTGATGGGTAGACAAACTGCCTCTGCATAAATAAGGGATGCTAGTGCATAGCTCAAGCTGAGAATGAGGTCTGGAAGAAAGGAAGTCACGTTTCCCACTTGGCCTGAAGAGTGGTGCAGCCCCCCCTGGCTGGCTCTCTGTGTGTGCCTGGCTGTGCTTAAGGCTAGTTAGAGGGGAGAGCAAAGACTTTCCTCTGGTGCCAGCGAATGTTTGAGGCCTCAGGCCAGGTACACTGCTTTTTAAACAAATCTTGCTATTGAGGTGACTTCCTATATTAATACTTCAAATTATGGCTTTCTCTGTTTTATCACCTGGCAGTATAACTTTAGTTACACACACACATGTATATTTATTTATTATGTAGACGGTGATGTCGCTTGCTGGTAGCCGACAGCCACCTTACTCAGTCACACACTCATTTGTCACTTCTCTCTCCTATAGTCATAAATAAGGAAATTAGCTGTACAGACCAAAACATCTTTTAACTGTAGACATGATTTCTCCTTGAATTTTTGATCTTAACAGAGATTATCACTTCTCTAAAGCCAGCTTGAAGTGGACATGTCTTCATTTTTCAACCCTGAAGGCTGCTGCTTCCCCATTTATTTGTTGAATGTATGCTAATATGTTTTATCCCAATGCTTGTGTGGGTTTTTATGATTGCTTTTCATTCTCTCTTCTCCTCTTTTCTTATTTGCCCTAAAAACCGCCACCACACCGCCCCCAACTCTCTCTCTTTCCAAGAACTGCTCAAGGTTTTGTCAAGTTTAAATAAAGTTTGCTCTTTGGGGTTTGGGCTTTGGGTTCTGTAACGCATCTCGAGACAATTTCAAATGTTATTGGCTCTGTACAAATAAAACTTGATGACCTGTATAAAATCACAACTGAGCCTGAAAAGCAATGAAGCAAGAACAGAATATTCGCAAGCACTAAGGTGGTTAATTTTATTGTCAAATCATGTCTGGTTAAGTATCTCTGTTGATGCCTGGCCAATGTCAGAAGACACTGCAGTGTGTCGTTTGCGATTTTACCTCCATCGTTGTCCTTGACATCACTGCATGCGGTTTCCATAGAGGTGTCACAGCCAGTGCCCCTCCAGCCCAGCTGGCATACGCAGTACCAGCCATTGTTACCCAGGGTGCACCTACCATTTCCATTGCACAAACCAGGGCAGCCCTCTGGTAACATAAAAAAGGACAAAGATCAGGGTCAGAACGGAGTATAGTATAAAAAATAGGAATGGGTAAACAATGTACACTGTGGACAAACACTAGCAATAACATACAAACACAAAGTTGGACTGCTTAATGATTAAGATTTGTAGCTAATAGTTCTCTGCTATAAGTCATGTAAAGATTTTAAATGGGTGAGAGCAGCCATTATGACCCTTATTTGAAGCTGATTAATTAGATACATCTTTTGGGAAGCTTCTAATATCCCTTTGCAGTAAAATCAGATAAGAGGGATTTTCTAAATCAATTTCCACTTATGACTACAGCAGATTAGCCTATACCTGTGTTACAACAGCTGGGTAATGAGAGAGGTGTTGTATATGATCGTATTTTTGCACATAATTGCAACGGTTTTTATGTAATTTTGTGCTTTAGCTGTTATTAATATAGTGTTATTGCTATTGCCTTGAGCAACAAGAATGAACTGTGTTCTCATAAAAAGGTCTAAATTATTGCTTGATAAATTACTCCCTTACTCTTCTTAGCAATCAATAAGATTATCCCCTGAGGAAGAGAGCATGTTCTGTCATTAACAGAAGTAGAGGGCTAAATAAAATAGTATGAAATAGATAAGGCTAAGCATAAATGCTTTATGCAGAGGTGGGCTAACGGCATTCTTGGGCTTACAACCCTGGGGGATTTAAAGCAAGCTACAGCAGAGTGACAGTAGTAATATTCCACTGTTTCACTTAGACAGGTCTTCACAAGGGCACAGATCAGAGGATTATCTTGCCAATTCTTCAACGCCTGTTTGACATTTATCTGGTACCTTATGATTTGGATCCTCTTGCTGAGTCAGAGGGTAAAATCTCAGCATATCAAGCAAACAAGTCTGTCACAGTTTGTGTTGTTAGCAGACTGCCTCAGTACAGAGAATGCCAAGCTGACCCATTTTTATCAAGTAAAGAGACTTGTGCAGCTGTTTCTACTGTATGCACTCGTACATCACCCAGACAGAACAGCAGTGGAAAAAAAGCAAAAGATGGAAAAGACAAGAGGCAGATATGGTGAATAGGAGATGTTTAAAAGCAAGACAGATAATTTGAGAGATGACCAGAGTAAGGATGGTTTCGTGGCAGGACTTAGTATAGCAACCGATTAGACAACAATCAAGATTTTTACTTACTTTGGCACGTTTATTTCATATAAATGCTGATAAAAATCTCCAAAAGCAGAAATAAATTTAAAGTTACTGGTTTAACTGTTACAAGTGCCTTTTAAATATTTTTAGATACCATTGTGTCCTCCAGTTCTCAATACTGTATAACACTTAATTGTTTTAGTTAAATAGTAAAATATTGTATATTTTACCCCACTGGCAATCAATTCATCTGCAGCTGTTCACTATTACTTTAAAAACAGTTTAAGTTTTTTTGAATGTGAACAACTGCTAGGAATATATAAATAATAATAAAAGGATAAACCATGAACTATAATAAAAGGCTAATGTGAAAAACTAAATGTTTTTCTCAGCTGCAGGAAAACAACAAAAAAATAAAAATTAATTCCCATTTAAAAGAGCAAAAAACATAAAAAAAAGGTTGATACATTATTTTGTCTACTAGATGTTTTGGCACTAGTCATTCTTATATTGAACAAATGGACAAAATAACTCTGGTTAGACCAGTGGAAAAGGATGGTTAATAAGCTTAGAAAATGTGTTATAAGGATAAATAAAGATCCAGTCTCTGTTGGCATCATTTCAACCTAATTGGCAGTACTTTCAGAGAGAAGCCCCTGCAAAGCTCAGCCCAAGCTGAGGATGTAAGTGTTCGATGAGCTCCTTTGGCAGCCGCTTTCATGACAGGTGGTCCATTACCAAGCACAGTAAGAGCAAGAGAGGGTGCTGGTGGCAGAGAAGCAGGGCTGCAGCAGAGCCACCACCCCCTGCTTGCCTAGCACCAACCAGACCACGAACTCTTTTAATTAGAGAGGATGCGGCCTTAGCCTCAGCCATCAGGCACTGCTCACAGCTGCACACTCATACATAATGCATGGCACAGGTTTATCAATACCTTTTTCCAACATCCCCCCTATAGAGAAAGAAAGGATGTCTGCAACCCAAACATCTAACACATAAAGAAAACAGCACAACTTGACTCAACAGGTGCGAAGGTGCTAAGTGGAGATTACTGCGAGACAATATGGCAAAAAAGTGATGAGAAGTGGGAGTCTGTGAGTTGTTTGGGGCATCGGGAGGTGCATAGCAGCTGGTTTACATCAGAGTATGGAGAGCATGGTGTGTGCATGATTTTTTTTATGTTGGTTGGAGTTACAATGGGAGGAGGGGAAAATAGAAGGAAGGAGGAATGCCATACCTTTCACTACCTTATCCAGATAGTGAGCTTGGGAGATAAAAGACAGGACATATAAGGGAGGTTTGAACAGTGCCACTTTCGTGACAGGACAGCAGGGCAATGTGTTAGTTTACATTACAAAAAGTTATTAAAAAATAATAGAAAAAAATGCTGCCATGAAGCATTGCAAGCATGCATTACAAGCAACACATCAAATATGATCCAACACAGAGGAAAGCAATGGAGATGGAAGAAATACTGGGGAAATCATGGAACACAGAGAAAGAAAAAGTTAGACAGGGAAAGAGCAAGAGAGTTGATAAAAAGTGCAACATTCAGAAAGAACATCTCAGTCTGTCCCTGCTTGTTAAATGCTGGGATTGGCAAAATGTCTCAAGGGAGTATTTTAAAAGCAACATGATTGATGCATTACCACTATTAAATCTCTTCAGCAATATTGTTCAGGAGGTCAAGATGTTCAACGAAAAGCTCTTTTAATTTTGACAAACAGCTACAGAAAATGAGTTCACCAGAAGCCTTGCCAGTACTGGGACCAAATCAGACCTCATGTACTCCACAGCATGGGGCCTGGGGCCAACACAGAGCCCTCTAATGAAAATTGATTAAAATGAGATCTTCAGCATCTTAATGGACAACACAGAGGAATATTCCTGTTGAGTGGGGATCTCAATATGGCCTTTATAAAAGACCCATCAATAATGTAAGGCCAGCATATAAAACATTCACAAACTGAGTCAAGGCTCTGTACTGAAGCAAAACTGCTTCAATATATGAATGAGAAAACTGAGAAAATGTATTCTTATATGTCAGAATGTCTCACAAGATTTTTCAGGTTTTGTTCCGACTTCTTTTAAACTCTTTTAAACTCTTTAATGTTTGAGAGTGGCAAATTTCTGATTAATGAGTGACTGCAACATGAGTAGGGGAGGTGGACTTTGTGCTTCCACTTCCTTCCCTTTGCCTGCATGGTTGTGTAATGCAGTTATAATAAGTGGGTTACAATGTGCAGCAGCAAATTAAAAAATAAATAAATGAAAAATAAAAAAGTGGTTGATTTTTTTTACTTGTGTTCTCATACCATAGAAAATATTAACATAATGTTGGTTGATGTATTGCTTTTTCTAACATATTCTGCTGAGTATATCAAACTATGACAATGGAAGAACACTCATGTTTTATGAGTGGTATATATTATTTTATTAAAACACAGGAAATGATGAAGTAAAGGTAATTTTTCTGAAATATATTAAAGTATTAAATGTAAAAAACGAATTACAAGAAACATTTAACTACAAAAAACCATCATCATCTTCACAAGAAAAGAGAAGAGAAGAGAAGAGAAGAGAAGAGAAGAGAAGAGAAGAGAAGAGAAGAAAAGAGAAGAGAAGAGAAGAGGAGTTGATGCGCACACACACAGGAACACAGAATGTAAAGTTGCAGTCTTGCAAAGCAGGCATCACAGTATGTCCTCTGGTCTCTGATGTTTAACAGAGGCTTGATAGCACTGAAATCATATATCACAAGTTAAGTGTTTTCAAACACTTGGCTTAATGAACTTTAATTAAACAATGAAACTATCAAACTTCTGAAATTCCATACTTTAACTAATATTATCTCCATGCCATCAGTGTGGCAGTGGGTATTAAAAACAAAGGGGATGGGTCACAAACAGAGGTCACTTACAGCTTTATTATGATACCAAATTAGCTGTTTTATTAATATTAATATATCTGCAGCCCAAAAGAAAAAGGATGATAAGAAAAAAAAAATCCTGAAAGCAGGAGCACCGCTCCTTTGAAAACTCCACCCTATAAACATATTCACAAGAACATGTAAGGTAGTGTTGAGTTTGTTTTAAAAAGATCTTATGGTTTTCTGTAGTTCTAAAATCTAATCACAGTAAAGAATTTGAATAAAAATAAGAAGAGTCAAAACTTCAACCGATGAAACTACTGAGAAACACTTCTAGAATGAAGTTTTTTTTATCAAAATTACAGAACACATAACACTTAATGGCTGTGGCAACGCCATGATTTTTTTTCAGTGAGCTAAGGTTGTTAATGTTGTTATGATAACTCTTGACATGCAGTCAAGGTCTTGAAAATGTAGCTTCTACCTATGATCTAGAGGAGCAATTGCTAGCATAAACATAGCTTAAAGCGGTGGTTGACCTGCTCAGAATGACTCACATGTCAGCATTAGGAAGTAATTGTAAATGGGAAGGGAGCAAAGAAAGAGATGAAGAAAAGGATGAGTAAAATGAAAGGACACCTTAGCACATTCCCACATTAAAATGCATGAAGGCAAACCTCAGATCCTTGAGTAAACCTGTTCATGCTTTACTGAGTTGCACAAATTCAATTAAGCATGCTTTCCCCTCCCTTCTCCAACTGGACGCTTCCCCTCACACGTAGGCAGAGTGGCAGCATAAACGCCTTTGTTGGTCTCCCACATCCCTCCCAAACACACAGACATATACACCAAACCAATCCCCCACCCCAAAACCCAAAAGCTTGTCCCATCATACCAATGGTGCAGTGTTCTCCGTTCCATCCCGGGCTGCATTCACATTTGCCATCCTTGCAAGTGCCATGCTCGTTGCAGCGTGGGTGACACGCCCTCTGGTCACACCCAGTGCCCATCCAGCCGTCGTCACAGCGACAGGTGCCTGAAACACAAATGCCATGGCCACCACAGTCCGCTGCACAAATCTCTGTGGGAGACAGGGACACAGAAAAAGACAAAAGAAGGGGACGGGGGAAGACAGATAGAAAGGAGGGGGGGTAGAAATGGGATGGAAAGGGAAGACAAGGCGTTGATGGGACAAGGCAACAAGGGTGAAAAAAAAGACAAATCCAGAAGTTATTGTGAAAGAAAGGCGGCCACGCTCCAGTACCTTGTCTGATGGCAGCTGAAAAGAAATTCCTGCACCTCATAGGGGCAATCCTTTTTGACAATACAAATCTAATAAGTCCATTACCCAGAAAAGACATGGTTTGTGGTGGCCTTAGCAGACTTATTCTTTTCCATACCTCTACTTCTCTTTGTAAATCCACATTTTAAACCACCCACATGTTAAAAAAAAAAGACAAAAGTTCTTGAGTTGCAACAAATGTATTAATTATTTAAACACAATCATCTCGATTAAACTAATTTTTTTTTCTCCCCAAAACATGCTGAGTGAGTAGCTTTGCAACATGCTCTGCTCTGGGTTACAAGCAAGAGGCACAAATCCATAGAATGAGTCAAGGCATAGAATTTCAATATGCTGTTTTTATTCTCTTTCAGTGCTGTCTACCAAGGAAGAAGCACATTTTTGGACTGAAAGAGATTGAGACAGAACCGTAGTAAAGCCGGGCTGATGCTATTGTTTAGTAGCTGAAAGACCTCCTTGACTGGGGGTGCTAGAGCCTGGACATTACCTTCATCTCACGAGCTCGGAGGAGAGCATGACAAGCTGAAAGTTCAAAGAAATTAAACACTGACAGATTACTTTTGAATCTTATTGAAATGTTAACTTCTTTATTAACTATTTTGTAGTAAAAATGGCTTATTAGTGTGGGCAACAGTGAACAACAGTAACCCTGGCTTATTAGTCAAGCCAATTCAAACTTTACCACAGGGGACCAAACTGTAGGTAAAATCATTTAATAAGTTAATTACTACCCTCACAGTACTTATTTTGCCACTGTTAAAAATTGAATCTGAGCAGTGCTTTCAGCCACGAATCATAACATGACATTACCTAGCTTTTTAAAAAATAAAAAAAAAAAGTCCCAGCTAATAACAGATCAGCACAAAATATGCAAAACCTAATCTGAAGTATGATTTATTATGTATGCTAGCAGGATCTGAATAGCTGCCTACAAAGAAATTTTAGCACAGAAACACATAACTTAAAATCACTGCATATGCAAATACAAAATATTAGAGTAATATCTAGTTCCTGAGGTCTGCTGTTAAACCATTTACTATGGAACATTTTCCACATGCTCTGAAAGAAATATTATATGTGGCATAAGGTGCTAATGAACTAAATGTGCACTCTGAGTGATCTCATTAACACAATGAAAAAAGGAGAAAAAAACAGCAAAACCACAACTGTTCGCTTAAAACAAAGGGGAAACCTTTAAAGATGGATAAATATGCAATTACAGCCTACAGGCAAACCCTTATTATCTAGCCAAAGGAGTTCACACTGAGAAATAACCCCATTCCCATGTGCACTAAAAGACCATGTAAACAAACTTTGCTCTGGGTGGGAGAATGGCAAAAATGGCTTAAAAACACACACAAAAATACATAAAACCTCAGGCATAGTTTTATAGCTACTAACACTATTATTGCAAACTGTATACACCTAGGTTATACTATTTCAAAGCCACATGAGAGAATGGGTTTGTGACATAAAAAAAGTTTTAGGGATGAAGCATTACACAATCATGAAATATATATTGATAGTTGTGTGTGCACCTTTCTTTATTTCCCAGTCTGTAAGGTTATAGGCAGCTTGCTGTAGAAGCCCACCACATAGCTTAGTGTTGTAGAAAAGCTCTACAATAAACAGAATAAAGGCAGGTAAAGAACCAGCTCCCGATAATTTACAGAGCTTTTTCTTCACGAGGCAAACTCAGACTAAATGCTCATTTCCTTCCAAATCCTTAGGATTACCTAATAGGTCATTGCATGTGCTTGGAATACAAAGGAGATTTATGAATCTCAGAGACTGCTGTGCAACAACTCCCATTTCAGAAGTATTTTGTAAAAAATGTGATTATCAACACATGAGCATAGTTCAAAAAGTGTTATGAGAAGCTATAATTTGCTGAAGAACAGCTATAGAATGCAAATATGGTTTCACATGAGCATTTATTATGGTGGAAAAGACTTGCAATATAAGGAAAAAAATATTCTTCCCTTGATTTTTTGCATGTGGTAACACTGCAAATCAGTGATGCTAGAATGCTAGATACCTGCATTTGACAGCTCTACGGCAGCCCATCACTGACTTCATTAAGGTTTTTAGTAAAACCATTCTTTATTAAATGCGTGCAAGCATGCCTCTTACAGAGCTAGAACTACATTTTACAGGACCTTTGTCATCCTTTGAGCCTCGAGATGGAACATCCAAGCTGTAAAACTATATTTTATGCTCAATTCCTTGACTACCATGAGAGAACACTCTCCATGGACACAATGAACACAATGGGAACGGTCCTCCAGAGCAAAAAGTAAATGAAAAAAAAGGAGAAAGAGAAAAAAAAGCTATCATCAACTGTGAACCTGCACCAATTTAAAAATACGGAGAATTCAAGAAAGAGCATTAACATATTCTCACTGACAGTAGCCCTGCTAAGCATGCTTTTTTATCCTTTCTGCAGCTGCCACCTATCCATGTGGAAACTGAAGATGAATTCATTTGTAAAAGAAATAGATTAAGAGTAAAATCTGATTGCTAGTCCTGGACTCCTAACTGATCACAAAAGAGAATAACTGATGCATTTATGCAAAACCATTTTCTTTTTAGAACATCACTAATGTTCACTTCTGTGAGGAGCCTGCCAATTATTAAAGTTGGATTGAATCAAGCAGAGAAATAAATTTGGGCTCCAAGGCATGAGGATTTTTTCACAGATGAAGTGACAATGATGTTGGCAGTTGGGTTTAATTGCTAGTTTTTACGTACTGAAGCTCTGAACACTGGAGTGAGAGAAATTGCACGAAATCAACAGAATTTGATTGCTGTTGATATCAAACTGATTTCTGACTAAAAAAACGGAGGCATTTATTGTGAGCATTTTTTTTTAAGAAAATCAAAAATTGTTGCCTAGCAATTACCAAAAATTCTATGTAATTTATCAGGGAAACAAATCAACACTGAATTAAAACTGTTTATTGCAGGTTGTGACTATAAAAAGCTTTAAATATCGACAGGTATTTTTTACTTGTTAATGCTGACTCCTGGCAGTTGCTTCCTCACCCAGACTTTATGTCCCTAGTGGCTATTGCCTTCTGGATTGGCTGGGCTGATCTAGCCCCTGGCTAACTTTTCCTTGTGGATTGTTCTGACTTTTCATTTCATATCCACCCCAAGTTACAATTAACAGTAAATGAGAAAATAACCCAAGCGTCCTTTATATTGCAATAAAACCATTGTAGTCTAATGTACTGTTTTTGTAATCAGATCTAAATCAGTCTGTAAAAATGAACCAATATTTATTCTCATACTGAAAGTATTTACCTGTTGAACAGTCATGGCCTGTCCAGTTGGGATCACAGCTGCAGGTTCCGGTATCTGCTAGAAAAGCTCCGTGTCCAGAGCACTGGTCCATGCAGGAAGCCCTGGGGCTTTCACATCCTGGCCCACCCCAACCTACAAAGCAGTGGCACTCTCCCTGGACGCAAATACCCCGGCCTGAGCATGTTGGATCCAAGCAGTCCACTGGAAGCATTTTAAAGAGTAAGCGTTAAACACACATATCATTTGCTTTTTATAAGCAGCCAGGCATCTCTATTTAAGCCTGTGTAGAGTGAAAACTGTAGTGGGTTGCAGCTGCGGGAGCAACCAGCTTAGCAAATGAACAATGAAGGTATAGAGGGACACACACACAGACACACACACACACAAAAAAAAATCTGTTTTCCTGAATCTGGAGAAAAGATTTACATAGGAGCAAATTAAATGGCTGTTTGCTCTGTGGGTGTTATGGCACAGACCTACAGGTTCTACCCACGCTTCAGCTGGCAGCCTCCCTTCATTTCATAGAACAAAAAATCCTTATAAAAATGGTAGATCACTTAATGAAGCAACAATGATGCCTAATTCAAAGCAAGAAAGACTGAAACCTGCATAACTGAATGTAAAGAACAGTAAGGTAAAGCCTGAAGCAACAGCCACACTTCCTAAGGAAGAAAGCATGGTCGGTCCTAGTTTACAGATCAGGAAGCCATGCACTTGCTTCACTCTGCTCCTTCTTTATTCTGTATTGTATCACTGCTCACTGCATTCATTCAGTTACCATGCTAATGCCAAATTAAAGCTTATGTCGCCTCCTTCGTAATGTTATCAAATTATTGTTCATTTTGTAAGGGGCAACTGTCATGGGAGAATACGTTCAGAATATCAACATTCTATCCACAAGACAATATCAGCATGGTACACACAGATGGCAAATGGGCGCCAAGTAGGAGCAATGTCCAGCCACTGAGAGCAGTAGGCCACGTCATGGCAGGTCCCCTTTACCATGACATAAATGGTTATAAAGGCTGTTGTAGTAAGACAAACAGGATCTCTTGCCTCTTAGCAGATGGCTTGGGCACAAGACACAAAGATCAGAGGCTAACTGACAAGAAACTCTCTCCTGGCAATTAATCATTGTGGCTGAAGGTCACATGGAAGAAAGGTAAAAATGTTAAAGGGCCCTCATCCACATTCTCTTCCACTCCTTATGGCTAGCACTCCACCTAAAATAGAATGGGGGCCTATGGATGTCAGAAACTCCCATTTATCAAACTCCCAGGGTCCATTTTTCATCTTGAAATGAGAGCCTTCAAGAGCTGACAAACACAATGGCTCCTTCAATCTTATCAAGTCAAGCATTATCCACCAACGAATGAAGGTGGAGTTCCTCACAGAATAACATTAAACTTTATATCTGAACTTCAAAACAATAAATGTTATGTACTGGTAAACATATTGTCATATCTATGAATTAAACAGTCACCTAGGATGATAAGGTTTCATGGGAGTAATGTTCTTACAGGATGTCCTGTTTTAACAACAAGAGACTGTGAGATTCCAATTTATTAGAGAAGCCCAATGCGGAGTATTATTAGGTTTGGACACACTATCACAATTACCTTCTTCACAGTTTTCCCCTTTGTAGCCAGGGTTGCAGATACAGGTTCCTACGATGCAGGTCCCATGGCCACTACATGTGACATCGATGCACTGGTTGGTGGGAACGTCACATTCTGAACCCTTCCATCCGCTGTGACACATACAGCGACCTTTTAGGTATTGACCATTCCCGCTGCATAGTACTGGACAGGAAGCTTTGAAAAGAGCACAGAGCATAAATCCATTTGAATGGTCCCTCCAACTGCAGTTTTAACAATCCTTAGTGTGTGTGCTAAATCCTCCATCTGGCAATGAGAGTCTGACCAAACTATTCATAGCTTAATAATGGCTACTAAAAATGAATTAAAACAAGAGAAAGCTGAATAAAAGTGTCAAGTATGGTGCGCATCAACACATGTATTACAGATGGCAGTTCAGCATGTGTAAAGATAAATCCAAAATAAACCTAGTGGTTTTAACACAATGCTTAAACTTGATTTTTTTTCTTTTGGGTTTGTTTTGCTTTGTATTAACAAAGGAAAGCCTGAGCTAATTTATTCTAACGTTCTTTATACAGCAGTCTAGAAAATTCTCTTATATGCAACTCAATACTCAACTAAGGCGTGTGGGCAAAAAATGAGTCATTTGGAGTTATACATCTTAATTTAATGGAGAAAGATTTGAGTCAGTTAAAAGCAACTGTGAGACGAAACTGCTTTATTCTGGTCATGCAGTGAACATAATATGGCCATTACCCTACAATATATCTGAATGATAGCAATTATTAAAGGTATTATGAGAGACTCACCTCGCCCACAGTCAGGTCCTTTGAATCCTAAAAAGCAGTGACAAGTTCCAGCAACACAGTCACCATTTCCAAAGCAGTTGCTGGGACAGTCATCAATAGAATCTGCAAGACAGCAATCAGATTTTCTAAGTAATGTGATTTCCAAAAAATTTTCCTCCCACTCATTTTGTTTGGCTAATTACAGTTATGAGTACCGGCTCCATCAGACTCAACATTTACATTTCACAGTGTTCAACTTCTTTGAACGTTACTTATGTTTCACAAAAATGGGACAGTTCTCAAGTAGAGCAGATTAATTGTGATTACTTATGCTTCTACTAAAGTTTACAAATCCATTAAATTATCAGAATTTCCTAAACGCACTGGATGTTAAAAGCACCACGCTAGAGACATTTGATTAACTTAATTTGGTGCACTGACTGCATGTTGTGTGATTATCTGTCATAATATTTCATAATATTTCATGTAGCCTAGGGCATTTACTATGCAGATAGTGGTGTTGATAAATGTGTCATGTGCACAGAAAATACAATAACTCAAATTGTATATAATGATGGTGTGTGTTCTGGTTTATGAAACCTACAGAAGTTTGAGATAAGATTGCAACGTGTCATTCAATGTAGATATTTATGGAGAGCAGCAACACATTGACGAAACAATGATAAGATGGCAGAAAGGTACAGTATTATGTATGTTCAATGTTATATGAGAGAAATCACATAGTAAAAAAATGAATGCATTTTCAATCAAAATTATGCTGAATTTGGCATTGTGGTGTTTACACATTGTATGCAATATATCATTCTAATTTATTTATTTGCATTTTTTACATATTTTTTTATGTTTTGTATGTGTTTATTGTCTGTTAAATTGTTTTTGCAAGGCCACATTGTAACTAAGGACTGTATCCTGTTGTATTTTCCTGGTTAAATAAAAGTTGACAGATTTAAGTTTGTGTGATAGATGCAAGAAACTATTGTAAATGAAGTTTCTATTTAAGGGTTTTAGTGAAGTCAAGTTAAATTGATAAGATAAAATAGTAAATGGAGGATATCTTGTGTGAAGCAAGAGTGTTTGGAACATTCTCCATAATTTTCTTTATATATTCCTAAAACCTTAAATCAAATAAATTGGTTAAAAAATTATTTCTATCACAGTACAATGTTCAGACACTGGCTTTTATTTGAAACACGATTGACCAGTGATCTCTGAGGACAGCAGCAGAACTCTGAAACATGATGCTCACTGAATTAAGCCTGAAATGGTGCTGAAAAATATCCAATCTTGTCCACTGCCTTCAGGCAGCACAAACTCTGAGGCAAAACTTATTGAACAAAGAATCTCTTGTACTCCACAAAGGGCTCGAAATGTGAGCCTTGGATTCAGCTTCCCCTTACCCTGGAGAGTCAATCATCACTGAGGATGCAATGTAAGACAGAAAAAAGACAAAGAAAAGAAAAAGAGAGGGAGCAAGAGATGCAGGGAGACCAGAGATACAGTGGAATGAAGAGAGGGGTGGGCAGTGAGCAGAGAGATGCTACTGCTGTTTTTCGGGGTTTCAGGCTTTCCTTTGCCATGTTGGGTTGGTGAAGGGGATGCAGGGAAGACTATCCCCTAGTGTGGTGGATGCAATCAGCAGTTTGGTGGAGTTTGATGGCCTCCAACTACAACTATAATATCAAACTGTAGAAAGGGGCCTGCGCTATTTTGCACAAAGCAAGGGGAGCCAGTGGTCTATAGGGCAGAAAGGTCATAGTTATAAAAATAAGATATGGTATGAGACATAACACAAAGGACATAACAGAGTTTTGTGGTGCATATTTTACAGCACATACATATATAGAAACAAAAATACTTCAGCAAGGTTTGCAAAAAGTCAAACTACAATCCACTGAAATATCAAACTTGCAGACATTCCACATTAATGTGCCTATTATGAGTTTATTCTCTCAGTCTTGTATACATATTCATTTGCTGAACAACATAAAACTTGTCAAAGATGTTTAATTGAGTAATAATATCTGTAGTACTCTGATTTAGTAGAGTACGCACTGCATATGTCTATTGCCTGCTATTCCTCTGAGAGCAAGGAAGGGAGGCCATGAATATCTCTTAGCCACACACTCAACATAGGCCAACGAATAAATCATGGATTCAAGCAGAGCTTCATTGAAATTCATTACCCTTCATATCAGGGGAGCTAACTATTGTGAGTCTCTCTAGTTGGTGAGGACAGAGTAGCATGCAGAAGGCTGGTTTAATAAGCAACTTGCCATGCTCTCAGAGGATGCTCAACACCTTTGAATGAGGGTTGGTTGTGCAAAGAAAGCAACTCTGCGATGGAGTGAGGCAGGATATAGAGTGGGACTTTGGGGCTGGGTCTTTACTTCTTTTTGCTCTCCCATCCTCTGCATAGGGAGCCATGTCTGAGTTGAAGCATGTCTGGCACCAGGCAGCAAGGACAAATGGCTTCATGCTCCAGAGGGTTGTGATACAAAACATTCAGTAGGACACATTTCACATCGCCATGAAGCCACAGCCAAGTAATGAGGAGCAGCCCAGATTAAAGACACAGACTCTATCCCCCCCAGATATATTGTGTCATGACTACGTGCAGCAAGAAAATCTTTCATTTGATACATGTAAAGAGCAAAAGGTACCTCACAGGTAGTAAAATGAGACTTCTTTCCTTCCATCGCCAGAAACACTAAAATAATTTTACTGTGAGTGTCTTTTAAACAATGCTGCTTGTGTTTCACAGTGTGTCTATTCTGGATATTGCTCACATATATTTCTATACCTGGGCTGCTCTATTTGAAGGTCAACTCCATCCCTCCACGGCTCAATACAATTCAGGCAGTTGGTGGATTCAATTTCTGCTGAAGGGCACTTAACCGGTGACCCATTTTAGAAGGGCCCCTCTGCCTCCCTCTGAGCTCCTGTGAGCAGATCAGCTCTGATACAAATGAACAGAGGCAGAATTTTTGCTCTGACTAACTCTGCCCCACCCCATCCGTTGCTCAGAATACCTTATCGAGTCATGTTTTTTTCTGATGCAAACCACAGGAGGGCTTCATGCACATCCAGTCAAGAAGAAATAAGCGAAAGTAAACATGCTGCTCTGACTCTGTCATGTGTCATATCATATATTACGTATTGAATTACAGCTGTTGTTGGCACAGCAGGGGGGGTACAGAGCATCTTGCCTGTCTCCACTTGGTGTTGAGGACAGCCTCTCATCGATCTGCTGCCTGGCACAGCCCCCTGTCACAGATGGACTCTGGCCCAGGAGCTTTTAATTAAAGAGCATGTGAGAACAGCTCCCAGCTGCCATCCCTGTGAAAGTTGACACCTCGGGTCCTCTCACACCTTGCTTGATACAGCAGTGCTAATCAAAAGCGCTTAAGGGAGAACAAAGAGGAGTGTACAAAATGAAGTCACTTCTACAAAAGATGGATGTATGTGTAGAACACAGACGTGTGCCACTCCAAGTTAGAGTCAAAGGAGAGAATATCTTTCCTACTTTGATATATGGAAAGTGGATGGAAATTGGAGCAAACTGTGATCAAAAATGCAACTAGCGGGAGGGTACAATCATGCTTTAAATTGTATGCAAATGTTTCTCAGAAGCTGGACCCCTTATTCACTTGTAAGACACTCGGGCTAATGAGGATATTATGATCTCTCAATGCCATACTCAGTATCCTAGCAGGATAGCACCGATGTCCTGATTTTTTAATACGCAGCTTCACCTTGATTAACCTGCACTTCTTCAGCTACTGAAATCAACCAGCCTCTTACTCATGCCCTGAGTCAGTTCTGTTTGCTATAGGTGCTGCTGGTTGGTGTTATAGAGATTATGGATTGCTGTTACAGGTTACACTCACCTATGGCAGTGGTAAGGAAGGAGACAGTTTCAGTTTCTTTCCCATCATTGTAGATGGCCAGGTGCCAGATGCCTGAGTCCATGTACTGAATAAAGCCTGTGTCGTGTGTGGTGATGGGTACAAGACTTCGCTGCATAGCCACAGGCCCATCCAGACCATGGATATCTTGGGCTAGGAGCCGCCGCCCATCCAAAAGCTCAACAAAGTCAAACTGCAAACAGACACACAGAAAGTGAGAATGACTGATGAATGGACCAGACATGCCATTAGAGTGACACATGAGACGTGAGTGCTTTCAGGCCTCTTTACAAGGGAGCATCATTTAGGCTGCATGAATAACTCATCGTTCTGGTGGAGCTTGAGTTAAGTCTTGCCACATCTTGGATGGATGGACTGTGATAATTTCATAGTTCAAATAACTTAAATGAAAGTCCTGTTTGAAATTATCAAACTGAAACAGGGAAGCAGGGGAATTAAATGTAAAGTTAGTATTTACCAAATAACATCTGCACTGATTTGCGTCATATCAGCAGTGATTCAATGAATACCAATGAGACAGCATTTCCTTTTCATCTGTGTAAGGAAGGGAATCTTGACTCATGTTTAATCAGTCACTGGATGAATACTGCACTCTAGATTATTTTCTTTGAAGTAAAATTAACAAGAAAACTGATATTTCAACAGAGCAATGAATCACACTGGACATTGGTGCAAACAACAATAATGCTATGTACAATTTGTTGAACTACAGCTGCATTTACAACATTAATCTGAAGTGTGTGAAGCATGCAGTGAAATATGATTAAACATATAATACATCTCATTCTGTGAAACACATAGATGCGAAATTGGTAAAAAGAAAAATCTTGTTCTTCTGGTCCCTGAGCCTAATATCACTTTGTATTTCATTGATGGAATGAAATGAATAACATGTATTGTAAATCCAGTCCAGAACGTGATTCATAAAGAAATTTATTAATTGTTCTGTATTCGTGACATCCTCTTACATAGCTAAATTTGTTTTTAACAATTTCATGATTTATATACTATGGCAGAGGGATAACATAAAAAGAATTGCAGGCATGAGTATAAATTATTTCACGCAGCATCACATTTATAATTTACCACTGTCTTTTCCAAACATATCATAAAGCTTTAAAAAATGCCCCGATGCAGTAAACATTTAAATATGCAACTCAATGTACCCACAACATTATGATTTCAAATAGACTTTTCATAAAACTAGTAAGAACAGCAGACTAAATCCTGTCAATGTCTATAGTGTAAGGAACATCTTAATATTTCCCACCTGTGTGTGCGATGGAGGAAGGCCTCTTCTTCCATATATTCCCACTAAGGCATCTTTGCTGAGTGACACATTAAACTTCAGGTACATGGGGTGATCAATGAAGACCTGGGATCTCCAGAAGATACCTTGAGGAATCTGCTGAGCGACCTTGCGGCCCACGTCAATCTCTCCCATATCTATATAGCTGTCATCTGGGAACAAGCTGTCCAATTTGCCTGCATTGCACACAGAGTAAATCGGTCAGAGAGATCACATCATTAATCCAGCATGTGGAGGACAGAAGGAGTCAGTCTGCTGAGGCATGATAGTCTGACCATATCACAGACATTTAATCACACTGCTGACAGCCAGGGCAAAAATATAATGAATGATCCCTATGGCCACTGCCAGCAATTACCATTTTCACTGGAAAAGAGATTACAGAAGTTAAAAAAATATCTGACTGAATATCATTCAAAATGTCTTGAATTGTTATAGGTTGATTCTTCTTAAAAAGCAAAGAGAGAAAGGATCAACCTGCTTATTTTGTTGAGGTTAAAAGACTGAACATATGGCGTGAACATTGCATGAGAAAAACTGCCAAAATACAACTGTTTTAATACTGTGATAGCAAGAAGTAAAAGTAATAAAGTCAAAGTAGTAATTATAGTGGAAGAGGATTTCAATTGCTACTACCTGCTTTGGTATTAGCTCATCTACTGGCAAAAATCATCCATATGCTCCAAAATACAACTTATATTGGACTCTGCGGGAATGGCAACATCTGTTTGGCTGTGTAGATGAGCTAATTTCAGCAGCAATGTCGACTACAGCAGACATCCATACAAACTACCCATAGGACTTGGAAGCACACACGGCTTTAGGTTACACGTGGCACACCAGATGGAAATCCTCTCAAAAGTCCATCAGTGGCAATGGGGTTTATCAGTGAAGACAGGGCACACTCTACTTCCCCCAGATCAGGGCTGTACATAATGATGCAGCCCACAAGCTCATTTTTCACAGGTTGGGGGTATGTATATTTATGAAGCACATTAATGGTACGCTCATCAGGCTGTTTAAATAAATCATAAGCAAAGACCAGTGATAATGTGCCTTATGGTTAAATAATTTATTTAGTTTTTTCTGGAAGCTAAACTTCAACACAATACTGTGATGGAAAGCCAATGCTCAGAAAGAGAGAGTGCAAACAAAAAGGGGATAGAGGTTTAAAATCTTAAATTTTTCTCAGCCTGTCATAATTCCAGAGAAGTGTAGCCATCCGTTTAAATGAAAAGTAAATTTCACTTTAAACAACACAGTTGTAGATCCAGAAGGTAGAATTATAATATTTAATTTATCTAATTTTATCATCTTAATTTATCACAATCTTAACCTATGCATTGCTAATCTATATGGTCCAAATGTTGACAATGCTTCTTTTTTCTCTCTTTTTGCTTCACTCTCGGATCGCCTGGACAACACAGTCATTATGGGAGGAGACCTCTACCTGGTGATGGACTCTGCAGTTGACCGGTTCATCAACACAGCAACCTGGGAACTGGCAGTATATTAATTCTGTCAAACAGCATATGAAGGATTTTGATCTTTGTGATGCATGGCATTCTCACAACCCTACTCTCAGAGACTACACCTTCTTCTCAGTTCACTGCTCTTATTCCAGATTAGACTACGTTTTAGTCAGTAGTTCTCTGAAAAGCAATATTTCAGAAACTAAAATCTATCCCATCACCATCTGCGATCACGGACCAGTTTCTTTCACTTTGAGGAATAAGAAAGTCACACCACCAGCTAGAAACTGGAGATTTCATGCATCATTACTTAAAGACACTGACATTATTAGTTTCTTTAAAAAAATAATGGGGCATATATGCATATATTTTACAAATTAATGATCTTCCAGGAACATCATCAAGTGTTATGTGGGAAGCAGGAAAAGCAGTAATGTGAGGCAAATAACAGGTTTTTCATCTTATAAGAAAAAGAAAGAGAAGGCAAAAGAGGATGCTTATGGTCCTTCTACAGATGAACATATAATAAATAGAATAAGAAGGGCTATGTTGAAGTTAAATAAAATAATTGACAAGAAAAAATAGTTCTTAGTGCAAAGACTTTGCTTGGAGAATTTGTAATATGCTATCAAGTCTGGGAAATATTTAGCTAATCAATTAAAATAAATAAAGAAAAAAACAGCTATAGCCTCAATTAAGGACCCATGATCATGAGGACTTTTACCAAAAATTATACACACCACAAATCAACCCACCAGACAACAATATTGATCAATTTCTTAGTAACATCAGCCTCACAAAATTACATCAAGAGAAGGTTATAGCTTTGGATTCACCTCTCTCAGAAATTAAGGAAAATAATAAATTACCACCAAATATGAACTCTGCTAACATTAGCCTCCTGTTAAAGCCGGGCAAAGACCCCACACTGCCATCCAGTTATTGCCCAATATCCCTTATAAAAGTAGATCTCAAAATAATCAGCAAAGTACTTTCTAGAAGATTAGAAAAGATAACCCCTTCCATTATACATCCCAAACAAACAGGTTTCAATAAGGGTAGACAGAGTCATAAATGGTGCACCGGACAGGGTTGTCCACTTTCCCTTTCACTGTTTGCAATTTTTATTGAACCTTTAGCAGCTGCTATCAGGCAAGGTAAAGATCTTGGCATCCAGGAAAAGAATTTAGAGCATAAGATAAGTCTTTATGTTGATGATGTATTACTTTTCCTACAGAACTCACATACCTCTTTATTACTTACCATCACACTCATTAACAAATTCTTATTAATCTCAGATTACTCTATCAGCTGGTCCAAGTCCACAGTTCTGCCAATTAACTGTCATTTCCAGAAAATTTACACTACCACATTATACCCAGGTGATATAAGATAAACATTTCCCCCAGGTCTGTCAAAACTAAAAAAAAAAAAAAAAAAAAAGTAAACTATGTTCAGCTGTTAAAATCTATCGAGGACGACCTCACACAGTGGAACTGTCTACCCATATCAATCATGGGAAGAGGGATGGGACGTCATAATTAAGTGGTAGTCAGAGTGCTAGGGTTGGACCCAGGTGCTGCCATGTAGTGCTAGAGGCAGTAAAATATTTTTTTTCTCTATATAATTCCACTCTATAATAGTCCTTTGTTTAAATACAAAATCACGATTTCATCACACAGTATCATCTTGGGCCTAAGTGCACAGAACTTATTTGGAGCTGAGTTGTACCAAATAGGAGAAATCTTTCTAACTCATTTTGTTGAGTAGAAGAGTCAAGCTAAGTGTGGAAATGCTCCTTAAACAAGTGATTCTTTAGTTTGCTTTTAAAAGTGAATAAGGACTCTGTGGATCGGACAGAGTTTGGTACATCGTTCCACCACCAGGGAACAACAGAGGAAAAGAGTCTAGCTACTGATTTGGCACCACGTTGTGGTGGGAGCACTAGGCGTCTTTCACTGGCAGAGTGCAACTGTCGAGAGGAAGTGTAGCTCTGGATTAAGGAGTGAAGGTAGACCGGCGCTGTTTGGGTTATTGTTCTGCAAGCCAGAAGCAGAGCTTTAAATTTGATGAATGCTGCAACTAGAAGCCAGGGAAGAATGATTACCAGTGGAGTGACATGAGCTCTTTTGGGCTGGTTAAAGACCAGACATGCTGCTGCATTCTGAATAATCTGCAGAAGTTTAACTGAGCAAGCATGCAGGCCTGCCACTAAGGAGTTACAGTGGTCTGGAACAAGAGCTGTGCCGTGTGTTCAGTCAGGTAGGGTCTGATCCTCCTAAAGTTGTAGAGAGCAAATCGGCAAGAGCGGGAAACCGTGGCAACATGGTCCTTATAGGTCAGCTGGTTGTCTACCATGACACCAAGATTACTGGCAGAAGACTGGGCACAAGTGTTATAGGGTCGAGCTTCATGCTTATCTGTAGAGGTAAGGACGGACTGGCTGGACAGACAATAAGCTCGGTCTTGGACAGATGGGGGGGCGGGGGTTCACTCTTTGGGCTCATGGGGCCCTGTGCCCTGCACTCTGTCCATCTCTGGGTGGCTGCCAACTGGTGCGTTTGGCAGCAGCCGTCCCTGGCCTCCTGGGGCCAGTGCTCCGTGGCTGCGGGGTGCTCTGGCTGGGGCCTTCCTCTGCCACCCTCTAGGAGGATGCCCGGGGCCCCCTGGGATGGCTCTGATCTTTGTGGTGTCCCATTTGCATTTGCGCACTGAACACTATTCATTCCTGTTATTTACTAATCTGAATGCTGAGACAGTCACTGTGTTGTGTTGTGGGTTTATGTTCATGTTTTTCTATGTGTTGCTGATGTTTGTGTTGTTGTGACTGATTTCTTTCTTCTTTTTACAGCTTGTCTGTCTTTTTTATAGGTGCTTCTGATGATTGTCAGTTTTGTTTTCTTAAAGATGTTGCAGGTGTTTTCTTATTTATTTATTTATTTATTTTATTTCCTTGCAGGTGTAGCAGCTGGTTGTCTGTATTTTTTCTGCTAAGACTGAACAGCTAAGGTTGTTACCGTATATCTGGTATATCCTTGTCTTTTTCCTTTGTCTCATCTCTTTACTCTCTTTTTCTCTTTCATTACCTTTCTTTGTTTTTTTACTTTCTCCTGTCTTAACCCTCTTCTCAGGTCCAGCATAAATATGTAAAATCAGCAATAGATGAATGGGAAAAAAAATAATGCTTAAATTATCAAGACGGGCCTTATATCTATAAAGCTCCTCTTGGCAAAGCATTTTTTTCAGCACAACACAGCAGCCAGACCATCATTCTGCTTGCTATGATGCTGGACAGGACAAGACAAAAAAAAAAAAAGAAAAAGGAAAAACTCAAAGACAGAGAGTTACACCTAATTTTAACATGGCCCATTTGCATCACCTTGATGAAACATTAGGTAGTCAGGCATTGTTTTTGGTGACAGCACAACAAAATGAAACTATTTATAAAACTACAGCTATTGATTTCCTGTCAGCAACAGCTGCCATACAGGCACTGTTTTCTGCTGTAGTCATGCTTGTTGTTTACTAAACGCACTTTCTGCTGCCTGGTAAATGAAAAAGACAACTCCTGAATTCATCTATATGGTAATAACCCCATCTTCTACCTATTGTAGTCCGCATGTGGCAAATCGAGAATAGAACAGAGCAAACTTTCCTTGAGTAAAGTAGCTGGTACCGTGGGGTGAGCACATGCTTTCTTTGACTGCCAGGACAGACAGTCCAAGCGGAGATGAAAGGATCACATCCGTTCTGAGGGGGCCAGAGTGGCTAATCCCTTTCTAGCCCCCGGATACTCCGTCCCTTAAGCCGTCCCATTTTCTCCCTCCAGGAACAAATAACACTTTCCCACTTACAACAACTTTCATAGGATTACAATGAAGATCTCTTTGCATACCACGGAGACTAGCAAACACAAAATAATGGCAAACTTGCATAAGCACTGAAATGTCATTTGTAAACTCAGATTTGCAAAACTTTTCCCCTGTTTTATGTTGTGCTTTTCTGATGTGGGTGCAGCATGGAGTGTTGCAAATCATTCAGAAAAAAAACAACAAAAAACAAGTTAATAAATTCAATAGAATGATTTTACTTACTGTCATCTTTCCCCTTGCGATCAGGTATTTCTAACCCCGTGTTCCCTAGTGGTGGCAAGGTCAGGTGTGTAGGGAAAGTTAGGCCACTTGTGTTGTCCTCTGACAGCTGGTACATCTGTCTCTGCATGGGTTGCAGGTGCCAGTTTAATCCCAAAAGATGAATGGCTGAAAGATTAAACATTAAACAAGGTCAGAATTAAATTTCTTTAACAACTAAAATGCATTTCATCCAAGCAAGAAATTAATATTTATAAATCAAACTCCCAAATAAATAAACATTTTAGAAATAAAATACACCCAATTACACCACATGATCAATCACTTTTTTTACATTTTAGCAACTTTGAGGTGGAGAAACAGGAAGTAAACATAAAGAGGAACAATACATGGTTTAATGGTTAATGGCCTTTTCTCAAAAGTGCTGAGCAGTGAGATCACAGGATGAATGCTGTCCTGACCCCATGGGACAACATCTGTCTCACCACACCAACATCAGCATGGGCCATCCTTGATGCCTTTTCATTTTCCCAAACTCATTATCTTTATATTTCCCTGCAAAACTAAAGGACAAAGACGAAGGGGAAAACACATCAGCAGAGAAAAAAAATGGGGGTTTTCAGTGTGAACAAAGTGGATGAAGCACACTGATATTTTACAAGGTCGACAAAAGAAATGTCCTTTGCAACAATGGCAGTAGAGCACAGGATGGAGGAGGGGCTGACCATGACAGATCACCAATAAGGGAATGGACAAGATGAGCTTAGTAAGGCAAAAGCCAACTTGAAAGTTAACAGTCAGCAGAAAACGTCCAGAAATTCAATAGAGTTATTTCATTGTTTTGTTCGATCTTTTAAGTTCCTGAAGCAAATAACCATACAATTCAATTATAAAGAGGGAAATTATTGAATGTCTTGAGTTGAGTGTTGCCTCTTCCAAATCAGTTTTCTTTTTCTTTATAAAATTATGAACTAGTAATTCAGTTTAATATATATTATATATTAAACTGAATTACTTTTTATAAAGAAAAAGAAAACTAATGCACTGACTAATTGATTATTCGAAATGGGAAAAATCTACTGTTCTTGTTTCTTTTATTTTATTCATATTCAAAATTGGACAATGCATATTAATGGACATGAAGTTCCCCATGTAAATATGCCAGGCTTAGCACTTCAGGCTAATTTTAATCTGTAGTCATCTGTAGTCCCATCCCAGTTTAGATGAAAGTTCTGTCTCGTTGTGCAGAGACATGGTGCTTTTTACAGCACTGTGTAAAAAGAAGGAGAAAGAGCACGCTGCTCTGACATGCAAGCAGGTTTGAGTCAGAGTAGTAACAATATTTTGGTATTGATGCAACATCACTACTGTCTCGGTTTTTACGGATAGTTGAGACAACAGACCAGAGCAACACAGTTACTAAACCGTCAAAGAAATGTTACACTTCATGAGCAAAAAGACCAGATGGAAAAATGGGGAAAATATCTGGTCTTATTGTTGCTGAATGCTCCTGTGAATGCCAGGTTTAGTTCACCTGGCATAGCAGCCCCTTAGATTGAGCCAGCCCAAGTTCAATACTGACATCTCACTTTCTCACCCACATACACAGTGGTAAATATATAAATAGTATAAATAATAAATAAATAAAAATACTCACACACACAAACAATAATAGTAATAACAATAATAATAATAATATGTTGTTGTTGTTGCTCCACACTATTGGAAGGTAAACGAATAAAATAAGATTGAATGAAGTCCTAAAAATAAATTTTGTCAACAATATACAGAATCATGCTTTCTGCAGCCTTAAAAAAACTAGCTTTTAATACCACACCAGAGCAAGAGAATCCAACTTTGTACTTTTTCAAATCACCTTGGCTTCTAACATTAAAGTTAAAAATTATGATGACATAGATGTTATTGTATTAGCTTTTCTTTTCTATTTGCACATGTTGCAGAGAGTTTTATAACACCCCCACTCAGAAAAAAAAACCCTAATGTATTAATGTTGATTTTCAAATCAAAATCAAAATAAATGTTATTTATATGCCAGTTTTCATACCAAGACCAGCACAAAGTGCGTTTCATAATAACAGCAATAATGAAATATGAAAATAAAATAATTTCAACATCAAATTAAAAGTAAACTTTTTACATACCCAAGTATATAACTTAACTGAATTAAAAACAAGCACCTAATCATTCAATATGTCTCACACACTCATACAGATAAAACACACAAAGTCCCCCACAGAGGGAGATACCCCACTCATGACCACAGAGGCCACCACCACAGGAACCACCCTAATCATGGCTGACTGGGTCCCACATCACAACCATTAAAATGAAATGCAGCTACCGTTACCCAGACAACCCTGCAGACTGAGCAGGCATATATAGAGAACACCAACTTGTATGGTTCTCTGGTAAAAGGTTAGATACATATGTTTATAAGGTAAAACACAACTTTTAAGATGATGCAAGTTCATCTGCAATACCAGCATCTGTTCTGTGCCTGTCCAAAATTTGTGGAAGTGACTGTGTCAGTGGAAGGCAACCAGAGAAGAGACAGATGGCTTTGTTTGTCTTTTTGTAAGCTGCAGAAAGACATTCCTTTTTGATCTGTAGCACTACATTGACTGACAACATGAAAAAAGAGTCAGCATATGTTGCTGAACGATTGCAAAGTCACCAGGCAGGATGTCATTCCAAATGTCCTAGTAATCACGTCTTTGTGAGCCCCATTCTTCATCCCATCCGTCCCTGAGGGCTCTAATGGAAAATGGTTGAAGAGCCTACCCCTCCCATTCTGAAAGATTTACTTCAGCGCCTTCATGGTATCTATGATATGCAGAGCATTGGACCTAAGCCAGAGAGGAGCCTCCTCAATTTGTTTTGCTCGATTTTCAAACTTTGCAAAACTCTACAATGCCACTCAGATTGCAGCTGCAAATAGCTGCAAAATCAAGACAGGTAGACTGAATAAAAAGGTACTTCTAATAAGAAGGCTACTGGCAGTGACAAGCTGAGTCTGTGTTCAACTGATTTTACTGACCTGTCAAGAGTACCACACTTTTATTGCATCTTCCATTTTGTCTTGGACACATATTGTACCCTCCTTCTTCTTATCTCTTGGCATGAAGTCTGACCATGCAATTTGCCAATTAAAGAACAAAGGTACTGTATTCGAAGACATCTCTGGCAATCTGAAAAAGTTGAAGCTGTAGGTCATCTGCCACAGCAATAAGCACCTCTGTTGCCTGATCATGGCACTTTTCACTGAGTGTGTTGCTCACAGGAGGCAATAAGAGCCATTTTTCCAGAAAAACCCCAATCTTTAGACAACTGAAATTTATTCATAATATCACTATAATTCTTTTAAAACCTGGAAATTATTATGTTTAGAGTCCATTTGCGATTGGAATGTTTTGTCCTGTCAAATTTAATTTATAACATCCAATGAGAAACCAACTTTCTGTTATAATACCTAGCAGTCAAAATTACACATACCATTTCAGCAATAGTGTTAAAGCAAGTAACACAATTACTGTGTTAATGTTAATTTGACACAATATAAGGATAGTAGGTAGATAGTAGCATAAATAAATAACAATAATAATAATAATAATAATAATAATAATAATAATAACAATAATAATAATAATAATAATCAGTTTACATTTCTGGATGCATTTGCATTGACTTTCAGAACATTTGGGCAAATCCATTTTCTTTTTGAGGAAGTGGGGCATCAGAAACCTGCTACAAAGTCATAAACTACAATGGAAGTTGTTTTGATCTGCCAGGACCACTTTTTTGTTAACAAGTTAATGACTTACTGGGAACATAAACATAATTGCCAAGAAGATAATTTAAACAATCTTCCAACCTAAGATGGAGAGGCCTAATACACATGGTATGGGCTCAAAACTCTGTGAATTCCTTTGCATGATTACAAATAGGTAAAAACTTCCTTTTTTAATTGTGGCAAAAATTGGAATATGTAATTAAGATAATGAATTAATGAAGTAATGAAGTAAGAACAATGCTCTACAGAAGTACAGAAAGACAAGCAGGTGAGATGTGTGCAGCAGAAAAGACTTTTCTGGGTTGGAGGATCATAGAGTGAACAAATTTCTCAGACACAACCTTTTTGTCCTTGGCTGGATACCCATGGTGAATGGAAGTGAACACAGGAGGATACTGATGACCTTCAAATGAGGTACATATAACAAATGTGCTAATGAGCAAGTAACCACTGAGAAAATAGTGCCATCAAAAACTCCCAACCTTTCTGCACTTCAAAATGGGGCGATTTACACAGCTGTGGAAAAGAAAAACTGTGCTTGAAGTCAAAACATCTGTCACAAGGCATAATGAGGTTTATTAGACATCTCATCCTGACTTCCCAATTATAGGCTTCAAAAGTGAATTGCTCTTGAAATTAAATGTATTTTCTCATCAGCTTTTAATTAAATATGGCTCTTGTTCTTGATTGGAAATTCCAGGCTTAGGGTGAGGTTCGGTCTCCTGAATGTTTACTTGTGGTGCATCAGGAGATGGCTTGAGTTTTGCACGGTATAATCACATAGTCTGATTAATCACTGTCAGGCTGATGGGGCTCTTTGGCTTTTGGCCAAGTCACCAGCAGTGGAGACATACTGTATCTTGCTGACAGCCAAACTACACTGCTGATGCTAAAACTGAGCCAAACCAAAAGTTGATCACATCTTCTGTCTCAATGCAAAATTGCTAATACATAAATATTCACCCTGACAAAACAAGCAAATGATTTTTATTTACAGGGAATACTGAATTTCAAATGAAATTCTAAATAGCTCCGATGACAAAAAATGAAAATCAGATTTTAGTTCATATGGCCCCAAGGAGAAAAAGAAACAAAAGCTATTCTGGTTGTTACAGCCCATCACATACTGTATATATATAAAACATTTTCTCAATGGAGAATTAATTTATCTCCCTGATGATGGCCATGCAAAAAGATCTGCCTTCTCTTTGCTTAATGACATGCAAATTAACAGGTGTTTTCACCTTTTTTTTTCTTTACATTTACATTTACATTAGACTGAATGCAACAGTGCAATCATTTTAATGTTAAGATGGTACACAGTCAAACACAGTGGCAGTGGTAGTCTTGTGGTTACAGAGGTGGGCTTGGGTCTGAAGAATCTGGCTTCCATCCTGGTAACTGAGGTAAAACCACTCTGGGCCCCTGAGCAAACAGGCCTTTAACCCCCAACTGCTCCCCGGGTGCCGGAATCTGGCCTGGCAACCCACTGCTCCCAGTAATTAGAATAGGTTAAATGCAGAGAAAGAATTTCCCATCTGGGATTAAGAAAGTATAAAAAAAATAAAATAAAATACTACTACTACTACTACTACTACTACTACTACTACTACTACTAATAATAATAATAATAATAATAATAATAATAAAGCACAGTCATAGTCTAAATCAGGGGTAGCCAACGTCGGTCCTCGAGGGCACCAATCTGGCAGGTTTTCCATATTTCTGTGCTCCAACACACCTGACTTAAACTAACGAGTCATTGTGGAGATCCTTATAGGCTGTTGGATCCATTTAATTTGAGTCAGGTGTGCTGGAGTAGGGAAATCTGGAAAACCTGCCAGATTGGTGCCCTCGAGGACCGACGTTGGCTACCCCTGGTCTAAATGGAATTAAAGCATCAACTTCTCTTTTTGGAGCTAGAACAACAGACCAGACAGTACTTAATTACTTCTCACAAAAAAAGTGCTTCCTATTTATTATGTACATCACATCCTTAAGCAGTCTGCCAAGAAATATATTTAAATCCAGCCCTCAAACAGAGCTTTTTATTTTTATTTTTTAACAGTGTAACTATCTTCTTTAACCTTTCTAGTGTGTAGGAAACTAATGACCTTGTACTTCCTTTAACAGGGTCTTTTGTGGTTTAGTTTACCTCACCACCAAACTCTGACCACCTTATTCGAGTCAACATATTGTTTGCCTATAAGACAAAGAACCCCAAACTTCTAAAAATCCTAAGTGGATCTTTGTTCTGCCCATCAACCTCTTCTCATTAACCATATTGTCACAACAGATGCTTTTCTTTCTGCTTCTATAAATTCTTTTGTTTTTATTTTCAGTCTCGTCAAAATCTATTTGATAACTGACCAATGAACTGTTATCATTAAGAATTGATGCCAGTATGGTTGATCAGCAAATTATCAAGTCAAAATATGAATTTATTATCAGAAACACAAAGCAAAAACTCAAACAAGTAATGTTAAATTAAATATTTGCAACTTCATTTAGTTAATATTTTATTTTTGATTGAGATTTTGTGTCTTTTTTTTGTACAGTAGCACAAACAGACAAATTTCAGCCTATATGCCAAAAGATGAATATCAATCCCTTGAAGGATGAAAGCAGACAAATTGAGCAGAACTAATTTAATAGCATAACTTAGTTGATAATCCTTACCCAGCTGAGACCCGGGAGAGCTGGTCAATCACATAAGATGAATATTCTGATCGTGCAGTCCTCTCTTGTGTGATGGCTGATGTCTTTTTAATCTATTTTCTGTCTAGCCTATTCACAAGACCGAGCCACCAGCTTGCCCATCTGCAGATTCAACCTACCCAATCTATGAATGATAATATTCTTTTAAAGGAGTTGTGCGAGTGAAGAGTCGATCTTGAGTCCCAATATAACTACTCAAAGGTGCAGGGAACAGATTAATCTCTATCAAAATGGAAGAAAGAAGAAATACAAAGGAGCACAGGATCATTCTGTGTCTGTGTCTGAATGAGGGGTTGGACGGGAGGTGCATTGGCAAAAGTTACACATACTTGAGTGAAGCAGCATTAGAAGAGACTCACCAATAAAGTAGGCTAATAGGAGCAGCAGTGTTAGCGAGATGAGGATGGCACTGAGAGCAGCACATTTCCAGTTGCAGTGCTTGTAGGGCTTCTTCAGGTTGAAGGCAGGTCGAGTGAAGGTGTTTCGAGGCAAAGGGCGTGGGGGAGGAGAGTATACCGTGCTGGAGGTCAGAGGGTATCCTGGTGAAGTTGTGCAATACATTGGTGATGTTCCACCTGGTTTGAACAGGAAATGCCTGGGAAAACACATTTTCTATTTTAGTTTCAACAGAAACTGTAGTAAAAGATGTCTATCATAATTTAATCTAATATTATCTAATATTGTAAGGCACAGCCTTTCCAGGTGTTCTGTAATTTTGTTCCAATTCTGCTCCGTTAATCGCAGTCATGCTTCCGCTAGATTAGTGAGCAAACTAAGGCACATTGGGTTGAAAAGTTAAAGCTGTGAATCAATTTTATATCAAATTTATAGGACTAGTGTCCACGGTTGGCTGTTGTTTATGTATTCATGTCAGTGTGAGAAGAGTAAACCCCTGTAACTGTGTGTCAAGGATGTCCAGAGGAGAAATTCAGCATATGAGGTTGTATGTAGTGAAGCATATTTATTTGCCCTTGAAGAGCACAGTTGGCTATATCAGAAAACATGTGTAGAGCTACATGTCCAAGTGGCGTGTGATCAGCCCATCAGAGAGTCAGTGACAGCAGCACTGTTGTCAAGGCCATTTTGCTGACAAGTTTACAGGAAGCTACCAAGCAACGGTGACACAAATGTGATTGAAAGTCATTTTATAATGTACAATGCAGAAAGTTACCAAGACCATATTTTATTTGTAAATATCAAGACAAACCTCTGACATATCCTATTCTAGCAGTGGGAGACTGCATCATAAAGCGGTCATGTTTAACATTAATCAAAAGCAATACAACCCACAATGTGACTTGATGCAAATTGTTAGTTGTATCAGACAAGGAAAGGACAAATACAGCAGGGATTCTAGTACTGCAGGAGACATACGCTGATGACTGACAGTGTTTGAAAACAGAGGGCTGTTTGATGGAGAAATAGCACAGGCATCAATTGCTTTCATCGCAAAGCAGAATTTAACAGTAGTTTGAGCCAGATAGCAAACATGCAACATACCCGTCGTTGTACGAGGCATCATGGCGTGCTGATGCCAGAATATCCATCTCAATGAAGTTGTCCTGTAAAGTCTCTAGGAATGCCTGCTTTGCTATGTTTCTACACACAGGTGGAAAGATGGATATGAAGCTAGTGTGAGATGTGCGTGCCATAAACACAAACATGCCAATACAGTATGTGATCACCAAGCAACATCAACAACAAATGGACATCAAGATGGATGGCATGAGACAAAGAAACCAAGGCCCTTATGGAACTATTTCTACAGAAAAGTGAGACAAATAACATCTAGCTCCCTTGTTCCCCGTGTTCGTACACTACCATACCTTGTATTGTATGAGCCCTGCCCCTCTCTGCAAGCGTCCTGCTCTTCTCTCATAAACATTAGAGTATTCTGGCTCCTTTGTGATTGGAAGAAAACAATGTATCACTTACAAATAAGATACTTAAAGTTGGTTTAGACATCTTAATTTGACTTTTAAATACAAATTAACTTGTCACTTGAGTTTCATTGCTTTTACACTAGATAATGGATTACAACAGTTTTTCCTTTAATGGTTGCAACACTCCAAGTAACAGCATTTTCTAAAATATCTGGAGGTTCATGTCTCATTTCTCCCATAATACCCTCCCCCTAATGAGAGTTCTGTTCCATAAGGAAATACTGCAGCAATGCAATGCAATGAACTGTCTACATGCAGCGGGCAGACTGAACACGTTCAGTGGTCCAAGAGAAAAGACTTGATTTTGATCCCGGGCCCAATGGAGGCCAGAAGTGAAGTCTATTCATGGTCTCTCAAGCTTTAGTTCTGGGGAAGAATGCAACTTTTAATGAAGCAGGAGAGGGAGAAATGCTTGGCAGAAACTTAAAGAACATGGTGATGTTGGATAGAGCCGACCAACTACTGGCACCTCTCCAGTGGCAGAGCAGGAGAAGAGCTGCTGGTGCATAATTTGTCAGGCCCATTTCATTTCACAAAAGTGATGGCCAATGTTTTACTATTTTACCCAGTAAAAGTGAAATTTAATATTGCAGGGTCCATGTGGATGTAACTAATGATTTCAATTTTATTACTTTGGTAGTTGATCTTTTTTGAGGCAATGGGTTGTAGAAACTCAGCAGAACTCTTTCCTCTCATCACCATCTGTCTTCTTGTCCACAGAGAATACCTGGAGCTGGATGATGTGTAATCATTCGTTATACATTATACTGTCCCATCAGTAGAAATTGATTCTCATTTTCCTGTTGACTGAACCGTCACAAAAAAGGCTGTGAGACAATAAGTCTGCTCATGACTGATTATTTAGTGATGCCAAATTAGCTATTTGCCATTTTCTTAGAAAACAATTGTTTTATTTATGCAAATTACTACATCTCATAGACCGATAATTTTTCAAAATGAATGTGTGCCACAAGATCTGAAGTATATACAGCTATGCAATTGCCACTAACATGACAATATATGCTTGTTGTCCATGACAAGCTATCTTGCCCAGGAGTTTTCACCCCCCGCCCCGCCAAAAAAAAAAAAGATAAGCCCCTAATCATGCGATGAAAAAGCTGACAGAGTAGAAATCTAGGGGACACATCTCAGTCTTCATCACAGTCAGAAGGAACTTAGTGTGAGTTAACCAACCAGACTCAAATTAGGCTGAACAGTACAGCTTGACAAAACAAATATCGATTATTTTCAGTAGACAAGAGACAACCTGTCAGTTGTCAGAACTGTGGACTACACTCCTATAGTTTTTTAAACCCTTGTTTGCCCTTTTATATTTTCAATATTATTAGTATTTAATATATTACAAGAAGTATTTCTATCCATAATTTAAAAAATATATTTGCTCAGCAAGTCACTTAGTGACTGTGAAAAGATGGATTTTATTTGGGAAGTTTTTACTACTTGCAAAAAACGGGCACTCATTAATAAGACGGAAATAATTCTGCTGTGGTATTCTTGATTTCATACTGCTTCCAATGAAACCAGCCAAAGAAATACCAACAGACATTCCCTTTATTACAATAACACTTGACAGATCTACTTTACACAAGAGCCTCCTTTTGAGAAATGTGCTGGAGTACTGAACACTGATTAATATGAAATAAATAAAACTCTGAGCTGAAGTGGAGGAGCTATGAAGCTTGCACATGGGAGCCTGGATATAATTTAGCATTATCCAGCACAGTTACATTGCAGTTTAAACTCAATAGCTTTTACTGTTAGGTCTGTTAATATTAGACAAAAGGCCAAAAGCAGCACTTTTCTCTTGTTCGCCACAAAATCATGTTCATCACAAACATAGACCTTTGCCCCAAGCAGGATATTTTCCATACTACTGCTCTGCTCCTTGTAAGCACTGCAGTAATTTAATATGGTGCAGACAACACAAAAATTTGAGTTCAAAAGCAGAAGCTCACACTAAATCTTTAAGATGCCGAAATCTCTGCATCGAAGATTGTTAAAATGATGTTACACAGTACCTTGTTTCCAGAGGGATGTTACTGTTGAGTAGCCAGTTATCCTGTGTACTCCCAGAGTCTTGAGCACTGGCAGGACCCTCAGGTGGAGCAGAGCTGTCTGTGGGTGCAGGACTTGGGTTGCTCCGTGGAGTGTAGTTGCCCCTGTTCAAAGAGTTAATAGAGGCTGCATGGTGCTGATGATTGGGCGAGTGAGAGTGAGAAATTGGTAGAGGAGGCGTCCGCAGCCGAGAGTGATTTTGAAAGGCTCCGTCTGAAAACAGAGAGGAAAAATAAATAAATAAAACATGGTTAAAAGAAGAATTCTGGTCATTTACTGTTTGCTTTGAGACACGATTGAGTCTTGGTTACCTTTGAAATCACTATCAAAGACAACCAGATTTTGTGTGCCTACACAGCTTCAGTAGTGCCGTTCTTTTAAGGATGCACAATTTTCTAAAAAAAAGTTTGTGAAAATTGTACACATGTGTTTTTGTTTGTTTGTCTTTTTTCCCCAACAAAAGAAGCCTCAACAATCACAATGGGCAGCAATGGCCAAAAAAAGAAAGCATTTAATTTTTTTTTCAGGGGCAGCTGATGCATATTAAACATTAATATTGCAATAGCCAGTTAATTTATACCATATCGTCAGCTTAAGTGTATTGTTACTCAAGAGCAAAATATACTTCCTGAGTAATTTGCCAAGCACCAACACAGTTTCACCAGCTGAAACTAAAAAAATTAATACCTACAGTACTACAGATCCTTTTCACTGACAAGCTACAAAGACCACACATGAACCACTCTTAAAAAAGGCCCTTTCCTGCTCATTATTTCCCAACTGATCTCTGCCACTGTTTGCACTCTGCATCCCACAGAGACCTGTGACAGTTTACTCAGAACAGACACTAGCTACTGTGTAAACAGATGAGCTAGTCTCCTCTAAAACTGACAAATTCTTAAGGCTCTTCTGGACACTCATTTAGTTAGAGAATAATGTTTGCACATTTCTTTTTTATAAACACCAACTTCTTTAATTCCCAATTTCACTACATTAATTGCTTTTTAGGCGCAGATTTAGGATTTGAAACTTCAGTGCTCATCTGCACAGCATTATCAGATCTGCAGTAGTGAACCTTGTTACAAGTGATGCCAGAGGTCAGAACTTTAAAATGGCAATATTAGCTCTACCTTTGCCTTGTATTTTACCATCATGTTGTCATCTGAAACTAGTAGATATGAAGTGTAGAAGAAGAGATAGTTGCCTGTGGTCCTGTAGCCACGACTCGTGGCACTTGACAAGATAGAGGACCAATGTCTTTTTGCACTCTGTGCCCATTTATTTCCACGTCTGCTAAGCCATTCATCAATCAATGAACTCCTGACTTTACACAGAGTGGCTTTTCTTTATAGCAGCAAGCCCCCTTTATTTCACAGATATCCACAACACTAAATTGCCAATTTACAGCACAGAGAGCAGGAAACAGACACCAAGAAGGCTTATTTTCTATAATCAGCCCCTTCATTAAAGCAATAGCTAGTCATGCCAGTCAAGAAGCTAAAAATCCTTTCAAATATTTTAGGGGTCAGAAACATGTAGCTTCCATATCAACATGTGTCAATCAAGGCAGATTAATGAATGTTTGATGTGAAACAATGGCTGCACTGACAACACACCTTCAACAAGGCTTCATGTGTGATGCTTTTGTTAAAGGTGGGGAAAGAGCTCTTTGTGTTAACAAGCAGTTTGCAAATGGATGGATCAGCAAAGAAAATCTGGCTAAAAATAGTGTGCTACATTTAATTCACAAGCATGTGTGTCTGCGATGCTTTTAAACAAGCATGTGGTTTTAGAGTTTTGTAGTGTGTGCACCTGGTGATTCTGTTTAGAACAATTCACTAACAATAATCATGATAATAACAAAGATCTCTAATACTCCTGTTCAAATTTGGTTTTGAACATTTACTTAGAGTCACATATTTAATATAGTTTATTGATGGAACAGCTGAAGTTTGGACAAAATAATATATTATGCATTTGTTGTGCAGACAGCGAGCTTGTTTGTATTCTACAATTTAGCAGCAGAGAAAGAGGCTTGCACACCACAATCCACTCAACAGTTTGTTGGTGTCAGGTAAAAAACCACATAGTTGTTGATGACCTTGCTTCTGTTCAGCTACATACCTGATCCCTGAACCCATTAATAAGGTTATGCTACTTTGATAAAGACACAGAACCGATGTATAGTAATTGATCACAAGGAGAAATGCATCACTGCTCCAGAATGCAGTTAATGCTTAATAAACAAATATTTTACTTTCTACAGAATGATGGCCAAACAAATGTAGGGTTACAAGTAATTTATTTTTCTATACATACTATATAGGGCCAGGAATTTATATAAAGTGTAGACACAAATTTTCCCCATCTAACAGCAGAGTTAATAGAGCTAATAATAGCTGTGCATCATGTGCTAAGATGAGTGTTTTTTCAGTTTAAAGTATTGCATCATATCCATTTAAGAAGGAGCAGACTCGCTAAAATCTAACATGGATAAAAGGTGCCTATTCATGCCTATTCAGCCATCTTTGGTACGGCTCCAACTGACCAACAATGCAACAATAAACTCCCATTTTAGCATTTTCAGCTATGTTAGCCCATTGAAGGATTTTTTTTTCTCCTTTGGAAATCTACCAAACCTTATGCTTCATCTCAGCCTTGAAAAAAAAGAAATATACACTTAGGGGGTCTAGAGACCTGGGCCCTAGTTATATCTTTCTCTGACCAATTGAAATACTTGCCAGATAGCTGATATTCATGATATCAAGCCCACCATGAACACTGCACTTGCTTGTTTCTAATCTTAAACCTTTTGTTTTTGTCTTTATTTGCTTCTCCCCTCTTCCTTCATTTCCTGTGAAACACAATGTATGGATTCTTGTGAATTATTGTAATCACATGCAGTTTGGGTTATCCAGGATTGCAAGATATTTTCAGAAGTTTTTCAATTTTGTCCACCACTGGCAAGGAAAAGCAGTGAGTTGAACTTGTTCTTTGAGACCATACATTTTAAAATATACAGGTAAACTGTTTGCGACATACTTGTATCTCATATAAATACATATTTTGATATTAAAATGCACATGTATTTTGAATTTGTGTCAGCTATTACGAGCAAATTATTTATGAAACTTCTTGAATTATATTTAAATTCAATACAATAGGTTAAATGCCTCTTTAGTACACGTAACTTGCAATTCTAACACAGAAAATTAGACTTCTATACAATCTCCATTTTAGTCAGTCATAACTTTAGTATTTCAAAGCATGTAAAATGATTTTCTACGTATAGTTTACCTCAGTGACTTAATGTTTTTAACTTTTAAACAACCGGTTTACTTCAATCTATTTACTTGCAGATAAACATCAGTCTTACAAAACCCTGTGGGGTGGCTTGCACTCAGCAAAAGACCAGATACGCAATGTATTGTGTTTAAAAGTCACTACCCAACTGTGGGAATGCCTGTCCTTGTCCAACCAATAACACCTCAGACAGCCAGGTACATAATCACAGGTATTCTTGTGTAGATAAACAAATAAATGAAAAACAAAGCTGGTTATGAGACAAAGCACAGGACAACACAACCCCCACAGATGTGGTGATTCAGCAACAATTATTCACAACTATCCAAGGTATGGGAAGAAAATAAAACAAATGGTTTTCTATTGACCTGCTCTGCACAACAAAACATAACCAAGAGGAGGAGATTCATTTATTATCAGAGAGACAGAGAAGGGAGACCTTGCTACAATAGCCAAACGATCACATCGCATTCAAAGTGGAGGCCTAAAGATATCTATTCAGTCTGGGAATGTGGGGGTTTCATTTTTCTTTCTAACAGATGCATGCACTAGTTAAGGCCTCCTGATGCTTTTCTAGACAAGTAATTAAGGCAAATCCACTTCATTAGCTAGGACCTCATACCCCACACTGAGAAACAACAGGAATGTCTCTTATGGTCAGATTTTCTAATTGCAGGAAGAAAACTGCAAAATTTCTAAGTGTTGCACTAAATCGAGACTAAAAATTACACAAAATATTGCCTAAGCACCCTGACCTTTTATGATAATTGCAAACAGCCAAGAGTATATTTCAAATACAATTTTTTTTATCTAATGCAAAAATTAGCAGGCTAACTAGAAAAGAGTAGCAATTTCTAATTAAAAATCTATAATCCATTATAAACCAGTGTACAAAATCTTAGCCTGTGTTTAATCATCATTCTTTGTGCTGGTATTAACCCGTATGTGCTGTTTATATTTTGTGCCTTCGTAGTATGGTCTGGGTCAATTTTTATCCAGGCTATCATTTTCTTCCTAGTAAATGTCTATAACAAATTTTAAAGTACAGATCTATTTAAATGTCTAAACAGCTTTTATCACAGATAAATGCATGACAAATTATTAATAAATGCTTTAGAGAGCAGAAGGACTTTTGTAGGTTTTAAAACAGTACAGTATTGCTCATGTCCTTTTTTACATAAAACATAAAACCCATAAAAACCTAGACATATCTTACTTAATTTAATAATGGCATTAACCTTCTGTAACTATTAGAATTAAAAATATAACCATGTTTAGCCATTGCAATCATTAAACACTGTAGTCACTGCTATATCATAAGAAATCATAATTATCTTTATTTCACAGTTAGTGGACAGAAAAGGGGGTCAGAAAGAGGGTGAGACATGCAGCAAAGGGCCTGAGGTGGGGGCCAAGTCCCTTGTCAAAGAGCTGTAGCCTCCATACATGAGACAGCGGTTCAGCCAGTTGAACTTAACATCACCCCATGATTATCAATATTAATTAACATTTGTCACTCAAACACAAAACAGTAAATGATAAAATGCCTATTATAAACTACTTTATACAGTTTTCCCAGTTATTTGCAGGACAGAAGTTACATCTCCTTCTCCTCTGCTCCTTTGTTTTGACATCTTGTGTGAAGTGAACCAACAAATAGCACTGTTTTATTTATTTATTTTTCTTCCAAGTTGCCTCCCTACTCCGACACATCCTCATCCAAATCACTATCAACCACCTCCTCTTAGAGGACCAGACCAAGGGTATGTTGCATATTATGTCTTGCTACCATGATGTCTTTGACTGAAATGACAGCTCATGTACCTTTATAATGTTATGAATGCCTTACCACCACCCTCTCAACCCAAAATGGTTAATTATTAGTTCATAATGTCACATTGCAGGTTTTTGCAGGTGCAGATCGTGTGTCTGTGTCATGGCATCATTTGACCTCTGCATGACTTCTGTTCCCTGTCTACACCATACGATCACGCCTTTGTTGTTTCACTACTTACTGTTTCCAAATCCCCTTAAACTCTGTCACCACTGTCCCATTAAATAAATAAATAAGATAAAAAGAAACAAAACATAACACAGAAACATGCCCTGTACAGCCAGCATTTTCCTTGATTTGACCCACCCTGGTAGATCTAAAATCTAAAATTTTGTGTCACTTGAGGATAAGTAATCAAATTTCTAAGACCATGATATTTAGGGCATTTTCACTGCTGTCAAAATTGACCCAAACAGTGTGTAAGGGCTAATATGCAAACAGCTTGTATCTAATGGTTGTACTGTTATTATTAAAATGACAAATTCAGATGACTGTATGGAATTTGTAAATATAAATCATTTTCCCCCACATTGGTTAAATCTAACAGTTTGTTGATAAAATTCGATACATGCAATTATTATCTGCAACCTGAAGTGTAATTGCTGAAGAGAGGGTTGATCAATCCCAAAGGCAACACAGATAAACAGATTCAACAACGTAAGCCTGGCTAGCATCATGGTAAACTTAAAAATTCACCAGTGTACAATTAACAGAAATTAAAGCTTAAGAAAACCTTATGGGGATGTAACTTTTCTTGTGTTAGTTACAAAACATCCATAAGTTGTATTTTTGCAAAACAGTACACTGACACCTACTTGCCGGTAATTATATCAAGTCCTGTAAATCAAATCCTAATTATCAGCTGGTGCATATTTCACCTGCCACATATCATAAATGGTAGTCACGGACACAGGTAAATAAACTCCTGTGTAGAAATGAATCTAGGTAAAAGATCTGTCTTTAATTAATAGAATACAGTTTTATTGGATGCTTTTGCTACCTGCTCACTTTTGTAGGTAGGTATGCACTCCATATCAATACCAACTAAAGTGTGCTCTTTAAGCCAATTTATTTTCCACTTGTATTCATGTATTATAAATCACGCTTTCAATGCATAAAGACATGATAACATCCGATAACCTTTACGGTTAACGCTGTAAAAATACATACAATGAGAAAAGCACAAAAAACACATTTCAGTGTCATGCTGCATTTAGTTGCATACAGAAACTGGATTCTTGACTTAGTTTTTTACTTCATCCAGAGTCTAGGGAGAGATTTATTTTGGAACAAGGACAGCAGAAAGAATTCACAGCACTAGTGGTCACACCTGATGAAATAAAGTGATATGACATGCCCTGAACGCCCAATCAGCACACTGAAGTGTGAGCAGTTCGATACAGAATTAATCAAAAGCTATCCAGAGCCCAGATAAACCATTGAATCTTACTCACTTCTACATTGCCTACGGCAAATCACGAAAGCAAAATTTCCAAATGAGTACTATTTTTCTATAAAAATACAAATAAAATTAGTCATGAACACAGTCAAGCTGCACTCTGCACAGGCTCTGTGAGGCTGAATTTCTCTGCTAGTCCTGCTGTTTCTTAGACTATTAGGAAAGTCTGAAGGCAAAAGACATGTGGGAATTCTGTCTGTCTTCCCTAGAACCATTTGAGAGGTAACAGGTACCACAAACAGCACACTGCTCAGCTTTTCACCAGTTCTCTCTATGGGAAAAACAGGGGGAAATATAACTTCAACTTCATCAACAGCTGGAGGAGAAAAAAATGTGCTGTTTAAGATGAATACAACATCCTGCAGCTAGCTTTCACTCTGAACACCAATGAATTTTGAGACTTTAAAAAATAGATTAATTTGTTTATATATTGCATGTACATGAGTTGTAAAAGCTTAAGCTTATGCAAACTTAAATTATAAAATATAATTAAAAAACCCATTTATAAAGGTCTGCCATAGATTGCAACCTAAATCCATTAAGGCCGACACTGGCATATGTTTCTCTCGCCCTTTCTCAGATCTAATGGATTTTCTGTCTTTCTTTAAGCTGCCTTGGCAAGAACAAGACAAGTGGTTATGTATGCTCCGTTCAGTATGTCACTCTGCTGCATATCCATCAAGAGGTTGAAGATTTTGTTAGTAGGCACAGATGGTCTGCAATTATCATACAATGAAAGTAATGCATCTCAATTTATGTCAATGAAAAGAAGATATGTAGGTATTATAAATGCATTATCTGTGGTCTCTGTGAGTTGAAGAACAGCAAGTTGAATCAAACTGGACGAATTCTCTATTGATGCCAGTTCATTGATAAGTTTTGAAAGAAACTGATTCCTTGTGATATGTCAGCTCAAAATGGTAATGCCAGAAAAACAGGGGCATAGCAGGCAAGTGCCATGTGCTACTCATTAAATTATTATTTAGCCTCAGTTAGTTTCATTCCTCATGGTGTCTGAGACAAAATTACTTTCTGGTGTGACCTCTTTTAAACCACATTCCCCCGTCTTTGCAGACGCAGGGGGATGATTAAGCAGTTCAAATGAAGACTTATTTGAATTCACACACAACCACGTCCCCGAGCCTTCTGCCCAGCTCAGCATTCTTGCTTGGTCAGCTGTGAGGTGGTGGTGTTTTAGCCCTTTCACCAGGGAGCCTGGCCGCACTGAAAGCTAACACTGGCCGACCCCATGCTGCTTTGCATTAAGAGATGCTAATGCAGGGAGGCTGCAGTGTCTGAGATCTTGCAGCTCAGCGTGGCAGCGAGCTCTCACTGGCAGTCTCCCCAGGAAGAAGACCCTCAGAGAAAGCCGAGGGCCACAGAGAAACACATGCTTGACAATAGGACTGCAGGCTTCAGCGAGCAGCCTCATCAGCTTTAGAGAAACCGTTGCTTAGTCTTCATCAAAATGAAAACAGGTCCAAAAAAAAAAAAAAAAAACACTGCAGGCTTAGAGGCTACTAAATGTGAATAATAAGATGCTGCTTAGTGTTCACTTGTTCAAAATCCAACAGAACATCTTAAGTCCTGTATGTGGGCTCAAAGATGACCTTGGGCATATGTAATCTGAAGTGATAAAAACCACCTGTTTTCTTGTGCAGAAGATACACTGTGGGCCAATCACAAACATATTTTCAGTTATTGTTTACCGACAATAAAAAAGTACATTTTTTCCTGCTCTGTGTCAGCTCCAATTCTGAACATTTCTTCAATAACTGGCCTGCATATCAAAAAGATCTAATTTGATATTCAAGTCATTTTTGCCATGGTGGCTTTAAAATTACCTTTTCTGCACATGTAATTCCTGCTGAAAACCTGAGATGCATACTTAATTCCCATTTACATTTAGTCACATTTTTGTCTGCCCAGACTTTAAACCTCTGCATAAAATATAAACCAGATGTTTATTTCCATATATTAGAATAAAAATTTGTGATCTTTGGTTTAATCATGTTTAAAAGTCCATGATACTTATCTTTGTCATTTGTCATTTCAGACTAGTTTGGTTGCCTTGTGAAAATGAGATTTTTATAAGATCTTTGTAACAGTGTCACACTGAACAATTTCCAATCAAGTCTTTTCATTTTGGTGAAACCAGAACTGATTGATAGAGTTATTTAGTTATACCTAATCTTTGTCACAAAAGAAAGGACACTGTGCTGCTCACTGGAATGAAAGATTTTTCATTTTTATATATAAAAAAAGAGTGATTTCCACAATGGAAATAAAAAAACAAGCTTACAAAGTGATACAATGTGATGTAAGAGATACAGAAACTGAACTCATTATGAGGATTATATTAACAAATAATGAAAGTTCTTTTCCTATTCTCTTTCTTGCTATAATGACCTATTTACTCTTTAAGATTTACAAGATTTACTTCAAATTTTCGTTCACCTTGCATAATTTGGTACTTATTTAAATTTGCATGTGCAAGGTGAACATTCATCACACTGGACAGGCACACCAAGGTCAAATGCATTGCTTTTATTATTTCCAGAATAAACAGGTGCAAAGGTCTTGCACCTGTTAGTAATAGCCACAAGATAACATGTGTTACTTTCCCATTTGAAATGGGTCTTAGAAAGCCTAATGATGGCCAGAGATAGCTACTGGAGCTGGGGAATTTCCTTCTCAGTCTTCCTCTACCCCTCACTGACAGCCCGAGGCCAACCTAAATGATCTACCTATGCAAATCAGTGCCATTGTTGTGAGAAAAAATCTGCTGCAGTATGAACCATTCTCCCACCCATGTCCCCTTAAGCCAGTCATGTTACTGCTGGATGACCACTGTGTTGCTTGTGAGGAATCAGTGGGAAGATTTGCAGTGGGATTAATAACTCATTCACCAGGCTTTCTGGGAAGGCAGTGGGGGCACTTTGGAGTTCAATATAATTCAGCCCTTTGGGTGGTTAACTTGTAAGCCTGACCAATTATTTAAACCATTTCACTTTGTTTGGGGTTTGCAGGAACAGGGAACAAAAAAGTAGCCGCAGTATTTGAGAGGCATCTACTTGCTGTAGTTTTGTTACTACTGACAGCTGTTCTGAGATCAAGCCTGGACCCAGTAGGATTCCTGTGTTAGTTAGTAAAATAGGGAATCCAACACGGTCAGTTTGTGGGGTGAATCGATCTAATCTGTTAACTGTACCTTATATAACTCAAAATACAACAGAGACCAGTGTAAACTTCATAAAGCTAGCTGTACGTTAGATCTCTGTCCAACAAGTCACTGTTAGTTAATGACTTCATCATTTCTCACAGTTTAGATTTTCTTTTTCTGACAGAAACATGGTTAACAGAAGACACAAGTGCTACAGTTCTTAATGAAACAGCACACCCTCATTTTAGTTTTATGAATAAATGTCGAAACGGGAAGAAAGGGGGGAGGAGAAGCTGCCTTATTTAAAGATTCATTCCAGTGTAAAGAAATTTCATTTGGTGATTTTACTTCTTTTGAATATCTTAGTTTTATTTTAAAGGGCATTCCTAAAATCCTATTTCTAATCATCTACAGACGTCCAGGACACTGTGTAAATTTTATTGATGAATTTTCAGAATTATTGTCGGTTATCTCTACTGACTTTAACCATTTCATCTTAACTGGGGATTTTAACATTCACATAGATAACATGACGGATGGTAATGTCAAGGAATTTTCTTCCATATTGGACATGTTTGGTTTGTGTCAACATGTAAAAGAACCGACCCACATTCGAGGTCACATTCTGGACCTGGTTATTTCAAAGGGTGTTGATATTTCTTCTGTTGTGGTCACTGACTCGGCCATTTCTGACCATTTTAGTATTTTGTTTGATTTATTGATTACTCAAAATGTCCAACCAACCTGCTCCTCAGTTAGGAAGAGGTACATTAATGAAAGAACAAGTGCTAAGTTTGTGGAGGCCATAGCTATGTTACCAACAACCAGTGCAGAGTCAGTTGATGGACTCCTGGATCATTTCAGTCTGAAAGTCTTGAATGTAATGGATGCTGTTGCTCCGATAAGAATCAAGAGCACTTTGATCAAATAGAAAACACCATGGACAAACACCACTGTGGTTACCAGCCTAAAAAGAGAATGCAGAAAAACTGAGCGGAAATGGCGTAAAAATAAACTTCAAATTCACTATGAGCTGTACAAACAAAGCCTGCATAACTATAACAATGAGCTGTGCTCGGCCAGAGAGCTGCATTTATCTGAAATGATTAACAGGAATGTCAACAATTCTCGCACTCTGTTTGCTATGATTGAAAAACTTACAAATCCTCCTATACAGATAAGCCCAGAGCTCCTTTCCACTGAGAAATGCAACCAATTTGCCAACTTTTTTAGCCAAAAAATTAAAACAATTAGGCAAAATATTAATTCCACACAGTCACACAAGAAAAGTAGTCTGTGTCTAAAACACGGAAATAATTCTGATGTTATGTCGCAATTTAAAACAATTGATTTAAAAATCCTACAAGAAACAGTTTGGCATTTGAAATCAACAACATGCACTCTGGACATGATACCATCCAACTTTTTAAGAACAGTTTTTACCTCAGTAGAAAGTGATCTCCTACTGATAGTTAACAGCTCACTGGCATCAGGCATTTTTCCCAAGTCACTAAAAATAGCTGCTATTAAGCCACTCCTAAAGAAAAGGACTCTAGACGCCTCTATAATGAACAACTATAGACCTGTCTCTAACCTCTCTTTTATTTCCAAGATTATTGAAAAAGTTGTATTTCACCAGCTTAATGAATTTTTAAATGAAAGTGGAAATCTTGATAAATTTCAGTCTGGCTTCCAACCTCATCACAGCACTGAAACAGCTCTGGTCAAAGTGTTAAATGACATTAGGTTGAATACTGATTCTGGTCAAGTATCAGTCCTGGTTCTGTTAGATCTCAGTGCTGCGTTTGATACTGTAGATCACAGAATCCTGTTGCACAGGCTGGAAAACTGGGTTGGACTTTCTGGAGTGGTCCTTAACTGGTTCAGGTCCTATTTAGAAGGCCGGAGTTATTTTGTTACGATCGGCAGCTATGAATCCGAGCAAGTGGCCATGACTTGTGGAGTCCCCCAGGGGTCAGTCCTTGGACCTCTTCTGTTCAACTTGTATATGCTCCCTTTGGGTCAAATATTACAGAACTATAGCATTAATTATCAAAGTTATGCAGATGATACACAACTTTATGTGTCTCTGTCACCAGATGACTGCAGTCCAATAGACTTATTGTATCAGTGTCTGGAGCAAATAAACACCTGGATGAAGGAGAATGTTCTAAAATTAAATGAAGACAAAACAGAGATTATTCAGTTTGGTAGCAAAGAGAAGAGGGTCAGCATTGGCAAACACCTGGAGACTCGGGCTCTTAAAATCACAGACCAAGTTCGTAACCTTGAAGTGTTGATAGACTCAGATCTGACTTTCAGCAGCCACATCAAAGCTGTCACTAAGACAGCTTTTTACCAGCTCAGAAACATCAACAGAATTAAAAGTTTAGTCTCCCAGAAAGACCAAGAAAAACTCATCCATGCATTCATCTCCAGTATCTGGATTACTGTAATGGTCTTTTAACAGGACTTCCTAAAAAGAGCATTAAACATCTGCAGCTCATCCAAAACGCTGCTGCTAGAGTTTTAACCAGGACTAAGAGATCTGAACACATCACACCAGTTTTGAAATCTTTACACTGGCTTCCAGTCAGTCAGAGAATAGATTTTAAAACCCTTCTGATCATTTACAAATCCCAGAACGGTTTAGGCCCAGAATACATCTGTGATATGTTCAGAGAATATAAACCTAGCAGAGCTCTTAGATCCAAAGACTCTGGTCAACTAGTCCAGACCAGAGTCCAGACTAAACATGGAGAAGCAGCATTTAGCTGTTATGCTGCAAACAAGTGGAACAAACTGCCAGTGGAGATTAAACTTTCACCAAATGTAGCCATTTTTAAATCCAGGTTAAAAACACTTCTTTTCTCATGCACCTATGCATGAAATCTGCACGGAACCTTTTTAACTTATCTTGCTTTCAATCATTTTAATGTAATTTATTATTTTATTGTGATTATGTGTTGATGCCTTTTACTATTTTTAAATATCTGTAATGCCTTTGTTTTATGTAAAGCACTTTGAATTGTCCTGTACATGAAATGTGCTATACAAATAAACTGCCTTGCCTTGCCTTGCCTCACAAGCACAAAGTTATCATGTGAATGCTAAGAGGTGTGTTTTATATAGTAAATCCTTAAGTCAAAGATTTTATAAAAATGGATTATACGCATTTGTTAACATTTTCAGGTGTGATAATATGAGCATTTATTATGTTTTCCTGTAGGTACTATAAGAACGCAGTTGATATAATTTTATGTCTAGTGAATCATTCATAAAGCCAGTGTTTATGCACAAAAGCTTTCCAAGCCAGGAACAAATAGAAAAAACTCAGCCTATAGCAATAACAAACAAATAGCTACATAATTTTTCCCCCTAAAGGAGCCAGATTGTGCTGCCCACCAACACAAATCATGGCAAAAAAAAAGAAGAAAAGTCTCCCTCATAATTAAATCAATAAGTTATCTGCTGATTGCATATGTGACACGTTTTGACTGCTTCTTAGTAAACATGCAGCTGTACAGTCACTGATTTTTGTCAACTGTCAACACCATGTTAGCACTTTGAGCAAAAATGTCATTCTGTCAGTATGAATGAGTGTTAAGTCAACAACAGGAGACACTGCGTTTCATGAGGAATAAATAGCTTACATTAAATAATGATAAATCAATTAGTCAAAGTTAGTTAAATACAAAGCTGGAGTGTGTTTTTCTAACACTGCTTTAATCTAACTTCACCAAGCTTGATTTTGCAATGATAAATGATACATTAGGGTCTGCACACTGCACCTGGTATAAAATAGCCTGTCTTCATTTCTAGCTTATTTCCTGTGTGAGCTGCGGAGGTTGCATGCAGGCAGTCTAAAAGGTCTATAGAGGAAGGCAAGATGGTTACTCCCACCATGAGACATTGAAATTGAAGAGAAATATCTGTGACAAATCTCACTTGCTGAATCAAAACCATCCATCTCATTGAGTGAGGCTCTGAACTTCGCAGGTCTCGCTTCACAGAGTTTTGTGCATTTCCTGAGGCTACATATCGATGTTTTACATATTAAAGTTTCAACTCTCACCTATGTTGCTTAAAAAAAGGGACATTATGCTACCCACAGCCATCTACATGACCTGTAACACAACATATCCAGGAGCAGGGGATGTCTAACCTCCAGAAAGCAACAGTAGTTTGAAACCAACTCACCATCAGAAGTTGCAGTGGCTGGAGCATACAGGTTCCCTGAGCCAGTTTTAACTAAGAATGAATTGGGGCCAAACTCATCCTCAGAGTCAGAGTCCTGGGCTGGCTGAGCCGCACAGTTACCTAGCAACCTTCCCTGGTTCTCATTGGCTGCAATGGAAGGGGGAGGGTATGAGAGCTGCTCAACAGGGGAGGAGGAGGAGGATGAACAATGCAGCGGAGGACCTGTGGACCACAAACAGAGACAACACATGGGGGGGAAATGAAACACACCCAAACACAGACAACATCACACAGAAGCAGAACACACACACACAAGCTCACACACTCATGCAAGACTTAACTCTGACACTTCAAAAACAAACAGGGACACATCTGCCTTTGTCTCTGCCACCTCGCCCCAGCTGGGAAGAACAATACAAACAGCTGAAATGACTTTGAGAATGAATAGAGAAGACATATGCCTGGCACTGGTTTAGAAAAGTAAAAACAACTAAACATTTTTGGGATATTTGTTTAAAAAAACAGAACTAAAAAAAAAAAGAAAGCAGATTATTTGTGTCCATACATTAACACTCAGTATACAAATACAGTACAAGAACAGGTTAAGTCAACCGCATGTACAATAACACTACAAATACTTTATATTCTAGATGCTCCATTTATATTATTTACTAAGTGTAGCAACCCCTCTCCAAACTACAAAATTCATACAAGTAGATCCAAACCCGTGTACTGTGTAATGAATGTATGATTTATAGAGCTGTTCCAATGGTCTCAGTATTAATACTCTCTCCCGTGGAAATATATAAACCAACAAAAAAAAGACTCCAATATGAGCAAATCCTTCCTAATTCTTGCACCTGCTGCATCTGTCTCAGTTTTCTTTCTCAATCAGACTGGCCTCTCAATTTCAAAGCAGATTAAGAATAATTCACAGTCATGATTATTGATAGCTCCTTTAAGGGCAATATACAACCCAAAATGTCCCTCTTTCAAGGCTTATTGGTTTCAATCCCATGCTGTTAGTGAATGCTAAATCTCCACATAGAGCTGCTCTTAATGTGCGATTAACTTGATGCAGCTATGCACCATGCTGAAAATTACTCTATTTAAGTATCACAACTACAACGACAAAGTCATCAGTTTATTACTTTCCTGCATTTTCCTGTCAGTCTTTCACTCTTAAAGTTAAAATTCATGCTGACCAGGGTGATATTCATCAGAAGAGATGAATTTCCTCTCCCTCTATAATGATCCCCAAAGAGTATTAAAACACAACTCACTGACTCGTATCTAATTAGGCAACAATTAGTGATATTAAAATATCAGCTACAGCCCAACACAAGCAGTAAATGCCCACTACTTAAGAAAGTCACAGATTGTGCTTTATATACACTTCACACCACACACTTCATTTCATTATCGGTTTGTCTAATACTTGTGCAGTAATGGGTGCAGAGACACAGTGGCCCTGCTGAGGGTTAACAACCATAGCACTGTTGCTTGCTAACTGGAAAAGGAAATGTTGAAATAAGCATTATTGCTGTCATTCCCTGATTCCCTCCAATACATCTAAGACAGTTCATTAGTGTGTGTCAAAACAACAACACTGCTGAACCAAGCACCAATGAGCTGGTATGTACTGCTGTAAAAGACCGGAGGTAATCTGAAATTCCTGACATGAAAGACAAAGAGGAGCTGTTCGAGCATTTTGGAGTGAATGCTATAACATTTTTCTTTGAGAGTTCATTAGTGAAACAAAAAAGATTAAAATCCTCTAAAACTGGTCAAAGTCATAACCTAAATAAGGTCAAGGTAGTCATATTCAGCAGCCATTAGTCTTGTGCACAAAGATTACACTGTCTGACTGTGTTTAATTAATGCTGCCTTGAGTGGTTCATACCCAAGACTCCTAGAGCCATATATGGTGCTTATGCAGGCAAAAAGCCACAGCTTGAGACGGCCAGAGAAGTTGCTCTGGCTGCCAGAGATGATTGCTGTTGCCTTTGTTTGTTATGTTACAGCAGCGCAAGGGGACCCTTGCTTGGAATCACAGGGATCATGCTTCACTGCTTCAGTTTCTGATGGCTTCAAGAAGAGCCACTTAATGCCTGGTTTGGCTTGAGTGCAAACAGATCCCCTCCCACTGCATTTAAGGTCTTAATCAGCTCATTAGCCACCCAATTAATTCAATGGACAAATGACTTTGTGACTGTGATCAGTAGGCTAGAAAAATCTACTAATGATACTGTAGCATTTAGTGCTGTCTCCTAAAACACAATGCTACTTGTCTTGTAATAGATTTAGGAGTGGAGCTAATGTTAGTTGTTTTTTTTTCTTTTTGTACTTAAAATATTGAAAATATGAGAGGTAAGAAATTAAACTGAAAAAGTTTTAAGTAAAAATCTATTAAAGATATCATTATAAGATGACACACCCAGCTTCATATTAATATGACTTTTTTCAGTCCAAACTGTTAAAAAATACTTGAAAAGTAAAGATAATTTCTCAGTGTTGTTTCCAGAGCATATCAAATGAGGTTCAGATAACAATATTCAAAGGTCTTTGCTACAACTCTGCAGGTTAGATTAAATAAAAAAAATAAAGCAGGTTTTATATTAAACTTACTAACTTTGAGATGAAAGAAACATCTGTCGGCTACAGGAGGGAAATGTCTATGAACACTGTGGGATCACTGTGATATCTTAACTTTATGGGAACTGCACAACAAATCATAGGTAACAACATCATGGTGCTTTGTGTGCTGGGTGGTGGTCTCCATATCGTGTAACACACCTTCTGAGCCCACACCCAAGCAAACACTTCAATGGTGAAAATAATATAATGTAAATACATCTAATAATAGAGTTTAACAAATTTTCAAAGAACTTAAAGTTGTTATTAAATGAAAATAATAAGGAATACATATTTAGGAAGCTTGAAGATCATTTAATAGCTAATAACTGCCTCTACCTATTATTTGAAAAAAGAGAAAATAAAATGCTTCAGGTTTGGCTGAAGAACTGAGTTCTGCTGCATAGAAAGTCAAAAACAGTGTAAAAACATAAGCTATGTATTGACCCACCAAGGAAAAGTTTTATGTATGTAAATATATATATATATACATACACACAAAATCCACTCTCATACAGGCATACGTGCCTTAGCAGTTATCCCTGACTGTCACATTTTTACATTTAAACTATGGAAATATGTGACTTTTTATTGTCATCTGATGCAATTTTATATTAGTTATTCTTTTTCGACTTTTCAACAAACATTCCTCTCAAATAACTGCAGTTTACAGCTCCTTGCTTTGGTAAAAGAAACAATGAGTCATGCAGATCTTTTTTTTTTTTTAAGATGCTGTGTTCAAAGACATTTGATTCGTATTTGAAACTACATAATCCTGGCAATCTATCGCCTAAGAGAAAAATATAAATATAAAACTTGTTTGCCTTCAGAAATAAGATCCAAGAATACTCTCTTCTAAGTGTTTAAAGTACAACTTCATACAACTGTTTGAAGCCAGTATACCTCATGCCACAAACATCAAACCATCTAAAGTCAAAAACAGAAACTTAACAGAAATCCTAGATTTAAAGGCACATTTTACAAGGCTGCTTGAAGCTATTCTTTTTTAGGTTCCAGGTCATTCAATATAATAAATGTCAAAAGACAGAAAAAAAACACTCTAGCATTAGTGTGAAGAATAATCTTATAAGTCAACATCTTCCATTCAGACGGTCCTAATTTTTTATTATTTTCTTCTATTTTCTTCCATAACTAATCTTTATGACCTCACCACCAACTAATACAAATTCTGAAGCTATATATAGAAAATTAGATGCATTCAAGGGGATTATAATTGTTTTTTCTCTTCAAACACACACAAAGGATGAATGAGATCTCTGAATGTCTTAGTTAAATGCACTGAACAGCCACAATATAGACAGGTGAAGCAGAAGTGTGACTCCACTTTGACAAAGAATTATGTTTTGTCAGGGACTACAACTGCGGGCTGCATCTTAACAAAATGCAGTGTATTTGTGGCACAGCAGGGAATGAAAAAGCAAAACATCCCCGAGCTTACTCTCTTCCATCAACTGATGCTAAGATATACAAAGCACAAAGAAAAAAACATGTGAGTCGGAGTGAGATCGTCACCATTTTATTTTTATTGTGTAACACACATCACGTTCAGTTCTTTTACTACTGAGCAGTTTGCATGTAGAACTAATGTGGTCAAGATATGAGAACTTTTGCTAAATGCAAAACGTAATTCAGATCTTATAATACACTGACATACATACAAAAAATACTGTATGTTAACAAATTGACTTGGACAGTTGTGTGGTAACATTTGAACAGGGGAGTGTGAAAGGTTGGCAGTTTGTCATTGGCAGATCAGTAAAATGTTGTGTAATTTTCTTCCAGCATCAATTTTGTTATCCAGTGTGGGCGGAGAGGGATGCACTCCAAGATGTGATGATGCGCTTTTGTCATAATTTCAGCTGTTGACTCTGATTAATTCTCGACTCACTGCCCACAATCAAGGGTCAGACTGTAAATATTCTGAACCTCCCAGCTCCTTGAATTTGTCCTTATTGTGTTGGAATGTAGAGTTCAACGGGAAGTAGACAGCTCTATCTTTGTTGGAATATAAATACAGCAAGATAGCATCACATACAGTGCAGTCAGTATCGTTTCTTGCCTTTTCTAGCTTGTTATGTGTATTACAGATCTCTGATGTGCAGCTGTTTGCTGACAGTGTTCCTTGTCATGTCAGTGGTAAAACTGCACTAAACTATAAACTTAGGGTTAAACATAAATACAGCTTGCACCAGTGCGCGATTTCCGGTACACAGAATAAATTAATGGACACCTCAGAGCTTGCCTAAATCAGTGTTGCCAATTTAACTACTTCAGCTCTATATTTAGCGAGTTTTCAGACCCATCTAGTGACTCTATTACAAAGTAGCGACTAGCGACAACTTTTTCTGGTGTTATTGGAGACTTTTGGAAACTGACGTGAAGCACGTTGACTTCCTCTCAATCCGCAGGTCCCTCCCCGATCCATTAGTTCTCACAGCTGCAGTCAGATGAAACGCACAGAGCTGACACTGGCTGGTCCCGCTCTGGCTTTCCATCAGGTATTAATGCTTTTTAATGAAGTGTGTGGAGGAAAACATTTTGTAGACTCTTAATCAGAAAACAGCAAGAGCTGTTAGTTAAAGTACTTAAAATGGCACTTCAACTTTAGGCCTGCTCAGTTTTTCACCAGGGAAATGTTTTATTTCTTTTTCTACTGTCTTGAATTGAAATGCAATTAAATGCGTTTTTGCAGACATTACTAAAGTTTGAGTTTAGCCCACTAAAATACATTTAAAAGAAAAAATGTTGCTTTTTGGGGCAAATATTAAAATGCAAATAATCAAGATGAATTAATTAATATATACAGTATATAATATTATATATGTATATATATCTATATATATATATAGATATATATATGGCTGTTTAATGATTAAATTTTTTTAATCAGATTAACCCCAGCTTTCAAATAAATCACAAATTTCAAATAACTTTTAATAATAACTTTTTTTTGCCTGAAATTAGCCTGTTTTTACTGTATTGTAAGAAAGAGCCAGTGCTACAAATATTTACTGTTAACTGACCTTCTCTTGGGTTTACATCAGATGTCCAATGGTCAGTAAATGCAGCATGTAATGAACTTCTATATGTTGTTCTAAATCATCTCTACCATGTTCTAGATCATAATTCATATTTGATCATCTCACCAACTGGCTCCATGGTGATAATATCTGTCAGAAAACCACCAGATGTGACGACTGAAGTTAAACAACCAACACTGATGAAGAAACTCTGATAAAATTGAAGTCTTTCCTTTTATCATTGAAGTGTGAGTGTTTGTGCAGCAGTGATAAAAGTCTTACAGCAGCATCACCCAAGGCTGATAAACCATATCACCTGTTGATAAACTATATCATCGGCTGTTTGTTTTACACGTTTTTCTTCACTTTTTACGTGGTCAGTGCTCCTGCCTGGCACCCATCAGAACTTTCTAGACCCGCCCCTGCACAGCTTAAATATGAATCCTTTCTACGACTACATCTCAGCTAGTTTCCTCCTTCTCAGCTGAACGATAAACGAACGCAAAGAGCGGAAAGCCAATCAGCTCATCACCGACGGCCATCACAAATCGAGACGAGCAGAGATCCACTAGAGCAGACACGGTGCTAAACGCAGCTGGGCTGTCGTGAGTTAAAAAATAATACGGAAAAAACAGTCATAACAGAGAAATGACGGATGTATGGGGCTTATCATGCTGCACATGCGTCAATTGTGTTAAAAGATTTTAGCTCAATTAATTACATAAATTGATTAACGACTTTAAAACATTATTTTTGACAGCCCCAACAAATATATGTATATGCATATATATACATATATATATATATATATATATACATATATATATATATATATATATATATAATATAAGTGCCGTTATGCACACCAGATTAACTGGTAGCCCCAATTAAATCCTGCTGTCTCAGAACTAAGCATTTGCTTGAATATATCTTGCCCCATGTTCATGTTATTAATACATATTAATACATATTATCCAATGGCAAGCATTAGAGCAAAATTTAGAGCAGTTTATTATAATAAATACTGAGCTGGGCAATAGTTTAGAGTAAAAAATGAATGTGTTTTCATACTATTTAGATTTCACGCCATATAACCCTTTGACACCACAGTATCTGTCCTGGGAATATTGATAAATACTGTATATTCTTTTCAAAGGGAAAACAAATAAACCTATCACAGCAAGCGAAATACAAATTATTGCTTTTTTATTGAGTTTTTCCTACCAGGTTATTTGGCTGCCAGGGTTTAGTAATTGAATATTTAATTGCTTTTGAATTGCCTGAGCACAGTCACTTCCTTTTTCAGCAGGAAAACTTTTTTCCCTAATAATGCCTTGTAGCTTAGCTCTCATTGTCATATTTAGTGTTCACCAGTCAGACTCATGTTGCGCTGGATATGTTGTGTAATGTAGAAATATGTAAATGACTTATGAAAAAAACAGCCAATATAAGGAGATCAAATGATCCAAGTATGACCCTGAGCATGGTCAAAGTTCTTGATCAGAGATTGGACAAAATTGTATTCATCCATACTGTGAATGGACACCAGGTTGGCTCCTTCTGACATACAGTAAATTTCAGCATCAGCCCAGGTCATGTGTGAGGCAACATACTTGTAGCAGCGGCTATTGAAGCTGTACCAGAACATTGAAGGATTAAACAATCTCTCCTTTGTATGAACTATACAACAGCTTGTGCTTTGGGTGATGTGGTGTTTAAAGTTGCCTTTGTGTCATTGAAAAATGTATCTTTAGCACTTTTGTGACCAAATTAAATAAATCTCTGTATTCATGAGTAAAGGTGCCAACAAATGTGAGATTTGCCCGAATCCTAAAAATAAAGTGTAAGGTTAATTAGATTCTCTTTGTAGGAAACCTAAAAAATTGTTTATTGCTTCTCTCATTGCCATACACATTTATTTTCATTTAATCTTTATTTAATCAGGAAATTATCCATTGAGATTAAAAATCTCCTTTACAAGGATGTCCTGGCTTTACTGACTACTTTATACTTATATATACACTAACTTATGTACTTTAATGACTGTCAGAATTTGTATCACATTGTTATTAAGCCCATTTTTCAATGAATGAATATCTTTGACCAATCTTTGACCATTTCGTGTTTATCCAGCTTTAGCACAATGAAATTACCTGACTCATCTGCATATCAGTTAAGATAAGTAGCATAATTATCTACAAAAGTTGGTATAATTACTAATTAGTTTTTTCTATATTTTGGACTATAATATCAAAAGTGGATGTTTTTAGAGTTTTGCTGCATTTTATGGATTTTTTGTATTTACTGGTCAAATTCAAAATTCCCTGTTGGATAAATAAAGTATTTTACATTTTAATTTAATTTAATCCAAAGAAATGTTCATCCCTCCGCAAATTTAATAACTTCATAGACATATTTTTCTTTTTTAAAAATAATATATTGTTTATTTTATTAATTGTGCTTTGACATTATATTTGTAAGTCACTTTAAGTAAAACAAAAGTGCATATATACCAAAAATTCTTCATAATTGTAAAGATTAATTAAATTTTTCGTCTTCTTCTCTAGTTCACATTAAGTGGGGTGTTGTCATAATTGGTCAGTGGGCTATAATGTGGCACTCATGCTGCATGTACACGCGTATAAAAATAAGTTCTCTTATCAGACATAAATTTCAGTTGAGTCATAATGTTCTCTAAATTTTTAAGGCAGTGGAGACAGCAACAAGGCAATCTTTGAACTAGAAAATTAATATGGGATTGAGGTGAGGACTATAAAATGCATCTTTCTTAAAATACATAATCCTAATTTTAATAAGGAGGCACTTGGTTGAACAGACAGTACCACTGAAAGATGCCATAAAGTGAACTAACTTCAAAGAGGTATAAACCAGAATACCAAAAAAAACAAAAAAAAAAAAAACAAAAAAAAAACTGCCATATAATTTTGATTAAGAAAAATCTTGAAGTAAGCTGTAAGTGCTTGGTAATGATTAAACCTATCAGAACTCTGCAGACAAGATAAAAAACAGCTTAATTCAGTTTTTTGCATTATTAAAATTGTCAAATTGGCATAATTACATCCTATTACACAGCTGCAGGCCATAACTAGTATTTATTTTCCTTTTTAATAAATTTATGCTTGACAGATGTTCTTATTTCATTTTGCAAAGTAAAGATAATTGACACAGTATGCAGCCTGGACAGCTTCAAAAAACACAACAAATGTGATGATAAACCAAGTATGTAGGATTTTCACACAATTTAGACACTTTTTACATTCATTTTGAAATAAAAAAAATGGTTAATTTAAAATAGTTTATTCAAAATAAATACCTGCCACATAATTACAAGACATCCCACTGCTTATATTGATATCATGAGAGTGCAGTCTTGCATAGCCTCCCACTTACTTCAAACTACATAATGCAAAATACAGAAACATGAGCAGACACGCTTAAGAGGTGGAAGATGAGCTTTTATGAGCCAGTCTTTGAAAATTGATAAGCATTTCTTAGTCAGAGCCATTTGCCTGCTAGAAATCAATATCATAATAACAGAGTGAACATAATGTAAGATTGAAAACAAATTGTAAATACCCATAAATGTTTTTTTTTTCTTTTTTTTTTTTTTCATTTCATAGACCGGCCTTACCATTACTGAGAAAATGGAAATTACATTTGCATGCATGTCGTAAAAAATATTACCACAGAAGGCATTTTTCCATTTAAGGCTGACCCACTGCATTTCCATCTGTACCCTGAAACCTAATCCATTACTTAAAGCACAACTACTCTGCTCTTAAAAGGATGCTGAATGCCAAATGTTGTATAAATGGCTAGAATATATACAGAAAACAAGCAAAAAAAAAGCATGCTAATGTAGAGTAGTAGAACGATAATTTGTAAATTAAAAAAAAATCAGCAAATGCCACAATTTATCAAAGGATGTTCACAGCCATAAGCTCCATACTGATCAAACAAGCTTTCACTTATCTTTAAATTACACCTTATAGGGATATGTTCACTCAGTGATAATTCATTATCACTACAACGGAGAGCGGGGGGAATTTTCATCTTAGACTGAAAAGAGCAGCAGCACACAAGCATAACACAACCAGTCATTGTCATTCCAAGTCGTCACCTAAGAAGATGCGAAGAATCCCAGAGAGGCTGAAAGTGTTTCTTGTCTGAGTGACTGTTACCACAGACTCCTTCCCATCCTCTCCCAAACCCTGCCTGGCTCCTGCAACCCTCCTCCATCCAAACCATTCTGTTGCTCTGCGCTGCAGAAACAGTGTGTGCTGCAATCCATTTGAAACACACCATCTGTTTTGACTTTTCTATGACAAACTGAAGAAAGAATTAGACTAGAAATGTAAAATAGGAATCCTACATTAATTTAATAGAAATTTCTTCTACGAAGAGACTCCGTCTAGGAACGACTAGGAACATTGTTGATGGTTCTCCAGGAACAATAAGTGTAAATATAATTATAAATAGATACCTACAAATATTGCTACAATGTTATATAAGTCCACAACACAAATATAACAACAAATACAGACGTTAACAATATCGTTGGGATCCTTTTCACAGCAATTTCCAGAGTGTCAGCCTCATCAAATCCAGCCAGGATCATGTTTTCATTTCTATGGTGCAGAGAGATGGACAGCTTCAAGGTTGTGCTTCACAACTGCCTATTTTGATACATGTTCTTTATAGTATGAGTATATAAAACTTAAATCATGTGGTTTATTAATGCTGCTTTTGCCCTTTCTGACAGCTTATTCTAGGTGAGCTAATTGATGGCGTAGAAAATAAAAAAATCCCCAGCTTTGGCTATTGGCCACCACTTACAAAAAAATTAAATAAAAGCAGTCTTTAGTGCTGATAGGGTCTCTGAAGAACTTATGTCCAGAGTATCATCAAGCTCATGTTAATGCATAGAAGAGTATGAATGAAATTTCATGTGAAAAGAGGAAAGCTCTCATAAGAGAGTGGTATATTTTCCCAACTCCTTGTTTTTGTAGAATTTTGATTCCTCTCCTTTTTATTTAACTTTTTCATCCTCTGTATTATGTACAGCAGCTCATCAAAATGGATTTTAGTGCCAAAATCTTGCTGTAATGTTGTGTATATGTGTTGTAGTCAGCCTATAATTTAGATATGAAACTTCTTTCCATGATCTGTGTCTAATCATAATGAAGTATTTTTCATTTCTAACCTAATTAGTAGGCCCGAATGAAATGAAAAAAAAATGAAATTGCAATTTTTTGACAAATATTGCAACTTGGTTTACGGTTTAATCTTTTGATTTCCAGCTTTGTTTAGTGTTTAGGCAGAAAAATATTGTTTATATGAGATGGAGGATAATCACTCAGGATGACAAAATATGAATTGCTCAATGTTCTAATTCAAACACACAAAGTTGAGATATCAACTTCAAGATGCAAACTGTGGCCAAAGCACTGAAGCCTGAAGGTTATATTTCCTCTAGAACAGGTTTGTAATTTGCCCTTATATTAAAAACTAAATTTGGATGTTATTTTTCCTGTTTATACCATAGTGTGTCATTTCTCTCTGCATGACTTCTGTATTGCCCATAATAGAGTTCTGCCCTGATGCACTCACTCTCACACATACACACACACACACACATTCATATGCATACACACACAGGTGCGCACACCACAACCAGCAGACAACGAATGCCTGAAAATATGTTGCTTCAGCCACCTGAAAATCTGACAAAAATGTGTGTTTTAAACTCTCCCTGGGTAGTGGAGGTGCATAATTTTATGTGGAGCACTTGAAGAATATTTAGAGCGACTCTGCTCAGTAAACACCATCTTTATTTACATTTTAGAAGTTGGACTTCAGTGGAAATTTAGTCTGTGATGAGGTTAGAAAATGCAATGCGACTTCACAGCTGAGTGCAGGTGTAACATGGTGTTTAAATGGCGAGAGGAATTATGACTGAAGCGATTTGTAAAGCTGCGGTTTTAAACCTGGATCAGGTCAGTCCTGTAACATTAAAATTTATTGTGCACCTTTGTGATTAGCTAATTGCAATGTTTGTAATTGAAATTTTCATTTAACAATTTATTGTTCAGCCCTACTAACTAGGAGTTGTAACAGCGTAAAATCAAGCAGGGAATTACTAATTCTTGTTGGAAAAAATGTATTTTATATTGGAAAAGGAATGTATTTCAGTTCAAACCATCAACACAAAGTATCAAAATCATTGGGATCACACTGGGATTCACCCAATCCTACCCATGTTTTTTATTAATCCCAACCCAGAAGTATGAAAAATGTTTCAGTCAAGCGTTGCCGTGCCACTGATGGATCATATAGTGACTCTATCTCAAATCTCAGAAATGTATGTACTGTATTTAAAAACTCAGCACTTAGTTGCTCTACCCAACCACCCCTTCTTTCTCCATAAGTGGACCTACTGCCTTGTTAAAGGATAGATTTGAGAATGTGGAAAAGCGTAAGTGCATTTTCCTCATGTCATTTGCAGTGCCGGTACTTTTAAGGACAGAATTATGAGTTGTATTTAAAGTATGAACAAATTTATGAGCATTTCAGCTGCAGGACTTGAGTGGCATAGAGTGGATGACCACATCGTTCTAGTTATTTTTCTTGATGTAGAATGCCCTCTATCTGGAGGAATATCAGGAGACCACTGTGAACAGCAGGAACTGTCTTAGGGCAGCTTGAAATAGTCTAAGTGATTTTCTAAAGAATTTTTTATTTATTTATCTTTTAATTTGTTTTACTTTATTTATAACTCCGTAATCAGTTATTGATCCATGTTCAAGTCTCCTTAATCTATATAGACGTAAGCACAGATTTTTTTTTGGACTGGATGTCACAACTCCTTTGAATCAACGTTAGTTCAGGGGTAGTCCAACATTGCTAAATCCCTTCATACACCCCTATTAAGCTTCCCTGGGGCTTTCTTTGTTCTAGGATGAACAGTAAAGGTTCCAATCTCTTCACCTTTCACTGTTAACAACATCCTGCAGGCATGTGACGGCTGTTTTTAAGAATCTTCAGGTCCACACAAGTGTTTGTAAGAGACATTGTAACAGGATATTTTCTCTAACTGCACAGAAAAAGTGGCGTAAAAAACAGGCTTATAAACTCATCCACACCCATTCGGCAAGTGCTCTGCAGAGGATTTCAGACTTCAAAGACATCCACGTAGTAATCTGCTTAAAATGGATGTTTCAGGGCTTCTATCATAGCTCAATCATAAACTGAGCCGACTTAAACCATGGCTGAAAAAACAATGCTAATAGTGGATAATTATCAGCTTTTACCCTGTCTGCACTGGCTGCTCCATTCCCTCTCCCAGCACACACAGAAGCTAGTGAATAAACACAATGGCATGAATAAATAATGACCCCAGAATCCTCTTAAGATCCCCAAATGGTGAGGGGGAAAAAAGACAAAAGTTTACTTTTGGTGTTTGAGAGTAAGCGGAGCCTGAAATTGTAAGCGACTCATTAGGGCTACATGTGGCTTGCCTGGGGCCTTGCTGAACAAAGATGGCACCATCCCCACCCTGTCATTCCTCAGTGCATTCTGGGCCTGGCCTAATAAAATTCCAAAGCATACCCTTAAGATACAGCTACAATCCTAATAAAGACAGTAAAGAGCTTACGCACGGCCTCAAAAATTCCCCAAACCACATCTTCCAAACTTTCTTCTGTGATCAAAATCTTATAAGATCAAATGTTACGAGACTGAAAACTAAGGACACAAAATGTAATTTGTGCTTATCCTTATTTGCTGCATATAGCCATAATAGGAATATGTATGCTTTCATGCCAAAAGAGAACACCTTTGTCAAAACATGATTTCCTCCTCTCATTGTGCTCTCAGGATACCTTACATAAAAGCCCACAGTTTTTCATTTCAGACACTTTGAGAGTGTTGAAGAATTGATTTGTGTGTGTGCCTCCAGCTCCCACTGAGTGCATGACAGTTCAAAAGGCTATCTAAAATACATGCTGTCAAGAGGCAAGTGCTTATATAATTCATAGCATGCTACAAATTAAGCCACTGAGAGTCAGAGATATGGCCAAAAAGGTTTGTATAAAATTGAAGAAGTAAAAAAAGAAAATTAAAAAATCTGAGTAATACAAGAATGGTTTTGAATGAATTACTGGCACATATATACTGTAGGTAACCCGTATGTTGTAGATGTACAAGCATTTTGCCACTGTTCAACTACATTTCATAATTCTCTTTTCAAAAATAAATCCCAAACATGCATTTAATACAGCAAAGATGGCAAACATGTAACAGCAAAAAATAATGGGAGCAGACACAAAACACCTTCTCTGGAGCGCAATTGTGGAGGATTTGGCCAGAATCAGGAAATCCAATTTCTATTCCCAATTTCTACAGAGGCGATGAATACAAATGAAGATGCCTGGGGTTTTTTCTAGTGTCTCTATATAGGCAACAACATTAAAACCAAGATGATCCTTTAACACTCTGCCAAACCAGCAATAAATCAAATAGAGAATTTCAAACATATCGGTTGTTGTCAATTGATTCATATTTAATATTAACTTTTTCCGATTGTAGACCAACTTGAGTCAAGAACACCAACATTCTGCAACATGCTGCTTCTTATCTTGTGTTTAATAATTTTAAGCCTATTATTATCTTCAATAAAAGCGGAAAAGTATCACAAGCTAAAACATTTTAAAGTATTATTTTGTTGATAACCAGTGTGTGCATATACAAAGTAAAGTCTTTCCTCAGCAAAATTATTTGGGTTGAGATTATATTTCTCTTTGAACAGAAATTTAATTCTAAGAATGTAATGAGCTGATCTACAGGATCAAGATACCGCCAATTAATTTTAAAGAATCAATATAAGCTATGTAAAACCTGATCTAGTTTCAACCCCTTTCTTACTGCTCTCAACATTGTATAAGCGTGTGGGTTGTTAAGTGAAATGCATCTTGGTAAAATGCTTCTTTAGTTAAATTTCGGAACCCTACTAGCAGTCACTTACAAGTGCAACATGTCTGCTCAATATTATGTCTGCACAGGACTGTACATGACAGGGTGTAATATGGCTTACAGAACACAAAACTGAATTCATTTTTACCCTTGATGCATTTTAATAGCTGTGCAACTGTAACTTTTTGCATTTGAAAGGAGACTATTCCCTTTTTATTAACTTCAGTCTTGCATCTTCAAGCAATAGCAACAATGCAATCTGTTACTGGAGGGCCAGAAATAGTATATCATTAAAGAACCAAAACAATAAAGGACAAAAAGTAAATAAATCATAAAACAAATATGTTTTGTATCCCATATGTGATGCCTACAGCTCTTGTTAAACAATCCAAATACTCAAATGTCATAGCCCTCTAAATGTTACCTCATCTGTGCTTTATTCTCTACTTCCTGAATAACTCCATTGTCCATTTTGACATTATGAAACAACTACGCATGGATGCCTTCAATACATAAGCTCAAATGAAAAATGTCTCCCTCTGTCCTGGGTTACTTTTGCCAGTGGCACTAAACGAAAGGCTGTTACATGTTCAGCCTTCTGTAAACAACTGTTAGTGCTAAGCTACAGCAGTAATTAACTAGCTTAAACTGTCCAAAAGTGCAACACTGTATGCCACAACTGGGCATTCCTCACCCAGCAAGCACAGATGTTTGAAGACAACTAAGAACGCAGCTCTGGTTTGACCTGCTATTCTTAAAAAAAAGCTTTTCTTATACATAAGACTAGTATTTCAAGTGTGACAATGCTCACAGAAAGAACCTCTGACAGCAGAGGAAAAGTATGCAACAATATCCTATAGTTTTTCTTACCAAATTCACAGGCTGTAAAATTCCAATGTGGCTATAATCACTGGGAGAAGAAAAATTCATGAAGAGCTTGAATAGTTTTAAAAGTGGACATCCGGCATCCAATACCTATATTTTATTGGCAAAACTAAATAGTAAATGATCTGTATTAATATAGTGCTTTACTGTACCTGAAATGATGTCACATTCACCCATTCACACACACATTCACACACTGATGGTGGAAGCTGCCATGCAAGGCACTCAACCACGACCCATCAGGAGCAATTAGGTGTTTGGTGTCTTGCTCAGGGACACCTGGACATGAGCTCTCTGGGCTGGGATCAAACCGGCAACCCCTGGGTTACAGGACAACCACTCTACCCACAGAGCCATGCCACACAGCTAAACTAAAATTAAACTGTTGCAAATAAAAACTATCACAAGTGATCCTGTTTATTAAAGATAATGTTTTTGCTTTAATTAATTAAAGAAAGATGACTGTTGCATTAGAACTGCTTTGACTGTGTGCAGCCTTATAATCTTTTCAAAAGTAAATAAAATGATGAGTGCATGAGCATGTGTCTGATGCATTTATGTTTGTGTAAGACAAAAAAAAAAAAAAAAAAATCAGGTTTTGGATGATGAAGTGACAGAGAAATGTTCACAGGTTTAACTTACTGATGAAAGATGTTTCTGTAAGTTAATCAAGTCTCAAATTTCTCTACCTGAATATCCATCATAGATTTTTACTCATTAGAGATGACTGTTAATGAGAGAAATCTCAGCATGGAAGAGCAATTACTTTTACATTATACCAGAGCAGCAGTACGTTACGATCTCTGCTTCCTGAGTCTTAATAACAACTGCTAATTACTTTCACTAACGATAAACGCTTGTTCGAAGCTATGTAGAATTTCTTTGAAGAGTGCAATTGAATATAACCATCCAAAGACAGGATAAGATACATGCGTAGATGTTTGCAAAGCATTTTTATTTATTATTTTTTGAATTGCTTATTTATTTTTTTCGCAACATATTTAAATAATGTTGTGCATTACATTTTCCCAGGTAAACAATATTTTATATATAAGTTTATTACTGTAGTTTTGCTCTACTCAGTGCATGATCTATTTAACAGGAAAAACGCCTGCATTGGTGCACTGGTACACTGAGCAGTGAAGAAACTAACACAAATATAACATGAACATAGATAATTGACACTGTGTTAAACGGATATTGCTAAGACAGGGACAGAAGCTGCAAGATTGGGCTGGGATGATCCTCTATAGAGAGGGGCTCATCCTGCTCCATGCTGAGCTCTGAGCTCTGGTGAGGCCCCTGAGCTTCAGTGGTAAGATGGGCCCTGATGTGTTGTTGGTTTAGACTGTCAAAGGCACTTGTGGAGAGTGGGTATGCAACTCCACAGATAACAGCCCCAAACTGTCCACAAGGGCCTCTAAAACCCAGCAAATTAGCCTGCAAATGAGCCAGAGAATATTTCTACTAATCCATGATCTGAGCAGAAACTCTGCCAAAAAAGTAAACAAAATAAATAACTTCACAAGAAATACTAGGGGTGGAAATAACCATGGCTGTGAGCTGAGAAACCGCTAGTGAGCTCTTTGAAGCATCATTTGGCCTGATGCTCTGCTGCTACACTACGATTCCTGTGACCGTTTCAGAACAAGCTCCCATGTTGCGCTTGATAAGGATGCAGTGAAATTACAGATCCCAATATTACAGGAGACACTGCTCCCCACAGCATACGATCACAGCCTCTATCGCAGATGCCAGAAGGCAATGACATATCAAAAAAAACTGCTTTGACAAAAGTGATTATGTTTATATCTGGAGAAAAACTGATATCAATGGTGAACCCTGACTGTGGATATACTGAAAAAAATGTCAAAATAGCCAAAAATCTTTTCAGTTTTGATTTAAACAAAATCAAAATACACTGCACTTGGATTTGAGTTCTTTCTTTAGACTGTCACTGGGAACTGAAATGAAACATGAAATTTCTAAAAAATATCCAGGTCCACAGATTTAAAAGTCATGACTATGACAAATAGTAAAGCCTTGCAGGGCAGTGGTAGAAAAAGTCATTCCTTTTAGAATTTACCATTAAATTTAGTAATAATTCAGCCACATTGCAGACAGTTACAATCCAGTGCAATGCCCCTTGATGTCCATGTCATGTAAATTAAAGATCACTTTAATAAGACCATTATATTAAGCTATTTTATATTACCAACTATATGTTACTGTACAGGCGGAACTAAAATTTAAACAGAAAACTCTTAATAGATTATATTAACTATGAAAAAGTAAAAAGCTATAATATTCTTGTTTTACATAATTTTTTCTGTCTTTTAGTTTTACTCTAAACAAAAACCAGCTAAACTTTTATACTATTATATTTTATTATATAGCTATTATATGCAAAAAAGACAGAAAAAAAATAACTTTGGCTTAATTTTATGTACATGTATCATCGAAATGATACCTCTTGTTTAAAGTTAAAAACAGAAATACAGTGACACTGTTGTAATAATATAAAATGAATCCTAATGAATGCAGCCAGTAATGCAGAGACATGTTGTCTAAGTTCTTTAAAAGTTCTGCTTGCTCTGTAGTTAATTTTAGAAAACAGGATACATTTAGTGTTCCTACTTTCTTTCATCTTTTGTGACTTAGTAGTTGGATGAAAAATGATTAGAGAAATAAGGGACACTTAATTACACAGGTCACAGTTTGCTTAGACATGCACATTTATGGAATCTGTCAATAAAAACATTTGTTAAAAAGAAATTAAACCAAATGGAGCGGATCTTTTTTAAGGGGTTGAGTTCTTCTGATAAACACAATGAACAAGTGCCTGAATTCTCAGTATGTGTTTTTGTATGAACAGGAAATGTGGAACTGGCCAAGAATAATACCAATGAACAGAGGTTCTTTCAATACTTGGACAACTGGCAGATGATGTGCTTCCCACTCATGTTCAAATCTGCCAGAGATATGCTTTTCAAAGCTCCTTAGATTTTTGGATAGAGTGACATTTTTTACGAGGAACACCTGTCTCTTATAGACAGTCACGTTACGTTCAAAGGTTTGGTAACTGAAAACCACCCTGGAGCTCTTAACCTCAATCTTTCAACAATTCAAAGTTTCTCCAGAATTTTACACCCTCTAAAAGGCATCTGATTCAGGTGGCATGGGAATAAATCATTGTAACTGTGGGGTTTAAACTTTCTGCAGGAATTTTGTCTCATACCTGCAGCTTCTTTTCAAACTCATTAAAGGAGTAGTGTGTAGGAGTTGGTGATGTCTAGAGGTGAGGCTGCAGACTGCTGTGAGATGTATGCTTGGGAATTTTATTTAATGTTGTAAACACACATTAACCTTAGTGGGCTGAGGGCTCCAGATAACTGAATGTTCAGCTAAGCAACAGAATAAACTAGAAATTTAACACTGAATTTGCCCACATGGTATATGAATTATACAAAGAATGCTGATTTTATGTTTATAAAATATTCTTAGTTCCTTCTTACTTGTCGAGGAGAAATGGTATTAGTGGTTTAAATGGATCCAGTATTCTTTGAAGGTTTTATTACCATCAACACGTTTTCTGAGATCTGAACTTTAAAAATATGTAGAGTGACACCAAAGGTTTCATTTAATTTAAAAAGTTAAACTTTTTCCTGTCCTGTTGGGCTTTTTTTTTTTTTATTATTCATCACGGCATTTCTAGCTGTGAATTTGGGAAAACACTGTATTGTTCTGGTATGTCAAAAATGAATGTAGATGTGTCAGGTTATTCACAGATAACTGATTTTGATTGTCAAGAGAATGCACTGTTTTATATATAAAAAAGGTTAGCTGTCTTTTTTTATCAAGAAAAATAGGTGGTGTTACATAATTAGCTGTACAAATTGGATTCGATTTCGATCAAAGCTGTTAAAATAAGTGACGATACCCAGCCCTAGCCCCTTTAATAAAAACATAATTAGGATTATAATATACTATTTCCCCAATACACCTACTTAAATGTTAGTTATTATTGTTTTAGATCTACTGCTATTAGTAGCCAAATTCAAGTCTAAGATCTGAATAAGTAGTAATTGCTTGTAAAGTTGTTTTTTTCCTCACTAGACATAACTATTATTTAAGCATTTGTTCAACCCGATTCCAACAGACTAAAAATATTTTTAATTATTAAAAAAAAAAGAAATACAATAGTACACAAATGCAGAATTATGGTGGATCCACATAAACATACTGACCACACTTCATCTGCCAACTCAACAACAATACATCTTGCTCTTAGTCCAGTTTAACACAAGCTTACATCAGCACATCAGTCACCATGTGCTGTAAAAGTAAAAATGCTGATTGATTACTGGAGTTTTATCATGCACAACAAAACAGAGGTGGACAAAGAAACCTGATCTTCAGCCTCAAGCTTTCTCGGGTAATTCAAATTAAAGAGTGCTGTTGTAATAAAGACATGGGTGAGGTTTATTCCTGGAAAATTAACACGGAAAATTCCCTGTATTGTTTTGTTTAGTTGGTGTGTGTGTGTGTGTGTGTGTGTATGTGTGTGTGTGTGTGTGTGAAGTATGTATGCTCATCAGTATGTTTTAACTAATAAACCTCCAAGCCATTATTTGTATTTTTGACCCACTTGCTTTGTTTTTTTTTTTGTTTTTTTTCATGAAAGAATGCATGTAGAACCTCAACCCTTTTAAGCACAGGTATCAGATTATGAGGCTAAAATGATGGAAAAATGTACCAATAGATATAGCACCATAAAAGCCATCAGAAAAAGCAAAACATAATTTATTACTAACAGTATTCTGTAGAAATAACAAACAGATGAACAATGACTAAGCCTTTTCTCACCTGCATATCATTCTCTCAAGTCTTGGCTTTCAAGAGATAAAATATTGCCACTGAAACAAACACAGAAACTATTAACATATTTACACTTTTTCCTCCAGGCGCGTTTTGTTATTTATAGTTATTACTATTATTATTATTAGGGCTGCACGGTGGTGTGGTGGTTAGCACCGCAGCCTCACAGCAAGAAGGTCGCCGGTGCAAGCCTTGGCTGGGGGGAGGTTCGAACCTGGGGGGTGGTGGCCTTTCTGTGTGGGTTCTTCCTGTGCATGCGTGGGTTCTCTCCGGGTTCTCCGGCTTCCTCCCACCGTCCAAAGACATGCATGATAGGTTAATTGGTTATTCTAAATTCTCCCTAGGAGAGAGTGTGTGTGTGAATGGTTGTTTGTCTCTCTGTGTTGGCCCTGCGACAGACTGGTGACCTGTCCATGGTGTACCCTGCCTCTCACCTGTTAAAATGCTGGGATAGGCCCCAGCTCACCCGGGACCCGTAATGGAATAAGCAGTCAAGATAATGAATGAATGAATTATTATTATTATTGTTCTTATTATTATATATGTTATTTTTTTATGCTACTATTTACCTACTATCCTCCTAAATATGCTATCCTAAATAAAATAATGTTTTTTAATGGATAACTCATTGTGGATTTACCATTAGAGTATTTAAATAAACACTACATTTTGCAGCTGGATTGTAAACTTGTAAACTTGAACAGCACATAAATGCCTAAAAAACCTCTGTAGAGTAGGCTATCGATCACAATTTACCCCATAGAGTTATACACTACCGTTCATGAGAAACTGTTGACAATATAAGCAACAGCGTTTGGGGGCACCAGTGTTCTGTGTTTACTGAAATGTTGCATGGGATTTAAATGGTACCAAAACAAGACTATGCCACACCAATTGTAAGTTGCAGAAATCCTTAAGATATCTATGAGGCTTTTTGAATCAGTCTCAAGAGTTTATTGTGTGATTTTAAATCATAGATGGAGCTGTCACGCAATACTTGCCAACCTGCTTAGTGTGTACACTCAAGCTCAAGCAGGAAAGCAATCTGTTGTGACAGTTGCAAAACTGACGTCTGCCATCAAGGCTGCTACTTCTGTGTTACTGGCAACATAATACTTTACCAAGTCAAACTTTTAATCATTTTCATCTTTAGCAGTTCACTTCCAGGTGGCATTAATAATATAGTGTTCCAAAATTAAATATATTGTCATGATTTACATAAATCTACCACACAATCCACAATGATGGCAATTAAATTGAAATAGAACGAACTGAAATATCAGTATTTGCTTGTGTTTTTGCTGGAAATCAGGATACAGCTGAGAGGCTGTGGAGGACATTAATACAACAGCAACATTTCTGTTTCAATCAACACCTTTCTAAGGAAAAGCCGGCAATGATCATCACTCAGCTGAACTGACCTCCTGTGTGCAAGCACACACCAATACAGTGCCGGTACACATCTGTTTTACTTGAATAATGGGAAAAGCAGTAATTTAATGGGCACATCGTTTTCATGCTGATAAGACAAAACAGCTGTGTGAAAAGGGCTGAATATTACTACCATACTAGCAAACAATAATCATGTATTTAAAAAAAAGAACATGTTACATAAAATAGCTCTGCTCTTGATCTAATAATGTATTGGGATATATAGCATCACTAGATCACATTTACAGTATAATCAAGGCTTGGCTGTGTGCACACAGTATATAGCTTAAATCAGTACACAACTAACCGCCCATAGGAAATAATTGCATTTTGGCCTAGGAAAAATACAAACAGTCACACAACCATCGTTTTATCTAGAGCTGAGTATGCCATAGCTCCATTATTTTTCTCCACAGGTTATGGAACACATGAATAACAATTTACCAACAGGCTTTGTGGTTATCTTCTCTCCCTGTTCTCATGGTTACAGAAATGTAATAGTCAAGGCACAGCAGTGGGGCAAAGTTGGGATTAGAGCACACATCTGGATAAGCTGTTATTGGGTAAAAACCAAGAAAAGCAACCCTCTTCCAAACACAGCAGTCTGGCTTGCCTTCTTGCTGTTTAGGCTCAGTTAGATGTGCAATGACTCAGCAGTGGCTGGCTGCTGGTAGTGTCCTCGAGGAGACAGAAACCTCAGGCAGTATGGGAGGGATAAGCACACATAGGTGAACATACTGCATGAATGCCCATATGCATGCCTATGCACTGTTTATGTACATAAATAAGCAAGCACTGGAGCTGGATATAACTTTTTGTTCAGTTATAATTTATGCTAGACCTTAAGCATGTTACAATGTTTATCAGGGTAAAGGTTAATACCATCATCACATCACAACTGGAATGAGTCTTTGTCAAGAACATAAGCAAGGGACTTTTGTTCACATAACAGAAGAGATGGCTTGGAATCAAAGCATTAAGAAAATTGTTCCAAAATTACTGTCGCTTATTTGCATGCATTAAAACTGGGGTCAAGTAAGTCACGTGTGAAGAGGGGGGAACTGCCCATCGGCTTGAATACATTAAAGCTGAGTAAATGGTTTGTTGATTTAAATAGATTAAAGCACACACAAGCAGGCCTGCTCGATGGATTTTAATTAACTTGCCATATATAAATTGTATGTTATCTGGCATTACTGAATAAAATGCTGAATACAAGTGCTCTTTCTGCTTGGGTGGGTGGAATAAAAAGCTACTTAGAATCTCAATTGGGTCTCAGAGATGCATGATGCTGCAACTACCGGTGCTCCTAATTCATTCTAACATACCGATCTCTACACAGCAATGCAAGGAGATTCTCTTTATGTACAATACATTCAAATTTTTGTTCATGGGCATCTCAGATGATCATGCAGAAGGATGCCACGCACTCCCATTGAGTCATTTGACCAAATGGATTCCACATTCAATAGTCATTTCTGTCTGTCAGTTATAATAAGAAGCAAATACATAATGTGACACACTCTGAAATGCAAAGCTATTCAAGAGGTTCTCTGCAAGGCTGTGCAGGGCAATAAGAGATTTAGCCACTAGGTCCTTGATGAATTTCTCTATCTATGAAGTACCATGGAAACAATATCATAAATCTGCCATGTAATATGCATTATTTAGATCAGTGTTTATTTTTTAATTGTGCAAAATAGTTCTTTCATGTTTAGCACATTGAACCTGCATGTCAAGAATTATTAAAACAATCGAGTACAACAAAATCTGATGTAAACAAATACAGAGAGTGGTATACATTGTGAACATAAACAATCGTAAGTGTGGAAAAACACACACAAGGCCCTTCATGCTTTAAGGGTTAAAAAGAAACACCAAGCCTTAAACATACATATGGTTTCCCAACTGGAACGTGCCAGACCCCTTTTTGATCAAAGTCTAGTAACATGTAGTGATTCACACAGAGCAACACAAAGATAATAAAAAAAAGAACAAAAATAACGTAACCCAGAAGTAATTTCAGACAGAATGTTTTCTGTGCAAAAGTGATGATTTTCTTTTCTTAAAGAAGTAGTGTACTTCATCATAAAATGGCACAAATAGAGAATATACAGCTCAGATTCTGAATAAATGCTCTCCAGCAGAGAATTCTCAGAAATAGAGCAAATTCTATTAGTATTATCAGAATTATACAGGTTTGTAATCTACCCTGTATATTTTTCTTGCAAGACCAAACAAGTGTTTCTACATTAGTGTGAATGAACATACTTAATAAATAAACACACATTTATTCTATTTTAATGCCAGAATCACATCTTAATGGGAAAAGAAGCTTTATAAGGACAGACAGAGAGCAAAGAGAGAAGTGTCCTACCGTTTTCTGTGTTCTCATGTTCCGTGTCAGTTAGAGTTAGATTAGAGTTGGCCCTGCTGGAGAGGCACGAGCTGCGGCCTGACTTGGTGTTGGAGCGGCCCCATAATCTGACGGCATGCTCTGGCGACATGATGCCGTCTGTCTCCGTGTCTGCATCGGAGCCCACACTGACGGAGTAGTCGCGGTGTGGCAGCCCAATGTCAGTCCTGTATGTGGCAACGTGTGATGGGAGGGCTTCTCCAAAGCCAAGGTCTCGAAGGGAAAAGTCTGCTCCTACAGAAAGCCAATAAATACAGAACTCTGGTAATTAAAACTACAACTAATTGCATTGCTTAACCTAATGAACTGTTCTCATTACAGAGAAAAATGACAGCCATTTACTGGTTTTGAGTCATGTAGATGTAATTTAAGTTACAGTTTTAGTCATTGTTTACAGAGTTAACTGAGAAGGCATGTACATTCAGTATTACTACTTTTAGTATTTCATTTCTTTCTTAAATTACTTCATCTTTAAAGCTGCTTTCATAGAATTCATCTTTAGGCCTCCTTGTCTGATCTTTAACATTTTTTACTGGCAGTAAAAAGTAAGAAGTAAAGAGTTGCTATAGTTGAGATTTCTTTAATTCAACTGAAACTGAAATAAAAACACTGAAGGAATTGCATTGTTTGAACAGTCAATATATTTATAATAAAAACAGAACTTGAAACATTTTTAATAATTTGAAGTCATTCTGTTTCTGTTTCTTTCTGTTTCTGTTTCTGTTTCTGTTTTAAAAAAATCTACACTAATTTGTTGATAATCAGTGTCCTTTACTGACTCCTCAGTAACAACAATCATGCATCTACTAAACCAGGCTGTGATGTGTTTGTTAACTAATAACATGATTTTACAGTCTATGTCAGGGGTGTCCACCGCCGGTCCTCGAAGGCCACGATCCAGCAGGTTTTCGATGTGCCGCTGCTCCAAAACCACCTGACTCAAATGAATGAGTCATTGTGCAAAACTTAATAGGCTGTAGGATCCATTTCATTTGAGTCAGGTGTGTTGAAACAACAAACACTGAAAACCTGCAGGACAGCGGCCCTCGAGGACCAACTTTGGACACCCCTGGTCTATGTATTTATAGATTAAAATATAAATAAAGTTTGTACTCTCAACAAATGACAAATTGGCAGCTTATCCCTTAAATTGGTCTAACCTTGCCTGCTGAATTCATCCACTTCATGGTGAACCATTTCCTTGACACGGTTCCCGTAACCCATCCTTGAGTCGTGGTCAAAGGCTTTGAGGGTTTCACTGGAGCTGTAGGACTTCGTGTTGGGTTTGCCATCTTCACTGTCTGCTGAGGAGCTGGTATAACGCCGCTCTGTGTCCTGCCGGGCAGTGAGTGAGCGGTAGGGTCTACGTTCCTTCACTTCCATGGCTGCCTCCACGCTACTTTCAGGATCAAATGTGGGTTTTTCTTCCTGTTCAGTTTGAGTGATTCTGTAGAAACAGAATGGCAAAAAAATATACTTACTCAAGATACTTATGAAGGAACATGCAGTTTTCATTTTAGATTCTAAAATGAAGGAAATGCAGATTAATACTTCACTGCAACAAGCTTCTGTTTCAGGAGGAAATATTCTAGGTCAAGTTAAGATACATATTATTGAGCTAAACAAAAAATCTGTTTAAATCTACCCCCACTCCCCCACACTGCCCATCAACACACATACACACACACACTTAACCGAGGCAATGCTGAAACGCATAAAATGCAAATGCATGCTCCCTTCCAGTGTATGCATGGCTCAGCACACACAAGGAATCACCAGGATTAAATCTAATAAAATATGGCACCTATAAAGTTTACGGCATCAGTCTCCCACAAATATTCTATTTTATGTGCAATACAGAAAAGCTGGGTATCCGGCCTGTGTAAAAGTGGCAGGTGTCCTTCCATGAATTGTGTTGTTTATAAGTTACAAATCATCACTTGCTGAAAAGTGAGGTGACAAACACATCTAGGCCTACTCTGAACCAGTAGTGGTGATTAAAATCTGCATTGTAAAACCACAACTGCCAAACAGCACACTGAGGATAAAATCAATACGGAGAGGGACTTTTAGTATTCAGCTATGCACCACATATTCTTACTTGCCTTCAAGGACAAAATATTGAAGAGAATAGAGAAAAAAAAAAGATTTTGCTGTGTCAGTTAAACATGTGGGAAATCAATAGGTAATTGTACAGTAGGTAACTGATGATGCTTTGTAAACAGCTCATTTAAAGTGACCATGTGTTTTAAGACATTAAGTTGGATTAACTAATGTCAATGTGCAAGTGAACTGTCTTAAAGGTCTAGTCACTGTTTACTTTAAAGCTCAACAACTCAGCAGCAAATGAGATCAAAGCCACTTTAAATATCTCCCTGCCTCTTTCAAATGCAGTGCTTTGAAAATAAAAATCCATAATTACGTATCACAAGCTTAAAACCTCCTCATACACGCCACAGGATTCTGCTTCTATACTACTTGCCCCATTTGAGCAAAATAGGAAGCAACTCACTGGATAAAAGAACACAGCTCTTTGAAAGAGATAAAAACTAATCCACGCAAATCTGAGAGTTTTTGAAGACAATATGCTGTGTTGTTCAGACACGGATTTTTCCACAAGATAAGCTCTTTATGAATACTGTATGAGATTTGTGCTGGACAGAACCGTAAACAATAATCTTTAGTGAACTATATTTGCCCCCACCCTGAAAAAAAAAAAGAAGCTTTATTTGAGACATCATTGTTGGGTCCGGGGGTCTCTTTTTGTATGTATTGACAGCTGAAAAGATCCTGGTGATTAATGACTTGAGGCCACATGAGGTGGAAGGGGAGGAGGGTGAATGCACCCACTCTGTAGCCACAAGAGCACTTCAGCTGCTCCCAAGATTTCAAATGCAGCTTGTATGAGTTGCTAATTTTTACCTTTAATTCAAGATCCTTGATGCTATGCAAATGTGAGAGCATGCACAACAAGCAGCTTTGCAAAGTTTCAAGAATGTTCTGTAAAGTGCATTGTTTTTGTTTCTAAAGAGACCAGGCTCAGTACTTTGCCCATCTCTCTTCAGCAGAACCTTCCTCCTCATTGTTAATCAGCTCGTAGGCAATGAGATGTACTTTTGAGACCATGGGAAACCTAGCAAAGTTTTTAAAGCAGCAGCATACCATGCACAGGGACTGATAATATTGGATGCAATTGTTCGCCTGTCCTGGGTTCATATGCATCCTTTTTACAACACACTATAAAATGTAATGCCAGCATTGTACTTATTTAATGCACAGGTACATCAAGATGATAGATAAATAAACACAAAAAACTAACAAGCAAAAAAAAAAAAAAAAGAAAAGAAAGAAATAAAATAAAATGATAAAAGATAATATGGGGCTTTTTTTATGTTTTTCCATCTACAGATAAGAATTGGGAGACTGTGAGAAGTGCTCTGAAGTAATGGAAGAGAAGGTTAATAAGGGAACGCTTACAAAGACTTAGTTATTTACAAAGACCAGTGAAAAATAACTGTCATGGATTGAAATCTATGAAGTAAAGATAAGAATCATGCTTTATTTCAAACACAAAGTTCTCCTAAAGCCTGAGCTGCAAAGCTTGAGTGGTGCCAAAAAGGAAACGAACTGCTTATCTTTGAAATGATCCAAAAATCAATTGAGGTCTCTCTGGATAGACAAAAGAAATGATGGATGGTCTGTTTTCCTCTTTAAAGCAATTGCAGACTCCACCTTGTGTAATTTCATTATCTACAACAGGATAGATTCTGGTTTGTCTGTGGATGTAAAGCAAATATATAGCAGCTGTGAGCACTGCTGTAATATGCTTCTACAAAGAAAGTGTTGCAAGGACATTGAACAATGGAAGTCATCAGATACAGTGGTGCATAAAATCATTGATGAAATGCATATGTGGAGGAAGTGACTGCAGACTCAAACGTTCTGAATAATGGGTCACCCGAGGCATTTCTGACCCATTCTAAAGGTTTCTACAGTGCATCCAAGATCACAATCAGCCATTACACACTGTGAATAGGTCATCCCAAATAAAAGCAGGACTATTTCAATGAAATTACAAAAAGGTTCAAATCGATAGTTTGAAACTATGGGGAGGTGAAAGTATGGTGCATAAAGAACAGCAAACATTCAAGTTGCTACAAACAAAGTTCTGCAGGTACAAAATCTATCTGGTATGATGGTTACCTTTTCATTTCAATAGCATGATTAAAGATCTAAAATAAAATAAAATAAACACTATAAAATACTAAACAGAGGACCGATCTGCAGCACTAAAAACTTAAAAGTTTACTTCTAGTCAATAACTAGATACCTTTTTTAAGTTCTTTTTAATGAAACCTGCAGTATTTCATGTTTCCCCAACTTTTTTCTATCTTTTTTTTTTTCGTATAATAGCTTCATCATTCGTTTAAGGTTTAGTCAATTAGACGCTTTTCCTTCACTTTTCCTCATGCCTTCATTCACAGAGCAATGAAAGAGTTATGACGTTCCCAATAGTTTTCATCTGTGCAACACTGAACAGAACATTGAGTAAGGTATATCACTAAACCCTCATTTATCGTTATATATCGTTAGAGCTCAGAAACAGAGCCTGAGTAAGAACCAATTATGTATGTATTGATTTGCCAAATTACTAGCTTTGGCACCAAAAATCCAGTGCAGAATGTGGGCACTAATTCTTTCCTGGGACAGCACAAAGAACTGCTCACATTGAGGGTTGATTTCAGGGTCATGGAGACCAATCACACAGGATACAATGCTGTGACTCCCATGTTTAAAAGTCTAGAGACAGCTTAGCCTTTAGTTGGCTTCATTTAGGAGAGAACAATAAAACCGAACCGCAACATGGATGTAACCTTGCAGCTGCAGTCTTAGAACACGAGCTTCGCGTTCATTTTCCCTGGTTAATATTTTCCATCAGCATTTACAATTAATGTTTGCGGCTGAATTATTGCAGCAAAGTGTGCAAACACTGCCAGGAGGTTTAATATAGTTAGCTGGTATTTTTTGATTTGGTTTGAAATGGTGTGTATAAATGCTGTCTGTATTGCTGTTCATGAATCTTCTGGAAATAACAAAACAACTGATTAAAGTTAGCTAAAGTTTGCTAGTTTGTTCAAAAGTTTTGGTTAATCTCAGTCCAGGCTATCATTTCCATGCTTTTTACTCTCAAGACAGTTAAGTTAGACATATAATTGCCTTTGTCACTATAGATCTTTTCATGCATCCAGTTTACCAGTGGCATTTATGTCATGCACACTGAGATGGTTTATAAAAGCAAACCCAGAATGTAGCATTAAGTGCTGCAAAATTTTATATAAACCAAAATTTTTCTTTTTCTTTTAATTAATTTACCAATCAAAAGGCATGCCAACTGCTCTCACGAGTCCAAACAAGACATATAAAAACTTCTTGTGTGTCTGATCATGTAAGACGCATTTCATTCATGTGCTCCTGTCACTGTGCAGTCGTTCGGTGCATATGTGGCTGTGCTCAAGACCTTTTTTTTCTCAAGTCATTAAATTATTTATGGATAATCCCCTGCTAAAAACCAGCAAAAAAAAAAAAAGTCACCTTTGTTTCATAAGACAAGACATCTGTCAAAGCAATCTACAACACACCACCTGCAGTGTGAACAGAGGAAGCTCCCATTAAATAACCTGTTGAGGTTTTTGCAGGGCAACTGTGACCATTGCTTCAGTGTCAGGAGTTAAATATGGGATCTAAATAGGCGGGAGGCATTTGTGGTACAATATAAATGCAAATGGCTCTGCACAATCCATCAAACAATTAGCAGTGTGCTGAGAATTGCCATTCAGTGCTGGTGCTGCATATAAATCTGGTCTTCACTCTCTGAACAATCCTTGTTTTCCATTACAGCTGCTCTTTACATGTTAAAGATTTTTCCATGCAGAACCCAGGAATAAATGCTAATATTCTCTAGCAACACTGAAAACAGACACAGTGAGATACATGTCTGCCAAATCCCTCTGAGTGCAATCTAAGGTGATTACTGGCTACTTGTCTGTGAAATAATCTAATTACTCATAAATGATGGCATTTTTACACAAATGATAGCTAATATACCACTACAGACTATAGCCTTTCAGTTAAGGGAGACTCCACTGAGATAGACAGAGAGACATACAGTATGTTCACACCATTTAATTAAAGACCACAAAATCACAATAAATAAAAAGAAAAAAAATATTTCCGGAGAGATTTTGGAAGTTATCATGTCAAACACCTTTGGCTATTACCTTTCTTATTAAAATTTGCATAGTCAAAAGGTCAAGGATTAATATGAGTAAACAATACTACAGAAAAACATCTACAGAGACAGGCAGCATCGAGAGCAGCTTGGAGAAAATTTGGGCAGATATCAAGAACATTGTCTACATGATCCATTGAGAGCAAGGAACGCTCCACACAGGCACCACTTACTTCTTTTCTGAAAGATTTTCACATGCCTCATTCTATAAAGAAAAGCCTTCTCAGTCAACAGAAAGGTGTGTTTTCAATAGAGGAAAAAAAAAAAGACTTGGGTAGACGTGGTGGGGGGGCTGAATGGCTTGCCAGACAGATCTGAATTTGGTAGCACTAATGCAAGCTGAGAAGAGGAGGGGGCATCGCGGTGGCGGGGTATCTCAGCAGCCTCTTTCCAGGATCAAAAGAGAGCCCCACCAGTGCATTAAACAAAATGCGTAAAAGCCTCAACATAAACAAAAGTAGCCCAGGCTCACTACTGCAGCATGATCCCTGCTACTAATCACTCTAAGCAATTCAAGGTTTAGTCCTGACAGCAGGAGCAGGCAATGGAAAAGGCTTTTAAACAGGCTGATAAGCAAGAGGAAAAGCTGTCTATTTATTCACGTTATGCAGCATTGAACACAGCTGACCTTGGCAAAATACAGCTCATAAGGATTGATCCAGGGTTACATATAAAGTCACTAAATAGAAATAATTTATATGTACTCATAATGTTCACAGAGCCCTCAAGAATAACAGATAAGAAATAAAGTTCAAACAGCTTTGAAAGAGGACCCCTACTGAGTATGTTGAAGCACTTTGGTGGTGACCTGCCTCTCATTAGTTTGCAACTAATGCTCATTATGCTGCAACGGCTAGACATAAATTTGATTTATAGTTTGGCCTGCAGGAAAACCAAACCTAATACCAGCTAAGCAATAATCAACTTACTGTAAACTTGCAACTGTCAAAGTCACTGTTATTAATATTTGAGGTTTGCAGTTGTAGCCAGAGGAGGGTCGACTGTACGGGGCTGAAACGCTGCAAATAAATGATGCAGTGAACAAACATTTTTTGAGTGCTAGTTCCATGCCTTCCGGACTGGTTCACTGGAATTACAAAAACACATATTCTTGCTGTAAGGAACCCCAGTTCTGACTAATGTTGTAGAGTAGAATGGATATAATAGTGATAAAAAATTACCAGTCACATGTGTTATGTAGCTTAAAAACTACTGATGAAACTGTTGATATTTAACTGCAACAGCTTTCCAATAAAACTATTTGTATTGTTTTTTGTTTTATAATTTTAGTGATGGCAAGTGATGGTTCCCTTATGTTGACTTTCTTCGCAGTTATTTATTTTTTTAATGTGCTTTCTTTGAGACAGCTGATCATTTAGCTTTAACATAATTTTGCACGTTTCTCTAAATTTAACTTCTGGTGAATTAACAAGCTAAAAGCTTTTTGGCTTCTACTTCATCTAAACTTTTCTGAAATGCTTTCAGCTCAAAAAGCAGTCATGCTCCTTTATACCATTTACTTAAAATTTACTTACACTGACTTTCTTTAATCAAGCAAAACAGAACAGCACACATATATTAATTTGTTTTATGTGTTTGTTTGAGTTTGCATTGGCCAAAAGAGAAATCATACAATGCAAAAAAGGATGCAAAGAAGGTGAAATTAATTACATTTATTTCCAAGCACTATATTAATTTTCTATTTAACCTAGAAAAAACAGGCTGCAGAGACTATTAAAATACAACGAATAAACTGTACTATCAATGGAGGAAAAAAAGGCATCTGACTTCTATGCTTGGCATCTTATTCAAATAGTAGCATTAAATGTCTGGAGCTCTGGGAATATAGTATTTACAAAATGAGTCACAGACGTTATCGCACCACAATGACACTAATAACCCTTGGAATCCTAATGCTGGATATGAACATTGTGCATGAATTATATTAAGCTGTACAATATAGTTATGTTAGTTTATATACAAGTAATGCTGTTAAAATAGACAGCGAAGTAGAATGAAAAGCTAAAAGGTTAGACCAAGCAAACAGATAATCCAAAGATCATCTCAAATAAGTCATGCCAGATTTTGGTGGACTCATAGATACTGAATTTATGCCAAAGTTTTCTCCAGTGATCACTTTTGTTTAGATTTTACATTTCTGTCCAACATGCAAATAACCCAGTAAAGCTCTTCCACTTCCATGTTCCAGAAAGAACTGACAGCACTTCATGTCTCTATACAAAGTACACAACATAGTCACATGAAGCCCAAAACTATTGCTTAAAATCTTTCAGTTCGGGGCCATGCACTAATAATCTGTTTATCTAGTTTGTCTTTTTTTCCTTCTTCAATGATAGTAAATCAGGAAATGGCCACCACATTGCTTTCAAGGAGCAGCCTTGAGAGAAAGAACTCCCTGCAAAGAGAGATAGAGCTCTTGTACTGCTGGATACCAATTACAATCCTCTCACAATAGGGGTCCAGAGATTTCCAAATGATAACTCATGTAGACCGAGAGTATGGAAGTGCACTGCAAAGATCAGAGACCTAAACCCATTTGACACTGGAAAAAAAAAAGAAAATACACTAACACCCACTTTTGTGCCTTTTGTCCAAGATAAAGGGTAAAATCAGCATTATGCAGCCTGACCATCAGTAAAACCTGGATTGAATTTTTCCTGAAACGATTGGGGCCGCGAGAGTGAGTGTTGACCAGAAATAAGTTTTAAAAAGAAATGTTTACTGACTCAGAAGCATCTCAGAAAGAGGCTCTGAACTGACAGGAGCACCAATTTGTGTGTAAAGAGACACAAACTATCCATTCTAGCAGTCTGCATGGTAGCTGGCAGCCCCCTCTCAGTACTGCTGTGTCGACTTGACTCCAACAGCCCAGTCAAAAATAATAAATAACTTATCTCAAAAAGTTGTGCTTATCAGTCGTTGTGGTCCACCACAATATGAGGCATTATCATGTACCATCATTTTTTTTTTTTTTTTTTTGTAGCAGTCCACGGAGTTGTTCTTATGAGTAAGTATGCCACCAGCGTATGGGTTAACCACACTGCCTCTGGCCTGGCACATTCCTGAGTTTTATAAAGCTTACAAATGTTACATAACTACAGAGCAATTGCTGCGTATTAATAAAACCGTTTAGCCACACATCACTAGTTACTCCAAGTGAATTATTCTTTTCCCTTGTAAAATATCCCATCACTTTTACCTTGTTGACAAAACTGAATCAGAAATCTGTAAATAACCTAGAAATGAAAATGAATAATATTGATAATGTGACAGTCCCTCAAGTCAAACTGCTTAAGAAAAACATAGATGCCTGTGACACAAAATAAACCATATGATTGATAAACAGGATATAGACAAGCACAATTATAGATAACATTATTGATTCTTGCCTTCTTGATCAAACTAGTGCTTCCCACTGTTTAGAAGGAAGCACTGTATATGATATAAAGCATCAATCAATCACATAAATTGGGGTAATTAGGTTTTCTCACAGCAGCAATAATATAGATCTTTGATGCACTTTGCAAAATGAATCAGCAACCATGCCAGGCTCTAGAAGATATATGAACATGAGAACCATGTGATAGCCTTATGCACAACGAGCAGCAAACACAACAGTGTTGAAACAATAAAACCAGCGGATGTTCAATATCAACAGTAAAAAATCAGCTCACACAGCAGAGCTAGAAGAAGGATTCCTATATGGTAATGGTCTTACTCTAAGTGCTCAACGCAGTCATCTCGGCAAATCCTGCTTTGACAACCACACACCTCCCACATCTCCCATCTCGGCAGCCACTGGGTGTGGCTAATCACTCTGAAGCTTCATCACCCACCGGATGACAGCTCTAGCTATAAAGATGCAATGTTTAGAAAAGGCGTGACTGCTGCAGTGGCCTGCTGTAAACACAATGGGCCTGTTTTCTTTTAAGTGAAAACAACACATCACAACATTACATTAAAACTGAAATACACCCCCTCTCTAATCACAATGACAGAAAAACTAAATCTCTGTAGCCATCTTTGCAGCTCAGAAGAGAGTCCTAAAAGGATTTTCCCCAGGGCACTAAGAGTTGATGTGCACTGATTTGCCCCAAACTGATTATGACATAAAATGTCTGACAAGTAGCTTGGCAGTCCTGTGTTGACCTGCACAATCCTTCTGCCCCCAAAGGCACCAGAGGTCTGCACTTTCTGATCCCAGAGGCTAAACATTAGACAGTGCTGAGGCTTGCAGAAACGGTTATGCACAAACTCTTTTGCATTTTGTTTTTTTGTCTTTTTTTTGGCATTCTACTACAAGTCTTTAAGATAGCAATTACTCTCATATAAAAAATATATGTAATAAGTTGCTTTATAACACACAACAAAATTAAATCATGGTGGTGTTTTGGTTTCTTTTCGTTACCCATTTTCACACATAAGAAGGGAATGACCTTTCATCCATCAGAGCAGGGCACTGCATCCTCCTATATAAATTTAATTCTCCTCGTAAATTAAGATTGATCACCTGCTCTCGGCCACAATCAGAATCCATGATCTAATCAGAACTTGGCCTAGACAGAAAAGGATACTTCCATAAATAAAAACCATATGAGCGCTAGCAAGTGCTTATAACACAGAGGCTAAATTTGATCATCCCCTTCCTCTCCACAGGTGTGCTTTTAAGCCTTCTACCTTCAAAGACTGCCTGTCTGATATAATGCTCACTACATGTATCCTCACTGTTGTTTTTCTACACTGAGGGCTTTACATCATACTTGCATCAGCGGATGTGAGCACCACATGCAAGAGTCACTGCTAAGCAGGTAATGCCCATGGAAGCCTAGCTGGGGTGATCCCAGAGAGACAGAATCTGTCAGAGGCGCCTTGCCCGGCGACACCCAGGGTAATAAATTACCCAGAATTAACACATCATCCTGCGCTCCACACAGCAGCCACACTCCACTCATGCCATGCAGCTTAATGGATCTATTAACCAAATGGAGAAAGGGGTACACTGCTCTCATAGTGGTGCAAACAACAAACTGTAGGCTGGAAGAAATATAAATTTCTATTTGATTTAAGTCATTGGAAAAATACTAAAATGTTATTAGACAGGTTACCAAGTCAGACTTATTCATTATTTATTATGAAAATATTTAGATTTATGGAGATTTGTGCTCACTGACTTGCATGATTTAACATATCACATAAAAGACAAGAAGCTTAGAAGCAACCTGTTACACTCCCTTTAACACCTGTTTGGAAAGACTTCTGACATGTTTCTTCATGGCCATTAAAAGCATACTCCCCTGTTGATGTCTGCCACTGATAGCAGGGGTTTATTTAATAGAGGATTCAAAATGCTGGTTGTGTTGCTTTTATCTGCCTGGTATCTTTGGCATCCAACCAGCACTGTGACATGCTGATAGGGTGCACACAGCAACATGCAAATTTAAGACCAGTACTCATTCATCAGAAAAGGTGAATACAGATAAGAGAGAGGTTCAGAGTCTTTTTTTTTAAGGACTCGGCTGATATCTGGCACAGGTGACAGACACTGTTCAAATGAAATTTCACATGTTGTGAAAGAATAAATAAAACCGAAATAAAAACTGTGACAATTGTTAATTTAAGCTGCAATTCCCTTTTATTTCTGAGATAAAAGACTTCACCGATGGTCACACTGACTCCCACTCCCACCACCATTTGCATTATTTTATAGAAAAAATATGGTGCTACAATAAAATATTCATCAGTGAGAAATGATCAAACCTAAAAGCATCAAACTAATAAATCTGCCTAATTAAATCTACAGAAAAGTTGTATAAATCTGGAGTTGTTGTGAAGAAAAAAAAGTGATTAATGGCATTTCTTCATATCAATCATTAAGTCAGTCTCCAGTCAGCCAGTTGTTAGCTTCTATTAACACAAACTAAGTTTCTTTCTAAACAGAAGAGATGCCAAAAATGTCAAATGTTGTGGAAAATATTGGTTGAAAAATGCAGGTCTTTCAGCTGTGGGCACATATGATGAATAGAGACAAAATACTCTGTGTGTAACCACGTAACCATGATACAAATGTGCACAATTTTGCATTGTGATCCTATCTTATGTTGCAGTCCACCTGCCGCACCAAGACTTGCCCCGTCCTGTCGCCGCCACCCTTGTCACCGCACTCATTATGTTAGTAATAGAGGTGCTGAGAGGCTGTTTTAGAGATGTTGCAAAAGTAAGGTGAAGAACAGCAGCTCAACACATGAAGTTAGACTCAGACCCACAAGGAGGATTATGTGACACTATGGCCTAGAAACTGAGATAATGGGAGGTTTTTTCATCACAGTATGTAAGCGCAGGAACACTGAAAGTATCTCGGCTAATCTTGTTATGAAATACAATTAACTATGCATCTGTTTAGCCATTTCTGTATCACACTGTATTGAAACAGACAGTACATGAGTAAATACAGCTTTATAAATAGTAATTGAGAAACAGATCGTGGTGTTAAAAGATAATGACATATATTGTTACGGCCACTGCTTATTGCTGGCAGCTGCGGCTCATTCTGCCGCTTATTGCCTGATCTGGAGGCCCTGTCTGGAATGGCTGGGGCCGGCACACCTCCGTCCCCGCCCCTCTGATTGGCTTCACTATGATCCAATCAGGCTGCAGCTTGTTAGAGGCTGAGGCTGAAAAGGCTGCAGCCGAAGCCAGTCGAGGGGGGAAGCTGGATTGGCACAGGCTGCTTCCCCTCGCTTAGTCACTATGTGTGCGTGTTGTAGGAATGTGGCTGGTTAGCAAAGGTGGCCTCATTCCGAGTTGTGGTGGATTTTTAGGTAGCAAAGCTTACTGGGTGCTCGCTGTGCTTTGTTATGGGTGATCCGTTTGGTTGCAGACCATTTTGTGTTGTCCTGTGGGAGGACTTAGTCATGGTTCTGTTTAAGTTGGATTCACCGTTTTACACCCAGTTTTGTTTAAGCTTTGGCTACACCTTTAGTTGTTCTGCCACAGTGGGTGCTTTGTGTTTAGTTACAGTGTTGGGCTAGATTAATATTTGGTTTTGGTTGTGACTTCCGTCACTTTAGTTTATGGATCTGCTGCTCTTTTGTTTGGTTTTAGCTTCACCGAGTCTTTGTACAGTCTTTTGGTTTTCACTCTGTGGTTTTTGGTATAGGTTCTGGTATACTTCTTTCAGCAGGTCTGCTAACCCCAACACTCATTCATTTTGTGTACTTTTTTGTTACAGGTTTTCACTCATCGTTCATGGGTTTTAATAAAATGGTTTTATTTTACCTTTACCATCTGTCCCCAGCGTCATCTTTTGTTACGCCCAATCATACCCCTATTTTGGGTCGTAACATTGATTAACTATGTGGTGCCTTTCGTTGCTGTCAGGCAAAAACCTCCTATGTCCAAAATTTGTGATTTTCTTTTTCCTTCATAAATCAGTACTATTAGTCACCCTTTATGTCTGTCTGTAGTTTTACTAATATTTAACCAAAGATATATGATGTAAAACACAATACCAAGTTTGATGCCATTATGTCCATTTTTACAAAAACCAAACAGTTTTATTCTGTTTTTTAAAAATAACAGTTTTTGGACATAAGAGGTTTGCGCCCAACAGCAGCATTATGCAAGTTATCCATGAATATCTGGAAACATGCTAGTCTGGTGATAGCTGTCATGTTTAAATGTCATTTAAAGTGGGAATTAGGGGAAAAATAAATAAATAAATAAAAGTGGCTTTTTGGTTCATGATCCAGAAAGTAACTGTAGTAAAAAATAATGTCAAGAATTGACTAAAGGAATTGTTAGAGGTACAAGCTATTTAGTCTCTTTTGGACTATTTCTTGTAAATATAACATAACATTGCACTCATAATCAAGAAAGACTTTTTACTAAATCTAAAAAGTGTCACAATTATAGACTCCAATTAAGAGCTAATGTTTCTAATCATATCAACATTATTAAAAGAATTATCTGGATGGAAGCGTTCCTGTGGGCATGTCTCTTTAAGTGCTGCCAACCTCAGCAAAACTTGAAGGGAATCAACCGTTGCTGCTACTCAGACCATATCTAATTTGTGGATTGTTAAGTGGCAATGAACTGCCATTAAAAATGACTTTTTTGAATGTGCAATAACTGTGAGGGTAATGTAGCCATGGAGACCAATTTAAAATTTGAGTACCAAGTTCAGGGACACTTCAATTCCCTTTCATAGTACAAACCAATTTTTTACAGTCCCAATCTAATTTCAAGCGCTATCCACAGCTAACCATACTGACAAAAAAAAGGAAAGAAAGAAAAAAACAAACTAAACTACAAACTAAAAAAATATAAAAAAATATTTTTATTATTAATACAGTTTATTTTTAATTAAAGCAATGACGACCTTTCATTCATAGCTGGGAATTTGAAAGTATGAGGACCAAAAGAAATAAAATCTTATGTGCATCAAATGAGAAAAAGGGAGTTTAATTTTATGATAACACTTAAGTATGCATTAACCAAAAAGGTACCCTTTACCAATAATTTAGAGAACAGAAATTTCAGAGAATCTACTCTGTAAAACTTTCCTAATAACACCCTGATGATAAAAAGTAAAGAATTTTACCTTACAATTGTAGAAAAGTGGCGCGTCAAAGTTCAAAAGAGGGACAACCTGAAGTGCACTTATTGTCTTCTGTTTAAGTGGGGTCAAGAAAGGCCATGTTGAGTCATGGGCATGAGGGCTTACCAAGAAAAAAAAAAAAAAAAACAACACCCATTCTAACTCAGAAAATCCTGCAGCATCTCTCCAGCACAAAGACAAGCTTTATCCTGTGCACTTAAGGTGCTCTCCTCCTGAAACCTCTTCTGAGGTGGAACTGCTTAAATTTTAATAGAAAAGCTCAAACTGAAATGAGAACCTAGTAAGAAAACCTCAACTCCAACTATCATTCAGGATCTGATACAGTGTGATAGAGCGTCAGTTACAACACAGAACAGAAAGTTCTAGAGGCAGAGGAAGAAAAGAATAAAAATACTGAACCAATAACACTTAATTGAGGTCAGTGTGATTGAACGCTGCAAGGCTAGGATGGCTTTAACATAGGTTCCAGATGGTAGACTGTTATTTCACTGTGCCCTGCTAATACTGCAGGATTCGCTGCTGGTAACCTGAGTGTCCCCTGGGCCCCCTGACTCCTCCACCACACTGAAATCAGGGCCAAGCTCCTTCCACATGCTTCTCTGCAGGTTTACTCAACTTTGAAAGGGGGTGTGTTTGGCTATAGTAGTGGAGGAGGGGTGTGTGTGTGTGTGTGTATGTGTGTGTGCAGGTGTGGGCTGTGCAGAGAAACAAAGCATGTTAACACCATCCCTGTGTTTAACAAGTTTGGAAACAGGCTGGGGTTTCCTTCAAATCCTCATCGGATGGTGTTTCATACTCTTTGACAGCAGGAGAGACTTGTCTTTCTTTCCTGTGCTGTCTCAGCTAAACAGACAGAAGTGCACTCATTCTGTCATTTAAATGTCTATGCTTCATGTCAATATTTCTCAATGCCAATTCTTTGGAAAGTAAGGAAGAAACACAGATCAGTGATACATCTTTGAACATCTTTTTTTTCCAGGCATGTGCTGTATTTTCTGTGTTGTGTTAAGATCTGAGAGCAGAAGCCACTGGTGAGATTTCCCATAATATTAGTTCTGGGTCTTGCCCAAGTAAAGGCTAGCTTTTTCACTCACTTCTGTTATTTTCTTAAAAAGAAATAAATCAGTTTAACTATATTCTAATTTACATTTAAAATAGGAATGTTTCTCTTTCTCTCATGCAGACTAAGGCTCCAGCACCATGTGGTACACACTAAATAAAAACTATTGAAATGAAGCAGAGAACAGGTGGGTCTTTAATTTGAATTTAAATAAACTTAAGCTTTCTGGGAGTTTTTTCCAGACATGTGGAGCACAGAATAACCCTACATATAAGGTTATTCATTAACACTGAGGAATATACATACATCTGCATCAAAAATATTTCTTGCCTCTTTTCTGCACTTCACATTTTACTCTTCAGATTTGTGAGCTGCTAAACCAGACCCAGGCTTTTCTTGGTGATGGGTTTTGAAAAATAACAGCAGTAAGAATGACATTAAAAAAGTTTTGAGTGTGTGATTTGCGTGATATTTTACTATAAAAACAGATGCATAATCTTGGGGTGGGTTTAGGTTGTATGTAATAGGAGAGGGATTTTGACTCCTGCTTGATAAAGCTACTTCTTTAATAAGAAATAACTCCTACGAAAAGCATCAGACCATGTGATGTTGGCAGAGAGAGGTCAACTTGTTATTTTTCTTCCTCTGTTTGTTTTTGCTCCTTTGTTTAGTTTTCATCTTCATGGTTGAAAAAAAGTTATTTATGGTTTTAATCAACAGTGTGTTTTGCCTGAAATTAGAATGCGTGAAACTAATGAGATTTTTATAACAAGGAAAAATAACCCTGTGTAGACCGCTTTGACTGATGCTGGGTAAAAACTTGTAATAGCATTTTTGTTTTGTTTTTCAGAACAGCTTTGTTATTAATTTGTTTTCTAGTTTAAATTAGTGAAAAACTGTTGTAGACACTGATTGTTTACAACCCACAACACAAGTCCTTGAGCTGATGTTAACAAATAAAACTAAATCACTAAAGTTGGACTTATGAGCTTGGCAGCTGACAACAATAAATAACTCCTGCTATGGGTCCAGCTGTGTATTACAGAACAGCAGTTTTCCTTATTATGATTTCCTTTAAACTCAGCACCTCAGCCATCTCCCCAGCTGTGATCTCATAAGCTCCCTAGGTGTTTCTGTTTCTGCACAAGTGCATACAAAATTAGTTAGATACCTTAAAAGCTCCATATAATATTTTTGTAGGATGACAGTTTTAATACCTTATCCTATCTCACACCCTTTTTCACTTTGCACATTTTATTTGCACATATTTCTGCTGCATAATCTTTAGCACAGCGTCTACAGAATATAGTATCGTTAACAGCTCATCTTAATTGCAAGTTTATGTTCTAGCACCATATGCTCCCTATTGTTTCTGAGAGTCTGACACATTTTAGGACTTACAGATTATAATGACCTTGGCTTTTTGCAGCTGACAACCAATTAAAAACTCATGTTCAACAATTACAAAAATGTATTCACAGAAATTATGGTAAGGTTTTACACTGTTTTCCACTCATCTTAAAAACTGGATTAGGGACCCAATTTAATTGAAAATCAGCTACTCACATACAGGTGTTTGGTTAGTTTTTTTTTTTTTACCTTACTGGCTACTCATTTATTTACCATTATTTTTCTATGTTTAGAGTGGTCCACTAGATGTATAGACTATAATACTTGTTCCTCAAAGTGAAGAATAAAAGAAGAAAAGGGAGGATTTGTGATAGAGTTGCAAGTAGAAAAGTGAAAAGACAGAAAACACTGTGTGGGATTAGTCTCCAGCATGAGCCTCTTATGATTGTCGGAGGACTATCACCTCCACCCAGCTCCTCCTACCTCTTTGTAAGACTATATAAATATTTCACTGGGTACCTGCTTTGTTTTGCACTGTGGACAATATCAGTGTTGACCAATTTATTTTACACAGCTTGCTGTCACATCAAGAGACATTCCCAAAAATTTGACCTATTGGATATACTATTGATCTAAACTAATGCTGTTTGCTACAAAAGTGCAGGACAAAAGCAAGCAAACTATCCTTACAGGACAATCTCAACATGAAGGCTTAACATAACCAGTGTTAGCAGGCTCCTTACCAGAAGCGTATAAAGTTCTGTAACCAGTACCAGGAAATTATGTACAATATACTTTGAAAGACTGTTATTGGCAAAAAATTATGGAAAAGAAAAAAAGGAAAGGAAAGCTAAACTATAAACAATAATAATAAACAATAATATACTTGGGCTTTGGAGGAAAAATGTCACGCTTTTCTCTTCTGAGCGAGGGCTCCTGTCCAAGTGTCAGTATGTGATCTGCTGGCTTTCAGAAAGAGTTGCACAGAGAGCTCTTACACCTGCAGACCATGGTAAAACATTCAAAGGAAACCATTGCATACACAAATTACGTGCATCAAATGTAGTACTGCTTATTGCATGTATAACAAGGTACCATTTGACACCTGTTTTACATTGAAAGTAGAAACCTACTGGCAGTAAAAAAAAAAAACAGAAATGAGGGAATAATTTATTACAAGAATCTGATTCGTAATTACTGCTATTTCGATCATGTGCATATATCAGAGCTGTCGCTACTGATTACCATTATTCAGAGGAAAAATACAAAGTACCTTTTTGTGGGATAACACATATACTGTGCTTCTGGTTGCACAATGATTATGCACAATGTTTGCTCTTGCAGAATTGAAAATTAGCAAAAAACAAAAAGAAAAAAAAAAGAAAGAAAAAAAACAAAATGGAGGAATGCAAATTGAGCCCAAAAAGCAAGAAAGCATTTCCACCAAGTTGTCATTTTATACAACACTGCATCGAACAAAGAGAAGCCGAGCACACAAGGCAGTGTGTGGGTGGCACAGTGGGCAAGAGGGAGAGACAGAGATGTGCCAGAGCTCTTCTTTCCCAGAATTTATTTTTTTTCATATAATCTGAAATTAAAGGACAAAATGTGTAAACAAAGTGATGAGACTGTTTAGTTTCTTTTTAACCACAATATGAACCATAATATGAATACAATTCAGAGAAGCTGCAAACACTAACGTGGCTTTTGTGTACACTTTAATTTGCAATGTGGAATTTAGATTCTTAAATCAGCTCCTTTCAGACCTGGTTGGGGAACAGACCACTCATGTCTGAAGCCTTTGTTCTGTTGGAAAGCCCGGCAACTGGTAAAAACTGAATATGAAATTACTTTAACAAACCATTCAGCATCACATTAAACAACATAGGAGTGAACTGAGATCAAGAGGTTTCATAATACAGTTTCAAACCTATTCTTCCAGAACATTTGCATTGCAGGCATCCCGTGCAAAGCATAACAGCAAGTAAAACACAAAACTAACACAGATTTAAGCTGCACTAATCGATTTTTGAGGGGAAAAATGTTACATAAACATTCATAAAGTGACATCAATAAATTGCACACAGCTCCCTCATTTTCACTCACTGGCCATCTCCGTGTCTGCCTGAGTGTGAGGGGGCTGGGCATTCTTCCCTTTTTTTGCAGAGCCACTTTATGATTTGGACTGATAGGTTGCATGTACTTTTACATAAAAATACTTTTACACTGCTTTAAAGCAGATGCTTCGAACTGGAAAAAGCTGTAAGGGCACTTGGGAAAGTCAGAGTTTGAAGTGCACTGAGCAGCTCTGTTGATCTACAACATAATGCATGGGAGCTGAGGCAGCCCTATTACTTATTGAACAGTGCACTTGCACTATATATCAAAACAACAGTAAAATGCTTGGGCCTGTACATTGTATATGTAAAAATGTAAGTTGGCTGTGAAATTTAAAACATGCTCTCTGATCCTGAATAGATAATATTTTTGTATAAAAGGTCACATGCATATACATAGAAACCATCTCATGGTTTCCAGTGGGAAAGTAATTATTTGCACATGCTAAAAAATATTTAAAATCACTCCTTACTGAACCAAACTGTCTCTTTAATTTTCCAACTGTCAAGGCTGTTCACTGCACTTTATTAATGTACCACCAGAAAGTGTCTGTGCTCTCTATAAAACACTCAGTTAAGTAAATGTTGTACAAGCATTTTGAACTTTTGAAAACTTTATTGTTTAACTAATATATAGTAAACATCAGATACAGGGAAACACATGCACATAAAACAGCCTAATACCCGTTTAAATACCTCCTGCACCACTTTCTGTATGGTCTTACTCAAGCTGGTGAGATTAGACACAGTTTAGAGTCTGCCCACAAAAAAGTACCAAGTACTGTACTGAGTGAACAGCTGGTTATAGCCTTAAATATGATACTTTGAAGAGAGCTGATTATTTCTGTTGCATATGGAATTAAATTGATTGTGTTTTTTCATAATAAAACGACAAAACTGCATCTGTAGCTTAATGCAGTGGAAGCAACAGTAACCACAGAATATTGAACTTAAACTTCTGAGCTAAAAGCTGACATCTAATCTTGTTTTCCTTGCACAGCTTCACTGAAATGTCAGCAAAAACATCCAAATTAAGATTTCTAACAGCAGAATGCAGAGCAGCAAAAATAAGCAACACATTTTCTGTTAAAGAAAAGTGTCTCAACTTTTGACTGCTTGTTGCTTCTCATTAGCAATCACTCTGCATACATACAAGGCACATCAAAACTTGGCAGCTAAAATTTAACATTTAAAAACTTGGCTGACTATAAGCAACTGTAATATCTCTTTTGTTTATTTTAATGTGTGTTTTTTTGTTTTGTTTTGTTTTTCCACACTGCCACCAAATTGCATGCTTCAGTGCCACACTAACTTGAATGTGCACTGAATTCTCACAGCAGGGTGTGACCACACAGATGTGCAACATAATGGTCCCTGTCTGGGAGAAGGGCCAAATCATAAAGGGATCTGTCATGGGGAATGGGTTGGTACATGTTTGGCTGCTACATGTGTGGTCAAATGACTCAGTTTAGACTTCAGCTGAAGGGCACGAAAAACTCTGTTTTTGATATGCTATTTTTCATCTTGCTATTTGCATTTTCAGAAAGTGTGTTTCTTAGAAAACATAATTTTCATGAGCAGTCGACAATCTTTTTAGATAGCTGAGGACATAATGCAGTGCATCATGGTTGCTTTGTGCCAAACACTGTTCAGCTTTGTGAATATCCATCATTAGAAGGAGAGGAAAATGAACTATGGCTTTGTATTTTGAAACCACAGCTGCACCTGTACATACACTGTGTACATAATCAGCAAGAAGTTTACTGTAAACACTATGAAAAATATCCCATCTCGACAAGGAAGGAGTACATCTGAGAATGTGGCATGTTTTGCTGACACAAAAGCATTCCTTTACACCTTAAGCAGTAGAAGTGTCCTTAAATTGTAATTTGGAGTTATTCATCTAGATAGCTTCATCTTAGCTCAACTTGCTATGTATTTAGCTGTTAGGGGTCTTTATCATCCACAAAAGGACTAAAATCAAAATGTCCTGGTCTACCTTGATAATTGCTTATATGACAAATCTATAGTACAATGGATGCTTTTATGACACATACCTCATTTTAGAAATGCTTCCATATCCAGCAATCTAGTTTTCTGAACAAGAATACTGTGCTAAATAAAGAATCCTAAATAGACTTTTGTGGTATGAATATTAATAAAACCAGCACCCAGGCATACTGTGTACATGTGCTTCATGTTATTGTTCATATCTGTTTCCTTTGAAATGAATATTGTCGCAGCCTGCTCTCAGGCCGGGAGGATTACTGCAAAAAAAAAATTCCTGAAACCAAAAAGATTTTTGTTACCTAATTAACATCCTCATCTTGAATTTTAAATAAACTGCTTAACATCAAAGCAATTCAATTTTGAACACAGGAATCATCTCCCAAATGGTGAGAAATACCATTAATACAAATGCTTTGGATTCCACAAGAGAGCACGAGGCTTTTATGTAAAAGCTGCCATACTGAAGGCAAGTCTTTAAATTTCACTGTTTAATCTTTGAAAAAGGGTGACTAAATCACTTCTCTATGCTATACCTGAAGTTACGGGTGGGGGGAATAATCTGCCAGGCCAGTAAGCAAACACGTCATTGATCAGGGATCATATTATTGTGATATCAGACCATTTATTCAATGTTTGCTGATATAAAATGCTGCCACGATATGATTTCAATAGATTTTATTCAGAAGTCAGCGATCGATATGATGCGTTATCACATGCTAATTTAACATTATCACTTCCCTTTACATCAAATCACCAAAAGCCCCATAAGATATTAAAATATATACAATCTATTCCTAAAACAAAAACAGACCATGAAAAATTCTACTCCTACTTAGAGTCTAAAACCAAATATTTTCAGAACTTAGTTATAATAACCAAAGTAGTATATTCTGACTTTATCTTAGTTACACTGGAATTCAGCATTTTTCTCTCAAAAATTGGTTGTTAAAACAAAGCGAACTGAAACAACACCATGTTTTTTAATTAATGTTTGAATGTTATTTTTAACTTGGATCGATGCTATTAGCTCATTGATCACTGACTCAGTGTATTGATCAGTGGATTGTTACCCCCAGTCGTATAAATTATTCTCAAGAAAAATTTGTACCACAAATGGATTCTGTTAAAATTCACCTCACGTATGAAGTTGTGGCACCCTGTGCTGTAAATTAGAGACTAAAGGTTTAGACCATCTTTCATAGGATGAAGCAAAAATGAGCAATGCTAGATAGTCTACTTAGACCTTTAAAAAACTGTTTTATTCATTCAAAATGACCTTGTGATGGTATGAGTGGCTTATTTACTGAACATCTCACAAATAAATGAATGAATCAGTGTTTGTGCTTATACAGTCTTCATGTTTTCCCACAGCAGCTCGGTCAGTCACTCTCCTTTTCCACTTGGACAGAGTTTTACTAGATACTCATAGTGCCGACTTTAAAGTCATTTCGACAAGTGGTTCTCATATTTTGGCTTAATGTTGTTGTAACCAGAGTTTCCACTGAGTTAATTGCCTTGCATGTGATAGGAGTGGTTTCAACACACTGTGAAACAGACACACACATACATTAGGAAACTAGATAGGAGAGGGGAGAAATTAGTGTAAATGCCAGTAGAGCATAGTTTTCCCTAGTTTCTTGGGCAGGGTGGATGAGCTGGCATGAATGACCTCAATCACCCGCTCGTGTTTTTTGGATGAGCAGTACAGTTAAGGCTGGGGCGACTCATCAACCTAATCGATTACAGCAAACATGGTTGTGCTTGGTCAAAACACAGATTTCCCACAAAGCTCAAATTGTAGCTGAAGAATCTGAACCATGATTATCTTAACAATGTTGTGCTCTCTGAAAGCACAGCAAATTGGAAATGAGGGTAGAAAACCACACCAATACAACTACATGAGCATTTCAAGTCTAATCTTGTGTGTTTTTGTTTGTTTGTTTGCTTTTAATATATTTAAAAATGATTTTGGAAAAAACACACTATTGATCATCTATTTAATCTTGGTCATCAGCATTTGAAGTTTCTGGTCAGCGTCTTAAAAACAGAGCCTAAAAGTATTTCAGTCTCATGCACATAAAAACAAAACAGAATTCTTCGCATTTCATACACCAAAGTAATTCAAAGTTCTTTGCAGCATCTACATCTGCTATTCTACATCAGCATCTACAAGCCTATTCTATTTTATACTCGGGGAGAGGCGGGGTCCACCCTGGACAAGCTATGGGTCCATCACAGTGTTAAGAGACACAAAGACAGCCACACATGCTTGCACTCCAAGTGGTAACCTCTGGGGCTTAAAAAAATGAAGCCAATTAAGAGGTGTCAAACACTGCAGTTCCTTGAATGGCCATTTGAGATTAACTCAGTCCCCATTGGCCCCATGTTAAAATGGCCAACTCCACAGGAGACATAAACAGGGAATCTTTTTATTCTCTGTATCTACTTTGTCTCTTTATGACAAGTGTATCCATGCTGACTGCATCGAATATAATGCTGCCATTTAAGTTCTTTTAAGATTTCAAAATTCAGCTATTTTTTTATGGGCGGGGTCACAATGAATGACAGGTGAGTGATATGGCCTACATCACATCACATCACACAACCGAGAGCATGATGTGCAAAGGTGTTCAGTCAGATCCATTCCTTTAATTTCCTTTCTAATTTCAAAAGCCCACAGTGGCCACTTGAGATCGACTGGTTAACCTAACACACATCTCTGAACTGTGGAAGAAAACTGAAACCTCCAGAGAAAACCCACACAAGCAGTAAGACAACATACAAACCCAGCACAGAGACAACTCTCTGTCTTTGTTTCCTGACAGATTCCCTGATAGATAGCCAGTGATGTTTGAAGCACTTTTTGTCTAAACCTTGAGAGTTCAGAAGCCAATGTTAAGACATGGCTAGCATGCATGATACAGAAAAACAAACATTAGAAATCAAATAAACTATCCCAGATATCTAATACATTGCTACGCTGCATTTCCTTGCATATTTACTTAATTCACTGTGATAGGTTTAAAAGAGTTTTCATGGATGCTTTTGAATTTGTTGTTCTCAGTGTTGAAATAAACAATATCAGCATGTAGTGAGTGCATCAGCATAAAAGAAACCCAAATGTGGGAAAGTGCTCTAGATCTATGAGCACGCCGAAGCTTTGTGCTGCTGCCTAGTCTTTGTTGCAGACAACAAGTGCATCCTAGCAGCGCACTGTCATCAGCAGCCAAAACCTTCTATTCCTGTCTGCATTATTGGTGCAATTAGTCTTAAAAGTTAAGCAGCCATGTTGACAAACAGGCCACTGCGAGATTTATGTGCTCTGACAGTAAGATGAGCACAAAAAAAAAGCACAATGATAATTATTACTAAAATAGATCAGACAAATGTTTACCTGTCAGAATATTACAGCATGTGTTTTAAATAAATAAGGCAACTGCAGTGTGAAATTACTTTTACAATGTTACAAAGAATGGCTAAAACTGTAGGTGTTAATGAAAAAATTAATGTTATTCAGTGTTTACTATATGGTGTTACTAAATAATTCAATATCTGAAAAATGATTTCAGGTATGGTTTGCTGTGTCACAGTTTTGTAAGGGGAGGTCAGCGGTCCCGGCCTCCGTCCTTGATGATGACATTTCATTTATGAAAAATGAGGCCTGTCACTAAATGCCATCTCACCACTGCTAGGTTATCTCATCACTCTTTTCACATCTTGTCACAGTGAAGCCCTGTCTCTGACATGAGCAAACTGTTAGCTTCCTCCCAGGCAGACTAGTGGGCTTTATTAATATTTATAGAATAACAGCTTAAGGCCATCCCCCTTGAGAGCTATCACTCCACTTTGCTGCCTAAGACGTACAAAATATATTGACAGCTCCTTTCAAACTTCCCCTTCCACTGAAAACATCCAGGTACAGGTGTGCAGCAGGTTTTAAAATCATGCCAGTTTTCTCAAGCAGTGAAAGAAAGACATTTGGTTTCATCTGATAAAACTTGCACAATGGGGAAGCTGAATTCAATTTTTAAAACACTTGTAAAGGAAAGTGAAGGTTGGGACTAAAGATTCTTAGAAATACAGAGGCAGAATCATCCATGTGGCGTCATGGATGTCACCCCGATGTGTGGCTGAATGTAAAAGCAAGCCTACTGATAGCTCTCTGATGATTCAGAGTACTGCCAGCCAGTGTGAAGCAGCTTTTAAGTCAAGTTTGGCTGAGGACCTTCACAGAAAAATGTAGCTCTTCTCTTGTAAACCTCTGCAGTAGTAAAGCTGACCTTTGACATGAATTGACATGCACGTGGACATAATCAAAGGGACAGTTTTACTTCTGAGTCACTATCTCATGAGGTAGATTAGTAAAACACACATAAAAACCAAAGGCACGGTAATCTCATCTTTCTTTTGCCCAGATAAGCATCTTCAGAGCCAGAGATGGCTACAGGCAGACTACGCTATTTCATGATGTTGTCATTAAAGTGGCATGTTTACAAAGCCATTTAAGGGAATATTTTTTTTTATTCTTTCCATATTCATTCTAAAATTAATCAAACTTTTAGGTTAAGCTTCTATATATTATTTTAAAAAATCATAGCAAACAAAAATTTCTTGTTTTTTATGTTTATGAAAAGAGGGGGTGGCCTGCAGTGAACAACTATCTCTTGCATAAACTAACATTCTTAAAAAATTATATCCAGATGACACTGGGGAAAAAAAGACCATAATTGATTCCCAGAGTAAGAGAGAAAAAAAAAGGATAATTTGTTTTATTAACTTTCCTTTAATCGTAGCTAAAATACAGACATTAAAACAACTAAATTAGTTTTGTTATTAAGTTTTGCTGAAGTTTTAAAAGCATATCAAATTACTTGTGTGTTACTGGGAAGAATAAGTATCAGAAAACACTGACAGAGAACTGGTGCCAACATGAAAAAGAAAAAGAGAAACCCTTAGATATGGAAACGTTTAATTACTTAAAAGGGGTTTAATCAGTGCAGACTAGATAAGCTTCCTGTCCTGCATCGTCCTTTCATGTAGTCCCAATTCACATCCTCTAAAAATATCTCTGTCAAAGCAATCACAGTTTTAACTCAGAGCTATAAATTAACTGAAGATCGAAGAAGAATTTAGCTTTAAATTCAAGCACTGTCAAGTTAAATATTTCAAATGGTCTAAAACACTGTGGAGTAAAATTTCAGTAAGCTTCAGTCTTACCTGAGGACCACTGTCGCAATGCCTTCTTTGACCTTATGAAGTTACCATTTCCAAGCTAAATCTAATAAATAGTTTCATCTGTAGAAGAAAATATAAAAAACAGATAAATATATGTTGTAGTTATTTGAGATGATGAAGATCAGATTTTATGCACTGTGCACAAATGACTTTGCTGTTCAATGCTGACTGAATATCAGCCATGTGACTCTGTCCATATAGTCTTTTACTGGACTGGAATACCCTGTTGTAACATGTGCATATGTCTTCATCAGTTCATTTTTCACAACGGCAAGCCACCAAACTCCAACCTCATTTTGCTTTTCTAACTATTCAATGTTATTGTATCAACTCAAACAAGTGCAAATAACAAAACTAATAAACTAAATAAAACAAAGACATTATAGCAATAAGAGATCCACCACTCACAGCAATGAAAGAGAAAATGCTACATTCAGAGCTCACATCAACATTGCAACAAAATCTATGGACTGTTTTAGATCCAAGGAAGGTCTGGGTGGAACGGCGACCCATTATCATTCCAAACAATAAGCAGCCAAATTGACTGCTCACTATATATGTTGCTTTTTCAGCTTCAAATCACAGGGGTTTAATTACCAGCAAATTGAGTGCTGTTTCACTACCTTGCACAAGATTATCCTGGACATGATGAAATACCACTTGGGAGGCTGTTCTGATGGGAGGAGTTGAAGATGCAGAAAATACAAGATGCCACTTTGTCTGATAGCTGTTGGGAATGTGAAGGCTGTCTGCTAAATCGCTCTGCTAGGACATCTTATTATTCCTGACACAGGCGTTCAACATGAGCTGAGGATCTTTTGTCAAATTGCTAGCTTTTTCATCCACTGTGCATAGTCACAACAGTCCAAAGTGTATACAACAATGCTGCGAGTGGAGCAATTTGCTGCAGTGCATTTAACTCAAGTGGTGTAAAACACATTGACCCGACAGCTGGGCAGAGTCAGTCTACAAGCAGTATTTGGAAGCAGTTTGAAATGGTCAGCTTCAATTTTTCCCCATCAGTGTGGAGTTTTTAGTGTGTGATGAGCAATCAAATAGAAAGGTTTGTAAGGCCAGCATTGCCAAAAGTACTCTAATAGGGCAAACTGTTTGATGATGCTTACGCTGACATTTAATTTTTGAAGTATTTAAGGATCCTGGCAATATCAGATTGCTTCGTTTTATCTTATTTACAAAGATGCCAACAGTTTAACTTACTTTTTTGAAGACATCCAACTCCAGTCTGAGTATATTTTCACTGGCCAAAACAGGGTGATTACATCTAGCTAGCCTTATTGACATTTGATTTAGGTCTTTGTAGCGAGTATGAGTCAGTCTGATCTACCTTGTGTAGCTTTCTGATTCACAAACACACCACTGTGTGAGCAAACAAAGATAAGACACAAAGATCACGAAATCCCATCTTCTTACTTTTTAATGTTTCTATACACAGATATAAAATGATTTGGTGTGAAAATAATTTTACTCAAAACAAACAAAAGCAATAACAACATAGCTAAAATGCACACTTGAAGAAGTTGACACACAAAAATGAAGAACATTGTTTATAGCCCATATTCAAGTGCAATTGCAAATAACATTGTTAAAAATGAAAAAAAAAAAAAAGCTATTGCCAATTAATTTCTCAGTTAACCACAAGCTACGCTCTGCTGAAGCATCTGACAGACATCACTGCTACTTTTTCTTTGACTCTCAAGTTTGACATTTTTAAATAAGTACAACCAGAACCTCCATCATAAAAATGATACCCGTTAGAGTTCAGGAAATACACCTCAGTGTGCTGGGAGCATTAGCATCTGGCAATATGGGGATAAGCTTCAGGAGCAGGGTTTGCACTAAGTGCACCTCTACAATGGCCTCATATTCTTTAAATGCAAACAACCAAGCAAAGCAACAACCAGATCTAATGACCCTTCTCCTCCTCCTATTACCTATTTGTAGCCATACTTAAAAAACAAGGAATGAGAGCATGTTAGTAAAGCAATAACCATGTCTACTATTCATACAATCATCTCCAACTGAAGGAATAAAAACAAACATAACTAATCAGGCTTAAAGCCTTAGCACACTAAATCCCCATTTGCCATCCATTATTCTCACACAATTATAAAATAAATAATGTATAACATTATATACCAATCAAATCTACACAATGACTTGTGCTGCAATTAAAATTAATTAATTAATTAAAACAGGTTTGATTTTCTGTTTTCTTTTTCCTCAGTTAAATGTCTTCTAAGATTTGTTTGACCAGCACAATACATGCAAAAGTAATTATCCAATTTTTTATTTGCCAACTGATTAACTTTGTTTTCCACAACCACAAAGTTTGTGACAACTAATAAAAAATAATATAGTACAAGAAGACAGGGGTGATGAGATTACAGAAATCTGTTGTAGTCTTCAGTTCCAGTGTTGCTTACAGAGCAACAAACTGCCCCACTCACATCCTGAAATATACCTGGAACGGATCAGGATCATTCCACGGCTCTTTTATGAGCAGATGATACTCTTCTGACTATTGATGTCCAGTCAGATGGACTAAGGACTTGAATGATCAGAAAAAGCCACAAATTAACCTCAATGTGATTCCAAACAGTCACAGTAAACAAATTAACATGTATAAGAATCAGTGTGTAGACCGGTTCCTTGTAAAGAGCATGTACAGCATCTGATTTCAGATCCATGTTTACCAACTAACTTGATTTTTTTGTACCTGTAGTTATCTCGTGTTCTCCTGTAAGAGCTCACATGCTGACGTATCATCTATAACAATGTAAACGAATGCAGTGATGATTTTGTTTAATCATTTGTTTCAGGCAGTTAGAGAGGTAACTTCTCTCTAGATGTCCTCTTTGCTCGTCCCTCATCAAAAAATAACTAGAATTTTATTTAGTTTTTTTGTTTGTTTTTTTAAATGGGGGTTTTAAACATTTCTGTATACTGTGGCAATGATTAAATGCTTCTTGCATCACTTTTAGTCATCTTGCTGTCATAATTAGGACCATGCCATAAATATTTGCTGTGTGAACTGGGGGTGTCAAATGTGATATATTTAAGCATAAAATAGACCAACAAGTAGCCAGTGGCAAATGAACAACATCTGTAAAGAATAACAACCTCAAATTTAAAAATTTACTAATTCAAAATCAAACGATTGGAGGGAAATATGAAACCTGGTGCAACAGTTTACATTAAAATAAGCACATAATTTTGTCTGCAAATACTGTTTGTGAATGATATTTTGTATCATGTTAAAAAAAAAATGCACATTTCATGCAGGAAACATCACCAAAACGACTGCTGTGATCCAAATTTAACTACCCCCTCTTACCATGGGGAGAATGTTTTTCCTTTACTATCTAAAACTATATCAGTTAGGGGAGGACTGGGGAGAACGGCAGAAACTGAGGAAAACCTGAAAAGGCTAAAGCTCTGTCACTGAACTGCACAGACAAGAACATATCAAAGCAAGGTATGTAAGGATAATGAGTACCACACCTGCATATTATCACTGGCTTCGACAGCAGTGAGAGTCATCTTAAAAATTGCTACATGCATACTATGCAATGTTGAACACAAAGAGGAGTCTGTTGCTGTGTGCTGAGGAAGAGAAATCCTATCCTGTGTCTGGGGCCTGAAGTGCATAATTTCAACCTCAATCACTCCTCAAATACTTTGAGTGATTCAGACTTTCAGAGCACCTAACAAGTATAGGATTAAAGTTTTCTTGAAACTGGTAGGCTAAACTGAAAAGGCCAAGAAGGACGTTTATTCCATCATAAACATGCAAAATATGTCCAGGGTTTGGTGAGGTTTCAGCAAACCTTTTGCAAGATCAAATGATGGTTTTTATTCAAATAAATAGATAAATAAAAGTCTGTAAGGGAATATTACTGGATAAGACAAAAATGCACTCTTTCTTTTAGCTTAGTTTTTTTATTTATTTTTTAACGTGTTACAATAGGTTTGCAAAGCTTTCTGTGAGCTGCTTCAAACAAGTGAAATCTAGGACAGTTAAAATGTTTTGCTTCTCCAATTAAGAGTGGAGCAGTACATAAGAACATAGATCTTATTAAATTTAGTTAAAAGAAATCTAAAGTTTCCATATACATTTATATGTAGGGCTAATCAGGAGTAACTGCATAAAAGAAAAACTGTTATGCAACAATCAGTTGGCCGCTTGGTAGCACCACATGCTTTTGATTTCTGCTGTGTCTTTACTCGTGATAAAAGTCTGGAGCTTTACTGTCAATGTTTTAAAAAAATGAAGTGTTTGTGTGTATGAGCATGTGTGTGAGAATGGAAAGAAAGGGCACTGCCTGGCTTTCATGTCCAACAAAGTGGTGTAATCGTGACAGCTACCCATTACTCCTGTGTGAGATAAATCACGAGATGACAGACTGCAGCTTCAACTAAACATAATGCTTCAAGCTAGAAAACCCACCTCCCCCTTTTGTAAAACTCTGTGCCTCTACGATAGGAAAGAAAAACAGGTACATACTGCAAACTGTTGTACGATTCACATGAAAATGTCATATATAGTTTTCACTTCACTGGCACACAGGTCCATTTAATTCTAAGGTCTTTGGTTGAGCAAAGCAACTAAAAGCTGTTTATATTTATGTCTAATCCAATTCACTTCCCACTGATCAGAAAGAAACTGCTCTTCATCATCACTGTATCCATTCCACTCAAACACAGCCTTCGCCTCCCTGGATGACTGTATGGTTCTCACAACAATTATTACTTCAAACACACAACATCCCCTGAGAAACTCCAGGGGGAGAGAAGCATTTCATTGTTTCCTCTCTGTCATTCTCCTGCCCTCATACACTCCCAACATTAGTTCAAACACAGCAATTGTTTATGGAATATAACAAGGTCCTACTGCGACTTGCATGTCATTTCTCTTTCAGCGTCTTTTTTCTAAGGAGAATAGCTGTGCATTCAATCCACAATGAAGCGACGACTAAGGTGAAAAGACGAGCAACAGATTTTTCATTTGTGACTACAAAGGGTGGGCCGATCCCCCTCTTATCAAGCAGAGAACTAGTGCTGAGGTTGCTTCTCAGAGCTCATCAGCACGACAAAGACAACTGGGAGAATTCAGCCTTGTTCTACAAAGGTTAACCTCGAGGGGACCTAACAACTTCAGACTTCTCATTTGATGCTTCCACCAAACACTTGCCATAGAGGATAGAGGGCCTCTGGATTCCCCTGGATTTAACCCCTAATATCTAAGGTCACACACCCTGCTATAGCCAATGGTGGCACTTGTGAGTTCAACAACCCCCCCCTTCTTGCACACAAAGTCCTATCTTAATAGATGTCTGGACGTCTGCAGTGTGTCCTGGGAAAAGTTTGACAACTGATGCAGGACACTAAAGTTTTTCCTCAGACGTTTTCTTTTCATTTTAAAGTTGTTAAGCAAAGCAATCAATGGCTAATATATCTGAAAGATTTATCTGAGTTTAATTAACTTTTTATACAATTAGTGCATACTACTGTGTTAGTTATTAGAAAAAATATATATTCATCACTCTAATTTACTATGTAATCATAATCTACCATTACCATTTGTACTATTACACCACTACTTTCAAAGGTCTTTGTCTAACAACTTGCTCAATCTGAGTGCAGAACTTATTTCTCCTGTGTTGGGCCCCAACAATGACTCCCATGGGTCCTCCTTGTGCTCTTACTACTCCAGTCTTGAATGCTTGTGAACTGTATTATATATTTGAGTTGTCTTAATTTATTTCAGTTAATTAGATTGGTTGTGACCCCATGAGATGATGAACACTTGAAGCTGTCCCCTCATAAATTTAGAATGAAAAGTCAAAATAAATAAGAAATTTAACGTTTAGAATCGTAGGACTTTGATAAGCCATGGTTGTAGTTTTGAGTGATTTTATGAAACCCATTCTATTTCTCAGAAGCAAATCTCTTCATGAATTTTATTCGTGTCATTATTATGCTGCAGTAAAACTATCAGCTATGCAGTTTTCCCTATAGGCCCTGCTCCTTTTAAAAGCAGCAGACACAATCCAATGAGCTGGTGCTGCTGCCTCACTACGACAGAAATGCAACTACAAAGTTGAATAGGAACCCACCTGTATATTTAAAAAAAAATTTAAAAAAGGAGGTAGGTGGAGGTAGATGAGCGGGATGTGATGTAGTGCAAATCCCAACCAGCTCAAATCTGTACCACTCCCGAGGTTTTTAGATACACACATTAAATAGTGATGCGTTGTCGCAGCCTGTTAAAAAGACAGTCATAGAACACAAGGTTGGTCATGCAGTCATAGCCAACATCAGGGTCTTTTGATCTGCGTAAATTCATAAAGCGGGTCCTTGACGATCATCTTTATTCGTTTAGCTTCTTGCTCCACATCCTTCATATTCCTGTAGACTTTTCGGTCTCCTACCTGCTATCAAATCCGCACATTGCCATGATGTTGAGGCGGTTTCTGAACCCTTTCTAAAAGAGGGGGGAAATAGAAAAAAAAAACGAAGACCAGGTAACCTACCGTGCTGCGCCGCCTACAAAGCTACGTTTAATCTCCCACCGTCCGGGACATAACGTGCTGCCAAATGTGCAAAATGCATAAAGAGCCTGCACAAAAACAACATCCGTCCGTAGTGAAACTGACCGCGGCTCCCTGCATCGCATTAGTTCTCCGTTTATGACCCGCTGCTGCGTGATGCATTTGAGCTGCTGTCCGCTTTTCTGCTACATTGGCAACAAAAATCTCACTGAAATTAAGCTTACCATTCTGAAGACAAATTCAGTGTAGCCGGCTGAGATGCATCGCAAAAAAAAAACACTTATGCTTCTACTTCGTCTCCGTCTTCTTCTTCCCTCCCTTTCGTTTTGATAGTAACCAGAGCAGGGGAGTGTATTTCCACCGTGCACCACACGGTACGGCAGAAAGCAAGCCTCCTCCTTCTGTTCTTCCAAGGTGCTGCTGTTGCTGCTGCTTACAGTGCACTCAGAGGGGCACACATGGATGAGAAAGGCAGCCGTCCGAGTCGCCCATTAACAAGCACAGCCCAAACTGAACGCCGTGAAAATCCTTCAGGAGAAATATGTGAGACAGTCCCCGAACACAGAGCGAGATAAGGTGACACACAAGGCGATATGTCGGGGAATGGTGATCTGCGTGGTCCCTCACGATTTACAATTACGAGCTTGGAGCAAAGGATGAGTGAGCGTCTGCGCGTGGTCGCCCCCTTCGGTAAAGGCTTCCAAAAATCCTCCCGTGTTTTTCTCTTAGAATAGCTGTAATAATCCTATGGGGGATTACAACGTCCAAAGAGATGTTATTAACCTTCAACGCCTTGTGTTTTATAGGATACTATTTTGCCTCACATACGAGTGGCTTTTCCACCCAAGATGAAATGTCAACAGTTTAACAAATTAGGCTGACAAAACATTGTTGGACAAGGGTCAAAATCAAGACTACGCGTTTACCTATAAAGTTGATGACCTATGCGAGAACCAAATGTTCCATAGCAAGGGAACATGGCTCCATATTGTTACTGGAAATGTGTGTGTGTATGTGCGTGGGGGGGCTAATATTCTTTTGAGAATGTCCTCTGAGAGGGCATTAACCTGAAGATTTAAATCTTAATCATTTTTATATTCAACCGAAGCAACCTTTAACAAGCCTTCTTCTAAATGTTGTATAATAGCTGAGATTCTTCCAAGAATTTTGTAATTATTGTTTAAAATAGGCTTTCTCCTCATCAAAAATTAAATGTTAGCAGAAAATGCTGTTGTAATCAGTCATGTTTGACTTTTGTATGGGAGTTCTTATTAAATATTTACAAAGAATCAACAACATCTACAATGCAGAGTATTAAATGTGATGTTTAACATGTGCTTTTTCATAAACAGTAAGGTATTTATGCAAAAAAAAAAATGTTTGCATGCATAGGTCAAAGTATTCAAATACAAACAGGTTTCATTCTTAACATGGATACCTGTACAGTATGATTGTTAAAAGATTCATCTTAAGCAACGCTGTGGCCATGTTAGGTTAATGAGGAGACCAGCTGTCTTTTGTCTGGCCAAGTTTTTATCCTTACTCCACTACTTATTTTTAACTAGTAGTTTCTCCTTCTGGTTTAAAAAAGACTGGTCAAGAGTTCCTGGCCCTGGAAGTGTGTTTGGTCACCCAGAGAACAAGAGAGGGGCCATGTGTGGCTTTTAATTCACTACATTGTCTGCCAAAAAGCTAATCTTGGCCAGACTCGGAGTCTCACTGCTCACGGGCTTTGAGTGAATGAGTGAAAAGTTAAATATGCTTTCAAATGTAAAACTGAAGACCCGCTTGGTATTGTCAGTTGTGTCATTGTGGGAATGTGAGATTTGCCGTTGACCCGGGCAACAGGAGGAAAGGGGCCCATTTCAGTTTGAGAAGCTGCATTCAGGCCCATGTTTGCAGGTGGTGAGCTGTAATTCAATGGTTATACACCAATTTTCATCCCGCCTCCATGCGTGAAAAATAAATTGACAGCCCACAGTGATAGTCTGTGCCCAACCATCAATCAGAATATGTCATACTGTACATTATACATCAATTCCACATATGTAAAAGCTTCATAAAATGACCTTCATGAAATGAAAAACTATTTTTATCCCACTAGCAGGAAAGGTTTTGAGAAACGTTGTTGTCTGAGCTCATTTTAGAGCTATCAAGTGTTATTTAGTTGTCTATTATTATGGAAATAAAGATGATTTAAGCTACAAAAAGTGTTGTTTAGTAGTTACAAATTTATAGAGAAGAGCATTATCACCTATATCTTCAGTTTTTTTTAGTTTAAACTTGTTTTAAAGCTGCTCCACCTGCTCACTCTCACTGCGGTCATGGAATAGTTTCAACTTCAGAAGACGGATGTTTTTCTGCTCCAAACTTCACCCTACACTACCTGCCAGCACCAAAAGAAAGACAGACATAGTGAAATAATGAGCATAGACGAGCACTCCATATATAAGAAACTAACCATTTTTAAAGGGTCCTCCAACTGAAAGAGCCATATTTATTTTGCTCATACCCTTAAATACATGCCATACTGTAAACATGCAGCATCAGAGGTAAGCTTTTTTACATCATTGTCAAGTCTTTCATTCAACAAGCCACTAAGGAGGAAGCAGAGATGGTTGGATAGAGCATCTATACGTTATTCTTGTTTCCTGGTTGAGTTTACACTGAAACATTACTTAATGAAAATAGAAAACAATTATAGTTGGAGCCTAAATACGTTGTTTTTACATTGCTACATGACAGTCATGGTAGCCATGGTTACACATAAATACAACATCTTACAACAAACGTGTAATATCCTGGTTGGATTTAGTGTGTAATGTCACTTGATTATGGTTAAAAAAAGAATCACAGTTCAGGTTAAAATACATTCTTTTTACTATGTAACCGCTACCATCATAAACATCATTTTTACTTTTCACATACAATCACTGCCAAAACTACTAGAGATCGCAGTTAAAGTCTGCATCTGCCTGTTTGCACAAATACATTACATTGGCACATTTGGTTCTTGAGGGCCACTGTCCTGCAGGTTTTAGATGATTCCCTGTTCCAACAAACCTTACTCAAAGAAAATTGATCCAACAGCTTGTTGTATAGTTTTGCACAATGGCTGATTAATTTGAAACAGGTGTGTTGAGGAAAGAAAAGTTCTAAAACCTGCAGGACTGTGGCCCTTGAGGACCTGGTGAAAAGCCTCATTTATGGTCTTTGTTGAAAATGCATAACAAAGGAGCCTTCTGTCAACCCTCTGTGTCCTTTATGTGCTTGTCAGAGGTAGCAAACGGAGCAGTACCACCAGAAACTGTGGAACCATGTTTCGCAATATTTTTTTGTCTCCTTCTGAGACAAATGAGAATGCTTGCTATTATGTGAAACTGATTGCAACTCTGAGCTCTGCACTTCCCTGCAGTGCATTTATTGTCTAACAACCATGTCAACATAAAGCAGGCATGTATGTGGGCAGTGGCTTTTTGACAACGTTTGACATGGTGATACCTATATATGTATGTAAAGGGAGTATAAATGAGACTTGCAGAATGTTGCCACAGACATGAATTAAAAATAATGCTAATTTTTGCTCTAAAATCTAAACAAATATAAATGGTTGGCTAATTTTTGTTGTCAGCTTTAAGAAAAATGTGACAGTGAAGCGTCATGATTTGTCTTTGCTGCCTGAATGTTACCAATTAATAAATAAAAAACAACAAAGAATCTTTTTTAAATCTGTTGTCACACCAAGCAAAGTAAACAGATGCAGTTACAATACAAAGTTGCAATAGAAGAGCAATAAAAAGTACATGAAATATAAACATAATAAACTTGATCATGAAAATGTACATATGTTCAAGATTAAGGTAAATTAAACATGTCAAAATAATGTATTTAGATTATGAAATTGGTACTCTTTAAAAACAAACTATAAATTATACAAAACAGAGCAGATGGAAATATGCATCAAGTATCTTCACATCCTAGCTGTACAACTATTTCTTGATCAGCGCTCCAGATGGAGATAGTAGTACCTGTTCACAGAAGTGACAGTCATGTAATGTGAACGTGCATGGTTGTCTGCTCCCATAATCACGTTATAATTAGAACATGATGAACATATGGATAAAGGCCCAAACCTCCAAAAAAGATTGCTTAAATGTGTTACTTAAATTGCACAATTTACCTCATAGCAAACTTATCAAATATTAGATAAAAAGAGAAAAAAGAAAGACCCTTGCTATCCTCGGTCCTTTTGTTCCATGAGGCGGCATAAGGATAGACCTGCTTCCATGTTTAGGTCAGACCTTAGATCTTAATGAGTCAATTAACAAAGCAGATTACTAGAAAACAGATGAACACCTTGTTTTTTAATAAGTGCAAAGCTGTGAAAAACTGGAAATATTTTTATGCCTCAGTAAGACATATTTAAAGAGATGTCTGCTTTCAGTACATGTTTTCATTGGGCTTACAGTTTTTTGAGTAAAGTAAAGTTAAAAAATGTTCACTGGGATGATCAAAACAGATCTTTGAAGGAATGTCTTGCATTGCATATGTTGTGATGAAAGGCATTTTGTTTTCCGTAATTATATTTTAATTTTTCATAACAAGTGATGAATCATGCTGAGAGCCTAAGAGCAAGCTTAACCAAACACTGAAAAACAGCTCTGGTTGAGTTTAATTAGCATTTGAGAACTAGGTAAGGAGAAATTTACCTGAATATTACCTGAGCTCTTCTGAACGACTCTGCTTTGACCGTTTCCACCACATGGAACTGGCAGTATGAGTTTAAGTTGTACCATTCAACAGCGTTACTTACCAGAGATGATAAGCAGTTTCTCATTGCTTCCTCAGTTTAACGAATAGAACTCAAAATTACTTATAAATTAGTCTCTTCTTCATTTAGACTCAGTGGATCAAGTAACAGACAGTAATCCTGTACTACACAAAGTGATACAGACTACTGTGTAGATCATAGACTCTGTGAAAAGACCAAATACTCCCACTTATCTGATCACTTGCACACACCTAATTAACACTGTCTTGGTGCTCAGATGTTTTATGAACCTTTTCTGGTGAAAGTTTAAGGGCCAAAATTGAACTAATGAAGTAAACACTAGTAACTGACAGTGTGCTGGATGTTTTGGTCCTTTCACGGTGCATCAGCATCAAAACATTTGCTTTACGGTTTGATAGTAAAAACACTAATTACAGTGTAATTAAAAGAAACTGTCATTACTGTTGCAGAATGATTCATAAGTATATTTTTGAATATACTTGAAAATGAATTCATATTTACTAAATTAAGAGTGCACATCACAATGACCCTGGCAGACAACAGGCACCAAACATTAAAAAAAAGAGAAAGATAATAAAGAGATGATGCATTTGGTGATTAAAATTGTTTTTATTTTGGGTGTGAATCAAGCATTTCTCAGGTATATGTATATTTGTTTAGATGAGCACACATTTTGGTACACTAATTAATGTTTTTATAAGGTACCTTTTGTAAAATGATAGTCAAATTTACATTTATCAAGAAACAATGCTCATTGAAGGTCATTTCAGTTTTTGTGCCAATTATGAAGACATACAATATCATTTGCAATAAATCAACCATATTTTACAGACATAGTATGTATACAAAGATATATACAGCATTTAAACTGTTCAGTAGTTATTCATATGTTTAAAATACTGAAAATCTAAAAAAACTGTTTATATTTATAGAATCAAAATAATTTTGTGTGCTTCTTATGCAGCCATCTATCACCAACGTTGGGTTCAAAACTGATTAATTGAAATTACATCCAGATGTTTTTGCTGTGGTGAGTAATCAAGTAAACACAAGATAAATAGGAATAAAAATAAAAAAACACCTTCATATTATTGATTGTCTTTACAATATGAATATCAAAACAATGATTGTTTTACTGCAGGAAATATCAAGGATACAGACACTTAATGGGTGACTATGGTAACTGTAAAATTGTAATTTGTTATTTTTATTCACATTAAGCCAATTCATTAGAAGTTGCAATTCATTAGAGTAAAGACAGCAATGAATTTAATCCACTTTAAATTAATTCTGTCCCTCCTCTTGAGCATGCACACATTGGTGAGCGACAGAAAGGAAAACCCTTCTTAAAACAGGAAAAGACCTTCAGCTGAACCAGATTCAGTAAGACTGACTATCTGCATCAACTGGTTGGGAATAAAACATCATCATAAGAACATTTCTAGGAACAACAATAATCTAAATTAAGTTGCCGTGTGATGTGGATGCGGTGCAGTTCAGCAGCACCATGTCTGTAATAAAAACAGCATTTTTTCTGACTCCTTTTCAGCTCATTGGTCTTCATTTGTTTTGTTTTGCCCTAAAATCTTAGTAAATGACTATCAGAGAAACTTTCATCTGTGATGAAACCCCAAGCTGGCCACTTAAGAGCAACTTGGCCCGCAAGCCCTATTTATGGTTTGCATTTCATTTGGCACTGCTGACTGGTTTGTGATTGCCACTTACAGTGCCACTGAAGAAAACAATCTTCTGACCCTACTCCACTTTTTGAAGTTCTTTCAAGATCTTCATGTTGACAGCAAGTGAATTACCACTTCCAGTTTGTTTGCTTTCAATTTTAGCAAACCAGTTTGAGGATTTTCTCGTCAAACTACAGAGCCAGGCTTCCATCACAACTTTCTTGCATGGCAAACTTTCACTGCCGTTCTCATGCTTGTCAGTTTGAAGCTATTTCCCTCAAACTGTAATAGGATCAGGGCTCCAAGCTGCTTCCACATGATTGATGAAAGATTAAAAGGATTGTTGAGATTGAAGGCGCATTTAGCTCCCCACTGAGGTCCAATTTCTTGTCCTTGTGCTGGCAGTAGGGCTGCCACCATGCAGATGAGAGGATCACTGCAGTGAATGCCAATAATGTGAAATTCTTGGGGACAAGGCAACTGGAACAAAATGGCAATCATTTTTAATCTGACTGTTCTTGTTCCTCAGAAGACGTGTCAGTAACAGTCATGGAGGTGAGGGGGAAAATAAAAACTCGACAAGGATAAGGGGGAAACAGGAAAAACAAAAAAAAATTGAATGGTTATAAATTTGCATGAAAGTGATTTTGATTTCTGCTGTTAGTGATTATGTAGTAAGATCATGTACTTTAACCCATCCTGAACCATCTGACAGCTTTTTGACAGAAGACAAATTACCCCACGTAGACCCAATTAGCAAGCTTTTCTGTCCATAAGTTCTAATAAAAAAATATTCTCATGTGTCTTAGCTTTGTCCTTCATGCATAAATACACTTGGGGTTGACTTGGACTATGTTATGTAAATTGGTCTCATGGATTTTTGTTTTATTTGTACATTATTAACAAGAGCATAAAGAGCATAGAACAACTGGCCTTTCAATCAAAAATGATTGATTCATATTCAATTTGGGTCCAACAAACAAAGGTTAACTATTTAAAGCCAAGTGGAATACTTGCTAATAACATTCATGTGTCAGCTGTTAGTGCTGTCCTGCTGTAGCTGAATGTGTAGGAAACGTGTAATTAGAGGTAATATTTCCTATTAAAGAACTGTCAGCCGAACAGTCTGAGGCTATAACTTTTTTATTTTCATTTTTATTTTCATACAGCAGGAATTTCTCATCTGCTTGTATGTTGGGTGTAACTTAACCCAAACACCTTGAAGTACAATGGACAGATTAATTGAATTGAAGGACTTTATTAATATTTTTAGTGACTTTATAATGTTACGTTGGATCATGCTTTGGGTCACTGCAGTCACACTGCGATAGCTAATGCACCAGCTGGCTTATTCATCTGAAACAGAAACGCTGGGCAAGTTCTGCCCTTGAATTCTGTCCTCGCTGTCTCCTGAGCCACTGCTCTGTGAAGGCATATGATTAGTGGTGACCAACAGTGATAACAACTGCATGTCTGTCAAAACCAAGTTGCGGTGCCTCTGTCTTAACATGAGTTGAAGTGTGTTGTCAGGGTCTTGGGTCAATTTACCATTTCAGCAGTGCAGCAAGTCTTTGACTTAGCCAGCTCACCTCTACTGACAATTATCAGTGTGTGGCAGAAAATAGCTGCAACAGACTCACAGAGGCACCTTTAGAAGCAAGTGATTTGAGCGTGAGCACTGATGCATGCAAATATGTTGTATGCAACACATTTAATGAATTATTAACTAGGCTTGGTTTACAATATATTATACACACTCATACTGGAGTAAGTAGTCACATGTACAGTAGTACATGATCATAAAGGGTAAGCAGTGCAACAATGTTTTTTTTCTTTGCTTGTGTTGTAATCCAATTTCCTTTAATTGAAGGAGAGAACTAAAATCTTGTTGAGTCATTTGCATTTGAAAAAAACAATTGAAAGAGACTGTTTCCAAGCAGAGTGCTGTCTCTTTTCAAGCAACAGAAAAATAGCCCTTGATCAGTTCATGGTGTATGGTCTGAATATGAATGTAATCAGGACATTTTGTGTGGCTCCTGCACCGAAGACCACTCAAAAGGATCAGCTATTATCACCCAGTGAGCAGTGTCTGTGGTCTGACCTATCCGCTGCACTGTCCCTTACTAAAAGGCTGAGTTACGAGTGGCACTGAGAGGAGCTGAGGTGCTTGCTTGTAAATGAGGGTGGTGTGCGACAAAGTCTTCATGGGTGTCACGAACAGCACATCATTACTTTTACAGAAAGTGACTTGAGTCAAAGCCCAACATATGGGTTATGATGCCTGCAGACAATAGACACAGTGTAGTTTTTAAAAACAGATGTATTCCTAAACTACAGTACTGAAACAGGTGTACAATATGAATATGGAATACATGATTTACAACAGATCCTCATACAGTAATAGTCTCATTTATTCATTTTTTTAAATATCTTGGCAAGAGATGTGTCATACAAACTTGTTACCATTTTTACTGATTATGTCACAGTATCTGTTGCATTATCTTTTCCCTGGACTTACACTGAATTTCTTAAGAGCAGCCACACTATCCTGATGGGGGTTCTCCTACTCCTTCAGTGTGATGTACTGCTGTTTGTGTAACTCCAGAGGGAGTTATGCTCTGCATACTGCTACATGCTCAGCCCCTGATGGCTTGTTGGCTGTCCAGATTTTTCTTCTGTTACTTGACTACATAATGGTGTAACACTTTTTTACTATACTGACTGGTTAAGTCAACAGGCCTCAAACAGAATGTGTACAGTAGCTGCCTCAAGCTTCTGTTTTTGACTGATCAGCCACCCAGTTGCAGCCAGTCATGTGAGAGGTTTGATATGATGACAGTGGAGATGAGCTCTGTTGATGTTCTCTTATCTAATCAAGATGCCTATCAGTTAAATATTTTGTTGATTTGTAGCTCTATCCACATGACATAAGAAGGCCTCTTTGCCTTTGATAATGCTTTTTAGAAGCCAGAAATAAACTGGGAGTTTGCATAATGAGGACATAATTATTAAGGAAGTTTTGATGGCATGCTTGGCTCTAATGCAAAAACACTGTATTCATTCTAGAACAAAATAAGGTTTGACCATAGTCCCATACACTCTAAATTATTCTCATAAAATCTTTTGCGATAAAACAACCTATAAAAATCTTGAGGTTCTTCCCAAACTTAATAGACTATCCTTTGCATATTTTGAGAAATTTAATAAAAAATATCTCACAATTAACATTAATAATGACATCACTGTATCAGTGTTAAACAACAGGAGTTGCTCAGTAGAATTTGAGCTTTCTCCATTACATGTTCAGATTTTGCATGCATTAACTGGAGTAATTGAGCTATTTTACAAATGGTTTAGCTAAGAGACTCTTTGCAGCACTCAATAGAAAGTGTTTCATCTGATGGAAGTTTTCCCTGTGCATGATCCTGCAAATATACAGTGTCACCACAACAAGCCTCCACCACACAAGCTGGCATGGGAGAGCTCTTATATTTAGAGTGCCAACCACCTGCATATGCAAATGACTGAATGTCACTCAATCAGTACAGCCTTGCTATCTCCATTACATCTTGTTGCTTCCAGATTGTGGGTGTTTGATGCTAATTGTCTGCCCTTTCATCAAAAAACATTGTTTATTGATCCCTGAGTGAATGATTAAGTTTGATTTATACATCATTATCAAAGAAAATTGGCTGAATTACACGACCCAATGAAAGAGTATCTATAATTCTGACCCATGTTGAAAGATCAAATTTTTGTGTATGGTGGTGTTTAAATATCTCTTTATCTTTTACTTCTCAATTTGTATTTTGACAAAAATCCTTCTGAAGAAGCTGCAACACCTTAATGCTTTATTATCCAATCAGTGCTAAAGATTATTCTATCATATATAGGAGCATATACCGAATGCTCAATGATTCTCCCAATTACAGTCCAGCATGGTGCACATTGTGTAGGCTGAAACAATTCAGGAGCAGATATTTAAGAATAAAATAAAATCCTCCATTATCATCTTTGAAGTATTCAAATCTGCTACATGCAGAGTAAGTTAATTAAATGCAAACAAATGCAAGTTCAGAATGACAGCATTTTATTTATTTATTTTTATTTTGTCTAGTTGCAGTCATAAAGCATCCTAAAAAAGATGTGCCCTATCATGTGTTTCCAGAGAGAAAATAAAGCTGTCAGAGGGAGTTGCCACTTCTCACTTGTTAATTTCCCCATGTTGTATCCAAGGCCGGCTTTACGCAGGGGCAAGAGGGGGCAGTGCCCCCTCAAACAAACATTCTGCCCCCTCAATCAAATGCGCCGAAATGGGCAAATCTCTCCAAACGCTCTCTCCCCTCTGTACTGAACTCTGTGTGTCGGAGCTTCACAGGATCCATTGTACTGTCTTCAACAAGTCCTTCCCACCACCACAGAAAACAACCAATCAGTGTTTAGTATGCAAATGAGTTGACATACAGCCTGATCTTGCGGTGTCATATTTCTCCCCCTCGTAGAGAGAGCGGCTGCTGAGCTCCAGCGGTAAAACTTATAGAGTAAAGCTCTGTTAAATGTGTTGTAGCGATACTGAATAAATACTTATAATAACAGACGTATTTATTGCATCTATTCTGTCAACTGGGGTTTGTTTCTGTTCTATTTAAACGCCTGTTAGTAGGAGCAGTGATCAATCACGCACGGGCCATAGATGTGACTGCCTCCTCGGTACTAGACTGAGGGAAAACGAGCTGCGCATATGAGACCCCTCAAGCTCCGCCCAGCCTTTAGTTCAGCATGCTAGTTTGAAGAAAAAAATAACAGAAAGTTTCACTCTACATTCCCGCTGCTTTCAGCAGTTCAGCTCAGAGCTTCATGTATGCCTTGTTGGTTCTTAAAATTTTGATGAAGGATCATTTAGTTTTTACTCATTTTCATTTATTATTATCATTATTTCCCCCTGAAGGTTCACTGCCTTATTTTGGTAGGGGGTTTAATTTTTTGCTCTGTTATTGTTGTGCTTGATAGTTATGATTCTTTAATCATTATGGTCTATATACAGACAGAAACAAACACACAGATAGTTGAGTTTATTGTTATTAGTTTCAAATTTATTCAAAATGCTTAGACATCTAATGGCTGTCCAATAGGGCAATTGTTATTTTGTTGGTTGTTAAAGCTTTGATAATGGATCATTCTTTTCTTTTTTCTTACTTCATTTTGTTATTGATATTTTCTGTTCCCCCCCTGAGGGATTGCCACCTTATTGTGGTCAGGGGGTTTGCGTGCCTCAGTGACTCTAAGAGCTATACCAGCAGGAGCTTTGGTTTCAGGTGGGACACCCAAGCTGGACAGGTCTTAGAGTAGAGGCCTGACAAAGTGCAATCCATTTCTTTGAAGTTGGACTCCACTAACAGCACAGTTCCGTTAAAGAAACACTTAAAAAACAACAACAAGAAAATGCTGAAGTATGTACTCATAATGCCCCCTTCAAATTTATGCCTGCCCCCTCATGTATGCATTCCTAGAACCGGCCCTGGTTGTATCTGAATTTTTGGACAATTCAGCATCTCCCTGCTGTGAAAACTAGTCATAGATTGGCACAATCTTTAAATTTCTTGTCTCCCAGATTAACTCCATTTCAAAAGCTCAGTTTTATTCAGAACTGACCAGCAAGGATTGTGTTCCCACCAACTTGCTTATTGCCTTCAGCCAAGCTCATGTGAGATGACCTGACATGTTATGTGAACCCATCAAGGACATCACCTGTGAGTCTCCTCAGAGAGCACTGTGCCTGATAAATGAGTCTAAGGTGATGAGCAGCTGATGGAGTGCATACCAAAGGTCACGATGCTTGGAGGAGTTCCATTCTGCTCCCTCATTTTAATTTGGACCAACACCACCTTGTGCAAATGGTTGATAACCTCAGCTAAAGGTCAGCCTAGTGGAACCACAATCCATCATTTTGTTCAGGCTCTACCTTTTCTATTAGACTGGACAAATGCAACTTGTTGACTGAGGCAACAATACTTAAGAAAAAAAAGGGGCATTTAATTTAGTACACGGCATGTGCTAAATTAGGTTGCATGCTGTTTGCACTCAGGTGTAACTACTGACTAACAAGGCCCCGCAGGGTGGATAGTGGCAATAGATGGTGGAGGCATGCAGAGCTTTTGGGTTTTTTTTTGACTTGATGTATGTAGAGCCTTCATTTTTATGTGCCTATTGAGTTTTATTACCACTTCACACATCAGTGTTAAGCATTTCTTTGGATTTCTTTTCAGTATTCAAAATAAAGATAACTCAGTATAGAATATGGCATTTTCAGTTGTAGAGAAACCATGAGTAAAGTGAGTATATGCTTCTTATCCACTATTTTGTTTTCATTTTTCTCTCTGTGTATACCTTGTGCATGTTTCTAAACATGTACGTGCACAAGAGATCCCCTGAGAGAACAAGGGAGATAGAGCGGGGAGATACAGGAAGTGATGGAGTGAAAAAGGAGAGGGAGGGAACAATTTGTATGGCACTGTACACACCTTGCAGCCCATCTGGACACAGGGGACAATTGACCTAAGCGCTGTCTGCACTCACCTATACTCACAACTGAAGATGGTCTCGATAAAATGTCATCTTTGAAATGGTCATGTTGCAAGCTGCGACTCTGCAGTCCACACTTATGATTGGAAGAGGCAGGTGTGAGGACTTTGAAAATAATGGCCTTTGCCAATTCCTGGAGTTCAAATTTGCATCACAGAGAACAATTGCAAAATGTCAGTGGTCAATCAATTCAAATAATGTAGGCTGCAGAATATAAAGCACAGCATACCCATGGTGTTCATAGAAAATGCAATAGAATGACCTCTTGCCCCTGAGAGAGAGTGAGAAAAAAGAGGGGAAACTCATTTGCTTTAGTGAGTCAGTTTTAGGAAGAGAAAATGTGAGGGTCAATTCTTTCATGAAAATTAAACATATCCCTTGGGCAACATATCTAAATATGCAGGGAAATGTGTTTTTCTTCTGCTGTCAGTGTTTTCTACCATTGCAAGTGGAACATCAGACAGTTAGGGGAGGCTGAAAATGAAATCCGACTTGGGGCAGTCAAATATTGTTCACAGGATTACAAAAGCACCATAAGCTATACATGATAACAGTGCAGAGCTGTTGAACAAAGCCACTTTACAACACCCTATTGAATTCTGCCCAAGTTCAGACCCCCAGGTCATTAGGGAGCCCCATGTGTGGCTGGCTGTGCATTCCAAAGCTAGCTGGGTACGATTGTTTGGCTCAGTTCTTTACTTCATTAATGCACATGAACTGTTCCAGGGAACTCTCGTCAATGCTAATGAGCATGATAGTTTGCTATGGGGCCAGCAACTGTCTTTTGATCAAGTTAATATTGGTTGAAGATAGAGGGAACCTAGCACCATAAGGACAAAACAGGGAGGAAAATTTAGAAATTGTGTCTGCTTTAACTCAAAGAGTTAAGTTCTTACATTCTCTTTTCACCACATCTACATAACTAGGCTCAGTGATTAAAAACAAGGCAGTAGAGGTGGATTTTCTTTGTACTCTGAGGCAACATTTTGAGTAATTTCTCCTGCAAGTAAATTAAACAAAAAGTGCTTTTCTGTATGCCCTGTAGTGAAAAAGGAGGCAGGGTATTCTGTTTAATGGTGCCACAGTTCATTAGTATGTGATTTTCAGCTGAGTCTTTGCAGTCATATCCCAATGCATGAGAGCAATGCCTCAGATGTGCTATATTTGTGCCTTGTGCCTTAAAGTGATACTCAAACTAGATCCTCAGAGAATGAAACACTCACTAACTGAACCCTTGTCCACTGAATATACACAAGCCAACACATCGCTTCAGAAGCTCAACAGGGCTGCAACAGAGAACTGATAGAAAAGGTGTAGTTTGGCATGTTTGACAGAAATATAATCATTTGGCAAGGAGAAGGGGCACTTGTTTCAAATCAAGCAAATCATTATTTAGATTATTGATGGCATATTATGGAAAACTGAACTGTTTGATTATAAAATAAAACAAAAACATTAAACTTGTCAAGAACTGAGGTAGTGGGAATTTGCATATCTGCACATACTGATGATGTAAAGGTATGCATTTATATCTTTTCCATTTTAAGATATATATGAATTTATTATTGATGGATGCTAAAGGAACATCACATTGATGCCATTTTGTATAAAATATAAATCTATTGAAGTTACAAAACTATTGTCTCATATGTTTGGCTTTGTTTTTATTTTATTATTATTTTGACATAATTTGACAACAAATGTGATTTAAAAAAAAAAAAAAAAAAAAATCCTTTCAGAGCATGTAAAACATTCAGTTCTTTACAAATCAGCCCACACACCATGATTCTCAAAAGAGCAATATTGCCATAGGTGGGAGAGAAAGGGCACCCCAAACACTGCAGAGTGCTGAGCCAAAACATGATGGATCCATCTGAGCTACTTAAAAACACATCTCATTAATAAAAGCTAAATGAGTGATTAGTCAGATTGCTTTTGATTCATTTTACACCCACTTGGATTCACAGCTAGATGCACACAAGTCCTCCCACACACACCATAAGTATGCTTATAGTGATGGCCATAAAGCAAAACAGACTGTTTGCATCATACTTGGGAGTTCAGAACATACTTGGTTTATAGACTGTGGTAGTTCTCTCAAATTCTGACAGTCTGTCACACAGCATGAAATTAGTGAAGGCAGCGTGTGAAATAGAGCAAATACTGTGAGGAGTCACACAGTTAGATAAATTTTAGATCATTCTCTATACTACATGTTCATAACTTGTCTGCATTATTGCGGTTGGACACAGGTGTTAAAAGTATAGAACAATATTAACACTATTAAAAGCAGATAGAGAATAAATGTAAGCAAACATTCGGATGTTCATTGCCTTATGTTTCAACATTAGTGGAGATCAAGTTGTGCCCAGAGTCCATAACAGCAATAAAATGGTGCAGGGAACCAGTGTAAGACAAAGGAACATGTGGGTGATGATAGATGGGGGTGAAAAAGCGTATGAATCTGGCCAGGATCACAAGCATCCATTCCCCACCTGTCAGAGAGTGACTAATTTCAAAGTGGAAGCTAGGTACTGGCAAGCTGAGTGCCTCAGGTCAAAAGAGCCACTTGGGTTACAGAGAGGTGCTCTGTACTAGCTGGGAGATAATGACTGGGAGCTTACATGACATACCGTGCACACCACCTTGTTACAAAGTCTGTCCCAGGAATGGAGCCACACATTTGATCAATCACACCAGAAGTCATCACTGCGGGCAGCACAGCGTGAGCACTCTATGTGGATTGGTTGAAAAAGTAGTTGTAATAACTCAGTATCCATCTGTGAGGAACATATACAATTAATGTTCCTGCCATTGATCTTTTTACAGATGGCACACAAGGAATGCGTCCTTACTGTACTCACTCACTGTGTCAATATTAAAGATCTCAGCAGGATTAGAGTAACTTGTTCCCGTTGAAGACGGCATTAGCAACATTAGCTCATTAGCATTGCTAGAGTTGTTACTGCTACTAGTAAAACTGCTGAAAGTAACAGTAATACCATAATCTCAACAGTTACAAATACTGGAGGTGGTATCTGTGTTTAGCACAATTTTGACATAGACTTTTACTACAATAATAGATGCTATATATTGCTTTCATGCTAGTACATAATACACAATAGCATGTAAAAGCTTGAATACCACTGGCAAATAACTGGTGAATAACATAACTTTAAAGAATGTCCCAGACCTAAATCTGCCTGTCAGGGCTATAACTTGTTCACAGTCTTAATTGGAAAGGATAGTTGATGCAAATTTGAAAGCTTTTAAAAACTGATTCTTCAAGCCTTAGCCCAACTTTCAGCAACCAAAAGCTCCTACAGCTGTCAGGCACTTAAAATAACTGATGCTACTAAAGCAGATAAAATGATAAAGTGTTTTCAGGTAGCCTTCGGGAAGATTAAACAGACTGCAGCAGTGGTGCAATGTTCTGCTGTGCACTACCACTGCAGAAATATGACCTTCACAAAAGGGTCAGTAGATGAAAAGTTTTCCCTGAGTCCTCACCACAAAACTCAGAAGTTAAGAAATGGACATCTTTTTTAAAAAAAAAAAAAAAAAAAAGCTAGATTTCAGAAAGAAATCCTGCAAAATAATGAAGTCGACCAAAGTTATATCTGGTGAAAAATGGTACAGAATATCATGAAAAAGATACCTCTCCACCTGTTAGACAGAAGTTATGATCAATCAGTCATGCTTGGCCCCTCTGTTACAGCGAGTGACTTACGGTTCATTATAGAGGCAGAGGGAAGAACAGATTTGAGTGAAAATCAGCATATTCTGGAAGCAACCGTCACACCATCAGTTAAAGAGCATTCTGAAAATCAGGTCATCTTTTGCTTATTGATATAAGCCACAGACATTCTTTCCAAAAATTACATAGAAGAAATTAGTCTTCATAAAAACGACTTAAACATTAATTTCCATAGAGAGATTACATCTGACAGGCTGTTGTAATACAGACAGCAAGTTTGCAGTCTGCACTGCTAGAATACAAATACAGAAGCTGAATAATGAAGCACCTTAAAAATCTGCTAACTTCAGAGAATAAGCCTCTGTAAGGAAACAAAATATTCCAGAGTACAAGAGTTATGATTTCTTAGTGTCAATCCTTTGACAATCACTGGAATAAACTTGAGTACTGGATCAGTTAAACTGGCCTCTGAATTGCACTGAAATTATATATCTTCTTAGTATAACACAAAAAGTTGAGTGTGTTCGACCTGTGTTCTTTGACAAATTCCTTGGAATGGTAGTGAAAGTAAAATCTGGATTATTTTTAGTTTACCAAATATAAACATTGGTTGTAGAATATTGACTGGTGTGTAGACATTGTTATTATGTTATTTACTGTGGTATCTTCTTGTGGTGTTGCATTTCTTAGTGCAGGCCATCCTAATGTTATTAATAACTGAACTGACCTTATGGCTCCATACTAGCTTGCCAATATTGTTAAGCCTGGTCTGAAATAATAATTTTAGTCACTGTTAGAGTATGTGCTTCCCACATGCAACAAGAAAAAGCAAACCATCAAATTCATTAAATTAAAAAAGCAATTAATACCCTGCAACATACTGAGCAAAAAAGTATAACTGTCTAAAATGAAAGCACATCTTTATGTAGAGAAATGTGAGGTCTAAGAGTGAATGGCACATGTCAATCTGTACAGCAAGAGATGTGTTAAAAGGAGTGACTTTAGGTGTCAGCGGACTTAGGGCAAAGTATTACTAATCACATTTATAAGGACATGTGACTCTATATGTGAAGGAGCCACTGTTCCATTATTTAAAAGGAAAAAAATGTCACTTTCAAATGCTTGGCCTTCCTCTATACATCTCCTGTCTCTCCTCTAACACCTTATTAAAGTGTCAAAAAGTAAAGATTGAAATCATCCACCTCCTCTCAGTGCCCATGTCAACCTATAAATCTGAAATGAAACTATCTGTCTCAATTTTTTTTTACTGTATAATAAGATGTTTATTTTGACCTCAGATTTCTTTTCTTTTTTAATTTAGTGAAATTGGTCAAATGGATTTTCTGATCTGCCTTGTAACAGATAACTACAGCGTTACAGCATGTACAGATAAATACATGCCTGTAACTGAATAAATTTGTCAATGATAAATTCACAGACTTTTAGCATAGTTATAGCTCCTAATGTTTTTAATAATCAGTATTTAATTTACTGTACATGTTGAATTAAGATGAAATGTGCAACGTTAAGCTGAGTTAACAAGAATATTTGTTTTAATTTAATAACCTTTTTTTTATTAGTATTTTTTTACTCTAGTGGCTTCAATTAAGCAGTTATTGGACAGGAAAAATGTAACAAGTAGAAAAGGACCCAGGTCAGAATTTGAACCTGGGTCGGCTGCCTTTGAGAAGCTGAAGCCGCTGTGCTTGAGGCAGCTGCTCAACCAGTTGAGCTAAATGCCATCCATCCAATAAAAGTTTATTCTAATTTTATACTTCAGGAGAAAGCTTGGGGGGGTGGGGTGGGCGACGACTTATCAGTTTGCCTTTGACACAAAAAGTCCTTATAGATATTTTAGGTGAGAACTTCTCCATCGTAATTATCACTATCTATATTCAGTATTCACTGTCTCCTGTTCTGGGCTGAAGGGTACCAGATGGTGCCTATCCTGTTGACATAGGGTGAGAAATGGGGTTCACCAGTCCATTAAAATCAGACACCCACTCAAGCTCACATTCAAACCTACCTCTGATTTAATTGAGCAGTTAACTTAAACAACTTAAACAAAGTGGATGACTTGGACAGGCACAATAAGAAAATTTACATTCTACATAGTAATCAGCTGACTTTCTAACTAGAAACCTTGCTGTGAGGTGGAAGAGCTAACCATGGTTTCACAGGGCAAATCATTATTGCATAAGAAATGTTTTACAAACCATTTAATTGTTAACTTTTTCATCAGTGCATAAGTGTGCATAGCCCCAATTGATTAAAAAGAAATTACAAAACAAAAAAAAAATAAATAAAAACACCAGGATGCTTGTCTCATCTTCTAACAAAAACACCCTTCAAGGGCATGATTGCAGCCATTCTTGGGTTGTTCTTTTCCTTAAGAGAGCATTTATTGGTCTGCAGGAAACAGATTCCCAGCATTTTCTGTCAATTTCTGCAAACATAACTGATGTGTGATACTGCTGAAAGCATTAGAGTATAATCTGGAAAGAAGGCCATGCATTTCTTTAAGGTGTAAATTACTTCCTCACGAAATGAGCTGCAAATGTTACCCACAAAATGTGTTCAAGCTGCAGCCAATTACACTGGTAAAATAGTCATCATATGATAAGAGCTGTGTCTCATTCTTAAAAACTGATAAGTGAATTGTGATGAGCACTGAAAGGCTGCTAAACTTAATATTATCTACAAAGTAGAAAAGTACAAGGCAAAAATAATACTTTCTTCTGTAAAATATGTCTGGGTTTTGACAGTTAATTTAAGCCATTCTTGCAGGTAGACATTATGGACACATATATGGAATTGCTATAATAACTTTAACAATACAGAAGAACACAGGAAAACAAATCTACATGAAAAAACATAAACAGACAGTCTCTTTTCCAAACGGAAAACCCCCACAGGAAAAAAATAAAAAAATAAAAGGGTGTGTTAAGGTCAAGCTTATGAGAAAGGTGACTCCGCTCCACAAATTGCATCTGACATGAGGTTACCGAACTCACAACCAGAGTGCAGGACTATTTTAGCATCAGGCACAAAATACAACATCCTTTAAGGCAGTTAAATAAGCCCCCTGAATCCAAGCTGTTCCCGCGGGTGGGAGTCAGGCACTCATCCTGACAGAGGGGGAAGGTGCTGCTTCTTGTCTACCGCCTGGGGAGGTGTGTGTAATGTAGAGAGAGCAGCTGAGAAAACATTTCGGTGGAGACAGACCGTCCCAACCTGCCGGTTCTCAACAGCTGGAATAATAAATGCTCTGATTTAAGATGGGTTAAACCTACCTCTGTGGAACACAAATAATCACAGACTACAAGGAAAATGTCAGCGGCCCAAAGCCTGTGTTATCTTTCAGCTCTTTAAATCATGCAACATGGGAGGCAGTTTTATGCAAGATGTTAAAAAATTTAAAAGGAGCAAGCCACTATAAACTATTGCAGAAATATAAGAAAATCTGCTTTTGCAGTTTGGCAACATTTTCAGTGACAAACTGTCACTGTAATTTCTACTAAGTGTTTTGTTCTAAAATCAGAGATATTGTAAATATTTCGTTTTTTTTTTTTTTTTTCTTTTTTTTAGTAAAATGCTTTATACTAATCCTGTTCTTTCTCCTCTACGTGTCTATAACATGAATAGTAAGTCAATGGGGTTTTTCTAAACCATGCATCCTATGGTTGTTGCAGTTGCAGGGTCATTCTTAATTATTGTAATGTTAGAAAACAGCAAGAAGGTTGCTGGTTCGAGACTTACCTTGGGGGAGGTTGGAACCTGGGGATGGTGGCCTTTCTGTGTGGAGTTGGCATGTTCTCCCCTGTATGCATCTGTTCTCTCCGGATCCTCTGGCTTCCTCTCACTGTCCAAAGACATGCATGCTAGGCTAATTGGTCACTCTAAGTTCTCGATAGGAGTGAGTGCATGTGTGAATGGTTGTTTGTCTCTTTCTTTGTTGGCCCTCTTAACTTCTTAACAACTCTTTTCTTACAGTTATTTATTCATCCATTTATTTCCTAAACTGTGGTTGTTTGCTTATCACAAATATATTTTCATCCTCCAACCTTAATTTAAAGGTCCAATATGATGCAAAATTTAATTTCTAAAGGTTTTCTAACCGTCATATGTGTCCTCGTACTCTGTGTATAAGGCCCAAAAATGAGAAAATTCTGTCACCTCTCTCACTTGCTTGCTCCACTTTTTAGCAAATATGTGCTCAAATAGGTGATTTGAGATCTTTCCCTTGTGACCTCACGAAGGCAAATAACTACTCACCCAAGTAGTGGATACTGCTATTGAACATAAAACATTAAGATTGAATCACTTTTAAGTTATGTCATGTGCCACCTTTGATACAGTTTTATAGTCAATAACTATATGTCCGCTAATAAACTGGGAGAATGCAATCACCACCGCAGTTGTGAGCAGACTGAGATTTACACACACTGAGCATGATGCACAACAACTTTTTAATCGTGCATTAGGCACTGAATATCACACAAGTGTATTTAATTAGTCTAGCATCTTGGTACTGAGTTCTTTTAAATACAGGAACATCTAAACTTGCACATACTTTATGTCTGCACGATGTTTTTGCATCCACAAACCTAAATGCAATATTAGCCAGGTGGAAAAGGGATAAAAATAGTGGACTGATGGGCCAGAAGAATACTGAGCTGAAAAACCAGTATGTCTCAAATTATACATAGATAGTTTATTTTTATCAAGATGTTCTCTACCAACCTTTGAACTCCCCACTATTTAAGGGATATAACAAAATACCACTGTAGACCTATGTTATGAAAGTCATGTGTCACTTTCTTCTTATTATTCTTCTTCATTTTTCATCTTCTTCTTCCTCTTCACAGAACTCTAACAACCCAACATAAAAAATAAGAAAATAGCACTGATTTTATGCAAAGTAGAAAACTGGTGAAATATACTTGGGGTTTTGAGTTCATGGAGTAGTCCTGGCTATTAAATTGACCAAACAGAGCTGCACAAAGCAAAGAAGGAAAACTGGATAAATAAAACCTGAGCCAGAATGTAATTAAGGGATGGAAAATGATTTTTCACACTTTGCCTTGATGGTCTATTTGTCTGTGTATTTATACAGCATGTTGTAAGTCCAAGAGAAAAAGAACAGCAGTGAAGAGATGTGACTGAAATTATGAACATTCTGTTATGAGGATGATTGTGTTAATTATTTTCTTTTTACACTACTATGTGATTAAAATTTGTTTTTGATGTTAATTTTGCTATCATGTCACTCCTAGATAGTGAGAACTTCATTGGTGTTCTATCCATCTCAAAATGACACAAAAATTCATTTTAAGATTTTCTGCTTCCCTTGGTTTACGATAGTCACCAGCAGTGTCTTTGGTTGGTTGTAGACATGACAGTGGTATTCAGACCCAAAATATGAGAGGCAGTGGGGTGAAGAGAGATGAAGGGAGAGATGAAATGTGGAGATATTGACAGTGCTGAAAGAGTGGAAATAAATGGCAAGTAAAATCTACCATCCTGCAGAAACACATAAGTGGGATTTTCACGTGGAAGGTAAAATTGCTTCGGTAAAAGCAGAGACAGACTCTGCTAGTGTTGTAACCTCTCACCTCTGTGAATTTACACAACTCACTGCAGTCACTGTCATTATGACAGACTCAAAGTCCAGGAAAAAATTCAGCATTATACATAATAGCAACCAGAGATGGAGACTCAAGACTGGGACTTGGACTGCACTAAAATCACATTTCCAGTGACTTTAAAATTGACTTCGACTCACACTCAAAAGACTTGAGACTTGACTTGACTTTAACTTTAGTTTTTTTTTTTTTTTACCATTTCTATGAAACTATATCAGTTTAAAGGAATTTGAATTTTGAGATTTATTAGATGATATGAAGATCAATCACATTAATGTTATATACAGTCACTTATAATGTAGTCGAGGCCATCCTACTTCTTACTTCAAACAGCACGCCTTGAGAATATCTTGTTTTGCATGAGTAGTCAGAGTCATTTAGTGTCTGCGCATGAGCCATATTTCAAGGCCACAGGCAGGTGATCTTATTGCATTGTGTTGACGTTATATTCACTGACAAATTCCTCAGAGTTCATATTACATTTGCAATCTTTGGTGCCATTCTCCTGACATTAATCTGCAAGAAAGTGCTTACTTCAAACATATACACAACATATTGACTGTTTGAACAGACTTGCTGGCTGTCACATGGACAAAGAAGTGCATCAGACTTTATAAGTCACCAGGATTTGGCCCAGGCCAGTATCCACTATTCTGTACACTAAACAGAAAGTAACTATTCTAAACCTAAACAGAAAACAGGTTCCCTTACAAAATATCTAAAAAAATATCAAAACAGCAATTGAAAACAGAAGAGAAAAGCATATGAATGACAATGAAACAACTTACATGGCTTTCTGATTGGATGTAAGAAGTGTGTGGGATAACAACCTGCCACCGAAGTCCTATGTGTTGGAGGACAAACAGCACATTTAATGGTAAAATAGAATTAGTTTAAATAAATACATCAATAAATAGAAAAATAAATAAATGATGTAATTGTCATACCACTTCACGCATATCTTGCAAGTCACTTTCATGTATTTCTAGCTCTTTTCATGCCATAAAACACTGATATAATCATTAAAAGTCATGTTTAAAGCTAAGGGCAGGTATCACTCCTCAAGACTACACTAACAAACAATAGAAATTGCTTATTGGTATTCTACAACCATGGCTTGGTGCTTTATTTAAAGACCATTTTGAGATACCTGGCAGTGCTGTTTGCTTGTAATGTAATGGCATGGTTGCTCTGCTGACAGTTTCAGTCTAACACTGCTGCCACTGCAGTTAAGTGAAGCTAGGCTGATGCAAGTGTGAAAGGCAGATCACTGTAGCTGTATTAATGGGAGTTCCTCCGCCAGCCTTGCTGACCTTGGTCTTATCTCAACGACCTCATGCATGATTGATGAATAAAAATGAAACTGGAGATGTCTTCCATAGCTGTGGTATCTTGTCACAATGACAGCTTGGTTTTTTTTTTTTTTGTTTGTTTTTTTTTTGGCAAAAATGACAATAGACCTGGTGGTTTTGATTGGTCAGGCTTTCCAACACTTCAAGTGTTTATACAGAAAGGGGCAGAAAATACAACTCTCTAACTTTATATCTTAGTGACAATTGGATTTACTTTAGAGACAATAAGTATGCTGTCCTCCCTATAATAAAACATGTATTTGCTTGATGTTCTAGTTGGTGTCCCTTTACGACACATTAAAAAGATAATTCTGTGAAGGATTTTACACTTGCATTACCACTTTGAGATATTTCTGAACACTTGCTTTAAAGTTACAGTTCACTACTACTTGCAATTAACACAAGTCCTACACAGTGGATGTGTCACCATAGAAACTCGAAGGGAATGGGCAGGGGTTTGTGTGGGTTGGTTGGAAGGGTGTCAACATTGAAATGAAATGTCTCAGCAGCACTTCATGTAGAATGACAACAACTGTTGACTTTATTTAGCTGACTGTTAGCCTTTTTATAGCTTTCCATGAAAAACTGTTGTTGCTGAAAGATGAGTCTATTTCAGGATATGTAGCCACAACATTAAAGATTAAAATAACTGTGTAATAATGTTACTTTCATAATGGGTAATATTGTTTTGAACTGGTGATCAATAATACTCCCAGCCAATGAGGATGTCTGGAAATGTTTATTCATTGATTCTCATATTTCTTACAAAGCTATCTCAAATTGCTGATAACTTCAAGATAAATTACTATGCAACAGTGCATGTGGCTATATTTGTAGTCCATTCATATGACAAACCAGAGGGTTTTAACAAGGAAAGTGCAACATAAAACCAGAGGAATTATTTTCATGTCTCTGCCTACTGTCTATCTCTGAGTGATGATTACTCATGTAATTACATCCATGTAGACAATAGGGAAAACCTTTGCAGCATATTATGGAAAGAGTAAGGCATGGGTATTCAAAAATGATCGTTACTGCTGTTTTGTGTGTTACTGACTTCTTTAAATTATGCGATAATGTACAAATTATTGTAAAAGATGTCTAATATCTAGTTCTTTAAGTGACTAATGCCTATATATTTTTCCTTTTATTGTGTTTACACCAAACATTCCATCTTAACTGGTTTATCTTGACTATAGGTATAATCTGAAAATACAGTTTTTAAGGGATTAGAGAATATATGTTTCTGGATTCAACAAATGTTTTCAGCTGATGTTTAGAGAAAAAAAAAAATAATAATAATAAAAAAAAAAAAAAATCAGAATCTGCCACAAGCAGAAACATCTTGTTACAGGTTAGCAAGTCTTACAGTGTGATCACAGCCTGTAATGTCACATGTACAATCAAATGTCAAAGCAAAGTTTTGTGTCTTTTGATATTTAAACTGAAATCTAAATGAAAAAGAAGACATCTGATAAATGTCTGCGACTGCTACTGCTATACCCTCGCTTCTTTCTCTCAAGTATATATTGTAATGCCAATCTAAATGCCAAACGCAGGAACTTCTCATTGTCATTTAATTAATTTATTTTTTTAGATTAATCTACCAATTAATGGGAAATTTTGTTTGAAGCTCCAAAAACAATTTTTTATTGCTTTTTACTCTTATTGCCTATTGCTTCTTATTTGTATTTCTTTTTTTCTGTCCCATCACTTCCGTCAATTGAAGCAGATGGCCGCCCACCCAGAGTCTGTTTGTGCTGAAGGTTTTTTTGTGCTGAATTGCAGCTATATGATAAAAATGGAATTGGAATCTAAATTAGTTGAACTGTGTGACCAACTGCTTCATTAAAAATGAAGAAAAAAAAACCTCATTGCATAGTATAGTTTCTTTTCTTTATTTCTTTTTTTTATTTTATTTTTATTTATTTTTTCTTTATTTTTTTTCTTGCCTTTGTAAATATTTTTCAACATAACTGAAATATGCCAGTTGTAACAAAACACATCTGCAGTGAAGCACACACACAAAACCTGGGGATGAGGAATAAACCTTGCTGCATCTACCAACAGATGGTATGAGTGAGTGTGTCAGAGTGGCTAGAAATGGTTCAGTAGCTCTGGCATGTACATATGATGGATAGCAAGACAGGTCCCTTCTATATATTACAGTTACAGGATATGCACTGTAAAATAACAGTAACTTACCGCTGCCAGTATTTTGCTACTATTTACAGTGAAAGTCTTAAAAGTGCACAATCCTTCCCATCTGAGATAAATAAGCACATTAACACTGTGCAAGCAGGTTTAGTAGCTGTTCCTCTTAAAAATGGGATGGATTTATAATGAATATAGTGTATGCCATACATTCATCTTAATGTAGCAGTGCACATGCATAAATAAACAAAATTAGATAGGTTTGCATTAATAGTAAAATTAGCTTTTATAGTACATGAGTGTTTTTTTCAGCCACTGTATGAGTATATATGAAAACTTCCCAGAAACAGTCACTAAACTGTTTCATTGAATTCAGATTTATTCATGAGCTGCCAGCTGTAAAGGTTACCCCCTGCAGGTGACAGGGTACAGCAGCTCGACGACCCAGACATGAAAATAATTTTTTGATGTCGTGCAATGTCGGCAGAGTAATAACTCCTTCTATGTGAACCATGATGGTGACTGCCAGGTACTTTAGCATGACAAAAAGGAAAGGTTAAAAAGAAATTTAAAGAAAAAAAAAAAAACTTAGATACATGCAGAAAAGTACCACTGAGGAATACTGCATCACAAGCATTAATTCCAGTTTAAAATACTAACTCTTGATATTTTCAGTTTAGAGGACCCTGCACTTTTGTTTTCATTTCGAGCAGGCAGCTCTTCTGAATAAATGTATGATTTAAATATGTATAAAATGATAAGCAGCTAAAGGTCAGCACTTTCACATAGACTTTTAATGTTAAACATAATACATAATATTTACTGTTTGAATGTGCCCAGCAACAATGGGTCTAGATCAACATAAGAGTGGGTCAGGCTGGGCCAGCTGCTTTGTTGTAGAGCCACATTCATGAGGAAATAATACAACACAGCTTTAAGGATTTAAAATTTTACTGCTAAAATCCAAGCAATATTATAACAGCAATTCAATTACAGTTATAGTTTGGAAATATAACTATTTGACTAAAACTATTTTAATGTCTTAGTAATTTATCTTGGTGACAAGATGAAACAGTATTTGTCTCAGGATCTCAGATAGCACAACTAAACAGATCTTTTTCTTTAACCAGACAGTTAAAGCCAGTGTTGCATTATGAGCTACAGCTCTGTGGTGGATTTCTCCATGCAGTCATTGCATGTCTGTGCCTCTCAGATTTAGCATGGATGAAAAAACTAGAAGTAGCCTCCTTGTATCTCTTGTATCCAAAGGCTGCTTTATTAGTGTCTACGGTTTTAGGAGGACAAACATTTTTGCAAGCATAATGATATGCAGTCCAGTGTTTTTGTTTTTTTTTTTAAGTCAGTTAGGAACCTCAAACTTCTAACTTCTACTGAAATGGAAAATGTTTCAGTTTTGGCTGCACTGGGCATGTCCTCCTTGGTCTTGCCAACATCTAAAAAATAAACAAACAAACAAACACACAAACAAAAACAGAAAAAAAAAACAAACAAAAAAAAAAAAAACAACCAAAGACTAAAGTAGTTTTCGGTAGATTCGGTTTACAGTTCACAAAGACAAGACACACATAGGCCCAAAATCAGCTTCTCTTGCCAAGATAATACCACATTTTTTTAAATGATATGAGTAATAACTTTAGTGTTTATGTGTTAGTATAGTAAACAAAATGAACATGCTAATTCTACAGATTAATCTCTTTGGATTACGTGTTAATTTGACGGTCTTAATTCTTTAGGGTTTTAACGAGTAGACATATATGAACTACAGTTACCCCTCCTTTATACCGGATGCGTGTGCGGCACGTTACGCCTGCGCTGCTGCCTCCACTGCTATTTGCGGTCCTTTTAGTCAATGGTTTGGTTTCCACTGGGTGCGCTGCAATACTTATCAGAAGCATCTCAGAAGTGCATTGTCGTGGCACTCCGCTAAATTTACGCGCAATCAATTTTTGACACATCATGCGTCAATTCACGCAGTTTAGATAGGGGTAGACAGGGAATCAGATATGGGAGCAGTGTAAAAGCTTCCGGTATTTTTAAAAATAAAAGCCCTTGTGCAGCTTTGCACTGTTGAACCATGTAAACATTACGTGTTTAACCGGTCAGGGGGTTTCAGTGTTTTCTTTTTTTTTTTTTTTTTTTTTTTTGTCATGATAGACGAGGAGACGTCTATCCTGGAAGTGGAGGATCACAAGATTATCCCATCCTCCTGTGATTTTGTGATCTCGCGGAGGTGGACTGCACTCGTGGGTGCTTCGCACATAGAAAAAGATCTATAAAATGGACACTTTGAAGAAAAAAATGGTTGAGAAAAAACGGACTTTTAAATGCATTTAAATGTGTTTTCAGATTACTTTCCTTTAAAAAAAATCTGTAGGGTCATCTGATAAATTTATGGACCATTTATGTGTAATGAATTCAACTATACGTACTTGTGCAATGATCTCTCACTAAGAAAGTTTGAAGGTTCAGAGTCTTTTGAACACTTTATCACACAGTCCAGAGTGTTGAGGTATTAAACATACATGGGTCAATAACTCAGTTTCGTTCACATGCATGTAATCTGAAACAAGGATCGAGAACCAATAAAATAACCCCTGCTCAACTTAACTGTGCATGTAAACTTGCTAACAGCATGAATGATCTGTTTCTTCAGTCTATGTCTTATATGGATAACAGATTGGAGAAACATCAAATGAAAGCACATCGTTGCATACTAAAAGATTATTAAATGGACTTGTTTTGGTTTTTAAAACCAAAAAAGTGGAAGAGTGGAGGGTAAATGAACTGCATGAATTGGTTCCAGATCTGGGTGGACTCATTGATGAGTACTTTGGAGAACTGACCTGACTCTTTAAACCTAAAACTGGCACTGTGTGGAAGAGGATGAATTCTCACAGGGTCAAGCACAATGTGAACAGTAACAGACTGTGTTCATAATTTAGTGTTAATAATTCCCAGAAAAATTATGTATTGTGATTCTTCTTATAGCTCTGGAGCTTATATGAGTAATATAATTTCACACAATTAAAATGATCACTCACATACTACATGCTAAGTCAACACTTAAAGCCTCTGACGGGCTGTTTGCACAGGCACTGACGTGCTCGCTATGCCACTATCTTGCCTTCCGTTTGTCAGATTATTGAATAAAAAGTGCCCAAAACTTCAACATATAATTTTTAGTGAAGATTTATTACTCATCCCAACAAGTCTTCATTTCTCCTGCAATAATCCAGATCCATCTTCATCATATCTTCCAATCATCAACAAGTAGAACTCACAAGAACCTTGAAAGTGACTACAGTTAGAGTGACTTTAACACTTGTCTCTAAATTCATCAGCAGTTGGGACTAAACAGCATAGGGAAGACATTTCTGGCACTGATGTATTGATTTAATCTAAAATGTTATGGGTCTAAATGAGTGATAGCACCAAGGGGATCAATACAACAAAGCGGAAACCAGAATTTTAATCCTAAATTCATTTGACCTTTTGCAGTTACAATAAATTGCTGCAGCTTAGTGCACAACAAGCAGTCAAAGGACTGTCTGCATTAACAACTCCTCCATCTTTGACTTGCCCAGGATGACAAATAACAGTTTTTTCACACTCTAAACGCTACCAAAAAATTCCAACATTTCCAGTAATATTCACTGTGTTTCAAACATGGATAGACATTCATGACTGGATGTTAAACAAGGTCATACTAACCCTCTGCAGAGGGGGACATGGGCCTCCTTAATGACCTGCCATTATGCCAGTGTTGAAAACATGTCTGCCATGGCCAAATTGGCAGCCCAGTCATGTAATGACTGCCTAGACCTACAGTTTAGTGGATAGTCCGTTTGCCAGGCAGCCAAGGCTGATCACTTTTAATTAGCACAGCATTTTTTGTTATCAAAAATGTACTGATTCTGCTGTTGTGCATGAAACGGCAAAAAAAAACAAACAAAAAAAAAAACAGCAAAGGACACAAAATGTGCCGTTGCAGATAAACACTGAAATATTAGTGTTCTAATATTAAAAACAAAATGCACTACTGTTCAAAAGTTTGGGGTCACTTCCCTATTGAATCCCATGGCAAAGTGACCCCAAACTTTTGAACGGTAGTGTATATATATATATATATATATATATATATATATAGTTTATATACAATTTTTTCTTTTTTGGCACTATTGTGTTTTCCACCCTCCCCCCACCTGTCATCAGACAAACTATCCTGGCTACATCAATGGTAGTATAAGGCAGAATGCTCAGTGACTAAATGACAGATCACTATGATTTTCAAATGATTTACACGGTAACAGAGCTTTTTAAAAGACAGCCCGAGCCAGTAGAAGATTTTTCAGTATACTTAATCTTGTTACACTTGATGGTTAATTTTTAGTTATTTATTTTATTTTATTTTATTTTTTTCGGTTAAGTTAATACAAACTCCCAACATATGGCATATTATTACCCATTAAGATGGTAGGTGTATCCCTGAGGATCTCTAGACCACACACACCCTCCAATACTGCCAATCTCAGTCTAACAGGGGACAAAATTTACCCTGAGGATTTGTCCAGCATTTATCAACAATTTGCACATGCAGGAGATACACAGCAGCATCAACATTAATTAGGATTTAATTTTCTTATCATCAAAGCCCAATAATCATCCCAGTTTAGCTCTGTTTTAGGTCTCCACCAGCTCCTGGGGGACATTTTTGTCTTTAATAGAAACAACTGGATAATGTGAATTGTTTTGTTTGATTGTCATGCCAAACGCCTCAGTTTCACACTGCACACCGTTACAGCGCGCAGCTTGGACTCTGGAACCCCTGTCCTTGAAAAGGGCTGGACCCTCTTCCATTCTGGCTCCCGGTGAAAGGCGGCAAGCAGGTTTGGTCATACTCATTGCCCCCCGACTTTGAAGTCGTGTCGTCGGACTTGCGGCCGCATGTTCTGGACACTCGGGTGAAGAGAGGGGCGGCGCTATCAACTGATCACCACCTGGTGGTGAGTTGGCTCAGATGGTGGGGGGGGGGAATGCCGGTCAGACCTGGCAGACCCAAGGGCGTTGTGAGGGTCTGCTGGGAAGATTCTGGTCCACCATCTGGCAGCTCAGGAGGGGAAAGCAGTGCTCTGTCAACACTGTGTATAGTGGGCTGCTGACCTCGACTCAGGACGTTGTGAGGCAGTGGAGGGAATACTTTGAAGACCATCTCAATCCCACTAACATGTCTTCCGATGAGGAAGCATTCGACTGTGTCCCCCGGGGACTCTTGTGGGGGGTACTCCGGGAGTATGGAGTGCCGGACCTGCTTGTATGAGCTGTCCGGTCCCTGTACGACCAGTGTCAGAGCTTGGTCCCCATTGCCAGCAGTAAATCAGAATCATTTCCAGTGCGGGTTGAACTCCGCCAAGGCTGCCCTTTGTCACCGATTCTGTTCATAACTTTTATGGACAGAATTTCTAGGCGCAGCCGAGGTGTTGAGGGGATCCGGTTCAGTGGCCTCTGGATTGGGTCTCTGCTCTTTGCAGATGATGTGGTTCTGTTGGTTTCGTCGGGCCGTGATCTCAAGCTCTCACTGGAATGATTCCCAGCCGAGTGTGAAGTGGCTGGGATGAGAATCCGCACCTCCAAATCCGAGACCATGGTCCTCAGCCAGAAAAGGGTGGAGTGCTCTTTTCGGGTCTGCAATAGGGTCTTGCCCCAAGTGGAGGAGTTCACGTATCTCAGGGTCTTGATCATGAGTGAGGGAAGGATGGAGCAGAGATCGACATCTGCGGCATCTGCAGTGATGAAGACTCTGCATAGATCTGTCGTTGCGAAGAAGGAGCTGAGCCAAAAGGCAAAGCTCTTGATTTACTGGTTGATCTACGTTCCTACCCTCACCTATGGCCACGAGCTGTAGGTAGTGACCGAAAGAAAAAGATTGCGAATGCAAGTGGCCGAAATTAGTTTTCTCCGCAGGGTGGCCGGGTGACCAGGATACACTGAACGGACTACATCTCTCGGCTGGCCTGGGAACGCCTCAGGATCCCTCCGGATGAGCTGTTGAATGTGGTTGGGTAGAGGGAAGTCTGGGTTTCCCTGCTTAGGCAGCTGCCCCCGCGACCAGACTCTGTATAAGTGGAAGAAAATGGATGGATGGATGGGCTCTAACAGTTCATCCCACATTATTTTTCATTCTTTATGTCCTGCAGTGTAATTGTCCAACCAGCCCCTTTCATGTGGCATTAAATGTTTTTTCATCTTTGCTGTAAACCATTTTCTCTTGATGACTGGCATGCACACAAATTGCAAATGTTCTAATTTGCAAACAACTTAATAATCATTTTGCATAGATAAAAGCTGAAATAATGATGAAGTTATTTGAACAGAAACATTTCTTTAGCTCACTAAAAGCTTTAAATTTGGCTTTAGTAGGGGAAATAACTGTTATGTCTCAGTTGTGGTTCTTCTTCTTCTTCCTCTTCTTCTTTTTTTTTATTCTAATTTGTTTGCCAAAGCCTTTTTTTGTCCAATATCTGGCCATCACAGGACTACCCATTTCAGTCTCTTCTTTGAATATTCAGATATTTTGGATTTTCACTCTTAACAGTATTTTGCATGGCCTTTGCTACCTGTTTTGACATTCCTTTCACAAAAAAATCTTTTTGGGGTGCATGTATTTGGATTTTTTCTTATCGAAGCAGTAATTCAGAAGCAGTAGTTATAGTTTTCTTTTTTGTATTCCCTGGTTTTCTGGTTTCTCAAATTCATACAGCACCCCTTTTAAGTTATCAGAAAGCTGTTATAATTCTTAACACTTGTCTATTTAAATCTTTAACAAAGCCTGTGCAGTCTTCAGCTTGACTTATATGAACTTCTTTTAATGAAGAAATTTTAAGCTGAAGCAGAGAAGAAAAAGCATAACTGACCTTGAATTGCAAACCTACAATAAGTAAAATGTAATGTTATGGCACTTTGAAATGCACAAGACAAAATGAATAAATAAAAAAATAATGACAACAAGCTGAAACGATGGCTAGGAAATATGTAAAAATGCCAGTTAGGGTGGTGTTTTAATAGCTGCTTAAACCAGTTGGAAGGTTCAGCAAATTTGATGGAATACAGAGATGACTCCAGAGGTTTAGGGCTATGGCTGCAAAGGAACAATCACCATTTGTTTTACAGATGGTGTGGTAGATGGATAAAAGCCAAGATTTGATGATTAGAGGGGTTGAAAAATTAAATGAGAAACAAAGAAATTAGAAGCATAACTAGGGGCAAGGTTGCATAAAGTCTCATACATGATCAGCTGGATTTGTAGCTCATTGTACAATTTAAAGGGACGCCAATGGATAGATGGAAGAACATCGGTATATCCGAGTGGCTAAATTCTGAAGCAAATGCATCAGGTTTACAGCAGTTTAACTGGGGCGCATGCAGGATAAGTTACATGAATGTACGTGGGAGAAGATATGTATAAAAAGTATGAATTATTAATTTGAGACAAGCAAGAAATGTATTTCATCTGATTTTGACACTGATTCTTAATTAATAAAAGATGCTTTGGTTAAATTTGGCAAAAAATCACATTTTCCTCTGAAAATTTAATCAAATTGAACAATATTTGGTTAATTTTCAACCACGAAGCTATTAGATCAAAGAAAATTAAAAAGAAATATAGTTTTAAAAATCCTTCATTTTTAGTTTAATTAAGATCTGGAAATAATTCTGCTTTATAGGTTTAAATTGAAAATATTTAGATACATTTAATCTTTTGAGGACATGAACACATGAAAGGTCTTGAAAGCAATGAAACAAATTACCTGTAGCACCAGAATGGAATTGGTTCAAGAACTCAGTCTTGAGGGACTCCACACTGTTAAAAATCTTAGGAGCAAATAGAGAATTTCAAATATCTAGTTTGCCACATAACTGCCCATCTAGTTATTTAATGTGTTAAGTAACAGCAAGATTGTTAAAATCAAAGGCAGCAAATAAACTAATCAGCTGGACTGAAGGAGGGCAGTGAGGGCAGTTTGAATGAGTGCCTGTATTAGAAAGGGACAACATGTAGGGCTGGGCGATATGAACCAAGTTTCATATCTCAATTTTTTATACCTGAATCACAATATATAGTATATATCTCAATCTAATTTGTTTGTCAAGTATCCATAGAAACTTTTCTTAAATGCACTGTTCCCAGAAATGTTTCAGGGTGCAGATGCTGCCTAAGTAATGAGCTAGTCAACACAGACTGGTGAAAAATCTGTCAAAAGAAGGGTATTCTGTTTTGAAGATGTTGGTTTGACTCCTGTCTAAGGGACTTTGCCTTAGTCAAAGCTTATTTCTGTGTCACTGTCACCCACTGATCAGGTTGACATATCAAAACTACTCCTTTTTTATAGGGTTAAGAAAATATCATGAAAGGGGCTTTATATACATTTTTTTCACAACTTAAACAAAGCTAATTGTAAGAAGGACTATTATCTAACAAGTCCTCCATCTAAAACAATCACATCTGCTCTTTGTTCAGGCCTTTAAATATACACATCATTCCATCCAAGAACCACTCCTATAAGTGGCATGAGGAAATTACCCTTTCCCTAAGAATTTTTTTTCATCAAAGCAGATGCCGTTATTAAGTTTATTTAAAGTTCTTATATGGAGGAAGGAGTGGTTAGATGGAACAGATAAGTGGTGCACCTGCATGGAGCTTAGTCAGATGTAAGATTAAGACCAACAGAGGTCTGACAACACTTTAATCAAACACTTTTCTCACTTCCTGATTGGGTTTGGATAACATTATTTCAGTAGAAAATGATGAAGGTGTGAGGTTAATTAATCTACTTCACTTCACTTTACAAGTTGCAATGCAATTATTATTATTATTATTATTATTATTATTATTATTATTATTATTATTATTATTATTATTATTACAACAATACTCTAGCTGCTGTTACCATAAAATGAAAATTCTTACTACTCTGAATGAACAGAATATCTTAATAACAAAGAACAACAACAACAAAGCAACCAGGGAAAGGAAAAACAGAATATATGTTAGGATAACTCAGAATGAAGCAATCACAATACACAAAATGATTTAAACCCTGGCCAATATTAAGAGAAGGGCACAGAGCCTTTGGCAACAGCTAATCTCTAGAAAAACAAACAAATACAGACCAAGTAAATCCTTTCAGCCATTGTTCCTACACCTTGATACTGCACTATGTTTTTGATTGTCTGTGTTCAAGCTACTTGAAGTTTGCAGGAGCTCCTTTTTGAATGACAGATTTCAAATCTCCCCCCAGGTTTTAATGGGATTTAGATTAAGATTTGTTGGTGCCCATTCAACACAGTGCTGCTTTTTCAACAACAAATCTTTTACACCGTTAGATATGTGCTTCAGCTCACTGTGCTGCTTTCTAAGACCCAAGATTTTTCATTTAAACCCTGTTTTATGATGCAGATACACTTTAAAATGTCTTGGTAACCTATGGTCTAGTCATTCTTCTGATAATGAAGAAGCAGCAAAGCAGCAAAGCAGCATGAAAGAACATTCATGAAATTTTGGTTAGGAAACTTTTTCGCCGAAAGTCCTTACCACAAATAAACACTCTATTCCCAAAGAGCTCTACAATATAGTTCTTTGTTTACACATTATCCCAAAGAGACTGTTACTTTTCTAACAAGGTTTTTTTTGGGGAAATATATTTATTTCAGTAGAAATGTCTTCTACAGCCTTAGCTCATTGAGCTGATTTGGTCATGACACTGCAGAAATGTTTTCCTTTATCATACATTTTGTGGTAGCCTTTTATCTACTAAAGAAAATAGAAAGAATGGTAAATGGACTTGTACTTATATAGCGCTTTTCCAGTCAGTTTGACCACTCAAAGCGCTTTACACTACTTATCACATTCACTCATTCACACACACATTCACACCCCGATAGGCACATCGGGAGGCAACGTGGGGTTAAGTGTCTTGCCCCCACATGTAGTCAGTAGAAGCCTGGAATCGATCCGCCTACCTTCCGGTTGAAAGACGACTGCTCTTATTTTATTTAAGAAACTCAATAATAAATCTAGGTTGTCAATCATTTGATAATTTCAGTAGCATGTGTTTAATATATATGTTCTTTATTTTTCCAAAAACCTTTTACACCTTTGATGTCTTATCACAATATTCTGATTGTACAGAAATGGTTGATTAGCATTCCACTTCTGAAAATATTTTAAATTACTTACACCTCAGGGTGCCAATAATTCTGATCTGCATTTATTTGTTTGAAACTGTGTGGGAGGTTCCCATTACTGAGTGCGCTTCTTTGTGTTTGTGTTGCCATCCTGCAGTTTTTCTGGTGGAGGCATGAAGTATTCATCCAGTTAAACTTTGGTGGCATTTATTAGACTTGCTAAGTTTAATAAAACATTTCTTCTTATGATAGGCATCATGTCATTTTATGAAATGTCTACAGGAATACATGTATATACATATATGTAGGTGTGTGTATATATATAGTGTGTGTATGGACTGTATTCTACTCTACCAAATCAAAATGAATGCTAAACAAATCTATCCTTTTCCTTTTTTTTAAACTACAATTTCTTTCTAGCTGGATAGCCTGCAATGGATGTTTTTTGATGTTTTGCATAGCAATTTCCTCATCTCATCTAAACCTAAAGGCCATAGCTTTCAAGGTTGTTGTCTGAAAGAATTTATAATGTGCGGCTGGAGCTGAAGGCCTGCTGGGAAACTTATGACTTCTTAAGGTGTCACTCTAATGATGTTTGTTAATTAAGTTACAAATATCTGCCAGCATTTTTCTGTTTGAAGAACATTAGGCTCTTTAGGTAGAATAGAAAGAAGTAAGGTATTTATATCATCAGTGATTTTTAAAAGAAGAAAGAAAGAAAGAAAGAAAGAAAGAAAGAAAGAAAGAAAGAAAGTTAATTTTCTCAGCATGTCTGTTGTATTTCTTATAAAAAAGAGGAATAAACTGGGGCTTATTGATTGTTGACTAGATATATCTGAATGGCCCCTTTGTCGCATCCACTGGATGGTTCACAAGCAAAATGCTTTTGACCTTTCTTGACACGAGTTAGAATATCGACCTTTTCTTCTTGATGACAACCAGGAGTCAGTTGTAATTGATCCAAATCAATTAGAGCACCAAATTTCCTGATAAGCATCAGGAAACTTCACAGTTTGAAAGCACACACAACTATAGGCTGATGTCGCAGCACGATCACTGATAAATTATTAATCATATGAGAAGGACAAAATAATGCAGTTGATGGGTAATATCTGAAGCACTGCATCAGAGGTCATAGCAGCAAACACCAAGCTATCATAGTGACAATTATTATTTTTACTTAACCACTGTCAGTTCTTCCCTCTGTGTTTTGTTTAACATTTTTGTGGCAAATGTTCATAACTGTTGCATACATGGGTTACTTTTAGCATTGCTGTGTCTATGATGGTGGCGGGTGGTGCTTTGAATTACATATTGCGAATCAGAATTTCCAACTTCTGATAAGCAAATGGATACATTTAGTTTATGAATCAAATGTTAAATTTACTCATCGGGATAAAGAAAAAATAAATAAGCATACACATGGGAGGTGGTTGGGAAAAGAGATTCTTCCATGTGTAACATCCCTGACACATCCACTGATCCAGTTAGAACACCATTATTTGATGAAAAAAAAAAGACTCCTTTTTAATTACAATCTAATTTAATCACTCTGTTGGCAACAAAATTATGAAAACCCTGCATGTCCTAATTTCTAAAAGCACAAAACAAAACCTAGTGTTTAGAGTAAATCTCTGCCAGAGCAGACGTGATCTGTTTCCCACTGCCAAAGACATAAACAGTTTCTGGTATCACAATTCATCCTTTCCATATGTTAAAGGGTCTGCTTTTACAGACGTCTTCTCACTAATAATATTACCCTTATTGCTCACACTGCTGCTGGTTCGGAGAGTCTACTTGGAACTTCGATGTAAAACACGGTTATGATTTTTCTCAGTAAACTAGTTAACTGAAAAAAATACAATCTGCCACTGTCAGATCAGTTGACAACAAACAATAAATATACATCACAGAAGCACAGATCATTACAGTGCACCAGAACCTTTGAGACAGAGGCAAACCACTACAAGCCTCTATTATCATTTTTTGTGGCTGGTTTCACACATCTTCAGGCACACAGTATGTTTACAGGGTCAATCACCTGCCTCCTACTCGGTCTGAGTAATTGGAAATGACAACTGTTACATATTGCATTTCCAGCAGAGAGGAAATTTGGTTAGTGGTTGTGTGCTTCAGTAAATACTTATTGCATCAGTGGGGTCTTTTGCACTTTATGCAAGCAGATGCTCAAATGATCTCAAGATGTTTTTGCAATGAATTTATATTGCTTAGTGTGTCTTATGGTAGTCAATAAAATCCTAAAAAGAAATTAGGACTACATGGTGCATGGCAAGACACTAACAGTGTCTCGTCCTTCAAAGATTTAAATCTTACCGCTTTAAAACAGTCAAATCTAAATATAGATACAAGGCATTGCACAATGTGTTATGCAGATAATACTGTGTGTGTTTGAATTATCCATCAGTGTAAATGACAGAAGTCAGTTAAATCAGAATGTAAAGGGTAAATGATAAATGGAAGTGACACCTATTTACAGGAGCTGCAGTGTTTCATAAATAAAGAATGAGAATAAGCTGAACGTACCAGAGCTGAGCTGTTATATGCTATTTCTGTAATCTTGTTTAGCTTTTAGAATAATGAAAAATAGTTGCAAAGAATAAAAACATTTTCTTAAGTCATAGCCCATATGGGAGAATAACACCATAAATGAATTAATAACATAATAGAATCAAATCTATTTCCTTGGTTATTTTTGTTGGAATTGATTAATAAACAAAAACACAGCAGTATATTAAATGTTTTCATGCACAACGCTTGCAGAACATTTTCTATGAAATATGCATGTTAATTTGTTGTGTTGAAGCTTTGCTTAGAGGTTCCTATCAACCGAAGTGGGCGTGTTTGAGATGGCTAAGCATGGATCAAAATGTGTCAGTCACTGCTGTGCAGAAAACAACTGAAACCACATGATAACGCCACTGTTTGTTCAGTTGTGTTGCAGGATTTGTTTTTTTATGTAAATGAATGAAAAATTACTAAAAACTGTTGGAAGATTTTTGTAGAATCAGACACTATTAAAAGAGGGAGCAAACAAGATGTCCAATATTTCTGGACATAATGCATCTTAACATAATACGTGCTATTTTTATACCAGCTTCTACCCGTTTGACTCTTCATATCAGTAATCTGTCAGTGGTATTAAGCAGAGGATGTAATTTCTCTGCCCTTTTATATATTTTTAGTTATGTCCTGTCATATAATATTATGTAGTTTTAAACAGAAAGACATCATGGATACACAGTTAGCAACTGTCATGCCATGTCTGACAAGGGAAATAAGCCTTGAACTTTATTACGTATTACATGTGTCCCTTTTCTCTCTGAACACATTTTCAGATCACTTATGAGTACAAGTACAAATCAAATAACTTCAAATTAATTTGTCAGAGGCAGCATTTTCAGACTACAATGATTCATTTTGTATTAAATGATAAAATTCATGATATAGCTGCCTGTCATATCTTCTTTTTCCCATGATGGATCTAAATTTTATGAACAAGAAGCAGCATCAAAGGATGAAAAAAATTCAGATTACCTACTCAATGCCATAAAGAAAAGTAGAGCAATGCTTTAACAAGTCATGTATCTAAACAAAACGGTTTCCTAAATGAAAAGCAAAGCAGTTAAATGGACCACTCGAAAGATTATGTAATGCAGTTTTACTGGAAAACACACTTAAATGAGCACAAGATTAAAAAGAACATCAACATAATAACATGAACTGGATTTCAGCTGGTGTGAAATTTAAATTAGTTGCGTCCAGGGCCAAACTCTCCTGCTACAGTCCATGCTTTGGTAGTAATAGGAAATGATACAAGCTATGAGGCCTCAATTTGGAATTTCTAAAACATAAATGAGCAAAAAACAAGAAATTTTGGACTCGTATTAATTATCCAATCTGTTGCTTAACTTGACATTAAAAGTAAAAAGTAAAATTTTATGTATACAGCACCTTCTAAGACATTTACAAAGAGCGAAAAATGCATACAAACAGGAGAAAACATCTGCATATCAGTGCAACCCACACTTGCAAATATGCACACTTATTCATTCTTCCATTTCTGGGTAAGCATTTCTGCATGTTGTGGCTTTTTTCTGTCTGAGAGGTGTTCAGTTTTCATGCCTGAGGAGCCAACAGCACATATTTTGTGCAGTGCATCCTCAAATGCAAAGTGTTTCAGTTATGCTTTGCATTTCAACAGGCATTGCTGGTTTTACACAAAAAAATGAAAAGAAATTACCTAATTAATGCAAATGTTCACACTGCTACCAGTCTAATGAATTTTAATGCAGGTTATCAATTCTTTAGTGAGCAGTTCACACAAAAATAAGAGGCTTTGCCTTATTAAGCTGCTGTCTGCCGTGCAAGCTATCAGTCAAAGCGGATATTAACACAGCACAGGAAACCTTTTTAATCACATTTTGTCTAACGAAACATCAATAAGACCATCTTCTGCTCTTCCAATCATCCATAGTTCTCTTGAACTAGTTCATGATTTTGGGTTTTGTGCAAGACAACTCAACTTTCGTATATAATGGATTTTCACCAATAAAATCAGAATATGAATATAAATGAGTATAGAAAAAAGAAAGAAAAATGAAAGAATTGTATCACAAAAGACTAAGCTACATTACAGACAACACAATATCAACACAAAAATGCAAAACGTGATTTAAAATACTTCCCCCTCTTTTCAAACTGGTTTGTGGATACAGAAATATTTTTTTGTAGAAATGACCCTGAAGCATGTAAACAAGGAAACAAGCATTTCACATAGTGACTGTGTGATTATCAAGTGTGATTTAGCTAATGTATTACTGGTAATCAATCATATATGAGCTGGGGAATTATTAAGTTTCTAACAGAAAGCATCATGTCATAATGGAAAAAGTGGGAAAAACAGATTTCTATCTTTGAGTTTTGTTTTGTGTAAATAGTGTGTTAGGCAATGAAGGTAAATTTAGTATTTCTTAATGCTTGTACACAAATTAATGGCAGTTTCCTCAGTACTGTCCTCTTGAAAGCGTAGGTAGACTTTACAAAAGGGTGCAGTCATGGCAACAAAAAAATAAAACCTTTTCATGTGAAAATCTTATTAAAATGGTATCTGAGGTTAAGAAAGAGAGTCCATTTGCTATTAGTGTCTTACTGAAGGAGACCCTCCAGCCTTTAATCTGACCACTCTTGCGAATGAAATACAGGGATGGCTCAGAGCAACGCGCTTAAAATATTGTGTGGCATGAAATGCATCAATGTTAGAGAACATCATTTAGCAAAAGAGCATCTACAACTTATTTTAAGCTGCAAGCCTTTTCTCTAATCTCTAATATGCATCGTAGGAATGTTTTTTAGTTTAGAAAACACAATGTGAATTGTTTCTCTGACAAGCGAGAGCAGCTAAACATTCTTCATGCTGTGATCTAATTGTGGAACTACAAATGCAGCAAGTCACACGTACATTTAAAGATATATGACTTTCTCTGTTCATTTTTTGCCTGCTGTACTGAGCTTGGAAAAAAAAGAAAGTTTTGCTGCATTACTCAAAAGTGGGTGCAACACCTAAGTTTTGTGTTCTAATTAATGAAGCCAGGAAATATAATCATGCTTGTAATATAAATATCTTTTGTTGTAAACAAGATTAAAACTGTGCACATTTTCTAACTGGCTAGCATAGAGCTTAGGAAAACGATTTCCTGTATTTAATAAGTGAAAGTAGGCAAATGATTGTATTTGTCCTTCAGAAGTGTAATTCTGGATTTTGCTACTCAATCCTTTTTCAGATAATTTGAGTATGCAAAGGCATTCATCTGTAGCGCATTGCTTTGACATGAGAGCAGAATGATAATGTACTGATGCTGCCAAGCAGAACCTTTTATAATAAAGCCGTGCCAAAAAAGCAGTGACAATTGAAGGCTGTAAGTTACTTAAATTGACATTTAACTTGTTTTAAACAAAGATAGTGTGCTTTACTGTGTCCTGAAATTGTGCCTGATAAATGCTGCAAAAGCTGCTCATATTTATGCTCATATATTTAACAACACATGTGGGCCATGCCATGTTCACGTTTGTTGTTCACAAAGTCAAGTCTTCTGTATCTAATAAAAACTGTTCTTAATAAGGACACAGAAAATGTCATTATAGCTCAAACTGATGGATGAGCTGCTGGCTGGAATGCGAAACTGCCCTAGTCTCCGTTTGGGTTTAAGAAAGTGCTATTCCTCAAGGGGAGACATGCTGTGATTGAAGTATTTACGACAAGACAGAAATGTGATGGCATAGAGAATGTGGGTGACAGTGACGCATGACTGAACAGATTACTGTGTACAGACTGTAGAGGAGCCCTTTGTATTGTGATGCCTTACTTTATTGTATGGAGGTTAAAAGGCTCACTTCTCAGGGAGCTGCATTTCTCTACCCCCTGCTCTTTTTGATATACCAGTCCACTGAACAAAGACCATGTCAGCACCGGCAGACAGCCCCCCAACTGACAGTTTGGTTAAAACTGAAAATGTGCTGTGACGGGACACTGACCAAGAATGATAGTGAGACAGTTTCTCTAACATCTAAATGTCTTATACAACACATCTGCCACAAAACCCCAATTTGGCTCAGCCACCAAAAAGTCTTTGCTAAACTTTTTTATTAAAGCAGGAGATACTACTTGGATATACAGTGCTTTCAATTAACTTGAAGACTTTTACTATACTTGGAAAATAAGAAAAGGGCATTAAACTAAAAAATCAGATTTTTTTTTTTTTCTTTTTTTTAAATCCTAAAGATGTAATAGAGATATAGTTTCCCTGATATCAGGGAGAGTTAAAAAAAACAGACAGAGCTGTAACACTGGTTACTTATCTTTGTTAATTGGTGATACAGTGGAGGATATAGATACCATTATGTATCAAAATATAATAAAAAGAAAGTAGACACACACCATTTTAAAATTGACTATGGTACCTCAGAATTAGCAGCAAGGGGAAAAACAACTGATAATCCTTATCTAAGGTCTGTTGTATTCCAAGTTTTCAGAGCTTATCTGTATTTTTTTAAAACAAGGTTGTATTACCAACAAGCCCTGTTGTTATTTTCTCTGCATCTTTGACTATTTTTTCTGCGTTGAGTAAAATACAGATTCAGCTTTGGGTACAAAGTTTTAAAGTGAATGCAGATGTATAACCTTGACATTATTCAACATTTGGTCCTACAAGATAAAGCCTTAGAAAAATAAGAGAGAGATAGAAAGAGAGAGAGAGAGAGAGAGAGAGAAAGGATGGGGAAAAAACTTTGTGAATTTAACACAGAGAAAGCTAATTCTTTACATCTTCTAAAGTCTGAACTGATGTACTATCTATTACTTCTGTGCAAGGTAAGTAGAAACAGAATAACAGCAATATTACAAGGCAACTTTTTATACATATTTGCCAAGTTCACTTGCTACCCAAGTTTTAGCAGGTGTAAGTTAATCCAGTATTTCAATCAGAAGTTTTGAAATAAAATCGGACCTGCTGGCTTACACTGTGAAATCATAAGAAGAAGCCGATCCTTCAACTTTGAGTTTTACTTTGTTGTAGATGAACACACCAGATTTCAGCTTTATCTGCTAATATATATAAAACAATTTTTAATTTTCTATTTCTTATATTATTTTTATTCCACTTTTCTGAAGTACTTATGACCATATTGGTTTTGTCTTCCCTTGACTGGAAAAGGTGGCTACTTCTCTGGGCTTAAGGGTGTCAGGGATGGACCACAGCGCTGTGAAAAGTATATCATGGTAAGACAAGTCAGCATTCCACATTTTTCGAAATAAATATATATTATATATTTTTTACAAAATGGCTCTTATCCTGAAGAAATGAAAGATAAAAAGAACCATCCTGAATTGTTAACAGAGACAAAAACCAGGTTCTGTGATGGTATGAGGCTGAATTAATATTCATACATATATAAATCATGTATGTATCGAAGCAAAAATGTACATTGAGATTTTAATGTTGCCTTCAAGATGACATCTCTTCTCACGTTGTCAACAGATTTTCAGCATGACATTACAAAAATGTTCTACAAGAACTACTACAACACATGTGAAGAAGGACTTTTATGTTTGGTTTATATTTGTGTGAGAGCTGCAGATTATTTAGGATTTTTTTTTTTCTGCTCCTTTTTTATTTAAGCGTTTGAGATTTATGTTTGCATTGATTGTTTTGTTTTGTAAAGAGTGAAATAAATACATAACAAAGGGGGATGCAGGTAGTTGACTGACATGTCTGTTGTCCTGATCTGCCCTGAACAGAGTGTAGAGAAATGCAATGCTGACTCTGTTAAACGCCTGCACTGTTGATGTGGGATTGTGGGCAACCTTTCTGTGCTAGTTAGTCAGTGTCTTGCAGTAACAATCAATTGTGTTGCAAATACCTAGATGGCAAAAATATCCCTCCTCTTCTCTTGCCCATGCTGTCATATCAGCTATCAGTGCATTGGACATAATGGGTGTCCAACTTCTTAAATCCTTAACTATTTACATTTCTACAGATTCATTGAATCATTTATGATGATCACATGAAAAATATACAAATTCCTTACAATTTATTTTAGAGACACATTCTTTAAAACTTTATTATACATTTTCTGATAAACTCCCCATTTTTGCTCCTCATAAACTTAGCTTTTCATGAATACTGTATATGTACCAAACATCATACCAATATGAATTGCAGTCAAGATGATTTCAAATGATATTTCAAATCAAATGATAGTTCAAATGATATCAGATTATATTATTTGAACTTTAACTGTCTCGTTCTTTTGTTTTGGGGGGGTAACCTTATTTCAGGACTAAATTAGACTAAATTCCCCCTTGTCTCATTAGACTTATTTAGAAGAAAGAAACTGTAGATCATCACTGACTGGCTGACTGTTCATGACAAATGGAAGTTACATTTTTATGTCCATATCTTAGTGTCTCATCTATCTATAGGACGCCTGTGTTTTCGTTTCATCTCAAATGACACAAAGATATGAACTACACTCTAAAAGGCCTCTGAGAATACTGTCCTCTTCAAAACAACTGCACCTTTTGTGAATGTTACACAGCTGCAGACACATATCTGTTTGCTCCATTTTAAGGTAAGCTGATACAGAATGATGTATATATAAGTGTCAGGATATAAATCCCACTGTCAGTCTCAGCTGTGACTATCAGTTTATGTCCTGTGAAAATGAAATGGTTACCTGAGAGGATTGGCACTTCTTACATTAGATTGTATGCAGCTGTGAAGTCATCTCTTTGGCTTGCAGCAAAGCCCAGTCTAAATACAATGTCTGCAAAAGCAAAAAGCATTGTCAGTATTCACCAAGGCCACAGACTTTAACTTGGCATATCCTCCTGACTACCAGTAGTTCAAATTTGTCCTCTGTGGGGGACATTTGTAAACTTGTAAATTTGTGAATATCTCCCACCCACTGCATTCTACTGAGTTAATTCCTTTTGCTATCTACAGAGGACGTTTAGGGCTTTTCAATGATACCAAATGTGAAGGGGTGGGGCTTTGGTACCTTTTGGTAACAAAAAATATGTGATTGGACAGTATTTTTTTTCCTGGTAGTCAAGAGGAAATGGCATCAGCCTTCTTTAGACTAGGTGTTTTTCTATAGCCATGTCTGCTATAATCAAGCTTTTGCAAAAAATTAAGTCTATTTTGTGAACAAAATAAATCACTGGATGTAAGTCAGACTCAGCACAACGCTGAATTAATAGACTCCATGGCAACTGATTTATCAAACAGACAACCATGTCTTGCTGACCCGTTTTCCTTCGCCATCCCTGAATAAAAATAATTCCATGTTCAAATGCACTTGCATGGCTATAAATCACCATTCTGTGATCTTCTTTGGATTTCAGGTGTTATTTTCTGATTAACCTTTTTGGCTCCCTTTTCTCTCACTATACCCACTTCTCCTCCGTTATGTACTTAAGTTGGAAGGTTTGGACAAATGCCAAACCTGTGAACTTCTTGAATTGAGCTGTGGGTGTTATGTGTAAGTGGGGAGGGTGATACTGATAGCAGCAGCAACAGTGACAGTGATGAGGGAGTGTGAGATCAAATTCTTTCGGGGAAACCACATAAGAATCACATCCTTTTCTCAAACAATATCACATTTTGTATTTGTGTTGCAATATGGTCTTTAAAAGAAACTGTCATCAGAAAAATTGGTATTTCAGCTTGTTCTGTCATGAATTTTGTTTGTTAGCAGCACATCAGTACAAACTAGTGAAAGATGAAAGCCGCTTTTGATGTTTACAAATGCTTCCTAACTTTCAAGTAAACATCTTTAATTGATATTTTCATATTAGGAGTAATGATGTGACTCATACCTCGTGTTTTTAATAGTGTTTTAATGTGTTTGACCTATTTGCTTCAACACTGTTACCTGCTATTGCACTGTTTTTGTTCCGTCTCACAACTATTTGCATGCAGGCTGCATGATGCTACTGTGTTCAGCATTAAAATCCACCACACATGTCATTTGACAATATATTTGTCTCCAATCAGCAGAAAGGTTTTCACAAACTCATTTAAATGGAATTTATTCCAATGGAAATATTTTGTAACTAAGTACTCATATTGTATTGCTCTTGAGCAGGAAGCTGCATCCCATCTAATTAATGCCTTGTTTTGTTTTTTTCTAGTAACTCTACTTAAGTGAGAAATAGTCACTTGTTAGGTTTAAAGTTTATTAAATGTTTAAAGCTGTGCATTACAAAAGGCTGACTGAAATAACCAAATTAATGGGGCGAGAACTCACTTTGATACTAAAGCTTTACAGTTGCTTGAGGGTTTTTTCTTTTTTTGAAAATAAGTAGATGCTCATGAAGACTGATAGAAATGCCTACTGGCCTAATGCAAATCTATTTTGTAGCGAACATGTTACTCACATGAATGGTCATGTGAACAATCTACAAAGGTCCGAATCTTCACTGGCATGAAAACTAATGTAAAAACAAACAAACAAAAAAATGTTAATGGGGAACAACATCTGATCAACACATTTTTACAGAATGAATAAAACCAGAATTTACTGCAACTGAGCAGAGTTGTTGATAATCAGGACCTTGTAACTGATGAACAACACAGGTGCAGCTTGTTTCTTTATACAACACAGGCCATCTTAGCATGAACCTGAAGACTGGCTGACTTAAAATATGGGCTTTTTGGCACAATTTAAAAAATCTGTTCAGATTATTATTTGTTTTCACAAGAACATGGTAAGACTTCACTCTTCAGCTTTGCTGCATCGTAGGGACTGTAGAGACAGCATGCATAGGTGAGGAGGGGTTGTAAAAGCTTAACATGCAGTCAGGGCTACATGAAACTAAAATATTAGAATGTGTTTTTTGATTTTTTGTTTTTGTGTTTGTTTGTTTTTTGGGTGGAAATTAACTGTACAGTTTGTGAATTGTGAGTGCAAAGCTTAGTAAATCACTAAATGATTAATTGAAAATTTTTACCACAAATTTTGCACTCAGAGACACAGAGATCCTCTGTCTATACCCTCTGGGCACACCTTAGTAGTAAATAGTTTAGGAAATTAAAAACAGGCTTTGTGACAGGCACAAGGTGACAGTAGATCTGCCTCGCAGTGATGTTTCTGCACCAGGCACGAGCTCCTTGACCCCACAGTGCCTTTTTCTCAAGGCCTTTTTTTTTTGTTTGTTTGTTTATTTTTATTTTCTTTGTGGGCAGGCTTCTTGTGGCCTTTCACAATAACAATTATTGTTATTAGTAATTCATAATAAGTGACCTGCTGCCGTTCCATCATATGTAACCACATGACCCTTCACCTAAATCCTGCCATGACGTGAAGCTGACGAGCCATGGGAATGCTGTAGGGCCTGATGTAACACACTCTGGTGCACTTGGTGGCAGTATGACTTATTTATGTTGGTTTGCGACCAATTTTATTCAAGAGAAGAAGAAAAAGCACATGGCAAGCAGGGAAGCTGCAGCAGAGCAGACCAAAGTCAGTCTATTTTTCAGAACAGCCAAATGGTAAAGTCAAAGAATCGTTGGTGGGTGAAATAAATTAAGTGTACATTGTTTCATGTATTTTGCAAAATAAAGGTAGGTTTACATTAGTCCCTGTGGTCATCAGTGTATGAATGAAATGGCATCATTAGTGCCTTTGTCACGCAATGTTTGTTTGTTTATCAGTGATGTGGGTTAAATAAATAATATTAAAATAAACAGTGTTACTTTTTTCAGTTACAGGTAATCTAACTGGCAGACTTAAAGTCGGCGTGCGCAGCCCAGACCAGAAACAAAGAGGATCTTCATTTTGGCTGTAAGCAGTTTGAATCACATGAAGTAACTTTCCTGAGGAGGAGATGGAGCCACGACATCCAGCAGCCTTATATTTGTGTCAATGATTTCTCTGTTATTTTGTTAAGTTTCCATTTCATTAAAGGGACATTGTGTAACATTTTCTGTTGTTTACTGGCCAAAATCAATGTCTGCTTGTATATATGTGCTATAATTGGTGTATTATGACATCCGCTAATGATCTGACACTTTATCGTAAGAGAAGAATTTTAGATTTGTTCATACATATGACAGATGAATAAAGTTAACATTCAACATCAGAAGTGAGTTATTTCTGTGCAACATAGTGAACACTCTAACTATCGGATGACATGCTTTCAGCGGTGTTGTCGAGCTTTTTGAGATATGGAAGTGACAGTTGTTGCAATATGTGTTTGAGATGTCCCTTTAATTAGTCAGATCTAATATTTAGTTTTATTATGATTAAATGAATATGGAAATTAATTTGAAGGAAACCTTTTTTTTTTTTTAGCCAACAGAATAATTGCGTTCCTGTGTAATTAGTTATTTTTATGATGATTTCACTCCATTACTAAATCTGTTACTTTTTGGGAAAAGTAACTAGTATATATAATTATTACTTTTTTTAAAATAATGTGCTCTCCACTTGTGTTTATTGCATTTAATATTTCATCAATTTATTTTCTATTCCATCCAACCATTTTCTTCCGCTTTTCCGGAGTCGGGTCGCAAGACTTCCCTCTCCCCGGCCACATTCACCAGCTCATCCGACGGGATCCCGAGGCATTCCCAGGCCAGCTGAGAGATGTAGTCCGTCCAGCGTGTCCTGGGTCTTCCCCGGGGCCTCTTTCCGGTGGGACATGCCCGGAACACCTCACCAGGGAGGCGTCCAGGAGGCATCCTAACCAGATGCCCGAGCCACCTCAACTGGCTCCTTTCGATGTGGAGGAGCACCGACTCTACTCTGAGCCCCTCCTGGATCATCGAGCTTCTCACCCTATCTCTAAGGGAGAGCCCGGCCACCCTGCGGAGAAAACTCATTTCGGCCGCTTGTATTCGCAATCTAGTTCTTTCAGTCACTACCCACAGCTTGTGACCATAGGTGAGGCTAGGTACGTAGATCGGCCGGTAAATCGAGAGCTTTGCCTTTTGGCTCAGCTCGTTCTTCACCACAACAGACTGATGCAGAGTCCGCATCACTGCAGACTCCACATCGATCTGCCTGTCGATCTCCCGCTCCATCCTTCCCTCACTCGTGAACAAGACCCCGAGATACGTGAACTTCTCCGCTTGGGGCAGGACCCTATTGCAGACCCGGAGAAGGCACTCCACCCTTTTCCGGCTGAGCACCATGGTCTTGGACTTTGAGGTGCTGATTCTCATCCCACCTGCTTCACACTTGGCTGTGAATCGTTCCAGTGAGAGCTGAAGATCACAACCCGATGAAGCCAACAGAACCATATCATCTGCAAAGAGCAGAGACCCAATCCTGAGGCCACCGAAATGGATCTCAACACCTCAGCTGCGTCTAGAAATTCTGTCCATAAAAGTTATGAACAGAATCGGTGACAAAGGGTAGCCTTGGCGGAGTCCAACCTGCACTAAAAACAATTCTGATTTACTGTCAACAATGCGGATAGCTCGTACAAGCGAGTCTGGCACTCCATACTCCCAGAGTAACCCCCACAGGAGTCCCTGGGGAACACGGTCAAATGCCTTCTCCAGGTCCACAAAGCACATGTAGATTGGTTGGGCAAACTCCCATGCTCCCTCAAAGACCCTGAAGAGGGTGTAGAGCTGGTCCACTGTTCCACGACTGGGACAAAAACCACATTGCTCCTCCTCAATCCGAGGTTCGACTATCCTACGGACCTTCCTTTCCAGCACCCCTGAATAGACCTTAACGGGGAGGCTGAGGAGTGTGATCCCCCTGTAGTTGGAGAACACCCTCCAGTCCCTCTTTTTGAAGAGGGGGACCACCACCCCAGTCTGCCAGTCCAGGGGAACTGTCCCTGATGTCCACGCGATGCTGCAGAGTCATGTCAGCCAAGACAGCCCTGCAGCATCCAGAACCTTAAGGAACTCTGGGCGGACCTCATCCACCACGGGGCCTTGCCACTGAGGAGCTTTGTAACCACCTCAGCCACCTCAGCCCCAGAGATGGGAGAGCGAGCACCAACTACCCCAGACTCTGCTTCCTCATCAAAAGACATGTTGGTGGGATTGAGAAGGTCTTCGAAGTATTCCCTCCACCACCTCACAATGTCCTAAGTCAAGGTCAGCAGCTCCCCATCCCCACTGTACACAGAGTTGACGGACACTGGCAGTAAGGGATGCTGTCAAGCTGAAGAAGGAGCCATGTCGGGCCTTTTTGGGCTGTGGGACTCCAGATGCAGCTAATGGGTATCGGCGGGCTAAGCAGGGTGTAGCTTCGACGATCGCTAAGGCAAAAACTTGGGCACGGGAGGAGTTTGGAGAGGCCGTGGAGAATGACTTCCGGACGGCTTATTTTCTATTATTATTCATAATAGTTTATTCTTTACTGCAAAAATGTCTTGCCAAGAGAGGCACATTCAGCAAAAAAAAAAAAAAAAAAAAAAAAAAAAAAAGAAATAACTGAATGAGGCAGATAGTTAAAATATGGTAAAAAGTACCAGCAACACACACAAAAACAACAGGGTGAATCCCAATGTAGTGTGGTCAGCAACAAAAACTCATTTCCTAGAAGAGTTAGCAGGCTTTGCATGTTACCTTGGGGACATGTAACAATAAGGTTATATCTCTCTATGTTTTTTCTAATGTCCTTAGACTCATTTGCTGCTACAGTGTTAATCTGGATGGGCCACTGTAACAGCTGTGTCATTCCCAGATTCCTGTCTTTTAAAATCAGGTTTGATGGCCCTTTTTTGACTTTGAGCACCTGCTCTTTTAGAGCTCTGCATGGGCCTGTTTGGCATTGAAGCCAAAAATAGCTATAGCTCCTACTGTAGCTCTCCATAGATCTGGATAGTAGAATCAAACACAATAACACAATCCGTCAAACTGCCTAGAAATTTAGAGATTTGTCACTATACTCTTTTTTCTACCCTGTTTCTCAGCACTTGGTGACAAGCTGACAATGATATTTTTGGCCCTGAGACATATCTCCAGGTAATTGGTTCCTCGCCTTTCACCTAATTGGAGGTGTGAGGTGTTATCCCACTACATGCCCACAAGTATAAGGTGAGTTAGTGTGGGTCAGGAGGACCCAGTGACCTCAGATTTCAAAGCAGGGTGTCCAACTGCTTATTATATCATCACATGCTGCAAAGGCAAAGGTATGTGGGCAGCAAGTGGTGATAAGTAAATCTATTTCACTGTAAAACACTGTATATATATATATACATATATATATATATATATATATATATATATATATATATATATATATATATACATATATATATATATTTTTTTTTCTACTATTACTACCATTGATTCTTAAAATGGTGTAAAATTTCTGCTGGGTTTACACAAGCGAACCATTACTGTAGTAGCCACATAAACATCTACTAAAGTCCAATACTGTAAACCAATAGTTTGGTTTACAAAAAGGTAAACTGAACATAAACATAGAAAACCTTCCAAAAATGATACCCACATTTATTACAATGAACATAGACGTTATCTTGATATCTAACGAAAAAACCTGGAAAGCGAATTCAGAATCTGTTATTTGTTGGATGCTGTTTTAATCTTTAAATTGCTGTTTAACTTTAATTTAATTACAAGTGCAGCCTTATCTCTAGCAAGAGCTGAAATTGGTTCTGACTCAGAAGAAGCAAAAATTTTACAAATGTTTTCTCCATTCTGTTTTCATTAGATTAGGCTTTTGCAAGAGTAGAGATCAGCAGAAAGACATGGGAATATATTATCACTCAAAACAACCTTTCTCCATTCTGCAATTGGCTGCATTACGTGCCATTTAAAAAACATGAATATAAAAAGCATTTTTAAATATAATGAAGTTTAGTACACTACAATGACCCACTTTTTCAATAATGTGGGAGAATTATCACCTTTTATACAGCTTCAGCATAAAATAAAATATGGAAGATTTGTAAACCGTTAAATTGTGCTGGATTTAATCAAATTTACAGGTTTTTCCAATAAAGTGGATGGAAAGTGTATATCAATTTATTCATATTGTCTGTCAGTTAAATTTGTTTTTGAGAATTCACAAAGAGACCAGCGTCTGACCATGTCCTTGGCTGAAGTATAAATGGGTGCGTTACATTTAATGTGACTGAATAATGCATTAGCTCTCTGCATGATGATGTGATAGAAATGAGTCAGCCAAAATCATGCCTGAGAAGATCCAACAATAAGGATCATTGGGTTTCCACTGTTAATATTAATATCTGTGGTTTTAATGTTTTTGTTGCCTTTAATTTTTTTATGCCCATAGTTCAACAAGTATTATACTGTAGAATAATTATGAGATACAGCTTTTGAAATAGACTACAACACAGCACAGCCACAAGTACAGCACCATTAATGAAACCAGTACATTGAACTTCACAGTTTGCTTTGGAGAATTACTGTGAAGGAGACAGCAATCTGCATCCCTTCCCTCCCTCTTTAATCCCCTTACAAGTGTTGTGTCCACCCACTGACCAACTCAGGCCTGCTCTCTCTTCCACAGACATGCAAAAAGTTTTTTATTATTAAGTGACAACATTATTTTCTTCTGGCACATGTACAACAAGAAATCACCATGACATATCTAACATTTTTAAATGAATTTCTGCATATATTCTTTATCTGGTAATTTAACCCAGATTCATTCCCAGCCTGACACATGTTGATTATTGGTAAGGAGTCCTTGCTGTCAGCGTCTAGGTAACTATGTTGTAATTTTCTGAGAGTTTTGACCATGGATAGCCTAAAAATGCATGTTTAGCCTTCCACAACAAAATGTGCTTATTAATAAGTGAGAACTGCAGAATGACATTTGTGACATTTGCTGTGTTTAAAATTGCTGCACTCAGTGAATTAGTCACCAATTTCAAATAAGACCTGGTGAGATACAGCTGCAGATCAAATCCCTGTATCACATCCCCAGGCCTGTGGCCTGAGGTTGTGTTAATTTGCATACTGCTGCTTGGTTGCTCCTCTGAGATTGGTGGAAGATGCAGCAGGGACCTCCCTCTCTTTTGCCTTCCTGATTGAAGGAGATCAAGTATTAGCCCTCCTCCCGCTAGCAGGAACGTCGTTGGATGCGCGTTTTACAGGACCCTATGTGATCAAACAGCGGTTGTCCGATACCACTTACATTATTTTGACCCCTGATCATAGAAGAAAAACTCGAACATGTCACGTTAACATGTTAAAGGCGTACGTCACTCGTAAAAATAACTCACAGGTTAACTCCGATAGCACTATTACTTTGCAAAATCCGGTGTTGCCAGAAGTTCAGTGTGGGGTTGGGATTGTGAACGAATAAGTTTCACCCATAGAACAACAATGGTTGGAAACCTTAGCCGCAAAGCTAACTCTGCGGCTGTGCAATTCAGAGATGCTGGTCAAGCTTCCGTCTTCGCTGCAGCATCTCCAGGAAAATCAACAGTCGGGCTTTCTCGCCTTAATCAATAAATTTCAGTTTATTTCAGGACGGCCCTTCTCACACTACCGTCATCTCCCATGACACTGATGTGGGGAAACAGCAAACCAGTCAAACAGCATCCATACCGGTGTAGCTTGCCCAAGAGACAGCTTATGAGTCAAGAAACCGACTATTTAGGCCAGAACGGCTTTGCTAAACCCAACAAGAGTCCCTGGAGCTCATCTTGTTTGGTGGAATCGAAACCTGACGGATCACCCCATTTCATTACTGATTACAGAAAGGTTAATACCCTAACTGTAATGGATGCATACCCACTGCCGCGAGTGGAAGATTGTGTGGATGCTATTAGATCGGCTCGCTACGTGACTAAATTAGATCTGCTAAAAGGTTACTGGCAAGTCCCGTTAACAGAAAGAGCATCCGAAATATCGGCCTTTGTAACTCCCGGCCGATTCTTGCAGTACACAGAAATGGCCTTTGGTATGTGTAACACTCCTGCTACATTCCAGCGCTTAGTAAACACACTGTTTGCAGGTCTCCCGTACTGTACTGCATATTTAGATGACGTAGTGATTTATTCAGACACGTGGGATGACCACTTGTCTGCCTTAAAGGAAGTATTTACTCGGTTAGAACAGGCCTCCTTGACGTTAAACCTTGCCAAATGCGACTTTAGTAGGGCCACCGTCTCCTATCTCGGCAGACAAGTGGGTCAAGGAGTGGTGCGTCCCCTTGAGGTGAAAGTAGAAGCTGTCACCCAGTTTCCTGTCCCCAAAAACAGAAAGGCGCTGCGCCAATTCCTTGGGATGACGGGTTACTATCGAAACTTCTGCTGAAACTTCGCTTCTGTTGTCTCGCCCTTGATAGCTTTAACAAGCCCAAAACAGGAATTTATATGGATGGAAGAATATCAGCATGCTTTTGATAGTGCTAAGGCTCTGCTTCGACATGCGCTGGTGCTGACGGCTCCCAACCTCCTGAAGCCATTCCATCTAGAGATTGACGCCAGTGCAGTAGGAGCAGGGGCCGTGCTTCTACAGGCTGACAATCACGGGACTGATCACCCCGTAGGCTGTTTCTCACGGAAGTTCAGCCGGCACCAAATGCATTACTCTACCATAGAAAAAGAGAATTTGTCACTGTTGTTAGCTCTGCAGCATTTTGCCATTTACGTTGGTTCCTCGTCTGTGCCGACCGTTGTCTTTACTGATCATAATCCGCTGACCTTCCTTTCGAGAATGTAAAACCAAAACCAGAGACTAATGCACTGGGCACTCATTGTTCAGGAGTACCATTTGGAAATTTGCCACAAAAAGGGGACCAACAATGTCTCGTATAGAAATTCCTGAAACTGACGGGGATGGTGTTAATGACACAAAAAGTAGATGTGTAAAATGGGGAAGTTGGAAAAATGTGTTTGAAAATGAATTAAGCATTAAGCATCTGTGTTTCCAATGATGGAAGAGAGAAAAAAAAGTGTTTAGGATGGAACTAAGCTTTTAAGGATGGGGGTGTCACATCCCTAGGCCTGTGGCCTGAGGTTGGGTTAATTTGCATACTGCTGCTTGGTTGCTCCTCTGAGATTGGTGGAAGATGCAGCAGGGACTGCCCTCCCTTTCGCCTTCCTGATTGGTCGCCTCCAGTTCAGCCTACAACCTGGTGGGACCAACCTCCAGAACTTCAGCTCTTCTGATTGGACAATTACATTCCTGCACTTCCCCTCTGCCAGCCAACCAGGAGACCCCTCGGCCTTTAAGAAGGAGGAAGCGCCAGTACTCAGGGCAGCTGTGTTCCATTAGGCCCACAGCTCGCCAACTGGGATTTCCATTGCAAATGGAAAAATCATTTCGAAGGGCTACCAAATACACTCCTGACCAAGCATCATTATAAGATTCTGAGGCAGTGAGAATAAGTTGTCTGAATGCAAAACACATCTGTTTTAACTACTCTAAAGCAAATATTTAAACTACTATAAAAACAAGGAATACAAGGTGTTACGACCCAGCTTAGGGGTATGAGAGGGTACGTAACATGAAGGACAGTCTCAGGCAGTTGTAAAGGTGTAACACGTCATTTTATTGTGGAGGGAATAAAACAAAGGGGTAAAACAGGAAGTTAACTGAAATACGAGTGTTGGGGTTAGCCGGACTGCTGAAAGAAACAAACAAAATGTTAAAAGTAGCAAACCATATACAAAGAACCAGCAAGTAAAACATCTCGAATGAAACAAACAAAAGGGTGCCCTTAACTTGGTGTGATAACTTACTAGCAAAAGGCAGCAGTCCCATAAAACTAAATGCGAACAAAATCAAACACATGACCTAACTAGCCCAACACAAAAACCCAAACTTTAACTCAAAGTGAACAAAAAGGACAGAACACACACCAATGGGTAGCGCTGCTCACAATCTAGTCTGTGCCCTGAACGTTCCCCACGGGGAACACGGAGGTAAGCCAAACCTTCATGGACTATTTTACCGTCCCCCACTAGGGACAACAACCCGGCAGGATCCATCCTGCTACACATTTAAATAGTCCGACAAACAAAAGTCTACCAATTAGCACCGCTTGCACACAAACCAATCACACAAACCACAACGCTACCATACGTCTGCCCGGATGGTCTAAGGTGAGGGGAAGCAGCACACGCAGTCTGGCTTCTCCCTCCGAAGGTCGAAGGTGAGGGGGGACAAGACACCCAGTCTGGCCTCTCCCTCTGAATGTGAGGGGAGACAAGACACCCAGTCTTGCCTCTCCCTCCAAAGGTGAGGGGAGACAAGCCACACAGTATTGCCTCTCCCTTCCGAATGATCCATGCAGCTGGGCTTTATCTCCAGGACTTTCCTAAGCTGCACGGTGATTGGCTGGATGTAGCGCCAATCTGCGGGAGGGAGAGTGGGAGGCACCGAAATCAGCCAGTCCAAGAAGGGATCAGGACCCGGCCTTTGCATAACCAACGAGCCCCAGCGGTTTGCAATGATCATTACCCGGATTATGACCCTGGGGTCGTAACACAAGGACTAAATCTATTCATGATTAAATCAAGAGAAACCCATTATTCAATCTCCATGGCCACTTGTTTGATATGGAAATGTGGGCAAACATCAAATTCTGAAAATCCTATAAAAGTACAGTAAAAAAATATTTGCTAGAAGATCAGTTGACACTACATTGGGTGGCAGCAAAATGATTACACTATTGGAAAATTCAGGAATTTTAACTAGCTGTTGTCCAGCTGTGATAACAGATGGGAGAAAAAGCTCTGGCTGAAGGCATTTTGTCTTCACTTGCACCCTGCCAGTTTTGTTCCACTGCCCATTTGTCAACAGTGATGTTCAATCGCTCAGTGCCAGGAGGACAAATCAGCACCTTGTCACTTTCAAAATGACAATTTGAGTCTCAGTCAAGTTTGCAACCAGTTTGTGCCTTACAGGCACTCACTACCTCAAACAGGCATTGACAATAAAACCAGCCAATCTGAAAGTGTAGACCCGCATGCAATCTACAAAACTGACCACATTAGGGCTTTGAGGTGCCTTTGGGATTGAGGGCATTTCTTCTAATTTATCAGAAGCAGCAATGCAAAGTTAAATAAGAACGATGAAAACCCCAGTGGGAGCTTATTGGACAGTGCTACCAAATGTCAGTTTTAGCTTATAGCTAAATAATCTAGAGCTAGAGTATCTGTCATGCTCAATCAGCTATGTAATATAAGCAATCTAAGATGAGCACAGAGCTGCAGTCAAGTTAAGCACAAATTGAAGACATACAATATTCTACATGATGCAACCCCATTCACAAAGCAGATCTTATTGCATTAATTAAGGGTGAAGCCATCGTATTATTACCACATCAGTCATCCCAGAGAGTGATTTTGTCACTGTTAGTGTTCCCTGACTCATGATTGTCATCATAACTTGTAAATATTCACTCATGTAAGCACATTCAGTAAAGTCAAAACTAATAACACACCAACAAGAGCAGAGATACAGACAGCAAATCCCACTCCTAAAGGCAAAATCTGTGGTTTGCCTGATTTGCCTGGTGGCTCACATTTTAATCAGCTAATTTATTAAAAAATATTTCATTGTCCTGTATGTGGCAAAGGGGCATTAAACAAGACTTTCTAATAATGAGCTGTTGTTGCAAAACTAGTTTGCATCATGTACTCTTTGATCATTAAAATTTTATAAGAGAAAATTAATCTGATTGCTGTCTTTTACAGTCTCTATCATGATCATTGCAACCTGTAAAAACAAGTTTTGAATTTCTTTTAAAATGAATGCAAATGACAAAACTTGGTTTAACTCAGTATTTTCAAGAAATGTCCCAAACCTTTAAACGTTCTCATAATGAAACCACCCAAATTACTGTCAAGCTTTTGATTTATTGAAATTGGCCTTAACACACACACAAGAAAATGTTGCTTAATCAGATAAATCTGTGGAGGATGGTTCAAATTCTGAAGGAATAAAAAAAGGGTCATTTAAGTGGTGTTTTCACCAAGTATTACACGGACTGAACAATCACAAAGGACATGCAAGACAAAGAGGCAAATAAGTAAAAGAGGATTGTTTTTAAAAAAATGTTTCACAGATAAGCCACAGCTCTCTGACATGATGCTCTTTGGATGGAAGAAACCAAAGATGAGTTTTTCAAGAATGCAGCTCATGAATTTGTTTACAGGGGAATAAAACCCAATAAGGAAAAGTTCACCCCATCAACAGCAAAATATGGAGATGCTTCTATCATGCTGTGTGTGGCTGCTTTGTTTCCTTAGGTACAGAAGATTCAATTCAGTTCAAGATAAAAATAAAAAACAGAGTTAGAAAACAAACAAAACCAAACATACTTAGATATAAACTATCAGTGAAATGTTTGGACACATTTACCTATTGGCTTTATTGGGAAAGTGTGTGCAAACTTTTGACTGGTTGTGTATATTGATCAGTCACCCACAAGAAGACAATTATAACAGTGCCAACACAATTAACATTTGTATATCATACTATTGAATAGTACATATGTTAGTACTTTAATATAGCCATTTTCTGAAGAATAGTAACAGCAAATACATTTAAACTAGGGGTGGGACTTGATTTAAGAATTAATCTAATTAATTAGGTGCTTTGTGATGAATTAGTCTCAATTAATTGCATTTTAGTGTGCAACTACACCCCCTACTTTTTGCGTAACTCCACCCACCGCCAAATTTGAAAAACACCTGAAACTGCAAGCTTTTAGGTGGGAGGTGTAGGGTGATCAGAGAGTGGAGAGTGGGCGGGTCGGGATACAGAAATGACTATTCCTATAAGGCACAAATCCATTCCATTGCAGGAACAGAAACTCTGTGAAGGAATAGAAGTCTGAAACTATATAGGTTTTGTATAAATCTACACCATATAAGCTCACATCCCTTCATATGTGTTGGTGGGCGTGGTTTTATATGCCTGCAAGGCAAGGACCCATCTGTTTGCACGGGAAGGAGGGGGCCGTTTGGATGTTTTTAATCTTGAAATTAGCATAATTAGGGGCGTGTCCTTTTGATTGACATGTATCCAATATCTGTGGCAAGAAGGGAGTGTAGCACAAACGCGGTTTTTAGGCGGCTAACAGTGCGACTTAGCTTAAGCCTACAGGTGACGTCACGGAGGCTCCCTTCATGCTCTGACAGCAGCTGTAAGGGCTTTTGGATGGGGGAGGGACCTGCAGCAGCACCTGTGGCCTACAGAGAAGAGTAAACATTACGTCCTTTCATGTCAGTCTCCAAAAGTCCCCAAATAACACCAGAAAAAGTCTCTAGATTTGTTGCTAGTTTTAAATAGAGTTGCTAGAGGGGTCTGAAAACACCAACGCTGCTAAGTTGTTAGCCAAGCTCTGGCGTGTGCATCAGTCTTATCGGTATACCAGGAACTGGTGCACTGACAAACATTCTGGGATGTTTGGAACTGAAACTGTGATTAAATGCCTTATTTTTAAAGACAACTTAATATTGTTGTTGTTGTAATTAATCGAAAATTAACACGTTGAAGTCCCGCCCCTAATTTCAACATTAAGTTTTGTAAAACAGTAGGAAAAGTACTTACCCAGCAGCCACACTGAATGAATCAATCAAGACATTTAATGCATCAAAGGACGGATTAAATGTGTGTTTTTATTTATTTATTGTTTTTGTTTGTTTTATCCTTGGATTTCTTAGCTTAATAATAATATTAATAGTAAAAATAACAATGATAATAGTTTTTCCTTGATTTATTTAGTCTAACATTCATAGAGCTTTGCCCCCCACATGACATAAGTGAAGCTGCTGGTGACCATGATAAACATGATGAAAATACCATGGGTTTCATTTTTACCACTGCATGCAGCTCTGCATTTCATGCCTTAAATGGCCTAATTTCTGAGCAGGTCTCTGCAGAGACCTTCAGAGAGGCAGGTGCTCACACTTTAAAAAAAAGGGCAGATGTTGCAAGATTTTAAAATGCCATACACCAAGATAATTTATAGGATAACTTTCTGGATTATAGCACACTATATTCAACATGCATGCAACATGTAATCTTCTAACAACATTTATTATACCATATCACTGAACTCCACCCCATGTAATGAGGGGGATGCTGAGCACATTTATAGGCGACTAGAAAACAAAATAAAAGAAAAGCAACTAATGATTGCACTGGTCTGACCAAAACTGGACTTGAAACATACACATTGTGACATTAGCAACCTTTTCCAGAAATTTCCTAAGTATGATCCTGCATACCATAAAGTTGACCTCGAATTAGTCCTCTACAACAGATTGCAGAAGAGGAAAAGGAAGTTTTCTCATCCTTAGACACAACTGCAAATACGAAACCACAACCTAACTGTTTGTGTTATTAGATTATTTGTGCATTAAATATTTCATATTCAGTACCGGAAATTTTCTCCTCTTTCTTTTAGTGTTATTGATAAATTAATTTAGCTGGTAACAGTTCTTAATATTGTAGGAAATGTAAACACATGTGCAATAAAAAATCACTAAAATAAATCTTTATTTTTCTCTCAGCTCACTAACTTATCATTTTGATGTACATGTATAAATAGTAGTGTAATATATAAACTAGTAAAAAAAAAACTCTTTAGATAAACAAAATAGAATAATTTTGCCTAAATTAACTGCATATTTCAGTTCTGATTTTATGTTGTTTTACATTTTTCTGTCTTGACTTTAAGGTTTGCAATAGATATTGTCCATTCTCTTTTTTTTTTTTTTTTTTTTTATATATATATATTGTCCATTCTCCTTACTTTCTGTAAATCATTTCTTATATCTATCAATGCCAATATACACACTACCTGGAAAACACGAAACAGTCATATTCAGAGAAAAGTAGTCCAACATTACAAAAAAAATAATGATAATACTTTGATAAGTACTCATGCAGCATTGTCACAAATACAAATCATGATCAGGAACCATGGTCAGTAACAGTTTCAATGTTTTGTAGATCTTTTCTAAGAAATAATTGCTTGTTTCCAGGAAAAGATTGAAATTCGCTGTAACTATGTATGTAGTTAAACAAAGCCATCAATCCCCTTCAGCAGCTTTCCCTTCAGCAAGCACTCAGTAGAGATGGCTTCCTCTCCCACATATACTACTGTGAGGTAAGTTGGGGTAAAGGTGAGCTCTGAATATTTCACCTGAAATTAGATTTATGTAAATGTAAAATAGATGCCAAACACTCTGCCAAGCTGTTGATTCATCAAGTGAGCTGTCTGAAAATGAACAACGACATGCACTCTGGAGGTCAACAAGGACCCTGAGAGACCAGGTGATTGATTTGTTCAATCCCACTACATTTGATTAACTTCTGTTTCCAGTTTAGAGATGGACATTTCAACTCTCTCCGAATTAATGCAAGGAGAAATAATGTGATTGATTATTTCTGTTATGTAATGAAATGGCATTTCATAAAGCTGCACAATCCACTGTCGACAATAATGTGACAGATTGGAACCTTTTAGAGCATCTTTCCATCAAAGTACCAGACAGCAATTTAAGAAATCTTTCTTTCTAACTTATGTTTACAGAGTTTTTTCCTTTGTTTGTTTGTTTGTTTGTTCCAGCAAATGTTATTCAGAGCTTTGCAGACATTTTGTTGCATAAAACCTAAAACTAGAACTTTCTGGTCTTAATGAGGACAGTTTCACAGTGTATGAGTGTGAAGATCCTTGATCTCTCCAGGCATCACACTTTGGTGTGATTGTGCACATCAGAGTGGAGAGACACTCCTGGAGTCACAGCTCTGGAGCCAAGTCTCCTGCTTGATATGCTTGTTATGGCTGGGTTGAGGTGGTAATGCTTATCATCTAGACTGCAAGGGATGGTGGCTTGATGTTTTGGTTGCATAATTCAGGATGTCATTGTATCCATATTTAATTTACAAATCATATGTTACTTCTACACCAAAAGTCAGATCTTTCCAATATTGTATGTAATGGTAACATTTAATGTTTCATCCAATTGAAAATACCTATCGCATAAGGATAATGACAGGATTTTTCCCTGTCAGTGGGTATAGTAGGTTGTTATGCCATGCATTTATTTAGAGCCAGTTGTGCAGATTTCTTCATTTTAGCAGGGACATCAGATGAGAACAGCATTACCATCCCTCAAATCCAAACTCATTAAAACATCACCCTGTTAAACTGATGAGCCACCATCAGACTCGTCCAAACACCTGCTGAAGGTCTGTTTAGGCTTGAAGAGCCATATATGGTTGAGATATTCACCTCTTATTGTCTTTCCCACAGAAAGGCTGATTTTTTAAGAACAGAAGCTCAAAACCCTTTTCAGATTCTTATGCACAAATCAGGATAATAAATGAAAGGTTTTAATGTAATGGGAATTACCAGCTTCATTTTACAATAATTATCCAACTTTTATACAATAATTAAGATTCAGTTAAGTAAATTTAATAAAATAATGTGAACAATTGTGGATAATAAAATAAACATTTTTATTATGTCTTTTGAGTAAGTAATATAAACTCCTGTGTGAAAATAAAAAAAATGATTTTCAATTATATATTGTGAATTATTTAGCCTTTTTTTTACACTACATGCAGCAAAATAAAATTACTTCACTGACAATCAGCATATTCTAATAAATGCATATAGCTAGGATTTACTTGTGCAGATGGAATGACAGAGCTGAAAATAGGCTTGTCAATGTGAATGACATTTCATATTCTTGTGTATTATTCACAGCAAACATTCATGAAAAATCAACATTTTCAATTTAGAAATTGTTCAAGAATTAGACTAAATGAATTGCCAAGTGTCATGTTGAATCTTTATATATTTTCTCTGTACATAATTTTGCAACAAAAATGCATGAATGCAATTACTTACAGAATAACAAAGTGTCCAAAAACAACATGAGAAGGCGTTTCCACTTTTTAGTTGTTCAGTAATGCTTACTGACAGCTTTTCTGTAAATGCACAGATATGGCGTGACACCACAATCTGTGCTCTTTGACTGCTACATCAACACACTGTCAGTCTGCCTGTCAGCAGTGCAACAGTGCCATCTATGGTGTTACAGCAAATGAGACTGATCATCCGCGACACAGTTATGACTTGCCTGGACTGCATTCAGTTTCCTAATCATTACCATGGCAATGAAGAATGGTTTGTTCACATTAGTAAAATGACTGTTTTTATGCCTGACAAAGCCCAATGACATAGAGAGGTGTATGTAATGTGCTGGAACCCCATTATGTCTTGGCAGCACATCTTAATAATCTCTGGACATTGCCCCTCTCTTTCCAAAAAGGACGTTCACCCTCACCACCCTTTATGAAAAGCTGCTATTAACCCTGTGATTACAGTGGGCATGGTATAGGAAATGTGAAATTCTCTGAGAAGACTGCAACTACAAGCAGCTACAGCACATTTAGTTTTGCAATTTGCATGCTGTGAAGGTAAAAAGACTTGACCATTATCATCATATACTTATTTTCATGGTCATGAAGTTCTTTACGCGAACTTTATGATAATGATGCTTGTGCCATCTAGGAAATTGCTTCTACACTGACACACAAAAGTCAGTCAAACTATGATCCCATTGGGGGAGGGCATTTTTAATTAATACAAAGTAATATAGTAATTTAATTAGAGTCAGAATAATGATACATCCTTTAATTACAAAGTTAACACAGAAAGGTCTCACTGATTAGATGCCCATATATGAAAGACGTTAACAAGAAGTGACATAGAAAAAAGAGGCACCAGGGGGGCAGCGACTACATTAGGAAAATGTCTTTCTCTGGGTTTGATAGGCTTACAAGGATTTGAGGGGATATTATTCATTCAATCCCTAAAAGTGTGAAATCTCTTTTCATGTAAATGAAACAATCAACATAAAATTAATAAACACTTTAAAAACACTCTCCACAATGACGTGCTGTAATTCAAGAGAAAGAGCAGAATTTAAAATCCATACAACTGCATTGTGTAGCATCCTTCCTTATACCTCAAATCCCAGTTTTGGAAATCCAATTTTAGGTTTTAATCAGGAATTGTCATGCCTCTCTAATCATCTGCAAAGAACAAAAAGCAATTATCGAGCATTTATACACACTGCCTTAGAAAAAAAAAATATATTTCAACAGCGATTACATAAGAAAATTGGAAAATGCTTAGTTGATTTAACATTTGTCATTACTGCATCCATAAAAACAAAATACCACCTTTGATGCAGTTTTGTAATAACAAGCGGGAGACAAGAGCAGGATTCATCTGCAACTCGTCAGTACTCATTTACCTTGCTGACCCTACATGTGCACTCAATTTATGATGGTACTGAAACCTAGAAATAATTGAACTTTTGCAGTCATAATGGAATTTCAGGGGTACAGTGTTGCCCACCTCATGACGGCATAAAACAAATTCTTGACCAAAGAATGGGTTTGCTTTAATTCAGTCTCATAACACTCTGAAATCTAAGCCTGCTTTCAGTGGTTAGAAAGAACTCCATTAGGCTGCAGCAGATGTATTTTAGCAGCCTGGAAACCAAAGACATTTTTATAAGCATACATTTTTGCAGCGCATGCTTTCTACCAAATGACCTTCCTTTCACTCGGAGTCCAGACTGAGCAGCAGCTTTCACACTCTTATTCACGAGGCCTGGTTTATAGGACTCATAAGGCCACCTTCATCTAGGAGCATAATATGTTTGTGTGAGGGGTATAAAGCACACAATGTGCAATAAAATATGTCCTTTAATGAAAATTAGAGAAAGATTGAAGCATCTACTCTGCCTTAAGTATGGTCCACATGGAAATAGCTAATACCAACGTCCTGTACAACTTGTAGTACAGAAAATGGTCTGTAGGATCTTTATTTCGTCACCGTGTACCTTTAGGAAAGGTTAGAAATTCTCTGTAAACATAATTGAACCCAAAATTCCATTAAATATTTTTCAAATATCACAAGCCATTTATTTATTTTTTCATATGTCATGTACGACTTGTCTTTATGCAAAGTTATGCAGACCTATCAAACCTATTCAGTCTACTGCATAATACGAACATGGCTGGCGTTTTATGGATTTCACTGGTGAAGGCGCTGAAAGGACCACTGGACAGGGCAGACCCTTACACCTGAACAGCCAGGGATGGCTTGGCCACATGCTGTTCGCATCATTACACTGCCTCAGCCCAGACCTCTGGTGCCACCCTGATTGATGGGCTCCACCAGGCCATACAGCCCGATGGAGGCGTTCCATCCAGACTATAACCCAGCCCATCCATCTTGAGTCCCTAGTAGAGTCATGTTACAGTATGTCTTATCTGGTACTGGGCTGCTCAGCCTTAATCCCGCTCCTTGATTAAATGGGCTGCTGCTGAGGGCAGGCTTTAGTATTGTACATCAAATTCCCAGTGACAAACGGGGAGGGGAGGAATAATAATAAATACACATGATTATAATAAAAATAAAAAAATGTCATCTCTTTCTATTTATCCAAAGTACAATGTTTGTTGGATTATAGAGGGTCTGTGGAGAGTCTATACATTTCTTTATTATGCTAGTGACCTACTGTAATTATCGCTGAGAATAAAGCCTTGCCTGCAAATCTGCATCAAGCGTGGGGGAATGATGTGGGTGAGGATGTCCACAGATAGGAACACCGGGGTGGCTCTGAGGTCACCAAAATGGACAAAACACATGCACATACACACAAAAACCAAAAAACAAAACTGGAAACAAAATGTTTTCCGAAGATGGTTTTGGTAAGATATTTTATTTGAATGTTGTGGTTTTAGTGTTATTGTTGTGTTTTCTGTTTTCTTTTGTTGTCTGTGTTCGCTAAATCATTTTGTTTTAGATATTTAATTTGATTATTATGTTTTCTCAAATTTTGTTGCATGTACTGAATTGTGATGTTTTTGTTCATTTTGTTGTTGTGTTTTGCCCCTTATGGCCTCCTTAGATTATGATCTGTGGGGAAGAAAAAACAGCTTCAGTGCTGGACTTTCAGTATTAACCATAAACTTAAAGTATATGAAAGTTATATAGTTGTAAAGTTCCATTAAAGTTATTTTTTTTTCTGGGGTTTTTGTCATTCACAACCTCTATTACTGAAAAGTATCTGAGCCAGTGAAATGCTAATAATAACAGCAATGATAAGTCAGTTTATTAAATGCAATAAAATGTAATGAATTAAATGTTTATTAAATGTTACTTACATGTAAGCTGTACCAAATCGACTTTTCTTTATATAACCTGATCTAAATCTAAATGGCTTTGAAGCAGGAGACTTTATTCCCCAAATCAAGTTAGACTGCTCCATTAACTTAAATAACATTTGTACAGTGGGTCCCTGGAGAGCCAAGTTTGGCTGTTCTCTGTAACTGTGTTTGCCAAATATAAGCTGAAGATTTGAGTCCTATCAGCAGTTTATATGTATTTCAAAACTGATCTTGTGCTCCTTACTTACACACAGGGAAGGATACAAATTGTCCACAAAAAGTCATACTTTCTATTTACCCTAAATGGCATCATACAACAGTGTATGCATCAGCCTGTGAGATCATTTTATGTACTTGACAATTACCGATGTGCCATTTCTGGATCCACCAGGGAAGAAACAGCCATAACAAATGAATGCCTTCCCGACTGCCCCTTTCAATGCTCTGCTGCTGCAGCCAGATGTAGCAACCAGATGCACACAGCTTGTCTGCTACCTTGCCGCTTCAATAATTCTCATTACGGTAATTGTTACTTAATGTTTTCATAATCTGCTGCTTACAGGAAACAGTTTTCCTTTCTCTAATACCATAGCTGACTCCTAATGGTCCTATTCTCATGTTATTTTTTAAAAATGATTTTTTAAAATGGCAATAATGAATCAGGAACCATACCAACTGGCTGGTCTCCCCAGTGAAGGAAAATGTGCAGCAGACTTCCTGGTTGAAGTGAGCAGAGAGTCATCAGAGAAAGGCCAGTGGATTCCTGATATAATGAGTCATTCACTTGTAGTGTTGGCACTAGCTCACAGCATCTGGCACTAGAGTAGCCATGCACATTCACAGCATTTACTTACATTTCACCTCCGTCATTAGTCAGAATGAGTGATTGTCTTCTTAGCCCTGCTCAGCTGAGCATTTGCATCCAAAAGATACACAAACCCACACACACACCAACTTATTTGGCTGATGTGATAATGTTAGTAGCACAAGGGAAAGATGATGAGTACAAATTAATTAAAAAATGTATTTATTTTTAAGTCAACATGTGCAAATGCTATGTTGGGTTAATTAATGCCAAACTGATGATTTACATGTTATGGCAGTAATGCACATTTCACTGCATGATCTGTGATTTAATTTTATTAGCTATGTTGAAGTCTGTCTAAGTGGGTGGGATTTTGCTTTTGCAAAGCAATTTAGACCTAGCTTATTTGGAGCTTTGATGTTGTTTTAGGTGCTCTGTCATGCCATGAAAGTTGTAGTTTTAGAGCCACAAAAATATGCTGTGCATTTTACTCCCTCCTAAGGTCTATTGAAATTAGTTTCAGCTTTACTATTCTAATTACTGCATTTTAGCTGTGACCAAAATATTGCAGTCTGAAATGAGGGATGGTATTTGAAATCTGTGATGGTGTGTCCACAAGGCTCCTGAGTTTGCTATCAGCAATAATTACGAGTGACCAATCCATCTGCAGACCATTCTTTTCTCTAATTATCTCACATGTGCATTCTGCCTGCCCATGACATTTAGCAGGGGCCTTTTCAATAAGTCACTAGGTGGACAGAGATGCCATTAGCTGATAAGGTTCATTTATTGTTGGACCCTCATCAGCACATTTTGCTGCCTTGAGGCATAAAATACAATCCACACTGATTAGCATCACTCCCATATCAGGGGAAACATAATAGCCCCACTCTGAAGGTGACGCTTCTGAGGGCACAATCTTTGCTAAACAGAGACAACTGTCACAGATTTCTTGCAGTTGGAGGATTATCTCCCCAGTTTTTCATCCTGAGTGTTGCCCCATGGGAAGAATGTAGTTGTTTTGTATGCACATGATATTATTGTGTAATTAAGTCATTAAGTTACAGCTTCTCCTTCGTACTTTTACTTTGCACCTAGATACAACATTTCTGTCAAGGTTTATTAATTGATTTAACAACAAATTCTAATCAAACCTAAGCACTGTACTGGTAATTGAAACAACAGACTGCTGTGTTTGCCCTTGAAAATGAGTAGCACAAAACAGCTGTAAGTTAGTTTGGACCTGCTAATATATCTGCATGCCTCTAAGATGTGATATTATAAAGAATTCAATTATACAGTGCACCTTTTCTCCCACTATGCTTAGCTGGCTTGCAGTCTAGATGCAAACCAATGCAAGATTAAGGGTAACAATCTAATAATGAAGTTGATTATGTAAGAGAAACCACCCCCAGCGATTGTTAGTAGATGGATAGCTAATTAGCTGGGTTGGTTGTCTTTGATTGATATAGTCTCTCCTAATCTTTTTTTTAATCAGCTAAATGCAATGATCCGTGTGAAGACAAAGCCCATTTAATTACAAAGCTGTGATTGTCACAGAAATGGCAAGCTCTGAGAGGGGTATTTAAGACTCATGCAAGGTTGTCACATGTTTTACAATGATAATTCAGATAACTGAGTTGCAATTGGATCCTATTTTTAGCCTTTCAAAACAACATACAAGTACGGTAATCTTTTGGCTGAAGTGAGGATCTAAGGATGGCTTTGCTCCAGATGTGTGTTTACCATGGTAGGTTGAGTGGTAATAACATGAGCAATCTAATATATTGATGTTATCATGGATTTGTGGAAATGTACTACAAACCAATAAGAATAACTGTTGGTAAAATGCAGGTTATAGCTGGAGGAGTGTATCTAATTTATTGTAAATAGTAGCATTACAAATTGGAGCCATTTTCTAATGTACAGATTTGAGATTGTTATTCCACAATCACAAAACAAACAGATGGGTGGCTGCCTGGGAGGGTCTAAAAACAAGCAGCCAAGGAGAGGTCAGGCGGGACATCAGTTCGATCAGCAGCAAGGCAGCAGAGAAGACACCGAACATGAAACCGAAGGGATTTATTGGCAAAATCAATAAGCAGAGGAACTATTATGAACAGGTTGTGACAGATGGACACACAATTTCACACTCCCTGATCCAAACTGTAGAAATATCATGTTGTTACTGTTCTGTTTTAATCACAACCACACAATATGTGGAATTAAATACAATTATTTAATTTGTTTAGAAAATTATGAGAACAGAAGCAGATAATTGTGTTGATAACTGTGTCACTTTCTTTCTTTTTGTATATCTTTTATACATGAATAACACTTGTTGTGTGGCATTACAGGAAAGAGACACAAGTATGCATTTGCGTCCTGAAAATGTCATTATTTGCAGCTGGAATTTGAATAAGCGGCTAAAGAAATTGGGCTTATATACTGATCATTTTATACTTTCACAGTTCTGAACAAAACATACAAAACCATCCAAATGTTTGCACATATCTAAAATTGAGTGTACAGTATTTAACACAATGCCCTCACAGCATGTCATGATTTGCATACAGTTGATTATTTGTTTCTATTGTGTGACTCATTAGGTCACTTGTTTCTTTTGCTTCGGGGGATTTTTGGAATCCCATTTGCTTCACTGTATTATCCAAAATGTGCAAATACATAGCCAGCACCCCTCTGAGATGAACATCGGTAGCCCCTCCAGCACCTGAAGTCACAAATGACTACTGCCATAAAATAACAAAGAGATAAAAATAAATGGATGTGTGAGGCAGAATGTATCCCAACCCCCCATGATTACATGTATACTGCATTGTTTCTACAGGGTAAGTGTTTAGATGATAGTTACAAAAGAAAATATATATATATATTTATTATGGAACGCGGTTGGTTTGTTGCTGATAGAAATAAACAGCCCAGTCAGTAACCATGGCAAAGCAGCCATCTCCATCATACTAAGACACATCTTGTTCCCTGCAGCAGAAAGAAAAAGACATAGGGAAACCAGCAGACCTTGAGTTTTCTTCCTGTCTATCTGCAGCTATTCAGAACACAAGGGCACCTCTGACCAGAGGACAGCCACTCTGGGAAGAAACAGGAAAAACAAACAAACAAAAACCAACAGAAATAAGAATTATTGCTACCGGCATCTCTACATTTATAGATACTCAAAATACAGTGAGACAATAAGGTGCGGCAGTGATAGCAAGAGTGTTCAGTATAATTATCCAGCTACTATGCACCAGGGATAAACATACAGATCACATGATACAGTATATTACAGTCCCCTAGTATTGTCAGTATATTTGGCATAACTAAAAGATTGCAAAAAGAAAGAAAAAAAGGAAGATTTCTGCTGCTAACATAAATGGCAGATCATAATCCAATGAGCCAAAAGCCCCATTTTTCATTGAGTGGAAGTGAAGTGGTGTCTGCAATCATGAACTAGCCAGCTGGTTAAACCAAGCACCAAGTAAATACCTTTGATTATACTGTAAATAACAAGGTCACTACAGAGTATATTTCAAGTTCTGAAAGAACTGAATGAAATATTGGCAGGAAAAATAGAAATAAAATAGTAACCTCTAACACTTCATCACACCACAGTAACTCCACAATAGTAATGTGAGTGTCTGATTTCCCTCCCTTTTAAAACCGCAGTCAGAGCCTGTTCCCTTGATCATTTAGTTTCATCCTCTGAGTTGATGAAGTACTATTTTTTTCATGCTATTATTAGTTCTCACTTTCAGTTTCGTCAGTTTCTCCAAAGCTATTTCATGATAATCTCGGGGATGACATTGAGATATTAAACAGTGTGTCCCTCACTTACACAACCTCTAAGGCAAAACAGTGCCAGTGCATTGCAGTGTGTCTTATAGCCTGCTTATCACCAATTACATTCAGTGACATGTGGCTCACTGAAATGAAATGTGTTATGTAGGCTATTTGGAGAATTATTTAAGATGGAACTATTCACTTTTGATATCATGTTCACCCTCAGGAGCGGAGGCTTTTTGGAGAACTCTAATGGTCTGTTACTTTGATTTAAATCTGTCAGACATATGCACCTTTCAGGTTATTATCTTTTCAGGGTACACGCAGTGAAATTGTTCTCCTACTATAACCACGTAATTTCGATCAGTCATAACAGATGGTGCATCAGGTGAAGCAAGCGTGATAAAAAAGAAAGGGATTAGGCAAAATCCTGGAAGTATAAATCCATGCTTATTGTTTTTTAAATTTCTCATGTCAAGCTTGACATACAGTGGCATTGACTGGAGAAGGTTGAGGTGAAAGCATTAATATACTGTCTCATTAATTTGAGGGGAGTCAAATTCATTTGCCCTGCCCCATGTTTTATCAGATGAGGGATAAGTGCATGTTTCTCTTTACACTTTTAAAATAACCCTAATTAAAGCCAACAAATTCAATTAAGATGGGCTTAAGATTTGTGTATGTTTTTTTAAAAAAAAAGGTAGGTAAGTGTTGTGTGCCAAATAAATCCGAGTCCCCAAGTGCTTTTCTGTTATCTCTGACTGTAATCTGATTGTTCATGGAGACAGTAAGTTTCACAACACCTACATTTAAGAAGAAAAGTCAACGTGCAAATATCACATATTCAAAAGGTTTCCCAAACACTAACATTTGAAGGTATAACTTTTATGAGACTCACATTTCTCCTGCAAAGTATCATTTTATTTCTAAATCATCATAACAAAATCTTAGTGTAGTTTAGAAAGCCATCAGAGGGGCAGATAAAAGTAAAAAAAAATCAAATTTATAGCACTAAAATATGTAACATATGTAACACCGTTAACCTAGCCTGCAGGAGTGCAGCCATGATGGTATGGTTAATCATTTTTTCATGACTATCAGCTACTTAGAGAGTCTATGTATTCAGTATTTTATAAATGCCATGTTTTAGGTGTTATGCATAACTAAATACAGTAAGTTTTATATGCTTGTGCAGTAATATAAATAGTGAGTCATTGCTACAATGAAGGTGTTAAATAAAATGTAATCGCAGCACAAAAGCATCAACTGGCCAACTGATGGAAGTTGCAGTAACACATAGCTATATTTTAATTAAATGTTCAACCTGGAATTGTTAATCTTTTGACTGACTTAAAATGGCACAACAAGCTTTAGCTATAATAACACCAGACCTGACTGTAGAGAGTGAAATGTGTTTCCAAGTTTGATGATGGAGCATTTTATTAAAGTCACTTGTGGGCAGTGCTCTAAAATAACACCCACCAACCTGCCAAATGTTGGTTTAAATTCATTTTCATAAATATAAACAAAAGCTTACTGGCCAAAAAGATTATTTTGGTTACTGGTCCCGGCAGTATTACCACTACATTTCCCAGAAACAACAATCCATGATGTGTCATACCTACACTGGCTGTGTGCCAAAGAACAAGACTGATGACGGATGAAGAATGAGGAGGTGAAGCAATTTAAACATAAAGTTTAAATGAAAGTATGATCTGACCAAGAGTAACTTTGTTACGTGCTAGAAAAATGAACATTGAGAAATGTTGTAGCTTAAAGAAACATGTATGATTAAAGGCATTCAGTTGCTGTTGTAATCTAGTTTATTTCCCACCAAAAAATTGGAGTTGTGGAAATTCTGATTGTCTGGTAACTTAAAAGCCACATTGGCTGGTGATTAAAAATGCCTTGTCCAAGGATACTTAGACATATTGTCTGGAAAAGCTGGGAAACAAACCAACAACCTGAGATATGACCACTCAACCTTCCACCATTTTCTCAGAGTTAAAGTCACTGATCACACTCAAGGAAAATGCATAATGCATAATTTGTGTATTTACAATTTATTAAAGAAGCCTGTAAAGGAAAGCTTTACTTTATTCTGCAAACAATCTGACAGATTTAGCTTCGGCCAGTAGATTTCTTATTTAATCTATGAGGAATAATTATATTAATTCTACTGAATTACAGCTGCAGTAACTGTTGGCAGGTTTGGACCATTTTTCTGGCAGAGAGACACATAATTATGAAGCAGACACAAAAGCACAGGAGAGAGAGTTCCTTTGGGTTGATATGTGACTTCATTTGGTGTTTTTCCACATGTTTACAACACATGTGGCTTTTTATTATATCAAGCTTTGTTCACTCTAATATTTAACTATTGATACTCAATCATGTTTATTGAATATAAAGCTTGTGTTGATTCCAGCTTGTGTTTGAGCATCTTATCCAAATAAAACAAGTTAAGTAGTCATTCACGTTAAAAGCATGAAAACTGTTCGATTCACCAATAAATCCATATAAAAGCTCCACGGTCTACTGAGAAAGACTACCTACAAAACACCATCATAACACTCATTGTTAGGCTTCATCCACATTTTTTGTAACATTTTATAAATAAACTTATACTAGTCAACATTTTCCAGGTTGGTTTCTTTCAATTGTTGTTAGAAAGGCAAACTGAAATGCATTTACTAACCAAAGGCTTCTTTCTCATTTCCCTTTTTATTTCATTTTCATCCATACATTCAGCAACAGTTTGCTTGACCACTGTTTTGGAATCAATAACAAGTCCCTGAGAAATTAATTAATAAGGTCAAAGCTGGGGTTGTTTTCAGTTTGCTGTTACCTAAACAGAATTAAGTGTTTGAGCTCAGTCAGAGCTCTCGGTTTGTTCCATAGATTATGAAGCAAAAAGTTGGACTTTTGCAACAGGAAAATCTAATTGTCTCAAAAAAGTATAATAAATTTAATCATTTAATGAGGTGAAAAATCTTACTTTTAACATGTTTTCATCACTTATTTTTATTGTAATGCCATTCAATGTTTAGAAGCCATTTAGTCTTCCATAATCCTATTAAATAACTTGATAAAAGTCACAAAGGTTGACTAAAAGTTAAATATCTAGTTATGATTATTTATGGGATAAAAATAAATTCTTTTAAATTTTATAATTTATGCTTATTCACCTCAGCTGGCACATAATAAGTAAAAAGTACTAGAAATATAAACATTCCTCTGGAAAAAGAGCAATATGTTATTTGTTTCTATGAGCATTTTCTCATCAGCATGGACCTCAGGCCTCACTGTATTATCTAAGTTTGAGCAGCTCACACTGAGCCATTTCTCCTCTTCCTCCTGCCAATGAAGACACTTACTGACCTTCTCACTATCATAACGCAATCTGAAAAGGTCACAGACAACTACACTCATGCTAATATTTGTCCCGACTGATAGAACAGTAGCTGTGTTTATGCATGCAGGAAAAATATTATTAAATGCAACTTCAAAGTGAGAAGGTTATTTTTTAATGTAAAAGAGGGGTGGGGTCCGACTGAGGACATAATCTTAAGCAGGTTATAAAGTCAGCTACTCCTCTCTCCGCAGTCATATTTAATTGTCTTTGAAATGAAATGCTTTGCATGGAAACGCTTCACCTGAATCCTGCAGGTAAACCTTGCCTAAAGTAGCTTTAATGTGGCATCATTTGTATGCAGATTTGCACATCTGGGCTAATGTCATTAGAGCACATTAATGAGCCCTCATGTTGAGGATCAGACTATTGATCTGAGATTTTGTTTAATTAAGTGCTTGACAAATTTACAAGTTTGGGCTGAAGGTTTATTGATGATTCAATCATTTTGTTTCAGTGCATTTTAATAAAAGCTGTTTTGTGCTTCATTGACTATTATTCCAAATTAATAACACCCTGAGCTATATAACTCGAAATAAGGTCTTTCATTTGCTGGGGTTTTTAAGTTGTAATTATTGGTACAGTGTACCCTGTTCAACAAAGCCTGTTTATAACAGTGAGAACATCATGGGAGAAAACACAGACACTGGTTTCATGTTCAACGTATCTACTGCAGCATCTACTGTAAAAGCCCATTTATGCAAAAGACGGATATTTACGTACAGATATTCACCTAAAGAAAGGATCATAAATGGGCCTTAAGCTCCCTGAAAATGTATCAAATTACGTGCTTAACTGACAAAGAAGATGGATTCAAGTGTCTGTCCGTCTGCGCATCTGTCTTGTGCTTTGAGCAAAATGGGCTTTTAGCCCATAAGCAATAACGCTTTGTAAAAAATTTTTGTATTTGCATATAGGTTACAATGTTTAGTATCTCCATCAGTAACTTCTTAAGTATTAAAGTTTGCCAGAGGAGCAGATGTTTTTTATAGGCAAGTCTCCTGTTTCTGTTAAGTGCATTTTTTTTTTTCTCTGTGCACAGTTCATCACTTTCTTCTCAAGTTCTTCCCTGTGTCTTTTTCTTTTCCTTTGTTCTGACATCTGTCAGACAAACATGCCTCATCCAAGCTGACTTCCAGCATAGTTCTGACAGGAAAGCTGCAGCCTCCTTACTTTAACAGCAGACATAATGGAAAATGTGAAACGGTGAGCTTTCTGATTTAATTCTATAGAGACTGATAAAAATCGTTTGAGTTGGTTCTACTTATTATTTCTTTTTAAAAATATATATATGATGCCAAGACATATGCTGTATGAGAGTGAATTGTATTGGCCTATGTGCTACGAGTCAGATATATGTGGAATAGTACTGTACTGTAAAGAACAATACAGAACAAACTCACCTTCTGAGAATGTGACTGCAGCAAATAAAACATCTGTTAGTCATTTGTCTTCATGTGGTCAATGAGCCAGTATTGAATGCAGCTGCTCGGGAGGATTTCACCTATTACACACATCTGCTTTGGAGATGTAAGACAGCATGCTTGAGGTGAAAGAGTTTATGTTATTTGCAAACTTTTTGTGTACAGGCACAATCGGGAAGAGTGACTTCTTTTGGAGGAAATGTTACTTGTTAAAAGGCAGTTGGAAACAGAAATAGATTTGAAGTTAATTTCCTATTTTCCACTCGCACACACTTAACACACGTCTCTCACACACACTGTATTCCACAGCACTGAGCACTTCTAAAGCACATCTCTCTAACATGTAATTGTGTTGTCAGAAACTGGTCATTATTATTAATATCGCTGGAGAACAGACTGATGTTTGGAAAGGATAGAATTTTTTTGGAAGGTAGCTAATGGAACAATTTACCCAGTGAGGAGAAAAATAACTTGGCCTTGAGATGAAAATTTTGGTACTGTACATGCAGAAATAACTTAGGGGACAGAGATGCAAATAGAACTGGTCTGCATATATTTGCATATTACAAATGTGAACAAGGACGCAGCAAAGGACATTAACTTTATAAATTCAATGCTTCAACTCACAAAACGAAATATAGAGAAGGTGTTATAGAAAATAACTGGTTCACAATTTATTTTACTTGTTAATTGAAGATTGACATGTAAGTTTTATGTAAGCTTCAACGTTATTTAAATGACTATTTCTTGTACTGATGAAGAACAAATTATGTTCTTTATCAGTGGAGTCTCTTGTTTCCACATTTTTAACCGGATGTTTCCTTGAGATTAAATGGTAAATGGTCTGTACTTATGTAGCGCTTTTATCCAAAGCGCTTCACATGTACGTCACATTTGCAATCCTATCCTACAGGAAATGGAAAACATTCTATTGAGGGATAAGTTTAAAGGCAAGATCTGGAAACACAGTTTGAAGCCCTCAGAATTGATGTCTTCGAAAGTTAAAATCTTATGAATTATTTGCGATTATTCTTCTTTTTTATCTTTTCATTGCATCTTTAACCTGTATAGAGATCTGCACAATTTAAATAAGTCAAAACAAAATGTCACAAGCTGAGGTTTACTCTCAGTCTCTGGCATCGTCTCTCCATGCGGAAACATCAAACACTTCCCACAACCAGACAAACAGCTCGTTAAAAATGGGGGCACGCCATCATTTACAGAATTGTGCTATTCAACCTGTACCTTGATGCAGAACACACAACATGAAAAAAAATAAATAAATAAAAGCCAAGGTAATGCCAGGACAGAAATTTTTCCTGGACATTAGTTGGATTGTATAAACAAATGAGGGAATCAAGTGATAAAAGTAGAAGCATGACAGATCTAAGCTTCTGCAGAGGATTAAAATAAATAAAGGAGACTGTTAGAATATAAAAGAACAAAAAGATGCTTAAATAGACTTGTTAATATAATATATAATAGGCCTATTTGTACTCTTGTGCAAAGGCAAACACGTAATGTTTGGTGGACTTTGTGTCTTTTGATTCTTACATTATTTGCTATGTTGAGTATGTTATTTTTATTTCAGCAGAATTACAGCAGGATCTTGTTTCTTGTAATGCTGGAGGAATGAAGAAAACTCTACTGAGCCATTTAGTGGCTATGAATACCCAAAGGATTTCAATACTGTGAAGCAGCGTTGACTTAGATGCAAAGCTGAACAAACAGAACTGCAGGAGCAGAACAAACAACCGTCTGGACCGTGTGATCTCCGGTGACAGAGTCACTCAGGTCAGCTCACAGCTCGGGGTTTGTTCTACTCCTGAAAGCAAAGTGTGACCAAAGTCAATTGGCTTCACCTTTTTAAGCTTGGTTAACCACCACTGTATACTTTGTTATATCTTATATAAACATTTATATTGTTTCCTCCTCTGAAAACTGTTGGGAGCAAATGGGAGCGTAACGGCGTTTTTGGAAAATTTTCCTGGTTTAATGAAGGTTTTTAAAAAGTAGTTATTGCACCTCCGTTAGTCCATTGGAAAAGAATTTGCTTTTTCTTAACTTGACATCCAATAAGAACAAATGGCTTGACAGAAGACTGCATATGTTGACATTGTGAGTAATAAAAGAAAAGCCATTTCTTTAATCATAATAAACTTGAAAGTGCATGTTGTTGACATTCATTCAAGTTTGTCCAATTAAATTATTTAAATGGCCATGGAGAAATTACAGGTATTTAAATATAAATACTGTGATAGACTTATGTAAAGTCAACAGTGTGTCTCTAACTAGGTCAAATCTTGTTGGGCTATTTTACAAATTCTACCCTTTGGAAAAATATGTTTCTGCATTCACTGCCAAATGTACAATTTCATGGGTAAACCCACCACGTTTTAGAGACATTTGTAAACAAGTTTTTATATGGGTATAGCTCATCAATGAACAAGGAAAGTCCAGTATGCACACCCACTAATGTTTAAATGCAGGTCAGTTTTTATTTTTGGCAGATAAATGAACGGGTCAAGCTCTGCAGTGCTTTTCTACATGAAACTAATGTGACCCCCTCTAATTACAGTCTGTCCATCCTGCCTGCTGTAACATCAGTTAATCAGATTGGAGCAGCTTAGTTTGTGTGAGAGTTTGCATAATAACTGAAAAAAATCCTATAAACGATGCATTTTATCAGTTCAGTAGTTCGACAGAATGAATAGCAAATGAGCCACAAAGTTCCACCACATCTGGACTAAAAATACAATATGAGAAGCGTGACCCCCAAAATCAGCAGGAATTAAAATTTGCATTGTGATGTGTGATGCATATTCAAAAGTACTCCACCCTAAAACTGGTTTACAAATAAAAGTTAAAAATTATTCTCTTTATATAACCATGTGTCGTTTTGGTTTTCATCGTCAAGTAATGTTGCACTAGCGTCATTGCGATGTTCTTTTACACCAAAAGCTTTTTTCCAGGTTTTGAGAAAGGCCAATCTAAGCTACGAGAGAGACAAGACTAAAATAGATGTCCCCCTAGTTTTCTCCTGCAGGTAGTCTGATGCCAGTGAGTCTGGTGTCCTTCACCCCATGTCCCTCCCAAAGGGCAGACTCTGGCAATTATGAGGGAAGAAATCTGTGACAGGTAATGGGATTGTCTCTGCTTTGAATGATTTTTATGCTTCTCAAGGGACATGGAAGCGGTATAACAAAACTTCTTCTTTTTCAGATGAATGACATATCATTTATATCTTCAGATCAGATCCCATCCTCACTTTAACACAAAGACAGAGAGACCACAACGCACTTCAGTCCTAACATCTCCGAACATTTGCAGCCGTCACTCGCCGAGTAGACATTTTCTTTTCCAGGATGACATGCAGCAGAGAAATTATTGCAGCACTGCAGCAAGACATTAAAACTCCATAATCGAGCAGTTCTGTTGGCAGTCAGTTCTGATGATTTTCACAAAGTAGCATCTATTTTGAGGCAAGAACGTTACTCACATTGGCACTGCGCATCAAGACTCTGCAAGTATTTGGAAAAACAAGTGTTATCAAGCAGGGTGTAACAAGAGACTGGGCAAATACACCAACAGGCTATACATAAACAACCTTCAGCAAAAGCGTCGTGTAACAATGTTGTTTTGCACGACTGTCTCTACCTAAAGCTAGTCTGTGATAATGGAAATGAAATGTAGTTTTGTTGTGTTATTTGCTGTAATGTAGTTGACACAGCCATTTCAGGCTAAACACAGAGAATGGCTGCAGGATAAGCAACAGCTTGCTGAGTGTCACTGCTTGTTTTGTTAAGTTTTTCCATTGCCAGTTATTGTGAATTCTTTTTTTTTTATTGCACAAAAGCTTTGAATATTAATAACATGGCCAGTATGGAACAATGCAGTGTGAATGAACCATTATCAAATTACTTTATGATAATAGATATAAGGTACTCATCATCCTGCCATGTTGTTTTCTATACAAGGAAACCTCTAATATGCCATCCTGTTATCTACATTTTAAAAAGCAGATACTAGGTCATCAAGATAATATCCTATTACAGAATGCACAGAAAATGTCTTACAAGAAATTTTAGTTTAGTCCATTCCACAGCTCATGCTGCTTTCAACACAAATTTTAGTTGGCTGAGCTACTGAACAATAGCTGTTGCCTAAATTATTATTTTAGTCACTGGCTGCCACAGTGTTGGAGTACAGCAGGGAGAAAAAAGACAAATAAATAAATAACCATTCGTGATTTGTTTGATCAGAGAGCACATGGATAAGTCATCACACAGGAAATAGTTACACTGGACAGCTGTATAAAAAGATGCAGAGCTAATTGTTCATATGTTTGAAAGTACCTTCGTGCCTGCTGTAGCACCTGCCACCCTGCTATTTGTGTCAAGTAATTCTCATGAATGAGATTATGGAGTATGAGCCTTTTTTTAGTTCATAAGAACTCTGCACTGCCGTGTTACCCTTAGAAACCTGAAACAGTCGCATCTATTTTATTTCAAGCATTACTGTTCTCATATTGAACATGGACATTAGCTTTTTTTCCACTGGAGAATCATCAGAGATTTACAGTAATCCTGCCCAGAGGTGTTTGGGAAGATCATGTTTCCGGAGGTAATGCAAGAGAGGTGCATTACGTTACTACCTGGCACATCTTGCATTTGTTGCATTCAAAGGCAGGAAATTAAAAGATGTTGAATACTTATTTTCAGTTTTGCAACACTCTGCAATAGCCTACAACTCTGCAGCTTTTGATCACATTGGATCTCTTCTCTAACGTCACTTTTCCTGTTGAATTAAAGTGCTTGGTAGCAGTAAGGAGTAAAATTATAATTATTGCCTCCTTATTATTTTTTTATATGTAAAATATATATTTGTATGTAAAATAACATAGAAGCACAATGCAATCCTTCTTTCTTACTTCGTAATTACATAATCTTCCTTACAGTGTTAAAAAATGGCAGAAACCAACAGGATGAGGAGGACATCAATTACAGCTGGCTTCTCTTAAAAGTTTACTAGAGCACAAAGATGCGATTTGGTGGAGGAACATTGATTGAATAAACTGGGGGGTGCAGAACTGGACAGGATTCAGGAACACTGGGAACAACAAATATTCAAAGTGTTAAAGCTTCTGTTTAGCTGTTGTCAGAAGGTACAAAATCTCGAGCTGTGACTCCAATGGAGCGTGACCAACAAGGAGAAGAGGAACCTGAGGAAATTACTTGGCTGAAACACAGTTTTAGCTCCCTCGAGCATAACCCTGACAAAGATGGATGGATAGATGGATGAATTTTTTAGTGGAAGAGACTTTACAGATAAAAACTATATTTTTCTTTTTCAGTTTTCACTTCCTGAAGCATTTGTCTTTGAAAGACTTGTTTTTTATTGCACAACTATTGTATAATAGTAATTATTATAACTCAGTGTATTAAGGTTAAGACCAGCACTGGAGTCTATTAACAAACTATAACAACAAAGACCTCACACTAACTTCATAGTGATATTGTCATTTGTTTTCCTGCACCATTTTGATCATTCAACCATTCTGCAGTGTAGGTCATAGTGGCTGAATCTGCACCAATCAAAATCTGCCTCTGAATAAGAGCTGGGTCTTAAATTGCTATTTCTTGATTTCAGTTGCATAAGAGAGTTTGTCAGAATGAGAAAAAGCAAAGGCAACATTGTCTTTAATCTGTTCAAGACTTGACACACTGACAAAAAGAGATGTAAGAAAGCAAATCCACAGCACCCTGAGGAGAAACACAGTGCATCATACAGCTGCTGTGAATGTAAGCAGACATGAAATGCAAATGAGAAAAAACTGTGCTGCAAGTTTTTTTTTTTAATATATATCAAAGTTAAAAAAAAAAAAAAAGAATCAGGGAGTTGTATAAGAATTCAACATCAATATTTACTGAACATTTGTCTTTTGTGTTGGTTTTGTTTTTGTATGGCTGCAATAAACCCGCTCCTGAACCTGACTGTTATCACCAGCTGAGGTCTCGCAGTAGTAGAGAAAGCAGGGCTGTGTTGTGAAGTCATATCTCTCTGCAATGACCTTGTTTACAGGCTTTTATAGGATTTGCTGCAGGATGACCTGAAAAGGTAAAAGTCAGTCTTAGAATTTCAGAATTTTTTAAGTTAAACTTGGTGTTGAGAGAGGAAAATCTATGAAAGGCCAAAGAAGAAAAACTATGTCAGTTGTTGTGTGGGCTGGTTATATCAAGGCGCTCCTTGGACACCAAAACACAAGTGAAAATATTGCCAAATACTGAATTATGACAGATTCAGATAACAGATATACAGTGTATTGTTAGAAGTAGAATAGAAGTTTTAATAGAAGTGACAGTAAATATCTCTACAACCCTTTCGTTGATTTTGATGATCGGCACCTCTATCAGTCAGGAGTCAAGAGAATCGAGGGATAGCCCCCAAACTCTCCTTAGAAATACCATAAGGATCCGGAAAGAAGTGAACCCCTTGGAAACTACCAGGACCTTCATGACCCATTTCAAAGGCGGTGTCATAGAACACATTAGCTTAGATTTCTTGAGCTGGAATAAAACTTTTGACTGCAAAACAACAAAAGTAAAACATGATTTATGATTGTGTGACTACTTTGTTTTAATACTTTTTGTTTGCGAGCTAGCAGATTTATTTATTTATTTATTTTTGTCCCACAGAGATGAGACAAACATCTATGCCATCTGCAGTCTCTGCTTTCATGACACCTTGCTCAACAAGGGGCTCTTGTGATGTAGAGGTTAAAAAAATGTTTCAGATGATAATTAATGTTCACAAGCAGTCCACAGATAAGTAAGGAAGACATGAACCTGTTGTAATTATTATAGTCCCTGCAAAACAAGATAACAATAACACACCAGTATTATCAACAGCCAAGTTTTTCCACCACATACCTCATATCTAAAGGAGTGGGAGTCAAACATGTTAGCACTAAGGAAGACTTTTGTGCTTAATTGATCCAACTGGGAACCATGTAGACCATTTACAATATTTGGCTTCTAGAACTCATTTTTATAAAGCCTTTTAGCCATATCGATCAGAGTGAAGGATAACCTCTATCACATGTACTGTTGTTGGCAGAATATACTTTTTGATTATTTTTTAATGAATAGAAAAATATTTTGAGACTTACAATAGTGTGTTTTTAAACTTATCTTAGGTGCCTATACTTGACAAAATGCAGTTCTCTGATCAGACCCTCATGTATAAATCTGCATTAACAAAACAAAAGTTAATTAACATTTCCAGGTAGCTTTTTTTGAAGATTTGCATTGCTCAGTGGTTTGAGTCGAAATCTGCAACCTTTGAAGCTACTTTAACTTGACAAATAAGTCACAGATAACTCTAAATTTTTTAAGATGCATCTGTCATAAATTCCCAAAATATTCCCGAAGTCTTTATATGAAATCCATACAGTAAACATGGAAAAGTTGTACATGAACTTGGAAACACAAATTTCTGGAGATTACCAGGATTGTAAATGCCATCTTGCTTAGTGCTTCCACCCTTCTAGGTTTAAGACAGAAAAGAAGCTGCAAAAGGTCTTTTGAGTGCGTAAACGTGAATGTGGATTCTCATTTGCATTAACCTCTCTGCAGTGCACTATATATCAGCACAGCTGCAACCAGGGTATGCGCAACCACCTATCATACAATTCCACACATTTTTTTCTCTATGTGACATCAACCCCCATGCAAGAGAAGATTTGGTGAATGTTATCTAATTTATGTAGATATCTATTGCTTGGTATTCAGGTCTGCACCAGCACAGATCTTGTTAATCACTTTGACAAACATTGCATCTCTAGTGCGCCATAAATCAAAGCAGGATACAGCTCTGGCTCCATCAGTAGGACCTAATCTAAATGTATCAGCTGGTGTCAACTTAGGGACACAAAATCTATATACCTCCTGCATGTATAGTTAGCATGTATAGTTTGCAAGATGACTTTTTTCCCTAACCCCCCATATAGCATGGGGTAGTGTTAAACAGTTTGTTTCTCCCATTCTCTGACCAAAGCCTTTTAGAAGGTTTCCTGGCAGAAGGTTTGTCTTTTATTTTCTATTATGAATTAAATATTGGTTCATGAGATTTGCAAATCATTACTTTCTAATTCTATTTACATTATATATAGCATCCTGCCATTTTTGGAATTTTAAAATATACTTTAAAGTACTTTGAATTGTTAATTAACAAATAAGACAAAATATTACACAACTAAGTGCTACTAAGTCCATTTTATTATTTATACCCACACACATATGTGTGTGTGTGGGGGGGGGGGGGTGTGTGTGGGTGTGTGTGTGTATAAAGTGGGATTTTCGCCTCAAATTATAAACTTATTTCTTTCATTTATTTGTTAAAAACACATTTATAAAAACATGGATTACTTATAGACATGTTATTGATCTGAGACATTGTTTTGAATATGTGTATATTTATCGCATAACTTTTTCAAAAGCTCTCAGGTCTACAGAGGATGTGGTTCCACCTTGAGGCAGAAAGCAGAACTGCAAGTTCCTGGCACTGGTTTTAGCCTCAAACTGTTGATTGGGCTTTATAAAACTGCAGTATTTAGCTTTCTCATCGCAGTTTCATGAATATATAAAACTTACTTGATATTTATATATATATATATTTATGTATGTATGTATGTGTGTGTGTGTGTGTGTGTGTGTGTGTGTGTGTGTGTGTGTGTGTGTGTGTGTGTGTGTGTGTGTGTGTGTGTGTGTATACATAATGTACACACACATTTGTTTCTCCTCAACAGGCTTGTAGAGAATTTAATTAAGAATTGAGAATTTCACCTAAATTCCAATTCAATTCTTGAACTGGAATTTGAATTTAGATTGCAAAAGGACGTGGAAATGCAATTCAAATTTGAATTGCAGGAAGTAGAATTGGAATTCCGTGAAATTCAAAGTAATTCATAATACACAATTTTTATAACATAATATTTAATAAAGAAGCTTTGCAGTATATATTGAGTGCAATATGAATTTCATACAGATATGATTCTGTGGACTGTTTGTACACAATATTTTATTATATTAAATTAATTGTTTTTTGTTTACAAATCAACATTTAAAATACACTCTATAAAACAGATTATTGAAATTGTAATAACTTTCAAATTGTGGAAAACAATAGGATGGCATTTAATTTCCCAGAATACCTTGCTCCTTGCTCTAACCACGTCTTCAATATTATTGCCCAAACATTTTGAACATTTATTTTAGACAACACGCTTGTGAAATAAGCTAATTGAGGGCCAGAGCTGTTTTGTACTCTTGATTTTTTTTGGAATCACAGCAATGTGCAAAATAACACACGTAAAAAAATGTGTGGTTGTTTGTTATGGTGAGCCAATTCCCACAACAAATGAAAGCCACAGAGCAATCTGCAGTTAATGCAGTGTTACAGTCTGTGCTTCCATAAAGGCTAGCTCAAATTTCAGACACCACCTCCAGGTGAGTGTACAGATTTGTAACCCGTTTTTCATTTTGTTGACATGACATGTATTTGCAATGGAAACTGTGAATCAGTCAGTAATAAATTCACTTTACTCTCACCACTTATGTGATATGCTACCTTATAACATACTCTTTAAAAATGTGACTATCTAAACACACTATTTCTCATTTGCTTGTGCAAGTCTTAATCATGAATCTTGAGATCATGTAAAAAAAAAGTATCCCATTCTCACTGTTATGTGATGAGAATTATTTTTTCTGAAATGCAGTTTATTCACTTCCCATAATTCCAGTTCAAATGCAATCCAACATCCTGTGGGGTGGAGTCAATTCAAATTCATTCAATGAATTGAGGTCTTAAATTTAGATTTTGTACAAGCCTGGTCCTCAGATATCATGGAAAGTGCAAGTGACATTAATACCGCTCTTACGGTAGTGGTTGGTACGATAAAAACCTATGCAATTTTTTTTTTAGTACAATAAACTAATAAAAAATTGCAGTAAAAACCACATTTTGGTCTCAGGAGTGGAGAAAAGGAGTGAGAAAAGTGAGAAGGTAATCTCTTAAAAGAAAAAATTGCCTTAAATAGTCCACTTCTTACACCCACAGAAGGAAAAGTCCTTCAAATGTCACTTTTGGAGAACTGAGGATTACAAAGTCGAGTCCTACTTTCTAGCAAACCTCTGAGAAGAGAAATTATACCTGAAGGTATATTAGGGTATTTTATTAGTAATTTAATATAAAGACCACCAACGTTTGCTCCTGGGTTATCATTTCCTGGGAATTTCATGTTGCAACTACAGCAAAAAGAAATTCAAGGCCACCAAACATGAGGAAGAAGTTAGAAGCTTCAAATATTTGAATCCCTTCATTTTGAAAGCATCATTTATTATAGTAAAATAAAAACCATCAAGTCCACCCAGAAAAACATAATCTAAACGGGCTTTATCTTTTGGACATGAGGACTTACATCCATTAATTAAACAGCATAAACTAACCTTGATTATTCTTTAGCCTTTGAGAGCAAAATTCTTCCTTTTAAAGATCTTGCAGAAAACATAAGTTTTTTTTTTTAAGATTAAAATTGGCTTACTGATTTTTCCTTGGCTAGAAATTGGTTAACAGCCAGAATAAAGAATAGACAGAAATTAAACATCCACTCAACCTTCTTTCCGGTCAGTTTAAGTACTGCAGACATTAAAACTAATATTATGGAAAATATATAAATGTGCAATAGGCTCTTGAGAAAACAGCATCAAGATTAGGCTGCTGTCACCAGGTCCAGCTTGCCATTAACTGTGGAAATGAAACAAAGTTGGAGTTCCTTGAATCAACCCCAAATGTACATATTGTGGATGTGCCATACAACCACGAATGAACAATGGACAGTCGGCTGTCTAAAGGTTTACTTTAAACATCAACTACCAATGATAGCTACCAAATTTGCCCACTGAGTAATAAAAGTTCACAAACTACAGCCTTTCATTGGACTTTAATGAGTCAACTTTGCCTTAAACAATTTATTTACACAAGTGAAAGGGTCACAAATGACTTTCTGAAATGACTAACTGCAAGCACAAAAGGTTCTCCTCTTACTTATTGAACTTACTTCTACTGCACCCTGGACCTCATGACATTTTTCTTTTACTCAAACTTATAAGGATATTAAAAGACATCACCATCACTTCTATTAAGTTCTTAAAAATCTCTCATATTTTGTCATGTTGAACACAGCTGTTAAAAAACATTGTATATTTGTTGAACATTGTTAGCAGCTCAGTCTCTCATCCAAGTGGACTTTTGGAGTACATCAGTCACCACTAAAGAAAGAAGAGTTTTTCTGAATGTCCTCTGTGATGTCCCATGAATATTTCTGTCCTTCTTGCTCTTCTACAGTAAGTTTTCACCATCATCAAATTTAGATACTAATTCCTTCTCCATTTGATCCTGGATTCACTAAGGTTGCAAGTTACACAGTCCTGCACAAATACTCACAATGTCATCAACATGTTTTACTGTATGAGGGATTACATTACTTAGAATTTTAAAACCTTTCAACCTATTAAGTGCACGTTCAAAGTGGATTTTGAAATTCGCAAAGCGACGCGTTTCTGTTACTTCATGCTCAAAAAGTTCTTTGCAGTCTTGTGTAAAAGTAGCCAAGGTCACTCCTGGAGGCAGCTCATCTGTGTTGGAAAACCCATGACCTGCTAAGATCTGATCACCAGGAATCAGGTGATCAGCAAAGCCACTGTTTTTTGTGATAAAACCATCACTGGCCTCAACACCAAACAACTTTGATACAAACATCACATAACCATTAGGGGCCATGCAATATAAGACTTTGTAGGTGTTAAGTTGTTTGGAGTTGCTGTGTATTTGTGGTACATTTTTTAAATACTTTGGTTTTTGTACGCATAATTCAGTGCACTCTACTATACATGTTACATGTGGATAATGTTCACTGAAATGTTGAGGCCTTATTCTTTTCAGTGTGTTTCTTGGTAACCAAGCAATCACATTTTCCCTCATAAACTGAGCAAGTATTGGTCTCCAGAGTGAAAAGATCTCAGAGGCTGTGCGCCTACTTATGCCAAACCTTTTACTCAAGTCTCTGAACATCAAACCCAGACGAAGTCTCATTAGAACAAGTAGTAACTGATCATGAACAGCCAGCGTCATGATCATTGGCTGTGGGACAAGAGCTACAAGGGCATACAATAGCTGCCAAAAACAATGTACTCCTATGCCTGTAAAAAACTTAGAATCTTCTTCATTCAGGTCATGGGCTGACAGTGACGGTGCAGGATCAGTTTGTGTTGCACAGTCTGTCGTCAGCTTAGAGCAATAGTTGTGTTCTGCAGCAATGGCCTGGTCCTCTGACCACTGGACGTCCACATCACTCTCAAGCAGGGGCTCAATATCAAAATGACTGACATTATCTTCTATGGCAGATTTTTCAGACTCAACACATGAGGTGTTAATTGCAAGGGACTTCAGGCATCTTCTTTTGGGGGGACCTTGACCAGACATTGCACCCTAAGAAAAAACAAAAAGCTCAATAAATGCACTTACATTTTTCATTCAAGCTAATAAAACTTATTTGAACCTAAATCAATCCATTTTGAAAACAGTAAGTAAAGTTGCTTTTAAAATTTAAATTCTTATGAAGGCATTAAGAAAAAAAAAGGGAAGAATCAAACTTACATAATGATCATAGCCCATGTGTAGTACTGGATATGGATTTTCTTTTGTTGGTTTACCCTCCGGGAAATGCACTCCACACACCTTGAATGTGGTTAAAAAAAAAATTGGGGTGAAAAGGAACTAAATAATAACTACAATATTACCTAAATGATGTGAATTCCATTACTGTAGCTTTAAATAAAGTAGCTGTGTTTTAGTAAATGTGTGGAAACATTTAAAAAGGTATAACTCCTGAAATAAATTCCTATGCAATCATCAATAAGCTATAACAGTGGTCCTCAAAGTGGGGGTGGTCAGAGGAGCTAGGGGTGCCTCAGAAAATTAGCGGGACGCTAAAAAAAAAGTGCAGCAGCAAGTTTATCATGATGACGTCATACGTGTAGACTTGGCGGTAATCAGGCTGCTCTGCTCCTCAAGTTAGCGTGTAAATAGCTAGCACAAAATGGACATGTTTTTGACAACACCAAGACCAACTGCCCTGCCATGGAGAAGTCTAAAAACTCATGGCCACTAAAATCCTAAAACATGATGCAGAAGGAGGTTTGATTTCTTTTGTTCTGTTCTTATCTGTCAACAATTTGTTTAAAAATTTATTATTCAGTGGGAACACACAGTGCTGAAAAGACAATATTTTTCTTATGCTAAACAAATATTATTGAATAGTGAATAAAAGTAAATAAATAAATAAATAAATATTACAAAACATATTTTGTAGCATTGTCTGTGGGTTTGGGGGTCCCTGGCCAGAGGCTAATGCTTTTGAAGGGCCTTGGCATGGAAAAGCTTGGGAATCCCTGTGCTATAGCACCTAAAATATTCTTAAAAACATTTAAAGAGAAAGTAGGTAAATGCAGCAAAGCTGTATTTAAAAATGATTGCTACCTTATTAGGTTATGAAAACTGCTATATTGATGTGTACACAGAGTGTTTGCAACTAATAAAGGTGAAGCAGATTTTGTTTTTCCCTTTTTTTTTGTTACTTCTAGGTATTTTGAACATTTTCCCCAAACATTTTGTTTATGATTTAATAATTCTGTTCTAAATTACCCTGTTGGTTGTATATTCAACTTGAAAATGGAAACTAAACAGGTAAATAGGTGTTTCTCAATCCTGGTCCTTAGGACCCACTGCCCTGCATGTTTTATAGGTAACCCTGCTTTAACACACCCAAATAAAATGAATGGCTCATTAACAGGTTTCCAAATAACTTGATGAGGAGATTCATTACTATGAATCTGGTGTGTTGGAGTTGGAACATGTTTAAGACTTGCAGGGCAGTGGGTCCTGTCTACCTGGACTGAGAAACACTAATAATTATCCCTCACAAATTAGATGATTTTACTTTTGCATAACTGCTGGGAAGTAGGTGGGAAAACCAGGCAAAAAAAAAAAAAAAAAAAAAAATTATTCAACTACTTTTCATTACTAATGTTGTCACTGCAACAACTACAAATAATTAAATGCTTTTGTCGTGATGTCAAAAAGGAATATAACGTAGGAAGCTGGATTAAATAAAAATAAATTCGCTACAGCCACTCACTAGTGCATTATTGCATGTGAATGACATTATTATACATTAAAAATAAAAATAAAATTAAGCTACGACCCTGCATTTAATGCCCTGATGGCGACAGGATAAAAGCTGCTTTCCAGTCTTTTGTCTTTCCTTACCTGCAGGACATCACTGTTACTTATGTCTGTGACTGTGGTCGGATTATGTTTACTTCCTAGTCCCAACGTTACATTACAAAGGCTTCATAGTGTTATATGTCACCGTTTCTTTCAGGTTAGTTCATAACTTTTAGCAACACAGTCCCCCTCGTGCCATAGTCTGCTAGCATAAACTACCGTAGCAAAATTGCTAATAAAATTTCGTTTCAAAATGTACTCTGTTCACCTAAACATACCGTGCTGTTGATGTTGGGAATAAAGTCCTTTCTGTTAATATTTTCCACCCACTTCTGCAGAACGTCTTTGTGTTCAGCCCTTCCAGGGAACCTGTGTAAACTAAACGGTCGTAGACAGGGACAGTTTTCATAAAGTAAAGGCCTGTGTTCTTTGCATTCAGTTTTGTTCCATTTCTGAAGTTTGCCGCTGCTGTTCGAACAACCAATAACTGCGCAAGTCCTTCCAGATCTACGTGACATTATTTTGTTAAAATTAACGCCTCAAAGAAAGTAAAACCTTAAGAAAATTAAAAATAATACTACAATTCACTCCGATACCTCCGTAGTCATGGCGAGGGGATGACTTCCGGTTTCAAACTAAACTGAAGTGAGTTTCTTTAGCGATAAAGAGCGATTCCACCAGAGCCGGCCCGAGGCATAAGCGAACTGCTTAGGGCCCCGTCACCACTCGGGGGTCCACAAGAGCAGTTAGGTTTTTAAGACAAATTTGTAATTTTTACCATCAAAATAAAGTTTTACATGTGTGAGCGATGATTCAAACATGCAAAAAAAATAGAAAATTTATATTATTAAAAAAAAAAAAAAAAAAAAAAAGCATTATCTAAACAGATAACTGCAGGTACAGTAATTCTACTATCTCTCCGCTCTATGCTCCATGCTCTACAGCTAATGTAGAGATGTGCAACCAAGCATGTAATGTCCAGTGTGCAGCTAAGGAGGAGGTGGAGGAACAAACCAATGTCACAAAAAGGACTTCAGGGTCGGGGGGGTTACTCCAGTCAGAAAAGTTTCCAAATATCTGACATTTTAATCCAACTGGTGGAGTATAGCCTATAAAAGCAAATTAGCTAGCTAGTTACTGGAGAATTGCTTTTAACTGGTAGATTAGTTAGCTTTAGTAAGAGTAATTGTTTAGTAGGCTAAGATTTTTGTGTTTGTGAAATACTGAACCTTAACTTTGATCAAGGTGGTTTTTCTCTACTCTGGGTCCTTGTCTTCAAAAATGTTTTTCCTTCAAAAACAACTTTAACCAATGTTTAGCTAGTTAAAGACATTTGTATTTGTTTGCTAGAAGACAAGTTTGCATAGAGTTCATAAACATTTAGAATTGTGTTAATGAATTATAGACTCAGAGATGTTGTTAAGAGCCTTGCTTGCTTTTTCATAAATAGATCTTAAGTTTCACAAATCATAAACATTGTTTAAATTACTTGTACTTGTGTACCACACTTGTATAATGACAATAAAGTCTAAGTCTAATTACCTTGAATTCTGTGTAGAATACTTCCGTCTGGGTTTACACCAGGATAGTCCAAGAGACTTGATTCGATTGGGTGGAGATTTCAGAAAAATTTCACAATGTTCTTTGGTTTGGTTTACGTTCAAACTGCACTTAACTCAAGCAGACCAAACCACCTGTGGACTATGTCACATAGTTAAAACAACTCGGGAGTATCGCTCACTAGGGGGCGATACTCCCTCAAACAACCACTGATCAACAATGAGAAGGGAGGAAGAAGAAGAAAACCTACAGGCCAGGAGTGAATTGGCATACTTCACTTCCTTTTTGGTTCAATGTGTATGGTTGTTTGCAAGTGAGCTGAGACTCCCGGCTACCAAGAGGGCCAGAGTCCACTTCTTTGTTCTGCATCAGAGTGCTGTTGGTGTTCACATTGTGTCCAACGAATCGTATTATGTGTTGAAGTGGACCATCTGTTTAACACTAGAACCGCCAACATTCCAATACCTAGAACTGCTGAACCACCTAAAGGTGACATTTAAAGAGGCCATTTTAATTCCATTTAAAGCATTTTATCATTCAGAAACTGACAAAGCCTCGATAAATAAATAACTGATTAGCAAGTGGGATTAGTTCAGGCTCATATTTCAAATAAAAAAATGTCAAATACATTACTGTTTGACAGCTGATCTATGTAAACAGCCACCAAAATTATATAAACAAAAATCAGTTTTTGAATGTTAAGTATTTTACATCAGAAATACTTATATAAACATTGGAGTCATAATTTAAAACATGTTACAAATAGGTATGAAAGGGTTGACAAAATTATTCAAATGAAAAAGGAAACGTGCAGTGACCTACTCCTCACATTCTGCACAAACGATGTACACGTTTGCTGTACACGTTTGCTGTACACTCCCCACAGACTGCACACAGAAACTTTATGCATATTCTTGTGGTTTTCGCTTTGGCACAGTTGCATTTGATGCCACAGTTTGCCCTCTTTCCCTGGTTCATGCTGAGCCTGCTTGGTGATGGTGACGGGTCTGCGATGTGCTCACTGCTCATTACGGAGCTGCTTGCAAAGCTAAAGAATGAACACACACTGGGTCATTCTGCCATCGATGCAGCTCCTGTAGAGGACCCACAAATTCAGTGCAATGATGTCCAAAATATTATAAAACACAGCAACAGGCCATTTTCTAGTTACAGCTAAAGATGAATTCTGCATCTATATCTTGTCAAGGATTTCCATTTGTAACTTGGTCCTGTTGTATTACAGTTTTTCTCATTTGCTAAAACAATAAACCCTATTGTTCGACCCAAATGCTCAGTTGCCTGAACCCACTGATTTAATCAGTCACTCCTTTGGCAAAACCATAAACGCTTTTCAGTTGTTTACACAAAACATCCCAAGACATTTTCATTGTGATGCACCTGTGTTGCATAATGGTGAGCACAGGTGGCAAAAGCCAAACACTATTAAAGCACAGGTGTCACCGGTTAATCATAACTCAAAATTGATCACACTTGTGGCTAATGATGTGAGGGAACATATATAAACCAATTCAGAGAGCACTGGTTTGTGATTCACTACAATGGATAGAAATCTGAGAGGAGGAAGAGTTTGTGTGAGAGGTGGTCGAGGTGTTCAGTGAAGACAAAGAACAGTAATATCCGATGAAATCAGAGCTACTGCGATTGACCATGTTCTTGTCCATGGTATAAGCATGAGGGAGGCCAGACAGAGGGTACAACATCAGTAGATTCACTGTGTCACTGTGTGTTAAAGAAGAGAACGGGTAATTTTTTTGACATTACTGTATGTAAATGTTGACAGCAATTACTGTATGACTACTATATACTGTACCACAATATACTAAAAGTAAATATGTTTCAGTGCATCACTGTGTCAATGTACTGTAGTATTGTAATGGAGGGTTGGACTAACTGTTTGTAGGCCTAGTATTCCATGTATCTTTCTGTAAATGCATGTTCTTTTTGTAGACTTGAAAGAGTGCCACATGGGGGGGGTGGAAGGACAGGTATGTCCCTCACACCAAGGGACCCTAAGTGTCGCTATGGCCCATGAGAAAAACACCATTAAGTTGTGAGAAATTCAGCAGATCACTGAGGACCATGTAAATTTTTAGGGTATCAGCAGTGTCAGCCTCTCTACTGTTTGTGTCCTCAAGCGCAACAGAATATGCTTGAAACGGCTGTACAGATGCCCTTTAATCGCAATTCAGACAAAGAGCGAAGATTCCAGTTTGTACAGGTTGGTGTATATCCCGACACATTCAATGTTTACTGTAAGTAGTGATTTACTGTAGTAGCCTAAATCCCTTTTTCTGAATCACTTGCAAAACCATCCACTTCTACAGAGTTTTTCAACTGGATGCAATGGAAAGACCCCATGAATACATCTACATGGATGAAGCTGAGTTTAATCTCTCCAGAAGGAGAGGCTGTAGTGTGATTGGCCAACGGGCCATTGTTCGTATCCCTGGGCAGCGTGGTGGCAATGTCACATTCTGCGCTGCCATCAGCAATCATGGGTTTGTCCACCATCATGCCAGCCTGGGGCCGTATCACACTCACCTGCTCCTCATTTTCCTCAATCACATGTGAGATGCTCTGTTAGGGCAGCAGGATGAGCATCCCATCTGTGTTATTTGGGACAATGAGTTTTCAGAGCCTTCCAGGTTTGAGTGGTTCAATATGAACCAAAGTTTTATCAAATGGTAAATGGTCTGTATTTATATAGCGCTTTACTGTACCTGGAATGATACCCAAAGCACTTTACATCATACATCACATTCACCCATTCACACACACATTCACACACTGATGGCGGAAGCTGTCATACAAGGCGCTAACCATGACCCATCAGGAGCAATTTGGGGTTTGGTGTCTTGCACAAGGACACCTCGACATGAACTCGGCTTGGCTGAAGATCAAACCGGCAACCCTCAGGCTACAAGACAACTTACCTTGGCTCGACCTTGTTGAGCCACGCAACAAGTCTTTGCCTTCCACCGAACTCCCCTTTCCTGAATCCCATTAAAGATTTCTTCTCCTCATGGTGGTGGAAAATAAGGTTTTGTGATGTAACACAGACCTTTTACCATCCTGTTCTACAGCCAAGAAAAAAGTCTAATCACACAGTTTTGCACGTTGGTGATGTAAGTGTGTATCATTATGACTGACTTCTCACCGGACAAAAAAACCCCTCCCAAAGACAGATAGCCCATAATTATAAGGGTTTTGACTGTGCCAACACTAATTGCTCTTGTTTTGGGAGGCACTGGACTAGGTGTCTGTACAGAGATTGTTATAATATTTTATAATATTTTAAGTGTGTGTTTTGTTTTGGGTTTTTTTTGGCATTGTTGGTATTGTTGTTTTTATTATTTTTGATACAGATCGAAGTGTCTGAAATGAAGAATAAAGAAAGAAAAAGATGATTGACAGCTGGGGCTATCGGGGAACGTAAACAAAAGTGGAAATAAGTGGGGGCAAATGGGAAGTAGCTACACTTATAAGGAAAATCAAAAAGCTATAGAAGGAAAGAAAGCTATAAGCAAGAGAAACAAGCAAAACGGTAATAACAAAGATATTTGGAATATCACAAAAGCAGAAGAGCAATGAATAGAAAAAAAACAAAAAAATATTAATGAAATAATGTAATAGAAACATATAAAGAAAAAAGAATACATTCAAATTCAAAACATAAATAATTAGTCTACTCATCTAAAAGATGATGAAATATATAACAAAATAAAGAAACAAAAAAAGCTTTATTTATATTTTTAATATTTTTATTTGTCTTTATGTTTTCACATTTGTTCATATTCTTAGCTTGTTATTGTTTTATTCAGGCCTACTTGTCTATGTATTTCCTTATTTATTGCTTTTCCATTTATTCTTTCTTTGTGGTGCTTCTTAAATCTCAGCCTATTTCAGAAAGTGGGTTTAGTCCAAACTCAGAGTTTGTTGATTGAAAGTTACAGGAAACTGAATATTCTGTTTCACAGAGTAAGTTTTGCTGAACTCAAGTCAGTTACCACGGTAACATACTCCATGAGACGAACTTGCTTGATGGCAGGTATTAACCCTGTGTTTATCTTCTTTAGCCTTTAGCTGAGCATTCATATTGAAGAGAATTACCGCTCATACATGACATGTCTTTTTATTTAACAACATCCTGTGCTGTGGATGTTGATGCAGTTTGTTCATTTTGGCAGTTTTCTCCTCTGCTCTGTAAACACAAGGTAGAAAATTCTGTTGACTCACTTTGATGGTTTTTACTTGTTTTAAACTTTAAATCTCAGGCTGCTGGACATCTTCTGTCTCTATGCAGCTGACAAGGTTTCTTCATCTTATAGTAAAAATGAATCATTATTTATACTCCAATATTGGAAAAAGCTGCCAGAGTCTAGGTGGCTGTAAGAGTAAGTTATGGGTTTCAGACAAGCCAAACCTCCCAGTGGCTTATAATCCTGCTAACTTGTGTGGATTATATTTTTGTATTAGATTTTTATTTGCTATCAAAATTCTTTATCCCTGTTTTGTTACATCAAGAGAAAAAAAAACAAACAACCACATGCAAATACGGGAAAAGCAAAAGAGAAGATGACACATAAATACACAAAAAAAGAAGAGTGCAACATAAAAAAATTTTTGAATAGCCATTAATGACATTTTCATCAATATTTACAGACTCACTTATCACTGTAAAATAGACAACCCTTTTATGCAAACTTTCTTGTTATCTTTTATAAAGTAGTCTTCAGGAATAGTTCTTCAGGCTTGATTAAGGACTTGAAAGACATAAAGGATTCTTCTCTGGATGTTTAATGCCTTTGTTCCTTTCTGTTTTAAGATGTCTCCAGACTTCTTTAATATTGTTGAGGTCCAGGTTCTGGCGAGGTTTCTTTACTGCAGAACATCTGTTGTCATTGATTCTCAGTCCAGTTCTGTGTCATTTTTCCATACCTTAGCTTTTTTTCTCAATTTCCCTTCAGTAAGATGGCTTCTTGACACCCACTGTTTCATGGAGACTGTTTCTTAAGAGGTTTCAGCCAACAACGGATGAATCTATTGAAGTTCCAAATCAATTTCTCAAGTCCTGTTGGGTCTTTGCTTTGCTTTTGCTTAGTCTGGATGCTGAGAAGTGAAATACAAAAAGACAAATCTTTTTGCACAGTGCTTCATATGAGAAGAATGATCATTTTCTCTCAGAGTTCCAGCAGAAGATCTCCTCAGCTCCCAGGGGTTTATAACATATGGTGTTCTTAAAATAAGAGAAGATGCTATACAGTGGTAAACATGACCTGGTCTCGGTTTTCTCCGATTTTTTTTTTCTTTAAAGATCAGTTGGTGCCATCAGATTTAAAATGAACATAAAACAGATAGACATAAGACAGATTCTTGTAGAAGAGCATTAGCTTTAGAACAGGGTATGTATTACTATGAAAATGGTTACTGTCATATTTTCTGCCGATGGCAATGAGCACCTTCACAGTGTTGAGTTAGAATCCTTTTCACCCAAAGCTGGAAAAGAGAGATTAAAAATTACATTTATCTACCAGACACTCCTCTCTGAAGTACAAAACTTTGGTCATATTTATTTGGAAAGACATCTTAACCACATAGTTTTTGTCATGGAAATCAGCAGTTAAATATCATCCATTATTTTTGCTGGATGGGAGTGGTGAAAATTGGGTTTTTCATATAGCATTACTGCCACCTAGTGTATTTGTGAAGCAACTGGATGAATGCCAGTGGTCCTCTAAAGGTGATTTTATCTTCTGGAAAAAAAAAAGTTTGAAGAGTAAGTTATGAGACAAAAAACTGTGGGAAAAACTAAAAATTGCTCTCATCTTCTTAAACATTTAGCAATTCCACATATTTCTTATGATCAGCCATATGTTGATATGCTGCAGATGTGTGATCCACAAATCCCTGCACTAAGCATGGTTGTTAGACTAAGATGAATATTTGTTTTTCTACATACACAAATAACTCAACAAAACTTGTGATGAACCTAAATTCTTGACTTGTATTGAAAGTAAGTGAGCTGGTCTTCACAGGAAGAATCCTGCTGTATAAGCAGACATGATTTCAGTGGAACGATGTGTACATTTGTTTGCAGGGTAGAAAAAAAAGTTTTTTGTGAATAGCTCAAAATCATTATTGTTCATGCAACACTTCCAAACAATGCTTCAAACATGGTTTTTAACACAGTATTTTAATAGTTTAGCATGCAAACCCTATAAAAACCATTATCTCTGAATTTCTGCACCATGAACTGAATGTAAATAAATTAACCTTTACAGCCACCAGAGGGAGGAAATGGTGTGTCCTGCAAGTAATACTGGGGTTTGTGTACCATCAGATAGAAACTGTGGTGACATAAGGCCACTGCATAGAATACTGCAGTGGTATATTGGCCATAAATGTGAATTTAATGGACAAAAATGTAACAATTCAGCTACCTTGAAAATTTTTGGTTCAAACTCAAGAACAAGGATAATTATCTAAAAAGACATGCATGTTTTCATCTTCATAAATCATGTTATATAAATAAGGTTTTGTAATGTAGCACAGGCCTGTTACCAGGCAAGAAAAAAAATCTAAAATAAATCACACATCATTGTGTGTTTCCTTGATGCGTGATGCTGCCTAAAACTGTTTTATTACAGACATAGACTATTTTCAGTGCAGCATTTTTAGCTGGAACCGCCTTACAATATAAAAACACACAAAAAAAACAGAACAGACACAGTAATAAAGACCAGCTTTATTTTGTCGTATACAAGTGGTGGATCTGCCAGCTGAAAATAAATTCAGAGCAATAAAATTCTGTAAGGCAAACATGGCATCATACATAGTTGTAATAGTAGCAAAAAAAAATTAGTTTTTCCTTTTTTGTTGTTGCACAGAACTGTTAATGTAAGGATTGGAAAAGTGCATCTGTTGCGCTACACTATCATTCTCTAGGATAAACAGATTATTAGCAGACTAATCCAATAACTTCCTGCAGCTTTTGATTTTCCCTTTTGTAAGATGTAAAATATTGTAAACTAATAATTGATGGGCAAATTCCCATAAGAGTAACCTTCATGGAAAAATCTTAAATGCACCCTAAATTAGATGTATTTTTACTCAAACTGTCAAACTGTGAACAGCTGATATGATAAAATTCCACAAGTTAAGTAATTCAACATTAAATAGAAATGGCTGGAAATTAAAACTGGGAAATATAACAAAACTTTATCTGATTACTTCAAGAAGCTTTTGACTTTGTTCCTTTTTTAAGAAGCTAGACTTGGGGTAAGATTGCATGTACTTTTTGTTGAGCAAGGATGCTATTACAAATTTCTCAGTTGCAATATCACCTGCACAATGGATGTACAAAGTCAAACTGTCTCACACTACCGTACTGTTAGACCTGGGCCCAATTATCTATTAGCTATTTATCAGTTTTTCTAAATGTCAGATCATCATAGAGAGGAATAACTCACTCTGTTATAACCACCATTTAAATCATAGGTAACCTGAGGTACAGAGCATTCTGTGAAGAAGTTAGGGAAAGTCAAAGTGCACAGTGCATTGTCATCCATGGGCCCAGAAGCATCCTCAGACTCACAGTAGATGGGAGGCTGGGCTGGGCCTGTACTCAGAATCTCTCCTTGCTTTTTAGAGGTTCCTGAACAGCTAGTCCAGGGCTCAGAATAGAAGAGACCACCAACTAAGTGGTGAGCATCGTACGAAGCAGGATCCAGAACTCCCAATTCCGGTTGTACCCGCAGAGGCATGCCTTGATAAAGGTCCTGGTCGCTTATCATGTTGCTGTAATCAGGTCCCAGGATCTCAAAGAACTCTGCAGCCTCAGGATTGCCTCGTTCAAAGTCCTTTAGTGTCATCCCGGATGTGGAGCTGACTTTAGAACAGTTAGCAGGCTCAGTAAAAAAAGATGGAGGCAGATTGCGATGCCTCAGGGGTGGCTTCTTTGCTTTCTCCCCTCTTATATCCTTCACAGGGTTGAAAAGAGCTGCCAGGCTCTTGCTCTGTAAGTTGGCCTGGACCCCATCACGCTTAGGTAGAGTTTTGCTCTGCAAAGCGCTTGGCTGAGTCAAAGGGGAACCTTGTCTTTTTACCGGGGCTTCTGCCATGTTTCCTGGTGTTATAATACCAGAGCACCTTTTGATCTGCTTCTGTAGATACTTCCGGTGGTTGACTTTCCTTTTGGATTTCACAGGCTTGTCCAGAGCCAACTTGATATTGCTGGAGGCTGAGTCTATGAAGCTCAGCAGGTCCCTAGTGGTCTCTTTGAAGTCCTCATCATTTTCTGCCTCGCCCAGGAGACTCCCATCCATACTTTTTTCCACATCATACTCCATCACAGAACCAGGGAAACAGAAACTCATGAACTGAGGGTTCATGATTGCAGTTTGAACAGCCATTACTTTGTTGAGCCCAGCGGCTACACCTGTGGCATCCACTGTGATCCCTGAACCAAAAGTTTCTTCAGAGCATGACTTCTTGTCCTTCCTGATAAACTCTTGGTCCTGATGCTGCTCCCGAAGTTGCTATAAACATTCCAGTGTAAAAGTGACGGGCTCTGCAGAAAGCAAGAAGATCTTTCAGGGGGCTGGACTGATGATGTCAGAACATCAAAGAGGAGGGGCAAAGGAACCGCAGGACTTAACTCTTTGCTTGTGCCCGACCACCTGCATCTAAGAGGGATTTGTCTGAAATTTCCTGCTGAGCTGAAGACAAAAACCTCTGTCAGAACTCTCCTCTTCTAGTTTGACTGTTTGTGTGTGCTCTGAACCACAAAAGCTTTGATGAAACTGGAGGATATTACTGTAACAGTGAGAAGAAAAGCCTCATGGCTGATGTATTAATGCAAAGCAAAGCTGTAACACAAAGTTCTCACAAAAATTTCAGTCTATCATAAACAAAACATATTTTAAAAAGAAGATAAAACACCAGAATGAATGGTATTCTTTTTTGTTTTCAGGGCATATTAAGCAAGTGTATAACCAATTATTTCTACTTTGGTGTTTCTTCTTTGAATTGCCAAATGAAAGTTATTTAATTACTGTTCATTTGCGTACTGAAAAACCCCCACAATCAAATCACAGCTTTACAGCTGTGAGAAAGACTTCTTTTCTGTGGGAAAATCTTTGTGCCCAAACAGATGCCAGTATTTGGGAGAATCCTCCCAACTGCTTGCTTGTGTCTTAATCTGCTCATGGCAAAAGTTGATTTCTAGTGCATTCCCAGGCCAGTGGGAATTTCTGCCCTGGCCTGACAACTATTATGGGCTGCCTTTGACATAAAGCCCTACAGGGTCTAAATAGCCTCTATTCTTCGTGCAGCACTGAAAGGGAGCTTTGTGCCAGAGATTCATTAAATTGCACCTCACAGCCCCTTCGTAAAATGGGTCTCAATAATGAACAGTCGATTTAACTAGAAAAGCTGCCGGAGCTGTTAAATTAAAGGGGAATAAAGTGCAGTTCAGGCTCAGTGTGCCAGAAGAAATGTTGACCTTAAGAAATCCTGGGTATGAAACTTCTGTTGTAAACAATAACGTATTTACAGGAAGTTTCTTCGCCAGCAGTGAATACAAAGAGGGATGTGTCCAACAGCCACATGGCTGAGCTACCAGCACTTATCTGAATACAAAGTGGAATTTCAAGTGGATCTTAGTCATATTCGGTTATTGTTGCTGTTCATCTTTGCATATAGATTTTAGGAAACTTCATCAGTTTCTCTGTCCCATCATTAGAGCACATAATTTTATTTCTTTTATTTAAAGAGTAAATGTGGCCTCATAAGTGAAATGACTATCTTTTCTCTAACAAATACCAATACTGAGCTGAAGCATTGACTCATTTAAGTCTAAGAGATGAAGAAAGTAGAAAATTCTGTCTTATGTTAATTAGTGGGAAGAAAAGAGACAATGAAACTGATAGTAATAATTATCCACGGGACAATACTGTGACTGATGAGAAATGCAGGCACTTTTCAGCACATGTGCTCATGTCAAAGGCTACCCACCTCTTTGCACGGCTATTTATAATGCCATGTTTGCCTTACAGAATTTTATTGCTCACCTATTACAAATCTTTTGATACATAAATCCAAGCATAAAGACTGTACATATTTATCAGAACATATCTAACAAAATGTCTTTATAAACAAATTTAAGATTCAAAACTCAATGAGACTAAAACCTAAAGCTTTATGAGCTCATTATATGTCTTGAAAGAGGAAAATAGCAGCATACATTTCATAGCATCGCTCAGATTTGGTGGAGTACTGAACTCTCTTTACCAGCACCACAACTTTGGCAAAGTGACATCATCACAGTCATGGCCCCCTTTTTTCTAGTCAGGGGGTCTTGGCTTTTGTGCTGGTAGGTCATTCAAATCACAGAGCCTGACGCACGGATCCCGGAAACAAGTTTCTATTGTTGCATTAAGGCAGAGAGAGTAGACGGGATGACTGTTGCAGACTGAGAACACAGCCGAAGAGGTTTAGTCTTGTTTGGCTTAAGATTTTTTGGGGGGGTAAAAAAAAAAAGATAATTTCAGCATCAACTGGAAATCATTAAACCATGGATTGTTTGTTGTTGTTTTTTTTAACTAGAGGTAAAGATAAATGGATTTTCTTTTTACCTGTGATCTTTGTCATTTTTTTCACAGTTGTTCCATATTGTTGAGATATTGTTTTTACCCCCCCACCGCTCTGTTCAAGAGAGTTAACTTATTCAGTAGCACCCAACCCTAAGGGGATGAGAAGGGGCTGCTCAAAACAACATGATGTGACACGCACAGGCTTAATCTCTTCCTAATAGTGTGTGGTCCCTGTCTGAGCAGGGACATACTCAAGAGGTTGAGGTTGAGCGAATACTATTAACATCTCTGATTGATGACGATTGTCAGGGACCTAAAGAGGGCCGGCAAAATGAATGACCTCTCAAAGTCCTGAGAAACATTTAAGGAGGGCATTTAATGGCAGAGGCTCCATCCTCCCCCATGTTTAGCTGCGTTTCCTTCCACTGAGATTTCTGAAATTCAGTCAAGCCTGTTTAAAAGTCTGGCTTTGTTTCCCTTATGGAAAATCAGCATGCATTCCTGAGTAGAAAATGTTTCCCCATCTGCTTCACAAAGTTACGTAATTTCAGGAACTTTTGGGTTAAAGAGGAAGACAGAAAATACTAAAAAGATGTGGAGTGAAAAGAAAAATGACAAAGCAAGAAAGCATGTTTTCATAAGCACTCAAAATTGGGGTTTTTTCTATCTTATTTCCCCATCATGAGTTTCTTGACAAAAAAAAGGACTTCAGGGTGAAGTACAAAAGGCCTCTTGGTCCCTGCTGATTCTTGCATCATCTCACCACCTCGCTCTTAACCTTCCATCAACCCTGCTCAACCTCTTCAGCACCACAGGAGTTGTATTAATAATATTGCTTGCAGGGGGGAACAAGCAGAGTCTACAGGCTGCCTTGGTGCCACAATTTAGGGTTTTAATGGCAGCCAGTGAATTAATGCATGCCAGGGGGAATCCCACAGGATGATCCACAGGGGTAAGGTCAGCAAGCGTAGCCGCAATAACCTCCCACCACTCACTTTATTGGCCTCCTCCGATTGGGTTTTTATTAAATCTCAAGCACGTGCAATTGTTCTTGCTGGGTGAAAATGGAACTTTATGGCCTCATTTTTTTTCCTAAAACATGACAAAGAGTCTCCCAGACAGAACAATGGTTCATGATCAAAACGCATAAAGATTATAAGTCTGCAGCTTTTAAATTAGTTTCATGGTAAGACATATTTTTGGGGAATGACAGAAAAATACAAATCTTAAAATTGCTCTTCTGTAAATGACAAAGTTTAATGTTGAACTTGGTGTAGTAAAAATCTTCAAAACAGGGATTTGAAAGCAAATTAAAATAAGAAAACGTGAGTCTAAGTCAATTTTATATAGAAGAAAAATTTATATTTCTCCTGTCTTTTCCCGGTGACAGTTCTGTCAGCAAATTATTTGCAGCAGTTTTTTTTTGCTGATCATAGTGGAACTTCTTGGCACGAAGCTCTTGATAATGTTTCGTTTGGCATAAATAAATGGAGTGTCTGTAAACAGGTTAAAAGAGGTCTTTTGATTTTCCAGCACCAAACACAGCAACCTGAACAAGACAGAAACTGATTTACAAAGGGACAACCTTTGGTGTTATGACAGAGCAAAAAGAAAAACAATAAAAGAAAGAAAATTAAAGCTAAATCATTGATTACATAAACATCCTGGTCAGGCAGAAGTTTGCAACTTTCTGTTTTTGGTGACAGCTGCTTCTGTTGTTTCTCTAGCTTGCTTGATCCACTCCCGAAAATACTTCAGCTCTAATGCCCGAGCAGTCCGGACTGAAGGTGGATCGAGGTTATTGCTGTAGCGGAGGTCCAAGTGATGGGCTCCGTCAGGAATCATAATGGAAACCAGAGAATCTGATATGTTGTGAGTCACTCCTCCAGCTGACCACGGATCCAGTCCTCCATTACTAAATTTCAACAAGAGACACATGCAGTGAGAACTGGACATAGCAAATACAAGAGTATTTCCAAGAAATTCTAACAGCAGACTGTAAATAAACCCCTTTTTACAAAATAAAAAAGAAAAGTTATTTTAATGGGCAGGCAGTTCATTGTGAAACCAAGTCTGTTTCATTCTGTAGCCATGCTTTTATAAAACATACAAAATGTGGTTTGGTTTTGTCTTGCTCAAACAAGCAGAGTCTTCACTGAAAAATCAGGGTGGAAGCTTTAGAACCCCTTATATATCATCAAGCATTGAATTTTCTACTTTGCCCATCTTAAATGAGCTCTGGACCACAGAACGTAGCATATCTGGATCTTATTTGTATGTATGTTCTTCTATTTGCAAGTTAAATTTTAGAATTGCATTTTTGAATGGAGTGATGTCTAACATTGATCTTTAGTGGTGTTCTTGAAGGCTATGCAGTTATTCCCACTGCTGGTTAATGCAGTTCTGCCAGAAGGCTTGAAGATCACGACCATCATGATGCTTTTGGTTTTTTAATAATTAAATGTAATGAAGATTATGAAACTTCCCATTTTTTTTGCAGTTTTACCTGATAAACACTGTGTTAACTGAACCCTTCGCTTGCACCATCATCAAAACTTTTAACTCTGCTGATTTCAGGCTTGACAACAGTTATTAGTGGCATTCAACCCATTATGACCATCAGCAAGTTTTTCTCACTGAGCCACAAAGTCATTTGTATTCCACACTTCTACCTCTAGTAGCTAACAACACCAGAAATGATGATTTGGCTGCAATAAAAGCTGTTTAAAATCTGCAGTGAAATTGCTCTCATTCAGCAAGACAAACAAGCAATGGTTACCTGAAGATGATGTTGCTATGAGAGGTGATCTCCTTTCCCCCATAGACTGTGCCAGCCCAATCAGCACGAGGTCTGATACCAAACATGGCATTACACTCGTCAGAGAAGGCCTGGAAGTTCCACTCCTCAGGCTCAAACATGTCCTGCACACCATTTGTGCACATGGGCATCACCATCTCTGTGCAGGCCTGGAAATGAGGGATTGAGTACATATTCACTCTGACAGGTAAAGCTGCCCACTGACACCTGTGTGCACTGATTTATTCAGCATAACAAGGCTGATCCCTGAGCTGTTTTACGCACCTGGTAAGTCCAGCCGAGTGCTCCGAGGCTGCTAGTTGCAGTTTGAGATGTGTTGAGACAAGAAGAGCTTCCAGTGTAGTTATAGTAGACTTTTGCTGCTTGGGAGACCCCATGCAGCAGCTGGTACTCGGGCACAGTGGAATCGAAACCAAGATATTTGCACACCACCTTAAAAACAAAACATTTTTACAGGCAATTACAGCAAATATTTGGCAAGCTGTGATATTTATTAAAAGCTTTGTGGATGATGAAAATTTAAATATCCTATTCCATTAGTTCAGAGTTGTTTACAAGACTGAAGATTGCTTTCTTGTTGCCCATAAAGTGTGTTTCCACACAAAAAGCTGTGGCGCCTAATTTGCATATGAAATTCCCTGGAATGAACTTAGATTTATTGCTCTAATCTTGGCAGTAGAGAAAGAAAATCCATTTATTTAAATGCAACAATCTGAATGATTTAACATTTAAGGGTTTGGTTATCATTACGGCTCTTTTGTTTGACCATTTGTGATTTTTCTGAATTAATAGTGTGAATGATAAATATTTGTATTTCAGCTCTTGTTTGATTTCTGTGTGTTGTTATGGTTGCAGAGGCAGAATTGGCAGTGGCTGTTGTTCTGCACTCTTTGTGAAGCAGTGAAACTGGGCTCTCTTGTTTGGAGGTTGGAGGGGAGCTGCACCAGTGCAGAGTTTGTTACTAAGGCTTTTGTTTATGGGCCGGGGAGGAGTTGGTGGTCGATGGATGAGGAGGGCCACAGACATGTCCAACCAAAGATTTATACTGTGAAGAAAAAAAAAAGACTGCAATAGCTCCAAAGCATCTTCTCCTTACTTTTCAGATAGGATTAGGCTTATACATTCATCTCTGCCAACAGATTTCCCTCCTCTAAGCCTTCAATACCCCGTTCTCACACTCACTCAGATAATCACATTAGCTTTGTCATTAAAAAAGCTCCTCTTTGCACCCACTGCCTAAACCGCTTAAACAACCCATAGGGGTCGCATACATTAAAGGCTGTGAGCCAACAAACTCAAAGTGACCATTTAGTGTTTATTTCACACGATGAAACATGATGCTCCTGGATCTATTCATCGGCTTAATAATAAATAACAAAAATGTATCACACCAGTTGAAGAATGAGATTCCTGTGAGGGCCTCTGAAGAGAAAGTTCAGAGAGAACAGCAGAGTTTGCTATATACACATGACATGCCAAGCTGACTGGCAGAATAAACTGCACCAAGTCAATCAGCCTGTGGAAACACGGCTGTACTGCCACCAGCTCATTTACATGAAAGAAAAGGACATCTTGTAACGTTGACAACAGTAAAGTCCAGCAAACAAAAACAGTTTTTCCTTCAGCACCACTGCATGATTTTTTACTTTTATTGTTATTACTTTCTCCCAACAAGTGTCTAATTTTTCTTTGTTATTGTCCCCATTAAAAAAAGAGAGGCAACCTTTTATTAATCGACCTCATGAGCTGCAATGTGCCAAAAAGTTTCTGTGGCGTCTTGTGAGCGTCCTAACAGGACGGAGATCAGGTGTAGTGCAAATGAGAGAACTAGAGGTACAACAGAAGGGAGAAACGGATGATTAAAATCTAAAGAAATCCTTACGAATATTAATCAAGTTAATTGACAGCTGTTGTAAACAAAAACTTGGAAGAACACAACAAACACTTGTAGCACAATTGGCTGAATCGCACATTCGTTGAGGACAGGCTGTTGGACTAAATTAGCTGCCTAATAAAAGTTATATTAAAGTAAAAAGTTTAATAAAAGTATACGCATTATTCATGAACTAGGATCTTTTGGCCAGTTCCTTCCTCAACCCCTCCATTTCCACCACAGGAATTAGGTGTTTAAAAGTTCTGGAGGAGATATTTCACGGCGAGTCAGCGTGCACCACCGGCTGCAGTGGTCAGTGGTCAAGCTCCAGAACGGATAAGAGGGGGGAAAGAAAAGTAGTGAATTATCAAGATGTGCCAAATAGAAGCTCAACAACAACATGCTGATTTGAATCTCAGTGGTTGTATATACCTGGATTGGCCAGCGAGGCAGTGGCTGGAGGAAACTGGCTTCGTACGGGTAGTCCACCATTGCCATATTCACCCAAGTCTCCTGAAGCCAGTTCTTGAAGATGATAACATCAATCTTATTTTTAAGGGGGGAACATAAACTGAACTCTTCAGACAGCCACTGAAGACCAGATGCTGTCAAAGGACACAGAAAAATGGTTCAAAGTTATTCATTTTGAATCACTATTTAATGCAAACCACATTTTTTAGGACTACTGCAGACACTAGAAGCCAACATTAACACAATGTCTCAACAGTCATCCATGCACTGAGTTTTCTCTGACACTGCAATGAACTGTTTAGATCCTTGGATTATAAACCTGAATATTTGCTCGCTTGTAATATAAATAATCATCAAAAACTAATATAAGGAATCCTCACTGCAGCTTGTGTGTTCCCCCGCTCCAAAACATGCTTATTCTGTAATCTTTTCTTCATATATGTTGTTAAAGATTTCACCAGAATAAGAAATACGTCTTCCCTTGATTTTATCATTTTGCTGGAGAGATTAGGAAGCTGCAATGTGAGGATATTCGAAGCAGATGAAAGTGACTGTATACTGTATAATGTTAGTACTGTCTTTTACAGCAACCATAGATAAAATATTTATTAGCTTTAACTTATGTTTCATTGTTTTTCATCAGTCATTTAATAATTAATTATAATGATTAATAGCCTTTTTTTTTTTCCTGTTGTATAGTTTCTCTACCACTAAAGACTTGATAATCTTGAGATCTTCCTACATGTTATTAATGTGCATTTATTCTTGTTAACTACAGTGAGAAACCACAGACAACAGAGAGTTATAATTGTTCCACAGCTGGAAAAAACAGTCTGTTAGTGAGTTTTCACATAAAGCATAATCTCTTTAAGCCTCTTCTCCCTGATGAACTGTTCAAATGCCAAAACCCATTTATTAACAGCTTAATATCATTAACAAATTGGCTTAATGCATTCATTCGAAATCTTAAGTTAATTAAAAAGAAAATTAATTAGGATTTCTAAAAGTACCCGTTGCAGTACATGCTATTTCTATAAAGAATTTGTAAATAATTGAATATTAGTTATTACCTTATAAAGGGCTCTTTATTAGGAAATTATATCAGTTTTCTTTTATTATACCAGTGTTATTATTAGAGTTGCAAGTATTTATTGATGACAGATTGTTTCAGTTCAAATATTAAGAAATGCTTCCTAAAATGTAGCAGAAAAAAAACCGGAGCATCTTTACAGCAGGACTTACCGGTGGAAGAGACATTATTAATAGCCTCCCATGACCTTCGGATGTTTGCGTCACAGTTAGAGCCACTTCTGGCAAAGTCTTGTGTTACTATTTTGTGAAAGTCTCCACATGGCACCATCCCTGGAAACTGCCATATGGGTGCAGAGGCAGCCAGAGCTCTGAAACACAAGAGAAAGATTTTTCACACAAAAAACACACAACACAACTCAACTGTCATCTCTAAAAAACATATTTACTGGGAGAAAATGGAAATATATTGTAACAATTGAGTTGTCACATATGTATTTTTGTATGCTCTAACATCTTACCCAACAACTACATTGGGGTATTTCATCCGTAGCCAGGCAGAGAGCATCCCTCCGTAGGAACCTCCGATGGCGATGACAGGGCTGTGCTGAGCCCAGGGTAATGTCTCCTTGAGGTTTTGAATCAGTACTGCAAAATCTGCAAGGGCCTGCTCTGAGGTCAGGTAGTTCAAATGTTTGCTGTCCTGCAAGTAAAGAATGTGTAGGCTTATCAAACTGTCATCCAGCTGTAAGATACTAACAGCTTCCACTAGCACATACCGGTATATCAGATAGTGTCATTAAAATGTTCAAATAAGCTTTTTTTTTAATAACATTTAATGAAGAATACACATCAGAAAAAAACCATGAAATCACACATTAGATCAGATTCTGATTAAGTGTGCACTTGTGACTATGCTTCTTTACTCACACTGTAAGAGTCTTGTCCAAACGGCAAGGATTCTCCATAGTAACGATGCTCTGCAAAAACCAGCATGGCACCCAACTCCTCCACAACTTCCCACATGAAACCCTGAGGCAGAATCAGTAACGTGTTGTATTAGACTGAGGAATATGTGCAACTTCGATACAGAGAACAGCTGGAAATTTACAGTGTTGTTGCAGAACCAAGTGATGTCGCCTTCATTTCCTGTGTAGAATAAAATCGGTCCATCAGGCTGCTGCCAGTGTTTGTCAGCCACAAGGTATCTCTGTTTGAAGGTCCCATCTTCAAGAAATCCAAAATGATCGATCTATAGAAAACATAAACAGGACAATACTTATATTACTTTTTAATGTTACATTGAAAAAAGACCATTGTCATTAATTTTCAATCCCCTAATATCAAAGCATGATGCCAGAGTATCTAAGACAGGATAAACAAGCATGGTTCTGCTGTTTCTATTTATTTTTTGTTTGTTTTCTCTTTCAAGTGGGAAATTGCCTAAAGGACTAGAAACTTTGGGTGAAATTTCCCTGATATCATGTGTTTCAAACAAGGAGTTGACTGCTGGGAAAATATATTATAACCCTTAAATTATATCCTCCCTCTGCTCAAATAGTATTACTGAGTCTTTCCAGGGTTATGCCTGCAGCCCTAAGCTGACTGATCAAGGACCAGCATATTCCTCTGAATACTCACAACATTTGCTTCATTTAAAATTATTTTAAAAAGCTTGTAAGTGTTTGTAAACACAATGTTGAACCCTGAGTATTCCTGCAAGAATCAGTGAGTGGGAGAAAAGTCTGTACACACTGCCAGAGTTTGATTAAATGCACACTTCCTTCTTTCCACTGTGGCTTCACTCCACTGAGTCTGGGTGCTGCAGGCAGCCCTGCAGGCTGACACACAGCAGCAATGATAGGCATTTTTAAACACTTCAGCAGACTAATTTGCCTAATCTTCACAGGATTCTGGACCCCAAGGGAAATGCAGAAAACCCCAGTGAGATTAAACCTTTCAGCTTTTTGAAAAAGTTTTAAAGTGTCAAGGAATTTTGACAAAAATTAGGTTTAAGTTCAGCTAGATGCTTTGAGCATAACAATATCTTGCACCTCTTCTTGCATAGCAATGACAGAAAGCTAATTATTGCACACATTGAGGTGGTAGGTCTAAAATACAGTCATTTGATTTTAATGGCTCAGTTCAACCAGACACCTGGACAGTTTAACATCAAACTCATACAAAACTTTGCAAAAGTACTACCTACATTTGAATTAGATAAATGTATGGAGGACTGAAACTGCCATAACTTGAAATAAATGGGAAAGGGAAAAAAAGCAAATGCATAAAAAAATAATCCTAATTTTGTTTATGTACGCATTGACTCATATGGAGAATGTGCATTTAAATTGACACGTTTGGTATAATTTCCATCTATAAAACAGCCCAATTTAATTCTTTTCTCTTCTCCCTCTAACATCTTGTCTTTACTAATTCCATCTACTCTATATATCTCTAATTTATTTCAGATTGTTGTGGTTAGAGCCATGTACTCTACTCTTCCTTTTAAGCATCTAATAATCAGCTTTTAACCGTGTCAGTTGTTGAGACTTGAGACTTGTTGAGATAAAATCCTTTTATAGCCTGTGGACACACTAATACCGAAGAACAACAGAAACTGCCATCATTAATGATTAGCAGTCAAGGTTAAATAAGGGTTTCATCTTGACCACAGTAATCTCCCTTTTAACCACAAAGCAATTATTCCACTAAATTAGAGCCTGATGATGCAAAATGTAAAATTAAACTAATCTCAGTAAAAGACTATTTTTTGAGAGGTAATAGGCTGCACTTGTAAACAAAAATTAAAAAGATAATTCAGAGGATAGCACTTTAGGGGATTTACTTCAGTCTACAGTGGGTGTTTGACTTGGGTGTGAGTACTGAATACATGGCCCCTGTAAGATGGCAGTCCTAATGTTTGATTCTTGATTAATTAGCCCCAATTTGTATCCAAAAATGCTGGCGCAAGTTTAGGGGATGCCAAATTAGTTCCACTTTGAAAATCCACTCCGAGTATCCTTTCATAAAACCTTGGGGATTCTGGGTTGTCGTCCTCTTTCAAGAATATTTCTTGTGTTCTGTACTAAGCAAAGGGAGAGAGAAACAGCAGCTTCACAGAGAAGACAACTCTGTGAGGCTTCTGCAGTTGTCCAGCTTATGAAAACAGCCCCACCAGATAATACAAAATGTTTCTGTGTTGTTTTTACCCCATCGCTACTCCTTTCCCCCCTTGATGGATACAAAGGAGGCAGCATTTTTATGAGCCAATGACAGCAAAAAGATTCTGGGGACTCAGCGTGTTCATTCAAGCCTCGACTCCTTCACATTTGGCAGTGCTTTTAAGGTCGAGGAGAGGCAGTTTAAAAGAAAAGTTCAGCACTTTGGCAGCAGAGAATATTTTTCTTACTTTTGGTCTCCCAACGTTTAACATAAGGAGTTATGAAAACAACACCATTTGCATAGATTTAGCATTGTCAGTTTTCTTATTATCAATCATTAATCTATACCAAATTGTTAATATCCAATTTTAAACTACTTAAAAGACACTAAAATTCCAATAAATAATAATAAAAACTATAATAAAAACTAAACTGGCTTACTATATAAAGGGTTTCAGCTTAAAGTATGTGAGTAATTATCTGGTCAGTATGCACATTACAAAAACCTGTGACAGTGGTTTCTTAACATATCTACACTCTGATAAGTAGTGCCACCATGTGGCTACAGCAGGCAGCACCTCATTAGTTGGCTTCCACTTAAATTCAGTAAACATGCTGTAGATCATCTACAAGAAGCTGCATCTGTTTTACAGCAAATGGAGATATGAAGGAAACAGCCGAATCACAATCTCCAGTGAACTGCAGCAGTTAATTTGAAGGATGCTAAAGAACACTTCCATTCATTGTCTGGAGGCAGAATGCAGTCAAGAGGATTTCCTGACGACAACCACTGGATCACTTGGTGCTTTCTTTATAGCAGTTTGTAATACAATGTGGAAAAAAAGGCTGCATGATAAATGATTGTTTTGAGGTAGAAGCAGACTTGCCACTGCTACCACAAAGAGCTTTAATTATTGGACTTGTCAAGAAGAGGCATACAATATCTTGTTGATGGGCAAACGGAAACCAACATGAGACAAAACTGGGGGCGTAAGAAGGGAGGAAATGGTTTTAATCTTCTTGTCAGCTTGGCTGATTAGGCAGGATGCTGGGGGTTGGAACAGGTGTGGAGTATTGTCCTCAAATCCAAACACATTTTAAGAGCATCAACATTGTAAATAGTATTTCAATATTCCCACAGTTAATGTCAGTGTCAATTAATATGTCCATAATTCCTTTGCTAAATGAGTTAATTAAAGCAATGCTGCAGCACATCTGCGTCTTGTGTAAGCTTGCACTTTGCAGATAAAAGCAGTTCATCCTACAATCAAAAACTTGGCAAACCCCCTGAAGTTTCACCTTTTTATCTTTCTACCAATTACTATGTAACACCACTTAAAAGAGCAGCGCAGACAGTGTCAAATTACTCTGGTTTGTCAAGAACTCTTGTTCCTGTGATAACAAGTCTGACTTTTAAAGTGCTGGCAAAATTGTCATAGATCTTAGTCAGCAGGAAAGTAGGTTAACTCATTACACTGCATTGAACAGCTTCCACAAGTCTGTGGAAGTTGACTAAAAAGATGAGAGGCTAATCTTCTGAAGGATATTTCCTTAGTGAGGTTTTTAGACAATCTGGTGGTTGAGAGAACTGTTGCATCAGATTAAAATGTTTCTTCCAGGAATCGTGATCACTCAGAATAGTTTTATACTGAACTGCAATGACTCCTTCCACCAAGGATACAAATGGACAGACACCATACCAGCAAAGCAGAACAGGTTCACAGAGCCACCAGATCACCTGACTTGAAGGATCAAAGGTTCTGATTTTCCCTTGGTCACAGATGGGAGTTTTCTCAGTTAGCAGCTAAACTATAATCAAGATCTTAAATGTATCCTGTGTATACATCCTGTACTTGTTCAGTACATTATTTTTTGTGATCATCATTTTACATAATTTTATTTCTCACGTTGTTAAATTGACTCCTGGATTGTAGGACAATTAAGTTTTTAGTTCTTAGTGGGTTTTTCTTGTTGTGGTTTTTTGATTATTTTTAAACATACATAATTCTTGTAAACAATATTTGCTGTCCCTCTGATTAAACAACCCCTAGATACTGGGGGCTGTTTTATTATGAACTACACTGTACAAGAATTGTGCTGTTTTAAGGTCAACTAGATTTTTTTAATTTAAGTGCTTTCAGTTTAATACAGAGTTGGTTGGTTAGTTGGTTGTCTGAACTCAACATTGCTTACTATTCTTAAGTTTTTCTGAATGGTGTCTATTCTATTCTATTCTACAGTCATTTAGCAGACGCTTTTATCCAAAGCGACTTTGGTGTCACACCAAAATATTAAACACTGTTGTGTCAATGTGAGCAATTAACTTTATCTTTAGCGTCACCGTCCCTGTCAGCTGACTTGAGAAAGCGAAACAAAGTCTTGTGATTCTATGAGTCAGCTTTACGAATCACTTCACATACAGATTACCAAACAGGCTTAAGGGACCTGAGGCCCAAGAACACAAAACAAAAATTCACTGAAAGACACACCACCATGCGAGACAAAACAAGTACAAAAGATTAAACCATTTCCAAAGAGGTACAAAGTTGCTACAAAACAAGCATGACAAGATCTAAACTGGCTGATGAAACACAAGCTGATCCAAGTGAGAAACAAGACCCCCAAAAGCACATACAAAACAAATATGAGTCTAAAATTATGCATAACGGCAAGAAATAAATGAAAAATATTTGACAAAATGTTACAAACATTTAGCAGATATACAACTAAATCTAACCTGACCACAAAGCGATACAAAATATAGCAAAATATTGGAAGCTGGGGTCACAAATCAACCACAAACTATATCTATTATTTGACACTGGTTTTCTCAAAGGTGTTAGTCTAAGAACATCTTTGTCTTAAGTAGAGCACAAATAAGAGCCTTTTACACGTCTACAGCCATCGGCTTTTTGTTTTGACTACACTATTTGCTGCATTGTGTACTATGGAATTCAGCTCAACATGCAGTTTGAACCTCCATGAAGTAACAATAAAGAGAAAATGTAAAAGCTGAATGAAGATCTTTCAAACCCCCATGAGGTAAAGCGTTTCATATTCACTGGGCCCTGGAGACCTCTTTAGGCAGAGGGCCAGGAAGGATGGCTACAGATCTGCTGGCAGGAACAGAGCCAATTGTGGTGGTTTTCCCTTCACTACAGGAAGCCAGCTGGAAACGTCTATTGTCTGCAGACACAACACATGAACTTCTATACAATTAAGTGCAGTGGGAATTTTTAGAAAGAGCAAGTGGTCCTGTAATTGGTACACTGCAAAACAATGAAGCAAAATAATGTAGTAGAAAATATAAGAGTGATTAAAATAATCACAAATAATGAGTTGTTTTCTGAAGCCCTATGTTGTACCAAACTTAATCTAATAATATTTTCATAAGGTAAACACCATTTTTCATGCAAAATAGCAGGACTACTTATACGCCAATAGATACAGTTAATTCAGCTTTAAGGTACAAATTAAGCATTAAAGCAGAAGTGAAACAGAAAGAATTAAGAGGAAGAATGTTGAGATAAATCCTCATTTTAAAAGTCTGTCATTTTAAAAGTCTGTTTTAAAGACATGCAGAAAATTTTACAGATAACTGTTTAACTCACCTTCTGGTCAAAATAAAATGTTTCATATCTGATAGGGGGCTCGCTGGAGTAACGTAGTAACCTCCGCTGGAGTAATGGAGTAAGTTGTGATTTGAGGGCGGTCACGTGTAAACAAGCGAAACACAACAATATAAGGCAAACAGCTGCAAATCTCCCAAAAATCTGTGCCCTGTTTGTAGCCATCACTCAGCTGCTGTTAAACACAGTCTTCAACCAAGTAATCTTCCGCATAAGATTAACGCAGCAGTTGATTTTCGTTCTCAATCAAGAAGAGACATGGCCCGTCTGAGGAAGTGAGATTCCCCTATCAGCAGGTCCAAAGAGGTGTTGCCACTCAGCTTGTGAACTAAACTTAGCACGAGAGCTAGGACAGTCCACTGACAAAACGGGAGGCATCGGGTTTAAAGTGTCCACACAATTATAAAACTTTTAACTGTAGTCAGGTATATATACAAACGGCGGACGACTCTTACTGTAAATTACTTGCAATGGTTCATGGGGGTGTGAGTTCTATATGGTTAAAATAAAAGTTTGGTATAAATTGTGTAGCGCTCATACAAACGAAGTGCAGCATTGAAATTGATTTTACGAACAAATAGGGGTAGTGTAGCCTACGTCGCCGAACTGTATGAGCCACATTTGATGGATTATTATCAATACGTGTTTTGCTAATTCACTTAATAGAACTTTATGGCCATTTAAGTTTCAACACGAGTGGTAGCATTTCACGGGGAAAAAAAACACTTGTCACAAAGTACAAGTTAATAGCAATCTACGTTGAGTCCTTAAGGAGAAATATTATTTTAAATTGCATGAATTATTCTTACTGTAATTTGCTTATAAAAGTGAAATTAGCGAGGGCATTATCGAACTTGCTAGCAAGATGCTGACTACGTTTGGCAAACAAGCGGTCCTCTTGTCACGTGACCTCCACTGTGAAGTTCCGTGCATTTCCGGTGAAACGTTCAAATAAAGTCGGAATTAGCAGTTATGTTATTCGTAAAATTGGCGTTGGGAAGTCAAACAAGTCAGTAAATTAGTTTCTTTATCAAGGATTACTAAAAACAAATGCATAAACAACGTCTATTTTAATCTTTGAAACGTATAGAGAAAAAAGCACTTCTGTACTTTGCACCTGCATAATTTCTTGAGTAAATTAACTTTACAAGTTTTCAAATAAATCAGCCAACTTACCATTTTTATCAAATGCAACTTTAGATAACATTTTATCCCTTATTATTGTGTAATTATTCATTGTGCGCTTCACTTGATTAAAAAGAGCTTATGTCTCTTTGTCTAATGTAAACATTTTAATTATGAGAAAATGCTTAAATGTGAGAAAAATAATTCTGTGTGTAAAAATCCCAAGCTTTCCAGATTGGATAAAACTGACTAAAATGACTATTTTCAGTAACTAAATATTTCAAATATATCTTACCAAACCCTAGTAATAAAATATAACAAATACACAATAATTAGTGTAGTTCTTTAATGTTACACAGGAGTATTTTATGGATTATTTTGTACACTTAAAAAGAAGCACAATATCCCAACAGCATGTCTGTTGTATTTCCCCATTTTGTATTGACGAGTCAATGCAAAGGATAAACCACAAGTAACTGCAATTAAATCTAAGTTACAAGGCAAAACAGAATGCTCACCATTCTTACAAAGGGATTACTGAAAATACAAAATTATAAAAGCAAAGTGCCAAGATGTACTACAGTACTGAATCTGTACAACAAAAAACTAAATGTTACAATAAAATTAAAAATAATAAGTGTGCAGTATATGGCATTGTGCAATACGGTAGACTGCAGTTATGGCAAATAAAGGAAAGAACTTTAAACATTACAATTAATGGCTAATCATGCTGAACAAGAAGTTATAATTTGATGGTAAAAGCATATGAAATATAACAAGTTATTTAGAACTACATGGTCATGCCCCTTAAAAACAATGTCATGGCTAGGCAGCAGCAACAAATGCAGAAATATTCACGTGAATGGATAACAAAAACTGCTGACATTAAAAAAAGAATTCTCAATTGATTAAACTACTTAATGTTTCTTCTGATAGCAACCTTTCCAACTCTTACAAATTAAATCAACTATCACAAGCACTTCAAACTTACTAAAAACATAATAGTATCACAGAATACCATAGTACTTACACATGTGTTTCGGTTTTTGTTATCTGACAAAAACATATTCTAGCAGCAAGTAAAAGAACGTCTATTGGGAACAAATTTTCACAGTATGCAATGCCAGGTGCAAAAAAATATTTGGAAATTAAATTTTTAATATAACACTGGATGTGATTCTCAGAGCAGAGGAAACTGTAGTGGAAAATAAATGTGCAACAGATTTTAGGGGACGTTTTGCAAAGCTTTCCTTAGAAGTTGATCAAACTTTGTAATCTCACAAATGTACTGTATGTAAACATGTCCGATAACCGATAACCGATAACCTCCAACCATCATGAAACTATGAGTCAGCTATGTAGCGTCTCTAACAAAATACCTGACAGAGCTTTTCACTCGCATAATACTGCTGGTGAATACTGACATTTGATGAAAATGTATTATAAAGCCCAAACAGGGAAATCCTGACTTTCATCATGGTGAGGATAAAATGGAGCCCTAAGATTCCTGGATGTATCAGACAAACAATTCTTGTTCCAGTGAGGATAGTGTTCTCAGAAATGGCAGCATCATAAAATGCTTGTTCCTGGAGGGCCAAACTAAATTTGACTAACTCCTTTGTACAGCTTAAAAAAGGCATGGGACTACAAATGACCAAACTAAGTGGTGGCTTTCTACCATCTTAGTGGGACGGAGGCATTGGGGCTCAGCCATCTACCATCTAGTCAATGGCTACTGAGTTACCATGGCTAGGCAGCTGAGCTCCCTTTAATTGAGACTGCAGCAGTTCAAATAACTGATGGTTTTACCCTCGCCAGGCATTGGGGCAGTGTCATTGTTATCCAGCTTGTTCTGCTTGGCCTCTCGAATGAGTTCACACGCTAGGTCAAGAAAAAGTTTCTCGACATTGTCAGACTCTTTGGCTGACGTCTCCAGATACAGCATACTCTGAGCTTCGGCAAAGTCTTCAGCCCTCTGTCTCAGAACCTCTCTCTTCTCTGCAAGATCTATCTTATTACCTAAAAAAATAAATAAATAAACAACAACAGAGAATTAATCAATCAGTTAATCAAAAGACAGCTTGGCTTCTTAAATCACATCATTTTGAGCAAAAGTCTGAGTAGTGATGAGTGTGCATAATGAAACAGATGGGAATGGAGGTGTATGTACGTGCTTCCACGTGTAGAATGAATTTTAGTGAGGAATATGTGTGAGCTTTGTATTTCAGTAGAATGATTCTTTTCCCAGAAATGGCAAGATTTTCAAAGAGATCAAAAAACACAAAAGTGGTTCTAAGTATGACAAACCAGTTCAAAGAATTGGGTGCACTGTAGACAAAAAACAGACAATTGAAAGTACAAAGTAAGGCTTTCTCACCGACTAATATAGTCACCACTTGGTTGTTGGCATACTGCTCAATCTCCCTCAGCCACTCTGGAAGGCACCTGAAGGAGTCCTCACAGGTAATGTCATATGTAAGAATGAGGGCATTGGCACTACGGTAATAACTCTGAGTAATGGAGCGAAATCTCTCCTGTCCAGCTGTGTCCCATATCTGTAACTGGAAAAGACAACATATCATGATGGCAAGTGTGCCATCAAAACTATTACAAGTCATAAATGCATGCTCATTTAAACTTTTAAAAGATCACTGTAATCTCTGTGTACCTTGACCTTTTCCCCTTTGATTTCCACAGTTTTAATCATGAAATCTACTCCAATTGTAGCCCCTTGTCCAGGTGGGAAAAGGCCCTATAATTATAATTATAGTAATAATAATAATAAAAATAATAAATTAGTAAAATACATACTCTGACTTTGATATCCAATAACTTTAACATAGACAAATACAAACCTGAGTAAAGCGCCGGACGAGACATGTCTTCCCAACTCCAGCATTTCCTATGAGAACTATTTTAAACAGGTAGTCATAATCTTCCATGCTCATATTAAACTGAGAAAAATAAAAGGAACAAAATAGATATGTGGTTAGTGAAGAGACAATGAAGCAAAGACCTGTTGAGAAACCGGCACACAAGGCAGCATCCTCTGAGCTCCAATCCCAGATTACATGTGACCTGAATAAACTTCTACTTTATACTAAATAAAGTGACTTGCTTTAGGTCTTTAGTGTGTGAATTTGAGTAACAAAAAACACAGTTTGCATTGCAGACAATAAGCTCGTGCTATCTTACAATCTCTGATGTTGTTTAAGCACTCGTTTTGTTTATTTTGTGTATTAATACTAAATATTGTACATGTAAGAAAAAAAAAGTTTCATCACTTAGAAATTCCAGTTTTAACATATCCGTAACCTAAAATATTTCTTTTTCATCCGCATGTGTAATTTCAGGTAAACATAGATCATATTGTGTTTGCACTGCAGTATCGTTACATTTGTTCCATGACCAATCGGATAAAACCTTTCTTAGCGTGCGTGAAAATAGAATAAATCACTGTAAAATAGAATAAATCACTGTAAAAATGGTTCTTTGCTTAAGCAAACAAACTGTTGCAAGAAGACACCCATTACGAACCATCTTCATGCCACAGTTTGGGAGCTTTAATTTAACCGTAGCTTGCATTTAAATTCAATTAATTCCCGTGATACTTTTTCCGAATTTTCCTTTACTTTTGGTGAATCCAAAGAAATCTAGTCTACGATATATATTTAATCTCAGTTTGCGTATCACTTCTTGTTAATGATTAATTCGGAATCCGACTTAATAGCTACAACGGCGAAGCTAGCTACAGTAGCAACTAGCCGCTACCGTGCGATTCTAGCCATTTTGGCACTATCTGCAGATGCAGGAGGGGGAAAAAAAATCAAAGCCAGCTTTGAGCCTGGAAATAGTTTGCACTTACCAAAAACACGGGGATATCCCCGGACTTACAGCTATTTAGTATGCATAGGTCACCTTTTTAAAAAGGCATAGCCGCTGCTGGGCAGGGCATAATTCCCCTGGCTGTGTTGTGTGTATCCTCAGCAGCCCAGTAGCAGCAGCAGGCTGTCTGATAAAGGAGGAGGTGAGGAAGAGGAGAGAGGAGGAGGGGTATAGCACTGAATGATGTCATTAGTTCTACATCCACTTTCGTACAGCTTTTCCTCCTTTAAGCCTTTTTTCCAACTCACTTAATAACAGTTTTATTATTATTATTATTATTATTATTATTATTATTATTATTATTATTATTATTATTATTATTATTATAGAAACTTATGTTGCTTTCGGCTCTGTCGCAATACATAACTTGGAGGGAAGGCTGACTTTTATCGCAAAAGTTATTACTAGTACTAGCTTTACCAATTGTTACATGTGGCAATCTGACTCTAATGGTGTCAGAGACTACCAACGTAACTGTTTGGTAGCAGTCTGTAGCAAATACCTGTCAATACCTGCAACTTGTGCCTTTTGGCGTTGGTTGCTAGGAGACTAATGAGTGGAATAGAAGCAACTCTCCTTGTTGCACCCGAACTTTTTATTCGGTTGCACACCATGCCCTTGACTTCCTACAAGAGGTGATAGCTGAGAAGTAGGAGCACACAAAACGGAGGTCACAAAAACTGCAAATTTCAGGTTAACCTATACGCCATGGGGTTTTTTCCTGACGAGGGAAAGTCTCTCCCTCCTCCGGGAATCGTGAACAGGAACTCTGTGTGGTTGGGCGGTATAGGCTGGATCTCTGCAATACTTCACAATGGTCTGAACCGCAGGCCACCGTTGAAATCAGGTTAGCATTGTAGCTGTTTTCCTTATTTGCAAGCACACAAGTGAAAACAACATTTAATTGTTTCCCTTACAATACAGTTACCTCTTAGTCCTTTCCAGCATGACTAATGTGCTCAAATATTCTGTCATTTTGTTTATATTAACTCGTTGTGTAAAAATGGGTTTATATTTATTCGTTCTTACAGCAGTGCCGTCCTTCCTTAGTTCCACTGTTAGCATAATGAAATGAGCTTAAAACAGATTGATAGTATTTGTCCTATTTTTTCATCTAGGTGTTCATCGACAAGTCCTTCTGGCAACAATTGGCTGGTTTATTGGCTACCATGTTACGAAATATGAAAATTACACTTATGCCAGGCGGGATCGAGACATGAATGAGTACATCAGACTCCACCCAGATAAATTTGAACCAAAAGGTAAGTCAGATATAGGTGTCATCCATTTTTTCATATGTTGTGATTTTTGCTTAAAGTTGCCTCAAACGCCTCTTTTTGTTGATGGACATGACGTCATTTTTATTTATTTATTAAATATGTTTGGCTGTGTTTACAGACAGAAAAATGCAGCAGTTTCTCTATATGTAATAATTAAGAACTTTGCGTTGGACGTGCATTTTTATTTCCTATTCATTTGTTTTTACTCTCTTTTTTCCATATATACTGTCATGATCATCACAAGAAAGGCTGCTCTAAACATTTATTTTTGTGGTTTGCACTGCCATAAGTTTGCAGCATTTAAAATGAGTTTATTTTATTTCACCAGAAAAGAAGACTTTTGCAGAGATTGTCGAGCCCTTCCATCCTGCGCGTTAAGCTTCAGCGGCTGCTTAGATGACAAAGAGAGAAGAGGCTGTCTTCAGCAGCTTTCTTTACGAAATCTATCATATTGTGTAAAATATTGGTATGTAAATAAATCGCAGTACCCAAGTTTTTAATTTTCTGTTTGACGTCTTCTTGAGCACTGAACTTTATTTTTTGTGTTCAATCATAAACAAGGTCACACAACTGCTGTTTCATGACAAAAATAATGATGAAGTATAACTGATCAGTTTTGGCAAAGCACGTTTATTTCCTATTCAGTATGTTAGAAGCTTGAGCTCAGTAAATGAAACAGCTCAAATATTTGAGATTTCAATGTGATTTTAAAAACACCAGATGTTTTATTTGTCTGTATACCATAGTTTTATCATTAATTTGCCACTCCAACTATCTCCAAGTACTTCTTAGTGATGCTCTGAGTCTTCTTCGTGAGGTCATTCATCACAGAAAACAGTCCTTTCAAATGAAAGTGGAAGAGGGCTTCAGGATCCGTGTCCAAGTAAGGCTCCATGGTCAGATTGAGTGCTGTATTCTTGGCCTTGCGGTCGTCTGAAGGAGCCAGACTGCTCTCCACTGTGTTCCGAATTGCCTTGAGCATCAAATAGTTAGCATACAGATCTCTGCAGGTTTCTTCTGCTGCTTCACAGTCACACACCTCCTCAGAAGGCACATCTCGCAACAGGCTCGGCAGGAGAATGGTCAGCTCCATGTTCCTGACAGCAGTGCTGTATCGTTTCAGAGTCAAGATCAGACTGTTTCTGCTGAATTTGGATTCGGAAGACTGCATGTTTTTAGATGAATGTGGATGGCTGTTCCTGATCTGTAGTGGCAGACCTTAGGGAGCAGTGTGCAGTGCAAGCCCGTGGGAGCAGACACAGGAGTTTATATGATGAGCCCTTGTGGGTCAATCAGTGCATTTACGCAAGTGAATCATCCGATGCATATGAGTGTCATGTGAAGCCAAACTCTTATCTTTATTTGATTTGCACAACCCACAGTGTCTGGGACTTTTTTTTTTCAAATAATTTCTTAACAGTGGGCACAAAATTGTACTTCTGTCAAATCATTAACCACATAGACCATCATTCTGAATGCTGTCGGAGTGTGGGCTCATGGTTTTATATTGACAAACTGTGACCTTTTAACAGGTACTAAAAATGTCCCACAGCTACAGAACATCCTGAAAGTGTCTGGGAACTTAGTGATACTATCCTTTTTTGACCTTGGCTTCAAAAAGTCCTAACATAACAGTTGCTGTCACAAGATGGCATTCTTGAGCTCTTTCAATAATGAAATGTCTAAACTGCATTCATCAGCTCTTTATTTACAATGATGCTGCTTGCTACGTGAGATATACATTTATGTAATCTGTTTCAAACCCTATTATCTACCATTTTAACATAGTAACTACAATTTACAACTTGTATATGCATTAGAATGTAGTAATTTTTTATATCACAAAACAGTCATTTAAGAACAGTTCAGTTTATTAGGTGTGAAACATGATTTTTCCCAGTCTGCATTTTAATCTAAGGAGAGATTTTGTTCTGATTTTTATTTAAAAAAAAGACCAGTTTTTAGCAAAAACCTGGATTTTAAGGCAACTTTGTAACCTTAACAGTAGCAAAATGTGAAACATCACTTTTCTGTACATATGTGTCTTTACGTATTTATGGTATTTATGGTCAATCCCCAGGTTTAATTTAGTTTGTTTTTTGTTTTGCTTTTTTTTAACCACCAGTATAGTTTATACAGACCAACAATTAAAAATACAAAGCATTTGTGAGTGTTTTAGATGTTAATCATACAGCAGTAACTCCTAAATGCTAATCCATTGAAAGGTTGCCAGTGCAAGTGGTGCATTTTGTAATATTTAGCAAGATTTTTATATTGTACTTGGCAGTTTTAAGCTAAACTAGTCAGAATTCAGTTTTATATAAATAACTTCAATTATAATTTGATATAAATTATGGATGAAAATGAAATAAGCTGTTTAAATGAAGACACCAATACATTTTAATGTGCTCTCAATTAAATAAAATGACTTTTTCACCCTGTTTTGCACCACCTGGAACCATAATGAGAACCTTGGAGATTATTTGCCTCCATTCACTGAAATATACCAAACAAATGTCTTGCAAAATGATTTTGAACATACACAAACCTGTACAGTAAATGTCAGAATGCTAGCAGAGGAGGAAAGGGTGCAGTCAGTCAGTTCGGACTTAATTGTTTCCAGTACAGTCTTTTACTCAACGCTCAATCCTCAGTGTAATCCTGTTTATTGAGTCCCAACTCAGCTCGCAGCTTTTGTCTGTTGACCGTTGATGATGATTTCTAGGACGTGGGTAAGATCCATCATCTTAGTGAGCATTTCCATGATATCAGGATGCTCCCTTGCTCCACTTATGAACTCCTCCAGTGTCAGTTCACCTGAGAGGATAAAACCAAAAAAATAAAAAGCATCTTACAAAATTAGAATATTGCTGGGTTTTTCATAATAGGGGATAATTTTTACACCAATAAATCACAAACAACGTATGCTTTATTTCAGTTGCAAGGATTATTTATTACCTTCTCCATTGACATCAATTTTCTCATAAATGAGAGTCACAATCTCGTCTGGAGGGACGTCATAACTTCTAGTGATATCTTGAATAGCCTGAGAGGAGTTTTCCAGAGGTTAGTGAAGTTTGCAGCAGGATGAGTAACATATAAAAGCATAAAACAGAGTACTGGTTGCAGCCTGAACTGCACTAATCTGAAGTGCATTTTATAATAAATAGGTCATGATCTGGTATGAGCAGGTGAAAATGTGTCAGATATTCAGGATGGTTGTTCTGTGACCTACTCAGTCTATGAATTAGGTCACATCAAAGACATTGTTTATCGGTGAGGTAAGCTGTGTCTGGATTAAATGTCATGAATAGCTTATGACATGGCATCTTAGCATATTTGCCGTTTCAGAGCTAATCTTTTTGACCCAAGAATCTACAAGTGCCTCATTTCCACAAATGTTAAAGTCTGGTTATGAAACATACCTTAAATATAGTCTCCAGTTCATCCTTGTCAATTTTCCCATTTCCATCTTGATCAAAAAGCTTGAAGTACCACTTTAATTTCTGATTTATTTCTCCTTTCAGTAATAAACTTATAGCTGCAATGTATTCAACAAAATCTATATATCCATCCTAGATGGAGAAAGACAAAAAAAAGATGGTAAATCTCTTGGTCTGCACTGCATTATCAACATTTATTCAAATTAAATTCCTATTTTCTTTTAAGTAAGACCACTTAAATCATTCAACATTTTCCCAGAAAAAGTAAGAATTGCAATCATAGACACTAAGCTATCTATTTTTAACTTATTTATCTAGTGTCATTAATGAGCTACAGTCTACCAATGTGCAATCTAATTTCATCTGCTTCCTTACACAAAATCAAATATAACTGATCATGTCTGTTGTTTTGTATTGAAATGCTGTATTTTTAAACATTTATTTATCTAAACGTCAAAAATTTTATTTTCTACTTCAAAGTTGAGAATCAGTGATAACAGTAAGGTGTATCAATGGTTTATTTAAAGCATAGAAATCAGAAATGTCTTGCAGTATTTTCTTACCCCATCCATGTCGAAGGTGAAGAAGACTTGGTCTACATAACTGCTGGCCTCCTCTGTCATACCGTTCATTTCAAGCATTGTCTTAAGCTCAAACAGTGTGATGAGTCCTGATGGAGATTCCCTCATGAATTTTGTGTACCAGTGGTGCATGTCCTCCTCCAGGATATCATCCAGGCTTGAGCCGTGAGAACCCATTATTCCTTTAAAGGATTGTGATTTTTTCCTCACGAAACCAGCAGACACCTTTGTCACGAATCCTGCAAAAATCTGGCAGGGAACCTGTCTCTGGCAAAGACTGTGGCACCAGCACCTCTGAAGTCTGACTGAAACCTGACGCAAATTCTGCCCTAATCTTTAAGCCAAAAGGAGAGATAACCCCTTAATGGGATAACTGTAGAAGTCTTCCTGGAACCTCAGGACTTTGCATTCTTGACTGAAGAAGGGCTTGGCACCAATGTTCTATATGACAGGATAAAAATGTGGCACAAAGGAGGTTCCTAAAGGTTTTGCTCTGAAAGATGTGCAAATATTAAAATAACTATACAAAATTGCACTTTTTGTATTAGTTTCTTCATATATGACTTATTATTTTTATGTATTTTACAATTCCTATACAATCTGCCCAATACCAGCAATTTCCCCCGCAAATTTATATTTATTCCTTTTTTTTTTTTTTTTTTTACATTTTAAAAAATATTTGACAAATAAAAGAAAATATTTTTAAAAGTACATCCATTCATTTAATGTCTTTCTTTTATATTTCTTTTATATTTTCTTTGAAATGATATAACAATGTATAAATACCCCTGATTAAAAGGTTAACACCCCTACAGTTCTTCAAGGATTTATCCAGGGGAATACTTCTTGGAGCCAGATCAACATCCTCTTTTATAAACATGCAGGCAAACTTGACTTTAACTCAAATTAAACATGTGGCAATTTTGCACATTTGTTTTACAAGAATCCCAGTTATGATTGATATGGCCTAATGATGTAAAGATGTAATTTTGTAACAGGGTCAAAACATAAACAATACTTAAAACACATTAGGTTTAGCATAAGAATGTCCATGCATGTTCACATCTTTGTTGTTTGTGCAAAGTTTTCAAAGAGACACCGAACAATAACTATAAAAAAATGAAGTACAGAGGCATCTTCTTTCTCATCTTCATTACTTAACACGATTATTTTCAAAGACAAGAACAAAAAAAGGTGTCATCTTTTTCTGGTTGTTAATGCTAAGAAATAAAATGATGTTAACATTTCAAGGGGAAGGAGTTTTTTATTATTATTATTATTTATTTTTTATTTTTTAACTATGTTAAACATCCAAAAATCTCAATAAACCACATAAAAATTTAGAGTTTAAGTGTTGAAAGGTATAATATTTTGCATGAACTTCTTTTTATGGATTAACTATATTTAATTGCTCTTTTTCTTTCATTGACATGCACATTAGTGTACATGCCAGTAAATACACCAGTGTTTGCCAGTATTATTTTCCAGCTGGTTTACAAAGACAAAATGTGACATTAGTTACAATGGTTAAATTTAGAATTGAAGACTACAAGCCATTAAAGCAAAACAATACAACAACAGCACCTTTTAAAGGCAAAAATTACACACTGCAAATAAAAACTGGTACAATTTCAAATCATGATTTGTGACCAGTTCAGTTTTGCACAGGTACACAGGAGCCTTAGTAGTAGCCACTGCTGTTTAGAGGAACAAAGCAATCAAAGCTTAGTGCTTGTTATAGTAAATCTGGCTTTAGACGACTGACAATTCTCAAAATAGGATTGGAAGAGGTGCCGCCAGTGTAGGTAGCTAATATCTATTGGCCTATCGGACATTTACAACCAGAGTAATTGTTGATCTTGCATTGCTGCCAGCAATTAACAAGGATTAGTATTAACCTCAGCAGAACAGAGTGAGCCAGAGAAAAATATCTCAGTCCTCAATACACAACAGCCATCCAAAGTCAACTGGAATTATCCTGTCAGGCTCAAAAAGTGCAATGTAAATGTGCAAAATGCAAAATCTCTAACAGAGATGCAACATTTTTTCCTTTGTTGGTAATGGGTAACCCTGGATTAAACGCTGGTAATTAGTCTTGATGTAGAATTGTGAACCAAAAGGAGAAGGAGTCCTGACTGAGACCAAAGTAGACAAAAGTGTGTATAATTTTTTTTTTCAATAAAGAACGAGAGCAGAGCGTGGAGTGAATATTCTTCAATGTTAAAACATGGCTGGTTCAATCCTCAACAATCCCTGTGTCCGTGGGCAGGATAGTTAACCCCACATTGGCCCTTGTGTGCTCCTTACTTTGAAGTTGCTTTGGATAAAACATCTGCTAAATCAGTGTATCATAAATGACCTGATTGTTGACAATAAACAGGACAAAACCAGACAGAGCAACATGTTTGACCGTTTCATCAAAACGGGAAAACCTCAGAAACCGGGAAAGGTGAAAAGCCAAAATAATGAATTGCTTTGTTTCAGCATGACAACTATGCATTTATTAATGTGTTTCTGTTATTTTCTAACATAGACCAAAAAGAGATGCAATACCATTAAAAAGACTGGGTTGGTAGGCTTCCTGTATTTTGACTGCATTGCAGGACTAGTGATAAAATGGCTGGATAGCTCAGTTAGCAGGGCAACCGTCCATCCCACAGGGGACGAATATTGACACCTTCCAGTTGGGTTCTTAGGCAGGACCTATAACGCTACTGCTTAACTACCTTCAGATGTAAGTCGCTTTGAAGAAATTTAGCTTCTGCTAAATGACTGCAGAATAAAGACCTATGATCAATTTTTGACTGTATCTAAAGAGTAAAAAAGACTAACTGAACAGTCTTTTGATGTAGGGAGACAAAAAATATACACTCCTTGGCAAAACAGTAAGGAACAGTGATGGCAGTTATTTCTTTCTTTCTTTCTTTCTTTCTTTCTTTCTTTCTTTCTTTGTTTTGCTATAGACTGCAAACATTCAGGTTTTATATTTAAAGATAAATATGAGCCAAAAGATCAACATTTCAATTTTTATTTTTAGGTATGTACATCTGGATTTGATGCACAACTGGAGATATGGCATTTTTGTAACAAAACACACATTTCCTGAGTAAACAGAAGTGTAACCATACAAGTTCATCTGTGAAATGCAGTGGAGGTAACATCATGGCTTGGGCTTGCATGGCTTCTTCTGGAACCACCTCAATCTTCACTGATGATGTGACACATGAATGCCACAATGAAATGAACACAGAAGTTTACAAAAGCCTTTTGTCTGCCAGTTTAAAGACGGATGGAACCAAACTGATTGGACGATCCTTTATCCTGCAGCAGGATAATGACCCCAAACACACTGCCAAAGAAACACAGGAGTTCAAAGTGGAAGATTTTAGACTTTAAATCTTCAGATTTAAACCTCATAGAGCAGCATTTTACCTGCTGAAGAAGACCCCCCCCCCAAAAAAAAACAAAAAAACAAATAGCAACTGAAACAGGGTAAGATGAAAGCCTGGAAAAGCATCTCAAAAGAAGAATTAAAAAATTTAGTGATGTTAATGGGTCACAGGCTTGATGCAAACAAGGCGTTTGCAACTAACAAGATGCTTGTGTATCCACATTAAACACATTGGTACCAATATTGGAAGGCTGACATGTGGGTTACAGCCAGAAAAGTGTGCAATCTGATGTACTGATTCAGTTATGCTTGTGTAAAATGTGAATGATTTACCCCAAATGTAATAAACTGCAATAACCCTCGTCTTATCCTTATTCTTTGCTTGTGGGACATGAACGCCCTCTGCTGTTCAGCCCATAAAAGATTCAAAGAATGTTTTGCTATGAGAAAAACAGGTCCTACTGAGATGAATCAAGTAAAAAATTACATGTATCAAGAGGCATGAACTGTGTGTAGAATATATATTTTGTAAAGGTATATAACATTGTCAGTTAAGTAAGAAAAAATATATATATAGTGTTGTCCTAGTGTCTGAGGCATCTTAGGAACATGTTTCAAGGTAACTCCACTGACTATTTGCAAATGATATCAGTTGAGGCAATCTAACTGCACAGGTGTGTAAATATAAACATGTGCCTTTTCCATCAAAATGCAGCTTGTCACAGTAGTTTCTCATATGCACAAACAAATAAATCACAGTGAAAGAGCATGAAAATAAAAATGACAGCAGTGGCACTTAATCAGCGCCTGTGGGTGAGTGCAGGGTCAGCTTCATGCTGCATGTGCAAACCTCACAGATATATATCAGTGTCTCTGTTGATGTGTGAGCATATTTCATTAGTGCATTGAAGACATTTCTAGGGAAACTGGAACAATATAGAAATTCCTCAACTCCACCGGATCCTGGTCATAAAGGAACTGTCTGAACACGTTGTACACCACCTCCCTGCTCAGAGTGAAGTTTCTCAACTCCTCCTGCTCCTCTTCTGGCAAGAGAAACATCAGGTTGTACTTCATGACAATGGAGTCATTCCTGCAGTGAAAGAGAAACAGTTCAACATGTTTCATGTAGCAAATGGAAAACTAGTCTGTAACCACCGAGTGTGATGTTTATTTACCTGGAATCATTTATCTCAGCCTTAGAGAAGTACCGCCCCAGAGCAGGAGAGGATCTGTAGAGATCAGTCAGCTGGGTGGGGCAGGTTGAAACATGCAAAAGCAAATGAGAAAGTACTGCTTTTACTGACAACAATCTATTGTTTTCCTTCGAGTTTCATTCTGTGAGTAAAGGCTTACAAGTCAGATCCTCGTAAATGGCAATACTTTCAGTAAAATGAAATCATACATGTAACTCTAACTAAATAAATTCATTGTGTTGAAGATTTAGTAGCACAATAAAAAATTAAGCCTTAAAAAAGCCTTACAAACTTTATATGCATCAATAATATTATTTTTAATTGCATTTCTTTACTCATTTTTGCAGCTTTCTGTAGGTCTTTAAAGTAAACACAGAAATTTTATTGTAATGACCTTACTCTGTCTTCATAACAGAGCCATTCACTTTTACTTTTAAACATGAAACACACAAGCATCTTTACACAGCTACATAAAGGTACCAGTTTGTTCTACTTCAGTAAATAACAATGAGAATCTCTGTGTTTTCATGACTTTAAACGGTGTTAGAAGCTGTATTTTAAATCTACTGACTGCATGTCAACAGTGTTTTGCTGCTGTGTTACTAAAGCATCCCAAAAGGGACAAACCTGGAGATATTTTTGCAGCTTCTGTCATTTTTTCTTGCCTGTTTGAAAAGAGATGCAAAGATGGGAAAGTACCATTTTAGTACTAGATGTCACTCAGTTCTACACAATGACCCTTTGCTGTATATATGCATCAATCATTTTTTCATTTGAGATGAAAAAGAACCTTAAGATGCCTTGTAAATAGTCCAGCTTTTTAGTGCTAATAGGGAATCCACTGTATGGGCTTCTAAAGAAAGTAAAAAAAAAAAAAAATCAAGTGTTGACATTAACTTCTGCCACTATTCCCAAGTACAGACCCAGTCCTATTTGGGAATGTGGTTCAGTCATTTTGGCTTGTCTAACCTGACTTTCAGGATCAAACTTAGACTTGAATTGGCATGCTAGAACTAAAGCTAGGGCTGTTTTGCAACCTTAACATTTATATTCATCTATAAATATGCATTTTGCCTCAGGGTAAGGGAGCAGAATATTTTCACTTTGCAATCTTTGCAACACTTTGCCCCCAACATTACCCTGACAATCTGAGCATAATGAGTACTATAGTAGTTTGTGATACTATATTAATGGTGGTGTGATTGCCAAAGATTTTTTGTACCAATGCAGTGATACAATACATTAATCCATCATGTTAAGTACACACAATAACTGCTGATACCTTTCCATGAAGTACACTTGATACTTGACTTGGAGTAGAAGAGATGTTAGACATCTGAAAACTTCCAGTAAAATAGTGAGGAATTGTAAAGAGTGAAGAGTCAAACTTTTCATCTTCATCTTCATGCAATGCTGTTAAAGAAAAAAAAAAAGGATCAGAGCCTTAAAATGGGCACTATATACATCAGCAGATTTCAATTTTAAGTATTCTTAAAGTCAACTGCAAATATGGAAGTTGTGTTCTTGCATAACACAAAAGAACTTGTGGTTTTGCATATTAACTCACTCATTCTTATGGCATTATATATATATATGTATATATATATATATAAACACCCATCATAAACTTTACCTGTGCACACAGCGAGAGAGATGATAATCACCAAAATGATGAGGAAAAAGAGGGCGATCAAAACCATCCATAGTGTGATTCTCCAAAAGACAATTTCATTCAGTTGTTCCTTTATTCTCCTGATAGAGCAATTCTAAAAGGATAATAAAATCTGTTTGGCAAAATGCAGCTGCAGTCTGCAAGGGAACAAGTATGATACTAACAAGGATTTTTGTGACAAAAATCCATTAAGATCAACTCCATACCTCATTTTCCCTCTTTGTGTTACCCTCTGCTTCATGGCCAGAATCTGTTATCCTCCCATTGCTGCCATTATTCTGACAAAATACAAGAGGGAAAATGGCATACGTGAGTTCCTCTCTTTGTTACAGAATAGGAAAACTTATTTAGAAATAGCATGTTGATAGTTAACTCTCAAACGGTGCAGGCTCATGACTAAAAGGAGTTGTCAAATATAAATGACACACATGAGCAAAATGTATTAGTTAATCTTGTTATCTTGTGCATACTGAAAACAACAGAACTAAATGATAGAAAAACAAGAACACACCATTGTTTAAACCTCACCTGGATGAGAAACGCATCTGTTTCTGTTGCATCAGCAGTGATGTTGACCACTGCAGCTCCATTATCTGCTGTGATCTGCAAGTTTAATAATATGGGTTAACTTCATCATAAAATAACTATTTAGTACAAAAAAAGTTACGCAAAGAACCGTTACTGAGGAATATTTCCATTTTGTTGTTCAGTTTGGTAAATTTGAACAGTTACCGTTTTATGTTTAAAACCTGAAAAACGCGGTAAACCTACATACATTGCTCAATACACAACAAAAGGTATGTTAGGAATACCTCTTTTTAACACTACCAACAATTAAATTTTTAAGTTGTAGAATTCAACATCAATTAAACTAAATTAAATAAATATGTGTGCAAAATGTTTCTCGTTTAATTATTGCTAAAAAAAATACAATGTCATCATTTTTGTGAATTAACTAAAGTTCATTAAAGATTATGTTTACTAAACTGACCAGGTATTAACATTCATTTTTTTTATTTTATTTTTTTATTTTAACACCAACTTACCGAAGTTATTTCATCCATCTCTGTCATATTGATCTTCGTCTCCGTGCTGTAATGCGCGCACGACGTAAGAACCCGGAAGCACCTATCGCCTATACTTTTCAATACTTAGAAATATATACAACTCACAGGACAATAAAAGTCTCAGTCAAAAAGAGTCGCACAAATAAGAGGCGACAGTTTTCATATTTCGATATGACGCAATGAGAAAGAAAAAAATATCAAAATAGGGTGTGAGTCTTTCCTTACAGCGCTTCCCCCGAAAAGTCAGGTGAGTTTTCTCACGAGTTTCTGTTGACAGAAGGGTCAGAGGAGGGGCCGGAGCGCAAGACCTGCGCAGTCAAGGAGTTTGGTACAACCCTGTTGGCAATTTCTTTTTTAAGTCACGACATTTACAATAAGCCCAGCAGTTACCAAATCCTGGTTTCCTTTGTGTTATTTCGGTCACACGGTCACGCGAAAAGTTTGCCCAATATGTGGCAAAGGGTTTTTAAAGATTTGCAAACTGTAGGCAAATATCACTAGCTGATGACAATTTGAATTTATATCTGGGTCAGAATGTCTCTCTCTCTCTGTTCTTAATGAATGTGTTCACATATTATAAAATATATTTGAACTCACTTTCTGATCAGTTTACAATGCGTCAGTGCCACCTGGAGTATAAACTATAAAAAGTCTAAGTACATACTGGCAGAAATAGACGTTCACGTGAAGTAGCATTTTGGAAAACCAGATGACATTTTTAAAATTGTGGGAAGTACTGCTGTCCACAGAGTGTCAAAATGGATAATATGTACAAATATAGAAAAATAATTAGTGTCAATAACAATAATAATGTGGTTTTAGCAAATAAAATGTTTCTTAATGTGCAACAGGCCCAACAAAGCTGTTTGCACATTTGGAGGTGATTTTAAATAAGCATATGTATGAATTACCTCCCATTTAAAAATTTAACCATTTGGCTGCATCTAGCAAAGTAATGTGTAATATAAAGTTTTCTTTACATACTATGGAAAGCTGTTTATTTGAACATTTCTTGATGACCTGATCCACTCCATAGCAGGACTGCAATTTTTACATTAGGTTGCACTCAAAACAAGCTGAAAAATAGACCAAGATACTATACATGGAACTATGCAAAGCATATAATCTTATGTTAATATATATATTTATATATATGTATATTTATATATGTGTGTGTGTCAGCATACATTTAGGAAATCTAATAACATTTTTGCCTTTCATTCAGTATTTTAGACGTTCTGAATACATGACACAGACTCCTGATGTGGAAGTGCACGCTTATCAAAGTCTTTGACTTGTTTATAAAAAAAAATGTTATAAAAACAAGAGTCTTGAAGACTTGGTGCGACATGAAAGAAGGAAACTTCCTGTAGTCATGGTTACTGTCATACTTATTTCCATGTATACAATAACAGCTACCTCTCCTGACTCTCCAGCACTTATGGTTCTATAAAAAGCCAGGAGAGGGTGACAGAGGAAATTAAAAGAGCATGAACCAGAACATTTTAAACTGATTAACTCTTCAAAAGGAGTTTTCTTAATAAAAAGCACAGAATAACTTATATTTGTTTTTTTCCTTATTATAAACAGTCACAGTTCACACCCATCATGTTGTGATTCCTGGGGTGTTTGACCCTCTTCAGTCTTAACATCATCCTCCATCTGCTCGGCAGACTTGAAAGGCTTCGGTTCCTCCTCCTCTTCCTCAAGAGGTTCTGCACACTTGTCTTGTTCCACTTCCTGCTGTGGTTTTTCCCTGACGTCTGGGTCATTCTGTGCTGCATCAGCATCTATCTTTTCACAGTCCTCATCCTTATTTTTAACTTCTGTCAGACTATCAAGCTGCTTAAATTCAGCTTCCTCAGTCAGGTTGTCATAAACCTGTTCCTTGTCCCCATTTTCATTTGGGGCATGCAGTTCACACGGAGACAGACCACTCCCAGCGGCTCCCGCCTCCTCTCCAGCTGACCTCCGGTGCTGTCTTGTGGGCGGACGCCTCTTGAATGATAATCGTGCTCGTGTCTGTGAGGAAAAGATGAGCAAGAACCACAATGATGTTTAACACAACTGTCAACATCACAAATCTACAAGTTTTTATCAAAACATCAGAAATATAAAAAAACATCAGTTATGCTCAGAAAATTTCTGTTAATAGTCCAAATCTAATTGGTTCTTGCGTGCTAAAAACACCAAACAAATGGTAAGCAAGGACTCTAACTAGGCTAAGGGGATTACATCTTCAATCCACCATCTTGCTCCAGCTTATCTGAGACCTGCTTAAACTGAAGATGCACAGTGTCCAATGAAAGGCACATCAGCGGGGAGTCTGTGCATGTGCACGGCTGTGTCGTCACAGCTCACTTGGCGAGTAGCGTGAGAGAGATTTCAGGGACTCCAAAGGGACAAGACCTCATTTTTATTTATTCGTCAATCAGCTCGAGTGAAAAACTAAAAATTAAATAATTAAATAGCTGAAAGACGCACCTCCTAATGTATTAAAATGTATTTGAAAATAAGCTCTAATAATCACATCAACTGATTGCAACTGTTTAACCTGATAAAACCAAAGCCATTGTATTTGTAGGAGGTGCTGTAACAAACAATCAGATCTATTTATCTTTAATATTGTAGCTTCATTTGACGTGTTTACCTTGTTGAAGCTTGGCAGTGGAGTGCCTTCAGGAGGGCTGTCGAAGCTGATGGGATCCTCATCTTCGCTGGACAGATGTGGCAGTCTCACGGTGGGACTTAGGGGGCTGCAGGGCATTGTTGGGGACAGTGATGCAGGCTGCAGCTTTACATCAGGACTCTTGGGTGAAGGCAGCAAAGCAGTGGGTGACAAAGCAAGGTTGGCCTGCAGAAAGAAAGCTAGATACTGAATCTATGCAATATAATAACATCTAGTAGATTAAAAAAAAATACATAAAAAAAGAGTAAACCTTAAAAATTTCTTTGAGAAAAATCTAATTAGCACCAGACTCAATTTGAGACATTCTTCTTCTTCTTCTTCTTCTTCTTCTTCTTATCATTATTATTATTATTATTATTGTAGTTGTTATTGTAGAAGTTAATATTAAATTAACTTAAAAAAAAAGTAAACATTTTTTTCCACAAAAAAAAAAAAAAAACATTACATGAGCATTTAGTATGACACAGGTTTGTACAAGACATTGCTGTGCTTGCACATGCCACCTTCCCACTCCACAAATTTCCTTCAAATGTTCAAAGTGCTGTGACAACTGAAGACCAATACATAAAATCTAAAATCAGCTGCCCCCTCTCCCATAAAAGGATTCATGCTCAAATAGAACATCCTACCTGTACCGGGGAGAAGAGGAAGAGGGAGAATCGGCAGCCTTTTTGTCCCATGGCTGCCTGCTGGGTGAAACTAACTAAAGGATCTAGAATGAGTTAGAGCCCCACCAGAGCCTCTGTGGCCCTTCATCCCTTTAGCTCATTAATCTGAGCCGATTGTGGCATCAGGGACAAGCCCCTCCCCTTTCTCCCCAGTATATGAATGCCCATTGACACCAGCACAAACACAACAGTAGGGGGCAGTTTTTGGAACATACTCAATTTCCTGGTCATACAAAATCCACATCACAGTACGGCGTTAATCCCCCCCCAATAAAAATTTAAACCAACCTGCAGTTTTTCAATGATGGCAGAGTTCTTCTTTATTTTAAAGGAACTGGGCGAAACGTTTTTCTGCGAGGGAACAAAGGAAACACAGTCCAGTCAGAAGTTCAAGATGTACGCCTCTTTCCATTTGTATTGTGACGTTACATGGGCATTATTCCTCCCAAAACGTACATACTCTGCAAGATCTTCAAGTTATATTATAAATAATGTCTGTTTGTCATCTGTAACTGCAGCCATATGAAAGAAGAATGTTTGCATCTGTTCTCTGCACAGGTCAGCAGAGAAGTTAGAAGCCGAGTAAAAAATCTGTGCAACGATGGCGTCACAACAATGAATAAATCTGTAAAAGACTAACAAACTTAGAAAAATTAATACTCAAAAGAGAAAAAAAAAATAATAATGAAGACATAAAATCACAAAAAAGTGAAAAAGTGGAAATATATAGTAAATAAATTGTTTATGATACTGTTTTGGCTTTATATATATTTTTTGATTATTTAAATTGATCCCTTATTCATTTTTCACTCTTCTCTTTGTTGTCTTTTTTTGGCATTTCTATGCTGTTGCAATGTGACTTCTAAGTAAAGGTTGCTGATCCTAGACAAGAGACTGAAATGAACGCATTGCATTTCATAAATTCAGGAAGTGGAGAACAATATGAACATTTGAGACATTTTAAAAGAAAAATATAAAGGGACAGAAATAAAGTAAATAAAAAACATAAAACATATTAGCAGGTATATATAAGAATAAGTAAGAAAATATAAAGACTGTAGATTTGTCAACAAATTATAAGGCCGCAGTGAGAAAAAAAAAAAACAAATCCAAATCTGTTTTCTGGGAACTTCCCACAAATTTCATGAGTTACAAAATTACTCACATCTGACTCTTCATTATCATTTTGCAACTTCAGGGAACATGGAGGTCTTCTTCTAAATGGCAACTACAAGTAAAAAGGAGGAAGAAGAAGCAAGATCCGTAATAACTTTTTGGAATTGGCTTGCTATAAAAATATATGTACATAAATGTGGCACTGTCTGAATCATGTTTACCTCATCACTGGAGTTGGGCATTGGCAGAATATGACCCTTGAACCTTCCAGCCAACTCAGCCACAGATGGCTTGGATGGAGAATCCTTCTGGAAAAAAATATAAAACAGAAAATGTTTTATTTGAACAACAGCTTTGAAACATGCTCAAGTAGAGTAGATAACTTTAATCCCCAGATTGGGGACAGGCATTATTTTGAAAATAAATGACAAAAAAGCCTTAACAATACAAAATAATTTGATTGTTTGACCTTTATTTCAGCCTCTCACCATGACTGCGGGTTCAATCATTACTCCAGCTTTAAGATTTACCATATTAGATGTGCAAACACCATCTCAATGTTGTCACACTGAGGAGGGACATATAGAGAGCAGCAAAATGGGCTGACCTTCTAAAATAAAGACAGGGTTTCACTTCTCCTTCATGAGAAAATGCAGACGAGTTGGGAAACAGCAGGGAGGATGGATTCCATCTTTACCAGTATGTTGGCTTTGGCGCCATCTTTTGAGGAACCCATTTGAGAGCACAGGAAGTGAGCTCTTCTCTCAGCAGCTGCTGATCATCACGCTGCAGCCTGTGACAGCAGGGACCTGTCCTTGCTGCTTCAGACTGTTATCACTTCTTGGCCCCTTTCTCCCTCTTCCATTATTCCCAAGCTGATTGCTACACGGCCCTCCTCCGCACTTCCCTTTCATGAACAGTAACTCACTCCACATATCTGTGGCTTAAGTGATAAGTTGGCGTCGGACTGGAATGTAAGCTTTAAAACATTTTCTCCTTTTCCAGGTTCATTTTTACAGGGTGTTTGGATTACTAATGGGTCAAGGCGTTTGTTTACATATGTCTGCAGCCTGAGCTGTGCCAGGATTGTGGAAATTCTCATGCATCATGTTGCTATTAATGATTTGCATCTTAGTCACTGCTTGTGGGGCCCCACCCTTTCTTTCTCTGGCTTTCATAATACATCACATTTCCATCTTACTTCTATTGACCACTATAAAGCTTTTCTCACAGCTGCCAGTTCTGTCATGTTTCCTGGGTGTGTACTCCCAGTTCCTCACCATACCCCACTTCCTCTCTGCACAATTTGGACCGCTGCCCATGAACACATGGATCTCCCTGGTGTCACAGATACACATACCACATGCTAATCACACGCTTTATTCCCCCCAACCCCTGTTCTCAACATGATCTCACCACCTTGCTCCCTCCACCCATATCTGAAACAGCACCAGCTAGTCCTGCTGTGCCTCTGCTCAGGCTTCTCTGTGTTTTCCTGATCCACATGCCAACCCTTTTCCTGAACTTTCCTTTCTCATACGTGATAAACAGCCATTACCAGGGACCACCCACTCGCCTCTCCATTATTTTGTGACCTCTAATTGTTAACTCTTTCCTGTCCTTCAAAAACAAACGCCTCTTCCCGAGCAAACTCAAGTCACAACAGTCCAAGCAAAAGAAAGAGGGCTTTTTCTTATAGCCACTGCTCTCATGTTTTGTTGTAGGCTGCCTCGGCACTTTACATCTTATGTTGGGAAAAGAATTCTGCTCATGGGCACCAAAAATAATATGCTGATCATTTATTGGTTTCATGCAAAAGTGATGTAATTTAGACACTGTTATTCCTATTTTTGGTAGTTCAGAGTTAACTAAAACCAACACTAATGGATTTTGGCAGATTTTCTCACTGTGGCGCCCTCTAGCAAAGGCTAATTCAGTACCTGTCTTCTCTGAGCTCTTCCCAGCCAGTAAAAGTCTGATGTAGACTTTTGTCTTATACTTTGCTCTATCTCGTTCTTTCTTTTCCTTGCTTCCTCCTTGTGTTTTTTGCTGAGTCAACCATGCTGTGCGTCCAAAACAGCCAATGTATTGAAATCCAGTTGCTAGTTCATGATGCAGTGCTGTAAAGAAAATACAGCTGTCATGTGATGCCACAGGCTGGAAAAAAAACGTTCTGAAGTTTGGTTTCTAAGCGTTGGCATGCTGCAGCGCAATGGCAGCTCCAGGACTGTGTATAGTGAACATCATCAATACGATTCAGAAGCACAGCGTTTTAAGGTTGTTATTTAGTTTTGCTCTGAGAACTTTTGATGGAAAAACGAAAAATGCATTTTAGAATTTTAGAATCATATATATACATATATATATATATATATTATAATATACAATGACAAACAAGGCTGGACTGTGGTGTCTGTGTGGAGTTTGCGTGTTCTCCCCGTGTATGTGTGGCTTCCTCGCACCATCCAAAGACATGCCCTACCTCTCACCTGTTAAAATGCTGGGATAGGCTCCAGTTTACCCACAGCCCATAATGGACTAAGGGGTAGATAATGAATGAATGAATGACAATGACAAACAGGAGTTAAAGCATTTGACAAATAACAAAAACAGAATATGCACAGGGTTAAAGCATGTTCAGAACTCTATAACACCTCCAGGACAAGTATCACACCAGCAAAGGCTTTCTGCAGCTAGGTAAGAGTTTGAAAAAATTATTTAGGGGATTTTTGGCTAATTTTCACACAGGTGTAATTTCCTTGTTACATGAACAACAGGGATTGATTAAAGTGATTAAATCTTGTGTAATGTGCTGTTTTCCAGATGATTCTAGATGCTCCTTCTGCTGCCAAACAGTGGTCTCTCCCAGCCAATCAATGCTGCATTGAGGAGCCTTTTGGCCACTTTAGTCATTATGCCATGTTTTTTTTTGTTTTTGTTTTTTGTGTGTTCATGTGTGTAGGGCTTAGGTTTCAGGTTGTATCTGTATGTTATTTTTGTTGTATCTTAAAAAGCTGTGTTTTATCGTTCCCTTGTTAATTTAAATTTCTCAGATTGGCTTTGTAAGAGAGAGCTGCCTTTTTTTTTCGAAAATAATTTTTCACCTGTTTACGTTGAAGTTAAGGAGTTTGTTTTTGTGGTTAAGTAAATTGTTCTTATTATTTCCTAGTTAGGGATGTTTTTTATTTATAATGTTGGCCTTGCCTCTCCCTGAAGTTTTGGTGCCTTTCTGTGTTTTTAGTTGATCATGTTAAAATGAAATGAAAGGTTAAGCTAAGGAGGGTTCCCCTTAAGGTAGCTGAATCTGGACTATACTGTGTGGTTAAGAACATATTGTTGTAGATAGCATATAAGTAATCCTTTTTGTTTTTTGTTTGCGCATGCCATCATGTTTGTTTCTATAATTGTAGAGCATTTACTGAACTTATTTTTCCTTCTACCAGTAAAATGCATGTCATGATTACAAGCCCCTGGTATGACTGATTTACCTTCATGGTTAGCAGGTGGTGGTTTTATTTTCATAATTCATCCTGTCCATTAATATGTTGCTACATTGCAGCCAAAGACATAACTTTTAGGGAGTTTTTATTTGCCTTTCTAGCAATCCTTTACAGCTGTTCTATCAGCAACTGGGAAATGCTTCTTGAAAACATCAATTATTTAAAATTTGATAGTAATAAATAAAAGTTAAAGCCATAGGCTATTAAGGTCGAAGAACTTGGTAGAGGTTCACCTTTTGGGTTGCCTGCATTTCTGCATTGTAGCCATATTTCCTTTCTTATACTTAAGGATTATTTTTTTAAACATGTAAAAGAAAACTGAATCTTTTTTACTAAGAGGCTGGCTCATCTTCTGTAAATTGGAGTGACTATAATCCATGTCTAATCCATGACTAAGGAACATCTTAACAGCTGTTTACTTTAAAACTAAAAGTTAATCCTACCTAAGCTTTGTTTCACCATCATCTCATTGGCTTTACATTTAACTGGAATCAACATCACAGCTGCTGTGGGCTAAGATGGGACTCCATCTTCCACACTGGGAACAGCATGGGGTTATAAAAAAGTATAATAAATGGCCAATGAGTATTTAGTATTTGACAGTTTGTTTTTTCTTCTTATAGAAAAATGTCTATATATATATATATATTTATTTATTCTTTTCTTTTTAATTCTCGATCTGTTCACAAACTCTTGCAACAGCTGTGTAACTGGGAAGACAAAACAAAGTGATGAGTCATGCTAGGCCTAGAGTTGCTTATCAGTACTGAACATGCGTTACACAACTGGGACCCCAAGCTCAGCTCTAAAAGAGTGGGAAACTATGTTTCTCTGCAGGAGAGAGCAGGGCAAACTATTTCTGGGGCTCTAGGCCTGGGAAAAAGCCCCAGAGCTGTTCATGGAGCCTGGATCCTAGCTCTGCTCTGTAACCCCTCAGGTCCTCAGAGAGTGTGTATGGATATGTTAGACCACATCTGAAACAAACTGTAATCAAGCATATGGAGCAATTGAGCATGTCTAAAAAGGAAATAACAAAAAACAGCTTTTCAAAGTGGTGTCTTAACCATGTGACTTAAGTGGCTAAAAAAAAAAAAAAACTTTTTGTTACATAAACTAAAAACTCTATCCACTGATGTTACTACAACTGTTACTTTTTCTGGGAAAATATATTCTTCCAGAAATTGCCATGGCCTTAAAGTCAAGACAAAGTCAACTCTTTACAAACATACAGTTGAAACCAGAAGTTTACAGAACGTGTAAAAAAGATACATAAACCTTTTTTTTTCCTCTCACTGTTGTAAATTATATCAGACTAAACATTTCTTGTTTTAGGTCAGTGGGGATTACCAAAATTATTGCTATTTGCTAAATGCTGCAATAATGGGAGAACGATTTTTTCAGTGAAGCTTTTATTAGTATTTGGTAGCTTTGCCTTTAAACTGTATGTCATGGGTCAAGCATTTTGGGTATCCTTGCACTAACTTCTCTCAAATGTTTGCTGGAATCATGGCCCATTCCTCCTGACAGAACTGGTGTAGCTGAGTCAGGTTTGTAGGCTGCTTTGCTCGCACACGTCTTCTCAATTCTGTCCACAAATTTTCTACAGGATTGTGATCAGGGCTTTGTGATGGCCACTCCAAAACATTGACTCTGTTGTCTTTAATCCACTTTGTGACTTTGGCTGTATGCTTAAGGTCATTGTCCGTTTGGAAGACCCATTTGCTACCAAGCTTCAACTTCCTGGCTGATGGCTTGAGATGATGCTTCAGTTTTTCCAAATAATGTTCTTTCTTCATGATGCCATCTATTTCATAAAGTGCACCAGTTCTTCCTGCAGAAAACAGCCCCACAGCATAATGCTATCCCTGCCATACTTCACAGTTGGGATGGTGTTTTCAGGTTTACAAGCTTTTTCCTCCAAATGTAACAATAATCATTATAGCCAAACAGTTCCACTTGAGTTTCATCAGACCACAGGACATGTCTCCAGAAATGAGGGTTTTTGTCCCCGTGTGCATTTGCAAACTGTAAACTGGCTTTTTATGTTGCTTCTGGAGTAATGGCTTCTTCCTTGTTGAGTGACCTTTTAGGCCATGACAGTACAGGACCCATTTGATTGTGGATAGTGACATACTCTTACCAGCTTCAGCCATTATCTTCACAAGGTCTTTAGCTCTGGTTCTGGGGTTGATTTGCACATGCCAGACCAGAATACGTTCATCTCTGAAACACAGAACCCGTCTCCTTCCTGAGCAGTGTGTTAGCTGGACGTTCCTATGTTGTTTGTTCTTGCGGATAATTGTTTGAAGAGATTAATGTGGTACCTTCAAGCATCTGGAAATTGCACCTAAGGATAAACCAGACTTATGGAGCTCCACAATTCTCTTCCTGATATCTTGGCAGATTTCTTTGGATTTTCCCATAATGTCAAACAAGCTCCCAAAGCCATGTCATCATCATCTGGGATTTCCCTCATTGTTTGAAGACATAATAATCTTTGTGTATATAAACCTCTGACTTTGAAGAAAGTAATTCTTTTTTCTATTATTGCAGCACGTAGCACATAGAAATAATTTTGGTATTCCTAGCTGACCTAAAACAGGAGAGGTTTGGTCTGATTTAATTTCTGACAGTAAGAAAAATAAGGTTTATATATCTTTTTTTACACTGTATGTAAACTTCTGGTTTCAACTGTACATTTGCCCCATGCGCTGTGCTTAAGAGTGTCTTTATTTCCGGACTGTGAATGGCAACACGAGGTTTACAACATGACCAGCAGATGCAAAAGGAAAAAAGTAGCAGAGCGATCACACAAAGCCAGTTATTGACTATTCTTGTGATTCTCATTTCCAGAGGCAGAAGAGCACACATAAGCACATGATATCAGGCTCAGTTAATACCAAGCAGTAAACATATTTTCTTGATATAATAGCAGTAATCTGAGGGCAACAGGTCTTGCGATCTATTACTGAGCTGATAAAGATGCTGTCAGACTGAAGACTTTAAACAGTTCTATCAAAATAACTATATCCTCATACTGTATGTCCTTAGAAGCTGCAAAAATCTGTAACAGGAAAGACAGATAAATCACAAAGTAGTTCAGCTGTCAGCAAGATCTGTGAGAGAAACCACCAGCTCTGTTCTCCTTACACTTGTTCAGCAATAACAAACCAAAACAGCTACCTTGCTTGCTGCCTTTCCAGGAAAGTATGATGTGAACCAGATTTCATCTAAAGATCTCATTTTTTCACAGTTCTCGCTGGCACAAGTACAGCGTGGTCCTCAACCAGAAAGATGAGGTAAACCCATCCACATGTGGCTGCCGCCTCAAGGGAATGAGGGTGGGGTGCTGCTGACACAGACCGGTACATGTTTGTAAGTGGAACAAATATGGAATAAAACAAGTGGTGGGAAGATAAATTCAGATGTATCAAGAACAGAAAGCTGCTGATAAAAGTGATATTCCCTGAGACAGTCCACAAGGCCAAAATCTTTCTCTTAAATGTAATAACATGCCTCAACGAAGGCATTAAGATCTCAAGAGTCTTTGACATGCATTTCAACTGCAGTTTAACAGATTCTGAAGATATGTGAACTGAAGGCAGCGTGCAATGCAATATTTCAGTATGATAGCAGCAGCCCGTCATCTACATAACCTGACACGAGAGTGAAAAATAAGAAACAGAAGTTAAGTAAATTCTAACAGCTCACTGTAAAGATTGCTTCTCCCAAATGTTTGAAGCTAGACAAGAAACCTTTGGGGATCCACATGGTGTTCTGGTATTCTTATCCCTCTTTATCCAACAAGAATGAAAAAAAGAAACATCTGGAAAGATAGAGGTTTGGCATGGAAGCCAATTTTGCACAGAAAAACATTGGATGATATCATTTGTAGAAGCCATGTGAGTTAACTAACTTAACTGTAGTGTAGTTTCTGTGCCACACAGTCTGGAGTCATCTCTGCTTAGCTATATACATAAGGTCACATTCGGCTGTGGTTGGCAGTAGCCTATGCTGTGATGGAGTTATAACAATGTTAATGCAGTAATGGGGATATTATAAAGTTTCTGACCTTGTCCCAGCACATTAAATGCATGCTGAGGAATATAGTGAATCTGCAAGAGGAGTATAAAAAGTCACATGTATACTAATATTTAGAGGCGTTGACAAGTGGTGTGACATATAAAACGTAGCCTTTGCATAATTTCATGTTTCTTAAGATTGACATAAAACAACCAAATAACTCCTTAGTGAGTTTTCGCTCCTCTATCCTCAAATCTCTCTCTTACAATAAACCAGTAAAGTGGAAGGAAATCTGTCGACTTATCACGTACAAGCCTAACGAAACAGCTTGCAAAATGGCCACACAATCAAGTACCTTAAACACTTATAATCTGACATGTATAGCCGACATCAAGATGTGTAGACATAAAAACTGTGTTTATGCCTTTTTACTGGTATTTATCCAGAGAAGATGTGGGATGAGAGTGTGTGCGCACCTCATACATTCTTCAGGTCTGCAGACATTTTTTTAGCAGTGTAATATATAAGGTGGAGTGGGAAGGTGACAGTTTAACTTATAAAATATGGGAACTCTGAATATCTGCAGCCATTCATCGCATTTAACTTTAAAAGTTAAGACATATCAAGAGACCCTTCTTAACTTTTAGTATATTGGCTGAATCCCTTTAGTTTTTTTCTGGCTTTTCAAGAAAAAAAAACAACATAAATGTTTCTCCTGAGTCTCTCCACACAAGATTTCCACCGTCCGCCCATGAGTGTGACACTGTGTTGACTTTCATTTGTAATCCAGACAGGATCCTTTAATCTGTTAAATTTATTACTTTCTTTTTCTATTAATTCATGTTTCTAGGACTGAAAGCAGAACATAAAAATTTCATTTTCTCAATTTTTCTATGTTTCAGTTTTAGGTTTGCTAAAGTTATGCTTCCTCTTTGTTGTCGCTTTCATCCCCATGTCTAGTTAATTGTGGTACAAGCAAAGTCTTATGTGAAAATGACAAAATAGGGAAATGTTGCATTCATTCATTATTAACTATATAAGAACTGATAACTATATAAGGAAATCAGTTTGCACGTGTTTATAAATTTGTAAAAAGGAAACATACCAATGCATGGTTTTATAAATGTGGTTAAAATTATGTATATACATAATTCTTTCTTCATGTGTACACACTGTTTTAGTCATGAAACTACACACAGTTTGAATGACTTGATCTATTTCAGGATTGTTGTACTACATAAACAGAGGTCAGTCTTAACTAGGTGCACCTGATAAACTGGTAATGTAGCCCCAGTAGCTGTAATGGGCATCATATCAAATTTGTTTTGGTGTATTTTATTAATTTAAGAGTTTAATTTCTTACTTCTTGGAGCTTCTTAGTGCAATTCTAAAATTAATTATATCAAGAACAAAATTATGACGTAATCATAAATACTAAGAATCTAGAATAAGTTGTGACATCAGCCTGTATTGAAATGCTAATGAGACTTGGTGAAGGGGGGTTGGGGTAATGGCACTTGCAGAGTAGAACTTGCAGCACTTATGTTTGAATTCCTTTCTGCCAAAAAAGGGAAACAAAAGGATGGCCAAATGCCAAAATTAGAAAAGGGTGGTGCAGGCGGTGTAGACTATCTTTCGTGTGGGGCAATCTGATAAGTTGCAAACTCATGATGATGTTGTTGTGCAGTTCCTACGTCCATCGAAAGACTCAGCGTTCACATTCAAAGACATTATACTTACAAAATTCAACTTGCTTAACAATCTGCAGATGCCTAAAGACAACTCATGCCAAACCAGCTTTTAGTGAGATGTTAATTGTCAAGTCAGTCATGCTGATGTGGTTAAGTTTTAGTATACAGCTGTCACCTGCATTAATTCATTGCATAACTTCTACGCAAGCCAGAAGCTTGGGTGTTTTTCTTTTTTAAAGACTGGCATCCTTGTTATCTTGTCTGTAGTTCCCTCTACACCTTCTGTATCTCACTATGCCATGCACTACTTTGGAGTGAAACTTCAAGAGGCAGAGTCTAACCCAAACAGATCAATGATAGCAAAGAGTCAAAGTACACTGCATGTACAGTGTTAAAGAAAAGACTGCAAATAGCATAGTTAAGTAGAGAAACAATTCACAATAAAAAGGCAGAAAAAATAGTAAAGAGATTATGAGGGTTTATGAACCATTTATTTGGTCATAAAGGTGCAACTATTTTCCAATGAGCCAAGCACCCACATGTCAATATAGAGATGTAAATGCAGATAAATCAGTGTGCAAACTTTACAACAGACCAACGTAATCTACCATCTTTCAGATTAAACATCCAGTTCTGAAAGTGTTTCATACCAACCACACTTAATGGCTTTTAGGGTGCACAGTGGTACTAATTTAATCAAATTAAATTGATTTTGAAGCATAAAAGGCCTTCTTTGTCAACCAAAGCACACTACATGAGTCCCTCTGGCTTTAAAAACACGCCGAATCCTCTTCCTAACAGAGGAAACATTTGCAAAGCCTTCTTTTGGATTTTTAAAAAACCTGCATTATCATCTTCTCATTATCTTTCATGACTGCATTGAATTTGAACACTTATCCATCAGCTCTTAATATGGTTAAAACCTCAGCAGAAAATAATCTTTTGCCCATGCTGCATACTTGTGTCACTTTGTGGGGAAGTGAGATGCAAAATTATGTCATATAAAGCACAACTAAGCAGCGCCACAAGTAATCTTCAGAGAAATCAACCTTTGTAAGTGTAATGTAACTGACACAGCAACAGTTTGCCAGAAAGCCAGTTACTTGCTTTCACAGCATTATTTCCAGAAAAACTCAAGGTGTTGTGCAACAGCAAGAAACAAACTGCAGTAACTTCAGTGAGAAGATTCTGCAGAGACCGATTTCCTAATTATGTCCTTTGGGATATTTAAAGTTCATACATCAGAACATGATGCAGTTAAACTATGTGGGCACAAGGTTGAAAATGAGCTAGACAATATTAAATACAGATAATGTTAGAAAAAAATGAGAAAATGTCAGTGAAATCTGAGTTTTTAAATGTTGCATGAGGTGCTGATGGTTTCTATTTTTATCCCAATGTGCTCATCTTATCAAGACTCTTTAATTACAAGACTTTTACAGGTATACCAGCAGTACAGAAAGGACACATTTTACACACAGATGTGTGATTGCCACAGATCCAACCATAACAATTCTGACTGAAACAACAGTTTCTTAGGTTTTTCTTAAAGCTGACAGTCTTCATTTCAAGCCTCGTGGTGAATCAGGTATCATGCTTTATATTCATAGGGTGACAAATTCATCCTGCACCAAAACATTATTGCAATATTTGAGTAAAGGTGTGAGTAAAGGGGCCCATAATTATACTGTGACGATGACGTCAATAACTCATTAGCAAAGTGGTTGGTACAGACTGTTATTGGTCTATTAAGTTTACTATGCATTACATCATAAATGTGCTCACCATATGGTTGGCAAGGCAATCCCAAATACTCACTCCTCCAGCTGTGGTGTTGTTTTTCCATTAAAGGAAAACCACCACTCCACAAAACACACATCTACACAGTAGAAGTCCTCAGGTACAAGCATGCACTCTACTGCACAACTTTCCAGTTTGCCGATTAGCTGTTTGTCATTCCAAGATAGGAAACATAAAAATACAGGAATTTCCATGAATTAATATTCTCTGAAAACTACACAACATTCACAACTTTCCTGTGGGGCTTTGAATAAAACTAGTGATGATCACACTGAATAAGAGACTGGAAAATCCAGGATAGACCATTCCTCAGGAGAAGGGAACCAATCACTCATATTTTCATGACTATGCCCTTTTGCTCACTTTGCGACTGTGTTCATACAAAGCTTGATCAACCACAACTGGTCACTACCCCTTGGACTATACATGTAAAAGCAAACATCCCCCATCACCAAATAATGAACAACTTCTAGCAGCGCTTTGGTCAGATAGCTCCTCACCAAAATCAGGTAGAAGCATTAAGTTCACAGGTTCAATATGTTGGATGTTAAGAGAAATTACAAACTACACAATACTCCCTTCCACCCGACTCCAAACTATGGTGACTGCGAAAAAAAAAAAAAGCCTGCTTGGAGTTGGCCACTAACTTGGTGGTGAAACATACGCCAGGGATGAGGATGCCACATTTGCATCTTTTAATTTAAATTATTAGTACAAAGGTTACTGAAACACTAAGGGTCTTTGTCTTTAAATTACTTTCCACCAATTATAGATTTAATGACCATATTTCGCCCTAGAAGTTCAGATCTTTGCGTCACTACTAAAAGCACGCGAGTCAAGTTTAGCTCAACCTGACCCAGTATACATGCACAGGAAGAAATTCAACTTTTTGATTGAAGTATGTTTACTGTGGAAATGCTCTGAACTCTGTTGCAAATGTAGAGGACACTTGTAACACTCTCTGTGGGAGACTGTGCCACAAATTATGTATTTACTGCAATGACATCATTCTTAAGTTAGTTGAAGAAAAATTTTGACAGAGGATGATGTTGTTACAAAAATCAGAATATTATGAAAATAAAGAAATTGGAAATGCTTGATACAATGAAGAGTTGACACAGTCTTCAATGAGGTGCTTTTCAGTTACAATTTTGGACTAATTTGGCCGTCTGTAAAAAGAAAAACAAAATATGTGTATAAAAGCAGCTTTGATGGGAACTCACATCTATGTACATTATATGGAAGTTGGGAGCTCTGCGGCACAATCTAGTCTAGCTAACATATAAATACAGGAGTATTTGACCTCAAATCACATTATCTGAGCGTATTAGCCCAGTTGGAGATAGTCGCTTTTAAGTCAGACCAACATGTTGAAAGACCAGTTTTGTTTCAGTGCCATGTAAATGTGATTACTAGCTAAACTAACACTTGTAGTTGGACTGATCCTGTAAGTCAATTTCATGCAATTTTGAACACCACTTTTTTGGTCAAAAGCATAATTTAGATCCCAAAATTAAAATGTGAGAGGACTTTCTTGCAGATGACTTCCCTGCTGCCTGGTATGTTGTGAGGGGGGGTGTTTCTCTACTCTCTACATGACATTAAATGTTTTTAAAAGGCTAAATGACCTTATTCAAAAATGAATTAATAAATAAATAAATAGGAAGGAGGCCACCAAATCTGCCCGCAAAGCTTACACAAGAAGAAGAAAATCCTCCCCATACAGAGGCGAGTACAGAGTTTGGCTTATGACAGCGAGGTGAGATGATTAAAAAAAGGATTCAACATACATATGCTGTGGAAAATCACTAATGACATTCATTCCACACGTTTGCAGCACACAATGAGTGGCTCGTGACAGACGATCTATCAGCTCTATTTCCTTCCTTGTACACTGTTGTCGCTTGTTATGAAATTTGCCTGTGGTATATATAAAAAAAAGTTAAACTAAATGCGACAGGTAGGATATAGCCTGTAGGAATCACAACGGGGGAAAACAGCTTATTATAAACTACTAAAAAGTTAAGCGGCTGCACAAAACAAGTCCCCAGAACTTCAAGATTATCACAACATAACGCAGCGTCATAAACATGGAAAATTCACTGAGCGTACCTCAGATGCAATGCTTCAATTTAAGCCACACCATGGCAACACACCCACAGTGAAATGTCAAAAACATCTGGCTTACAAGTACAGGAGAACTACACTTGGAGTCAAATAGTTTCTACCTCCATCCTAGGGAATGCGCCCGAGATCGTCCCCTCCTGCTTTTCTTTTTCCTTTGCTTTGGCTTTTTGGAACAAAGTGGGTGCTGCTTTATGAGAAAAGCGAGACAGAGAGCAACGCTGTGTTTATATCTGGAGCCAAATCAGCCTCGTGGACGTAGAAGAGGAGGGGCGCACAACTTTTACGCACATATGACTCCCAAGTAGCAACAAGGCAGTGTGTGTGTCATTAAGCTGTGTGTGCACATGAAACTTGGAAACTGGGCTGAGTTTCTTCCCCTCCAACTATACTTCTTGTTGAAGTTGATGTATTAAATCCTTCATTCTCTTTATTAGCTTGTAGCATTAATTTCCTATAATATAAAATACTGTTCTTCCGTATACAGAATAACCTAAACTTGATATAACACTAACATTTGGCATATTTGGGGAAAAAATGTAATTGTGTCCTAACAGAAAAACACGAGGCAGCCTGAAAAATCGGTTTTCTCTGACTCCACCTAGTGTTAACATTTGATCACTCCCGGGGTGTAAAGCATTTTGTCAACAGTTTCCTTCTGCCTAGATCCACCGTTCATTCATGGATTAAAGAAAAAGAAAATCTTCCCACCAATCTAGCCGGGTACTTTGCCACCATGCAGCTTGCATGCTATTTATTTGATTGTTTTTTCAGTTCAGTTTGTGTTTAATTAGATTTTTGGTCAAACAGAATCATTTCATCTACTTGGTTAGGTTTAGGAAAATATTGTAGCTTCTGGTTTATGTTATCATCATTAAGTAGCCTGTTATCATTAAGGGGTCAGGTTAAAACAAAAGTCAAATTCTCAGGATAACAACATAAATGAACTTATTATCGTGCAAAAACAAGCTTGGTTTTCTTGAGATAACAGAATAATTGACTTGTGATCTCAAGATAACTATTGAAATAAATAATTGCTGGCATGGTCACTCTCAGCTTCATTTGTCCTCTCAGTGAAATGATCAAGTCGTTTGTTCATATTCTTAAAGGTGCAGCATGTTAACACAATCAAAGGTCAACGACCGAAATATGAAATATATAATTAAAAAATGTGTTTCTGTTGGTATCTAATCACTTTACAAAAATAACTGTTCAGAATAATCGTTCAGAATGAGCCATTTATATCTACTTGCCATGGGATACATGGGAGATACCATAGTTGTGACATCATTTTTATTATGGTGTCTCTGAACGGACAAACAACTCTGTGTATGAAATGAGAAACATCTGATCTTTAAAACTGCAGCACCTGTGTCCTGTCAAAACATGCTATCTTATCGAAACGCGCTACCACAGGCTGAAATTATAGGCTTATCTGTGGATCTGTGCTGCCCTATCAGAACAGAAAACCATGAGTATTTTTCATACAATTCAGTTTTGTCACAGTTTCAAAACTACTTTGTCAGTTAGTTTAAAGATCACATATTTGTGGATTAATGATCTTTAAACTAACTAAAGTACCCTTTAGGAACGACCTTAAGAAATAACATCACGGTTGTTCAAAAATTAAACTTTGAATAAATTAATGTAGCTAGGATGATTCAACAGTTTAAATGACCCCCATTAAAGTATGCTGCTTTATATCATATATTTATGCAGGTAGGACATCTAGACAGTATAAATTACACCATCAAAGTATGCTACCTTTTGTATTAACGGAGGAAGGATGACTCTACAGTATAAATTACCTCTTCAAACCATATATATTAATGCAGGTTGGAGGATTTGGCAGTAGATGGTTTAAATGATCCCATCAAAGTATGCTACCTTGTGGAGCATATTATGCAGGTAGGATGATTCCACAGTGTAGATTAATGAATGTAGATATTCACATATAATAATGAAACACTCAAACTAGTTTAACAAATTTATAATATACAATTTCTATGAACAAGCATATAAATAAAAATTAAGTTTGGTTCACAAAGCAAAAGTTCCACAACACGGAAAAGCTGTGATGCCTCAAAAGTATAAAATGATGCTATATATACACCATAAAAAAGTGCAATCTTACACAGTAGCCTATATTTGTGCATGCAAGATGCCACAACAGTTACTCAGTCCTAGTATAAAGATATGCTTCAGTATAAATTGATGAAGGTTTATATTCTTGGGCTTTTATAATAATGAAAAACTCAGAATACTTTTAATATATATATGCCTACAGTTTCTATGAAAATACCTAAAATACATATGGAATACATATGAAATGAAAGTTATTAGTTTATTTCATGAGGTACAGCTGACAAAAGCCTCACAACACTGAGGTACAGCTGTTAGACACAGACTTGAGGGCAACATGGATTTATGGGAGTGTCCTTACTACAAACAGAAATGACGTTTTCATGCTATACGCATGTGCAGAAGGTATAGGTAGCATGTCTTGATGGGCAGGATGAAATGTTAAAAACAAAACAACTCCAGACCTCTTGAGCCAGTATTCAGCAGGTTTTCAATACGTCCATGCTGCAACACTCCTGACTCATAAATGGGTTGTTAAGAGGCTGGCACAGACCTTGACATTAAGCTGGTGGAGAACTATTTCATTTGAACCAGGTGTGTTGCAGGGGATGTGCCCCCCTAGCAACAGATAATTTGTCATCCAACTTGCATCCTATCTACTGTAAGCTCTTTCCAGTCAGTTAAAGACACTCTTATCTTGACTTTTGTCTTATCTCTTGCTCTGTTCTTTCTTTATTTCTTTTTCTCTACTTAGAATAATGTCCTTTTACATTTCTTTGCTGAATCAGCCACAGTACTGTTGATATCTGCTTGCTAGTGTGGCGTGCAAGTGAAACTCAGCTGCAACATTTCGGAAAAGAAAGTTGTGAAGTGCGGCTTCTCAGTCCCGGGACTCTGCTGGGCAGCAAAAGCTCCAGAAATGTGCATAATAAAAGTCAGGAACACAAAGTTTTAAGGTTGGAAATTTACATAGTGCATCTTAAAAAGGAAAATAGAAGACGACAGTACACATGAACACAATTTTGAAGTAATTACCTGTAGTGCTTGTAACTGAGGCCACTGGATCCACTCACAACATGTACAGTATATGTCTGGAAGAATTTTGGCCCTTGACAGCCACTGTTCATTCACAACCGTGCTTGGCAATTGAAGTCATTGCTATACCAATCTTTACCACTAGGTGTCAGTAACTGTCACACACTGTACCCCATGAAAACATTCGGTTGCCTGCAAGCAATAGAAAATAAGAAAATGCCACAAAATCCTCCAGTGAAAGATGGAGGACTGTTAATGTGTTTGTGATGTGTTCAAGTGCAACATGAGACAACAGGTTTTTCAGTTCTGAGATACATTCAGTTAACAAAACAGCAAAACTTTACCAAAGCACCTATGACATGTCCTTTTTGGGTTCAGGCAATAATATAAATAGTTTGGGACTAGAAAATGTTCCTAATCAGGGTTAAAACACTTTCTCTTTTGACATCATACTCATGGCAGCTATTTCTACAACTGGCATGCGTTGACTACTTGAAGTCACATATTCTCCAGTAGTCATGGCTGTTTAGACCTGCATGAACAAATAATGAGAATTTTGAACTTGGGCAGAGGGTAGTTTCCTTTTACAATAAGTTCTCATGTTGGGTTGGAAAGTGACACCAACCGTACCTCTTACGTGATTTTATACCTGATTATTTTTTCTCAAAAGTAAGATGTGATCTAGTTTGACAGATTTGACAATGACAGATTTAAAGAGTTTAGTTTGTCTGTCAGCTGACCCAATCTTAAACACTTACATTTTCATGAAAAAGTACTCCCAACATTACAGAGTGGATAAAAACAAGACCTGTAAATTGCAGGAATCTCCCATAACATGGAGATAGACAGAGTACTGGCTCGTCTCTGAGCAGCAATGCCCATTAAACACTGAGAGCAGGCTACTAAAAGCTTTCTATAATGAGGTGATAAGTGATTCATACATTAAGTTTATCATTGTTACCATCCCCCCATTAAAGTGCTACTGTGCCTGGGGATTTTTTTTATAAGCCAATGGCTTGTTTGTCATCTCTATGTTACCCAGTTGTGCAACAAGCCCACAGAGCCTGCTCTGGAACATGTCTGCCTCTTCAGACTAAAAAAGATGAACAGGTGAGTTACACAAACCATGTCAGGCTTTTATGTTCACACAAGATAAATTACTTCACACCTCCAAAAAGCGTCATTCGAAATCCCCTTGGCTCTCAATTACTGCAGTCTTCATGGTGAACAGTTGTAGTTTGAGATGACTGACCTCACAGTCATTTCAGGGTGGGAAAAGCTTCCAGTTTGGGGAGGGGAACAAAGCGAAGGAGATGGCACTGCAACGGCAAAAACGTCACAAGGATAGGAGTACTCCTTTGAGCTTTAAAGAGTGAGTTGTTCTAAATAAACTCCGTTTTAGCAGAATTCCCTGTAGCCACACTCAAAACAGCATTAAGAGCTAAACAGGAAGTGATCATTTGCTGTTAATAGTTTGTAGCAATGGGCCTAAAGGAGAGAATGATGAAGGTCTTCTTAAATCTAAAGGAAAAATCAACAAGCTTTTATTCAAAATATGGTAATTATATATGATGGTATTTTATTTTGTATTTGTTTAATCTGTTTGTTTAAATTACTTTCTGATCATTGTTTTACTTAATATATAGCAAAACTACTCTAAACAATAAAAAAACCCTGGTTGTTGGTGCATTGCTGCTACAAACTTTGTCTCCCCCTTGTGGGGGAAAAGATAATCGCACTAAAACGATGACAACAGATTTTATGTACAAATCTTTTAAATTGAAACAATGGCATAAGCTTTGTAAATATTTCAGTAATTGTGCCATTAAATTTTACTCAAAGTTAATGGTTAAAATAAATAATTTTGAGCTTATACTAAAGCCAAAAAGCAATCTGCACAATACATAAGTTTTCTGAGACCGTAAAAGGCATGTACTGAAAAGCAAAGTCACATACAATAAATTGTGTATTTCTGAAGCAAAATTATTTGAGTAAACATTTAAAAAAAAGCCTCAAGGAGCTTTTGAGAGCTCTGGATAAACAGCTTGCAGCAACTTTCTTCATTATCAGCAAGGAAAATAACCATGAGAGGAGCCACACTGCTTGTTGATCTTTCCCCCAGGTGATGGCAGGATGGTCTGTGGGATATGAGCTTTCACAGACTTTTGCAGCTCTTCTGGTGAGGAGATGAATGACTGTGAAAAAAAGTGTCATGTGGATGAGTTAGCCCAGAGCAACTATGTCTCTTTGTGTTTGTGCAAACCAAGGCCTGATGATTCATGGGCAAAATCATGACAGTTCTTTTTAAAGAACATTATGTATGATAGGCAGAACCTGGGAAAAAAGGCTTTATTTTAGATGTTTCAAGGGTTAAAATACATAACTCTGACAACACTTTTCTTGGAGAAGCACATGAGTACAAAAGTGTTTTTCTGATATCTGTTTTACTGAAAAAGAATTGTACAACATATGCAAGTCAAAGCAGTAAAAGTAATAATCGCTGCTTCAGCTGACAACCTAATGTCTTTGTTCTCCTTTGAAAAGCACTTAGAGCAGCCATTACTTTGAATATGGTGATGCAGGGATGCAGGCTGCCCGTGTAAATCTAACTCAGAACCTATTTAATATAATAGCCATATCAGCGACGACACAGCCCCAAAAACCTCCGGGCTCAGGTGGCCTCACACACAAACAACAAATGCCTGTTTTCATTCTAATCTACTTTCATCAAATGTATCTGTTTAAACACACTCACACACACACCAAAATACACACTTACAGATCTGCAGAACTAATGGCCCACTGCTAATAGGTTTACTTGGTTTTTTTTTCTTCTGAATTTAGGAGAACAAACATTATCACAGCAATTGTTCACTGTACATTAAACAAACTCAATCACACACCAGCATGTGGTTGACAACAATCAAAAATTACAAATGAAGTCATTATACATCTTTCATTAACAGAGAGAGATTAGTTATTAATCAGTGCTGCATAACTGTGAACTGAAATTATGCACATAACAAAAAGCTAGATAGCAGGGTGCAATCTGGGGGTGACTACTGCTGCATGAGGTGAATAACACTCAGACGCTGAACACATACGCTCATGACAAAAACTACAATGTGACCTGGCAGATAATCATCATCATGTCTCAGTGATAAGAATATCACAGAGGAGTAATAAATCAGACCTGGCATTGGTGTGCTGTGACACACAGAGCCCCGTTTCCCCTCTTAAAGGTAACTTCCCTAATCTGCACATCCTCACTGTGTTTCCCTTTAAACTTTAAGTAAACCTGCAAACTCCCTCCAGTTCGTACAGCTAAACAAGAGCTCAGACCCCAGTCAGGCTTTCATTCAGGGTGGAGCTGTGATCAATCACACAGAGCTGTCTCTGGCTGCGGTGGGTTTGTCTGGGCCCCTGGTGCAGCAGGAAGAGGCGTTTGGCCGCGGCCCTATACTTCTGTGACATGAGGTTGTAGACAACAGGGTTGATGGAGGCGCTGAGGTAGCAGAGCACCATGGAGGCCATGTTGAAGTTCTGGCTCAGCATGGCCGTTTTATAGTCCTCCACCTGGGCAAAGAGGTTTCTGCCGATGTGGTAGGGCAGCCAGCAGATGATGAAGGCCAACACCACCACCACTGTGAGGGAGAGAAAGTTGGGAGGAATAAATAAGTATTAGCACATTGGGGGTTAGGTTAAGCCCAGTTAAGCCATTTGGCAGGTAAAACAGCTTCCATGGTGCAACAAAACAATAAAATCAACCAAATTACAGCTCAAAATAAAATTAATTATTAAAACTTTTTTCCCCCATTGGTCTGTATTAAATGTAAGTAAGTAAGTAATGACATCTAGTTACTTCCAGGCTTCACCATGAGGTTGCCAAGCAACAACAGAAGTCACTACAAATGGCCATGAAATAGTCACAAAGAACTGACGTTTTTCCATTCACAATTTTGTTTTTAACAAAACCAAATAAGTGATCTATAAAGGCTCTGACCGGCATGCTTTGTTCATTTTATACACAGTCAGCTACATCTACGTTGTTGTTTCAAATTTTGAGAAAAGAAAAAACATATCATTAATATGTGAAACTTACCTGTTTCTTTTCAGCTTGAAGGGTAAAATCATACTGGGCGTGTTTATAACAAGAGCCTGATTAAGAAAATTAATTTTCAAGCTTTTTTTTTTTTAAGTTTCCTGTCACCTTCACATTTATTAATTCCCAGCAGCAATTACTGAAACATCAAATGAGCTTCTCCTGAAGCACACACACATTACACACACCCCACACACAACCGACTAGTTTCCAGATGTGACTGTAGTCTGTAACTGGCTCCAACACTAAAGTCACATAATATAGAAAGGTAGGTATAAGACATTAGAGGACAAATGCAGCAGAAAGGTCCACTGAGCAGAAAACTTGCCTCAAATTCAACAAAAAACAAAAGTAGCGATGTGTGAGGGTCGAGCTAATTATTGAGTCACCAGTATTGATCAAGAAGCCACTACAGATAAAACTATCGTCAGTCTGTAGTAGATGCAGTAATTTCTGTAAGGACAGTAAATGTCAGTCCTGTAATTAACGAAAGGTTTGTCTGCCCTGACTGTGAATTAAAAATAGCAGTAACACAATGATGCCACAGCTGCAACTTGAGTGATTTATGAGAATGTATCAGTAGATAGAAAATGGATCCAGGTCTGCAAGTGAACTGCCATTGAAGCTGATTGATGTCAACCTCTGATGACGATTCAATTCAAGATTCAAGAAATGTGAGTTTGAAGTTTGCATAAGCTCTGCACTGTTTCTGCTCAGTTAATGAACAGCGTTAATATCATAATGAATGCACCATAATTAAACTTTTGGAAAAGATGGACCGGCTTGACCAGTTTTCTAGTGTAAAACATGGTTTCCTTCACAATATAGCAGAGCTGGAAATCAGGCTAATCAGTGCATGCAGTGGCAGGACATGATTAGCTTCAGACAAAGCACGCTAATTAACCAGATCATATCATCAACAGCACGCATGGCACCAGCTTTCTCTTCATAAAAGAGATTGAAACAACTATCAGTCATCATGCTGAAGGAGAGATGAATATTTTCTCTTTTTCTTTGACCCAAAAAAAAGGAAGTTCTAAAAAGGGATAATGCTTCCACAGCCAGCACAGAAAAACAGAAATCTGAGACTCCTTTCTTCAGCACCACCAGAAGGCAAACTGACTGTGCAAACACGTGGATTTCTGGTTTAAGCATTTTTTACCCACAAAAAACAAAAAACAAAAAAGAGTTTAAGATTCAGTCTCTCCTGCATCGGTTTGCTTTAGTTTCTGTGAATGAAAATCAGAAAAAGGCTGTAATTATGAAGTTAAATGTGAAATTTCTGTTGTGTATGGTCCATGGTGAATATTACCTTCGGGGTTGTTTGCAAAGAGCACACATCAAACTTTGAGTCACAGTGCTGGAACTGTTAGGTAACCCAAACAAACCAGACACACTTTTGGGTAGTTTAAAAAAAAAAAAAAAAAAGGAATGTATGAGCAGCTAACTGCTTCTGTTAGTTAAACAATAGTTAATGAGAAACTCTGGAAAATCTTATTAAGTAGTTAATGTTAACAGCTTTTTCATTACTATTTACATAAACATTGGGCTTCAGTTTATCTTCCACCAACTTTACTTAATTGATTCCTTTCTGATTAAATCAGTTCAGTGTTTTGAGTGGGTTAAGTGGAATAAATTACTACTGTGAGTTTTTTTTATTAATTGAACCAAAAGGGGTTATAGTATGAAGAGCTTAATGTTTTGTGTGTTTGGTTTGTTCTTCATCCTTGACTTTACCGCTCATAAACATTAGTTTAGGTGAAATGATGTCTCAGTGACAACTCACCCAGGATCTTGACTGTTTGTCTGTGTGACCTCTCTCTGGCCAATGCACAGGGGCCCTGCAGGTCATTTCTGCTTTTCCACAACTTGCAACCAGTGGAGCCATAAAGGAAGACAAGGCAGAGCATTGGGCAAAAGAAATAGGTGGTAGACACCCAGAGCATGATGTGCAGCTGACCGGAGCTGATGGCATAGCTGGTGTGCTTGCATTGCCCTGTGTTGTAGTCAGGACGCGTGTCATTGTCATACTCCACCCCTACCAGAAAGAGCGTTGGAGCTGCAGAAACCAAGGCAAAGCCCCACAGGGCGATGATGATGTACTGGACCCTGCGTCTGGTTACCACCACCTTGCTCCTGAGGGGGAAGCTGATAGCTAGGTAACGCTCAATGCTCAGAGCAGTGATGTGAAGGATGGTGGCCGAGGTGCAGCCCTCGAAGATATAGTGATAGAAGCGGCACACTGCCTCCCCAAAAACCCAGGGCACATACTTCCACAACCGGTACAGGTCAAAGGGCAAGCAGAGGAAGATGATGAGGTCAGACACCGCCATGCTGGACAAGTAGAGGTTAGTGGTGGTCTTCATGTCCTTGAAATGTTGGATGATGAGGATGGTCATGGTATTGCCTGTCACCCCAATGACAAAGATGAGGATACAGATGACTGTGACAGGGATGAGGGTGAAGGTGGGGAACAGGGAGCCCTCGAAATCGTGGTCGTCTTTGTTGTACTGGTCCATGGCCTCTGCTCCACCAGCATGAAGGTCCACCTGGGGTCTGGCCCAGGGCATACCAATTTCACTGAATTCTGGTACGGTGAAGTTGGAAATGTGGACTCAGTCAATAGCTGTTGGAAGAGAAATATTTGATATTAAAGGACTACACCTGTGTTGTAATCGCCTAAACATTTTATATATACTGCTGTCTGATGATTATCAGAGAGCTGGCAGGATGACATAATGCACTCTGTTCTTGCGCAACTTTAGTCTGCCATATGCTCACATTGTACAGATGTTAGGTAAACCAGGTATGCTTTAAAATACATTTGAAAAAATTTGTTTTAAGTTTTTTTTAAAGTTCCAATAGTATAAAATGCTGCAGTAATTGTGATAAAACAGTAAAACCACTTGTAAAACAACATAAGCTTCAAATCTAAAAGCAGAAAACTGGTATAAAAGAAATTTTTGATGGTGACTTTACCTGTTAAATTAAGCTGAGTCTTCAACCGTTTGACTTTTCAGTCCCTGTCGAGTTACTGTGTGCAGATGGAGAGCAACAACACCAGCAGGGGAACTGCATGAAGTGGCAGAGCCTGTCCTGATGCTAATGACCAGTTGAGCTGTATTATAAGATGAAGAAAGGAGCACCTCCTCCACAGCACCCTGAGGAGCTAGGGAACATCAGTGGGGGGTTGCCTGCTGCGTGTGTGCCCAAGTAATCAAATGATGGCAAGACAGATCATGGTAAACGGTAAAGAATGGAGGGAACAGAATTTAAAGCAACCTCCCAGCCAGAGGTGCTCTGCTCTGAGAATAGATGTACACTCAGCATCATGTTAATATAGATTCATAAAAAAAAGAAAATACCCATAGAGAAAAATTAAATGACATTATTATTCGATTTAATTAATGCACTAATTAGTGAAATGTGTTTGAAGTACTGTCTTTAAAAGATCACTAAAAAATGAGTATTTGTGTGTTTGCATAGTTGTTTTTCTACCCTTCCCTTCCACCTCAACATTTTTGTCTTTAGGCTAAAGTAAGAAAAATAATGGATATTCCAACCGTAGAGATAGAAAGAAAGATGAGGAAGAAGTAGTAGTAGAAGAAGAAGCGGTAGCAGAAGAAGAAGGAAGCCTCAATGTGTGCTGAACGTTTGCTATTCAGCTGATTCTTAATAACTATGATAAAATATACAATGCTATAAGTAATAATAGCAAATATAGTAACGTTTCTAACTATAGTAATAAGTTTTAATATTATTAATATAACTGGAAATAAAATACTAGACTGAGCACCCTTAAAAAGACTTGATTGTGCATAAATAACAATATATATATATATGGATATATGATACATGACATGATTTATGTGGAAACAGCAGCAAACATAGTATTTTAGTTTAGTTTTAGTTTAGATAAACGGTTAGAGCTTAAGGTCATTTCAATTTTATCACAGAGTGAAATCCTGAAGCATGTCATTGTTTTCTCGTAGAATTCTAAGTTTTAATTTAGTGGAACCTCCACTGACTCATGAAGTTTTAAGGAGTTTCAATGTGTTTTAAGGTGATAGGAATTCAAAAGAAATTTGAAAAATTAAAAGAAAATTCTTGTTTTTACCAACTTGGGCATCACAATAGAGGTCTATGTCATGAATGGACATGTATTTTCACTTCCTGATCTGCAGGTTTTCCTATTTCATGTCCAAAGTAACATTAATCAACAAAGCCGAAATGACGGCTGCTCTGCTCTGTTGACTCAGAGCTCTCGCATCCATTAGAACTAAATGAACCTTTGCCACAAGAGACACACTGGCATTTGGGTTTATTTGAGTGTGAATGCTGGATGAACCACTCAGACCCCAGAGGTTCAGCAGGAACTTCTCTTCTGTGTCATTGTTTTATTTATGTCAAAGCTTGTTTATTCGTTTGTTTTTTTGTTTTTTTTTCTTCTTTCTTTTAAGTGTTTGCAATCCATCTCTCAACAAGAGTCTGTTGTTCATAATGCGGCGAACAAGATGAGCTAACCAGCTCTCAGCCTCATTAATCACAGTGGCTGTGTTTTATCACTGAGGAGCGCTAGTGTTGTCAAGAGAAACTGAAAAATCCTTTCCCAGAAACTTCCACTGTCTCTTACATGCACACACCCACATACACAACAAAGCATTAGTGATAAACTCGGACGACCAGGCAGCAGATGCGTTTTAATTTTTACTTATAATAAGCTGTGCTCAGTTTAGCGATCATTTTCAAAGATTGTTAAGGATGCTCTTTCTTATTTTGCGATATTAAATAAAAGGAAAAAGTGGGGGAGATGTAGAGAACAGAAAAGAGAAAGATAGAAGTTATTATCATCCCTGAACAGAATGTGCAGACAGGTGCATAAGCAAGCATTGTATGAATTATTTCACTGAAAACTGACTCACCATCACAGATTCAGCTGGACCTTCAGCTTTTGAAAGTCCTTTGAGGTCATGCTGCAGTCTCTCGTCTTTGTGATAAGATAAATACAATCCAGCAGTGCAGAATTTTTAAAAGGTTTCATATCGTCAGTATTATTCTTTTTTATTTATAAAGCACAAGTATAAATTTGGTGGGTGCATCTAAATGCTTGGTCCACTGGAGAAACACAAAACCTGTATCCAAAACCTCTGCTTTAAAACGAGTTGTTAAGACTTTAGAAAGATTATAATATCAGAACTGTACAGTCCACAGTCTCAGCTATGACACGAGCAGTGCTTCCTCTATTATGTCCTTCAGCTTCAGACACACTCCTTAAAGGTCCCGTATTATGCTAAATTCACTTTCTAGAAGTTTTTCTAACAGCCAAATGTGTCCTCATAGCCTGTGTATGAGGCCCAAAAATGAGAAAATTCTGTCTCCTCTCTTGCTTGTTCCACATTTTTAGCAAATGTGTGTTCAAACGGGTGAGTCTGGGATCTGTCACTTTGCGACCTCACAAACCACCAGTAACCACTGCCCCCGGTAGTTGATACTGTCACTGATCCACCCTCCCCGGGCAACTGAACCTGTCCTCTCCCACAGAGGGACGTTGATAGGCACCACTCATGAACATTTACAGGTTCAGACACAGAAACAGCCCTTTCTCATTAGACCTCACTACAGCCACATTTGGAATGGCTGAAATTAAGGACCAAGGCAGAATTTGGGGTAATAAACTTTGAAAACAATGTTGTTGGACTTCAGACACCCATATGAAATTGTTGAAAATATGTATAATATGGGATTTTTAAATAAATAAATAAATCCATCCCATAATTCCATGTAGCCACAACGTTTAAAGAGACACTCAGTTATATTTGTCCAGCTGTTCTGTGATTTGTGTAATGAAATGTGATGGCAAAGAGGTGTGTGTGTGTGTGTGTGTGTGTGTGTGTGTGTGTGTGTGTGTGTGTGTGTGTGTGTGTGTGTGTGTGTGTGTGAACTAAGGCCTTTTTCTATCCTTTTGGAATCACCATCTTGGTAATAAAAGATTATTTTATATCTGCTAATATAATATTATAATATAATATATATGATGAAGCCTCTGTGTATAGTGAAGATTGTGGAAAGATAATTTATATTGATTATAAGCTGGTCTGATTTAAGTAAATAATCACTAAATCTTAGTGGAACTCACTTTATGATATTCTCTAACAAAAACACAGACTGGGATGTTTTAAACACAGAAAGTAGTGAAAGCAAAAAAAGTTTCTAGAGGTGATTTTGGAGGAAAGATTAAAATGGAAAACACAGAACATATGAAAGTGAAAAATTCAAGAACTGCTGTGTTATATATTTGTCAAATGACCAAACAATCATTCCATATCACACCTATCTAACCTTTTCATTCATCCATTCATTCATTCATTCATTCAAATTCAGGGTTGCTGGATCCTATTCCAGCAGCATTAGCCTTGGACAGGTTGCCAGGCTATCGCAGGGCACAGTCCGTTTCCATTTTACAAAAAAGAGCCATTAGAAAGAAACTGAATATAGACCCAACAAGTCCTTTATTTTTCCCATTAAAATAGTTAAAATTTCAGAATTTAGTGGAGTGTTGCATTTTACAAAACTTGTTCAAAGCCGAACAAACTTCAAAGGAGACAAAAGAAAAGGGAAGGTTGTCATCACTTAAAAGAAACAGAGATCTTTGAGGAAATAACATTCAGAACTAGACTGAGGAATCATGTTTAAGTGAAAGGAACCAATCTGTGGAATAACTTAAATAATGAAATCAAAACAATGTGCAACAAAAATATGAATAAGTGTATTAGTCCAGCAGCAGGTTTACCATCAGGAAGATGGATTGTTGGAGGATCTGAATAAAATGTGTTTTCTCAGAGCAATGTATTTATATTCATATATATTTATATTAAATATGTGATAAAAATGTAAATGGAATGAATGAAGATGATAGGAAGTAATACTGTTCTCCAAATCACTCATCATCCCTCTGGTGAAAAGGAGAAATGAAGAGAGCAACATCTCACCTCCAACTCAAAAATTTAGAAAAATACAACCCTGCCTGTTTTTTTTTTTTTGTAGGATAAAGTTTTGCTTCTCTACAATTTTCCAGCCTCCTTCCTGTCCATGTACTTGTACCTTAGGAAGTGAAGAGTTAAAAGACAGTCAAATATTGGCCATATAAGCAAGTTTTTCATTTACACCACATAAAGCTTAAAACATGGAGGAATAAAGCAGCAGGAAAGGATTTGTGAGGCGAGTTGTCAGGGGTGATATTAAGCAATCAGCAGTAGTTAATGTTCAGAGTTGGGTTTTAATAGCTGTCCACAAGGAAAATTAAAGTACCTGAGAATAAAGTTGCCAGTAAAGTATTTTTCTCTTAATTTAGTGTGTGGTACACAAGGCAAGTTCTGTCCTTAAGGGCCACAGTTCTGCAAGTTTAAGAGGTTTCCCTGTTTCCCTGAAACAGCTGATTCAAATGGATGAGTCACTGAGGAGAACTTGATAAGCTGTTGGGATTCATTTCATTTGAGTCAGGTGTGTTGAAGCAGGGAAACATCTAAAATCTTCAGAACCATGGCTCTCTAAGACAGAACTCACCTTCCCGTTTTAGAAAGTTTACTGTGTGCCCTCTTGTGCTGTGATAAGGATCTCAAGAGACAGACCCGAGAAAGAGATGGGAGTCCCTCCACACCCATAAAGGATCCATTTGAACAGAGGTGGAAACCAATGGAAGAACAAGAAGCTGCTGTGCTTTTTTTTGTCATATTGATCAAAGCATGTCAGATTTCAGAGATTAATGTCTCAGTAAATTGAGTTGGCTTGTGTACAAAGGTATAATACTTTCTGTAATTTGTTGGATAGAATATCAATCTTCATGATGGCAGGAATAACTGACTCGTGTTTTGATGCTAAAAGTATGTCATTGTAGTTTGAAAGGTATATACTGATGTTTTTTTTTAAACTGTCTGTGGATTTTTCTCACCGTTTCTGAGGTTTACTTAGCCCCAAGTTGACATCACATTAAGTTGGGCAACATGATGAAAGACAACTACTTTTGTTTTCTACAAACCTTTTCCCAGCAAATCCTCACAGCTGAAAAAGCTTAAACACCTAGAAACCACAAATTTCACAATAAATTCCACATTTTGAATGTCATCATGATGTGCATGGGCAAAGTCTTTAAAGCTCAAACTAGCAGGATGTGCAGATTAAGGCTCTGCATAAGGATACAAAAAGGTGAGTTAATAGCTGCTGTTAGGTGTGTATCTGCCATTCAAACACAGTCTTGTTAAATTCAAAGAGGAATCAAAGACAAACATGCTGAAATGTCAAACATGATGAAGAATTATAAATCTTTTATTGTGCATGGATCCTTTGTAGATATCATGGCTATACAGATACACTTTAGATACATATCTATGATTATACATTTTTCCCATAACGAACATTGTAAAGTGATATGTCTGGTAGTATGTATAGTATAACAAATTTTCATTTTGGAATGTACGGTGTATGAGGTAACTGCAAACATTAAAATTACATAAAAATGGTCTCTATTTTTGTGCATATTTTACTCATTTTGTAGCATTTTGTTAATCTCCCCAGCCAAAGGTAGTTAGCCCACGGTGAAGAGGTGTTAAAATGGCACACGTTGCAATCGCTATCAAAAATAGGAATTTTGAATTCTTTAAATGACAAAGAGAAGACATTTGCAGAATGTCTGAAGGACCAAATCATGTAATTATTCAGGACGTTTTGCAAGGTACCTGCATTTAATTTTTACAGTTGCAAACAGCAGTGATCTGCCCAGAACCAAACAACACTAGACCCTACAGCCAGATTACCACTGATTCAGTGTCTGCAATCTGTCACAAATACTTAACACAGAGAAAAGGCAAATTTAGATTCACAGGAAGTACATAACACGTTTTGTATCTGCCTTATGCATTCCATGATTGATGACTACTCAGGATTTATCATCTTCTGTGGAAAGTATTAACTTATATTACTTCAATATTATAAAAAAATAAAATTCACACATGTATGACCTGACAAAAGAAACCAAGATAAATCTTAATATATAGAACTACTTTCCATTTCTCTTATGATTACATGTTAACTAACTTCAAATGAATGCTGCAAAAGTAAAAGGAAAGAAAACACTAAAAGTGTTTTATTTCCTAACACTAAAAGAAAAAAACAGCCAAACATAAAAGAACTTAAGAAAAAGAAAATTCTCCCGAGATTTTTTTTCCTCTCAAATTAAGGCCTCTGAAACAACTGGTACATACCTTTTTCTCAAATTTTTTTCCTTTCTTTTTTTTTTTCTTTTTACCTTTTTTGCTGAGAGATTAGCTGTTTCAGTGACACATCATGTGATACTACAACTTTTAAAACACCCAAAACCCAAGTAGGGCTTGCACAATCTCAAAGTGTGTTCTATAAAATGCATCACAAGACCAAAACACAGTCAGTCAAGGTTTTCTCCACTAATGTGCAAAATCAATTACCAGGGGAAAACAAACAAACAAAAAAACATACAAGAAAGCATACACTTTTTTTGTGCTGAACAACAATATTTCAGAGTAAAGCAGCTGCATGATTGTAAAAACAAGCTACAGTATAACTATATGATAGTAAAAATAATTAGAATTCACTGTTAGTTTGGTTTTTGTTTTCTAACTTTATACTGAGCATTTTTTTTCCTCAATCCTACAGATCTTCGTGTCCTCGCTGTACAAAAATATACTAACATTTCTCCAGTCATTTTTGCATCCTTAAACATTGTGAACATCAAAAAGGTTGGAAAGTGCTAAATGAGCGTTCTATACTGTGATCAAGATTTTTTTTTTTCCTTTCCTTTTCTTCTGGTCTCCTGAAAATCCTGCATGCTGGAAGATAAGTCCCTTCATCTGGCCCTGAAGTCCTCCTAGCCGTGTACAAACTACATACAGTATACACATCTGGACACATCTCACTGTGCAAACACTGGCCCATCAGGTCCCATGATCAAATAGCGCATAGGCTAATGACACACCTACATACTATTTTTGGAACACATCTATCAAAAACAGTTTTATACTGGACACGTAAATGGAAATATAAATAAAGACTATTTCTATACATTTTATATATGCGCCACTTCTCTCCTCACTCCCTCCCCTCCCCAAAACAAACCAGAACTATATGCTTTCTGAGTTCCTTTTGCGCAAAGGCTAATCATTACGTATCAGAGATTTGAAACGAACACATACAACAAACTTGGGACGAGGGGACAAAAGGCAGGAGAGTCCGGAAGGTATCACAGGTGCCAAATGAGATGTTACATCCTCATTTTATCACTCTCTTATTCACCAGCTCATCCTCCCGCAGCACTCCTTTTCAACTAATGCAACTACTCTGTTGAAACCGGAAAACAGTTTAAATACAAAACAAAGAATACAAAACAACAGAGAGATGGAGGTGAGGGGGGGTAAAGCTATAACCCTGCAGCTGGGTGGCGCATACGGCTCATTTGATGACAAAGTATTGGATGACAAAAGCAATGAGGATAGCGATGACAGCAAAAACCATGAGGAGGAGGAAAGCGCACTGCTCGTCTGTCAGGCTCTGTCTGGTTCGGTTGGACTCTGTGCCGGTTCTGGACCCTGAGCCGGCCATGCTGCTGCCCAGCACCACATCGTTCCGCTGGGGGGAGAGGGTCACCGTGGGGCTGTAGGGGCCGCTCAGCTCTGTGGCGTCTTGACACTGCCTAATAGCACATACTCGGAAACGATAGTCGCTAGTGGGCTGTAGGTTCTGAACATGGAAGGATGTGGCAGCACCTTTGTAGGCCTGTAAACAGGAAGGAGGAAGAGATAAGAGGATTATTTTATTAAATCTCCCATATAAATGAAAATTTGACAAAAAAAAAAAAAAAAAAAAGCTTCCCATCTTATATATTATTCCTATTGTAGCCTTGACCATATTTGAAATAATAAAGTATATCTGAGCTGAATTTGTTAAGACTAACCCTTGGTAAAAGTGGGATGCCATCTGCTTTTGCCAACCTCAGATTCCCTTAGGTTTTTAGTGACCACTATCTCTGTGGTTTGGTTTTTTATTCTCTTTTTTTAAAAAATGTGCTAAATACTATTTAAACTGTTAACTAATCAAACTGAAGATTTCTTGGTAAAGAAAAAAATAATACATTTGAAGAAGGAGGTAAAAAAATCTTCTGGAGACCAGCATTACTGCATCAAATCAGAAGAAGTATTACAGTTACTGTGAAGAGTCCAGCAGTTGCTCCTATCCTCACAAAAAGAATAATGTCCCTTTCTTAAACCCGGACTTTAAATCTAGTGAGGCCACTGACACCAACAATAAAGGAGAAAAACAAACAGGAAGGACAGCCACAGATTTCAAGTTCCTGATTCAATTGCTATCTGGTGAGATTACCATAAACCTGCAGTGGCCATTATTCCATGTTAACATGGCTGCAGGCCATTATGAGGGATGAATGTGCTGGCAGGGGGCGAGACACCTGGGATACCTCATGGATCAATGACCTTTGCATAAGTGGGCAATTTAAAATCAGTGGTGACTAATACAGAATGCAACAGTGCCACCATGAAAACATTAAAGGCCCTGAATCCATCTGTATCCTGATCTGCATAAAAGGCCACTGTGATGAATGACAGGTCAGACGGAGGTAACAGGGAAGGACATGAAGATGGAGAACACAGCAACACCAGTACCTGTTTGAACTCAGAATTTCCCATCATACATTGCAAGGTGTAGATAACTGGGTCCCCCTTCATGGGTGTCAGGGCCTCCCATGTGACTTCGCAGGAGTTGTCATCTAGACGCTCCACCTTAGGGGCTGGAAGGTGAAGATAAAAGACAGAAGAGAGACAATTTAATGTAATATTAATGTGTCCAATCAGATCAAAGGACAACAAGTTGCAATAGATTTACTGACAAATAATAACAGCACATATTGTTCAGCATCACTAACACAATTTAAAAGATGAAATTTGAGGTGCACAAACGTACTCCTTGCAAACCTCTTGGCCTTTTACTTATTTATTAAAAGAACCAAACAAAAAGAAAAAGGGAATATCCATTTATTTAAGCTTCCCTCAGAGAGGCAGTACCTCCTTACTGCCATCAAGATGGGCGAAAGAATACCCACCACACCCAGTCTGTGTCAATATCAACACACCAATGAAGAACACAGCATTTAGACTTTATCATGAACTGTTTTTGTCTGAGTCCTTCGCTTTTGAGAAGCACTGACAATTCTGGTGCATTCTGGTCTGATTAAAAAAAGCTGCCAGAGTGACAATAAAGCCTACAACTTCATTACTGACTGCACTGCGTAGGATCAAAAGAGGCTGGCAGAGAACAGACGACAGAGCTGAACAACCCGACTCATGATGACGGCCAACAAGTGAATCTGTGACGGCTGAGTCTTACTCAAATGAAAGTCTAGTCTTGGTTAAGTGAGGTTAAAAGCTGAGCACACCGGCTGTCAGAAAGAAATGCTTGTGAAGATAATAAGAACTGTTGTACCATGAGAGGGAAAAAAGAAAGAAAAGTGGCACTGTACCTTTCACAGGGGCTGGAGGAGAACGTGGGGTGGTGAATGTGTAAACATTGGAGAAGGGCCCTTCGCCCGCCTCATTAAAGGCCTGGATGCGGAACGTGTAAGAGGTAGACTCATTAAGCCTCTGGACTTTGTGTGTATGGCATGGCCCTTTATATAAGGATATAAATCTGCAATGACAGGAACATGAAAAAGGGAGAGAAAGGATTTAATGAGCACAGAGTAAATATGGAAAGGAAAAAAAAAAAAAGAAATAAAAAAGAAACTCTTAATATGCAGCAGCCTAAGCAATCTCTATCTTCTTCTTCTAGGGCACTTTGTCTGGTGAGTTGCTTTCATTACTATCTGTTCATATCTTGTTTCTTTTCCCCTTTGCCTGACTTCCGGACCACCGACCTGCCGTTCTTGTCCCCCATCTGCAGCTGATACTGGAGGGCGTCTGAGGTGGCAGCTTTGGCTGGACCATCGCCCCACTTGAGCCTGAGAGTCTGGTGGCTGAAGGCGGTGCACTCCAGGCGTGGAGGTTGTGGGGGCAGGGGCTTCGTCTTCAGCTTAAAGGTGTGACTAAAGGGTCCTGTTCCCAGACTATTCTGCGCTTGAATTCGGATCCTAAGACACAAGAAGAAAGATTTTATTTGACTCTGCCCTGCAACAGAACTAGGTGACTGAACATGAACAGACTTTATTAAAGCTGTGCATCCAGAGAAAAATTAAATTTTAGATTAATAAGACTTTCTTAATAGATAATTACATTCATTGCCCAGCTATAAAAAAAACCTCCCCCACCTGGATTTAACTTGACAAACAGATAAGAGTCCCCCATTGGTACTGCAGTGTTTAATATATTAAATAAATGATTAAATTAAATGGAAGAAAGGGAGCAGCATAACTACCTGAAATGTTTAAGAGGGAAATTAAGAACAGTTTCACATGCAAAGCACTGCAGACAGTCTATATACAAACTCTGTGTCTTTCTTAATCATATCATTTTTTATGATTTACGCATGCAGCGATCCAACACTTTCAAACCACTAACTCAAGCTGACATCTGAAAAGTTTAAATTCGTGCAGTGCAAGCATAATGCAGCCTTTTGCAACCATCTGAGATAGCAATAAAGCACCAACCTGTAGCTGGTGTCAGGCTGCAGATGCTGGACGATGTGTTTGGTGACGGGGCCAACAACAACAGGCTGTCTCTCTCCGAGGTCAATCAGGTAGGAAGTGATCTCTGAGCCATGATCACATGGAGGATCCCAGCAAATACCTAGGCAGGTGGATGGAGAGAAGACTGGTGGAGGCTGAGAACAACTTTCCTCCTCTTCTTCTTCTTCTTCTTCCTCGTCTTCATTTGCATCAGCTGGCGTCTCGTATTTTTGTAGCTCAGACTCTTTGAGCACGTAGATGTTGCTGACAGCTGCAGGCACAGAGCACGGCGTCTGACAGAGCACTGCCTCGCTGAAGGGCCCCACACCAGCCACATTGACAGCCTGCACAGGAAGACATGAGATTGATCCTGACATGCCAACGTCAGCTGTGACGGGCAAAGCGAGGACTTATATGTAATGTCTCTATGTGACCACAAGGTGGTGTTCCAATGTAGACATTTTAACAAGGCCAACAAGTTTTGAACACTGGTAACATAAGATTAATTAGCTAGTTGTCATGGCCAGGAATATCAAGCAGTACATGCAAACAGCAACGTCGAAAACCTTAAAAAATAAACGATTGCTAAACTTGTTCATCAAATTATCAGTTAACAACTAAAAATCCAAAGAAGGAATTTAAAAAATATGGAGCGCACATCACTATTATCCATCATTAGATTTCTATCCCAAACTGAACCTACAAAATTCTTGTAGGTTCAATAGAAATTATTTTTACTGCAAGTGTCCTAGATTCTTGTAAAGACCTCACAATTTTTTCAAGCTGAAATTAGTTCTTAAAATATAAAACTATTCTTTATCTAATATGAGGTGTAAATCTATGCTGATGCTTTTAAACAACTGTGTAGACTGAATCAACAAAAAAACAAATGACATTAAGTGAAGCTTCACAAAAACAAAAAGCAAGCAGTAATGTGACTGTTAATGCTCACCTGCACCCGGCAAAAGTAGTTGGTTGCAGGCAGCAGTCCCTTCATTTCATGGCTGAGTCCTGGTCCACTATAACACATCATCATGGCTCCTTCAGCTGCTCCCCACTCCAGACGATACTCTGTCACTGGAGCTCCGTTGCAAGCAGGTACCTGAAAGTGACAGTTGCAGAATACAAGAAGCAGTTTTGAGCAATTCTTCCATTAAATAATGATGCATATAGATGGAAATGAAGCCGGTCTTACCTCCCAGCTCACAACAACACAGCTGGGGGATTTGCATGTGGTTGAGGGGGCCTTGCACTGCTCAGGAGCTCCGGGGCCAGTTGTAACCTCACAGCGCTCCGAAAGAGGCCCGAACTGTTTTTGCCAAAGAAGAACAACTATTGAAACAAATGGGTTGTTTTCACAGTAGATTTTTAATATGCGTTTTACAAAGAAATTTTATTCCTCCTGTTATTAACAGATCAGTTCTCACCCCAGCTTTGTTTGCAGCTTTGATCCGGAAGCTGTAGGTTTTGCCAGGCATTAACCCACCCACAGAGCAGTCCAGCTCTGGACCCTGGTAAACCTCTCGGCTCTCCTCAGACTGCGGCCCACTCACTTCTACGCTGTAGCTGGACACCGGGCTTCCACCGTCTACTTGAGGGGGACCTGAGATGTTTGCACATAACAGGTTAAATCAGTGCAATTTAAACACATAAAAAAACAGTATATATACAAAGAAAACATACAACTGAAAATGAATAAGATGTTGCATAATTAAAACTCACTTTGTGGTAGTTAACAAGACAAATGCATACATCCCACACAGATCTATGTTTGAGAGGAATGACTCACCCCAGCGCAGTTGCACCTCCCTGGCTTTGGGCTTGCCCACCAGTCGAGGGGGTTGGCAGGACCCAGGGGGCACTGCGGGAGTCTGGACTTGCAGGGTCTCTGACAGCTTGCAAAGGAATACAATGTGCCAATTAAGACCCACAGAAAATAACAAATTGACAATCTCACACCCTCCTCTCACTTGCCTTCACAAAAGATACTGGATACAATTTTCATTTTCAACAGCTTATCAGACTGATTCAGGCTACATCGGACCATGGAGGAGACAAATGTGAATACATTGTCTAAAGGTAAATGAGCACACTAAGAAATATGTTGTTTTCTAAAGTTAGATGATCTCACAAGTGAAAATCAGACCAAACGTCTGTGACAAAGCAAAACATGTGAGTTCTGTGTCACATTGAGCTGCACCGAAAAGCAGGAACTCAACACAATGACTCATATGACTTTACCAGCCCCGTTGCAAATAAATGCATGCACAAACAGCTTATTGAGAAATTAACGAAGAGAGCCTGTGAACTGAACAAATTAAGAAAAACATCCTCTGACATGCAGGTAACGTTAATTGATTAGTAGGCTTATGTCTTGTACTTACATACCAAAAAGAATAATCTAATCTCCTACTATAGATTCACTAAATGACAATTTCCTATTAAAACTCACCAGAAATAAAATGCACATCAAGAACTGTTTGCATTAAAATGAAATCAGATCATCATTGGCTTCCTGCTGTAACAATTACAATTAAAGTGAAAGCCAAGAAATGTGTTAATGATTTAAAAAAAAAAAAAGAAGGGTAGCCTAGATAAAAGTGCAAATATTCTCTAATTCAATCACTGAAATCTAAGCGATCATGAATTATTTTTTTTGGAAACACAAAGCTGTACACACAACACGTGTGCACGTGTACTGATGCTGAATGACTCACTGGGCTCTTCCCTCCCTCGCTGTTGCAGTAAACTCGCGTCTGGTATGAGCAGCCAGGTTTCAAACCATCACACATGTGTTCCAGAGCTGGCCCTGAGTAGATCAATTCCCATGATAAACCTAAGAAAAAAAATAATGTTTAAAATTCATTTAAATTACAGCTAAAAAAAAGTGGTGTTTCTAATATGCCCCAAAATAAAATGTTCAGCAGTTTAATTATCAGCTTGTGGAACTTACCACTTGAGCCCTCGGACAGCTCAACGATATACTCTGTGACTTCTGCTCCACCATCATCTTTAGGGGGCTCTTAATTTTAAGAGAAACAAAATTTCAGTAGCTTATTAATCCATCTGCTTTTCCTGCTTATCCATATGAGGATTTACAAATTTCTATGATCTGAGGCAGAGCTGGAAACTATGACATGAGGAATAATTTCGTGATGACTCGCTGCCTTTTGCCTCTGTTGCATACAGGTAAAGCTATTAGAGATAAAAATTTAAGCTCATTATGGCACACAGAGAAATTAAATGTTTTCATAACTATGGACATGTTTTTCTATTTGAAAAAGGGAAGCAGAGACCAGGCACACAGCAGTGAGGGATGTGTTTGCACAGTGGGCTGTATGAATGATCCTCGCCGACGACTAAATAGAAGAGAGAATTGTATACCATCCATTTTACGGACTACCTGGAATGTCATCTGCCTCATCTACTGTCAAGCAGAGCTCCATGAAAAGAGTGAATCTGTAAGCTAGACTTGCCAGGCTGCTGACATGCAGGGCTGAGAGGTTTTAGGAAAGGAAACAGAGGAAAATCTCACCCCAGGCCATTTTGAAGCTGTTGGGCAGGACTTTTCCTCTGATGACAGGCCTGCAGGGACAGCTGGGTCTGTCTGGCTTTGTGACGAACTCAACCACCTGACTAGGGTTACTCTTCCCTTCGGAGTTGTATGCTGCCACCTGGTGAAAACACACAACAGTGATCAGTAATAATTCCTAGAAAACTGGCAACAGTTTGCACTGCAGGTTAATGAAGGCAAACATAAAAAGGCCATTACATTTCCTGATAGCGAGCACTAATTAGACTGAGATGCAAATTCAGTGCGCCTGCAACTAAAATGACCCTTGACAAATATCACATAATCAACAAGTATCTGAAGAAACTTTACAACAAAACTGTTTAGAAACCATAATCATTAACACCATGAGGCAATACAGCGTTAGTGTTGTTGCATTTCAGTGAGAAACATCTGCAATAATACAGACGTCTCTGAGCCTGCTGCGTGGAGCTCATTCACATTAAACAACGAAAAACTCCTCAGCACCCCACCTCCCTTCACACTGTGCAGCTGGATAATTGGTTTTAGGGGAAAGAGGAACTTCCATCAGTTATGCATGTGTTAATGTGTTCGAGTGATTTCTATCAGTAACATATTAGAGCTGTGTCACAGATTGTTCTGGCTAACTGAGTAAAACTTACACTTTCTTTTACCAGTCTAATTTCATCTTCTTAAATAAGTGGGCAGAAAAAAAGCCAGCAGTCATTTTCTCGCAGCAAGCGGCAGTAACAACAGCTATTGACTGAACTGCAGCAAAATACCTGTAATCCAGCTGCCAGGCTGATAACTACAGAGTATAAACACTTATGGATATTTGAAGAGGATTACTTTGGTATAACACAAAATATGTGCAAAGAAACATGCTGATAAAATGTTTGTAATTCTAAATTGTTTTAACCAACAATTTATTCCATTACATTGTCAGTTTTATCCCATCAGCAATGAAGTCTTTACTGTTAATCAAAAAGGACTGAACTCTATTGGGGATTTTTGTTGAGTTCATTAAAAATTGCTGCACAAAATACCCATAATTCAATTATTATATGGTGTTACTGACAGCAGATTGAAGGATAAAGGAAAAATTAGCTTAACTAATCTTTTTATTTTCTTTAAAGAAGCTCTGTGGTGTAAAGGATACACACAAGTGAACACGATTACAGCACAAGCCACATTTAAGAGGTTTAAAACATCTATAAATGTATCTGGAAACATATGACCTATAAAAAGAGTTATAAAAAAAGCTTTAAGATAACAAATCTTCCACCTTACATGCAGGTCTGTACAGTTCAAATAGGATCTCTGATCTATGCCTATTTTTAACTGAGGTGACATTATACAGCTTTATTATTATGAGGAATGACGGTGAAGGTGTGACACAGAGTGACGGAGAAAAGACAGACACACAGTGACATGGAGAGAAACACCACAGTCTGTCCCTAGACTCTGTGAAATTCCTGCAAGCCAAAAGGCCACATATTGGTCAAACACTGTTCCACTAGCATCTCACTGGGGCTCCGCACTCAAGTCCTCCTGTTGATGCTGTCAGTTTCCCACTGCTTTGCTGGCAGAATCCTGTAAATGGATGAGTCATAGGGCCGACGTAGGACTCGGCACCCCTCCCTCCCTGATGCCTGGCCCCTCTCCACTCATATATACTCTACTTCCAAAATTAAACCTGCAGATAACCAGTTCTGACACTGAGCTCTCTTACCCTAAACTTGTACTTGGTACTCCTATGGAGATTCCTCACGGTGCAGGAGAGTTCGTCACCGTCGTAGCTTGGCTGGAAGCCATAGCCCTGGGACAAAGAAAAATAAGGTAGAAAGAAAACAACATGCTGAGCAATGACTTACTTCACAATCACTCAGAAAACAAAGTAGTCCACAGGAGAAACAGTTACAGGAAGTTCTCTGTGTTCTCTTACAAAAGCTTTATCTGCAGGCAGCTGCTTAAAATGGTAGTGCACCCAAAAATGTGCTTTTTTTTTTTTTAGCTGTAAACACAGTATTACTTAATTGTGATAAAAACCACATATTCTGTTGATAAAATCTGTTGTTTTTTATTTATTTATTTAATAAAAAAATGGGATTTTGTGGTTAAGAAAATGGCTCTACAGAGTAAAACCAGGTTATGTTTTTCATGAAAGAGAGATTATCTATGTCACGAGAATTTTTTAAAAACCCCCACAGCCCCTCCCTCCAGACGTAGAAACCATGCCCACCGATGCATATGAAGGGATGTGAACTTATATAGTGTAGATTTGCTAATGATATGCTGCTCAGTCAGTATGCCTGTTGGATGGGTTGTACTGAAAACATGAATTTCCCTGCAAAGGGATTAATAAAGTATTTTTCATTTCATTTCATTTCATTTCAGGACCACCTTGTTCATATGTAGCTGAGGAGATTCTGGAGGGGAAAGTCTTCCACCTCAAAGACAGCTCTGTGGCGTAGGTGCTTTGTGAATCTCATTCCCATCCATCTAGTGGCCGCTGAGCTGCTGTGTGTCAATCATTTCTGCCCGTGTGTCCTGACCCGCCCACTCTCCGCTCCCTGATCACCCCAACCCTTGCAGTTACTGGCATTTTTAAAATTCGGCAGTGGGTGGAGTTACACAAAAAAGTAGGGGGGTTAACATAAAAATGCCGCATAAGTTTTGAGCAAAAGTGTCAAACAATAATATGCAAATTGTATTTATTTATTTATTTTCTAAATTAAATATGGCAATGCTGATAATGACAGACTTACCGATCCTTCTTCCTCCATCTCCAAACTATAGTAGATGTCATCCTCTTTTGGAGAGCTACTGGGCCTCTGCCACTTCAGACACAGCCAGGTCACTCCCGCCATCTCCAGCTCTGGAGGGAAGGGTGGCAATGGCACACTGCATGAGGTGAACAGGTCCACCACTTCACTGAACTCGCTGGGAAGGGCAGAGACAGAGGATGGGATAGAATGGGAGGAAGAGACAGCAGAGACAGAGTGAGAGATGCACATGCACAAATAGATGGAGATGGCCAATGGATGAAAAGGTAACATGAAAATGGACAGCAGTGAGGGTGCAATTCAGGAAAGAATCTAGCATGTTAATGCACCTACCTTACACCCATGTCATTTTTTGCTGCAAGGCGGAAGGAGTATCTTGATGCTGGGGTAAGCTTGGTCACTCTGTACTGCTTCTGAGGTCCATAGTAGCACTGTTCATACACACCTGTGCCCTTCCCCTAAAGGGAAAAAAAAACATCTTTAGTCACAAACCAAGCTGCTATGAAGCTTAGCTACACATGTAAAAAATGACAGCATAGTTTCATGGAAAATTCAACTTTACCTCATCCCACTGAACAATGTAGTTTTGAATTTTGGAACCATTGTCACATGGAGCCTACGGATGAAGAAGACATTATTTATTACAATACACCAGTTAGGAAATTATATACTATATGTATCTGACAAAGATGTAAACTGTTTCCCAGCTTATGTAACAATAGTTGAATGACATGTATCTTACAAAGAAGAAGTCAACTGGACAGTCTATCTGTCGATCTGATTTTAACAACCAGTTTCTGGCTACATATCAAAATAAAAACTCTCCTACAAATTATGGGTCTGTCCCTTTTTATTTGGTGTAAAATCAAGATGTATGTACAGTTGTCCCAAACTTTAATCTCGACTTTAATGTCAAAAGAATCAAATCAAAATTATTATTTCCTTTATTATCAGGTAGAAGCTATTCCCATTTGTCCAAAAATTAAGAACTGTGTGGTTTGAAACCCCAGCTGCATCAATCATAAACCATTTTTTTTTTTACCTTCCACTGGAGTACGAGCGAGTTCTTGGTCCCACTGGCCTTCTTGGGAGGATTGGGAGGATCTGGCTCACAGTTTAGAGTGGTAAAGCTCACAGCCTCTGATGGACTTCCCAGTAAACAGTTGCACATTGCTTGGACCCTGAAGAAAAACAACATGTTTACACAAGGTTTCTCTGGGTATTGACAGAAGCTAAAGCAGTTAGAGGGTTATGCCAACCTGACATGACAGTCTGTTGCTGGTCGTAGACCCTCTAAAGTTGCATTTAATTCTTCCCCACTGTATCACAGGAAAGGAAAATAAACAGTATTATTTAGTGTTTATAACAGAATATTAAAATCTCCTGCACCATTTTGTGCTGAGTCTTGTGGTGTCTTGCTATTCACACTCACCAGTATGCACTCTGGTATTTGCCATCTTTGCCGCTAACTGAAATAGAGACCTCGAAGCTGAGGGGCTCTGGTGGGCTGCAGTCTTCCTCGACACTGCCATTCTCATTCTCTGGCCTGGTGGGTGTACTCCAGGTGACTACTGCCCCTCTGGCCTGGATGTCTGACACCTAGCCAATGAAAATTCACATGTCACCCATAATGTCTTTAAACAAGAAAGAAAAAAAAAGTACCACCTCAGAAAGTTTCCAAGTTTTAGAATAACATCATATAAGATTTCCTACCCTACATTTTCAAACAACAATCTAACTTCTTAGTAGAGAAAAAATAGACAAGAGATCAAAATATGCAAGCTGATGCAGCACTGGAAAAAGGTTTTCAGCTGCAGGGATGTGCTTTGCAATACTGAGATTTTTTCATTCTGTTGGAAGTTTAAAAATAGCCTGAGCTTGACTGCAGGGGGGGGGATCATATGGGGAAGAACTCAATCAGGTCAAGTTTGTAACTCCAACCCCATGCCCTGGGGCCTCACCTTAGTCCTTTACTTCCAACAGTTCAAGTCAGAGCCATTTAAGAAACCACTGTGGTTTGTTATAAGGCTGGAAAAGAATCCACTTCCTACTAAAGCTAAACTCTACAAAGCTGACAAGTAACAATTCATCATGATATTGACAGAAATCACATAAAACCATGTAATTCTAAGATGAAGACAGTAAAAAATGGGAAAGAAGTGAAAACCTACCACTGGTTTACTGATGGTATTCAAAAGTGCAAGAAGGGCCTGAGCTTCTTTGTCTAGTTCTGAAGGAGGGGAAAAAAAATCAGGAAAAGAAAACAGAAATCATGACATAGAGAAAAGGGTACATGAGATATAATGTTATCAGCAAATTCTGTTTGTCTCCACTGGATTTAGGGTGTTCTGTGATATCAATCTAGCTATGTATTAAATGAGTGAACATAATAATAGACTGACAGAATTGATAGAAAAAGTTTACAATGGGGTGTAATTTTACTCCATGAATACAAAACTAGTTGTTAGTATAAATAGTTTTTTTATTCTGAACAAACACTGTATGAAAACGTAAAACTGTCACTTTAAACTGCCAACTGTAGCTTAACTAGTCCTGAATCCAGCACACGTGACCTATAGGAAATTATGCAATTGTTTTCACACTGTATTATATTATATACTAGTTGTAGACTGGCCCAAGAGTTCTTAAATCTTTATGAAGTCACAAGGGGTAATTAACTAATGTAACCACGAGGCACAGGGGGAAAAACCTTGGCAAATTTGTACCATAAAACTTCCTTACCTCGTGACTCTCCATTTTTTCCTTTGCCAGTCTGCTTATCAGAGCAGGCTACTGCATGCCTATGCTCTGCGTCCAGCCCTTTCCCACCAATGCCGTTATGAATGTCCACTGTTGGGGGACTGCTGCAGGACTTCTGTGGTGATGATGGAGGGCTGTCCTTCACCTGCCCTCCTCCTCCTCCACCTCCCTGACGCTCCTTCAGTTTTTTCTGAAGACGTTCATGCGTTTTGCTAGTTCTGTCATCTCTGTGGACAAAGGATGGGCGGCCATGTTGGGAGTGAGAATCTGTAGAGACTGAAAACAAAAAGCAGGACATCTATAAGATTAAGAAGCTCAAAGACTACACAGATTGACTCTGGCCTTGATTGTATGCAAGTAAATAATATCTCAACAAACCAACAGTGTGACTGCTACCTTCAACTCACCCTGCTCTGAGAAGATATGAGCTGGATGGTACTGGGAAATGTACTGGGAGCTCAAGTCACCCACGCCCCCTGCCATGCCTGTGTACAAGTGAGGTGGAGGGGGCATCATGGCGGGGTGTGGGATGAAGGCAGGCAGGTGTGCATGGGGTGGAGGTGGAGGATGATGGAGAGGGGAATGACCCCCTGGGTGGAAATCTGGTTGCTGAGGTAAAACCAGAACCCGCCGCACTCCGTTCTCTTCTATGATCTGGAAAGAAACAAACACGACCAACATTTTTCAAAGCTGCTCAGAGTTAGTAGAAGATGACGATGACAAAAAATGGACAGGAAACATTTTGGAAATGAATACCTGTGAAACATATCCAGGAGGCACATAGATTGGAGGCACTGAACCATTTGGAGACATCATGGGAACCTGAGCAGGACCTGCGAAAGAGGAGAGAAAATGATCAAACTCAACACAACAGCTGATTTATCTGCAGCAGATGAAAAAATGCCATTAATTCCCTAGTTACAGTCTAATAGTTCTATAAAGGCAGCCTGCAAAAAAAAACGGACCAGAAATGAGGCAAAGTCAGACTATTTAAAAGTAGTGGAATTAAAAACTAAAAGCAAGACTTTTCTGCTATAAATGGTTTTCTTCAAGTATTTTAGTATAGATAATGTATGCATTTTACTGCACTGGGTAAACATAAAACTCCTCAGATCTTGCAAATGAAAACTTCCTAGTTTTAACTAGTATGAACCTCTAGTAGGGTAAATCCCGACTCAGTTATTTTATATATTTTTTAATGCATTAATTTATTTACTTTAACTCCTGTGGGTAAAAAAAAGGCAGAGAAATCCATTTTTAACATGGCAAATGAAAGAGGACCACTTTACAAAAGTGCTGAGAAACAAAGATTCCTCCTCTGTTGTAGGGGCCAGTTCAATGGCTTAGCTCAGCTCAGGGAAGTGACAGCTCAGCAGAAAGCCTCTCAGAGAGAAACAGAGAGCAATCTCTGAGCCAAGTTTGCAGATTAGCACATTTCTCATCTTTTAAACCCAAGGCAGAAACAACGGGGACTCAATACTAGATATACTTTAGACCAGAGGGACTCTGTATGGTGAATTGTTTTTTTTTTGTTTTGTTTTTTTTAATCAAAAAGGTGTAAGGAGAGAAAGCATCTCTGAATGAGCAGCCATTATGGGGTCAAAGCTATAGAAGATGACCTATGGACGAACATACTGAAACTTCCTACAGTCATTCTGGCACATGGCACCATTCCCTGCTGACATTAAGCCTCAAGCTCTAACAGGAGAGTCACAGAAAGTTCAGGCAGATACATGTTCAGTAATCTAGATAAAACTTAGGCAGCTTAAGAATACAGCCCCCTTATAAACTACATATAGAATAACCAATTCAGTTGTTCCTAAAAAACAAAAAAAAACAAAAAAAAACCAACATTGTTCATCTATGAAACGTAACCATCAAGATGACAAACAGGCATGAAAGCAGGATTTGTTATAAAGGCGTCAGTAGTAACTGGGCAACACCTCCACCAAGAATGACTGGGGTTCGGCGTTTACAGCTTTACTTAACTCAATAGAAAAACAGCTGTTTGAAAGAAAGGAGGAAACTTTTTTTGTGCTAAAGGAAGTAATGCATGACCCCCATTTGGTTATATGACTGGAAACGTGTGTGTGTGTTTATTTGGTTGCTTTTGTAAAGCAGTCCACCATTTCCCAGATAAAAGAAAAAAAAAAGAAAAAAAAACAAAAAAAAAAAAAACTGATGACATCCATACAGACAGTCACACTTTCAGGGCTGGAGGTTAAAGTCTGGTGATCTGATGTGGCTAAATAAATCCACTTTATATAAACAAAATTATATTTAATTGACTGAGACAGATGAGCTTAGAGTTACAACGAATGTACACAGAAGTAAACAAGTAAGCCTTTTTTAGATTTGTAAGTTTTTCTTTGATATTAATGTATTAATAGAAAGAAGCAGGGCCACAGCTGCCTTATGAATGGGCCCAATCCCTGTAGAACATACACTGAGTGTACAAACATCATACATGCCTCAGCTGTCTACTATTTTATGAATTAATGCTGTCAAGCGCCAGGCACAATACACCATATTATGCAGCGTTTCCCACAGAACAGATAGCAATATGTAGTGCTCCCCTGGCGTTGGTGAGGGAATCGAGTGTTGCGGTGTCGTGGTGGTTGGTGGAGTTGATCACTGGGGTGTATACAAAGTGTCTGCAATGGGTGGCGTTCAAACACACTTGCTGAGCTGCCATATTAAATATACACCTATATACTTATCTATTGTTCTTCAGTCACCTGCTGAGACCATTTAAAAGCTAGAAAAAACATTTAAAACTATTCAGCTCAATCTTAATTCTTTAAGTTCTTATATTGCAAGTTATACTGCAAAAGGGGGTTATTCAATGTTGTCTGCTTGTTCCGGTATCACACTGCTTAACGAAGTCAGGATTATCTTCTGAATCATAACTGTGGCTTGGGAATAACGAATGAACAAAATACCTATTTTACCATCAGAGGCCGTTTATTTGCATAAAAGGCATGGTTGGGGGAAATGAACTGCTAACAAATATTAAGTGTAAATTAATCTTCACTTAGGTAAACTTCAGATGTCCCAAGTGTCAGTGAATGCAGCATGTAATGCACTTCCATATATTTTTCTACATCAACATTAAAAAATGTCATTGGCTTTTTGTTTTTATAAATATAACATCTGACGACCATCTGACTATTTTCTAAAATCTAGGCCTTAAAAAAAATTCCTGTTCCTGATGAGTGCCCCTGCCTGGTCCCCTCACCAAGACTTTTCTAGACCCGCACCTGCATATAAATCTTTTCTATTACCTGTCAACCACCTGGTTAGAGAAGGGGCCTGCTCTGATTTGTATTTCACAACCTGTTCATAATTTCCCTTCGCCACATTCATGGCTCCTAAGAGGTAAACCAATAGTTTAGTGAAGACATCTCCTTGTTACATCTTGCTGTTTCACTCTCACTAGATATCTGTACCTGATCCATCTGGCTGTATTATAAACAGCAGATTTAACAGCTGTGACTCCTGCAAACCTCAGCTAATAATGAAAATAATAAAAAATAAATGCAAACAATGGGCTCTCTAATTAAAACAGGCTACTGTTTCGCATCAGCATCCTGCTAGTTTCCTCCTTCTCAACACGAGATGAATGATAAGCAAGAGAGATGGTACCTGCAGCAAAAAAGCCAATCAGCTGATCACCCACAGTCACATCATGATAACCGATTGGAGCAGCAACATTTGCACAAAACTGCGCAAAGCAAAAAAAAAAAAAAATTTAAAAAGCTGTGGAAAAAGTGGGCCATCATCATGAAAAGTATGGGTCTCAAAAGACCCACATCCCCCACAGGTGTGACACCCCTGTATGGGTATAAGACTACCATAGCCTATCCCAACTATAACTGCATTTCATCTTTATTGCGTTACCAATATTCTGACTTAGGGTGCAGGATGTTCATTATTAATAACGTTTAGCTCATAAGGCTAACATTACCTTTTCTGAGTTACAATAATTTTTGTGCAGGTGTGGTTGAGCACAGTGTATCAACTTTCCAGACTGCAACTCAAGATGTTCTTAACAGTCTTCTCTGTGCCAAATATCCCGTTGCTTTACGTTTTCTTTTGACAGACCTCATGTATTGTGCGTGGAGAGGAGGAGTGGACAAGTCAAGTGTCAGTGTGCGTGCATGTGCCAGTGATGCGCGAGTTGATCCACACTTAGCGGTTGCGAGTCAACAGTTCCTTATCGGTTTCCAGAGTCAGAACCAGACATGGAGAAGCTGCATTCAGCTTCTATGCTCCACATATCTGGAACAAACTCCCAGAAAGCCTCAGATCAGCTGAAACCTTTTTTTAATGCACTTGTATTGCTTTCTGCACCCTGCTGAAATGTTTTATGTAAAGCACTTTGAATTGTCTTGTACATAAAATGTGCTATACAAATAAATTTGCCTTGCCTTGCCTTGCCTAACAATAAAGCTAATAACGACGTTTCTTAAAATATCCTGATTTTATGCTTGAGATAACATCAAGGAGGGGCGGGGTGGAATCTGTGGTGCCACACATTGGTCTGTATGTGGGACACCCGATTATGATCTTACCCCACTGACCCAGTGTACCTTGCCATCAATCAGTCATGTTCTAACAAACACCAACCTCACAGCAAGCCATAACTATGGAGACCAATAACTGTTAATAGACTCTTGCATCAAACTTACAGAAGTAGACCTATTGTATTGAAAACAAAAGGACTAATGTACACCCCTGAGAACAAAGCCTGCACATGAAGAGCATGAACACAGTCACGCTGACCCAGCCATAATTGCATAATTATAATTACAATACAATTTGTGAGCAAGTTCAAAGTGTTTATTGTTAACTCTACTCACTTTTAAGATCCATTAGGTGGATATTATGCTGCATACTGCTCAGCTGTGCACCTGCTTAATAACTGATTAAGGCAACTCTACTTAGTGCTGGTGATTCTGACAAACAGCAAATCAAATAAATCACATTCATGTCCTCATTTGTTGTCCATTTAGACTGAAAGACTGTATACAGACTTGGAGACCATAGGGATAGGAAGACTGGCAAGGTGAAAAAGCTGGGATGAGGGACTCTTGCGCAACTGACTGAGAGAGAAAAAAAGAGAGGTAGGGTGGAGAAAGGGGTGGGGGACACACACTCGTTTACATCAAACTGACGCAAGACTGTTGACACAGATCAGATTATAAAAAAAAAAAAAAAAAAAAAACAAGCCACATCCCCATCCCCCTCCCCTGAGGGAGCATTGGTAGTGCTGACGTGGCCATGGAGTGCCAGCCTTTCCAGAGGAAGCAGCCACAGGAAAAACATCAGTCCTCCTCCAGAGGAAAGAAAAAAAACACAAGGGAGAAACTAAAACGCCAGGTATTCTCCATGATCACATACAGACGCACAAAGCTATGCTATTGTTGTGAGCCAATGCTGAACATTCAGCCGTTTCCTCTAGTCTAGAAATGGAAAAAGATCACAGCATGCACACAAGTGGAACTTCACAGGGTTTTTTTTTTTTTTTTTTTTTTAGGTATTTTGCAAGCTAAGAAGACTTGCAGATGAAATTATGGCAACTATCTAAGCAAACTGCCAGGTCTAATCAGATGTGCAATAGACTATTGAGTAAACTGGGGGAAAAAATTAAATAGGAAAAATATGCTACAAAGAGTAAGTATGTATTAATAGAAGGTTGTAAATAATAAAAATCAAGAAAAAGGAGAAAAGTAGATGAAGATGATAATGAGACAGAGGAACAGAAACGCTTCATATGAGACATCTCACATTAGCCACAAAAAGATGGAGTAGGCTTGATTATTGATTAGGGTTAATAGATCGTCTGCATCCACAAGTAAACAGGAGAGAAACTGGTGAAGGGACATAGAAGGTCACCTAGCAGAATAATTCCTGCAGAGCAAGGGAAAGAAGTGATAAAAGTAATAACTACAATGGCAAATTATAACTGTTTTGAGATTACATTTCTTGAAGGTAGGAATGCTCTTCCATTGATAAAGAATGTGGTAATATGCAGCAAATTACACAACCATGTGTGACCTTAAAATGTGTCAGTAACAGCCACCAATCCAGCCAGATGGAGCTGGGGGAAAGGAAAGAGGAAAGAGCTTTCCATGCTGATCAGTTTGTAAACCAAAGCCGACGGGAGGAAGCGGTGCAGTAAACAGTGGAAGAATTTAATAAGAACAGCTAATTTTTCCTCAGGTGTTAGTATACTTTGATTTCCTTATATGTCAAGCCATCCACGTGGTTCTTACAATCCTACTGGTATGAATGATGTTTACAGGAAGGAAGTGAATCTGTAACCTTCATGCTTGTGCTTGTTACAGAACATCACGCCCCGCTGCTGTGGCTGCTTCTCTGAGCCAGACTAAACCAGCAAGAGAGATGCCATGACTGCAGGGGCTGGATTTCTCTCTTTTTATATATATGTATTAATAATGAATTATTTGCCTTTGTTTAGGAAATAAAAGATTCCACTCTAAAAACTCAATTTCCTCCCAAGTTTCATCTAGTTGAGAAAAGTTAACCCCCCAAAACCCAGACATAATTTCATAAATGCATTAACAGTTGACATGACATAGAATCATCAGAAGATTTTTTTCTTATACTTTCCAGCCTTTCTAATTTTGTCATGGTAATGACAGAATGAATGCTGCGCTCAAGCTTTCTTGAAGCTATTCACTGCTGCAGCTGTGAATGAACCATCTGCACACCAGTTTGTGTACATGTCCTTGGAGTTAGGTGGGGGAGGTGAGGAGTATAAAAAGAAAGTGCTAATGTGTCTGGTGTTTGCAGTCCAATTATGTGAACCATATGTGAAGAGTTGGGCTTGTGAGAGGGTGTTGTGGGTAAGAAAACAATAATACCACAGTAATATAGAAGTGCATGTGGCTTTTTTTCTTAAATGATATAATATGGAGTCAGGCAAACTTGGGGGTTAAAAAAAATCCTGTTAAATCAATAACTATGAACAGTCTAATGAAACAGAACAACAGAGTAACCATAACATCCTACAACATGTCTTTATTTAACAAAAATGAAGTGCAAATGAAGGAACAGTGTGTGAAAAACTAAATAGAAGCACGTTTAGTAGGGATAATCTCTAGTAATCTTTGTGTATGCAATATTGCCAGTGGAGGAATTTTGGCCTCTACATTGTTGCTTCAGTTCATTGAAATTTTTGTTTCTGCAGAAATCCTGCACCAGCATTCCAATCAAGTTCTGGACTTTGACTGTGCCATTCAAACTCCTGTAAGTTTTTAGAGAAAAAAAACACTAATTCAGAATTTTTCTAATTGTACTGACGCAAACTTAAACATTTAATATGCTAACTGGAGCCTAGAGAGTTTGAAATATAGCTTTTGTTTGATGTTGTTTGTTTTTTTTCCAATTTCTCTGAACATAGACCAGTCTGACCTTGTTGTGACTTCCACGTTTGAGAAGACTGGCAACTGCTTTTAATGTCTAATTGTTATATATTTTACAGTATGTCCATGTGTTTCTTCCCCACCCTGAAGAACCCCAATTTGTTTTAAATGGCCTTGTGAGTGTTCCCATAATGATCAAGTCTGATGTCTTTCATCCTTGGCATTCTACAACACACACCTAAATGCTCCTGACCAGCAACCTTGTATAGGTGTATTTGATCAATAGCACTTGACTGCTATTTACCTTTTAAATTCCTATGAATGCAGAGGAGGTGTGCTTTGTCTTTTACGTGCTCCTTCTACATTTTGATTTGGTTTTTGTTAAATAAGTGATGACTGTAATACTTCACAGGATGTTGCTCATCTGGAGGTTTCATTTACTTAATCATACGACTTGGTGATGACCAGATGATTTTTTATGATGCCCTGATATGTAAAACAATTAAAACTGCAAGAAGCTGCATTTTCTTTTTCGGTGAATGACTACAACCTCCCAGCCCCTCATCTCTTCTGAATGCCAGACTTAGCGGACGGCATCCACTTATTTCTGCAGCAGACAAGCAATCACATCCATTTCCTGCTGTAATTGGTGCACTGCTCAGGGATTAGCAGGAAAGAACCTCAACTGCTCTCACAGGATCCTTTATCTTTTATTTATCTATTATATCTATTATATATATGTCCTAACTATTTGTGCCAATTTACATATGATACTGTATGACAGTGAAATGCATTCAATTCCAACTAATGGAGAGCTCTGTAAAAAATGTTATGCTTATAATTGCATCTTTGAAATAATAACAAGGACCTGACCAACAGAGTCAAACTTATGATACTGCTTCACCACATCTGAAAAGTCAAGCTTGCTTTGAACACAAATTATGGAAAATGTCAATTGCTGACCTCTCTAGATGTAAATTCTGGTAAAAGACAAACAAACAAACAAGGCCTATAAGTCAGACATTACTACTTTTCATAGCATATACTTCTTTTCACTTTAGAGTTTAAGATGTCTAAATTGCAGGTCCTACACACTCATGTTTAGGTGTCAATGCTTTCCAAACAAAGAAAGCAAAAGTACAAAAATCATGCTCAATCTCCAAATAACTTCTAGTAAAAATGGTAGAATGACCATCCTAAAATTTGTGGTACATCTCTGTTTGGCTCAAAAAGCCCACTGGAACCACACAGTGCTTTAAGCCATCACCCAAAGAATGAATCATACAAAGTGATGGTGAATCACCAGAAGAAGAGATCTAATCAACGTTACGATCCTGACTTGCCTCATCGGTTACCAAGCTTATCAGGTGGCTACAGATGCCTTCAATACAGCCTTCAGATCAGGAATCTTGTGGCAAATTCAGAGAAAAGTAAACATAGGCAGCGCATGGGGTGAAGTTATGAAGGCATGTCAACTCACATACAGAGCCCCCCTTAGGGCAAGGGAGATAATGAGCAAAAGGAGGCTAAATGGCTTCTTTAATAAGCTTCTCCTGCTAAAGATCCAACCTCCAAGGCAGATATCAAAAAAGCCAAATGCCCTGTATAAACTGCGATTTTCAACATTAAGCAGGCTGTCATGCTGTCACATAGACATCATGCCTACTTACTTAGCAGCTAAAAATACAAGAACAAAACACAAAAACTAAATTGGAATACATCTAATCAAGAAAAACATGTGCTGGCCTGATCGGTCTAGATTTGTATCTTTTTCCATTTCTGCCAGTACACTTTTGGGTTAAAGATGATCGCATGCATATATGCATGACAGATGCCTAAGTGAGCAGAGATAGTTTGTTGTTGTGCTCAAAAAACAAACCAAAGCAACCACATACGCATATCCATGCTTGCCTGGACTCACAAACATATATACACACACACACACACACACACTCTTCCTCTCCCTCCTTGCACTGCAAACGGTGAGTCATCCCTCTATTCACGTCACAGAGATGAGTGCACCCTGTGACAGGCCAGTTAGTAGCAGTCATACTGATCTATGTGGCACCTCTTAGTTCCAGGTTTTTCCTCTGATGGAAAAACTATGTATTCTTGCTCCCTATTACGAACTTTTACTCAGCTCATAATGGGGGGCTGGTGTTAGAGCTCAGTTAGACAAAAGCATGAAGATCATTCCCAGCTGTGAACACACCATAAGATGCTCTCCTGGCTCTGCAGCATCACCTTTTATCTTTCATTTTTGCTGCATTGTTATCAGCACTAGGCATTTCAGGCTTATTATTTTATTATTTATATACAACACAAGGTTCTGATAAAGGCTACAGACCTCAAGTTGTCTTCAAACGGAGATATTAAATACTGGTTGATGTATAGGTGACTGCCTCTGCTTCTGTCTGGGTCACAACAGGTGTCAAACATTCTCTCATAAATCTTTATTATTTTATGTTTTATGTCAACGCCACAAGGAATAATAAAATAAAAAAAAAAAAAACAAAACTGTTGCTATGAGCACAAGGAAATTATACAGAAGGGAATGTCCTGTGTAGCAATCCATCATAAAAGAGAATCATTTTCAGATCAATGTTTACCAGGCAACTGTTTATCATAATGGTTTACAGTTATGACCCCACAACACTCCCTCCTACATCTCCTCCAGCAGTCCTATGTTCAACCCTTGACAGGGATCCTTGCAGCCACTGTTAGGTTGCAAAGATCCCTGTCAGATCCAATAACCTTTAACTTAAGATAATATTCACTTGTTATTCTCCCAGTCTGGCGACTGCATCCATCAGGATAAATATGAATGAGTAACACATCCAATATAAACATCTGAACTCCTTTACTAAACACAGTAATTATGCAATATGTTGATGTCACATTATAATAAATCACTGGCTTATTTATCAGCTCTCAAAGTCAACAGCAAAAGCAGCTCTTGCAATAGAGGGATGTAAGGAATGAAAATTATGTTAGATTCATAAGTTTATTCTTTTGTCTGACAGATTTTCATGCATTTTAAAGAACAGGTTCACAAATTTTAACTAGAGTCTTCAGGAGAGTAATTATACAACCACTAACAGTGAACACCGTCACAGTTGACTCAAACTGGAGGCTTATGGGGAATGGATCATTTAATGGCCACTGCAGACACAAGAATTATCGCAGCGCACAAGAAACATCTCAATGCACATGCAGGCTTGTGAATCCTTTTTAATGTATATTCAATTTTTAAGCTCAGTCATTAACTTATTAGTGCCTCTTTAATGATGTGTAGTTAAATTTCTTTTTTTTTTTTTTTTTTAACTTGTCCTGTCCAGCATCGTAGCAAGCAGAATGATGGTCTGGCTGCTGTGATCTGCAAATTTGTTTTGCCAAGGGGAGCTTTAAGTTATAAGGCTCTTCTTGATTTTTATTTAAATTCTTTATTTATCTTGAATAACAGCATTTCCATAATATTGCTGGACCTGACTGGAAGGGACAGAAAGTGTGAACAAAAATTAAAAGGACAGTAGAAAAAATAAACTTAACACCAGACAACCAACTGCTACACCTGTACAGAAACACAACAAAGAATCTTCTACCATTTTTACAGGAAAGCAATGATGACAATCATCATGAGTACCTATAAGAGAAAAAAACATGAATCAAAGCAAAAACCAGAGTACCAGAAACACAAACACCAAAAACCTAAACAAGAAATGTAGTCAAATTTCAAAGTACCATAACATTTTCTGTCAAGATGTAGCATTTTCTATATGGAGGATTGCGATTTGACACCCTCAGAGACCTCATGGTACTTGGGGTTACACCGACTGAGTGGCTAAAAGGCAATTCACTTAACGATTACAGGCTGTTTATCCACACCTGTGAAGTTGTTCTGACACCAGTTACAAACAGATTAATCTGGAGTTTGTGTGTTTTTTTTTTTTTTTTAGCTAATTATAGAGAGAAAAGAGAGTAAAATAGATTACTGCCCTTCACAGGAACAGCTGGATTCCACGCTCGAAAACTTGGATTTATATGAATAATTTTCTGACCACTACTCTGTCAGATTCTGTGTAATTGTAATAACTCTGTGACAATTTCACACACACACACACACACACACAAAAACATCTTCAACAACGCCCCTTTTGAAGCGTTTAGTGATTGACAGTTAACGGTCAAGAAAACCTCAAAGTTAATGGCTATATTCTGTAAATGATATCTGCAGAGAAAATGATGTGATTTTTTTTTTTTATTTGTTTAAATAAGTTCAAATATTTACCAATAACTTAAGATAAATGGAGAAAGGGACAACAACGCTCACATACTATAACATGAGCTCCGCTGTGGGTAATATAGTAGAATTTCATTCTTTTACAAATTATGAGCATGGTAAAAGAAAAAAAGTAGTTAAATTTCTTAAGTACAACCAGAATATCCATTAGGATCCTTGTCACCTTAATTTTAACTGACAAATCCTGTTATTAAGCTTGGCTGAGCTTTTACATGCATTCAGGATTTGCTTTATAAATGTTCCCACCATAAAAATGAGGTGCATATAAATATCATGAAATAATATTGATGATGGTAATGTCCATATTCCACTGTTAGGTTCCAAGGATCCTTGGATCCTTGTCAAGTCCGATAACCTTTAACTTAAGATAATATTTACATGTTATTCTCCCAGTTTTTTGGGTGACTAGTGGCAGCAGTCTTGTTGACTGTTTTACCACCCTGGGGAAGTGTCTAAAAAGAACCATGACGTAGGTGCATTCTCATTTATTTGCTCACACCACGATATGCATTTGTGACACTGACAGCCTTCTCTACTTTCCGTAAAGAACCAAAACCACAAAACCTCCCTTTTTAAAAGCACACAGTGAAAACAGCTGAATGGCTCCAGGTCCCAGTGATTACTAGGAATTACAAAGTGGGCAAAGATATTCAAGAGCCCTTAATCCAGGGCTCTAAACTATCTGTTTTACTGTTACTACTGGTGCTCTTAACAGAACATTTTAAGATTACCTGCACAAAATTTAAGAGCAATGCTTAAACATAACAGTCCTATTTAGGCATAAGTTGCAGGACTTGTCAAATCTTCCTTCTTTTCCCAAAGGGCACAATGATCCACATTCTCATTACATTCTGCAGAAAAATTAGAGATTCTTTTTTTTTTTTAAAAATGCTTCATGCAGCTGCACCACAGTTCCATCTTTTTGTGTGTGTTCTGTGCAGTATTGCCTACTTGTTGATGGGAGTCCAGGGGCTTGGAAATTCTCCTTGGGTTCAATAAAGTCTATGAAGTCAGTGCAGCTATCCTTGGATGTTTCAAGTTTAAACTTTGGGATCAAGTCATTAAAAAACACATATTACTTTTTTATAACTCTGCAAGCATTTCAAGTCAGATGGATTTGCTCTTTGCCTATTTTCTATTATTATTCTTTGTCCTTTCCTTATCGGAAATGTGGGGTTGTAGACTCAAAGGAGGGTCTCAGTGATGTTTAACTAATAAAATGTGACTAACTTGTCGTCTGGTTTTAGTGGGGAAAAAAGTACAACTAAATTTTGAGCTAATATTTCTAACTAAATGATTGCCCTGTTTTTAGATTATTCTTACATAAACTAAAACACACTGTTTTCTAACGTAGTCACCAATTAATGTATTGAAGAAACTAGTCCAAAACAACTACATCTGCCATAAATTTACTCACTTCTGTGAGGAACAAATATGTACTTCTATAACACCATCACAGAGGCCTAAAAAAGTGAATTCTGGCCTAACATTGTCAATGAAACACAAAATGAATACACTTTGTCAAAAATAGAATTTATCTTGTTTTGGACAATAACTTGTATTGTATTGCAGCACAGGACGTTTTAATAGAGATGACTGAGTAAACATTTCTCTATAGAAATTATGCTTTGCTCACAGTGGCTATAATAGCCCTTTTCACACTTTCCATTTTAAGACAGGACTGTTGTGCTTCTCTTGCACATCGTGTTCTCTGTGAAAGTACAAAGGTGGAAGGGGTAGATCTCCCATTGATACACCTCACACAGGCATAACACTCTGTAAGAGAGAGTCAGGATCATAAAACAATGCTCTGACTAACTAAGGCTATGTCCACACGGCGCCGAAGCCAGTTCAGGTGGGAAAATGGTGGCGAAAACTAGGAGAAAGGCTACACCATCCCCACGAAATATCTGTGGTACATACTACAAGGCTGTGGGGGGTGCTACGATAATTAAAGATTAACACTCCAGAGCTAAATCGAGACGTAGCGTGTGCACAGATAATGACATATCTGCTTGCTCCCGCTGTTGATGGTACTGTAGTGCAATACTGTGTTATAAAAGCAGTGCGTTTTGGTGCTAAACCTGTACACAAGCCAAGACTGTCTGGAGCAGCATCACAACACAGTTGGTCACAAACACCATTATTGTTGTTGTGTTTGACAGGGACGGGGGGGGGGGGGGGGGGTCCTTTGTTTGTTTCTGCCAATAAGGTCAAACCACTGTGTGAACTGGGCTAACGTTACTGATATTTGTAATTAGCATCCTTTCAATAATTTCTTTACATCTGTAAAATTACACATTAGCCTTTCAAGTCAGCTGCTAGTTTCACACCTGCTCTGCTCTGCTGGAACATTTTCTGGAGGGACTGCACGTAAAAACGCAAATGTCTGTATCAGACAGACCTTTACCAGACCAGGTCACTAGATGGGGTGACAAATACTTAGTGTCTTTAAAATTTACAATACTAACCACTAGATTTCACCAGCACCTACACAAATGATATTTACAAGATGTAAAATTTGAAGCAGAGTCGCTTTCTTACCTGTGATACACTGAAACTGACCATCCTCTCGTCGAATAGTGAAGGCCTCACCTGGGTTTACCTGCACCAGGATTACCTGTGAAGAAACATAGAGGCATTGGATTTGGCCAAATGTTACTGACAAAAAACAAAACTACAGGCTTTCTAATTTCAGTAACTAGAGCAAGTTGGCAAACAGACAAACACTTGTTGTGGGCTTGTATTTCTTCAAAAATAAATGAACCTGAATAAATAAAATCTACTTGTGATTATTGAAGTTTAAATTGGTGGAACAGTTGCATCTTTCCCTCTTGTATATATCAGATAAACACAACCTATTTCCAGAAAAAACAAAAATTACAATTTCGATGAGGAAAAAAGAAAAACAAACAAAAATTAAAATAGTCAGACGAGACCAAAACTGTTTTTCTCAATACACACAGCAAAGGGACTTAGTTCCAGATGAAATATCAGGTACACACTGCCATGTTCTCAATGAGTCATGCTGCTTCAGTCATTATAAAAGACTTCAATATGGACTGAAAAAGAACAAAACCCTATGGAAAATATGCTCTTTCTTTCAATAAACCTTTCAAGTTATTATAGTTTTCCAATACAATTCTGTATAAAAAAAAAAAAAGAATTACATGCTTCCCACAAAATAAACAGTTACCCTATAATTTATTTGGCAAATCTGAATATGTTAAAACAAACTCAGACTCCACTTTCCAAACTCAATCAAAATCCATCATTCCCTTAACTTATCCTTTTAAAGTAAAAAAAAAAAACATGCATAACAAGGTTTTTGTTGCCTGGCACTGTGTGTGGGCGCTAGGTACCTCACTCTTGTGGAAGTCGCTGTCATAGAATCTACTCTCTTCTGGCAAAGGGCTTTGGCTATGGCTGTCTTCAAACACTGAAATCATCAGCACCTCCATCTCTGACAATGCTCCCATTCATGTGCTCAGCAGGGACAGGAAAGAGCCCTTTGACTGCCACACATAGAGTGTCATAAGATCATACAAACCCACACAAGCAACGTCAGCGGTGTGTGTAGTATGATGGTGGTGGTGGGAGGGGCAAGGGAGTCGAATTAAATCAAAGTCTGGGTACTTCACTCAGGTACATGTGTATGTTCGGTGTTCTCTCCCTTTGATGCGAAGCAAAAACAAACAGGATGATTTTTCTGATTTTTCCATTAAATTTTACATCAGAATTTACTTTGAAATGTACACGTTAATTATAAAAATTAAAGGAAGGGAATTTTGCTCGCAAAATATGCTACTTACTGTTGCCCGCATTGCTTTTTCTCATTCAAGTGTCACTATTCATGCAGTCACAGACAGGAAAAGATGCTCCAGGGTCTACTAGACCCTTTACCACTTCACCCAACCCTCATGAGAAATCACATGACCTGCGATGCTAACACATCTGGTCGAACTGGTCTTTTACACCCTCGACTTCCATCAACTCCTGCATTAAGTCCAGCAACAGACTGACCAGATGCAAGAAAAACAGCAGTACTGGGCTTGGTCTTTTGCTCTGAAAATAGTCTTCACAGAAAGTGTGGCGTGAATCTCATTGCTTAGCCTGGTTCAGCCGCATCTGCTCCAATAGCGGCGCACTCTGCAGCAGGCGACTTGTTCACTCTTGCCTCTGGCTCTAGTGCAGCCTCCCTGCCGTCAGTATCCACAGCAACCCTTTCAACAAATAAGCCACAGCGACGTCCGCGCCAAACCTTCACAGAAGGGATTGAAACCTTATCAGCAGTGGCCACTCTTCGGAAGAGGAGGCAGATGAGCCCATGAAAACAGCAGCAAAAATTAAAAATTACTTTAAATGCTGCCTTAGATTGCTATTCTCTTTCCTTGTTGCCTCTGTCACTGACTGTGTGCCAGCTCAGTTAACGCCTGCTGTGCTCCTTAATATGGTTAATTTCAATAGCATTCCATCAGGGTGTGATCATAGCGCTGCTGAGCCGGCAAAGGTATAAGGGGTCCATAGCGTGGGGAGTCCTTTGTTCAGTCTTTTTCACAACAACAACAATGGCGTGAGAGAACTGAGCGACCCACGCAGCTTCTGAGGCTGACATATACGACTACGCTACAGTCCCTCTGTCTCCCTCTCTCTCCCTTCACTCCCTCCTCCTCACACACTCTCTGGCTCTCTCTCTCCCATTCACAGACCAACATGACATACATCCTCTTAATGCACCGACCAATCATGAGATGAGGTAGTGGAAGTTCAATTGCGTTGGTGACAATTGCAGGTTTGAGTTTGCTACAGTCCTCAAAGATCACAAAGCATTATGCTCAGTCAAAACAGACACTATTTGTAGAGTGACACAGTACACACAGCTTGCAAGCGCTCAATGCCTTCAACATCTGTCCTCATTTAGTCTAAATGGATTGTTCCTTAAAGCGACAGTACTGATCACTTGATCAGCATGTGTCATGTTAACAGATGCATCACAATACTGCTAAGCAAAAAATAAATAAATAAATGCTGCAGAAAATGAAACGACAGTTTGCTTTACTGTGTTGAATGCAAAAACATGTGGACTGAAGCTATTATACAAGAATAGATACATGCAGTAATCATTTGAATCTGTGTTTAATAGGCTTAAAAACTAAAAACATTTTTTAAAAATTAATTTATGGAAAAAAATAACAGAGCGAAACCACATAGTTTACCCAGCACAGAAGCTAATAAGACGTTTAATACCGTTTTCATTAAATAAACCAAATTCACTCATTAAGCTGAGAAACCACTAAATAATGAGTTTTCTCCATTTATTTTCTCTTTTTTTAACTAATGTAGTTATTGGTAGAGCAAAAAGCTAAATTTAGCTTCTTACCAGATTTAATCTTATTTAAAATGTGTTCCAACAAGCATGCAGTTTTTATATGCTAACTTTAAACTTCTTTGCAGAGATAAAACATCAGTGCCCACCGCACAACTGTGGTGAAATCTGATTTGAAGGCGTCTCAAGAGCAGGTGATATTTTTGCTATTTAATTTTTTATGGTATCTTTACAAAATGATATATAAAATGAGTGAACATTACTTATACTGATATAACTTTATTTTTTGTTTCTGTTATTTTAAGCTCCGCTCTAAACCCTGTAAGCTGCTGATTCAGTGGCTGCTTCCAACTTTGCGGCTAGAATTTTTTCTCGACAAATTAAGTTACATTTTAAACAAGTTATTGCTACTTTTTACTGAGGAGAGTTGTCAAAGCACTAAGTTTTTCTCCCACAATACAGCTCTGCTAGAACACTCAGATTTACATTTGCCGTCAAGTCAAACTACGAATATAACTCGACATGACCATTTAATTAAACCACCATCCTTGTACCATTTTACATGCACAGGAGAGGAATTAACTAACTCAAGTACACCACCAGTCAAAAAGATCGGAAACATTTACCCACTGAAATTAATGGTAGCACGTCAAAACTTGTGACTGGTACTGGATGTCCGACTGCAATGCTGTGGACTGTGTAAGCAAACGAACACGGTATTCCGCTGGTTTTAACTTCCTCTGTGGGAGATAATGGCACATAGAAGCATAGCTAAATTTACTGCAGAGAGGTCATACAATCATGATTTTATCAAAGTGGCACAGCATCTGGACATGTTTTAAGTTTAGTTTTACTGGGCTTTTCAGTTGGTTTAATTTTCCACGGCAAAATATATTCCCACGATGTGAGCATGATCTCCTAATAACCATTGCAGCATGTGTTTGTGGCATTTTACTAAGTTATCAATGCAAAAGTGAGAAGTATGGGGGGTAAGGGTTGTCATCGCACTGAATTTGACTGCAAGAGACCATAAGGTCAGATGGAATATTTATGTAGAGTAATGTTACAAATGAATACTACTCTGGTTTGCTGAGTAATAAAGATCAATCTCTAAATCTGTGTTAATGTATTCATTAGTTACCCTAACTGAGGTGGTACAAAAGCACATCAGTATCAGTTATTTGCTGCAATCTACAATGGGAAACCAATGTAAACCAAGCTGTACTTTGTATTGAAAATATGTAGAATATGTAGAGAATAACAAACAAAACAAACACATATATGGGAAATATGTGATACAAATTTAGAGAACTTCATGTCCAGAAGTGCAGGGATAAACCTTGTCCTCACCACTGTAAAGCCTGGCATTCAGATATAAATTTATGCAAAAAAAAAAAAAAAAAGTGAGGATCAGTTAACACAAAATGTCACACAGGTGGCCACTGCTGTGTTTTATTACCCAAGAGAATGAGCTTGCACTGTGCTCATGACGTTTCTCTGCCACTGATGACTCAGAGTTCGGGTTTCTCAGTATTTGTTCCTCTTAATTGTTTACTGTGTGTTGATGCGGCATAGCAGCTGGGTGGACAGGAAACAGGAGCCAAATGACACAGGGAAAATCCTGCCAGGGTCGGAACTAGCCAGGAACTAACGCAGTCTCCCTGCAGCTGATGGATCACACTTGCGTGTGCAATGATGATTCAAAGCAATTTGATGATCCACCACCCTCCAGTATCTCCTAGAAACGCTGCATAAGAGCACAGTGGATAGAAAAAAATGGAGGTGGGGGACTTGTGAATAAGTCCCACAGAAAATGTAAATATCAGAACCACAAAACATGAAGGCAAAAAGTGAATCATAGAAATTGTGTTAACTGAAATCTGAGTCATAAGTATTTCCTACAAACTATGAACGTTGTTAAGTAGTTTTCATGTTTCTATTTGATACGTAAAGCTATTTTTTAAGAACAGTAGATGAGCGAGACTGACAGTACACAGCTCAAATTTTATGAATCGATATTGTACGTTTTCCTTTGAACCGATTAAATTCGATAAATCGATTTTTAAACACAGCCCTACTTCTGCAGCAGCCAAAGAATACATGGTATGTGAACATCTAGTGATGTATTGATATTCTTACCTAACCACACACACTCTCCCATTTGTGAATCCCTTCCACTGGTTATAAGCTTTCTGTTGTCTCGTAACAGACTAGCTACTGCTTACAATAGTCTCCTAGGGTTGATATTACCCCTTTAAATTAACCACTGCAGCCAGCAGTGCAACTTTAAAAGTCTTACAAACTAATACACATTTTTCTCTCAAGAATTCAGTATAGTCCCAGTCAAGCCAACACACACTAAATTTCAGCAACACCAAGGCCAAATGTAATAAGTCTACAGTCAATATAGAGGTGTGGATAGTGATACTTCCCCACCAGTCTCTCCTCAAAACAAGCATCCTTCTGCTCACGATCTTTGTAGTTTGGTATGCACTTTTTCCAAGCAGGAACTGATCCAGGTGCATGTGCAGTCGAAGTGTGTAGTCAGTGTGTTCAGTCTGCAGAATTACAATTACTAGGGGATGTCTATGTACTGTTGAGGATAGCAGTATTCATTTTATTGGCCTTCAGTCAAACAGATGCAGGAACTGAGGTTTGCCTTTAAAGGCCCATTTATGCTCAACGCACAAGACAGATACACAGACAGACGGACAGTTATGCCCGTGTCCTGCGTCAGTTACGCACGTAACTTGGTCTGTTTTCACGAAGCTTAGCCATCCGTGCACACAGGTTCTGAGACTCAAGAACGAAGCTGGGGCTAAAACCAGAACCACACTAGCACAGACCTCCCTATTCTTCTTTGCTGGTGGTTTGCATCTGCATATGCTTCATGTCTTCTTTTCAGTTTTGGTGTATTTCTGTGAGTGTTGCAGCGCCACTTATAGGCCTGGCACTGACAACAGCATTTTCACTGGAATTGTGTGGATCCCCACCTTATTGGAAAAGCTTTCGTCGGAACAAAAATTTACTTTTAAAAACAAAATTGTTTCATCTCTGTGTGGATGTGGTCTTAGTGAGGTGAGTGAGCTAGTGGAGAAGTTCATGTCTGTCCTGGTAACCTTCAAATCAAATCAAACTTTATTTATAAAGCACTTTTCATGGTTGGGCAACACAAAGTGTTTTACATGAAAAATCAATTCTTCCATATTAAAACAAAAAGAAACTGCATAACGGGAGAAGAAAAAAAAAAAGAGAAAGAAATTACAGTTGCACGCAGGAACATGCATTTATACACACATAGCATATACCCCCAAGACAAACAGTGGGAGCTTCACCACCATTATAAGACTTAGGCATAGAGCCTAAGTGGTTTTTGCCCCAGAAAATCCTAACTGATACGGTTTGTTTTTACTTGCTTAGAATAAAGTGCCTTAAACACTGCTGAGTCACATACTGTCTGCCTCCTCACAGTAGTTGACAAATAGTGGGCTCACCCCCGTCTTCACAGATGATTCAGTGGCCGATGAAGAGACGAGAAGAGTGGGTTGCATTTTTGTCACAACATCTTGAGCCCTCTGGCAAGTTGTGAGGGGAACTTATCCAAGGCCCTGTCTCTTCTGTCTGGCAATAGCATACAAGGCCAGTACTAAACACAGCTGAATTAGGAGTCAAGTCTCTCCATCCCACAGTAATATTAGCCCACACAATACACATAGCCACAAGCAGACCACACATTCATAGCTCTGTGTTCACTGCACAGTTTGCGAAGTAACAATATGCTGCAGTCTTTTTTACAAACAACTGGACAAACACCGGGTTTCTGAGCTCTAGATATCTCCTCATATCTTAAAAAAAAGAAGCATGTAAAACCAACATGAATATGTATGAATATGCACATCTAAAATACAACACTCTTAAAAAACATAATACCTACTCACCCATTGTAACTATATAGATTTCCCAAAAGGTTGATATTTATTTGAAACAAGAAGTCTGCACCAAGAAGCAACACTAATCCCTTAAAATCTCAGGTTATTAACAAAGACCTAAAATCCATCAAAACTGAGGAACATTAAAATACCCGTATAACTATATATATAAAAAAAACTGTTTATAAAAAACAAAGTAATGACCAAAGTGGGAGAAAATATACATATCTATTAGCACAGCCAACAGTTGAGCGCATAGGCCATTAGCGAGGCTTAAACATTGACAGAAACAGACCGATTCATCTGTTACCAATTTAGCTACAAACCAAACAGAAAGAGCAGGAAAAAGCAAAGGGAGGAGGGAAGCTTAAGTGGAAGGAAGCAGTGAATCATACTGAAGCCAAAGTCATCTCTTAAAAGGAATCATCTCAGGTAATGACCCCAAGACAACAGCTTCCTCTCTGACTCAGAATAATTGGTCCAATAGAGCGTTAATACCAAGCCAAAAAAAAAAAAAAAAAAAAAATCTAAGAACAAAGAATGAAGTATCCTTGCTGCTTCTCTAACTAAAAAGGTCAGAAACAGAGGGGTCAGCCATCGCCATGAATCCTCCTCACTGTCACCACAATCCTGCCTCATTCTGTCAGGGCCCAGACCCCTCCAGTAGTCCCTGCTCCTCACTCTGAAGCTGTCATGATATTTACGCACCTTATCAGACACAGAACACACAATCTACTTTCATTCACAGTATCGGTCAAACAACACCGCTTCAAAGTCCCAGCATCAAACAATACAACATGGCAGTCCTTTTTTTCTTCCCTAGTCAATTTCAGCTGGTCAAGGGTCAGACACAAAAATCAGTTACATTCAATCTCTTTAACCATATGTGCGCTGCACAAGGTACTAAAAAACTTTTAATCCAAGAAAACGCTATATGAAAACATGAACAAAGCTTAAAGGTTAATACAATTTAAAAAGAAAAAAAAAAAAAAAAACACTGTAAATTGCTATGTGAAAGTAAATTGATGCCTATGGGGTAATTAATCAATACAGAAGTCAAAACCAAGATGTGTTAATCACCATAACCTGCCTTTAAAACAAACATTAAAACAGACTGCTGTATACTTTACGTTGCCTTTAGTATCTATTCCAACATTACCTGCAGGAAAAAAAAATCAACCACATGCAAACTGCTGCTAACAAAAACAAACTACACGCAAACCCTATTCAAATAACATTTTATCCTATTTCCAAGGGCAAACACCTATGCAGTATTAATAAAAATGGATATAAACAAAATTACACCAAGCATATCAAGTAGCTCTGACATAGTTTTAATAGAATTAAAGGATATTGCCAAAAAGATCACTTTCACTTGTTCACTATTATTAATTTGATTATTAATTTTATTATTAACTTGAATTAATCTCTTCAAGTGTCGGGTGCTTCATATTTTATAATTAAATATGTTTCCCTAATGTTTTTTATTATTCTTTTTTATTATTAAAAAAACATAATTTTTTAATGTCAAATTAAAGACCTTAAATTAGCAACTAAAATGAATTATCCTTATCCTCAAGAAGTTAGAAAAGAGGACTCCATATCTAAAGTAGTTGTTGATCAATTTCACACCAATGTGGAAGTAAATCTATGAAATGCATACATCTGTAAACATGATATATCAAATATTGGCTAAATAACTAAAATCAAAGACAATGTATCATGGTTGTGATGTGCCAGATTAAATATAAAAAAAAAATTATAAAAAAAAAATCACTCAAAAAAAAAAACAAACAAAAAAAAAAAAACCTTAATTTCAGCTTTCATGAAAATGCTGTGTCTCAAATTGGTCTGAGCAGCAGACTGGTAATGATGTAAGCTGGAAAGCAACAGCAGCATTTTATTCCTTTAGCATTCATAAAATAGTGTAAACAGTCACAGGGGGCATGTTCAGGTAATCAGGGAACCTTCGGGAGAGGTGGTAAGGTAACTGAATTCCATGAGAAAACAACCCCCCCTTGCAGTGAACAAAACAAGTAAAATTTGATCTGTACATGAACAAAGCCTGATTCAGAAGAGGGTTTTTCCACTGTGGAAAATAGCAGAGATGGGTGGACAGGCGAGTTTATGTGGCAGTGCTAATATCAGCAAGCATTATCAGGACGTAGAACATAAGACTGAGGAAATGGCTGAAAAGATATCAGTGTCAGTTTGATGCTATCTGGAAGTCAGGCGAAACTTAAGCAAATCAAACTGCTAACCCCTCCAAATGACGAGGAAATCAGCCAGTCTTGTCGGGGTTGTTCAATCTCACTCTCATACTGACAATGCATGATGGTAGATATCAACCCATATCCTGTACATGTAAGGCAAAACTATCAAAACCGAGAGAGATCAGGTTCATAACTAACACTGCACCTGTTGTGTTTCATGAGCAACCAATGAAAGGAACACTAAATCCATTTGAAATGTTTCAATACTTATTTGAGTAAGAGCAATATCTGCTCAGTGTGTTTAGTATCCGAAAAAAGCCTGAAAAAACCCACTAATGTTTTACAAGAGGATAGGTCATTATTAAATACATGTAAGAAAATAAATTAATACATCATGTCGCCATCTTTAAAGCAGTAAACAACTATATGCAGGGGCTCAGACACTTTTGAATGCCTTAACACCTGCAACACAAGTCCCAGCTCAATTACACAAATGGCCAAATACCATTTTATTGTTTCCCTGTTACTCTGATCAAACTAAAAACACCATCTTGGTGTTTCCAGTGATAATACTTAAGCTAGCACTCAAGCTTTAAGTGTCCCAGCTAAAATGTTGAATTTCACTAAGTCCAGTGTGCAGAAAAGCATTAATGTCCATAGAGCTGCACAGAAATCCAGCATTATACATAACAGGGTAAATATTTCCAAAATGAACAAAAGAAGAAAGAGAAAAAATTACATTTGTGGTTTTATTCTTAACATGATAAAACTACTCAGCACCAGCACACTTAAGGCAAACTGATTAAAGACAAAAGTAGTGAACGCCATTTCTGACTGCCTTCAGCTGTAATTACAAACCATATAGCTAGAAATAAGTTTGTGCATAACATACTGCAGCATGTGTGTAAAAGAGTGAACAGGGGTCTGTGTGTACCTGCTGGGGACCATCCCCATTGACCATGGCTGAGGGTGGTGGTGAGGCCAGGATTGGGAGTTCAGGGCTGAGAAGCTGGCCAGACTCCAGAGGTGGCGTGCGGTCTGCCATGTCTCCCTCATTCACACCACTGAAGAGGTACTGCTGCAATAGACAACGATAAATGGGAGACCACACAGTATATCACAAAGGTTTGTGACGTCATTGTCTTGACAGTTATTCAGCCTGAGCTGATAACACCATTTACGCACATGTGTCCGTGATGCACAATCTCTTTCCCAGATTGCATATTTACATGTGTCCTCAACTAAGTGTACTAAAGACAATGGTGCAGTGCAGTAAATTAAAATTACCACTCACTATTAACTCAACTTTAAGATTAAATTCAATATATTTTCAAATTGGCTCTTTTCCAGTTATGTTGAATAATATAACATAACAAATGTAAAATACTGAATAATAACATTTTCTGGCCATATTGTTTAAAAAAATGTCATGGATATACCAAAAAACGAATGTATGGAATGTAAATGTTCTTGTTATGTGACATACCATACCGATGCATTAAGAACTAGATACCAGTATATAATATGGCATCTCATGAACTCAAACCAAAGCTGCTAGATGACACAATCCTATACCTAAACTAAACAAAAAAAGTCATGCATCCTCGTCTCTTTATAGAGGTATAGATAAATGCTTGAGGCTGATGTTCATTATCTAGTGAACTTGAAGTCGTTGCCCTAAAATCACTGGATTGGTGCTGCCATGTGTGTCTGTAGATCCAGTAAGCAAGAGGATGATGTTTTAGATTGTTTAAGACAACAGCCCTCACCCACTGTTTAGCTGTACTGCAAAGTCCTGGCTCCAAACTGAAAATCTGGTGCCAATCACAAAATGTGCAGCACCAGCTGCTGTCACGCCTCCCTATCGCCATTTCTGAATATAATCTATGGTTTGTGCTGATTAATAAAAATGGTTCATATTTAACAGTTCAAAGCTGAAAGCATTGTTGTTTGGAATGAAAACAAATATGATAGAATGACAAATGCTGAACCAAACAAACATGGTAATATTTGGATTTTCAAGTTGCGAAATTGTGTAGACCCATTTTTAAATCTAAGACAGCTGGTAAAACAATAGAAAAGAAAGCCATATACAAGGTGAAAATTCATTTTAAAAGTCCCCTCTAGAATACAAGGAATTCGATCTAGATTTAGATAATCGCTAAATTCAAGACATAGAGGTAAACATACAGAGAGAATTTTATGTGCATCATAATCAATTTTTCCAACATGCAATTTGTGTTATCTATATTGTCTATTAATCCTAATACTGTTTCTTTCCCCTCATACTTCTACAGCATTTCTCCTTTGCACTATTTTCTTTGGTTTGTGTATATATATGATTGTGTGCTTTCTATTTTGGTTCTGTGTATACTGTGTGTATAATATATGCAGACCAAATTTCCCCAGTGAGGGATGAATAAAGGTCTTTCTAATCTAAATTAAATGGCAAATTATGATCCAAGACACACACAAGAAGAAGTTAGCCTAAGGCAGCCCAATAGTATCAAACAGTTTAAAGAAAAAGTAGGAAAGTATCTTTCTTAGCATTTGCATCAGTTTTCATTGAAGTAATGCAACAATGAATCAGTCATACTAAAAACTGGTCACTAATTATTCTGTATAACCTCTTTCCTCCAAGAGTTGGATATTCCATTACTTTTTCCCAACTGCTAAATGCACAAAAAGCAGTGCCAAAAAGCCAAACTGATGTTTTTTATTTTTTATTTGATCATTGCCTAGTGATCACATTGAAAGAAACTTGATTCAACAAAGTGAGACTTAAGTACAATGACTAAATGTTCTGTGCAGCATAACTGCAAAGTGACAAGTTATGAGTGATGAACCGAGCATGAGCATCGTATCCTGTTCATATAAAGACTTTCACAGACCACTTGAGATGCAAAAATCTGAAATAAATTACCACATGGAAAACTGTCTACCTCCTCATTTAAAGACAGTTTTCCAAACCATCTCCTCCTTTTAAACCAAAGGCAAGTACACAGGGCTGTCCAATGACTGCTCACCTTTTATATGACAAACCTAAGTGCAAAAGCAGAAAATGGAGTCATACCAATGTGTATTCTACAAATTAACAAAAAAAAAAAAAAAAAACAGTGTCAAATCAAAGCCTAAATAGAAAATAATACTTAAGACTAAATTGTTTTGATAATATAGCTAAGAAAATACATATAATTAGGAAAAAAGAAAAAAAAAGAAAAAGAAAAACACCACCAAGATAGAAGTGTAACATGTCCTTGAACCTAATTACACTCTAGCGCATGCATCTCTAAAGCTCACAGTGATCTGGCTTATCTGTTTGCTTTAGCCCCTCCTCTCCTTATGCTTAAACAACAAAGTCAGTTTACAGTCTAATGGCCAATGAACTAGATTTGCAGGAACCATTGCTATAGTGCAGGACTGACATGAGATTAGCCCCGTATTAATAGCATAATTAAGATTAATGGCAAACTACCTGGACACCCCCCCACCCACGACCACCAAACCAGTCACTGCAATCAGCTGGCCTATTGCTCTACAAATCTTCCACTATCAATTTGTTCATGTAAAAAACAATATGTGCAGAGAACACACACAAACAACAGCTGTGTATAAACCAGTAAAATGGCAAGTAATAAAGTCCCTTTTCCCCTTGACCACACATCTTTTCCACATTTGGTGAGGCAAAGCTGTTTTTCAGGTCTCCCATATGAAAGAACATTGAAGTTCATTATTTATTTTTCAACTTATCTATCACTTCATTTAGGTGAGTGATTAATTATGAAGTGTTTGTGTACTCTGGTTATCAAATACTTCAATGATTAGCATGTTGCGCATACTAACTTATGATGTAGGTACTTTCCATTTGCCTTTATGCTCTGATGCAAAAAAAAAAAAAAAAAAGTAGGTGGCTATAAAAGTTTAAATCAGGAATAACCACTACCCACCATTAAAAGCCAGTGGAAAAACACCAGCTGACTCAAACACTGCATTCCTGTTGTGGTTGCATGACACCAAAGCCAGAGTGCAGTTTTTCCTGTTGCTGAACACAATAAACAGAACTTCTCTTGCTAAATTGTGGTGACATCTGTTGTTGCCCTGTCTGTAGCTCATATTTGCTTGTGGCTAAGAGAGCAGTGCATGGGGGTGCAACAGCTGTTTTTCGGTTACACTTATAGTTCCGGTTGACACTTTGAACTGAGGAGATAAAGATTATTCTGCACACAGCTTTTCATTTCAATCACATTATTCTGAATTAGACAGGGGCCAACTGGAAATATTAAGGAACATGGCCTAAGGTGTATCATGTTTTAGAAAAGCCTATAATTTGTTTTCAGCATTTAAAAACCAACATCTATTCTGTTTAGAACTTAGTTTTAAAGTAGAAATCTACAGAAAATCACCTGGAGAAATGGTTTAAATGCCATACTAGCTAGCATCCCTTTTGTGGATGCATCTGAGTGAGGTTTATTGTTGCCCACTTAGCTAAACTTATCTTTGGCTTACTTGGCATTGAGTTTTAAAGATCTATTCTGCATACATGCCAAACGAAGTTACTTAAGTTTATGTCTAGGAATAGTGCTTCTTATTTCATGGCTGCGTTTATAACGTTAGCTACCTTGCACCTAACCTAACAGAATTGTTTACTCTGCTACAGGTGTGTGATTAGCGTTATGTCATAGCTGTTTGTTATCTAACAGCAACATAAGCCTTTAGTCAGCATTGCTGACATATAATAACCTTTACAGATGATTTCCAGTTCCCTTAAGAGACACGGTTAATACACCACAGACAATCCCAACACAAACGAGTTATTACGAATGGTACAGCTGACGTTACTCACTCAGTTGGCACAGCAGCAGCAGTCTTGACTGACACGCCGATGCACAGTGATGATTTCTATGCAGCTCTTCTCGGAATGCTTAATGTCACCAAGCTACGGTGGCCAGCTACTTTCCACAACACCTGAGAGAGATAACTCGCTAGCTACCTGGATAAACACAAGAAAAGGCAAAATGTGACATGCTAGCGTTAGCTATCTAATGCTACCTAGCTAATAGTTAGCAAGATGATGAGCTTTTCTCGTAGTATGAACGGCGATATCTTGTATTAACTGCGCCTTAGACAGTTCAAAGTAACTAGCGAGCAACGGTGACGATATCACTATCGATAATGCTAGCCTAGTTGCTAGTTTTATCGAGATAACTTTCCATCCAACCCTGTTCCTCGAATAAAAGGCAGGAATTTCGCCATCGCTCACAGGCGTTGTGCGCATGCGTATTAGAACAACCTACGATGAATCCCAAATTCCAAGATAGAGATTCCAAGATTTATATATTTCCCAGAGTGTTCTAATTTTATTCAGATCTGGGACGTTGTTGCTATTTGGTTGTGTATAAATGAACTGAATACGTGTACCTACATTTATATTACTTTAAGGAGGACCTTGGTTGACGTGTCTGTGAGCGGTTCGTCCAAGTCATCAGTATGTGTTCTGAAGAGAAGCAAGAGCTACTTTTTGCTTCACGCACTATTGACTATCAGGTTCAGTATTGCAATCTTCAACTGTAGATATCACCAGAAAATGCTAATCGTTTGGTTTTATTTATTTGTTTTGTTGTTGTTGTTTACTTATAAATATTTTACAGGAAAATGAAAATAGAAAAACAAGTATCCATCCAATTATCTATTATATAATATTATCTATCTATCTATCTATCTATCTATCTATCTATCTATCTATCTATCTATCTATCTGTCTGTCTGTCTGTCTGTCTGTCTGTCTGTCTGTCTGTCTGTCTATCTATCTTTGGTAAAGAGTGTTATATTATATGCAGTCAGATTTTGCTTTGAGAAGCTTTGGCATACCATTTGCAATCTGTTGTGTCAAACATAACTATCCAGGGCTCCACCTGCTGGACTTGATGAATGAGTACCTTTCTTGCAGAGTAAAAATTGGAGCGATAAATAAATATATAATCTCCCTGCATCTTCCGATGACCCATTGAGACAATGTCAGCTGTTTAATACGTGTGTTTTATTCTTATTTATGTTTGTTTATATTTCTCTAATTGTAGCTTCTGCCAATAGGGTAAAAATGCACTATTCTAACTACAGATTTCAAAACTACAGTTTTGAGGAACAAAATAACATATACACAAAGTGTTAGATATTAAATAAACTGCAACAAACATGCAATGTCTGCCTGAGTTGTGTGTCTCATAAGTTGTCGAGAGATGGTTAATAAATTATTTAACAGTGAGAGTCAAAATAAGAAAGCAAAGCAAAATCACCAAACAAGATAAGATTAATATAGGGGGGAGTCACACAAAGGCATTCATGTTTATATAAATTAAACAAGCTGTGCACTTTTGGGACCATCTTTCAAGGACAGACTGCTACAACTACGATGCATGAAGGAATGCGATTACAGGTTCTTCATTCAAGCTGCTGGTAGATCCTTTAACTTCAGCGTGTCTTAAAACTGCAGTTGTTTTTCATATCCTTTCCACCTTTAATATTGAATCATTTATTCTGTGCTATACACTGATGTTCATCGACATTATACATTGTGAAATCATTTGTGCAATAACCACTTTTGTAACAGGATTTTTTATTCGCAATTATATTTTCGCATCATTTGTTTCTGTGTGTTTATTTTACAGCATGATTTATGTCTTAAAGTAGGCCTACTTATAGAAGAGTATGTCATATAAGTCTATCAATAATCTTAGGATAAAATATAAGTTATATTTTTTATATACACAGTACAGTATGCAGTACAGTATGCACTTTTGCATATTACAAATGATCTCATTTGTCAAAGAATTTATTTCAAAATCATGCTGTTAATTTGCAACGGAAGCACTAAATGGTCAGAAGCCAAAATACTGTACATTCAGTATCTTCTGGTTGTTATGAACCACCAACCAACCAACCAACCAACCATCATTGTGATCCATAAGGTCATCAGGGTTACGTCTACTTTCTGTTCCCAGAATCAGAACAAAACACAAAAAGGCAGGGTTCAGGTTGTATGCTCTGCACATGTGGAACAAACACCCAGAAAACTGCAGGTCTAGTGAAAAAAATAAAAACTTTTTTAAATTTTCTGCTGCCTTTTATCAAAACAACTGTTAATTCCTCACACTATAACTTTTATTTTTTGTATTTGACCTTCTTCTGTTTTAGCTTTTTCTGACTTTATTGAAGAATTTTGTATTTTTTTTAGTTTGTTTTTAATTTATTGTCTGAAACCTTGCTTTTTTGTGTTTTATGTAGAGCAATTTGAATGCCTTGTACATGAAATGTGATATACAAATAAACTTGCATTGCCTAATCTTTTGAAGCTCTAAACTCCGACTTTCTTTAAATGCACCACAAGACTACAGGAAGTAGGTTGAGGGTGTTTTTTTTATTAGGCGACGATGTAGTGATCAAAGCTAGCCACAAAAAGGTGCAGCCATGGCTAATAGACATGCCAGACTACCGATATGATTCCTTTAAAAAGAAAATAAGTGTTACAGTTTAATAGTTAACGACGTCGCGGACGAAACGCTGGCTAGAGCAAAGACAAGGTAACGTCAACAGTTGGAACCATCAATGGTTCCCAACAACAGGGCTCTTTACCCTAATTAGCTCAATAGTTCTGTTTGGGTAGTTCTGCTGAAGTTAGTAGTTTATGTGGATAGCAGCCAATACATCAGAAATCTCCATGTTGCTAGTTTGTGTGCTGCAAGTTTACGCAGCATGCCTAGCTTTTGCGCTGTCTGTTTGTATCTTCTTTGGCATTTGAAGTGTTGGGACATCTCATGGAAGCGGTGTGTGGGTGGGGGGGCTGGGTTCATGCAAAGTGCAGCCTTATATTATCACACATGGGGAAGCATCTGTACATTTTCCAGATGACTGAAAGCATGTCTGTATAAGGCCCTTTGAGACTTTCAAATATGTGTTTATATTTAGTTTATTTTCCAGTTTTTAGTTATTTTCCACGTTTTCACGTAACCTTGGGTTGTGATTAATCCATGTTAGAGTGTCATTATTCTGCGCCTTTAATGTGAGCAGTATATTAGACCAATTAACACAAGACACCAGCCTTACACAAGGATCCAAAAAAAAAAAAAAAAAAAACTCATAAATGTCCATTAGATAAAGAGGCTCATATAGTGGTAGAACAGTGATGATTCATCACCTTAGTGGTCAGTAGAATAATTTGCATGAATGATTAAATATTGGCACAGATATCAAGTAAAAGTTATGGTTTAGTTTTTCTGACTAATACATTAGCATACATGGCATTAGATTTCCAATTCTGTTATATCAGTGTACAAACAGAATATTACCATTGTGCAGATGGAGATGAGTAATTTTTGTTAACAAAGATAACAGAGCCATGACTTTTAAGAAATGAAAGAGGAAAACACAACATCTTGAATCCCTTATCTAGTTTTGGAGTTTTTTTTTAACTTTGATTTTGGAATCTGATGTCACACACCAAAAGTTGGTTTAATGTCCAACATTTTAACTGCTTACTATGTTTTCTACTGAGAAAAATATTCATCTTTAAAGACTAAAGTCGGTCAGAAACATGCTTGAATAGGACGTGTAATATTTCCCACTGTAATGTCATTGGTTGAAAGTATAGCAACATAAAATGAAAACACTTAAAGTGCCAATATTTCAAAACTGTACTTATGTTTACCAGTGAGTATATGTAGTATGTTGTTCTCTACCTCTGAGAGGCATCCAGTGCATAGAAATCTATTTACTTGGTCTTGTACCTAGAGAATATAAAGTACTCATTTGACTTATTAAAAAAAAAAAAAGTATGAGATGTTGTAAACTGGACCTTTGTCAATAAGCAAACAATATGTTCTGCTCACTTGGCATGCATACATGTTCTCATGCATCTAAAACCTGGGATCTGTGCCCAGATACTGTCTGTGCTGCTGGATGCTTTGAGATAAGGTAAACCTTATGCATAATTTATCCTCACACAATGTTTACTGTTAATTTTATACATTTGTTGCTACAAGCTAAGCCGTACTGCTAAATGCTTTTTTTCTTTTGTAATATTTGTGGATTGCCCTACATTAGCCCAGTTTTATTTGACATTTGTAAAAAAAAAATAATAAAAATAAATAAATTAATCATGTATATGTAACAAATTATCTAGAAAGACACTGGGCTACAGCTTGTATTTATTGCCTCTCTTCACAGCTGAGTAGTATGCTGGACGTGGGGAAGTGGCCAGTGTTTGCACTCCTTCCTCCTGAGGAGCTACGGCTTATCCGGCAGGCTTGTGTCTTTGGCAGTGCTGCAAATGAAGCTCTCTATGTCACAGTTAATGATGAGGTAACATTTGTGCTTTAAGCAAAGGTCCGTTTGTTTGAACTGAGATGTGCTGCTAGACTAGACAGACTTAATCTCCTTTCATGACAATGAGTTATTATTTCCTTTTTTGAAAGTTTATTTAAAAAATGCTTTGTGCTTATGGCTTTTTAGATATTATAAGGGGGAGTTCTCAGCACAGAGATAAGCAGATAGAATGAGGTTATCTTTAGCTATATTGGCCTAATACCTGAGCAAGCTCTATTTTTATCCCATGGAGAGGTGTCGCACATGCCTCGCCTGTCCATCCTTGCTCATTTAGTTAGTCCTTTGGCCTAAACAAGTGATGCTTTAGAGCAGGCACTTGTTTAAAAAATGTATTATATGTGGTGGATTTCACTGTTATTTACACACAAAAAAAAGAAAAGGCCTGGTCTTTGTGCATTTTTTTAAAATCGCGGATGACTTTATTTCATATAGATTTCATAATCAATAATAAGAACAGTTACTAATTTGTATAAATATTTCATATATTTCATGTATGTTATGAATTTCTATTCCTAATGTATTGCTAACATTATTGATATTGTAATAGCAAAACATATCTACTTCCTAATATTGTAAAGTGCTTTACAAGAAGGGATCCATGCTCATAAAACTACACTAATATAAGTTTAATATAAGTAAGTAATTTCACCAAATATTTATAGGGATGGTGAAATCAGTAAATGCAAGTATGTAGTGTTTATGGACCATTTCTTAGCATCAGTAGCACTTCAGCTGGGATGTTTGGTGTTTGCAGGTCTTTGCTTTAGGCACCAACTGCAGTGGCTGTTTGGGGCTTGGAGACCTTCAAAGCACTATTGAGCCACGCAGGATTGATGTCTTATGTGGAAAGAAGATTGTGTCCTTAAGCTATGGAACAGGACCTCATGTTGTTATCGCTACTGCAGGTAATCAGTTCAGAATATAACAGTTCAGAAAAGCTTTGTTTGTCCCTAAGGTGAAATTCCAGCAGCAGGCAGGGGAATGGCAGGCCATGCAAACAAGATCACACATGAAAATGAAGTTTTATGTTTCTCCATTGCTGCCCAAAGATTATATTTTAAAGTCACCAGTTTCTGGTTAAATACATCTATTAAAAGTGTTGTGTATCTTCCAGCCAAAGATGGTTTGTTGTTAGTGTTAGGATTTTATATTACAGTTTACACATTGCACACAGAAATTAACAGCCTGATATAAAGAGATAGCTCTACTTTAGTCCAGCTGCTAATTAAATCTTTTATTGATGACAAGTGATGATAATATTAAAGGTCATGGTAGGGCTGGGTATCATCACTCATTTCCTGAATCTATTCAATACACAACAGCTTATTTCGATTCGATTACAATTAAATTTGATTTGATATCAATTCATTTACAGCTGATTATGTAGCACCACCTATTTTTCTTGAATTTCAAAGACATTCTCAGAAAACCTTTTTTTAATGAAACACTGACTGCATTTACTTGAAAATCAAAATCAGTCATTTGGAAGTAATCAGATTACTGTAATAATCTGATCTGACACATTTACATGCATTTTTGAAATACAGTAACAATACAGTGTTTCCCCAGACTCAGATCCAGAAATGCTGTGATGAAGAAAAAAAAACCTGAAGACAGAAAAAACTTAAACTTTTTAAATGTCCCGATGAAAAAGTTTAATTCAGTGGAGTCGCTCTAAATATTCTTAAAGTTCAGATCTCAGATAACATGTTGATGTTAATAAAACCTACAAAGAATATTGGATCCATTTAAACCCGTAATACGACTCAGAAATTCATACAGTGACGTATATTGGACTTATTCAGCTGTGTGCGTTGCCATGACGACCGTGACCGTCCTTATTGGAGTATGATGCTTCCATCTTCACCTGCCTGAGAGAATTTAGAAAACTCTCATATTTTTGTCTGATTTTCAGCTGGTTGTTTTCAGACGTGTGCACCCTGTCGTCTGACTGAAACCTGTGTTCGCGCACAAGTGTCTGTTTGTCCCCTTTTTCTGGGGATTTATTGTATGATTCTTTCTAGAGATTTGGGACTATTCAAAACTAAATCCAATATTATTAATAATACATATGCAGCTCCCCTATGAGAGTTGCACTTAGCCTTAGTAGTGATACAGATGAACTCAACTGCTTTTTATTTAATAACACATTAACCCCTTGTGACAACATGAATAAAAATGTACCCACTGCTGTGTAGATGGTGAGGTTTTTGCCTGGGGCCACAATGGCTACAGCCAACTGGGAAATGGGACCACCAACCATGGATTGACCCCCGCCCTGGTGTCCACTAACCTCCTCAGTAAGAGAGTGACAGAAGTGGCCTGTGGCTCCCATCACACCATTGCCCTCACAGTTGAAGGAGAGGTAAATCATTCTATTCCTCTCTTGGATCCTCACTTTAGTTTGTTTCCACTCTTTATTTCTTTGGACATTGAATTTTATCTCTGTGTCCAGGTTTACGCATGGGGTTACAACAACTCTGGCCAAGTAGGTTCAGGGTCTACTGCCAATCAGCCAACACCACGTCGGGTCAGCAGCTGTCTGCAGAACAAAGTGGTGGTTAACATAGCCTGCGGTCAGCTCTGCTCTATGGCTGTTCTGGACAACGGAGAGGTACCATGGCATATTACTTTGAAAATGCTTTATAATTTATTAAGTACTTTTAGGCAATATTGGCCTTTAATTTAGGAGTGAAGGGACAGAAAAGTGTCCAGAAAGTATTGTAAGATGTCCAGTAAAAGGGCTACAAGTCAGGACTCAAACCTTGGTGCAACCATTCAGCCAGATGAGCTGCCTGGTGTCCAGAGTTTAAAGATTTTCAATCTGAGTCAGTAAAAAAAAAAAGCAGCTGAAATCAAACTCTTGTTTAATAGAATATTGTGAGCTATGCACACATGAAAAACCCTTCCACCACTAATGGGATGTTCATACTCTTCATTTGTCTTTTGTAGATTTATGGTTGGGGCTACAATTGCAATGGACAGCTAGGATTGGGCAACAATGGAAACCAACAGACCCCTTGCAGGATTGCTGCACTCCAAGGTGTCAACATAATCCAGGTAAAAACTCAAAGAACTATTTTTGAAAATCTGATTATTTCTGTAAACATTCTCTTTAAAAACACTCCTCCTTTCAAATACAGGTAGCTTGTGGATATGCACACACATTGGCGCTTACAGATGAGGGATTTGTTTATGCCTGGGGAGCCAACTCGTATGGACAGTTGGGAACGGGCAATAAAAGTAACCAAGCTCTCCCTACCCAAATAAACACAGACAAAGAGAGGTGAGTCCACCGTCTTAAGCCTGTTTTGACGTAGCAGCAGCATACAGAACTGTAAAAATAGGATTCTGGTTTTCAATGAAAATTGGATTATTTTTACATCTTTAGTAACAACATTGAGTCTATTTCATCAGAGAGCTGTGGATTAGCAGTAGCTGAAGGTCTGAATGCTGATTTCCTTGTCAGGATGGTGGAGGTGGCTGCATGTCACACCAGCCACACGTCAGCTGCCAAGACGCAGAGCGGACAGATTCTGATGTGGGGTCAGTGTCGGGGTCAGGCTGTGTCCAGCCCTCACCTCACCCATTTCAGCAGCACCGATGACGTGTTTGCCTGCTTCGCCACACCAGCTGTCACGTGGCATCTCCTCTCCGTGGGTGAGAGCACTGTGAAAAACTTCAGACAATGATCCAGATAAGAAAGTCCATTCAAGTTTATTAAAACTCATGCATGAGGAAAGAGTCACACAGTTGCCAACACTCAAGCGTCTCACTGGAGTGGGCTGGGCAGCAACAACTGATGTCTTGCTCTTGGTGTGTGTGTGTGTGTGGGGGTTCTGGCCCCCTGAAGGTGGTGCAGTCAGTGGTGGGGGGACACTATTGAGGTCGGGGTCCAGTTTGCTAAGCTCTGAAACAGGATAGACAGGGGGTGCCAGTAAATGGTGGTGGTTTGTTTATATGTAAAGATCCTTCCAGACTTTCCAACAACATCCTTAGTCTTATCTTTATTACCAGCAAGCTCATTGGCTCTAAGTTTTTATCCCTTCTATGTGCTTCCCAAGCCTCTGTGTTTTTCACATTCTTTCAGATCTTTCACACACATTTCTTTCTCAGTTTCTTCTCCCTCTGTCAACTTCTCATTAAACTTTTTCAACTCATTCAAACTTATAAAGCCGCCCACTGGAAACCCGTATTTCTGAGTCCAGAGGGCCACACACTCAACACTCTCATGGCCACGTCTCTCTCACACACAGTTCACAGTGGAACTCTGAGGAACACACAGAGGTTTGAATTTAGCACAACCAATTTCCTTACGGGCCAGTGTACAGTCTTGGAACTGGGAATGTCTTTACATAGTCTGATTGCCAGTCCCAGTCAGTTAAAGCTTTACTCTCTGATTACTTTCGGAGAATCCCTCTTTCTAATTACTCTCAGAAACTACCTGTCTCTGGTTACTCTCTGAAACCAAATCTTATCCAGTTGCTCCTGGAGATGCTGAACCTCTCTAATGAGCTCTGAGACCTCCTGTGTTTTACAGAAAATTTCTCACCAGATCAGGCCGTGTAACTTTGAGTTCATTGGATCGCAGTGATTCAGATGAAAAAGTCCTTTCAGGTTTATTAAAAACTCATGACCAGGGAGAGTTATTACCGAGTCAGCTTAATCAGCTGTGGGAAGAACTCTGGCTTACAAACAAACCTGATCTGCTCTGTGTAGTGAAGATCTATCTGCTTAGTAAAGAAAAGATTGTCATACAAACTTGATCTGCTCATGACAGAAACTCTAAACTAGTCTAAACACATGTTCTGAAGGTTGAAATATTATTTGAAATAAAAGAATAATAAATAAAATTCCTTTCACAAGGGTAACAGTTTACAACAATGAAAATATTTTTGTTGAATATTTGAAATTCTTGCCATTGTCACATCTACCCTTTGACCAGTTAGATAATTATGCAGTTTGCACATATCTGTGTGTCATAGGTGCAAATTCCTGGAAGTGGTCTAAGAAACAAACAGGAAACTCTGTTTCCTCTTCATGCCAAACAGATGTTTATATGAACTTGTCTCAAACTGAGGAGCTTTAACATAATTTGTCAGAGCTTCATTTTTTTCTGTTTCTACTACGTTTAAGTTAATGACCTCCCTCATAAAATTCTGTTAAATTACCAAAGCACTAAAATAACAGCAGTCTCATGAGTGCAGTCTTTCTTTGATTCATTCAGCTGTTGAATGGAAGAAACAAATAGTGACATTTAAGCTTGCTAGTATTGCTTTTTTATTCTGCCCCCTAGAGTCATATCTGAAGCTTTGAATGAAATACTCATAAACAAAATGTTAAAGCTTGCTCACATTGTGTGCTGTTTGTAGTCACTGAAATGTGCAGTTGTTTCAGGAATTAAAAGTAGACACTTTAGAACAGTGTTTCTCAAATGAGGGGTACACGTACCCCCTTGGGGTACTTGAAGACAATGCAGGGGTTACTTGAGAGAATATAAAATTTTTAAAAGGATGCTTTACCACAAGGAGATAGTGATTCATCGTTAGTCGGCTTGAATACTGTATCAGTGTTTTTGCAGGTCTACCTGCAGCTTATTCAGAACTCTGCTGCTCGAACCCTTTCTAAGACCAAGAAAGTGGACCACATTAGTCCAGCTGTGAGGTCTTTACACTGGCCCCCTGTCCATGAATAGACTTTAAGGTTCTGATGCTTGTATAAAGCTCTGAATGGTTTAGGACCAAAATACATCAGTGACCTCTTAACCCAGTATGAACCTGCCAGACCCCTCAGGTCATCTGGATCCAGTTTCTTATCAGTTCCCAGAGTCAGAACCAGACATGGAGAAGCTGCATTCAGCTTCTATGCTCCACATGTCTGGAACAAACTCCCAGAAAGCCTCAGATCAGCTGAAACACTCAGTTTATTTAAATCCAAGTAAAAGACTCACCTGTTCTCTGAATAGTTTTTATTTAGAAGTCCAAATCTGCATCTGGTTCTTTTAAGCTTGAAATTTTAAACTTGGATCATGTTTTAATACTGTTTTTCCCCACAGTGGAACTTTATTTCTTGCATTTTATCTGTGTTAGCTTTGCCTTTCTGTTTTTATTTATTTTATTTCTTTTAATGTTTTTTTTATTGCACTTGTTATTGCTCCCTGCTGTAATGCTTTTAATGTTTTATGTAAAGCACGTTGAATTGTCTTGTACATGAAATGTGCTATACAAATAAATTTGCCTTGCCTTGCCGTTCCTAGTGATATTTTGGCCATTAGAGCTCGTAACTCAAAAATATTGCCCACAATCACTGGCAATAAAACAAAACAAACAAAGAAAAAAGACAATGGCTTTGCGGAGTTCTGCGCTCTCTTAGTGCTCCTAGTTTATGATGATATTCTGTTGTCCTACTCTCATTCCCACAACTAGTGGCAGCAGCTGTGTTGAGTGTTTTGTTACTTGATTGAGTCTAGATGTTGTCAAGTTGAGTTTTTCCTTATACATAATTTAACTGTCATCCAGTTTAAAATGAAAACCAAAAAAAAACTCACTTTTCTTTGTTTTTGCCAGATGGTGACGACTACCTAACAGTTGCTCAGTCTCTGAAGAAAGAGTTTGACAGTCCAGAGATCTCTGACCTGAAGTTTTTGGTTGATGGGAAGTGCATCCACGTCCACAAAGCCCTGCTGAAGATCAGGTGAGGAAAACTCAAAATCCAATGTGCCAATTTTAATTATTTAGCAAATATGTAAAATGTTTTAATTAGTGCTGGGCAACGATTAAGGTCTTTAATCATGATCATTCGTATGAAATGTTTTGATTAATCGCATTGTTACATGAAAAATGTCTTTTTCCTTTGAAAGAAGGCCTACTAAATGCAGTAAATTTTGGTTTAAAAAACAATAAATCAAGGGTCTTCAACCTGCGGCTCCGGAGCTGCCAGGTGCTCTCTGAACCTTCCACAATAGCTCGTAACACATGGCTAAAAATGCTAAAGAACTAACTAATGTTTTTAAATATAGATATAATAATACATTTTTCACATTTCAAGGTTTTTAGAAAATTTTCATTTTTTTGTGGAATAATTGCATTGAACAACATAATGACACTAAAAGTACCAGTAACATATATGTATATATATATATATATATTATTTATTAAATTTTTTTTATACATTTTTCTTGTCATTAGGTTTGAAACTATGGCTTTTTTTTTTCTTTTTTTTTTATAAACAAATTTCCACAAATATCCACATCCCATAGAAGGTGATCTCTTTAGTTCATTGTTCAGATTTCTGGCCTATAACTTCTCTAACCTTTTATTCTTAGCTTAACTGATTAGCTTAACACCTCTGCACCTGCACCCTCCGCTACCGGGAGTTAAGGGGTTAACATCTTGTTTCCAGGTGTAGTGTCAGGTCTATAGATGTAAACATGTGTGGTATCCACAGAAAGTCCAGAATCTCAACTAACAGCTCAGCAAAACCATTTCTATCACCAATAAACACAGTTAAGACAACAATAATTAAAAGACTAGGTACACAAAGTCTGAAAAAAATATGTAAACACAAAATATGGCTCCACGTGTCCACCTGACGGCATGAACATGGACAAAGAACAACTCTACTGAAAGCTCACACCTCACAGATTCCAAAACTCTTAAGTTTCATCTCGCTATGAGCAAGACTTATCGAACCAGAGGCAAAAGAAGGCCCAATTTATTATTCATGTTTCTCTTACCTTTGCTGTCTTGCCTCAAAACTGATATCCACCAGGAAAAAAACACGTTTAGTTAAAAATAAATACATAAAACTACGTTTCTCTTTGTTTTTTGGGGAGCTGTTTCCTGTCCAAAAATCACTATTTTCTGCCCATTTGCATGGGTTTTGATGAACAAAGAGAACTGTTGGTTCTTTTTCTTCTTTCTTAAGTGCCAGACAGAAAACTTCTCTTTATTTTAATAAACCTGCTCTCTCCTGAGTACATCAGACGCACCGCTGCAGCAGGACCAGACATGGAGGACGAGGCATGGACCACAAGCCTCTGCATGTAGTTTCTCTGTGTTCAGAGCCAGTGAGCAAGAACTTTGGAAAAAAATAAATAAAACTGCGTTAACATGCAATAATATAATTAACAGCGTGAATAAATTAATGCGTTAATGTGCCCAGCCCTAGTTTTAATAATATGGAGATGTTTTTCTCCTGCAGTTTTCACAGACTTTCTCTACTCAACATATTTTTCTGGACAATGTGACAACGTCTGGTGACAGTGTTCTTACGTGAACATTTTCTTTACTTGTGGTCCTTTTACATCATAAAACCTGGGTTTATAAAATCTTTGCAGAAATGAAACTGTCTCCAGGTCTGTGTAGTTAGGTCAGTACCCATTTATCATCTGTTTTTTTTTTAAATCAGATTTTCCTGTATTCTTTAAAATGAGCAGACTACTTCTCCATCCTAACTTTCGTTTTGGTCACATGAAAGTATTGTTCTCATTGAGAGGTTTTGCTTCATCAAAAGTAACAAGAAGACTTGGACACTTTGCAAACCACTTTGGGACTTTTTTTTTTTTTTTAAGTAGTCTGTGACATGACTGAATTATGTCATTTTTCATTTTAGTATCATGAAATAAGAGACTGACAAAAAACTGTTAAGTCAGCTTCTATCGTAACAATAAACATATTGACTATGATAGAATCTATAAAAAAATACTATAACATATAATCATTCTGTGCTGTTTTCCTATGTTTAAACTTGATCTTCTAGACAGCGTTTCCTGTTAGACAAGGGGACGCAAAGCGTAGTCTATTGTTTTCCCGTGTTTCTTTTTATAACCACACTTGAACACACAGTATCTGCATTCCAGTCCGTTGCTCTTTTGCACTGTCAGGAGGAAGGAGCCAGGCTGTCTGCACTGTCACCCTTCGTGCACATGCTCACACAAATATGTAAGAGTGCAAAACCTACGCTTTGGCTAGAACTCATGCAAATGACACATTGAAGATGCTTCAGAGAATGGGGACTCTTTGTTCCACTGTGTCTGGAGAAGAAATTATAGAGATAATGTTTGGAGTCAATACAGATAGCAATGAGAGGGATAAGAAGGGGCAATAAAATGTAATCAGTGTGTCTAAAGCAGAGGCCCAGGAGGACGAAATATGGAGAAAAAACACAGTGTGCTATAGTTTTTGGCTGGATGCTTTTATTTTGCCTCAGGATGTGCATAATGTCCTTGAAATTTAATGTTGAGTTAGATAATTTTCTGAATTAGTATTCTTAGGCTACAAAGAAAGTAGTTTTTTTTCTCTCTCTCTCTCGAAACAATCATGTTTTCTACTATATATTCATGTCCGGAAATATTTCAACTCTGACTCAGCATGACTTTAGCTAAATGTGGAAAATATATTTAAAACATTTTGAAAAAATGAATGAATATGTGCTTGAAGTGCTCATTTTCAGCTTTGATGGTTATTAGCATCCAAACCAAAGGAGGGAATTGCAGCTGTTTAGTATGTAGAAACTCATTTACTACTTCTAAGTGGAATCAGATGAGTGAGGAATCCATGGACATCATCAAAGAAGTTGTTTCCTCCTTTTTGTAATGCTCTTCTAGTACAATTTAGGGGTTTTTCCTTATAATGGAAACAGTGACAATACGTCACTACTATTGAATGTTTTACATTTTCAGCCCAAATTCATTATTTATTGTAACTTGACAAAAAAAGTGTCTTTGTCCAATAATCCCTGGTCTTAACTGTATGCACTGTATTATACAGTTTAATTAGTTTCATCAAGCCAAGATGAGCAGTCCTATTTATTTAACTTGTAACAGGTAAAGACGTCCTTATTCATTGGTGTTTTTTTCTGCCTCTCCAGGTGTGAGCATTTCCGTGCATTGCTGAATGAAACGGATGAAGATGCCATAGAAATCCACCAGTTCTCATACCTGGTGTACAGAGCTTTCCTAGAGTATCTCTACACAGACAGTATTAACTTGCCACCAGAGGATGCTATTGGTAAGCGTCAGTGTGGACCAGCATCCTTCACAGCCTCAGAGAGCCAGTAAACTTCAACTGTGTGTATTCTTGTGTGTGCAGGGCTGTTAGACCTGGCCACATTCTACCGAGAGACGAGGCTAAAGAGATTGTGTCAGGAAACGATCAAGAGGGGCATTTCTGAAGAAAATGCCATCACTCTGCTCTCTGCTGCTGTCAAGTACGAGGCAAGGGTAAGCTCAGCCCCTGAGACATAGTCAGACACCGTGGTGGTGGGAACTGCACAGTAGCTAGTCGATTATACTCTTCAGCACTTATCAGATAGCCCTCTTCATTTTAGGACCTGGAGGACTTCTGCTTCAAGTTTTGTGTCAACCACCTAACAGCTGTCACGCAGACCCAGGCCTTTGCAGACATGGATCATGACCTGCTCAAGAACTTCATTAGTAAAGCCAGTCGCTACGGGGCCTTCAAAAACTGACTCAAGTGCCCCTGTAGTGACTGATTCAAGACCATGTGGTTTAATCCCGCAGAGGAGGACCAACCAAAGTAAACACTCGCCAGTCAGTTCTTTAAAGACTTGTCGGGGGGGGTGTAAATACTGAAGATACAAATGGTTTACAGTTTCACCTGCTAACTGATGCACCTGTGTTACCCCTTTAAACCTTGTGCAAATACAGGGGAGTGAGTTTGAGATATTGGGTTACAAGCTTGATCCAGTCACAAACACTGCAGAGGCTGAACAGGAAGATGTGCCACAGTAGTTGTCAGTCTGTTGTTTTTCTATTAGCTAGCTTAGCTGAGTCTGAGTCAGCCTACTTTGATGAGTCAACAGGATACCAGAAACCGCTTTACACTCACCTAAATACTTCAAAACAGAAGGTGTTAGCAGCTTCTATGACTCTTCCACAGAAATTGCTAAGAGTTCATTACGTCTGATTGGAAGAGATTGGAAGTGATCAACAAGTCTGTTGTAAAATAAATATTTACTTAGTGCTGTTTTTGTTTATTTGGTAGCTGGTAGCCTGTTACAGATTTCTGTTTATACTTTTTCTGATCTGCACAAATATCAGGAGGCTTTGTTAAACACTAACAGAAAAAGAAATGTCATCACATGGTTCGTGTGTTAGAGTGGCCAATGCTCTTATTGTTTACAACCCTATAAGTTTATGTAGCACATTGCAGCCTAGCACACAGCGATGCAGAGTCATCCTGCTTGACTTTATGGTAAATTGATTACTAGTGTGTGAAATTAAACACCTAAAACCACAAAAAAGTGACCCCATTGATTTGTTTCTCTGGCATAACTTCCGTATTTGGATGCCTTGATTGTCCAGATTTCTAGACTAAAGAGTTTTTAATGAGGTGAAACATCTAACTAGCTTTTTGTCCATTAAATTGCAAGAAGTACATATATAAATATGACAACTTTGATGATGAACTGTGAGTTTGTTTCTTATTAATCGGCATATCTGGCAGTCTCACATTTAAGTCATGTTAATGTCACTTTGTTGTTGTTACTCATCAGCTGTTGAATATGCAAACCAAACCTGTGGTTACTCTGGTATTTGTGTTGATGAACATTTGAATTGATTGGAAGAGGTGCGGCTGATTTCACCCATTTTTTTTTTTACATTTTCGAGACACAAGAATGTACTTTTAGATGTGTTCAGATTAAGACTGTCTCAACTCTCCACGTTTCCTGTCAGTAAGGATATAACTATAGATGCAGTGGATTTTCACTTCTGCTTCCTTGTATTTTTTTTTTTTACTTTTTTGCTTTTTGTTGTAAACTTGGCAGCAAATGTTTTTTAATAAGAATTTCTTTGGCTCCCCTGAAAGCACGTTGTGGTAATGTAATAGTGCTGGCTTAGTTTACATGCCTACACACTGCATTTATTCCTCAAATAAAATCACAAAGTATTTAGATCTTGACCCACTAAATCAGTCCAAATGTAACACAAAGCTTCATTATTACTTTAACAAGCCAATTAATACATTTTGATAGTCACTAAAAAAAATGAGTGTGTTGTTATTTTGTATGGAAAAAAAGGTGTGAGCTGCTCCCTGGCACAGATTGTAACATTTGACAACATTATGTAAATGTATTTGTTCCATCAGGGGGCACTATGTTCTACATTTTCACACCACCTTCTCATTTACTGGGGTTTTGCCAGAATAGTAAGATAACAGTTCACCTCTTCATGTGCTGAGTGAAAATCAGACATCTGAAACAAGCAGTGACAGGTTTAAAAATTGCCGGATTTAATGTGGTGTTGTGCAATCTATTCAGGAAGTGGTAGAAATAACTGCTACTGTACATTCGTGTGAAGCAATCTGGCTCAGATGTGCATTGCTGAGATGTTGCATGCAGTTTCGTTTCTTTCCCCAAGAGCGACCATTTTAACACATGCCTGTGTGTCCCGAGGTGCACATGTAGCATCTTATATTCCAGTCAGACTTCAGATTTCTGAATGTATCAAATTAAAATGTTGTTTGCCGAGACTGTTGAGGAATGTGTTGATTTTTCTGTGTTAACTGAAAGAGACCATTTAGTGGAAGGTTTTCTGATGACTGATCCACCTACAAATGGGGAAACACTACACACTGCAGTAAGTCAAAACGTGGCATCACTTACAAGCACATTTTATATATTTTTGTTTGTTTTGCATTACATCTGCCAAAAAACACAAACTGCATTTCAACTCATAACTTTTAAGTGACAAGAGAAATATGCTAAATTGGTCTGTCAGCCCTGTCCACATGTTATTCATTCAGATAAAACTGAAATTAAAATTCTGTGATGAGATACAGTAGCGCCGCAAAAAAATTCAGTTTAGCAGTTTGAGGTTTAACGGTTTTACATGGCAAATAAGGAAATGTACACAGCTGCTAACGGTGGCTGGCACTCTGCCATGTACAAACTATCTTGTGAAATGGGAACTCAAATTTTCTCACTGTGAGGTCTTTTCAACAGAGATGTGCTGTAGCGGAGATTCGGGTGGATAAAACTGCCCCTTTTGTAATGTGGAATTGAAAAGGTATAAGATATTGATATAACTGATCCTGTAAATTGGGCCAGCTGAACTGTACTTAAGCACAGCTTGGAGAAGTTAATGTGTGTAGTTTTTCTTCCTCGGCTGTGTTCTACAATTCATGTAAACAACCTACAGTACTGTTTTTTTTTTTTTTTTTTTCCTTGTGGCTTAATCTAGTCTGGGCTAAAAATAAAGCATCACATTCAAACTGCAGTAAGTTGTTGGTTATAGTGTTGAAATGAAACTCATCTGGTTGACTGTGTATGACACTGGAGTTTAACTTTTTTTTTTTAATTTACAAACATGATACAAGCTCCCTGTTTCGACTTGGACAGTTTCAGTACGCTATGCAATGTCACTGTTTAATCACCAGTCTGATCTCAGAGTCTCAAACATTTCTTACACAGTCGCTTTATTATTATTTGTATACTGCTGATCACACACATAAAACTTTGCCCTTTTCACTTCTCAGGGAAGTTCATTTAGCACCACAGCAGGTTGTAGGTGTGAGAGGAAACATAAAGCCAGTGCTGACTTAGTATAACATACTTATTTAAATATTGCACATGCTGCGAGTAGCTGCTGTGGGGGAGGTTGAATTGTTTGTGGGTGGGGAGTGTCTGGTTTAGATTGTAGTCTAAAAGTTTAGGTGATAAGACAGTGTGGGGAGAAAGCATTCCTTTAGAGACCTATAGCAGGCCGTTTTTTTCTTTTTATCATTTAGGTCATTCATATTTTCACTTTCTCGTTGACATAATTTTCCAGAGAAAACGAAGATGGTGTGATTCTATCTGATTTGATCTTTACGGTTCTGATTCAGGTGTGGGAAATTCCCTGGAAAATATCCGTCCAATCTGTGTCATCTCTGAGTTGTCCTCGCCCTGCCAGATTCCTCACAAGTCAGACATGTTAAACCCCAGCACTTACACCAATTCCTTTAAAATTTTTGTTCCTTAAAAAATTTTTTTAAATAATTTTTTCTGTTTTTGTTTGTTTGTTTGTTTGTTTTTTTTTTTGTTTTTTTTATGTGTTCTGACAGTAAGCAGTCTGTTCTCCTGGAAGGCCTCCTTACCCTCAGTGGTTTGTGCATCTTGTGTTCTTTCGGATAGGCTGCTCCTTGTTTATTTGTGGACACCCGCACAATATTTGTGCAGCTTCTGTTTCCAGGGTGACACTGAGAAAATGAGCTGAAATCCCTTTCAGGCAGTCCACAGTGTCCTCCTGCCAAGTTACACATTTTCCCAGCAATTCATACATGGGCTGTTTTCTTCTCATCTCACTGTTATCAAGCAGGATCACCAATTCTGTGTTCTTATTTAAGTAAATGATTTTAAATTCAAGTGATTTAATTTTACATTTTATTTTTACATTGTTAGCATAGATTAGCAAGATCCCAGGCTCTGAACAAATTTACCTGTGATGGTCCCCAATTGAATTTGCCACTAAATGGGTTCAGTTATGTATTTAAGGGCTTTATTTGTATAGTAAGTAAAAACATTAATTGTTTAGTGTACTAGTGTGTATGATGGAGTCATATCTAGAAGCTCAAATTTTACTTAACTGATTATGCTGATCAACCATCAACCTATACTGTCTGCCAGTGTGCTGTAGTGCTTTTTGGGCAAAAAGTTGGTATGAAGAGGAGGACAGCCAGCAACATCTTGGAATGTGACAGATGATGCAGTAACTGTGCTTAAATGGCCTCATTTAAATAGTCTGTACTAAAACTTCTCATTATAAGGGATATTCATATTCATCCTAAAAGTGTTTTTTATTTGTATATTAATTTTTTAGGCAAGCCTGAAACTTTTTTTTTTTCCATTTGTGCTGTGTGCCATCTTGATTTATTCTTCACCAGTAACACATACTGATACAGATATAACACACAAACATAAACAAACATAATATGCATGTACAAAGACATGCATGTTAGGTTAATCAATCATTCTAAATTCTCCCTAGGAGTGAGTGCGTGTGTGAATGGTTGTTTGTCTCTGTCTATGTGGGCCCTGCGATGGACTGGTGACCAGTCCAGGGTGTACCCCGCCTGTTAAAATTCTGGGATAGGCTCCAGCTTACCCCCAACTACGTGGACTAAGTGGTACAGATAATGAATGAATGAATGAATGAATGAACATAAACAAATCTAACAACTGTTCCTTTGTTTCTATGATTTAAAAAGCATTCAAATAGACCTTTTAGCTGCAGATATAAATTAATTAAATAATAGGTATGCAATTTTAAAGCACAGGCCTACATATAGTTTCAGGACTTAAAAAAATAAAATGTTTGTTCAAAGCTAAAATAAACTTTTTTTATTATTATTATTATTATTATTATTATTATTATTATTATATGAATTTCTACATGAATAAAACACACTGAAACTGGCAGTTTTACATACTGTATTCACTTCACTACATCTCAGAATTTATTATTCTGCATTTAAACTGCGCTAAACAAGCTAACAGCTTTAGTTAATTGTTATATTTCATATCACCGTTTTGTAAAACCAATGCATTACCATATTAGGTGGTTTTTGGAATGTAATTTTCTGATTATCCTCCACCATGAACAGTAAGTGCAGTAAAATGCAACATAAATCAATGAGGCAGTGAAATGAATCCTAAAGCACTGCACAATGGCGCTAAAGTGTGCTGATATTGCTTACTCATTTTTACTTTACATGTCTTCAGAGATATTGACACTTTCACCAGTTTCACCATGTAGCAGCTGCATTAGGTTTCATCATTCAGTAAAGTACATCTGCTGAGTCACAGCGCTGTGGTGATGAGGTTGTATTCATGTTATGAAGCCTCTTTTTTGCGTGTGTTTTTGTTTTTTGATTCATTTAGTTTGAGGTTGTCATCAAATTGGTACCCTGTGTCTGAACACACTTCTGACTGTTTGCCCATGATCGTTACACAACAACATCATGTCTTCAGTCTTGGCCTTGAGGGTGCCAGACAGTTTCCTGCCATTGTGAGAAATTTAACAGTCCAGGGATTTCAGCCACATGTTTTTGTTTAGTGACTACATGTGAGGAGCATGTTTTTATGTGCTGGATGGAACTATTTTGCGAGTCAAAGACAATAGTACAGGTTTTCTTTTTTCTTGAACATTTTGCTCTAGCCTTGATGATGTTTATTTTGCAGAGGACTGACAAAGAGAGGCTTGCTGGCCATAAAACACCCCCATGTGTCTTTGATTCTGTGTGAGATTTTCCTTCATTTGTTGGTCTATTGTTGGTAACTCAGAAGTCATGTTTGTATTAGTGTCATGTTCCTAATCACCCCAGTCAGGAAAATGTTGTTGTAACCAATAACAAACAGCTGAAGTCATCCTATAATCACAAGATTTTCTTGAACTATAAAGAATGGACTTGGTAACAAAATATTTTCATGTTCACAGGGAACTAAACCAGGTTTTCTTCCTGTTTGATGCAGAAACAATCACTCAGTAGAAAGTAGATTAAAGCAATTTACAGTAGTAAAGAAGCTGAGAGGGATCTACAGCTGTCTGAGTCTAGTTAAACTTAATTTTTTTTTTCCCTGCTGAACTGCAACAAGTACCGAGCAGAAAGTTTCATCTAAAGGAGAACTTGAATGCAAGTTTGAAGATGCAAGAAAAGAGAAAGTTGTGGGCACAAACTCATTACAGCAACCACAATACCACTGCACAGAGAAAGCTTTCTGTTCAGATTCGTATGTAATGTTCTCTGTTAAATGGAAAGCTGTTCTCATTGGCAGAGCTTCTGCCCACACATGCTGAAAGCAACAAGGACTCAGCTGAATTTTCATTTACCCCCCCATCAGACTCGTGAAAGCAATTCCAGTGTTTTGTCAGAGACCTTTTAGGGCACTTTTGACCTCCTGCCTACATGACTTCACCGATTTTTTTTACCCCTGCCATGCTGTACAGGAGCAGAGAAAAGATTTGGACTTCACGTGTGAAAAAAAGTGTTACCTCATTGCAAAAAAACAAACAAACAAAAAACAAAACAAACTTGTATCTAAAGTGGGAAAATACAAAAGAGCTTTATGGAAATTGTGTTTCAGTCAGTCTTATACAGATTTTTACTATTACAAGACTATTATTAGTCAAGCATAATTCATAATCAGCAACTGCAGTTGTTCAGTGAGTATATATAAAAAGGCTGATTTCCCATTTACCCAAAGGAGTAAATACACACTATGATATATTAAATTATATTAAATATGCAAAAACAATGTATTAAATGCATCCCACAGATTTAAGTTTCAACCTATTAAACTTAAAAGATAGGCTTGATTTAAATATCTGATTCTGATTCTGATTCTGATTCTGATTCTGATCTTGAAACGTATTTGTAGAAAACAAATAATTTAATATAGTCACAAAATGAATTTCCCTGCAAAGGGATTAATAAAGTATTTTTCATTTCATTCATGATACCTTTATGACAAATGTAACATTTAATTTGATCATTTATTCATGATTAAAGATGTATGGCAGAATTTCATGAAATCACAAACACTCATTATAAAGTTTTAGTGAATTCCCTCTCAGCACATTGTTTTGACTTCTTTCACTGTAAGACGAGACAAAGAGGGAGCTGCATGCGTTCAGGGCAGTAGGAGGAGTTACTACAGCTACCTCCCACTCACAGTATAAAAACTACACACACAAAGGAGAAGTAGAGATTCTGAGAGTGATGAATGTCGAGCAAAAGCCCCTGAGGCTGTTCAAAGGAGAGCCTGAGACACGCTGAGAGACCCTCTGAGTGAGAGGAAGAAGGAGAGAGGACAGGAAAGAGATCCCAGAGGCAGACGATGAGAAACCTTCACATTGTCAGCAGAGACAGAAAGCTGGGGACAACTCAGGCTTTAGTTCTGCTTTTGGGGTAAAACACAGTGCAGTGTTGTCATAACTGTGTGAGAAATGGAAAACTTGTGACAATTCTGCTGCTCTGGACCTGAAACGGACAAAAACAGAGTGACTTTTAACAAAGAGAAGGAACCTGGCCATGAGGACACCTCTCTAACGGACCTGAATGAGGATAAGTCACTATTCCCTTTGTGGACTCAGCAGCTCATGGTGATTGTGGACCGTTTGAGTTAAAAGGAGCTACATTTGTGAGACTGGTTTTTCTGAGTAAGTCAAAGTGAGCCTGTATACTGTGGGGGTGCTGCCTGGTTGAGAGAGACAGGGCAGGGGGAGGGGAAGAAGCTCCAGCCCGGACCTGTCCTCTAGGAGGAATCTTTTCAATGTGTGGTAACCCCCAAAATAACTACATCAAGAGAGGGGAGTTAATCACATTGACCATGTGCAGCAGTTTTCTATAACTGAAAGAAACATTTGTGCTAATGGCCTGAATTTCTTTCAATACACTGTGGAATTGGACTACACCGCTCTTTTCTGTTCATTCATGGTCAATCCATTGACTGCAGGTCCAAATCCAGGCCTTTCATTACATAGCTATTACATAACAGACCCCCTTGCCTTTTTCTCTCAGAATGAACAACTCTAGCATCCCGTTTAACACCGTCACCCAGCATTTATCTGCACATAACTGCAGCAAGAACGATGAGTTCAAATACCCACTATACAGCACAGTCTTTAGCATTGTGTTTGTTATTGGACTCATCACCAATGTTGTGGCCATTTATATATTTACCTGCTCTCTGAAACTGAGGAATGAGACCACAACCTACATGATGAACCTTGTAGTGTCTGACCTGCTGTTTGTCTTCACGCTGCCGCTGAGAGTCTTCTACTTCATCAACCGAAACTGGCCTTTTGGAGGTATGCTCTGCAAAGTCTCAGTCTCGCTCTTCTACACCAACATGTATGGCAGCATTCTCTTTCTCACCTGCATCAGTGTGGATCGCTTCTTGGCCATTGTGTATCCTTTTCGCTCACGGATGCTGAGGACCAAGCGCAATGCTAAAATAGTGTGTACTGCTGTGTGGGTGCTGGTGCTGTCAGGGAGCCTCCCCACAGGATTTTTATTGGACAGCACCCGAAACAAGGAAAATGCCACTTACTGTTTTGAGAACTTTTCGTCCAATCAATGGAAATCTCACCTGTCTAAAGTGGTGATCTTCATAGAGACAGTGGGCTTCATCATCCCACTGCTGCTCAACGTTTGTTGCTCCATTATTGTGTTGCAAACTCTGCGTCGCCCCCAAACCATCAGCCAAGGGGGGAAGATAAACAAAAAAAAGATTCTGCAAATGATAATCGTGCACCTCTCAATTTTCTGTTTTTGCTTCATCCCGTTCAATGTAAACCTGGTTTTTTATGCCCTTGTTCGAACAAAAACATTAGAAGGCTGCTATGTGGAGTCTGTGGTTCGAACCATTTACCCAATAGCCCTGTGCATTGCTGTATCCAACTGCTGCTTTGATCCCATTGTTTACTACTTCACCTCGGAGACCATCCAGAATTCCATAAAGAGGAAGTCTCAGAGCAGCCGCTCATATGATGTCAAGTTCTCTGAGGCCTTGCAGTCAGAAAGCAGCTCCAATCTGCAGTGCAGCATAAAGAATCTCAAAGCTAAAGTATTCCACAATGAGTCTTCAGTGTGACAGTATGGTTGTTTCTAGACTCAACAGCAAGGTGAAAACTGTTCATCCATAAAGAGAATCATCTACTTGAGAAAATGTGGATGGGTTCTCATCATATTGCAATCTTCTTCTCAGGGCAAATGTTTTGAACATTGGACTTGACAGCCTCTGCTTTGCAGTATTATAACATGACTCTGCTCACAACTGTGGAATTATTATTACTACTTATTAATTTCCCTTTCATGTGGAATACAATTTAATTGTGTTAAACACAATTACTCTGCCAGTGACCTGGAAGGGAATGTGATCACTGAAGTGCAGGACAGATTATGGCACTGACTGTTTTATGTGTCTGTATAACTGTATATATTCATGGTAAATTGAGGTGCTAACTTTGGAATATTACTATTTAATTAACAAAAAAGGTATACCAAGCTATAGATGTACAAGGCTTTCTGTTTGTGTGAAATTGTGAATTACAGGTAGGTCACAAAGTGCCTTTTTTTTGCTCAGACAACATTTCATGGTAGACTTTGCTGAACATGAACTGCACCGATAAAAGTTCTTCATACTGCACTCGCAGCATTTTCATGAATAAAAGCCATGTGCTATTTAAAACAAACCATTGCATCTGAAACTGTTTATTTAAATGGACAAAAGTTTTTTTTTTATTCATATTTTAATTTTCTTACATGCATAATAAAAAAATTTAGAGCTTTAGGATGGCACAGAACTATTTACATTAAACTGCTCTTTTATCAATTTTTTTTTCACAGAGCAATAAAATATATGGCAACACACTGTATAAAACAGGCGGAATTAAACAAAATCTATGTTCTCAAGCATCTTTCTGATGTTTGTTGTGGATACAATAAAAAGTAAAGAAGTGGAAGTAGAAAGTTGGATGGAGTATGACTCACTCGCACAGGATAGTTTCAGCTTCCTGTGTGTCTAAAGAGAGGAAGTCTTAATTTACGTTCGCTAGCAAATAAACTCTTTATATTTTAAAGCAAACAAAACATTATTACGTTTACATATTTGGTGCAAGAACCAACAGGTCAAGAGTAGCAGAGTTGTCTAAATGCCGTAATGATGACTGCAGAAGCAGACTGATGCTGGACAGGAGTTAAAGCTGTGCTGCGCCTGTTTTTCTTAACCTAGACTGGAATTCCAGTTTATCATCCTGTAACACTTTGTTTTCCCTCCTTCACAAGGACATGGAGTTTTTGATTTCAACCAACAAGGCTGCGCCCCTTCACCAGACTAGCACAGTCTGTACCACTACCTCATAAATCATTAGAAAGTAGTGTCTGATCAGCAAAGATTTGAATTTCTAATAGTCATGCAGCATAATTTAAAAAGCATATTTCTCACATCCTTACATGGGTGACAAGGAAAAAGTCAAACAACATATCTTGGCCTGTTCATAAATAACATCTGGCCACAATATTAAGTAAATGAATAATATCTGTCAGCTAAAAGTTCGGGCTTCAGGTTGACCTGATATCAGCTTGTTAAGGACTTCTTTATATGGTTATCTGCTCCATGCACAGTAAGTCCTCAAATTCAAGCTATTGTCTTACAATAAAACTTGCTTGGGTAGATATTTAGGCTTTTAATGTTCTCCAATATACAAATAAACAGCAGCACAAGGAGGATCCTTTTGTACCGTTGTCTTCAGCGTTGGAATTATTACCACATGTTCATCTTAAGGCAGAGACATATATATGAAACATATATGACCTTTGTCTGAAGGGCTAAATCCCCTTTTATGTCTCACAATAACCTGACAATGAGTATAATACTCCCTAAAAAGAGAATTAATCATATTTCATTTGGATATATTCATGCTGTCCATGCTCACGTGTTAGATTTTGGCTTGGACTTTTATCAACAGATTGGATTAGATGTCAATTCTAATTAAAAACAAGAAATGTAGTTATTTATTAAGTTTGATTTCTCACTGGCAAAACAAGCAAATGTGGATTAAGGAGCAGTGTGATTAGCAAATCTAAGAAAAATAAGAAAATAGTGGAAATACAGAATAAAAATGTAGACATGGGTCTCAGTTTCCCTCCATTAAAGTAAAATGATGTGCTGAGTGCTTTTCACGCTGTGGAAAACTTTACAAGTGATCAGTGAGGAATCAACCCAGCATGAGAGAGAATAACACACTGCACATGGTGCTCCAACTTTATTGACATAGCCTGAAGGTCAGTCAGCGAGGCACTTTATATATGCTTCAAGTAGAATACAGGCTCTAAGGCCATGTGAGAGTGTCATGGGCAAGTCTAAAGACAGGGGTTGTTATGAAAACAAACAGGTATCTGCACAAAAGATCACATACACACTCAACATCATGGACCCAAATAAGGCCAAGAAGATAAATACACATCACTGCTTTATCATTATAGAAAACTGTATGTATGAGTCGAGTTGCGTATTTAGGACCAATAATGGTTAATGGTTAATGGTTTATAGCTGACGACTCCTCTGCCCAAGATCACGACATCATGTTAAATGCACTTAAGACAACCGCACCAGTGTTCGAACCCTTTTCATCAGTTTTACACCCAGAGAAATTAATTTAAGGACATTTTTATGCTTCCCTCTGAGTAATTCTCTTCATACCTTTCATATATTAATTGATCTAACCTCAAAAACCTTTTAACAGTTTCCCTTTATTGATGTTTATATGCTAGAATTTAATGCAAGTATTAACTCTTTGCCTCAGGGATCAAGGCCCCACATGTTAGCTCAGCAGGCTTCTTTGCATACACAACTGTTATCTAATCAGCCTGACCTTTCCTTCCCAGCAGGCTGCAGGATGAGAAAACACAGACTCGGCACTGCTTGTCATCACATACATTCTGTTCTCTTGCAATTTCAAATAGGATGGACCATCAGAGAGTCCTTGTCTGATGTGAGATGAGGAAATATGAAATTTTACTGACGCAAAGAAAATCTCAAATTTTCATGTTAAGGTTTTAAAGATTATGATATTCAAAGAAGGTTTAATAGTCTGTAGTTTTAAAGCTATAAAACAGTCTGAGGGTGTCTCATCTTATAGATATAATGCTTGGAATCCTCCATGGTGACTCAAAACAAGGATAGTGTTTGGGCTGAGACACTGTCATCAGGGTCTTCGTTTTACGTTTCATCCTGCAAGTCTTAGTGAAGACAAAATCAAGTCTTGATCAAGACCAGCTTTGGCTTGACATGATGCTGTGATAAATCCTGTATGTTTTTTCCACCTTGATGGCCTCTGTGTTGTATTAAGAGTCATTTCTGCTGGGACATTGATAGAGATTTCAGCGAGAATCCTTTCACAGGAAAGGAGTGTGGGTGGGGTCAGTCAGGACATTAGTTTGAAGTTTTCATCCCTAGATTCACTTCATGGCTCCAGATCATGTGACAAGGGCAGCACCTACCCTGGCAAATGGATCTGAGGGCAAGGAAGGGCCTCGGCAGAGAATAATCAGCTATTTTCCCTGCAAACAGAATAAATTAAGGAGAAAATAGCTGTTATTAACCCAATGTGGGCCATTTAGATATCTGCGCTATTTTGTCAGAGTTACAGTCAAAATGAAAATACGCTCATCCCTGTGGTTTTACGGAAAATAGTAGTTTTAGGTAGTTTTATAGAGAGGCTTGTCACTTTTTGAGGTAATGGGGTGGAGAAGGTGAGGAGCGGGCCACAGAAAGCATTTTTAAAAAAGAGTTGTCAGGAGGTGGCTTGACAAAAAAAAAAAAAAAAAAAAAAAATGTTGTGCTGATACAAATACAACCTGACTCAGTTCAAAACTGTGGGGCAGCACCAAAAAAACGAAGAAATTGGGACAGGCTGTGTTCAGGTAATGAGGCTAAAAAACAGGTCATGCAATCTTCTTTAACACCCTGCCACCTGCACTATAAACATCTCTTATCAATTCTTGTGGGGGTTACATCTAGATCTTAGAGGAATGAAACAAAGAGCATTGGCAGCATGTTGGCAAAACACCCTCTACATTAGGGTAGCATGTTTATGAAAATGAGTGTGTAGCAGGCAGCGTTCATCTTGTTAAGAGGAGGAAGTTAATCTTGGTGTTTCACAGATGCATCCAGGAAACAGAATTAACCAATCAGTGACATTTACTTTAAAGCATGATTTTAGCCTGTTTGTGTGGTATTAGTCTATAAGCTAAGAACTTACTGCTTGAATTTGCCAGATGGAAGATGATTCATAGAGAAAGAGTTCTCTTTTTTTCAAAAATTCAGAAAAGTAAAGCTGATAGAGTATCCGTTTGTATTTAAGTCTTTTAACTTGTGTAAATGTGTGTGCATGTGTTTATTTATTTATTTATTTGAGTTATTTGACAGGCACATTGCATTTGTACATAGTCACAAAATATTGTAGCTGATGCCATGCAGAGTTTTTAGCCAAAGCTAGTTTTCAACTTTTGTGGAAAGAAGCATGACAGAGTCTTGTAGTAACATGCCAGCAATGCTACCACAGTTTAACTCAATTTGTTTGACTCAGAGGCCACAACTCCCAAACACATTAACTCACAAGCTTACACTTTATGTTTTAATGGTTGGCATAGAGAACTATAAACACCTATGTCTATACACGCAAGCTAAGAGTACTTTAAATCCTCAGCTTTTGTAACCATCTTAATGTTTCAAGCTGACTAAGGAATGTTTTACAAGTTGTTGGATGATGAAGAAATAAATAAATATGTAAAAATAAAAGAGAGAGAGAGATTGGGTGTGTTCTGTTTGATGGGAGAAATTGTGGTTTCCTTTACTGGAAGTCTTTCTTTTTTAGAGACTACAGAGGGTTTAAACAATGGCTGAACAGCCATTGTGAAGACATAAATCCTGTCCTGTAGCTGCAACTTCTAATCAGCCCACGGGTGCAACTGACAACTCACAAGAGGGAGAAAAGTTCACTGATTTAAACCTCACAAAAAGCCACTTCTTCTATCACAGTGCTCATGTGACAATTGATAATACAGAAATGGGAATCATTTTATCTTTTCCACCACTTTTTTTCATTTTTTGGGGGGTTGTTTTTAAAGACAGCAGCTTTGCAGCAGATGACTAAAAATTAAAAAAAAAATATATATATAGCTGGTGAAATGTTATTCCTCAGTAATTTAGTATCTATAGAACTGAAGCTTAACAGAAATTTTCTTAGTTTTACAGCAGCTCCACCAAGCACACAGCATCTCTGGCCTTCATAATACTCGCAAACAAATGCCTATAACACACTCCACAGCACAGCCACACATAAAAGCTGATGCATTCAGGTCACCATTGAGGTCAGCATGTTCTCCATAAGGAATTTCCACAGAGACTACACAATACATTCCCTCTCTTCCTCAGCAGAATTCAGTCTCCTGGTGCCTCAGAAAATTGCTGTTTAATTCCCTCATCTTCTCAGTCCTCATTCGTCTAGGAGCCGCTGTTCTGAGTAAGATTTAATTTTGTGTTTCATTTACACAGTGAATACTTGTTTATAAAATGTAATCGCCACCCAAATGATCACTGCCTTATAAAATTTGAAAGGCTTAGTGTTCATCCTCCACATCCTTTTCGACCGGGATCCTAGAGAGACGGTTTATTGACACTCTCGCCTTAAAGTGGGAAGGACACGGCTCATCAATAGCCCTGATGTTATGTGCATTGCTCCAAAACAAACAGCACAATTAGCCCCATGTAACAGATAGATAAAACTATAATAAATACAGTAGACACAGAAATACCTCCGAATAGAAAAAGTGATGTGCTGTTATAGTTTTAATTACCTTTATATACTAAGGGGAAAATTAGGTAGTTTTAGCTTCTGAACCAGACATAAAACATTTAGCAAAACATCCTCTTGAAATTCATATTATGGAGACTAGAACATTTTTTGCATAAATGGTGGCTGTGATAGCATAAAAAATGTATGTGATTCACCAAAAGTCACAAAACTACTTATAAAGCATCCATGGTTGCAGGAAACTTGAACTAAACACACTCCTTTTGCAAAAAGTATTCCAAGCAACATTAACCACCGAGTAGAAATTGTGATGAGTTGCTCTGCTTCTGAACAAACTTCATCACTGACAAACTTAATTCATGCTACTGGATAAACTGTAGCTTATTTTTCATGCTTGAATTAATTTTTCAAACTTGTTTTGTGACTTATTCTGTGACTCAGCAGCAAATCTGTATCAACATCCTTTAGCCGATTATTTAGCTGTCTTTCTGCTAAACAGCAGCTTCTGAGGAATTAGTCAAGTAGTACACTTTGGTATATATTTTTGAAAATTAGCACACAAGTTAGGGACAAGTGTTCATTTCATTTCACCAACCCTCATGTCTACTACTCAAATATCCTAAAACAAATTACACATCGTAGGTTTCATTGGAATTAAACACAGCTTTTGACATAAATCTTTGTTGAATCGTATCCAACTTCCCCCAGTTTAATGTCACTCAAATTCATGCTTTTTTCTTTCAAAATTAGTTTTAAAATGTTGTTAAAATTGTGTCAATATTGTGTCATATCTGAGCAAGGCTCTGATCTACTTTGATCAACCTTTAAAAACAACAACAACAACAACAACAACAACAACAAAATCCTTGCAAGCGGAATTTAACCCTTTAATGCCATATGTTGGCATTAAAGGGTTAAATATATATATATATATATATATATAGAGAGAGAGAGAGATAGATAGATAGATAGATAGATAGATAGATAGATAGATAGATAGATAGATAGATAGATAGATAGATAGATAGATAGATAGATAAAAAAATCACCCTATTTTTTGTGTCAGACTTTCATTTGAGCAAATAGAAATATCTAGTATTTCTTTTTTTTCCAGCGGTTTTTCTTCCCCAGTTTTGTTGTTGATTTTCTTCAAACCAAGCCTTACCAAATCAGATTCCAGAAATTTTTTCTTGCTGACATCTGATGGAAATAGCCTCACTAATTAGTCATCTTCTTATGGCTACACAGCTGTTCAGACCCAATCCCTTGTGTTTCTTTCACATTGTGTGTGTATGTGAGTAAATGTTCTTACTTTCACTATTTATCATAGCAGTGAGTTCCATTTTTTATTTTATTTTATTTTATTTTATCTCAGGATTGTTTTCCGACCACGTTTCTGGAAGACGATAGTTTCTGTATTTCCTAAGATGTTTTCTTCACTTGATGCATGTAAATGATTTGACCCTTATTAAACAGACTAATCCTTTTCCATGACTACAGGATGTGTCCTACCACTGTGGTTGTGGTAGTTTAAGAAATGAGAAGCTACTCACTGCATCAGTTGAGGTTAAATAACTTGTTTCCATCTGAAAGATAATCACCCTTGTAGTAATTATCCAATAGGAGGCTCGTACCTATTTGCTACCTATTAGCCAGCCAGTTTACTTGACACAGCATGACCTTAAACAATGAATGGTAAAGCTGTAGATTTCAGTAACTTGAATTCAAGCTCCAAAAGGAAATCTATCTGTCGAGGCTCTTGTCTGCAGTTGATCTATTATTGGCTAAAAGGAAGGATGGCAAAGAGACGAGCCAGTAGAGACTATGACCCCAACTAAAGGTGGAGCTGCTCATCTGGTGTTGACAGAAATGAGTGCTACGAACAATTAGAGCATTTTAAAACCCCAAACGCCACACGGCTTGCATAGATGCAACAGTGTCCCAGTTCACAAAACTCAGGATCCAAATATAACTGTTCCTGATCATTTTTTACTTTGAGATGTTGATGAATTGTTCCATGACGGAACCCTGTCGGCCAAACCAGTTTCTATTATATGATACAGAGCAAACAATAGAGGGTCACTGTAGAGCACTAGAAATAATCATAACAATGACAGCCTTCATATTTATAGTTGCAAAGAGACTTGCAACAGTAGCGGCTTAGGACTTTGTTATTAACAGGAAGAGCTGCACCCTGTGAAGAGTGAACAGAACTTCTCTACTGGGTGACTCCCCGCAGTGGTTTTCAGTCCCCACTAGATACCACCGAGGCTATAAATGTCAACTAAAAACACAAATACATAAAGCAATGTAGCTGAATGTCTAAGGGAAAAACAAACCAAAGAGTTGCAGCAAAGAGTTGCAGGGGATTTTGATAAAAATGGCCTTCTAAGCATCAGTAGCCAGACGGAGATCACTGGGTCATCGAGCATCTGTAGGGCTTTTCCTGAGTGAAACTGGGGACACGCAAAAGCAGGCCACAAAAACAGGGAGGGAGAGAGACAAAAGGGGAATAGAAATTGTTACAGATAGCAAGTGTCACTATTTCTTAAGGGTGATGACAGCAGCTGACGAGGTGTGTGGACAAGCTCCCAGATAGCTAAAATGAAAGGTCTTCTGTGCATCATTTGATAAGAGGGAATGTTTGATTGTTTGCTATCAGGTCACCAGGATGTGCAGGAAGAGAATAAATTAATCACTTTAGATTAAAAAACTAACCAGCAAGATGCAGACTGTTTGTGACTCAGAGTCCCTGCCAAAAATACAGGATGTAGCATGTTTCAAGATGGATAACTAAAAGAGAGAAAAGGAAATGCAACATCACAGTGTTTGCATTACATGTTCTCACCTCACACAAGAGGAACACCAACCTAGTGTGGTTTTGCTCACGTTTGTGAACAAACACAGAGCGACAACAGAAATTGCTGTGATGACACAAGGTTGCTGCACAGTTTAAATTTAATGTTCTGTTTTGAATAGTATCCTCAAATTAAATTTTTATTTCCTGTTTGACATCACAAACTCAATATTAAAGTGTAGGAGTGATGCACAGAGGCTTTTTTGGTCTCATTCATGATCTTTGAGACACAACAGATATAATTTCACATCCTTCCTGCAAGAGGAAGCCTCTGTTCATCTGCTTGTTTGGCTCTATATTTGATGAAGTATGACCCCATGGACTTCAATCAGGATAAAATTTTCAAGCCAAATCTTTAGCCTTTGACTCAACAATCAAGGGAGGGTGACAGTTTCAACAACCACAGTTTTGTTTTGCACAAGCCACTAGTATTTTAGGTCAAAATCATAAATGTAAAAGTAAAAATGAAGGTGCAAATGAAGGCAAATATGAAAATTTGATGAGCAAGTCAAAAACAAAAGATAAGCTACATTACAGATGCTATATTTTGTGCATTTTTTCTGATGTCTTTTTACACAAAACTGTTTTGTGAAGTGATCTCGGTGATTATTTAAAGCTAATTTCACATCTAAACCCTTTCTGAATAAGCACATTGATAATTAATGCACTACAACTGTTAATAATACACCCTTTCTTACATGAATTCAAGAAGAAAAAAAAACTCCTCAGTTTCAATTGAGTTACAGCTATTACCACTACAAAGACCCTCCTATCTACAGGACACAGAATATGATGACACTGTAACTCAGCTGTGCTACACCAATTTATCTGTATCTTTACTCAACATGAGCATCTTTAGGGGGCAAGAGGGGAAATGAAAATTATGCAAAGACAGGGAGGGGGCTGGATGGTGAGCCCTGGATGGGGATTCATTGTGGCCCCAAGATAAGAGCTGAGCTGCAGCTATGAGCTTCCTCAATAAAAATGCATCCAGGGCAGATAGCCTCGTGGCATGGAGCTCTTCTGTCAGCCAGTGGGCGGTTTCAGTCACTGGAGGAACTTTGGGAGCAGGATAATCCATCTCTGGTTTGACTGTTGGTGAATCACCATCATTAGGGTTTTGGTTACTCAAGGGTCTGTAACGTCTATTTCCTACTGATCCTGAAATGTCATGGGCGAGGCTTCTGTGTCTCTGCTGCTATTGTTTACTTTTACTCTGTACTTCTGAGCTTCTAATTAGGCAAAAAAGAAGACATGTTTTACAACTACACAGAAAGTTTTTTTAAAACCACACACAAGCAAGATGAACACACATTCAGCTGTCTGTGTATTTGATATTTATTATCAGAGATATGTAAGAGTTAAATTCTAGCTTTTTCACCTCTTCAATCCAGACTGCTCTCATCAGTTCTTTTAATGCCACCTAGTGGTACAAAATAAACACATAACAGAGGAGGACTGGTACTGTAAAGTCACAACAATTAAAAAATAACAAACAGCCGAAGGGATCAGATGTATGATTTGTTTGTGGCTTATTATGAGAATAAAACTTAACAATATCAACAAGTGAACATATTTAGTCTACTTTTGACATAACAGAGGAAGTCTGCTTCAATAAGCACTGGTGGTGTAAAACTGTTGTGACCCAGTGGAGACCCCACTTCTCTGAGGCTAATATTTCCTGCTTCCCCCAAAAAGACAAACAGCAGCTTCCAGATGACATTCAGTCTACCAGAAATGTTATCACTGCTGACCCAAACAGCACACAGAAGATGTTTCAATCAAATCAGAAACACACACACTCACATGAAAAATATTTATAGAAAAAACATTTCCATCATTAACAATATTTGCTCCAAATTTTCAGGGTCTTGCTGCAGAAATTAGCAGTTAGCTGTGTTATCAGACGGTCTTTAAATCACCTCAGGAATTCATTTTGGCAAATACACAAAGTGGAGTGTTTTCAGCAAATGTAAACATTAACTGCTGGATTGTGTCGAGTCAGGAGGAACGAGACCGCAGTCTTCTGAAAACATTTTCTCAACTTCGTCCATCCAGTCACATGGAGAGTCTTCCTCAAAGTCCCTGTGAGGAGAGGACAAACCATACAATGCATTTTCATAATGTTTTCATTTATGGTCAATTATGCAAACGATACAAATGCAGCACATTCCGGACATTCAGCTGCAGACAGAGAGGATACTACATGTAATATTCAACAAAATTAATGATTATTTTGCCAGCTGCTGACATGAATTTAGGCTCAGTTTTGTTATTTTAACTATGTACAAAAACAAAAAAAATCCTGTTACAGCTGTGTAGTGTAACGAATACATACATATATATATATATGTGTATGTATGTATTTGTTATATATATATATATATATATATATATATATATATATATATATATATATATATATATATATATATATATATATATATATATATATATATATATATATACACATATATATATATTTGTGCCACCATATGTGTGAAGCGAGAACCCTCTGAGCTTTAAGACTGCAGCATCAATTTGTTTGATAGCACAGATTGGGAAAAATTACTTTGGATAAGTAATGACTGAAAAGGCACATCGAAGAAGACAGCACACAATTTTGAAGTAGTTATCTGAAGTGCCGTCATCGATGAACCTCAGGCCACTGTTAAGTTGTCCACTTATATCTGAGCACCTGTACAGAGACGGCTCAGAGTGTTATAAAAGCTGTCATTTCTAAATGCCTCTTTTCACTTGAATGTGAAAACCCTCTTAAAGTCTGCGTTGTGAGCCCAAATTCATAATATAGCTTTAAAATGTTTTATTAAAAAAGCCATAAGCAAAAACTGTGTCACTATCCACCTACATGTATATGTTTTGTCATTACACAGTCCATGTGCCACATGCACCTCTTGTGAAACTTCACATTTATTTTTGCATGATTAACGCAGGAACACCAGTGTGGCTGTTGTATGAAAAAGCAAAACAAAAACCCTGCTGGTGCACCATATGACGAGTTAGATCTTGCAAATCAATCCTGATATATTTTTAAATATAGCAATAAGTCTTACGTGTCCTCATCATCAGAGCGTGGTTGCAGTCTGTATTCGTCGATAGCCACTTCTGGCTCAGGCCCATCAGTGTCATCCCCCTGCAGCTGGGAGAGAGGTCCGACTAGAGGGTTGCCATCTGAAAATGAAAATCAATAATAAATCTATAACACTGCAATGCTGCGATTAAGGATGCTTAGGAAAATAATGTTATGATCCACAGTAAAATAGCATGTAATCAACAGACCTCCTCTGTGTACTAAAAAGGTACTAAAGGCTTTGTTTAGCTGGGCCTTCTCAAGCAGACTCAGAAGTCTCTCAGGAGGATCCCTCTCCCATCGTCTTCTCTGCCTGTTGTCCTCTGGCTCCTCTGACCCAACTGAGACAAAAAAAGGCAACAACATTCTTATAATACACTTGATTCTCCAAAGTTTTCTGTTTTAATCTCAGAAAATAAAAAATGCCACTGCTGTCGTACGTCCATGTGTGAGACCAGTATGGGTCTGGTTGACTGATGCCATGCTGTCTGATGAAACCAAGCTAGCATTGGCCAACACCTGCAGCACAGTTCCTGGAGGTTCATTCGCCCACTGCTTTCGGGGGATACGCCCAGTGCTTTCACAGCAGCCTGTGGTGAACTCCCTACCTGGGGTAAATGATTTAGGATATTTGTTCTTACTTTTTTCAAAAACAACCAAAGTGGACAACAGTGTTAACTAGACTCTACCTTCCAATGTTGAAGCTTTTAGCAAACTCTTCTCTCCCAGAAAATTAGCTACCTTCCTCCCTTCCTCTCTGTTCCACTGACCTGTACGCCTCCTCTCTTTCTCACTCTCTATGGCCTGTAAAAGATTCAAAGCAGTGTAGTAAATTACACCATCTGTACTAACAGCAGCTTGTCAAAGGTCAGATTCCACATAGGGCTGCCACAGCTGAGGAAGTTGAGTAAGATTCTAAACTGACAGTATGATTTTCTTTTGAGTGGGAAGCAATAAAATCGCTGCAAGTTTAACGGACTGTATTTTTACCTGTGAGGGCAGATGTGAGCGCAGGAGTCTGGAAACCCGGTGAGAGGTCAGGATCGTGTGCACAGACGGCCTGTCTTTTGGGTTAGTCTTAAACATCTGCTTGACCAAGTAATGCAGCTCATAAGGCAAGTGTTGGGGAAGAGGAGGGTATGCACCCCGACACACCTTCAGAATCAGGTTCTTCCAGCTAGATGCCTGGAACTGGTCACAGAAAAAAGAGGTGCAAGGGTTTCTGAGACAACAAACAGGACCATAACAGCCGAGCTACAAAAAATACACAGCATATAATCTAACTCAGCTGAGGATACTAAGCTCCTATCAGTCCATAACAATGTTCTGCTGTATCTCACTGCGCTGTTACATGACAGCAGAAGTATTTCACACAATGATACAGCGACAATATTTAGAGAGAGGTCCACAGTTAAACTCATGGTATAGAATGTGAAGGGTGGGAGGAGGACTACCGGGTGCCGTAGGGTGCAGAGCTCGTACAGGACACAGCCCAGCGACCAGACATCACTGCAGAGCACACAAAGACAGATGTGGTTATTCATTCACCCCAGATGTTGGTCATGGACTGACACAGTCGGGAAAGACACAGAACTGCATGACTAAAATAAGCACCACCAAAGTGACAACTCAAGAGTGTCTCAAAGATCCTGACTGTTGATGTGCAGAGACGTTTATTATGTACATTCCTGGACTGTCGTTGCCCTGCAGCATCCAGAGGCTCGCACTTCACAACTTTTTTATTCTTTTGTCCCAGCACCTCACTTTACAGCAGCATTTTGCTTTAGGACACTGTGTCCCACGTTAGCATCTGGATATCAACATGGACTGTTTTGAACACATACTGGGGCTGATTCATCACAAAAACCAAAGAGGGCATCAAAGTCCTCTGAATCATGGAAGCTGAATCATTCTTTTCTGGGGGCACCTCAGTGAGAAAATCTGCCAAAGTTCAGTAATGGGGCTTTAAAACTAAAACATAATATACAAGCTAGTTAATGTTTTGACAATTTAAAAATTAATTGCTGGTTTTAAATTTGATGTCAGAAATACATTTTTAAAAATGTAGACCAGAAACTAAGAATGCACACAGATTTACATAAACAGGTGAGTGAAATGACTGGTCTTAAAGAGTATGGCTGCGTAGTAGCATAGTTAATTCAATAATTTATTAATATTTATTCATCATCTACATTAGTTGTTCATCCAATCCAATGTTATAAACATCATTAAATGATTTCCAGACTCCAGGCAGATCTCTGTAAACGAGAATCAAGGTTTAAATCTAATAGTGAATTGTTGTGATCTACTGGCAGCAATATAGAAAATTCTGAAGTGAAAATCACCGCATGGGTTCAGTACAACTTCTGAAAAATATAAAGTATAAACCCAACGAAGCTTACATATATAATGATCTGGTCTGTCTGGGCCTGATCTTATTAACATAAAATGAGGTGAAGCTTAAACTGTTCAGTGGTTAGTTGAAATGATTTCTGGAAATCAGTGACACTGGATCCTCCTGGCTGAACAGAAAATGAACCTTTTAGCTTGTTAAGTAGAATGATTGTCAAAAATAAGCAAATCTTTGTAATTTGTTAAATAATTATAGTTAACCAATGCCAAGAGCTCTGTGTTTAAAAAGACATTCAAAATCGAACAGATTCAGTGGTGCAGACTTGCTTTGTTTACAGGATGTAGGATTGTGCTTAGAGATGGTGGAGAACCAAAAATGCTGTTTCCTAAAATGAATGGTGGGAGGAGGTGATCAAAACAGCCAATTACAAACAGTTCACTTTTAAATTGCTTGATAAACCAAAAACATTTTGGAAAAAAATGGGGCCCTTTTATGAATTTTATATTAGATAATTTTTTGGAGGGGGGTTAGATTTACAGTAAAATAAATTAATGATCTACTGCTATGAATTGTATCAGGTGGGTAAAATGTTTATATATTGTAAAACAAATGTGAGATGGTCAAATATACTGTTGCATGGATACTGTTTCGCTTTCCTATGCTACTCCCCTGTGTTTGTTTCTTTTTCCTCTTTTTGGATCTTGCTAATGTTTAGTTTTGTTTTGTACGTTTTGCACTGGGAGTTTTTTACTGAAACTAATAAAAAGATAATAAATACTTTAAAAAAGACTTTCCAAATCCATGTGTACGGCTTCATTTCTCATTGGAAGCTGTTTTATGCCTCATTATTGCACTTTGTGACATGTTTTTTTATATATATCCTTTTGTTGTCTTAATTTTTTCTGTATCTGTAATTATTTCACTTTTATTAGTTTGGGTTATTTAAAAAAAATCAGCAAACAATAATTGTAACATACCTCTTATTGTTATACGGTTTGTTGTCCCAGATTTCCGGTGCTACATAATACGGGGTTCCAACATATGCATGAGCATTAGCCTTTGAGCTGCAACAAATTTAGGGTTAAATTTAAAATATAGCAAAACCAATGAAGCACTAAGCATGGAATTAAAAAGATCATTTATTTTTTCCTGCTGTACCTGTTCAGAATACATGCAGAGCCAAAGTCTCCAAGCTTGATTGTGCCATCATCTGTCAGGAAAATATTCTGGGTACGGAAATGAGAGAAACGCAGTTATTGAACATGAGGGAAAGTGTACGAGCAGCCAACAATGGCAAAATTATGATATTATGCATAAGTGGGAGATAATGTTGTGATCTTATCTTCTAACAGCCTTTTCTTTTTTTTTGTTCATTTCATTTCACAACGCTCACACTGATGAGATTCCATCAACACGCAATCAACCAGAGGACTAATTTAGTGACTTCTGGTTGTGATTATTTTCTCTCATAAAGAAAATATGATCATCCACATCAGTTGGTGGTGAATGTCCTTTATGGTTTTTTAATGAAATTTACAAACCAGACAATGACAAAAGTAGGCTTTCTTTGCATTTACATGCAAAGCGAAATCCATTAGCTGTCAGGAATTACAGCCTCGTCGCTACACTACCTTTGACTTCAGATCTCTGTGCAAAACCCGCTTATCATGGATATAATTTGCACCTGCACACATCTGGGCAAACCACTTTAAGATCTGAGAAAAGAAAAACAAATCATTAAAAAAAAGTAACAAAAAGTGGACACATAATAGTGAAAATAGCTGCAGATAAAGCCTACTGTACATTTTCAACACAGAACTGGATGGTTTTCTGCTGCTGAATCCTCTGGAGCAGATCTCCTCCACCGCAGTACTCCATAACAATGCAAAGGAGGTCATCCACTATACAAACACAACCACATTTCCTATTCTGCAACCCAAATAAACGCAACTGAATCTCCCAAAACGTCTTGTAATAGGTTTTAAAGGCATTGCTGAGTGTGTGTTTACCTTCAAATGCCTCCCGGAAGGCCACAATATTGGGATGTTTCATTCTGGATAGCAGGATGGCTTCGCTTTTTGAATTCCTCAGTTTGGACTGATTCTATAAAAATGCAAATATAAAAAGTAATCCTTTTGCTGTTAAAACAAACAGCCTCTGTGTATCAATGTGGGCAGCAATCTGGTAGGTTATCAGCAAGGCACAGATAATATTTCCACATGCAACCCCAGGCTACATCACAGGCTGAATTCAAATATAGTCCAAATAGTGTTAGTTTCTCCAAATGCAATATAGAAAACAACATATTTTTGTTTATATGTTTATATTAAAGTTTTATCAGCATAGTTATTAGATTCCTTGAAAGAAATTCTGCACTGAGGAGATTTTCTTCCATTTCTATTCCACAACAAAAGCGAGGGCAAAAATAAGTATAAAAATAAATCTGTTGGGTATATATTATATGTGTTTGCACGTACCCTCGGCAGCTGGATTTCCTTGATCACATATCTTTCCTGAGAGTTTTTACACTGGACTAACACAGCCCGACCAAAAGACCCTTCTCCGATGACACTCAGGTAGGAGTATTTCTCCATGGAGCTTCAAACCACAAAATAAATAAAACAATAAAAAAAATAAATTAAGAGAGAGAGAGAGAGGCCAAACAGGATGAAGAAAACCAGGTACCTTCACCTTCTCACTTTATATTTGTTCTGTTTTTGTTTCAGTTTGGTCAACTAGACATTTTGACCATGCTTTACAGAAGGCAGATGCAATAATGCAGCCACTCACCTGGACTCTTTCAGTTCGGCTTCTACTTCCTTATTATTCTATGACGTAAGCAAGACGCAGTCGCACTGCGCCAAGCCGACGCTAGATGGCAGCAGATCCCAATTCCGATTTCTAGATAATTTACAATTGATCATTAGCAGACTATCTGTCTTGGTATTGTGTATTGACTTTAAGAACTGTAATAGTTTAATCTCTTTATTCTGCAGTTATTTTCTTTTCATGTTTTATATTGTGTTTTTGGTATAATTTCCTCTGCCCTGTAACCATGAAAAAGAAAGGAAAGAGTTTAGAAGACCTAAAATATTTGAAAATAGTTCTCTTATGGAGACCAGTTGTGGCTCCCTGTCTGTGGACCACATGAGCCGCCACAAAAAGTGCTCCCTGGTCAGTGTTGGTGATCTATTTAGGTACTGACCTTCGAAGTGAGGAAGTGGATTTCCTCCTGACAGAACTACTAATCACACACATAAGAAGTGGAAAGAATGTTTCTCGCTGCAGGGTCACCAGTCAATGGCAGAGGCAAAAAAAAAAAAAAAAAAAAAATGGCCGTGATGGAAATATAATGAGGGAGGCTAAAAAGCTTCCTTCCATGCTCCTGCAGCAAAAACACCAAATCTGTAAAACCTAGACCCAGTGCTGTGGCATCAGTGTAAGGGGCTGCCATTTGTCCCATATAAATTATGTCAATTAATCAAGATATGGACCTTTAGACATGAGCCAAGATGGCCAATTTGTAATTTTGGCAAAAGATAGAAATAACAAGACCTACAGAACCTAAGCAAGTGCTCAGTTTAGACTTTTTATCTGAAAATGCACAGTTCAGATCACCATTCAGATAACGAAGTATACTGATGTTATGCAATAACTGTCTTCAATGTACATATACATGACATAAATGAAAGAACATGATATAATATGAATTTAAAGTGTAGGGTTCTTCTCTGCTATAAGTAGAATAATTGATTTTCATAGATATGAAGGAAGTGAACAACAGACGGTAACATTCAGTCAGTGTCAAACAAACCACTGTCCACCAAACACTTAACAGAAAAATGAATAAATGTAACTTAATTATTTAGAACAACAATCTAATGGATAAAAATAGCAAACCCAGTCCAGTTGGTTTGTTTTATTGTAGTCCTTTAACTCCTCCTGAATAAGATGAACGCTCCCACATTCCCACCGTATGAGGAATGGGATCTGGATGTCCTCAACTGTGGCTATATTTGCATGTGCTCTGTTTAGTGCATCCACTGCTTTTCATTCATGTCCATAGGCTACATGAATCAAATTATAATGCAGCGCTGAATTATTAAAGCGATCAACACGTAATCTGCATGAAAAAAAAAGCCTACTGGAAAAAAAAAATAGTAGAGACTTCACATTTACTTTGATAAATTACGTAATTGAAGTAAGTTATCTGCTCAAATATTTCTATATCTCTGATTAAAGAAATGGAACAGTCAATGTGTAATTTACTTTTACAAATGAAAGTATATGCAATTTTTCAGTTCAGGTGCTGAAACTCTGAAATGCACTGGTATAGCCTTTCAGTGTTCAGTAAAAATTTCGTGTGCAGCATAAATGAATTGCATGTCAGCCAAACAATTGCACAGTAGGCCCAGTTTTCAAGTATTTACCTCATTACCTTCTCTGTTTTGCTCTTTGGCAGTGCACTGGTTCCACCTATCAGCAAACGGTCAGCCTCGAGAGGAAAATAACGACAATAATGAGGCATGCTAGAGCAGTTTGTTCAAAGCTTCTGGATTATGCTGCACAAGCTCTTTGGGGAAATGGGGTGGACATTTTTTGCTTTTCTTAGTGTGTCAAAAAAAGAAGTCTCATTAGGTCTATAAGGAAGCCTTGACAAAACCTCAGAGGACAGTCCCCAGATAAATGGCTGGGAAATTCTACACATTTTTGGTGAGCTATTCTTTACAAGACAAAACAGAAACCGCTTTCCATTTCACATTAGGAAGATTAAAGCAACTCTATGTAAATAAGGTATGAAGTAAAACAGCGGATGAAGGTGCAGGACTACTTCAAGCTGATGATTTATGAGGTAAAATGATGACAAATACAAGTAAATATGAAACTGTACAAGTGCTTGTGTGTGTGTGTGTGTGTTTATCTGTCTCTTTTTCTGAAAATGGGCATAAGTGATGCATTTGTGATGCTGAGTAACTTTAAGTGCAAAATAAGAACATCTGGCACCTGTCAGGGAGTTTACCATATATTATCACATCTAATAAAATGCAGAAGTCACGACGTAGATTTAACCAAGCAAATTGGTATGAGCCTCCTATTGGGTAATTACTGCATGGGCAATTTTCTTTCAGCTGGAAAAAAGTTATTTAACCCCGACTGATGCAATGAGTAGCTTCTCCTTTCTTAAACAACCATGTGGACACATGATGTGGTCATGGAAAAGATGTTAGTCTTTGGCATCAAGTAGAGAAAACATCTAAGGAGATACAGAAACTATATATATATATATATATGTATATATATACAGCTCAGATATGGATACCATAAACAAACAGGAGGTGGAGGGTGAGTTCACAGAGTTAACAAATCCAAGTTAAGTCAAGAGGATGTCAATCCATCCAATAGTAACGAAGCAAGGCCGGGTCCAATATACTTCAGGAAAGGACGTCACACTTTGTAAAACTGAACTACATTGGCTTGTAAAATGTTAGTAAGATATTCCGGGGGATTCAGCTCAAATATTATTTTACGCCATCCATCGATAATCGAGGGACTTTTTACATTGACCCACTGTAACAGAATATTTTTCCTTGCTGTAAAAGTGAGAATATTATATAGTCTTTTATTGGCTGCGTCCGTAATATGTCTACTTGGGAGACCCAGGAGCAGAGATATAGGATCCATTTCTAAATCAATGCAAAATATATACTCAGTGTCACATAGAATCTCAAACCTATATGTCTGAAGTCCACAACAAGTCCAAAAACAGTGTGTTAGAGTTCCTACATCAGGTTTACATTTAAGACACAGAGGGGAGAGGGAGGGGTCAAAGCAGTGTTTGTGATGGGGGTATATGTGCAGTCTATGGATAATTTTTAGCTATATTGCTTTTGCCCAAGCACAAAATTATATATTTTTTGCACAAGACCATATATACTTCCAACTTTCGTCATCTATAGTGACAGACAATTCCCTCTCCCACACACCCCTGACCCTCTGTGCACTGGCTTTCGACAAGCCATTGAGTACCTGATAGAGCGCTCTCAAGGATACCTAACATTGTCGTTGAAACAGCATGTTTTCAATAGCAGATGTATCAGAATGGCTCATAAGAGAAGTGTTATGAGTAATATAATATCTTACCTGTAGAAAGCAAAAGAAATCATGTTTTGTAAGTTGATCATTGTTAAATAACAGCTCAACAGACATAAGAGTATTATTTGTACAAAGGTCACCAAATGATTTAATATTTCTGTTGTACCATAGTTGAAAACCAGGGTCCAGGCAGCCTGGTGTAAAATCAGGATTATTTACCATTGGAGTGAATATGGAAGTTAATGCAGATCTTTCCTCAAGTTGGCGTACAACTCGCCATGCTTTTATGGCATTGATTGTTATAGGATTTGTATAGTAGTTTCCAACATCCTTCAATTTTTCCTAAAAAATAACAGATCCAATAACTTGCAGCGAGACAGAGCTGGTTCAATATCCAACCAAATAGAGGTAGCTCTATCTTTAGCCCACACAGCCACAAATTTCAAAGGTACAGAAAGGTAGTACAACCTAATGTCAGGGAGGTCTAGGCCACTTACTGAACTGGGCAGATGCATCCATGTCATCTTGAGTCTAGGTCATGGATCTCCAACCCCAGTCCTCGTGAGCTAAAACCTGCAGGACAGTAGCTCACGAGGACTGGAGTTGGAGACCCCTGGTCTAGGTCTTCGCTTACTCCAAATAAAAGAGCTGAGCCAATCACACCCTTTTACAAAACAACACAGGAATAAATTGAACAGGGTACAGTAGCCGGGGCAATATATTCATCATAACCAAGGCTATTTGCCCCATCCAAGAAACAGGAAGAGTGCTCTGTTGTTCTAAATCCTGCTTAATTTTACTAAATAAAGAAATGAAATTAGTCCTGTACAATTGCTCAAATGATGGAGTAATAAAAACACCCAGATAGATAAACCCATTAGGGGACCATTTAAAGGGAAAAGATGGTAATATACTGGGTGTAGTTGAAAGAGTATCGAGGGGCATGGCCTCCGACTTAGACAAATTAACCTTGTATCCTGAAAATCTACTAAATGATTCAATCACATTAATAAGAGCTTGCACTGATACCTCAGGATCAGTTAGAAGTATTATAACTTCTAAATGCAGAAACTATTAAAATTGGATTAAGAACTGTCCAACACATAAAAAAAAAAAACTGGAAGGATAGTGGGGAACCATAGTCTTCCATGAAGAAATGTTAAAAACATAACTTATTTATTTTTTAACCTTTATTTAACCAGATAAAATAAAACCAATTCAGATCATAATTTCTTTCACAAAGGTGACCTGGCCAACAGACCAGCAGAACATTTCAGTAAAAAACCAGGAAGTAAAACTATGAATTATAAAATCTGATACACATAGATATACAATCAGTAGATAAGAACAATAAATTATTTGATTTTTTCATGAATGATTGTGATCAGTGATCACTTAAACATATGGTAAAATCAAATCAAAGACAAACACCAATAGAACTTACAGCTATGTTCAATAGTAAAGTAAGACCATTTCCACACCCATAATGCAAAGGGAACTCAAAGGATTGGGTCTGGTAGCCATGAGAAAACCACTAATCCGTGAATCTAACTGAAGAAAATGGCTGATGCCAATGAAGTGATGCAGCCATCATGCCTTGTACCTACTGTACAAGCCTGTGGGGGCAGTGCTGTGATCTGGGGTTGCTGCAGTTGGCCAGGTTTAGGTTCACCAACATTATGAGCTGAGCCAAAAAATGAGGTCAGCTGATTACCTGAATATACTGAATGAGCAGGTTATTCCATTAATGGATTATTTCTTCCCTGATGGCACAGGTAAATTTCAAGATAACAATTCTAGGATTCATCAGGCTCAAATTGTGAAAGAGTGATTCAGGAAGCATGAGCTGGAGAAGGTTTTGTGCTGTGTTCGAACTCTCCCATTATCAATTCAAGATCTTGTAGGAAAAAATAATGCAACACTGAATAGAAAGCAATCTTGTGACAATGCAGAAACTTAATGAAACAGTGAATGTGTGCCATAATCAAAGCTAAAGACGGTTTCTTTGGTGGCAACTTTTTTTTTTCTTTTGGCCAGTCAGTGTGTGAGAGAGAATATGCTTCCCTCTAACTGCAGCTCCATTAAATGTGTCATTTTATGAAGCTGTAAAATAAAATAAATTTGACTGAAAAGAATTAAATGTTTTACTGTATGCACAGGTGGTTCTCCTGTCAGGGAAGGTGAACATTTCAGTCCACCTAATATCCATTAAACTCCAGAAAACTCGTAATAATAAGAGATTATATATTAAATATGTTAGTGGGTTTACAAAATACTGCTGCAGTTTTCTGCAGTAACATTATGTTGTCTAGGTAACAGATTTGATGATAATAAAACAAATTACTTTTACTTAAATTAGATAATGAATAGAGGACATCAGTCTAAGAGTGTTTTAAGTTTAATGATACAAATCAATTTATAGAGAGGGATGATCACTGTTCACATTTTAAGATCAGTAAGAGGTTTAAATAGAATGGATGAATGAATAATTCAATCAATAACCTAATGAACTGAAATGAACTGGTTGAATTATATTTGATAATCTGACAGAAGGGAAGGGTGTCAGTGAGGGAAGAGAAACTATAAACACAGTTTTGTGTCACCAAAGCTGCTTTATGTGTGGTGAAGGTCACTTTGTGCAATGATCCTAAATTTATCTGAATTTTAGGGTCCATTTGAGACTCAAGAACAAAGGTTTAACCACCGTCCTCACCGTCAGAGCACCATGCTGATCGTCAGATAATTATCTGGGAAATAGCCACCTCTTCAGTTCATTGTCCTCCTTTTTGTTCATCTGTTTATCCTTCACTAGCTTTGGATTTGGATCAAGCTGTTTTTCTGCTGAGACAGCAGCACAGCCCAAACTCTGAGCCTTCCAACATAAGTATTATTTTAAAATTATGCATGAATTGGAGCTGCTTCCGTACAGTTTGGTAGCTCAGTGCAGTGGTTTTCCCCATCACAGGGTCAGATAAAAATGAGGGGGCAAAATCAATGCTGGTAGGACTGAAAAATAAAACAAACAACAAACAAACAACACCAATCAAAGAAAATGTACTGTTACACTTTTTTCATTATATGAATTTGATTGTTTTTTAAAAAACAAATGTGTGACCTACTTTTGTCTTCGAGAGATTGAAAATGCAAAGGTGTATTATCATAATTATTCCAATAAAATATAATAGTTATTTGCTGGTTTGAAAAAAGTAAATTAAACAATATGTTTCTGAAATAAACTGATACATAACTGTAAGCAAGCCCTACAGGTCAAGGTCCAACAGCACCACCTGCTGGCAAGAGGAAGAATGCTGCCTGAACTAGTTGGGACCTGTTCAGCCATACTGAGTCAGTCCTCGCACAGGTTCCTGAGGAGTCTAGGTGCTGTGAGATGAAGTTAAGGGCCATGTTCACAGCATCGTCCACAGACCTGTTGTCTCTGTAGGCAAACTGCATTGGGTCCAGGAGAAGGTCAGTAATGGCTTTCAGGTGGGACAGCACAAGGCGCTCAAGAGATTTCATTACCAGAGAGGTCAAGGCGATGGGTCTGTAGTCATTAAGTTCTGTGGTCCTTGTCCTTTTGAAGACAGGGATGAGCACGGAGGTTTTGAAGCAGGCTGGTACGTAGCATGTCTCCAGTGAGGTGTTAAAAATGTCATTGAACAGCAGAGACAGCTGATCAGCACAGTGCTTCAGGTTGGAGGGAGTCTAGTCCGGCTGCTTTGCGGGGGTTCTGCCTCTTGAACAGTTTGTTGACATCACTCTCCAGAATGGAGAGAGTTGTCACTGTGGTGGGGGAGGAGGGGCCTCTATGGTGGACAGTTGTGGGAGGACCCAGGCCCCTGCTGTGGAGGGGGAAGTGGAGATGGTGGAGTGGATGTGGTGGAAAGTATCATGGGGGATAGTTTCAGGACTGTCCCATCTGTCTTCAAAGCGACTATAAAAGTCATTCAGGTCGTTGGCCAGGCACAAGTTGTTAGTGGAGTGGGAAGCTTTGGGCTTGTAGCTGGTAATCTGTTGGAGCCTCTCCAGACAGAAGCAGTGTCGTTAGCTGAGAACTGTTGTTGGTGTTTTTCAGAATACAGTCATTTAGTGTCTCTGACCGCCTTGCTAAACCTGTACTTTGATTCTTTAAACCTGGCCTTGTCCCCACTCCTAAACGCTTCTTTCTCCAACCATAGCTGTCTGAGCTTAGCTGTGAACCAGAGTTTGTCATTGTTGTAACTCACCCTGGTGCGTGATGGTACATAGCAGTCCTCATAGACGCTGATGTAAGATGTGACAGCCTCTGTGAACTCATCCAGACAGCTGGTAGCAGTCCTGAAAGCATCCTAGTCAGCACAGTCCAGGCACACACGAAGATCCTCCCTGGCTTCACCGGTCTACTGCTTTGATGTCCTCAAAACAGGTTTAGAAATCTTTAATTTCTGCCTGTATGAGGGAATCACACAGAGGACCAGTGCACTCTTAGGGGCCGTCTCCACGACGCCGGATTGCAAAACAAACCGCAAAAGCATTTCAGCAAACACCCTTTCATCTCCACGAAGCTAGGGATTAGCATTCATGAAACCGACCATGTCTGAAGCAAGGTTCCAAAGTGGATAGGTTTGACTCCTTTACTTTCTGCAGTACTGTGAGGACAGTGTAAAGAGGATATGACGTCAATGTGGCGAACACGCACCGATTCCCAATCCACCCTTCCTCAAGTTTTTTGTGTTTTGTAGTCCAGTGTTTTTTGAGAAGAAGCCACCGTTTTCCCACTGTTTTCACACCTGAAGTGGCTTCAAAGCCACGTGGATATAGCCTTAAGCGCCCTTGTAAAACACAAGGAAACTCACCTCATTGTCCTGCATGTCCAGGAAACCAAATGGAAGGTGTACACAGTCAGTCTACTTCCCACAAAGGTGTATCTGGACCAGCCCAATCTCAAAGAGTAATGTTGAATGTAGTCAAGGCCCTCCAACGGCAACCAGAGGATGGAAACCTATACAGTGCTCAATGATGGGTCAGAGAGGAGCATTGTCCTTCCTCAAGTGGTGCAACCGCTCAACCTCATCTGCCATCCAGAGACTCTACCCCTGCAGACTGTGCACCAAAGCATTAAGCAACTCAGTGGCACATCAGTCTTCCTGGAGGTATCATCACCACTACGACCATTCGAAAAGCACCTGACATCACACACCTGCACCACAGAGAGATTGGCTCTCACTGAACACACTTATCCAGTTGACGTGCTCCAGCAGAAATACACACACCTCAGAGAGCTTCCCTTATCCCCCTGACCCATGCTCAACCTCTGCTCCTAATCGGGTCTGACATGCCTCACCTGATTACCCCAGTACCCCAGCATCCTGCACTACACCATGCCTCTCCTTCGCTGTTACGACCCACTTTAAGGGTATGGTTGGGTGCAACAAAAAATAGACGTTGGGGACAGATGTAAAATAATAATCAGCACATTTTATTAAACACCCATGAAATCTAGGCTGTGCCTTTTCAGGGCTCAGTGGAAGTGATTCTTTCATTTCTTCCGGACCTCACTGACAAAGACAAAGCCTTCTTAACCATCAAGGTGTACCTGGCTGCAATTGTGGCCTGTCATGTTGGCTTTGATGGAAAGACTGTAGGGCAGCATCCTTTGGTATGTTGTTTTGTGAAGGGCACACACCTTAAATTGCCCTCATCTAGGCCACTGGCCCCGTCGTGGGATCTTCCCACGGTTCTGAATGCTCTAACCAGTTCTTCTTTTGAACCGCTAGAACAGGTGGATATGAAACTGTTATCCTTAATGACGGCCTCACTGCTTGCTTTAGCTTCAGCTAAGCATGTTGGTGAGATACATGCACTGTCTGTGAATTCAGCGTGCATCCGGTTTTCTCCAGATAATACTAAGGCTTGCTTCCTAACCCAGCCTTCATCCCTAGGGTTACAGACTCATGTTTGCTTATAGAGCTAGCAGCCTTCTGTCCCCCGTCTTCTGCCTCTGAAGAGCAGAAGCTTTTACATTCTTTGTGCCCTGTCTGGGCACTTATGATTTATTTGCACAGAACCAAGCATTTTAGGAAGAGTGACCAACTGTTTATTTCCTGGGCCAAACTATATGTTGGGAAGCCTGTGTCTAAGCAGTGTCTCTCCCACTGGATAGTGGGGGCCATGGCTCTGGCATACACCAGCAAGGATCCTCAGTCACCTGGGGGGCTCTGTGCACACTCCACAAGGGGTCTGGCAACCTCTTGGGCCTTTATTAAGGGAGTTTCAATCCAAGAGACATGTGCAGTGGCATGTTGGGCTTCCCTACATACATTCACTAGGTTTTATAAGTTGGATGGTACAACTCCAACCCTGGCACATGTGGTCCTGGGACTGGGCTCTCAGGATGTGGGCCCGGTCTGAAGCCCCCCCCCCCAAAAAAAAAAACTGTTGTCTTCTCTACAGCCATAGTGAGACACGAAACTTATGCTATGAAAGAGACCTTTAGATTACTGTTGTGGGTGACAGCTCCACGCTTCCGTAAAATAGCGATATCAGATGAAAAAAAAATAAAAAAGCTAATTTTCTCTCTATTTTCTCTTGGGTTAAGCATTAAACGCGTTAAATGGTGAAAAGGAAAGGGAAATATGAGTAAAAACACCTCAAAACAGTACTTGCGTGCAGTCGATAAGTCAATACTTTGCTACTTTCTACTTCTAGAATATTTTTACAGTTTATTTACTCAAAGTCACACACATGGACTTAATTGACAGAAGAGGCAAAAGATTTATGAACCTTAACAGAACTTTTACCAGATTAGAGTTACAGGAAGTGGAAAAAACTAAAAATGTGAAAAGAAAACATGTACTTCTTATAATAATTAAGTTTAAATAAGATGTGACATAAAGTATGATATTAATAATGTAACAATAAAATGACTTTCCAGGTTAGCTAAAAGAATTATTTCCATTAAAAGTAACTCATAGCTACAATTAATCAGTTTGCCAACAAATAACACAAACAAAAATCTAAAATATGTGATAGAAAACCAGGTTTTACAGCAGCCATGTACAGTCATGTTACATTTTTTTACAGGCAAGTCCCTTAAGACTTGTTCAGATTTATTGGAAAATTTAACACCAGGCTGTTAATGAAGTCTAGTATCACAACAATACTGTTACACGGAAAGAAAAAAAATCAAGAGACAATTAACTCCTAAATCAGAATTTCCTGTTTAAAAGAGCATGTGGTATTTTCTGAGTGGGAACTGATTAAGAAACATTTTACTCCCCAATTTATTTAGAGAAAAATGTCCAATTCTTGCTGCTAGAGTTTCTACTTACTGAGTGCACAGAGGTGTTTGATAAGTTTGTTTGCAGTGTTTGTGATGACTCCCAGTGAGATATTTTTAATTATCCACTTCAAATGCAATGTGAACAGTGTGACCTACTACTGTTGTGACAGAAAACACAGACAATTTGTGCTTTAGGTTTATAAAATATACATATGAATGCTTGTTGACTGACAGTAAATTGACAAAAACAGCTGTTTAAAGTTAAATTTATAGTGTTTGTCTAGAAAAAGATACACAGCAGTGATGAAGGAGCTGTTTATGACTGATAAAATGCTGGAATGTTATTTTTTTTATTTAAGACCACCTAGATTGAAGAACTCAGATGGAACATTATTTCTGGGTTGTTTGAAAGACTTAATATAACAAATGTTCATGTTAAAAATAAAATATGAAACAGCATCATTCATGACTGCCAAATGTTTGTTGAATGATAAAAGAATCAGGATGTTTCTCCCAGGAAACCTCTGCTCTGCAGAATGTTGATAGCAGCATTGATTACAGCGAACAGAAGCACAGTGTTATGAAAATGTTCAGATAGCGGTTCAGAGAATGCTGCTCTTGCATCTTCTCTGCATAGATCTTTCATAACAGTCAGTCTGCAGTGGCAGTGCAGTGTGCGTTAACATTTTCATTCTTAATTGTGTGTTGTGTTCAGACTCTATTGGGGTGTTTGTTCTCTGAGTAGAAAGGAAGCTGTGAAGTTGATTTTTTTTAATAGTTCAGCAGAACACCACTCATCATTTGATGAAAACTCTGCCAGTTCTGCAAGCTTTGAAAAACTCAGTGGAGGTTGTTGTTGAAGATATTATTTCAGACATCTGGAAATGTGTGGGGCTGTGCTTTTGGTCTTCAGGTGGTTTAATGCTGCAGTAACCAGGTTTTTACCAAGGTCTGGGCATGCTGCTGCTGTCTTTTATCTTAAACTAAAGAAGCTTAAGCATTCATGACAGCCTGCATCTTACTGACATCTGCAAGAGAAATGCCACTTCTCTCCTCCATCAGTGATAGTCTTCTAATAGGAAGCAATTTGGAGAGGATGAAGTGAAGAGAATTGAGGCAACAAGAAGGGCATTTGAGATCTGGTTGAAAAAACTGACATATTATTGAATAAGTGATCAAGATACATAGCACACAGGTTTATTTAATTACAAAGAAATAAACAGATATTGAGACACTTTACTAACAAGAAAGACTTATCTCATGTCTATTAGATGCAACATATTATTTGCTTCTGGCATCTGAAGTTTGTTTGTGTAAAAACTTCAATTTCCAAATTTGTCTTTGGGTTATGTGTTGAGTTTTGTTTGATGTTTTATATATCTTCTCCAACTAAGTTAACTGTCCTGTTTTATTTAATTATTTTTATCTGCTTTTTTCAGCTTATTTTTAGCGCAGATTTATAAAAACTGAATTCTGAAGGTTCAGAAACTTTCAGTCATTGCTGCTTGTAGATGTGGTTAAGAGACATGTGAAGTGCCTTGGTACTGAAGAGGATTTTTTCACCTGACTGACAGGAAAAATTGGGCCTGAGCAGCAAATGCTCAGTGCTGCCTCCCTCTATCACTCCACAGTTGAAGTACTCTTCAGCAAGGCACCTAATCCTCATCTGTTGCCTGAATACTACACATGCAGCTGCACACTGATCTAAGTGTGTTCACTGCATCTAATTACTGTTCATTAATGTACATGAGTTAATATGGGTAAATTGTCATAAAAAGGTTTCAACGTGAAATCTTCATTTATCAGAAACAGTCAAGCCACGTCCCATATTAAACCCATAAAGACGAATTTAATTATTCTAGCTGGTCAGACGTCCTCTCAGGATTGTGTGATGTCTCCCAGGCTCTCCTTCATCTGCTGTGAATCTCAATTTAATGTATGACAAAAGGAATTTTCTCCCCTGAAGGCATTTTGGCATGTAAAACAGGAGAAGCATGGGTATTTCATTTTCTTTGTGTATAATTACTCACTGTCACACTTGGCTTGCTTGGCCACTTCAATGGAACTGAGCCATGGCTAATGTTATTACCGTCACCTGTGCTTTTCCTGCTGTAAGTCAAAGTGTGTGCTGGCCTCTTCTGGACTCCAATGACCTCATGTAATAAGCAGCATCGCTGCAGTCACTCTGAACCCGAGCAGAGGCCTAATCAGCCAGAATTGGTAACACCTGTGTGTGTACTTGGTCTTTAAAAGGTAAACATTGGCACTATTAAAATTGAGCAGTTATTTTTCCCTGCTCAAATACGCTCTCCTAGTATGACCTTTGCTTTTTTCTAACTTCAAACAAACTACTAATTTAAAAACCCTGCTAACCACAGCCTGCATATCCCTGAGGGTGAACCAGCCAACCTTGAGCTGTAATCCGTCCGTGTCTGTCCGTGAGCTTTTGGAAACAGCCTCTGATCCTCTCTGCTGATGTGGGTTAGTTTGGTGTACGTTATGGATTCGCTTTGCTTCCCTGTCCATCTTAACATGGCATTTGTAAGATCTCTGAAGGCACACATACACTACTGACTGGCAGCTTCTTTAAAAAGAAAATGTGAAAGCACTGCAGCAACGTGAGAAAAAGCGAAGAGCATATGTGGGAGGGTTTTATTTGAATCCCTTCCATGCTGGAGCTCCATGTATAAGGACACAGCTAGAGCCATTTTTAGAAAGTTGAAAAGCATGTTACACTTATACAAGAAATGCTGCCTGGTGTTATTAAGGAAAAAAAGAGATGTACTTCTTAGAAAAAAGCTCTGACTTTGTGATAAGAATGCTGTTTTTGTTTTGAAGCTGACTGAATCTAACAACTTTTCTGGCGGTAAAGAGAAAAATAAAAGACAGTCAAAGATTAAAGAGGTTTACATGAATAAATAAGTGTAACTTCAAATATTTTGACTTCTAAGTTCATATTACATGAAATTTAGCTGTGCTGAAGTAAGCTGTTCACTGCTACACAAAGGTGTTTCAAGAGATGTTGGGATGCAGTCAGACCACTGCCTCGACCATTTAGCCTCACTTTGGTCGCTAATTCTGCAGTCCAATCTATTATGCAATAATTGTTTTTATAGATTCAATCTGTATTAGCAAACAGAATAATATTTAAATTATCACAACTTGAAAAAGTAAAGGCATACCATATATTTATTTTTGGCTTTACAAACCCAAACAAAGTATCATAGATGACTCAGGAAGGTTTACTTCCACAAATTCAATATAGTACAAAAAAGAAATCATTATAGTCAATAAAAAAGTAGCTTTAGGGTTAAACTGTATTGGTCTTAAAAGCAACAATTATCTCCATTAGGTACAATCAGGGGAATAAATACTTATCAGAAAGAATGAATTGATGAAGATGAGGTGTGTAATTATAAGTAACCTCAGCAGCTCAGTAAAAAGAGATTAAACAAGGAACCAAGAGAAACCTCATGCATCACTTTGACAATGCAGATGTTTTAATTTATTTATTTTTTCTGAATGTGGTTGTCTTACTTTTCAGCAGCATTAACGTAATGGTATGATTGGTGTGTTTTTGCCTAAGTTCTTTCTTACTATGTATGAAAAAAAAAACATGGATCATTGATCACATTTTAGATCCAAATCAAGAGGGTTTTTTTTATACATTGAGTAGGCATCACTACAGTTAGCCTAAAGGCTTGAGCTAATCCAGATAGCAATCCTGGTCTCTAATGGAGCAGCACATATTTATACCTTGGCTTTTTTTTGCTTCTCAGCTCCATCAGGATTTGAACGGATGACCCTTTTTAAGTCAGATTCCCAGCTTCTGTAGCTTACACAGTTGTTCTTAGCAATAACTAAAAGATGTCCAGGCTTGTCTGTCAAGTTTCTGCTTGTATTCTGCATGAATACAACAGAAGTGAGTCTAAATCACTTACCAAATTACACCACTTTCAGTGAACAGCCCTGTCAGTCTAAATTCACATAACTCCTAACCGTTCTTATATCATTTTATAAGACCAGCTGCACTTCACACTTCCCACACATTTAGCATGTTTTAAGACAATCCGCTGCCAAGTTCTCACATCGAATGGTGTACCCTGTCAGTCTGAAGTGCAGGAGCTGGGTATGAACGAAGGAATGCCAAATGCTCCATCTTGACCCCAATATGTCTGCCTCTGCTCATGAGGCATCTGGTTGACTCTGTGTAACAATTACTGCAGATATCAATCAGCACAGCAGATCTGAGACAGTAAGTAAAATGTGGAGGAGCCATGCTAACACATTAAACATCAGATCATGTACAGAGAAACTTTTCTCAAATGAGGATGGAGAGGAGGGGGGAGTGTTTCTATTATCTGGTGGATGCTGAGCACTGTGAGAAAATGGAACTGCTAATGAGGGCCAAATACATTGAGAACAGCTGCACTGTAAATGAGCTGACTTCATACACAGGCGTAGATATGGAGTTTGTTAATCAAAGGAAAAAAAACAAAGAAAAAAAAAAACCAGGAGAGGTACAAAAAGCTAACAATAGCAACTGAAAAGTTTGCATCTCTAATGATGCACACATCATAGAAGCTGCGATGAAGAGGTTATCATTATTGTTATTCACAATGTGATGGCAGGTGCAGGAACTATTAGATACCCCTTGACATTAAGCTGATAGCCTGATGGATGTAGAGCAGCCCAATTTCCCAGGGAATGATTACATCTCAGGCTTTGTCTGGAAGACTCTGAGACTTTGAAGTTGAGAAACCTGATCAAAAGGCAAATACTCTAACTAGAGGTCATGAGATTTATCTCATCAATAACAGGGAAAAGTTAAATTCACAGAGCTGCCTGTCTTTATCGTCTTAATTGATTGGGGGAGGAAAATGGACTCCCATATGTAGCAAAAGCTACTGAGATAAAGAAGTCGTGGGAACAGCTTTTTAGGAATGCAAGCACAGGCCTGCTCATTTTGCTTCAGGGCGTGCAGAAATCTGTCACTGAATATACGCTTAGAAACAGAATTTCAGTAAACATTTATTTACAAAACAAAAAAAGAATGATCAAGAATATTCAGAGTGAATACAAAACATGTGATAAGATGATAAAATACATTACCATACACAATGTATATCTTATGAATGTGTTAAATAAACTCTGCTTAAATCTTTTTTTTTAAAAGTCTGAGTTGAGGAGGCAGGCAGTCAGTGCGGCTCTGCTTTACATTTTAGGGATTATTGCATTTCAGGTTGTGTTTAAGGCAAGAATGAGACACAAAGAGGTGGCAGATACATTTCAGGTAATAATGAGGGAATATTACTTGTCTGTTCATTGCAGGGCAACACTATCACAGAAACATCAATGACTGTAGAAGAAGACAGAAAAGAGAGAACACTTCGTTAAAGAAAAAGTCATGTAACAATTTTACAAACAGGATTGGTCCATACAGCTTTTATCTTTGTTTTTTTAAGAGATGTAGCCAGTTTTCAAAGCCATGTGTGTGTGCTGCATTATGAAAGAGTCCCTGCAGTTATTAAATGAGTAAAGTCCCACAATGTGCACCATAATGACTTAGTGTCTTTGGTGCCTGATGTGCTGTACTGATGTGAATCCACAGAGTCGGAGCCCTCTCCCTTTTATTGTACCGCTCGAGGTCTGGGTCTGTCCCCGTCTCGCAGATGCTGTCCTCAGTACGGGTACTGCTTCTGCTTCTTCCCGGCGAAACAGGACAACCAGGTGCAGAGCAGCATGGCGGCGGCCGCGCCTGCTCCTGTGCAGTAGTACGCCCAGCCAATCTGACAAGAGCCTGCAGAAACAGAGGATTCAGGAGACCGTGTCCTCAGTCTTTATATCATCTGCCCCTGCTGTCAGAAAGCCCCAACAAACCCATGAATTAATTTAAATTAAATGTGGACAGATAAGCTGTTGACCAATGAAGGAACCCATCATTTGATTTAGATTTAACATAAGTAGGTGTTGGAAGGACAAGCTCTAAATTTACAAACCACTTAAAAAAAAAAAGTAAAAAAAAACTTGATAAATCTAATATATCCACAATAAAACAATCACTGTTTTATGTTTTTTCCTTCACTGAGATTATATATGGCAGGAGGATAGATACTCAAATCCAAAGGATCCCTCATGCCAGGGATGATAAATTTTAGAGTCATGGTTGATTTCATATACATAATCTATATAAGCCGTGTAATGAATACAGTGCTACTGACCATTTTTGGTCTTAACCTTAACATGCTACTGTTAATGGTCTCAGCTGGTTAACATTTTGTTCAGGCTCCTACTACATTTCCCTTCTGCTTGTGAAAAGTGTTAAAACAAATGCAGAGAACATAGCTTAACCTCATTTGCAAACAGTCTGGTATGTGAAAAATGTGGGCTGGATTTTTTGGAAATGTTTCTGAAAGTTTGCCAGTTGCACAAAATACTGAGTAAAATTTGTCTGAGACAGGAATGCTCATTGTAAACATCAGATTTTGTACCTTTACCTGACTGTTTAATTGTCAAAGCTGAGTGGAATGAGAACAGGAAATGCTACTAAAGCACATTAGCTGTGTTCTCACTGTCGAAACCCCATTCCAATGGCCAAATCTGAAAATGAATATTTAACCACATCTCATTTTCAGATTTCAGACTGTACTATTTCCTGTGAATCAGGGTGGCACTAATAGATAATGCTGTTTTCTATTCTCAAAATGATTTGCCAATCATTAAACTGAATATACATGCAGTATATGCGGTCTGTAGCTACGTTCACAGTGAAGTTCTGCCTATTCTCCTCATGATTAATAAATGCAAGATGAATTAATGAAGAAAAAATTCAAATGTGGCAAACACATAATTTGTGTGAAATCTGCTGCTCACATGGGAGAAAATCATCTTGTCACAGCACTAATGAGAGTGGGGTTAAAGTGGAATAACTACAGTCTTAAACAAGCAAATTTAATCTTCCTGAAGCAGTGACTGGCACACAGATGCAAACACTGTTGTAAACAGTACAGAGCCAAGAACCAGTTCTTTCAAAGAGGAAATCACAAAATGAATGCTGGATAGCCAACATAATTACTTCTGATGACATGCTCTGAAATTTCAGTGATTATATTTAGTCAGTGAGAATTAAGCCCATCTGGATAACGTGGAGACGGCTCATACAGACGCTGCAGCAAACAGCCGCTGACATATTGTCAGCTGTAATGTGTGTGAACCCATAATTTCTCTGACAGCAACTTATCTATTTATCTGTTGGTGAATTGACAGTTCTTATCACATGGCTGGTAAATATTTATTAACTTGTATGTCTTCACTTCACAGTAACAGAACTAATATCCTTATTTTGGTTTAGTTGCTGATCATGATGTTTCATTGACCCCTAGAGCTTGCTTCAATTTTATATATTGTAGTACTATATAGTGAGTCAGGCTTACTTGTAACCTTTTAAAATAGTCATGATCAGTGGTTTTGCTGCCTTTTTTAAAGGTATTTCAATGTTTATCTTTGCTGATTTTTCACTTTCTCACTCCAGTCCTTGTACCTGACCATTTTAAAATTAATGTCTTCCTTTCATTTTTGTTAAGTCATCACAAAGGACTGATTTATAAATCAGTCAAGCATATAAAAGGCACTTAACTTGATAGTTCTTTCTTAAGTCACTTAGAAAACTCAGGAATGTGCCATGTGCAATCATCTTGACAAAGAAAGGAACAAAAATCAGCATTTTCAAAAGAAAGGCTTTGAAAATACCAAAAACCAAATTTTGATGAAAACTTAAGGAAATTACAGTAAAGAAAGTGGTTTGTGGTTAGAATTAGCATCAGCCAGTTACAAGTAGAATAAAGCAGGTCATGCCCTGTAGGTCACCTTCGCCATTAGCTTTCTTTGAACAACATCACAAATAACCAGATAACTCTTTTCCTCATGAGGCTAATCAACTGTTGACAAATGACAAAAAACAGACCTCTGGCCTTGAGACTGGTAAGACCACAAAAGAGTTATTCAGTATGTGGAAGCACAAAAGAAAAAAAAAAAAAAAAACTTCTACAATACAAATGGAAAATCCTGGAGTTGTCTCACCCTGTAGTCTGAAGCCAGTATTGACTCTAAAATCTGCTTCTCTTTTATAGCTTATTTTAATTCCATAATGACACTTTTTACCTTGAAATCCAGCAGCAGAGGTGATAATAATAGCTCACCAATTTTTGGACGAACTCAATATGATAAAAAGATCTGAAATCGGGGCTTTTGTTATTGCTGGGCAGGCTGCTCAATCTTCTGTTTCTCCTTAAAAAAAAATTTAAAGAAGATTTAAAGGACTTCAATTTCTCCAGGAACCACCATGTAGGTGTGCACTTTCACTACATACCCGCAGCAATGTTGGGCAGTTTTACCTTTATGCTACTTAACTGGGGACATTTATGCTGTCAACTAAAAAAAAAAAAAAAAAAAAAAAAGAGTTAAATGTTTTAGATAAGATGAGATAAGGCTCATTCAGTCATTAAATAAAAATAGTCCATATTTGGTGGATCTTTGATGGCTCAGCCAGGTAAAGGTATTTCCCCTGTGCAAACCTTTGCTTTGATTTGTGAAGAAAACAGCAGAATTTCTTAGAATCTGGCTGTGTTTTCTTAAGGTCCACATTAAATAAACTCACTCCACTGACCATATTAATAGATCTACCATGAAGACAAGAATTTTGCACAGCTAGGTTATTTGCAGTGACTAAATTATTTTTCCACCCAGCCACTCTGAGCTCAAAACGTCACTTCTACTAAATCAACCACAATAATGAGAAATTAAAGAAAGATTTTTTTTTTTACTTTGACAACAGAATGACACTAAACTACTTCTCAGTTTTCTCTTCTGACAATTACTAATATTGCAATTCTCCATAAAATATTTAAATGAAGTAAAAAAAATAAAAAATAAAAATAAAGCGTTCTTTGACTAGATCAAATGAAGGAGCAGCTGCAGAATGAACGGCTCTTCCACCTCCCTTGTGGCTGATAAAGTAGCGCATTACTGTGTGTGAGATAGTCCTGATAATGCCAGCTGCATACAGAGTACAAATCGAGCTTCTAGTTATTCTCAGCACATATTTATAGCTATAAAACACTCACCAGCTACTGGAGGATTGGTTGACTTTTATCATGCATTTTAAACACATTGAAATCATGGCTGTAGCGTATATGATAAAATGAGAATCGTATGTCTGTGTTCTGAAAACAGGTAGCCAAATATAAAAAAAACAATTAATGCATTTTTCTGCTCTGAGACCAAAATGAATAAGAAACAAAGTCCTGAAGAATTTGTCTTTAATTCAGGCCTGTTCAGAGTGTTTGATGGAGCTTTCAGGATGACATCTTACCCAGCTGAAACTGGTTTGAGCTGTTGTTACAGGTCTGTTGTATTTCCTCGCTGTCCCATCCCAATGGATAGAGTGCGCAGCCAGACCCAATGAGCAGACCTGAGAACAAGATAAAGAGAAGCAATGAGGGAAGTGCAGCAACACAACTCATCACTAGAAGTTCATATATATTACAAAACAGGGCCAGACTCTGACAAGGCAAAGCTTGTGAGAGGAAACCTGAACCAAGGACAGACTCTCATCACCAAGCTGCCTGAGGAAGGCCGGTATCGTTTTTTGGGAGACCTTGCAGTTCTTCTTTTAATTACTGTGAATAAATATGCAATGTGATGTGTTTTCATTTAAAATTTTCACCCCAATTCCCAGCAAGGTGAGATAAATAGTTAAATCAAAACTATCAAAAAGACAAACAATATGTCCTCGTCTGGTAAAAACTGGCAGAGAGGCAGTTCTGGCCTGTCCCATCAGTTTTACCACAAGCCAAACAACACTTTGTTAAATGACATGGGTTGTGATTTTATCACTTCATCACATTTTTACTGCAATGAACAAAGGACTCCTATGCCAGCAGCTCATAAAATTCCTGCAAAACGAGCAATGAACATATGCAAATAGCTTGGTAATTTTTCACACAGGCATGAGTGAAAAACACAAGCATTTTTGGTACGCAATAATTACTGTAAAGCTCTGGAGAATCCTTGAGGGACTGCTTTATGTCAGTGGTTAAAGAGACTTATGACTGTGCTTAAAGCTGCTCACAGAGACAAGAGTTAAATCTAGTCAAGGCCATTACATTAAGGATTAATATCCTCAATATTTGCCCGTAGCCAGGTCTTGACAAGTTATTCCTTGGATGTCAAGGACTGTCTCTTAAAATTTCCCCGTGGGGGCCCCTGGTAGGTGGCTCCACCATCACATTAGCTTAATCCCCTCTGATGCTTCTGCCCCACTATCAGTTTTGGGATGTGAGGATGGCAGCAGAGTAAAAAGGAGAAAAGAAAGCACTGCCTTCCAACGTGATTAGCTCTGCCATCCAGAGCTGCCTTATTACATCTAGACCTGATAACAAGTAGGAATTAATCCAAATGCTAATGGAGATGGGATGGACAAACTGGCTAACATCTGAGGTGGAGTGGAAAAACTGAAAAAGACATCTGTGTTTCCCCTTGTCGCAGCCAAAAGGACAGCGAATGTCACTGGCGCAGTTCAGTGAGAAAAACAGTCTGGCTGACTGTGGAACTACTGGTAGAAAATCAATTCAGTGAAACTCTGGCATGTTGATGAGAATGAGGGTGTATTAAAAAAAAAGAAAAAGACTGGCCAAGTCTGTGTCATTATAGCTAAGGTTCAGAAAGGATCCAGGAATTTTCACATATTACGAATCAGCCATTACTCCCCCAAAACCCTTAGGGGAGTTTTAGCTGAGTTTCTTCATCAGACCTACGAAATACCAGCATTTCTATAGAAGCAGCACAATAAAACCAACACAGGAGCAGAGCATCTAAATTCTTGTTTGAGCAAGCGCCATGTTAGCCTGATGAACTTGAACGCCCACTATTGTGCAATGTACCAAAATGCATTTAATAGTATCTGCACACAAACACACAGTCATTTGAATATTCTCACTTATATAATTTTATCAAATGTGTTTTGATTCAAATTTGTAACAGTAAAGACTGTAAAGCATGTCAGCATGATAATGTATTCATGATTAATATTAAACAAAATTTAAAATTCTCTTTCAAGTGTAGGCTGAGATACAGCAGCATGTCATCAAATTGAGTTTCTTTGCAGCAAAGTGAAGGGATAAGAAAGGAAAAACGCGGCTTTATTCCAAAATGACGTCAATATTTTATTTTATCCATCAACGTGAAATACGTCCATTTTAAAATAAAAACTAACTTTGATCATCTAACATGTATCCAAAAACAATGACAACCATTAGACAACTCTGCTCTGCAGCATTTTGGTGCATAGTTTCCACATCAGGTCAGATTATGATGATGACTCTTAATCCTGAACACCTTGCAAAGACGAGCAGGAGGGGAAGGAGGGAGGACTTGATTTCCATTGTGTAACTACTAAGAACCAGAAATTACTTTACTGGATACTATCTTCATTGCCTGTTATTTCTGCAGTAAAACTCACTGAACCTGCAACATTTAAGTGGTTGAAATCAAAGTGAGCACACATTTTACCTTGACATCATTAAGGCAGATACTGCATTAAACAAATCACTGTGGGGGCAGATGAATACAAATATGAAAGTGTTATTCAGGTCTGTATTAAATGATGTAACACATTTTCTTTTGGTTTTTTATCTATTTGATTTATTTATTTTTCCCAGGATAGTTAATTCCATCAAATCCCATCATCCACACTCACTATGTGGGTTATTGAAAACTGGAGGTAGGAAGGCTTGAGACTGAGATGAGGGGAAAAACAGATTAGACCAAAAGAGAAAGACATTTTGTAACATAATGTTTGTGGGCCAAGCTGTTTAAAATATGTGGTGCTATCTGAGGCAACTGCTGTACCTTCAGGCTCTGATTCTGCATGCATCCTGCTATATTCACGTACTTTCTGTCTTTCTTATTACCAAAGATGACAGTAATACACCCTGATTGGCACAAATAATCGGGTGGAGATGCGTGACATTAAGTGTGCGGTTGACAGCTACTGCAACACTTAACCCTAAAAGTTTATGACCTTTAATCACAGACAGCAACTAAACAATGAATCATCCTGAATATTCCAAATTTCTTGACTTAAATACCCAAAGTATGTGAAAACTGTATGAAAGTGTATGAAATATTTATGACATACTGTTCAGTTGGACAGTTTTTCCTAAATTTTTGGTTGAGGATTTTTACTGGGGCTCTGAAATCAGGGATGCATGACACATTGAATCTCTGATTATAAGGCAAGCGAAAACCAACCCATAATTAACTGTATAAACAGGTCTAAAACAATGCACGGGTCTTGAACTAGCCAGCTATAATATCAAGTTGTGTATCTGACTAGGCTAGCTAACCAACCTTACTGATTCATTGCAGGAATGCATCTTCACTGGATGCAAAAAAAAAAATTGCACAACCTATGCTGTTTACTTATACTCAAGAGCAAGACTGAGACAGAAAATAGAGAGTGAAGCTGAAATCCAGGACCACCAGCATAGCACCAGCTTAGAATCTTGTACCACATTTGTTATTGGACTGTATGCACACGTAAGGAGTTACAAACTATGTTTTTCATTTTGTACGGTCAAGTCAAGAGTGTTGTACACTAACTCTGAGAACTGACTCTGACAACGTAACTTGTACTCTCATTGGAGCGATATTGTACAGAGCCATGGACATTTTATTCACAGGTTGAGTGTTTTAATCATTCATATTTGGCTGCAATATTAACAAGACATTTTTATGACGTAACAAATATAATAGATCAGATCTGAAATCTTCGTCTTCCTCATGCTTCAAATGACTTTTTCTTTTAATAATTTCAAAAACTGAATTCAATCTCTTCCTGTTCAAATCTATGAATTTCCTTTGATTTCTCAAAGCATATGTGGGACACTTTCTCTTTCAGAAGACATGAACAACTTCATTTTGCTCCGAGCAGATGGTCGTTTCATGATGAAATCATTGCAAGACTCCACTGAGCTGCCATGAGGAAAGTTGCTGGGATTCAGCAGAGGACTGTTTCAGGGGCCATGCAGCAGCTACATGGCACTTCAGAACAGAAGGATGGGGAATTGAGGAATATTCTATCACCAATACTCTTTCAAAGAGTTTATTAAGAATCCTTAGAACAGATTTTCCTTACCAATCACAATCTCAATTACAAGAACAAGCTGTCATCAGTTCAAAGTATTGGTCTGTCAATACGGACATGTTTCCTCTCTTTGCTGTTTTACTTAGCCAATTATCATTGTTTATCAATTTTGGAGTTTTACTTTAGTTGTTATGGTAACCAGCTAATGTATTATAGAGTTGCGTGGAGAAGGAAGTGAAGAGGAAGAAAAAAGGGTCAGGTAAAGGGTGCAGTGCAGAGTATAAGAGCCCATGTAGCTTATTCACAGATCAAGTTTCAATTGATCTCCACGTGGCCATCATCAGAGTGACTATCTCAGGCCTAATAGCTCCTATGAAAGGCTCTTGTATGAACTGGGAGAGAGCTGCGTTAAAAGGACTTAAGCCAATACAATCAGCCCCCTATATCAGTGTTCAGATCCGTGATTCTGTTCTAATATAGTAATCTTTATTTTGTCTCTCCTTGCCTCACATTTCATCATTGTAAAAGAGCTCGGTTTTGAAAGTGGATTTTCACTGCTCTAAAGGAACCCAGAGAAGAGTTTTATTCCACCAGGGTTGAGCTATTGGTCCCCATTCTTTTTTTCTTTTTTTTTTACCCCCCCGTCGAAGCTTTTTACCTGAATGAGAAACTGCCCTCTTTTCATATCCCCCACATTCTCTGATTTGCAGAGTGCTGATGCCTTTTGTCAAGTCTCCCTGCTCTCTGTCAAGAGCCGGGGAATTTCTTTACCCTCCTTCATACCCTGAGACAATACCATTCAAGGTTATCATTCCAGGGGGGAGGCTACCGCTAAAGCTGGGGAGAAATTTGGTGGCCAGGAAATTAGAGTGCGGATGTGTTAGCTCAGTTAGCTGGCATTCGCTTTTGTGTTTGGAGCATCATTTAAAAGAAGCCTGGAAATGCAACAGCAATTAAAAACAGCAATGCAACACCTGGAGATTCAGGAATGCAAAAAGTCAAAATTACACCCACTTTCATTTGTTCTTTGCACTTTTTTCTGTATTTTCCTCTGGACAATTGCATAAAAAGAAAATAAAAAGGACAGATATGGAGCTTGGATCTTGCTCCAGACGAGACAATTTTACATAAACCAGAAACTCCAGGTCCAGGATCAATCAATTATTGATTTAAATTGATATTGTTAGCATGTTAATGTGGAGCTAACCTCATTCTCATTCTCTCCCAGTTCACTTTTCTGAGCTTTAAATAAAAAATTACAGCCACAGGTTCACAGTGTCACATCAGCCTTAAGACCCCCTGGGTGACTCATCTATCCACACAACCATGTCTGCATGTTGAGGCGTGTCTGCTCCTTCACTTGAAACACTGAGCACACATTGACATGTTCAGCATGCATACCTGCCTTTCTTATCATGTTTCAATTCTCTTTGTTGTCCTAGAAGGATCAACTCGGTCGCCTCTGAGGAGCTTACAGCTATGTGGACACTTTTGCTGGATGAGCTGGTGATTTATTTGTGTTTATTTATTTATTTTTGAGAGGGAAATGGGGATCTGAAGTTTAATTTGAGGAGAGATGTTAAGATGAAGGATGGAGGGGATGCAGAGAAAAGGAGGATTAAAATGGAGTATCTGAAGAATGTGGGATATGTGATGTGCACAGTGAAGCATATAAATATATTCTGCTCTCAGTGACTGGCATTCAGTGTCATTTAGCCAATAGTCTACTCACTGGTTTTCTATCAAGCTAGTCTTTGATCAATATTTCTTTGCTTTACAGCTGCTGTTGTGTTTTTTCCTGCTTGACGCTTACTACACACTGCCAGACAAGAACCACATGACCTCACTGAAGATCTGCCAGTCTGGAGACTTTTGTTCAGTTTTGATTTATAATTATAAAAACACAGGAAATCATATGACTAACCAGGCCTGTGATAACAAACAACCTTTGATCATTCATACAGAGCGTTCTTGTCATCTTCATGACGCATTTCCCCCCTCTTTGTTCTGGTATTTACTACCTCCAACCCCAGAAAAGGTCAACCCACTATAAATGCACACAGAGTCAAATTATTTGGTCATATTCATATGAGGTCCCCATGATTTTTCATCTTCTGCAGCAAGAAACCAACTATTCTAGATATAATGTTTGTTAGCAGGATGAAATAAAAGTTAAAACTTGGTGGATTGTTGAAACATGAATGCATTATAATTTGGTTCTGGTTGGGATCACTTTCTTTAAAACTGTAAAATAATGAACATTTTTCAATATTTAAACTTTACATTTTCATCACTTATGATCTATTGTCTAAAAAAAGCTCAGAGAAGAGGCAGGATGCAAGATGGATGCCGGATTAGCAGCACCCCCTTTTGTTAGGCCAAAGTGTGCCAAAGTGCAAATAACTGGCCAAAGTTCAGTTGTGCATCTTTAACAAAGTGTTTTGTTTTTAACTATTTTAGGTTTAAAGTTTCCCTGAATAACCTTGTCTGATCATAATTTATACAGCAGGATCCTAACATTTTGTTCTTTTTGCTTATGGAAACTTCAGTTAAACAGATCAAACAGATCTTGAGATAAAGCAGTTAACTGACAGACCTTTTTAAACTAATAAAAAGCCATGTGAAGAAGATTTTTTTTCTTTTATACTGATGAATTTCGTGCATATTACCTAAAAACCTGTTCCACAGCTGGCTGCACAGGGACCAATATTATTTGCTCAACTCAGAGATCGCCTTATTATGATGGGAATTAGGTTTTGGATAATTTTAACCTTACAGCTGTTGATAAGAGACATTCTTTGTGCTTAACATTGTTTAGCATATAGGTTATTTAAAGCATCCAGGAAGTCTGACGTGTGCTCCATTGACAAAGGCCGCTCTGTTGAGCTGGCTCTTTGTGTACATTTCTGTTGAATTTTGAAGGCCACTGGTCATGCCTTTCAAAATTGGTTAGTCATGACATCATCATGACCTCATAAATGATAAAATCAATAATTGTAAAAGTGTATGAAATGTTATTTGTATATTGTTTGTGTTCCAGACATGAGTGTTTTTTACTTTATATTTGTAACAGTGGCATAATATAAAGCCTGTAATTTTGTAAACATAAATAAAATAATATTAATTGAAATGCAACATTTTTAGTGTCCAAGTACTTACAAAGCAGAAAAATGTAAAGGCTGTAAAATAAATTGAGTTAAAATGAGCCAAATTTAATTTCTAATTTAATAAATTGTTATTCCATAAGGAATTAGGCTAAAGATAAACACAAAACATTGCACACTGTTAGCTGCTTTACGAGCCATGTGCCCCTCTACGGTAACACCACCTCATTTCTTTCCATGTCCACCCATCAGTCAGCAGTTGTGGCCTCAAGTGGAATGAACAGTTTGTTTTATTGATCTATTTGCTGCTTTTGCTACAAGCTTTCATTTAAGAATGGTCTTATCTAATCACACCACTCATTTGTCTCACAGTTTCTGACGACAGCCGGCAATTAATAAGCACACCAATTACAAGAGGAAAATGAACTTCTGCTTCATTAAGCAGTGGTCAAAACAGTAATAGGTCTGAGGCTTAACAGCAGAACGCAGTGCAGGAAACTTACACGAGCTGAAAATGGAGGGTGCTAAATAAGTAGCAACTAACTTTCAAAAGAAAACATTTTCTGGCTGTGTGGGGAGAATGAGCTTAACACACGAGGGTTTTGATATTTTCTGTTTGCCTCACTCCAGCAATAAATCCTCCTGCAACCTCAACTGCATCTCTTTTGATCTCATACAGAAAATTAGACATTCTTCCTCCTCCTTACAGCAGAGAGAAGTCAAATAAAAGTAACACACAGAAAGAGAACGTTAAAGACCTCAGCAGCATCTGTGAACAATCCCCTCATTATCTTTTCTAAAATGCACTGCATACGGAGGCCTGTCTCTTGTGAATCTAGACACACGTGTGCTAAACTAGTTGTTGGAATCCAAAGCATGAAAATAGTGAAAGCAGTCAGTTGTTTTTGTATCAAGGTCACCTGACTGTTACTGTGTCGTGGGGACATGAATGAAATCAAAGCCAATTTTGGGTAGATTCAGCCTTAAATAAAATTTAGTAATTTAAATAGACAAAGAAGTCATGTGCGTGCTAAAAAGAAATATGTAAAACATCTACGAACTGGTATAGACATATTTTGCAGTACTGAAGACTGAAATTAAATTTAAAGGAGAAGCCTATTACCTCCATCCGAGAGGAGAGCAGAGCAAAGAAGAGAGCATGTGGTGAGAACAAGAAAGCCAAAGGGTATAAAAATCCTCTCAAAGTAGGATCCACTTTATAGGGTCCTACAAGTGCAGCTCTTCTAACTGGGTCATGTCTGATGTGTTGAGCAGCACCCTCCTCCCACTGACAGAGCCTGACAGAGACGCATGACAGTAGACCATGTATTTAAAAAGCCTGCATATACCTAAAGCAAAGCATTCTTTTCTTAATTGATTACCTTTGGTAATAATTGTAAGCAGTTCATACAAGGTCTTCTGAGGAGAGGATTATCAAAGATGCTACAATCTATGCTGTAATATTCATGTAAATAACATCCAAATATGCAATGAATGTTTTAGAATCCCCCACATCGTACTGCCAGACATCAAAATTCCTCTCTGACAGTACTGGGGCTCATCATGTGAGCAGTTTCATACCACAAACACAAAGAGCCTCTTTTCAAAAGACAATGCAACACTTCAGGGATTGAGTAAAAAACTGACTCCTACTGCCAAATGGACAAAATACTCCACAGCCTGTCTTTAAAGTCCCACCCCACTGCCTTCATGCCTTCTTCTCAGACACACCAACCGTGCTTTTTACCCCAGAGAAATGAGCTGGATTGAGTTTAAGCAGCCTTACCGCCCTTCTAAAAATTGAGTATTCCTTAAACTAACAAGTCGCTTTTGCTCCCAAGGTTTCATTATGTGGGTGCAAAATAAAAACCATTCAGTAAGATGGGAATTCTCTGCAGGTGGCCAATTTGAGGCCTCCTCCTGCAGAAATTGTGCACCAAGTACACCACAATATAGCTCATACATACATTCAAATGGCTAGAGGTTTAAAGGTTTAAAGGATTAAACTCAAAAGATGAAGTGTACCATCTTAACTTGTGGCTAAGGTTACAAAACAAAACAAAAATAAAAACATTATTAGTATTTATTGAACCTAACAAAGCAGTTTTAGTGCCTATACCTAGCCAAACAGCAAGTAAAAATATAAAATGTCACCTCCAACAGTGTCACCTGACACAGTTACCGCCAACTACTGTCAGTTTTTTAATAGTCAATAAGAAGCAAGCAGAGATCAGTACCTTTCACACAGGAAACATACAACAAAGTGGTACAGAAGGCATCTAACTTTGATAGAGGTTCTCTTAATCAAGCTTAATTGCACAATGACTGAAACTAAGAACGTGTTGGTGATGTGTATTCAATAAAGAAAAACCTTTTAAAATTCGTCTGTACTGAAAGGTTATAGAGAAGCTCAAGTGGCTCTTTTTTCATCACATGTTCTTATCGTGACATTTGAGCGCCCTTAAGGAAGAGAGAATAGCAGAAATGAGAGCACATTATGTAACATGTCACATTATCTGTGAGCAATACAATGGTGGAATAGGAGGAAGAGACCGAGATCAGAGTGTGCAGGACACGCTCAAGGCATTTTGTATGGTACTGAACTGGTACAGTATTGTCATCCTATAATCATTTAATATCTGGTTCATCCTGTCTGCTCAAGGATAAAACGTTTCCCGGCTCAGTGATTCCATAGACTGAAAACAAATAGATGTCTAGAAACGGCAGCCAGTTCTACTTGATAAGATTCACCATTATCATGCTTTTTTTATGTTGCCATGTGGACAGATGCACATTATGTAAAGACCTACAGTCTACTGTTGAAGCCTGGTCTTCATGTCCTGAACACATACAACAGTATTACTTTTTATATTCACTTTGACATGTTATGTGCTAAAACATGATGAAATATACAGCAACCCATGACTTTTTCCCAAGCCAACACTATGTTTTGCTTCTTGGTTAGACCACTGGCTCTAAGTTGTTACTTGATGCTTGTTTTGACTGGCTTATTCATTAAAATGCTCGCTTTGATAATAAACAGTCTTTGTTTAGTCAGTAAATCCCTTATTAAACCTAATCTAAAACATTTAAGAGGATAAAACTACCTGAACGTGCAACCTGGCAAAAACCCAAAGGACTGAGCACTCACACTTGGACTAATGAATCAATTTATATAAGTTATTAGAAAAAAAAAACAGAAGACACACACAATTATGTGAAAAGAATCCAGGGATTTCCCTTTCCTGCACAGGAAAATGTAACAAAATATGACGCTATGTAAAATGAACAATGGAGCAGTGATTTGTCCTGAAGTTTTTTTTTTTTGTTGTTTTTAAAATTAAGAACTTTTAACAGGATTGTCTGCTTGCCAATTTTCTTTTTTACTGTGCCTCACAAAAGTCAGCCTCTTAGAAACACATGGCTTCAATCAAGCAGCATGTATTTGCCTTTAAGAGTCAGTGGATGATATGATCCACAGTTTATAGCAGAGGCACATGTACAAATGAAAATCAATAGCATCTTAAGTCCTTCTGAGACTGGAGTTTTACAAAATGATAAAAAAAAAAAACTGATTGGAAACGAACACACATGAAAACGTGTGTGTTTCTATTCATACTGGAGAAAAAGCAAAGTTTGGGTGTTACAGTATTGATTAATTCAGTCACTACTGCTGCTTTTTATAAGTAAAATATGAGGACTGTACTACACATGAAGTACATTTTGTCAACTTAGGTGAGTCCCTTAAGCATTTTCAACTCATTTGTAAAGTTTTCTCTTAGGCAAGAAATCCTATAAGAAAAGAAAGAAAGGAAGACTCCACTGCACGCATGAAAAAAATCAGTCAAAATGATTCCAAGATTAACCCAAGTTACAGTAATAGCCAGACCACTCCACCAGATCATGGTCTTTGTCCCATACATATGGGAGATAAATTCAACTCTGCAACAATGATTTTTTTATACATATATGGTGGTTAGCACTGCAGCCTCACAGCAAGGTTGCCAGTTCAAGCCTCGGCTGGGGGGAGGTTTGAACCTGGGGGCGGTGGCCTTTGCATGTTCTCACCTTGTATGCATGGGTTCTCTCCGGGTTCTCCGGCTTCCTCCCACCATCCAAAAACATGCATGTTAGGTTAATTGGTTATTCTAAATTCTCCCTAGGAGTAAGTGTGTGTGTGAATAGTTGTTTGTCGACAGACTGGTGACCTGTCCAGGGTGTGCCCTGCCTCTCATCTGCTAAAATGCTGGGATAGGCTCCAGCTTACCCGCGACCCACGATATATATATATATATATACATATGCTACAAGCCACAAAGTAAACTTAAACCCCATTTGAGTAAACTAAATTAACAACTTTAATTTCACCTGGAAATCAACAATTTGCAGCCTGGTACTGTTATGCTGAGCTATTCTTGAACATGGCCGTTGCCTGGGAAACTCTTGAGATAACCTGATATTATTTAATGATATTGGAGCAAAAGGATTATAATTATCTTGGAGCAAGGCTTTGTTAGTCAATCAGTACTGCTTCCAAAGTACTGAGGCCCATGAATCTATTACTCTTTTTCAAACCATCAGAGGTGTTGGAGCCTTTTCAGTTGTGAGTGATAAACTATGTGTCAGTTTACTTAAAACTAAATTCTTCTTGCTGTTTTTAGACCTGGTTTAATGGCATACCTTGATTTTTACCATGCATGCACAATTCTTATTTATTTTTCTATTTTATTAGAATATCTTCTGTTTATTTTAACTCAAATTGAAACTTTTTAACAGATGTGAAATTATATTTGTTCAGCTTGCGCATAACTGTGACTTACATATTTCATATAAATGAACTCAGATAACTCAAATCTTTAATGCAAGGGAAAAACAGGCTGATGTGTAAATTTAGCTATGAAAAATATCGGGAGTAATGCAAAAATATAAAAGGAAAAGAAAACAAAAGTGGAAAAATGTGCTGGCCTCGTATGGCCTACTATTGGGGTCTACTGTTGAAACGGATTAAATTATGATCACGTGTCAGACTGTGATTAAAAAGATCAGTAATCTCCAGTAATTTACACAAATTACTTCCCAACCACAGCTTGTATAAGTTAACGCAGCTTTTTAAAGTTCCATCAGTATCCAGGAACATGGGAGTCTCCTCAGAAGCTTAAAATATGAGATCAAATTTGATTGTGCAACACTGATGATGTATTAGAGATCAGTTTTATGGGATGGGATTAACTCTGTCTCATTATACAGCTCTAGCGGAGGCAGAAATATTCCCTGTAATGTCTTGTGTCCACAAATAATTGTCCAACAAATTCATCTACAAAACGTACCTTTACTAATTTAATTTCAGTGAGTCTCTGGCTCTAAAAGGGACATGTCCTGCTCACATATGAATGAACTACCCAAAGTCATAGCCAACTGCATGTTCAAACTTAATTTTCAGGTATGATTTTTTTTCTTTGTCTTGAATGTGGTAATTATTACAGCTCTGTTATGGCAGACTCACAGTGACTAAATAGCCTGCCAAGAGCTGTTGAGAATGTACCAATGGACATTTCAGAGGTAGTCAGTGTGATTGATTGAGCCATAAAGAGTTTGTCTGTAGGGCTAACAGGACTTGGATAAAAGATTAAGAATGTGGTGAGTGTTGATTAATGTTAGAGGATATAACCTCTGGCCAGTGGTGCTGAAAGATTTATATAAACAAGATCTCAGCAGCAAAATATAACCAACTCAATTGGAATGATTTGAAGGCAGTCAGGAGGAAACAATCACATGGTATCCCCAAGACATGAGCTAAATCAAAACAGAATTATCACAATGCCACAACGGGACAAACTAGTATAAACTGACAAATGAAGCCGGACAGCACATGAGCTGCAAAATAAACCAGACTAAACCATAAATCTGAACAGCAACAACCTCAATGTCAGTTTCATTTTTTTTTCTCCAAACAAAAAAGTAATGTGATGATCGCAAGGGAGGGGGGAAAAAGTTATCCTCTGCATATTTATACAGGACCTTGTCTGTGTCAAGCCCTGCCCCACCCCCTGGACTTTGGCTGCCTGATTAGTATTCAGTGAATTCATTAAGACACAATCACCAGTGTGGGAACATGGGAATTCTTGATAGAGGAGAGGTTGAGTTCAGCCCCCCGTTTAAGTCCTAGCAGAGAACCTGCCCCTTCCCCCAAACCTGAAGGTCACAATGTCCTTACTCTGCTACTGATCTGATGATCAGACGCACAGCAGCTGAGCTGGTGGGGGGGTTAGTGTTAGACCTTATTTTCACATGCTGTGCCATTGCCAGCAAAAAGGTAAATGTGAATCTGACTTTCAGGTTGGTTGTCCCCAGAATCAATCACCCACAATTCTTCACCCAGGAGGAAGAGTTGTTATTCACTGTTGTAATAAAGTATTTCCGCTTATAAGTGCTACACAAATACAAACTAGATGATCCTCTGTAACCTACAGAACCCATCACCATCTTTTAAAATCAGCCTTGAGATGAATGCGCAGCAGAAACCAGAGGGACACTGGGAAGACAAACTTTTCCGGCTGCTCCACCGGTTCATACATTTGGGAGGAGCGCTTTGGTTGCATCCCAGCAACTCAGTGATGAATCATTCCTCAGGGAAGCACTTACACACTTCAGCCAGTTTAATAAAAAACACCAAAAACCTGTCCCGCATGGGAGCTTTGCAATAATAAATCACAAGTGGTATATTTACAGCAATGTTGCAAGAATCTAGTAAAGTTACTGCTGGACTGTCAGTCTTGTGTGTTTCTTTCACCCTGCTGATGAGCTGTCTGCTCACTTTGAAATGTTGCATCTCTTAGTCAACGCGTCCTACCTGTTAAAAATAAATTCAAATAGCAAAGGAATTATAAAAAAGGTGCACACACATTTCCCCATTTCTCTATTAATGCCTTTGTTTCACAAGTGGTCTTTTGAAGGCTGAAGTAAAGATTTTAAGCCTGAGCAAATTTCAAAGTGTTAGAGGTAAAAATTAATTACCACTAAGAATAATATCCTGAGAGAAATCTATGCCATATCTTGAAGCTTTTTTCTGCTTTTCTACACCACAGTGAGGAAGAATTTCTTTGATCCTTCACTGTTTCTCACTCAACCAAGAGAAGAGAAAAACACAGGCAGGACATAAGAATGGGGTTTTCTCATGAGGGAACCCAAAGCAGAAGAAAATGAAGTGAACCAGCCTGAAAAGAAAAGTAGAAATCCTCCAGAAGCTGCTGCACCCCTGACTGAAAACTAAGCTGCTGAAGAAAATGTCAAACAAAACAAATTGCTAAAGCCTTCTGACACATCGTTCCGTCTGAGTTGTCAGAACAAGAGTGGAAATTAAGTCACCAAAGACAGGGAATGCCAAGAATAGATCATCAAGAATAATGCTGACTTTGATGGTGTTGAGGTGTAAGTGTGAGCATGCTTGCATGGCATCGGTTCAAATGAAAGAATCCATTCGTAATTGGCTTCTTCATCCATTACAGGTTTGAGATTCTTCTGTGCACCATGCTCAGTTTTTGTCATGGAGCCAAAACTAAAATTGTCTCCGTCTCAGCAGGAAGCAGTGTTCTCTCTTCAAAGATGCCTATTGTTATTATTTTTTTTTTCTTTCAAAAGGCATGGCAGACACATGAGCATGAATGGGACATGAATGAGTCAATAAACATACTGAAGCAGAGCACATTCATTTAGGAAAGAGGGAGTACTTCAAAGTTAAGCCTACGGGAGATTAAAAAAAAAAAAAGAATAAAGAGGAATCTGTGCCGGGTGAAAATGCATTTCAAGATTAAAAGAAACTGATACTGCACCCACAATAGGAACAATAAATAAAACTGTAGTGTGTCGGAGAAGCCAACATCTAAATATTACATAGATATTTTAATTTAAGTTTTAGTTGGTTTAGAAAAGAAAATATCTGGAAAAATCTTTCCAGAAAAATGTGTTTAAACTGCCAAAAAGCAAAGGGTAAGACCTGACTATTACTCACACAAGAACTTAATGACAAAAGCATAAAAAAGTAAAAGAAAAAAATACCACAGTTGACGTAAGAGATGTATTTCAGTGGAAACTGTAACAAAGAAAGCAATGTGTTCTTATGAGTGGGACTAAGATCAGGGGCATGTTGGAAAGGTTTAAGGTAGACATTACTGCTGAGAGTAGAAGCAATGGGATTAGAGCTACCTGGAGGGCACAGATGGCACTGACATCCTTCCAGCCATTCAGAAAAGGTCACTCAAAATACAAGAGTACCACCCACACCTACTCAACTGCCCACTGACTCTTACGGACTGCTGCGTCTGGCTTTCACTCTGACTTTTTAGTCCCTCAGCAATCCTCTCAACAATGCTCCACAGTCATTCTATTCAAGGGTGGAACAGAGAAAGGAACAGATCTGTCTATAAAATGTCAAACAACAGTGGATTTGACTCACAACACCGCTGATGAGATCATGCCAAAGGCTGAATTCAACAAGAAGCGTGTGATGCCTTGAAGAAAAAGAGATTCTTATCAGATATTTAAATAAGAACGTAAGAGATGGAAATGAAGAACGAGGCATGAAAAGACATCAGTTCTCGCCCAAAGAGAGACAGATGAACTGCTGCACACTTGTTAATACAGTCTTAAGAACATTTTTGACCCTTTCCATTCATATAAACTCTTTCATTTGTCTCTGTCATGCAGCATGTACTCATGTTGCATTTGCTGTTTGAATTGCAGCATGGAGAATGCCCCGTGCCTCCCCTGTCTTGTTTTGCTATACTGCTGTGTATGTTTACTTCCTGCTACCATACGGCCTCATCCTCCCTAGGCGCTGGCTCCTCCACGTGCACCATATGGCAAGGCCAATGAGGCAGGCAGCACCGTGCAAGGCAATATCTCCATTCTGGATTATTATTTTTTTTTCTAACTCTCACTTGTAGTTGTTGCTGTTTATCAAAAACACAAATACTTACCATTTCATATGTAATTTAACCATAGATGAGCAAGCGAGAATAACAAGAATGTGTACAGACTTGCTCAGGAAGGTTTGCAGGTATAAAATCTCTTTGTAAATAAATGGATTTTATTCCAAGTCTTGTATGCTCCTTTGACCTCTATTTAGATGTCACATCTGTCTGAGTGCTTCAGATTCATGTATTCATCCATATATGAATCTGAGCCACTCAGAAGGCATCTGCTGCTTCTCAGCAACAAAAGTTGCAAGGCCAATCATGCCAGCTTGGACCCAGCTAAGTATGGATGTGCACAGTTTGACTGGCATGTGAAATGGTGGGAGGTTTTATTTAGCACATAATCAGCACTTTAGGAAAATAGTACATTATTAATCTCAATCAATCTTTATTTATAAAGCACATTTCACACATTGTGTAACTCAATGTGCTGTACAAAAATAAAAACAAAAGAAAAAGGGTTGTTTTGTCAACAAATTATCCAAATCCACCCACTGACACAGTAAAGAAGCAAATACCAGAGAACTAAAAATGATATTACACAAATAAAACATCCAAACCAAACCATGACAATAAAAAAAGGAACAAGGAATAAACAAAATAAATAAATAATATAAAGTATAAAAATAAATAAAAATAAAGTAAATAAGTAAATTAATAAAATTAATGAAATCAGTAAAACAATAAACCATCTAAAACACAGGATAAAAAGACCAAACATAAAAGAATACAATAATATTAAATTAAATAAAAGCCAGGCTATTTAAAAAAAAAATAAATAAAAGGCAAGCTGAAAAGATGTGTTTTCACTCCGGATTTAAAAACACCAAGACTCGCTCCTGTCCTCAGAATGGCAGTTCACCAAACAATTACAGAGCAGCCAAACTTTTCCACCACTTGATTTTCCCAAATCTGAAGAGCTGAAGCCTTTTAAACATTATTTCACACCTCAGCCAAATGAAAATGGACAACAAAATGTCTGCAGGATGTTTTAAATTGCACTGATGACAACCACACTCCTCACTATAGACTCCTTTATCAAGCAAATATAGAAATGTAGAAAGCATCAACCAGCAGTGTTAATACGCAGTATCTGTTATGCCAATACGACATGCCACTATGCTTTATTTGATATGTCGTCCTATACTAAGTGAGAAGTCTGTGAGAAGCCATGAAGATCATTACCCTAAAAGAGGGCTTATATTTTTAAAGAACTGAATCATTTGACCAGATTGATGATGTCTGAAAAGGGCTTGTCAACCTTCTGAAACAACACAAATACACCTTATAAAGTGTGCACATTGCATCAGAAATAAAAACAAGTGTCTCATATAAAGGTGACACTTATATGAAACAATATACCAACCTACTTGTCATTTGCCTTGTGCTGAAACAGATGACGCCACCAGTCATTCTAAGCTGTAACAATAGAAAACTGAGGGCAGAGAAAAAAAAAGGCTGGTTTGAAGTTATAATTATATTATTTGAGGGTTTAGGTTACTATCACTGTCCTTGTCCCTCTGCTACTACATGAATTCTAAACTGACAGCCAAAAGCTGGCAATCAATCAAGTAAAAAATAGGAGGATAATAGACAAAGTGACTCAGTGCTCTTTATTTTCCTAAACCTGCTAATGAATTAATTCATCTGGGTGTTATAGTACCAATCTGAATTTCCATGCTCATATTGCTCAAAGCTAAAAATGTTAGTAACTGCTTTTTATTTCTTCCAGTTTAAAGATAAGTTAGAAATCTGATGGAAAAGCTAATGCCAGCCATATCAACAGAGAGCTCATCCAGTCAGACTGCATAAGGATATACATGAGTGAAGGTACGCACTGTCTGTCAGCTCATGTACAGCATGGTTGAAATTCTTGCCAGGCCACACTGAGCAAAGTGAAAGTTGCGGTTTGGCAGCAGAAGCAGGCCATTCATTCCAAAACACAGAAATTACAAGGTGAACTGCTACAATATTTTTGGTCAGTGCATATTGGACTACTGGGCTGGAATTGCTGCACATCACAGTGAGACCGACGACACATTAACTGGCCTTTGGCTTCTCCCCATCTAATACTTCTATACCCTTTATTCATTCTGACAAATAACTTTGTCCCATTTTGGCACCGGCAGTGTAACAATGAAACCAGCCTGCCAGAGGAAGCATAAAACATAGTCTGGAAAGAACGCTGCAAATAGATTAACCCCACCCTGCTGGTCAGACCGAGATGTGGACTATGTGTTAGAATGTGAAGATGAAACATTTGTACCCTGTAATTACACTTCATGCAGTCTCAGCTGGACACTCGCTTTAGTTGGAAAAGGTGTTACTGCAGTCTGTGTCTACACAGGCATCATGGTAACAAGACAATGAAATGATTTCTTTCCTCATTTTGAGGACTTGTACAACAGTCCACCTATGAATAAAAAAACGGGGAAAAAAAGCTAAATCGTGACTTTTTAATTAATTCAGTCTATCCGAGATTCTCCCTTGAGCTCTTACAGTTTGCAGTGTAAAGATGTGTGGTGTGATGGAGAGTCAGCACCACCCCTGACATCTGCGACAGATTACATGTTGTAATGTGCCAGTGATAAATGTGTGAACACGAGGCGGTGATGAATTTAACACAGTTTCCCCACGGAACACGGACCTTTCACTGCATGTCTTATTACTGTCTCTTCCTTGTGATGGCTTAATTGATCCTCATGGGCCAACAACTGAAAACCTGTTCCACCTTTAAACAAAACAAAAAAACACATGATACTCAAGAGGAAAGGGGGGGTGGCAACCACTGCAACAGTTTTTAACCCAGCTTGCCCCTTGTTAAACATTTAATTACAGAGTTATAAGGCACTGAGGTTCTTGTAATATTGAGTAGTTGCTGTTCTATAAAGGAGGATGCAGCACTTTATCACCTAAGTTAATTTTTATTGGAAATAAATTTGGTTTTCCACTGTATAGACAGGATAAAAATACAGCCACTGGTCTGATTGGCATCTCCTGCTGCCTGGGCTGTGGTGCGTGCTAAACTGTGCGCCTTCATGGATGACTTCAGAGGAGAAATGCAAAGCACGGAAGAACAGCACTCCTTTCTACCCACAGAGGTTGACCACGGCATATGTTGCTGCTTATTATTCCCTATGTCTGCTTGTTTTCCACTGTATTTATAGCAGGGGAAACTTGATTTAGATCTGCTCCATCTGGTGATTTGCTGTAGGGATGGGTGCCACATCTTCCACCCTTCAGTGTTAGCACCCCTCCTCCTTCTGTTTCTGCTTGCTAGCTTTTATTTAAAGAAGATGGTAAGTGAGATACCGGGGCGTCGCTTTGCTCTCTGTCTTTCTTTCTGACACCAGCTGCTGCTGCACAGTTTATGATGCTAGCTGAGAGAAAATGTGGAGGGAGGTAAGAAAAAAAAAAAATCCCTCCCACTTTCTCTGGTGGTATGTAAAGATTCCACAGGCGGCCTCCAGAGCCCTTTCCCTCCCCCAGCCTGAGATCCCATCAACCTTCAGCAACCCCTGAAAAGGGAGAGGGGAAGCAGCGGAGGTAAAGGAACTAAGATCTGAGGCTTAGAGGAGGAAGGCGCATATTAAATACCATCCTTACCCCCTGACTTCAGTGTGTGAATCTGTTTACCTGGATATAAAAACATGCTGCAGGGTTTTTTTTAAAGATAAAAAATGTACGTGTCAATTTCTTTCATGTTAATGCAATTCCACAGCGGCAGAGCTGCTTAAAAGTACATTCTGATCTAATGAAACATCTCCAAATGCTGAGATACAGGCAGCAACATCAAGAAAAAGATGAGCAAAATATGGTTTTCTGTGCATCTCTGACCATTTCAGCTGCTCAGACACAAGTCCATTTCCACTATAATTACATCTTGGAGGAGATTATAATACCTCTTAATGGGAGAGCCATTGCAATGGTCAAGTTGTAATGTGATTGTCTACCCATGATTGACACTGGGTTCAAATCTTTCTTTAAATGGTCTTATTTCATTACCCACTAATGTATCCTTTACTCAGTGAACTGGTGTAGAAAGAAGTCAGGGGAGATGAAGAAGGGATGGTTCAAGATGAGCTGCTATCTCAAATTTCCCATTTCAAGGGTTATTTTTTCTGGTGGGAAAAAAAAGGTCATTTTTAATCAGACGATCAGTCAGCATCTGGCTGCAGCTGAAACAGGCTGCCTGAGTCTTTTACGGGGAGTGTTGAGGCACAGAGTTTGTTTAAGCTGTATTTGACTTCCACTAGAATGGAACAAACAGAGCTCTGCCTCCAGCAGCTTTGTCGGGGACAACTCATTCATTTTGCCACAATTGGAAGACTTTCTGAGTGTACTTGCCAGAGTAAACAGCTCACCATAAGGCTGACTGTCTGTCTTTTGGTGTTCGGCTGATCTTTAATATTCTACACACAGTTTGAGCAAGAAACAACATTAAGATTATGTTCAGTTTTCTCTCAAAAAATGGAAAACACAAATGTGTATGGTCAGCTTCTTCAAGGATTAAAAAACAAAGAATGCAGTTAGAAATTCAAAGATGAACAGCTTTATTGAATTTAGGTTAACTCCATGCAAACTGATGCAGCTGGTGCTTTTTTCTTTTTAAGATTGAGAATTACACAATGCGTTGAACATATTCTGCAAATACAGTTCAATGACTGTGCTGTGTGAAAAAATAAACAAATTACTTAGAAACAGTTCCTTGTCCTCTTTCAAGTATTTGCCTAATGGTGGGCAAACACGCTGATGGGAAGCATCTTTACGTCCTTCTCCATCACGTGTCTCTTTAAATGGCTGTTTGTTCTAAGTTGCCAACATGATGATATGAATAAATATTAAATTTACAGGAAGAAAACAAAATTACTAAATGTTGTTTTCATCAAAAGTGAATGTGTGTGATGTGTGAGCAGCTTCCAAAGCAAACTGGAGACAGACGTGAAACTGCACAAACAGCCCAGCTACCAGAGCTTTCCTAGCTATTTGCTCACTGTCACTATCTCAGTGTGTGAGCACGGTCATGCCTGCTTGTTTCTTCTAGAGGAGGCTGGAGGCTCTCTGCAGGGAAAAAGATCATCTTCTCTGATTTTCTCATCCATGCTGACCAAGAGAGCATGGGGGGACAGACAGGCCACTGGTGACCGGATGAAAGCTCGAGGGTTCAGCATCCCCTCATAACTCTGCATATGCAAGCACAGAGGGACAGGCATGAAGCTGGTTTCTGCTTGTAGCCTGTCTTTAAGACGAATGAGGCAGTGGCAATGGGCCTAGGGCCCCTGGGCTCCCTGTAGGTACCTCACTATTAAGGCTGGTAGATTAGCTCTGGATCACAGTTGACATGCCACAACAGAAAGCAATTGGCTGGTAGAGAGTGGAGTGTTCTTCTATGTCCCTCAGTTGAGCGGCCACCATTTGATTCAGTGGAAAAGTGCATAACTATTCTATTCAGCATTATGATGGATATATTTATATGTTTTCATAAAAACAATCTGCTATTTAATAAACAATGCAAATCTAATCATTACATTATATGATGAGGATTTTATCATGTTCAGAAGTCTGGGAGGAGAGCTGATGGTTGGACTACAAGAAATCTGAAGCCAACATCTTGTCCTATTCAAATGAGCTCCCATCCTCTTTTGCAATAAATGTATCTATCAAAACTGATCAGGAAATACTCATGTTAAGTTTTAAGCTTGTCATTTGTGCTGTTTAGTCAATTAGAAGACAATAATAACAGATTGTTTTCCATGTGTTTTACATCATCAGTGAGAGCCTACATTAGCAGCTGCTCAACTGACAGCAGCCCATTTTCACCATGTTCCCTTCACCACCCCCACCTATTACTTCTCCCCTGAAGATATACAGCCGACCATATACATGCCAATGAATCACAGTGCTGCTCTGCACACATCACGTTGTCCTTGGTTAGGTGTTACTTCTCAAGCTCAAGGTCTAACAAAGGGGTAATTATCGCAAGGGGCTGAGACAGGGGAGGATGTCAGAGGATGTTGTGTTAAGCCAAGGTGTGAATGGGGCTCCTTAATTGCCAGACACGTGGTGCACGAACAGTCATTTTTAAAGACAAATGGGCAAGGTCGATGGTCGGGTTTGGAAAAACATAAAAAAAACTGCTTGCAGAGAATGCAGATTTTGATGTTTGGAAATGAAAGAGTGAACAATGAAACAGAAAATTTTCAAATGTTACACTGAAAGTGTCAAATAAATGGTGTGCTGAAAGCACAGGAGAGGATGGAGATTCCTTGTCACAGATCAATAAGTCCTATAGATGCTGCTGTCACAAACCTGGACCTGGTACCAGCTCATGTTAGTCTCCACCCTCCATTTCTGTTTGCCTCCTGTGTGACTAGCCACAGGGCTCACCAAGAGGGGGTAGCGTGAAAGCAAAGAAGCTCAGAGCTAGGACACTAGTGAGCTCCCAGCTGACAGATCTGAGCTTTGATCATGATTACAGATTGTTGTGGTTCAGAGCAGGTGTCTTCCTGACTCAGCAACACCCTGCTGAGAGCCTTTCAATAAGCAGCGGGAAGAATGACTGTTTGAATGCTTTGCCTTCAGTGACAGAAAAACCCCCCAAACCGTTAAGCATCTTTAAACTTGTGATATCTCTCTTCATCTTGTCTTCTTTGAATTGTTGTTTAGTTCAGTCATCTGAAAGAAAAAGGAAGTTAAAAAAAAAAAAAAAAAAACATGGAAGCCTCTTACTAGATTTATTTGCTATTTAGGAAATCATAAATTTTTATGAACCACGCCCTAGTTGGTTAATCCCTTTCATGTTTGCATGTCTTCAATGAAACCACAGAGCGTTTTTTTACTTTGAGCTTTGTAGACTAGCATCACATTGTGATGAAAAGGCACACTGCCTACACAAAAAAATCAATTGTAAAAACTCCAGTTCCTTTTTCATTTGAAGTTTGGAGTGGTGTATGTAATCTAAATGTGTCTCTTCAAACTGAATGTACACCACCGGGGGAAATCTCCATGCACCAGCGGCCAGTAGCCAGCCAACAACTGCCAAACAAAAAGTACTCAGCTCCTCTGAAGTCTGTCTCAGTGAGAAGCACAGACAACAAAGCTGTGGAATGAGCTGTAACCATAGATTTGCCATCTTTCCTTGGCATCTGCTTTCTTTAGGGGGAATGGATAGAAAAGGGGGCAGGGATTGTGAATTTTGCAAGAGCTACATGAAAGCTCCAAACTCATGGAAGTGCAATCCTTTAAAATAATAAGCTGTCAGATTTCCTTAAGAACGTTGACTTTTCATTTCAAACTGTTTGTTTCTACAGTGTTTAATTTATTATTAAAATGCATATTTTAATTCCTGACTTTGGAATAAAAATAGTCATATTAATACTTTACTCACTTGTAAGTATGCTGCAAACTTTAACAGGAGAAAGCACAAAGAAAACTTAATGCTGCTTGAACAGAAGACACGTTTCAGTTAGTTCCTCTTCCTTAAATTTCCAGCAGCGTGTCAAGAAATTCAGAGTTTTTATGTTAAATTGGATATCCAGCACCAAAGCCTTGAAAAGACAGATCTACAGCAGAATGAGCAAATACACAAGGGTCTATACAGTCCAACAACACACACAGTCAAGCCACTCAACTTTCATCATAAGTTGCCCTTGCTGTGCAGTCTCATCTAAAAATTTGTCTAATCATACAGTAAACATTTAGCATTACCTATAATAAAATCACACCCATATCCAGGAGGACATTTCCAGCAAACATCAGCAGCAAAGCTTCACTGCTTGTCTGACAATCAAAGTAACGTCTAACTCATCTCAGCTGCATCTGAAAGCAGATGCTAAATTATTGCAGAGCTCCAGACACAATGGAGGCAGGAGAACATGATGCTGAGATAATAATGGACATTTAGTCTCCAAAACTCAGCAGGGTGTGACTTGGCCTCTTTGTACAGCACATAGCTGCTGCTGCTTTTTATTGACATTTTGAGCAAGCAGCTGGAGTCAGTTTACCAGATGTCTCTCAGAATAACCTTGACGTCAGTTGCTGTGTATGGGTAATATTCAGTGAAAACTACAAAGTGACTGATGTCTAACTTTCCTACTTCTATTATAGCATCACTGCCATCTCACTCTGGTGAGTTTGTGCAGTTAAAGGGCAGAAAAAAAGCAATATTTCTAAACCAGTTAACTGTGAGACTATAGATATCGAGCAGGCAATCAAAATAGTTCAACCTACACTTTGTCCACTTTGCTCTGTGACTGACAGTCTGCACAGTGTTATCAGTACGACTGAGCAGCGGTGACTTCTCTGCCTCTATTATCTCCTTTTTTGCACATGACGAGCTATTCGGCATCCGTCATGAGTGAGGCTGAGTGCTCAAACCCACACTCTGGCCGGCCGCCTACTCTCTGTGGTTATCTTCAAATGTCAGGTGGTGAAGCGCATCACGGTCAGTCAGAAACATGTTGAGCAGAACGGCTTTGGGGGATTTCACATCCTGATCCAGCAGCTCTCACAGAGATTCAGCAATGTTAGGAAAAATAACACTGACTTCTAACCTGTTATCCCTTTGTTGGAGCCGTTCAGTCAGTTACAGATTCAGTGGATTGTTGTTATGACAAGAAAATCAGCTGAATCTGCTTTTATGTGTGCAATTTCTCCCCGAAATAATCGCTTCAAATGTGTGGTTTATGAATGAACCAAATTCAATTTAAGATGCTAGTCTAACAATTTCCTCATGAAAGCCATGTCTTTGCTTTTGCAGCATTTACAGGTTTCTCAGAGAGGCAGGAAGCAGAAGAAGGAGTTGCCTTGGAGGTGGAATTTAAACAACAGACTGGCATTAGAGTATCACTATCAGGACAGTCATGACACTGACACATTCAGTAATGATCCAGTCTTAGCTGGCGGTGCAGAACATAAAGAGATGTGAGTGATATCACGGGGAGTGAAGTGATATGGTTTAGCTCCCAAGGGCTTGGCTCCACATATAATCACTCTATAATTGGAAATCCTACTTTCTGCTCCAGCTTAACAGGTGACACCTTTGGTTTTGGTTGTCTCTGTTAAAAGTCTTCAGCTTTCTCTCCAATTTGCCCTTGTGGTTGCCAGTTGAGCTCGACAAGACACCAGTGTGTGGACTCCATGAAAGGGTTCATGTGTTTCATTTAAAAAAAAAAATCAATATTTTGTGCAGCTGATCCTAGAACAGCTCAGACATTACCAGAAAGAAAGAAATTTGTTCCTATTTTCACTTTTGAATGGATTTAGATTACTTCATTTTGTGAGGCTTTATTCAAAATGAAAGCCACAACACAGAGCAGACAGATGACGGCGGTCAGTGTTTACATTATCTTGGAGCTATTCAGTGAAGATTGGTGTTTTCATTATGTTGGTGAGACTATAAAGGGAGAAAATAACTTATATTCAATCATTTCGATCCATCCGAACCATCTCCCGCAAGAGGCAACAACTTATGAGCCATCTCGAGCAATAGCTGGAATGTGTGATTAAAAAGCCCTGAGTTCAGCCTCAGCATGAATTTAAATCACGCCCAGGAAAACTTCCTGCAATATTTTGATGTAACCAGGACCAAACTGCAATGGCTGTGGGGGAACCTACAATGTCAAGCCTTTGAGCACAACACCAGGGGGAATCACAATGAGTCCAAACCCAGAAACAGAGCAGAGAGCAAAGTCATTCTTTTGTATCAAAGAGTGCCTTTGTTCCCATATTCCCTCTGGACACTCTCAGCTTTCACTTTTTACTTCGTCTTTTTTTTTTCATGTGGCATTTTGTTTCTGTTCAGCTCAAGCAAAAAAAAAAAAAAAATCCAGCATATACACAAGTGAAACAAGAGGTAAGTGAACACTCAATAGAGAAAATGTGAGTAATGGTAGTAAAGAACATGAAATGGCAGGGGTGGAGCAGGAAAAGACTGTTCTCTGTTTTTAAAACAGGTGACTAAAGTGATAAGATATCACCACTGACATCCGTATCTGTCACCAACCGGTCAGCTATTTGTATACTGCCTCTCAAACGTTAGCCTCTAATATCATTTTACTTACAATAATGATGGTTTCTGTGTGATATTTTCTATAATTGTTCCAACAGAGTTGGTTTTCCACAGCAGTCTCTTATATGGCCACTAGATCTTGTTGATCTTCAAAAGTACATACAAATATGGATATAGCAGTCCTTTGTCCTGTTTATAGTCTTGTCTAACTCTCACTGAGAAGAAGCTTACTTTGTACATTCCAGAAACCTTGAGTTATGCTTACACAAGACTGTATTTGGGCCTGTGTGCCTCAAAATACAAGCAGCCACTAAGTCATATGGTAAACTGGAGGAGCATCCCATCTTTGGGCCTCTTTTGCAGCTTTTTTGTCCGTTAGTTCACCAGGATACATGTTTGACTTGTAGCTCTGCTGTATTGGGTCTTGCTTCTGAATCATTTTACCTCTGCCAAGGAGGAGGTCATGCATTTGGCTGAGTTGGTTTGTCTGGCTGCTAGAAAACATAAGTCTAAAAGTTATGGACGAATTTTGCTTTTTTGAAAAAAAGAACAAGAGATTAGATTTTGAGGAAGATCTGGCTCACTACCTTGATCCAGGAATTTCTTAAAGGATTCTTTACTACAGGGAGATGGGGTTAATTTTGCCAATAACATTTCTAACTCAAAAATAATGCCTACAAAGATTGGCAAAATAAATAAATAATAATAATACAGTGGCTTGGAGTGCTTCTAGTCTCTTATGAATTCACTTACAGGCCAGTCAACATGGTATCGTTCAACTGCCGAGGCTTGAAAACAGTCTGCCCAAAGGAGGGTAAAAATAAACCTTAAGACCTGAACTGACTATCAACAGAATAGCAGAATAGGCAACTTGCAGCTTGACCTGTTTATCTCAAGCCAAAGACCCCAAACCACCACAAGACTCCAGGAATTTCTCAGAATGTTGATCTTCTCTGCCGTCTCTTCTCTAGGTCTGCACCCCCTGCTGCTGTGGAAACCAGATCCTATGGGAAAAGCCCACCCAACTGCTGCTGACCAGATGGAATGAGAGCCTGGGAAGTAAAGCAAAACTAACTTCCACCCAAACACTAAAAACTCCCCATCTACAGCCATGAGCCAAGAAATGATGATTGCTCTCCAGCTCGGGCCAGTCTTGCAGAAACTGATGCAAACTTATTTTTCCTGAGACATAATTTCATGCAGCACATTTGCAGGGTTGTCACTTCATGATAATGATGAGACTGACATTTTACTTATTACTACGCCAAGGTGCCTTTGGTAGTTTTTTCTGCAAGACTTCAAAAACACCCACAATGCAAATTTCCCTCTTTTAGAATCATTCTTATTTGTATTGATCATTACATGCACGACCACTCAGTCTCTAGGGGGAGCTGTCACTTTTAATTTACATTAGATGAATTTGTTATGAAAAAAATATTTAACTCTGTTATCATTCAAATCACAAAATAAATATAGACGTGAGTATGTTTATTTAAAAACCTCTAGTTTTAAAATTGCAGTTGGGTTGGGTGTTGGGCACCAGAATATATTTACTCTAAATTCCCAACATTCCTTGAGGCAGACAGGAAAGGCAGACGCAAGCCTCAGCAGAGAAGCCATTAATACAGTTAGCCACATGTAGACTTATCTATAAGGACTCTTGAAAACACAAGCAGATAAAAGGAGCGACAAATTCACACTTGAAAAGAGTACATGGATGGAGTACATAATACTACCATTACTAGGTCATCAAGCTGGCACAATGTCTCTGGACAAGTGACCCACATCCACTTCTGATCTGATCTTCAGCTGTTTTACGCCCTCCTCACCTGTTCCTGATGTCTAGCAGAATGCCAGCAAGCATCTGAGTGACCTCTCCTGTAGTTGTAAACTGATCTAACTCTCCCTGAGACAGTGGCAACTCACACATTACCATGAGAGCTCTGACTCTCCGTGCGGCTCTTAATGCTATTCTTGGCCTTTCAGGAACAAGATGGAGGAGATTCTTGGCCATCGTGAGCAAAACTTACTGAGACATTAACAACTTTTTGTGCTGCTGCTTTAGAGATGAATGTTTGCAACAAAAAGTGTGTTTATGAAAGCAGACTTAAGACAGAAAATAACTTAGAATTCTTCTGCAAAAATAGATTTCTCTCTATTCTGTGCTACCCTTTTAGTTGTGGATCTGCCGCCATACATCCAGACCAGATTCTATTTTCTCACTGCCTTGCTATCTGACCTACCAGAGGGCAGCACAAAGGAAGTATTGACCCCACATTCCCCTCTCTAGAAAGAACTGGATAATTAACTGTAGTGTCAAAGGCATGGTGCCTCTGAGACTGTAAAACAAGGTATGAATACTGAGCAAACTACTTTATCCCACAGGATTCTGAGTCAATCGTTAGTTACACATTTATTCAGCCAACTTGTGGCCTTTGACTTCCAAAGAGATATCTAACAGGTCAAATGTGGGCTTCTCCATTATTCTCTTTATCACTCATTGGACACAACATGTGGTGATACAGGTATCTTTTCTTTTCTTTGTGCTCTCTATTTGCGGTTCTGTTGAAAGGAGTTTGTTCTTGTACCTGTATGTGACTAAAGTATTAGTCACTGTAGGTCCAGACTCAAGCAGTAACATTAAACATGCCCTCCACAGTGTGTGTCACCTGTGTTATAGAGGACTGGAGCCTCCAGCATCTGTTAAGCATCTGTCTGGGTGGTGATTCATCCATTCGCACATATTCACAGTTTTAGGTGCAGATGACATGATATGTGTTAACAACTACTTTCATTTCTGCTGCGCTCTTTCTGTCAAAGTCAAGCAGGAAACCGCAAATTAGTTTTTTTTTTTCCTTTTCATAACTACAACTTACAAATAATAAAAATAAAAAAAGCATATGTGAGTTAGATCCCTATGACTGGTGCTGTTGCTATTATAGTACACTACTATGGCTCTAACTAAGACACTGGTTGGATTTCCATTAATTCTTTTAATAACTTTTCTTAATTTGGCAAAACTTTATTACATGCAGTGCTTCAGTTTAGCCTGCAAACTAATGGCATTTCCATCAATTTAATTTTTATGTTGTTTTTAGTGCAAATAAGTCAGAACTGCATCTCAGCTGGGCTAAAACAGCCTGCCAAACTCAGATGATTCAAGAGAAGAAATGCTTCTCTGAAGGGGGCAAAGTCATATTAATTAACTTAATGTTCAGTCTATAACATGTCTAAAAAAATCTCATTTTTCTAAAGGCTACATCAAATTGCTTATTTTGTCCAACTAACAGACTAAAACCCAAAGATGTTTAATCAGAAATGAAAAGGAAACAGATCTTTCAGGAACACAGCTATTCTGCTTGTTAAATTTATTTTAAAATAAAACTAAAATTGCTGCTGAATTCATTTTTTATACACTAACAAGTCATTTAATCATTTAATGGTTTAATAACAACAAAATTAATTTCTTAAACTCAGTAATTCCTTTAACTGAGAGCTCCCCGTTTCATGTTCTCTGTTTTTACAGCTGCATGAATGCCAGACCCGACTGCAGACACACCAAACACGTTTTCCTCAACAGTTTTGTTTTCCTGATAAAAAAACAATCTGACATGCTGCACGTTTGCTGCTTTACCAGCAAAAACAATGAATAACAGAGGGGTAGACTGAAACAACCCTTCTGTCTATCCTTTGGTTCCCCCGACTTCCTGTTTGACAAAACTAAATCCCTGTTGATGCTGGGCTTTCCGCCCTTTTCTCTCTCTTACTGTCACTCTCTCTTTTTTCTTTCTTTCTTTTTTTTTTTTTTTTTTTACATCTCCTCCCAAATCCCAAGTCTGTTCTTCGGGTTACTATAGGTCCTGGCCTCATCTAATTTTTTTCTGCTTGCAACATACTGCCATGAGCACTGGGAGGTGGAGGAGAGGGACAGAGATGGAGGAAAAGAGTAAATGGAGAAAAATGGGTGGAGAGAAATCTTAAGATAAAACAAACCTGAAGAAATAAAAAAGAGTTAAAAACAAAGGAGAAAATGAAAAAGGTTCATCCAGAGTAAGAGTGAAGATTGACTCAAGCACAGAGAAGAAAAGGCTGCTTCTAGCCACAGGCTACGTTTCACAGCTCTTTGACTCCAAACACCCTTGTGGTCATGTCAGCGGGGGTTTGAGGGAACTGTACTTTGAGAAAAAAAATGGCTGCTGGGCTGAATGCGCGCATTACAGTGTAGAGTGGTCTGTACTTTAGGTGATCAATCAACCCAGAGGAAGAGACATCCACTTTATAACCATTAGAGACCGGAAACATAAGCAATGAAGAGCAAGAGAGTGTTCCAAACACCATTACACAAGCCTCTTGTCCACAGTGAAAAGTCCTGGTTTCCTTCTCTTAAACATATGGGCTGCTGCAATCTCATTAGTTTTATGCAATACCTACATGACAGATGAGACAGTGCAGTTAATCATCATCCTGGCAAACTGGCAAGCACATGAGGAGGAAGGAATACAGATAAGTTTTGGACATAAAAAGGATAACGTGACATGTCAGGAAATATTTACCCACTGTCTCAGAAATGTCTTGGGATACAACACCATTAAACATTGAATGTCAGGAGACACTGTTCCAGACAGAAAGATGAGCTCTTCATCCTCAAGCCTTTCACATATGGATGCGATTTTATTTTGTTGTACCTCTTGAAAATAAGTGCTGCTGTTGAGAGGGGAGTGGAAGCACACATTCTGGAACTGGGCGGGATCCAGCTGGCAAAAGCTCACAAAGCCGACACAAGGACAAAGCTCCTAGCTGTGCTGGTATGACTGAAACAGGACAACACAAGACTGTGCCAAATAGCCCCCTGGCAACATTATGGATGTCATAAACCCCACCCTTCTGTAATTTATATGCATGTCTTTATATATTTATCATTCATGTTCATGCCCTTGATATACCCTTTGAGCCACAGAGGTGGTGCTGACAGATGCGGTGAAGTTAATTTCATCTGGCCTCAGCAGCACATGACTGGAGTGCTGCGTTACATGTTGCGTGTGAAAGGTCACCTCTGTGGAAACAGAAGAGCTACTTAAGGAAGTTGTAGATTTAAAATGGTGTCAAACTTAAGTGCAACAGAGAGTAATTCACTTACATCTTCCAAGCGGCTTCCTATTGTTCATTTGCTGACAAACCACACCGGCGAGGTCAAACGGGTAGCTGGCAGAGGGGTGTAAACACAGCCAATCAACCAGAAAACGAAATGGAGAAGCTTTCCCAGAAGAAATCACAGCCAATTATTTGATATTTCAGATCGACTGCAGCTTCAGTGGAGGCTGTGTGGGAAGTATTCAACCAAAGCTGCCAACACATCTGTGCAAACTGTGGAGGTATGAACCAAAATGTCACATTGTGCCCCCAAAAAAACATCCTCTACACCAGCATAGCATGGTTTCAATCAACTTCTACAAAATTCTCTTTTTATTTTCAATCAGGGAAAACTTCAGACTTTATTTAGTTCAACTTTGGAAAGATCAAAAAAAGTAAGCCAAAACTTTGCAAGTGGTCAAAGATAAATGCATGCTTCATAAATTATAAGTTTGTCATTTCACTCTGAAAAAGCTTGCAGGGGAGACGAGTTGCTTGAGGAAGCCCACATTTTTCTGATCTCATTTCATCAAAGAACTGTCAGCGCTCTTGTCTAATGTTTAATGAAATAGACATTAAACGCATCTAATCAATAATTAATGCTCATCCAGTAGTGATGGCATTGGATTTTCCTTTACAAACTGTGAAGAGTTCTCTGTACTTCAACAGTCTCAGACAAAATTAGATTACCAAGTTCCTGCTGACCTTATTGTGGTTATATATACATTTTAAAAAAAGCTGTGTTGGGATATTTCAAACATGTCTTACATCCCTGGGGGGACTAAACACCTCTGCCCCTCTGAAACACTGAAACAGCAGCAGCTCATAAGAAGTCCTCTGCGTGTACCGCACATACTGTCCCAACAAACTCCCAGAAAAAGGCCGAGTGCAGCCATCATGCATCATTGTGTTAGTCTTGTTATTTTAACCTTCAGTTTTGAGGAGTCAGCAGTTCAAAATGTTTTCAATAAAATATATCTTACACCCTGCAGCTCAGAGCAGCCATATCGCCTGACATTTTTATCAAGAGCTAAAATGATTTCAGCCACGGTGACATTCTCTGCAGGTCAAAACAATATTTTCAGAGATTTCAGGCATGTTTCGGAATGATGTTTTATCCCTGCTTCTCTTAATGTGACCAGTAATGTTCAACTGACCTTTTTTTTTTTTTGGAAGGGAAGGGGGTATCAACACACTTTGATTGACTGTTTCTAAAGGCCAACGGCTTTCTGTGACAAACTCGATCCTCATCTGCAATTCATGATTATTACACCAACAACAACAAACTACTACACCAACTCTTTCTCTGAATTCCAACATGTTTAGGTTCATTTATTATTCGTGACAAAGGCATTTCTGAAATGCTGCTGTGCTTTCGCTTGTGAAAACAGATTCTTTTGCCTTAATTGTTCCCATAAACGAACACTAATAAGTCCTTTGTTATTTTTGCAAACAGCGTGCCAAAATTTCATATCAGGTGTGATGAAAAATGGGTCATACTTCTCTCCTGTTGGCGTTTTTATATTATTTTCCTGCCAATTTCAAAGTGGTTTTGAGATTTCATTTTTAAGCTATCCCTTGGTTTGGCATGTAGTTATATCACAAGTCTCCAGCGTTAATCCCTTAAAGCCAGTCACACAGTGAGTGAATTAAGACTGTCTCGGTCAAGGTTTTGAGATCTGAGACAAAACCTCGATGTCACAGCCAATTCAGAGCACATGGTGGTCACAGAAATCTCCACGTTCCACCAGTTCTGAGAGGTGACCTCGACTTTTGTAACTGTAAGTTTTCAACTCAAATTTTGGTAAAACAAAAATAATAAAAATAAAGCAGTTCTGAATGTAAATGAACAGAAAAAGGAATGGGGGGAAAAATCCAGCAGAAAAGGAAGAAACTTGATGGTATTTTCTTATATTCATGATTAAATGTACACAACAATAGCACCAAATAATTGTCCACTTACAGTTTCCTTAACCCTTTGAGCCTCTGCTCAAAAACTGCATAGCCATAATTCAATTAATTTATCTCTGCAACTTTAGCATCTATTTGAAGACTTTTGGAGTCATAGCAAAGAGAAGGCTTGTGAGATTATCAGTATATGGGTTACTGGCGAAGAATAAATTAAGATGGCACAGAACTAATGGAAAAGGTTTCAGGCTTGTCTAAAAACAACAAAACCTTTCAGGATGTAAATGAGTATACCATGGGGATGATGCAACTGTATTTCTACCTCTCCATCAAATCATAGTACAATGTGTAACCATCTGCAAAGGCCAACTCTGATAAAGTGAGGCAAAACAAAACGAGGAAAGTTTTCGAACAAACAATTCTCGCGGGGTCTCCAACATAGACATTTAGGCACAGTTTAGCAACATGTATTGTCAAGGACCTCCAATTGTGGGACCTCAGGATTGGAAAGGTTAAGGGGCATTCATAATACCTCTCCTGATTATCCATAAACACATCTAATAACTTTCACGAAATACAGTACATGGCCCTTATTGTCTCTTTCTAAGGACAAAGTTTCTACAAAGTCTAGCAGCTGTCCTCCAACTGATTTTCTCATCTTCATCACAGTGACTTATTTTTGTGAGATAATCCTGTAGTTTTTCCAAACCCCCCTTAAATCAGATGTTATATGAGTCCATGTCTATCAGAGCTACTCTATGTCTGTGCGAGACATTAGAAGCTGATGTAGCATCAGGCTTCCAGTACAAGTCCCAACATTTAATTATTCATATCCAATCACAGAACCTGTCAGAATAACACCCAGCATAATGATGTCTAAGAGTAAAATGTCAAAATAACAACTCATACGTGGACACAAATGTATAATTCAAAGGGAGGTTGTTGTGCCTGCCGAGGAGAAAAACGTTTAGGAAAAAAAAAAAAAAAAAAAAAAAAAACAAACGTACACAGATTGTCTAAATGGTTCAATAGTTTTCTTCCTGCTGTGTGTAATTCTGCTTGAAGCATCCACAGAGACAATACCAACCTCTGCAGGAGGGGTGAGAGACAAAATCCCTAACAACCAAATCCAAGTCAAGAATCTTTAAATGTCCAAACCGCTCATTTGTGCCACAGTTGTTTTAGTGTTTGCATGGTTGCATAACTAAAACAAGAAACTACAACAAAGGTAGCTGTTTAATAGGGGAGGCATAAAGCTCTTTTTATTTATGAGCCAGAACAATTTCAAACTGCTGGAGCAGAGTTGCCTTTAGTGAGCTGGGAAGAAAACAGTGACAAACAACAACAAATAGTTACTGTGAAAGGTTTTTGTGTAGCGGCTGGAGCTAATGAGATAAAGCACTGATAAGTTCTTTCACCTCTAATCTGTTTCATGGGAGTGAAATAAATTACTATAATACGTGAAGCTGATATATTTCATTTGTGGCAGACCACAGGGTCTGCCCTCTCTGGCAAAATGCTCTTCATTAAAGGTCTACAACAAGATCAGAGAAAACATGAGAGGAGCATGCAACTAGCATCAGACAGTAAAGCACGAGGCTCACTTCACTGTTGCTGTTCATCACATTTACCTCCCCTCCCTCTTCCTGCTAATGGCTGAGATTTAATAACACTTCTCAGCCCCCATTCCAGCCGTTTCCCTGCAGATCTTTTTTCTCCGCCAGATTCTCATTTGATAAGAAGCGAATATCAAATGCCTCAATCATCAGGTGCATTTTTGTCCCCTCCCTAAACTTCCCCCGCCTGCCTGCCTGGATATTTTCACACTCTTTATAAGTAACTGAAGACAATACATGCCACAGCCCTCTGAGCTTCTCAGTTGTGTCACTTCCAATTAGCCCTTCTGAGACATCTCTGCCCTTTGGCTCACCAGCATTTGAGATGAAAAGATCTGAGCGGCGTCTCTTGTATTGTACGCTGCCTTTCTTCACTCTCCCACCATGTAAATTCATGCATGTCTGGATTTGTGAGTCTGCAAAAGGAGAAATCGCGAGAAAGACAGGCAGGAATTTCTTTAATCCTATAACCAAAAATAGCAACGTGCTGTAACACAGCATTGATGTGGTAGCTGTGAGCTTAAATGGAGCTTTCCATATATAAAAGTGTAGATTTCTCAGGAAACCCAACCAATCTTTACCTTTTTCATCCTCCGTATTAAACATCATTAATACTGCTGTTCCTGAGAAGCTTAGCTTTTTAGAATTAGGACATTGAGTGTTACGGTGGTCCTGCATAGATTTATCCTTCTTGAAAACCTGGAAGCTCTGGAAAATCTGCTTGCAACCTGCTATTCTGTCACATCACTTTTAAAATCCAAACTGAAGTGTGAAGAGCGAATTTGGTGAGCCACAGAATGTGAGCAAACATTTTTTTTGGAGTAAATGAGAGGGCTGGACTGCCGCAGCTTCTTAAACTGGGGCAAAGAAATTTGCAGCTTCATTGGAAGCCTTCCTTCAGACCTCATGTCCCAGGAGTGCACATGTGCAAAAAAACAACAAAAAAAAAAACAGTACGCATAAACAAAGCTGCTGCTGAGCTGAACTGAGTCTATTTACTGCAATTAAACAAACAAACAAAAAGATACTTTCTGCAGCGTGGACAAGATTTTGCTTTTGCAAAGAGGATCAGTGTGGGTTTCTTTTTAACTCCAAGGGCTGGAATCTGTATCAAGCACAGAGCTCAGGATTTGAGCTCTGATGATTTTCCATGACTTCACTTAAATACATCCAAAAGAGATGAATTATTGCCAAATGTCCACTGCATATGGGCAACAATTGGTCAGTTTAAAACAAAGGAAAGCATTATAAAACTCAGCCTTGTTTAAAAGAGGCTTTTTTTTCTCCATAAATTAAATGTTCCACCATATTTACAAGATGAAAACACATTCCAAGCCTTGGCAAAAAAAAAACAAAAAAACAAAAACAAAAGCCAAACACAGACAAGAGCATCAACACAGTCAGCACAAAATGTTGCAAACAAAAACCGAACTTAGTGTGAAATTAAGAATCCAAAGCAATGTGCAACCACGAGTGTTGCTTTAAAACTTAAAATAATAATGTAAAAAGATTCAACTTCAGGATGAACATCTTAATGAGAGACTTTTCATTTCCTGTGCAGGAGAGTGGTCTGAGGAAACCACAGCTTTTCTGGGCAGACAGCAGGACCGTTGGCCAAGAAAAGTACCATGATATTTGTGCTTCTTTCTTTCCACACCAACAGGATTTTGTTTCTGTTTTTCTTTTTTCAATGAGAAGTTAATTACTATCATTAAACCCTTCATAATCTATATGATCATATCTACCTCACAATTTAGAAAGAATTTGCACATGTTTAATAAAAAGCAACTCGTGATGAGGAAGCTATCTGGCTGCTAAAAAAAAAAACAAATAATAGAAAAGTAACCCAGCATCCATACTGGCTGTGAGGTACAAACACAAACTAAACATCACTCTGCTCACCTCCAACAAACTGGATGCCACCGGCCACGCGACCAATTGTACGTGAGATGAGGTCAGAGATGCAGCAGCCCATGAGAGCTGTAAGCGCCACCAGCAGGAGGAGGCCACATCCCACACCTGTCACCACTGTGCAGATCCTCCACTCCAGACTTGGGATGCCATGGAAGGAGGCGTAGCGACCACACTGCTCCAGCATCACTGTGATCTGCTTCTCCTCATCCCTCACTGGGTAAGAGCAACGTCGAAATGTGCCAAAGGATACTGGCTTGTCCATCTGCGTTCCCAGCAGCCAGTAGGGCATGAAGAAACCAACGCAGGAGGCAGCAGCAGAGAGCAGGGACAACAGGGCCCAGATAACACCCGTACATGTCAGACTAGACCCCATCGTAAACAGTCTGCAAATGGTTGACACAGTCACTGAAGGGACAGCAGTTAGATGAGCAGTTGCTATGTTGCTGGAAGCCTAGCAGTGAGCATTTAGCACTTGCAGTCTTCACCTTCTCAGCGACTTCATGTCCCTGTGATGAGAAATACAAACAACCAGATTGAGCAGTGACATAACAATCAGCTGTGCAAGCAAGCTGCAGGCTTTTGAAAGGACAAGAAAATCAGATAAGTAAAAAATTATAAATTAGTTCCTCTGTTATTAAACATGCATAATTAACCCAATGAATGACATAAAGTAGGAAAGATGAAATTTCTCCTTTTTTGAGCGATTTAACAAAAGACTAAACAAAGATGGACAAGATCAAATAATTACACAAAACAGATTAAATATAATTGTGATTTGAGTAATAGTCAACAAAACGTGGTCATGATCATAGACCAGTAAATAGTCTGAGCAAATCAAGTTTGATGAGTTGTATGCATCTATTTTCTCTGCCTCTTACCATGTTATTTCATGTTTTCATCTTTGAAAGCAAAGATAGAATGATAATAAATTATAATAAAAATAATAAAGACCTCATATAGATAATCTAAAAGGTAATCCATAAGTGGAACATCGAAATTGAGCACAGTTGCTGAGAATTTGGCTTTAATTGGAAAATAATCTATAACAATCAACAAAACCTGCAAATATGTTCATTAAATAAACTTTAAAATTACATAACACACACATGACATAGCAAAACTTCAAGCAATGCAGTTTAATACTTGTTAATTAACAACGAACCAAAAAGAATGTCAGCACCAACATGTAGCTGAGGTAACATAGTTCAGTCCCTGCAGGAGCTGCCACTTCTGCAGAAACATGCAGTGATCTCTCGTTAGGGGTGACCTCAAGGAACACTATCCTATCGCAGTGCCAACACTGTCGGAATGGAAATAATGAAAACGTGGAAGAAACAGGAGGAATCTTACATGCTGGAAGACTTCCGATATAAGGTGCGCTCGTTGTACAACGAGAGGTCGTTCCCATCTGCGGACTCCAGCTGTGTCGGGTCTCCAAGCAAACTTTTCTCCAGTCGAGGAAGAGAGGAAAGAGATGAGATCGAGTTAAGACTGTAAATCCAGAAAAGTGACAGCAGTATCCGCACACGAATAAATTTCTCCTCATCAATGTATTTAATCGAGCGATCATCAATTACTCATTCCTGCGTGGTGCAGAGAGGAGCTTCGCTCACTGACCGGACTCCCGATCTCACATTCCTGCTCAGAGGAGGGGAGGGAGGCGGGGAGGAGGCGAGCCCGTGAAGCACTGCTGGGAGGTGACCATCAATCACACAAATCCCCACCCAGGGGCTGGACTCTCCGCTCATATCATTCCTGCGTGTACGTGGTGCATTCATGGACATCTCCAAATCCAATAATATCTTTAGAGTTGGTGTTTCCATAAAGCGTTTCACGATTATATATATATATATATAAAAAATCATTTTACCGTGCCAACGACAACGAGGAGGTGGACACAAATTTAAATACCTCAACTATCATGTCAGTATTGTATAGAAGCATCGCTTGCCGCCAACTGATGTTTAGGTTTTTCAGAAACTGATTTAATTTTTAATTTAATTTTAGGTGGTGATTCAAATAGAATTTATTTTTTGCTTTTTTATTGTTTGTGTTGTGTGATTTTTTGGTCTATGTTTGCATTCTTGTCATTTGAAGACATTTAAATATGGTTATACATTAATTTGTGCAATCACAGAAGAATTATGTTAATAACATTTGAACGCACTATTATCAAATATCCTGGAAAATTCATAAACATAATTTCTGACGTACGTTTTCAGTAGCAGCTGGTGTAATTACATCTAATTAAGACAATGGCAGTGTGAGAACATCTTTAATGATCTTTTTGTTACTATGTTTTTCAGAATAAGTATATATTATGTAATGACTCCATAGAAATTATATAGAAATAAAAAAGTATGTAATGTAATATATATAGGCTTAATAAACAGTCAGTTGTAGTCTCTTCCTTTTCAACAAACACTGAAAAATTATTCAAATAAGTACAGCGGAACATTGTATCGCCTTCCTACACTCCGAACGGACTTAATTTCGAACGGACCAAAATATCATCCGGAGAGTTGACGTGGACGTTTATGTGCAAAATGGCCAATTCTAAGGTAGAAATTTCAACCGATAGTTCCAACGTATCACCGAATATAAATGTGCCGTCACAGCCCAACAACCCACTCTCCAGGAAGCTTAACAAAATATTGGAAACGAGACTTGACAATGACAAGGTAAGATGCTAATCGCTAACAGCGGCGATACTTGCAAGCTTTCGCATTTGAGTGGTGTCATCAGTTTTATTCTTGTAACTTCCCCCCCGAATAATAATTTGAAGCTAAGAATGAAGGTTCGATTGCTCGGCAAAACACAAACATTACAAACGAATCTTTTCTTTAAGTGTAAAAATGAAGGTCACTAAAAGATGTCTCGTTTTCTCCTTCTAGGAGATGCTGGAGGCGCTTAAGGCGCTTTCAGTCTTCTTCACTGAGAACAGTTTGCGGACCAGAAGAAATCTTCGTGGTGATATAGAGAGACGAAGTCTGACTATCAATGAAGAATTTGCACGAATATTCAAAGAAGTTAAAGAGGTAGCACAGTTTTTTCATAGAATCGAAGTTTAATTCCCAGAGAGAAGACTAAGATCTGTCGCAGTATAACCACGCAAAACCTTAAATTGAAATGTCTAAGGCAGATTCAACTGTAAGGATGTCAGTCCTGTGTTTTATTAACATTAACATAAACATATTTCCATTTAACATCAATACTTAAGAACAGATGATGTTGTGAAGAACATAACCTGTGTCTAGTCAGTCTCCTAATATCTCTTCAACAATAAATCCCAGCTACTTCTAGATACTTTCTAGCAGCAATTTATCCTTTCATATAACTTTTTTGTCTTTAAGTTATAAATTACTGTTCAAAGATACTAACTATGAATTCTTGTCTCATTCTCAGGAGCTTGAAAGTGTTCATGAGGATGTCCAGGCCATGAGCACATGTTGTGAAGAAATGACCAACAGATTGAAGGTAGTTTAATCAAAATATTAAACAGAGGATAATTTGTTTATTTAGGCTTGATGTTAACACTAGTTTACAAGAGTGATTTTTTTTTTATTTTGTTAAATGAATTCTTTGAAACTACCTTTTAAAAGCATGCCAACCTTTCAACAGGCTGCAAAAGAGCAAACACAGGACCTCATTGTAAAAACCAACAAGCTGCAGGGAGAAAAGTGAGTAGATTTTAAAGGTGGTTAAGAAACATCTTAATCTGTGTATGTGTGTGTTTGTGTGTGCTATTCCTGTATCTACTGCATGTAAATTTGAAACAAATGAGAAAACGTTGTGTAGAATTGTTTGTGTGTGTGTGTAAGGGGGGGGGGGGGGGGGGGGGGGGGGTAATCCAGTTGCCTTTGCACATTTACTGTATGTCTACAGATTATAATAATTAGGAGGCTCGAATATTTATTATCTTCATAAGATAATATTCACACAATAAGGGTGGACTTGCAGTTATATGAATCATAAACATAGAAAATATCAAATCTAGTATGTTCTTCTGTAATCCAAAATATTTCAATATTTACAATAAGTGTGCACAGTTAATTTGGCTCAATTCTAACTATTATATTGCATTATTTAAAATACATTAAACTGCAAAATATACATATGTTTTTGCTCTTTATAGAATATGATAAACATCATGTTGGGTATTATGTACTGAAGTTAAAACCAGATGTTTAATCTCTATAAAAGATACATTTGTATGTGAAAGGGCTATATTTACACACAAAGGAAAACATTTTCCCATTGGAAATAACAGATTTTTTTTTCTACAGTAATTTTGTTGTCCAATTAGTATTGACCAATCACATTTGAGCAGAATTTTAGAGGGCAAAAGCTGCAGTACATATTAAACAAAAGGTAATCCTGATACCACTGAACACCTTTTTATTAATTTTTAGACTTTTATCAGCTTTTTAATCATTTTAATCTATATTAATATGCCTGGATGTTTGTTATCTGTATAGCTATTGGGTAAAACTGAAATCTTGATACACTGATTGGAATTAGTTTTTAAGTGTTTACTCCTACATTTAGGCTGTGATGAAATGGCAGGGCGCACATTTTACATTTAAAACTGACATTTCAGAATACCGGGGACACCCTCAAAGTAGAATAGGAAGTTTAAAATTCAAATTGATGTGACCAAATACAGAGAAATATCAAACCATTATTTTATCCCTCATCTGCTCTGAAGAAACCTGTAGCATCTGACAGTGATGGACGTCATTGTCGGTTCAAACCAAGACACCATTTTTCTGTCATTTCCACAGAGTTTACTCCTTTTCTGTTCAGGCAGTTTTTCAGAAAAATGGGGCTCAGCAGCAGGAATAACACAACCCACTTAACACGTTTTATTTTACACTTTTTCTTTGGCAATACACATCTACATGAATATGTACCAAGGTTTTGTTTTGCACATTTATTTTCTCACATTCATCCTAAGGGATTACCCATTCCCTAGCCCCACTTAATTGTGCAAAAATATATTAGAAATTATTTAAAATGTTTTCACAAATAAATATGACTGATTATTTGAAGTTCAAATATTAACCCTTTTTACACAGTGCTTGCAAAAGAATCTTCATAAAGTCATGGCTGGTCTGATGTGGTAATTCGTACAGACCAAAGCAAGTCTGGGGCAAATCAGGAGGGGCTGGCGAGCACAATTAGATTTTTTTTTTTTTTTTTTTTTATATATAAACATGAGGAAAGAAGAATAATTCATGGGAATAACAGTAGAACAAACCTCATTTCCAGAAAAGTTTGGAAGTCTTTTTTTAAATGCAATTAAACTAAAATCTTCTTTTGTTCATTTGTTTGAACTTTTGTTCAACAAACACAAATTAAATCATTTTTATTGTCTTCAGTGACCAATACTGTTGTATTTAGAATATAAAAAACAATCTAGAATTTGCATTTTGGAAAACTTCCTGAATTTTTACAGGAATGTGGTTCGTACAGTACAGTGACACATATTAAGGGAGGGAAACCATAATAATAAATAAGACATTATTTCATTTATTTGTCATTATCTTTGTCCTTCTCTGTATTGTTTTGAGCCCAAACTATTATTATTATTATTAGAAAGCAACTTATTGGTGTCTTTTGTCTTTTGTGTATTTTATTGTGTGCACTGAAATTTGGTGGCAGCATATTTTAAGACTAATTAAATACATAGAGTATATTCTCCTCATTAAATGAGTGAGTGTATAGACAAGGAATGTGTCTTTGGTCATAGACGTATTTATAGACGGGTTTTGGTTGAATATCTTGCAGTAGATGTAATCTGTGTGTCAGTAATATATGAATTTGGCCATTTAGTTCAGGAATCAGATTAATCTTGGTGCTCATGTTTCATTTGCTTCATCAAAATGTGTCTCGCACTGCTCCAGGTAGAACAGATTTCCTTCATTTCTTTCAGAGCTGTCCAATCATAGTCTATCTAATACTGATAATGTTCTGCTGAAGTAAGATTAGATCAGTGTGAGGTCAACTGTTTCATCACTCTAACTGGTGGTCGGACTATCTACTTACATCTTCAAGAATTTCTCTCCTTGGCAATAAAGAATTTATAAAGTTCCAGATAAATTTGCTTTTGCACATTGTCACACGATGCTATGCTGTTGGGCGCGCTGACAGCTATATGACAATAAAACACCCGCTCCTCTCCGGTGGGAATTGAGGTGAAATGGTGTTCATTAGCATTTGTGGCAGATGGGATTTCAGCTCTCGGTGACCTTGCGTGTTGTGTTGGTGGCAGGAACACTGGTCGGGATGATGTAGATTTGTGGCAAAAGACATTAAAGATGTCCTAGTGTAATTTATGCCTCTCTGGCCCACCATCAGCACCTCTTTTACAAAGAGGTGACACAAGTGGAAGCATGAGATGAGTTCTGAGTCTGAGATCAGTGAAAGACTGCACTGGGGATAAAGCCGCCGTTGAGCACATGTAGGCAATGAATAAAGACTGTATCACTTTGTGTCAGGCGTCTTGTTGAGGCAGGCAGAGGTTTGACATGAATGTCCTTCTGAGCAGTCCCCAGCCTTGTCTTTTTCTTTGCATAGTGCTCCCATTGGGACCTGCTGTCCGTCTGTGTGACATTTTCATGCGCAGAACCACAGTGACCTCACAGCCAGATTGAATCGTTTCTGCACGCCAGGCTCTGACCTTGTCTTGAGTAATTTTGTCTCAGAAGAGCTGCCAGAAGTGTGCAGTCAAGCTGTCCTCCTTCAGCCACCCAGCAGTCAGACCCCCTGCACTTCCTTACCTTAGTCCTTTTCATCAGATCTTTTTTAGGTCATACAAACATCTCCAGTCCCAAACCGTTGCTCTTTTTTTGTGTCTGTACGGTTGACACCTATTATAGCTATGCTGCATTTGTGCTTATAGGGCAACTCTGCTGGGAAAGTACAGTCATTTTCAAAGTTCTGCTGATGTTCCTGATTTGTACCTGGCAGAGAAGGCCTATCCTTAACTGTTTGCTGTCTCATCTGTCTCTGCCACTGTATCATTTGTCAGCTCTAATGAAACGGAAAGTAACTGTAGATTGCTTACATTGTGGATCAGTCAGACGCCCTGTGTTTGTTCGCTGACTTTCAGTTATGAAGCTCTTTTGTTTTGGTCATATCCTGCTTAAAGATGCTGTCATCAAGAGCACAAAATAGGCATTGTGTGTTGTTCCATACTGAAAGACAATTCTGCTCACCTGTCCTGCATCATGTTGAGCAAGTTGAGACATCTCACCAGCAGATGTTTCTGTTGACTTGGTGACCTCATGCTCAGAGCTAGAGGCTATACACTCTTGTGTCACGGGTGGCAGCGTGGCCCTGACCAAGGCTGCCACCGCAGGTTCCTTTTGAATCGGGGGGAGCAGAGTTAACAAAAAAAAGCCACAATAAAAAGGAAAAAAAGGTATTAAAACAGTTTATTAAGATAAAAAAAAGGTACGCCATCTCTCAGACTCAAATGTTCACTTCTTGGGCCTTCAGGTACTCAGAGTGTCCTGGCTGGCAGCGTTCTGGGCGGAATCTTGCTGGCATTCCTCTTTGTCCACTCACCTCTTCTTCTTGTAGGGCCTAGCCCACCAACGACCTGGGAAGAAAAGGGGACACGCACAGCAGTCCTCGGTTTCTCTGGGGGATACCCCCACCCTTCTCCGCCTCGCCCTACAATCGCTACCTCGCTTCAGGCCAGGACACAAGACATGGAGATGTACTCACACTCTTCCCGGGCCGACACTGTATTCCTGCGGCCCGGGGCTGAGTAGCTGCACCGTGGGTTCTGGCGTCTGCTGTTGCTCTCTTCCAAGCGTCCGCTGCCCTTCCCCTAGAGGTCCTGCGGCACCTCCATTCTCGGCCTCCTCCACTTTTGTGGTCTGCCTGGCCGCCCACCTTGCGGCCTCCGACGCTGGCTCCCGATCTTGGTCATCCATCGTCCCCAGTCGTCTCCTCTCCATCACTTCCGCCTCCTTGCGGACCCGGCCGCTTCGCGGCCTCGTCCGCTGCCTCAATCCAGCCCCGCTCCTCTCTCTGAGTCAGTCTCTCTCTGTCCTCTCTCCCACTACGGGCTCCGCCTAAATCCTCTGAGAGCTGCCCACACCTGTCTCTTGTTGGGCTAATTAAAAGGGCTGATTGGCTTCCAGAGGGTGACACAAAAACCCAAGGTCTCAAACCAGTAAAACATGCAGTAAAAAACAATAAATTAAATTAAAACATGCGGTTAAAGAAAATAATTAAAACATATCTTAATAAGAGTAAATCATGCACCCTCCTTGGCCCCGTCACACTTGCACTAATTCTCCAACTATTACCAAACCACTCATGCAGATACAGATCAAGATCTAGTTGCCTGCATGTAACCACAGCTAATGTTTATCTGTGCTTGGCTCGTGGCACATCTCATGTTCCACTTCAATTCCTCCAACATGCAATGAATTATCATACGTTTGGCCTAATGTGTTATTGGGACTAATTATTTTTTTCCTGAAACAGCACATGCTCTCAGTTTGGCTCCTGTATAGGTCGTTATTATGTGAAGAAGGCTGAAACCCCACAGTGATAAGTCTGTGACAGCAGAGTGTAAATGACAACCTGTGTAAAATGACACTTGAGCATTATCAAAGCCCAGCTTGGTGATAATGAGGAAATGGCAGTAAGGATTCCTTTGCATTTTCTGATGGAACTGCATGTGCTCTTTGATCATCAGCGCATAGCTAACAGCTTTGCGAATGCCAGATATCCATGCAGTTCTTTAAAAAGCTCCTTGATAGATTATAATGGAGAAAAGACCCACATGGTTTACAACTTGTTAGTTTATTGGACATTTGCTTGTCACACAGAGCAGTTCACCATTCCTTCATTATGGTTTAGTGGCTGATAGATGGAACTCTCTGATCAAGCTCTCACAGACTGTACTATCAGCTCAGCTGTGAGTTAATTAAGCAGCCACTGTAATTTCAGCCCCCATTTGACTGTTTTTATGAGCTTGGACTGTGTAATACATCAAACAGTTCCTGTGTTTGACCTGGGAAAATCCATCGAGAAATCTGAGCCTACACAGACACAGTGTGACTTATCATCCCATCATGTAGCTGTGATCTAAATTAATATTGCACTTGTTGGAGAAAGTTCAAGAAAAGCTTGTTGACCTAATTTTCTTTGAACCTCTGGAACATAAACTCCATGTACTACTTACAGTATGACGTTACAGATTCAAGCATGTTGCTTCTCTCTGGCATCCAGTGATTGCAGCCTGGGAAAGAATGTGTCATGTCCTGACAGTGCTGCACAACATTATCCCTCTGTTCCACTGTTCCTGTGCTCTTGCTTGTTCTGTAAGCGACCTCCCACAGTTTCCTCACCTCCAGCACTGTGAGCAGCCTGTCTCTTTGTTATGATTTACATCCTTGAGGAACTGGTTTGTCAGTCTTTGCCCTGGATGTTAGAAATAAGGGTTTTCTTCTAGAAATACATCTTTAAGTTTGACACACAAGTTGCTGGAGTCCCAGATCTATAGAATTCAGTTAGCCCATAAACAAAAAACTAAGCTGGTAACAAGTGCCTGTTTAAAATGAAAATAAGCTATTTTTTATGTTTCTGCTTCTTCTCTTTAGAAGATTACAACTAAAGAACTTTTCGTGCTGAATATCTCATGTTAATATCACTGTTTCTGACAAGAGAAGAGATTACTGAATTAGATTTTTCTGGAAGCTTTTGGCAGAAATGTGCATGCTAGTGAGGAAATTGCTGCTCTGGGTCTGACAGCTGTAGTTTCCCACTGTACTAGATTTACAGATTTATTCTTCATGCATTGTGTGAAGTGAGCATGTTCACATGGAAGTTGGTTCACTAATTTATGCGTCCATCTATTTAATTATTACCTCATTGGTATAGATTATTTTAGTATACATCATTGTAATTGTGATGGGGTCTCATGTTTTTGTGCCTTTGATTTCAATTTTCCCAATAGCATGATGTTTTCTCTCTGTCACCGATCAATTCTAATTCAGTTTTCCCCTCTCTGTTTTAGAGATTTTGTTTTTTTTCTAATGTGTAGAGCAGTGATGTATATTTCAAATGCAATATATATAACTGTGTCATGGTACATTACCCTAATACAGTACTGTAATTACAGATATCTGTAACAGGCCAAGCAGCAACTTTTTACAATCTCAGGCTGCAGGGTTGTTGTGTGTCTATAGAGTTGATATTATTGATGTTAATGGCTCTTTTTGCTGTTTATATAATCTGGCTGAAATGAAGTCAGCTGTTAGAGTATACCAGCCAGGTCTGTCTGTGTTTTGCAACAAGATATCGACACAAGAAATCACAAATGGCAAAGCAGTCTAGAGGTCGTCTGTGTGTGTGAGGCTTGATGAGTTGTACAGAGGAAGAGTGAATCATAGATTCCTGCAACAGTTTTACAACCCTTTACTTTTAGCTGGCTGAGCACGCCTTATTGCCACGTGACAAACAAAGGTCAGATAATCACCAGGTTATTCTGCTCGACCAAAATAACCCGGTGAGTTACTGCTTATGACTCTTTTCACAGAGAAGGAGGGGATATGGAGGGGATGATTTTGGGTGGAAGGATGGGAACAGAGGGAGGACCTGCTGTTGTTATGCTGGCCTGCGACAGAGTTCCCTGTTGGACTGGGGTGGTTGCCATGGCTGCTATTGTATTGAGACTCATCCCAACACGATAGAAGTCGTTCTGCTGTTGTTGAAAGTGACAAAATCTTGACAGCATCTGGCTCTGCTGTTTTTTTTTCTCCCTTACCTCCCTCTGATATTTATTTTCTTCCTCATTTGACCACTTATGCAGATTCTAACTAATGCACATGATATCTTCAGCGTGTTCCACCCTGTTGTCTCAATCTCATTTCACTATGAGCAAAGTGTATGCATGTTTGTATGTGTGTGCAGGCTGTGATTGCCACCTGCTGGAGACCTTTGAACATTACATATTGTTGATAACGTCAAATGAAAGCTTGTAGCTCTGTTGCTGTTTCCCATTTTTTTAATTAAATATGGTCAGTAAAAAGAAAATGAGGAAAATACAGATTGAAAAAATACTTTTAAGGAATAAAAACTCACAAAAGCTTTGAAGAGTTACAAAAGTCACAATGACAAGTAACTTCCCGTCTTTTAAAATTACAGCATTTCTTTGTTTCCTTTTTAGTCATCGACTTGAGGTGAGAGCTCGGGTTGCTCAAGCTTTCCTTGCCAAGTTCCAGCTCTCTAATGAGGAGATGGCCACGCTACGAGGTGCTCGTGATGCACAAATTACTGAGGTAATCTCTAATATCATATACACTAATGAATGAAATCATGTTAACAGTGTTTCTATTGGCGCCCGCAGCTTGTAAGGAAGTATAAGGTGCAGACTGTTACCTCCGCCTGTAGCTGCTAGGCTTTGTCCTCAGTCTGACAGCGTGCTGTACAACATGTAATATGTTATACTGTTCTAAAATTATAGCAGTGATTGAAATGTTTTATGAAGGCTTCTTACTAATGACAAATGGCATAGTAAGCTGTCAACTTCATGATCCCAAAAACTCTGACTAGAACTGAAAAAGACCAAAACGTTTACTACCCAGATCCAAACTAGACCCGTCATTTAAAGTCAGGAACTGGGCTTATGTAGGACTGAGACCTTGACCTGGACTTCAACCCAATGAGAAAATCTGTGAGAGCTGCTAAAGGAAAACTTTGTTTGCCAGATGTTTTTGCTAGAAGCCATTTCCTCCTCTTGTCTGACTTTGATGCATACAATCGATGCTCCACTTCATTAAAGCAGATAAATTGTATCCAGGTTTTTTGGCTGCTCTTGTCTTTTTTTTTTTTTTTTGTTATTATTATTATTGAAGCAGCCTGACTAATTTTCCATTTACTCAAGCTTGTAACTACACATCCTGTCATAGTGACAAATAACAAATGCGTCTGATTAGGTATCAGCTGTTTTGTTATATGCAGCATAACAGAGATGACTGGCTGCATTTGTTATTTATAACAAATGATAGCACCAGGGGCCTATTCAGATATCCTGGATTAGCTGGGTTCATCGAATCCAAACAAGAACAGCCAGGGGAAACCAGTCCTGAGTCAGTGCGCGCTCACGGCTTCCTCAACAGACCTTTGCCATCTCTCACAGAATCACTGATCTACCATGGCAACGAGGGCGTCGTACTTATGTCCTTCAGACAAGGAAATCCTCCTAGAAGCACATGGAGAAATCGAGGACCAGATAAAAAGACGGGAAACGCCACTGTGGTTATAAAACAAAGACATAACGTGTAGCAAAGCATTGACGAGTGCACAAATAGTCACTCACTGCTCCGCTGAAACAGTTACAATCCAAATAGTTAACATCTTCGAAAACCTAGTTGTACTCTAATTGTGAATCTTTGTAAATGGATTGCAGGTGTGAGTGAAATGATGTAAATGTGTGTGTGAGTTAAGCCAGAATGACCATGATATCTGGGCTTATTTCCTTATCTTGGTTTTCTGCAGGCCCCGTGACTGCTAATTTGCTGTCATGCAAACTCAGATAACAGTCTGGAGCAGAATAACTTTAAAAAAAGTGACAACCATCCTAATCTGCATTTCACCATCACAGCTCAATGTCCTTGGGTTTTCCAATGTTTTACATATTAAACAGACCAGGAGGACAGTTGTATGGGTGTATGTATTTGCATTGGGTTTGGTGGATCTGTGGACCCCTTATTAGCTTCAAATTAAAGTTAATGTTCATACATGTATTATCACATGATCTGATGTTGATATTCTTTAGCCAAAGATGGGAAAAGAGTCTACTGAATTCTGTAAATTCTGCTGCTCATAATCCTTGTAATTGGTATGTTATTAAATTTCCCAGGATTTTTTCAAAGTTCTCAGCCGGGTGAAGCACATTCATGAGGATGTGAAAATCCTCCTGCGAACAAACCAGCAAACTGCAGGGTAAGGTTCATATCTGACTACATATCACTGCTCCATTAGCAACAAAACTAGACGTGCCTCTTTATAATATTGACATAATTTACAGCATTTATTGGTGGCCAAAAATGATCCAGGTTTGGATCATTATCAGATTCTGCTGTGTTGTGCTACCAGTCATGAGCGTATAATGTGTGTTTTCTGCATGTGTCTTCTCCAGGTTAGAGATCATGGAGCAGATGGCAGTGTTACAGGAGACCTCATATGAGCAACTGTACCGCTGGGCTCAGAGTGAGTACCACACAGAGTTAAATCACAATTGGATTTACAACTCACTGTGGGTCTTCTCGTACAAGGAAAGAGCATATTGTCAATATGGTGAAGAGTAAATCTCCCTTATTAGGGCTATGTTCTTTTTTGGGCCTTTGATGATGTTTTATGTATTAAATTGTTGGTCTTTTATTCAAAAAGAAAACTTTGCTCTTTCAGGCAGGAGTAATTGCGTGTAAAGGACTCATTTAAATCCTCATATGACTCATACCCTCTGTCTGATGTTGCCAGAAGAATGCCAACAAAACAAAATTTCCCCAGCTTAACCATGTGTTGAAATCAAAATGGAAATAAACAGTTTAGATCACAAAAACCTCCTACTGGTAATTATACTGTAACAAAATATAGAGCACTTACTAAATGGAGCAGCTGTGGCTCAGGAGATGGAGTAGTCCTCCACCAATCGAAAGGATGGGGGTTTAATCTCCATCTCCATCGGCCCACGTGTCGGTAAATGTTCAGTGTGGCTTGTGCTATTAAGTACTTTGAGTGATCAACGGGACTATAAAATTGCTTTCTATATATACAGTTAATCTGATAAATGATAACATTTGTTTTGCTGATGGAAAAACGCTGTACTGTCGGTCATAATGTTTCTTTGTATGTTGTATCAGTTAGTGTGTTTTGACAAATGAAGAGACATCTTTGTAGAAGACATTTACTTGTATTCCTGGCTTGTAGTGAGCTTAACAACAGCAGAGTGTGTTTACTCATTTTTACCGTTGTCTGAAAGATTGGCCGTTGTTGTTTGTTTTGTAAGAAGCACAAGAAAACTCAGAGACTTCTTAGTGAAAGTTTATGAGAACTTCTGTTTAAAAAGTATTCTTGCTGCTTTATTTGTCACCACCATGGCTGTCATAGTCCAAAGCATTAAGCATCAATGAGTTTAGCATAAAGCTAATGCAAGGCAAGTTTATTTGTAAAGCACATTTCATGTGCAAGACAATTCAAAGTGATTTACATAAAACATTAAAAGCATCACAGATGGTGCAAAGAAAGCACTTACATTTTAATCAATTAAATTACATTAAAAGCAATTTAAGTAAAAAAAAAAAAAAAAAAGGTGCAGGTTTTATGTATAGGCACATGAGAAAATAAATGCTTTTAACCTGCATTTTAAAATGTCTATATTTGGTGAAAGTTTAATCTGCACTGGCAGTTTGTACCACGTGTTTGCAGCATAACAGCTAAATGCTGCTTCTCCGTGTTTAGTCTGGACTCTGGTCTGGACTAGCTGACCTGTAGCTCTGCTAGGTTTATATTCTCTGAAAATATCACAGATGTATTCTGGGCTTAAACCATTCTGGGATTTGTAAACGATCACAAGGGTTTTAAAATCTGTTCTGTGACTGACTGAAAGCCAGTGTAAAGATTTTATAACTGGTGTGATGTGTTCAGATCTCTTAGTCCTGATTAAAACTCTAGCAGCAACGTTTTAGATGAACTGCAGATGTTTAATGCTCTTTTTAGGAAGTCCTGTTAAAAGACCATTACAGTTATCCAGCCTACTGGAGATGAATGTATGGATGAGTTTCGCTTGGTCTTTCTGGGAGACTAAACTTTTAATTCTATTGATGATAAAACAAGCAGCTGTTAGAAAGATGATGTTTCCATAGCACAGATTTCTTGTGCTTCTTTCCTTTTTCTCCACATAGATGAATGCAGAGGATTGACTCAGGAGACGTGTGATATCAGCCCTGTGTTGACTCAAGCCATGGAGGCCTTACAGGACCGACCAGTTCTTTACAAGTAACAAACTAATGCTCAGTATAAAAATACTGTATAATCTGTTCACTGTCTTATATCTTACAGATTGACTGAATTGATTGAATTTGAATTTATTCAATTTATGATTTTGAAGCTCAGTGTTTCACTGCAGCCGTATTCTTTGGCGATTTCCAATCCTCACTGTTGGACTTTTTAAAGAGAGAAGCAAGTTTCTCGGTTATAAAACAAGAGCACAAACAGCCAGGTGCATAAAAAGAACAAAAAATGTTCCCATCATGCAGCCAGCAAAAGAGGAAATTGAAGATCTGCTAAAAGAGAAAAGAAAATTAAGTCTTAATACTTTTGATCATCCAGAAATATAACGATCTATGCTTATAATTTTCCATTATATCCTGTCTATATAGTATAGATTGTAAAATGTATCATTTGCATACATTAATACACATTTTTCCACTCAGATTTTCATTTCAAAGAATATAATTGAATTGATTAATCTTAAACTTGTAATTTAAAGGATTTTATATTGCCTCATGTCACTCGGTGCCTGCAAAAATCAATATAACACTACTTTAAAATGCTGCTAAAATGGAGATTTTAATAAAACGTGAGCTTTAAAATTTTAAATTATCTAATTAAGTCCCTGTTTTTAAATTGTATATTTTCATATTGTGATGCACTACCATCATATCCCATTGAGCCTGAAAAATCTGCAATAAGGACCATTATATATTTATTTATTTGCCAAATTGCCAGTAGACCTGGTACGCTGAAACTAACTGGTGATTTCAGCACAGACAGAAGCTACAATAATAGTCAATGTAGCATCCTGTATGCTCAGACTCAGCATCACCTCATTAGTACATAAAACACCCAAGGCAGTGTCTAGTAGCCACGGATAGTGTGTCTTTTGAATCCATACACTTTGAACACACTCTCCCTTGAAACCTCTGCTACTTTATGTTGTGTTCATGCTCTGCCTAAGATCAGTGTGTTGAAATGCAGAAGCTAATGCCTGTTGGTGGCACTGACTGAAAGAGGAAATGCACAAATAGAGATAAACTCAATTCTAATAACAATGTATGCTAACACATGGACAGTTCTTGTACAGGAGAAGGAAAGTTGTTATACAGAGCAAGTTCTTGCAGTTTACTAAATTTATCCTTTAAAAAAAATATCACACGTTAATGTTTTCATGGCCAGGCCTCCTTCTGTCTGCTTTGTGTTTTTGGAAATGCACCTGCCTCTGTGCCAGCTCAGTATCCAAGGTCATACACTGGCTGGGTATGTTGAGGCTGGATACCCACGTTCTTGGAGTCTGAATTCAACAATATCTTTTGTTTAGTCTGTTGCAGAGCTCGTCACCGCCAAGTCATCAGAAAAGCTTCAAACTCATTCCTGTTGGAAAAACTAGCTACATTGTTGATCTTAGAAACTGACCACAGCACACATTGTGTACAACAAAACGGAGGTTTCTGTCTGTTTCACATGATTAACAGTTGAATATGGACATTTTTTTCTTCTTCTTTTGTTTGTTTAGGTACACCCTGGATGAGTTTGGGACTGCACGCAGGTGTGCTGTGGTACGAGGCTTCATTGATGCTCTGACCCGAGGTGGCCCAGCAGGAACTCCTCGCCCAATAGAGATGCATTCACATGACCCTATGAGGTACAATGCAAGCTATATTTTAATGTTTATTTAGAAAATATTTCTGAAAAATAAATTCATAAATGGTGAATTTTAGGGAAACAAATGTATTTAGAAAGACGTATACCAGCTTTCTGGTTATAAAAGGATTCAAATGAACCCAGATCATGATTTACCCTACCTAACCAAATAGTTTTTGTGTCTAAACTTAATTAAAATGGAGCTGAAAACTAAAAACTATGAATCAGTTGAAGACTCATCTCCTCCAAATATCTCCTCTCCTCTGCATGGATGCTGGTCCAAACTTCTGAGACACTTTGGATGAAAACATCGAACTAAATGTAAAATGTTTATAAATGATAAGGTAGTACTTTTGGTTTCACACGGGGTTTGTGAAACGCAGTGTTCTTGGGGAAAGTACTGTTTTGGAGCCTTTTCAAAGCCAAAGTCCCTTTTTTTTACTGCCAGTTTTTTTTAAGTCCTCATGCGAGAAAACTGAATGCATTTGCAAAATGGGAGAGAGCTGCACTCTAAGGCTCAAAACTATAAGTATAACTTCACTGACTGGTCTACTTTTATCCACACATTACACTTTATCTTCATAGCTTAGGGAGCAGGAATCTGCAAGGCTCTCTACTTATTCACTATCATATGAAAAACTATTTTTTTTCTGAAAAAGCAGAAGCATGCTTCAGGATCTGAGGCTGAAAGTCATAAGACTGATAACAGTTAAATCACTCTGATCACGAAGCACAGATTCGATTCACGTGCTGTCATTTTAAAATTCAACCAGCAGGTGCTACCGTTTGCACATTTTATTTGATTTATTTAATCATTTTTCAGTTCAGTCTATAGCAACTCAGACAATCAGTCAATGCCAGAAAGACACACAGTTTGAAGCTGTGTGTAATATTGTGTTTTTTTTTGGATACATATGCCAATATTTTAAGCATTAAAAATAATTGGACTATTTTGTAATCCACATGGGTATTTGTTAGGATTTCCTTTAAATAGAACACAGTATCTTGGATAAACTTGGACACAATTTTTTAAAGTACTTGACAGGTTCTGCATCGGTGGACTGTTTAATTAGCGTCCTTTTTGTCTTCACATCATCTTGGACAAAACTGTAAGAATGTTGCATGATCAGCTAAATATGTCTTAGATTACAAAGCATTACTTTACATACATGAACTAGAGGGTCCCTAAACTGTTCTGCAGAAAGTCAAATCACACAAAAACATAAAGTTGCTGGTTTATTCTTATTTTTTACTTAAAATGTACTTTTTGACAAACACAGCCATGCCTTTCTACAAAGTATATCTTATATATCCATGATTGTGTTTGTGAGAATCACTGAAGTATAAATCAATCAGACCAAATTGTTCATTGTTCAGATCAGAGTGTCTGAGTGCGCCTGTGTTTCCCATTTTACCACATCCCCTTCCTCCAGTGCCCAGGAGCCAAATTGGAGATTTTCTCAGAATACCAACCATACATGGAACACAAAATCACCTCCACTTTATACGAGGAATCAACAGTTCCTAGAACATCAGGTTCTTACTCACCTCCCTATGTCCTCACATTCTCAAATATACACACTCACCAAGTTAAACCTCACTGTTTTTTCCACCATTATGTAACAGCAAAAGACATTTATGTGTGATGGGAGTAAAACACAATGAGCCATGCCTAAATGTAGCAGTGACAGTGCCACAGCAAGATGATCCCTCTGCCTGGTTCTACAGTGACGTGCGGTTTAATGCGAGCACTTTTGTGGCTCTTTCAGGTATGTTGGGGACATGCTGGCCTGGCTGCACCAAGCAACCGCCTCAGAGAAGGAACATCTTGAAGCTCTGCTGAAACAAGTCACTATGCAAGGTGTGATAACTTAGCATGGTGTCCAGCTCTTCCATCATCTGGTTCAGGGTCATGCAATGCATTTAATCATCATTTCACCTCTAACTTGGAGGTTATTTGCATTTTAAAGCAGTTTAACTGGTTTTTGTTGCAACATCACTAATTATTGTTGTGTGTGTGTGTTCTTTTTATGTCAGGTGTGGAGGAGAACATGCAAGAAGTGGTGGGACACATCACAGAGGGAGTCTGCAGGCCCCTGAAAGTAGGCAGCTGACCGTTTTAATTCTGTTTAAGTCTGAAGAGCTTACTGTTGATCGCATACTGCATTTTGTCATGCTTTGCTGGTGTACTCACTTGTTATTGATCTGCTCCTTAGGTCCGGATAGAACAAGTCATTGTGGCAGAGCCAGGTGCTGTCCTGCTATACAAGCTGTCCAACCTGCTCAAATTCTACCACCACACAATCAGGTACTTGAGGATGGATGGGCCAAGATTTAAAAAAAAAAAAAAAAAACATGCATGGAATCACTTTTATGCTGACGACTGCCAAATTTATATGCCAATATCTGGGAACAGCCTTTTCCCCCTGACACCCTTACTTGACTGATTGGGCCTGGTTAGCAAAAAATTTCTTAAAACTAAACGCAGGGCTTAAAGTATTCGGGCACCATGCCGGATCTCCGGCTTTTCACTAAGATTCAGGAAAAAAAAAAGAAAAAAAAACTGTTAACTACGGGTATAGTGGGTGAGACTCTGAATTGACTCTGAATTGTAGAAAATGAATTGAACAATGAACAATGTTAAAGTCGGAAATTACACGTATTCATCTTAGAAAATAAGCAGAACTTGCTGCTGCATATGTTTTCAATGTTCAGCAAATAGTGACAATATACCACACTTCGTTTTCTCTGCCGAGTTAACCTGTAGCGTGAAGGTTATCTCCGATTGGTCTTGAACGCAGCATCCAAGCCAATGGTTGTTTCACCGAAATCATATTTTAAAAAAATGGAGAGTAAATTCACGAAGCCAGGGAAAGACGTCCTAATTGACAATGGCCTTAGAACCAAAGGGCGCTGGGCATGGATAGGAGAAGGGGTGGAGACGGCAAGCTTTTTGGGAGCTGGTGCCAGAAACTAAGAGAGCCAGGTAGCCCTACTTGTTTCTGTTTTCTGCTCGAAGAAGGTGGTGTATGCAGCTAGTGGCAAAAAAGTTCCATGACGCCACGAAGGAGACCCCGGCAGCAGTTCGCGCTCTCCAACAAGTCGTGCAAGTACAAGTCGTTTGCCAGGTGTTGTGCTCTAAAGTGAATGTCTGCCAAAAATTGATTATACGGCCGCGGGAGCGCGCGCTGCCTGTTAGCGTCGTTTCACTCAGCTTCTCGCTGTTGTCTGCGGCTCTTCCTCTCGGTGTAAAACCGACATAGTACGCGAATGCAAGTGACAATATGTCTAAATTAACAAAGAAAGTATGATTTTGCAAGTGCTTTAACGGATTTATTAACACTGCAGATGAAGACGTGTTGTAATCAGAAACGATATCCAGGCATGTTGCGGCTTCCCTGTTTATGTTTCATGCGTTTGTCTCATGCTTGTTTATTTAAAGTATGTAAAGTCCAGAAAGTATATGGCTTGTGTGTTGATTTACAAAGTTTAATTTCCACAGATGTTTATGACTTATTTTGAGTACATTTCTTGTTAATAAAATGCAGAATCTACATTAAAGTGGTCTGATATCAATCAAGAGTTATACTGTGCACATTACTGGCCAAGTAGTACCTTACACCCACCTCTTATTCTTTTAAAGTGGAATTTGGCCACAGAATAATCGTTTTAACATATCAATAGCTGATCATGGGCCCTGTAAATGCCAATAAAACAACAAAATGTTGCTTGAAATGGCTACAGTTTGTTCAGGTGAGATATATTTTACAGATGAATGGCCATCAACTTCCTTGCATCCACTAAACAAATTAGGTGGCTCTAACAGCCAATCAGGTTCTACACAATGACTCATTAATTTGACCCAGGTGTGTTGGTACAGGAATACATGGTAAACCTGCTGGATTGCGGCCCTCGTAGGACCAAATTGAGTAGCCCTGCACTAAAACCCTTTAAGGCAGTGCTTCCCAATCCAGGTCCTCGGGACCCCCTGCCCTGCATGTTTTAGATGTAACCCTATTTTAACACCTGAATTAAATGAATGGCTCGTTAACATGATATTGATATGTTAAAACTTTACATACTTTAAATAAACAAGCATGAGACAAATGCATGAAACCTAAACAGTGAAGCAGCAACATGCCTGGATATCGTTTCTGATTACAGCACGTCTTCCTCTGCAGTGTTAAAAAATCCATTAAAGGACTTAAAAAATCATACTTTCTTTGTTTATTTAGACATGTTGCCACTTGTGGTTCAGTGTATTAAACTGGATTTGTTTGTTTTGTATTTTCTATAACCTAATTTGATATTGTTTTGAACAAAAACAATGGAAATGTTGCAATTTAAAATTAAAATGTTACCTAAAGTTCACTGTTACTCTGTAACTGTTTTTTTGTATATATTGCCCTTTACTAAATTAAATGATTGCTAAATGAATAATTTAAATTAATTAGCCTGACTGAGTTTCACATGTCCTTATAACATTATTACCTTTACTTTCTAAAATTAACATTTAAACTGTAGGTCATCTTATGCCCTGCCAAGCACAATGGCAAAAAGTTGTTTGCCTATAGTGTGTATACATCAGATCCACTGCACCTCCGCTCCCCGGAAAAAAGTTCAGGCTTCAGGTTTTTTTTTTTTTTTTTACTTTAAGCCCTGTAAACGACAGAAAGACAGAAATGATCTGTTTGGTAAATCTCTGATTGACCTGGGACCTTTTAATGACTTTATGTGTCCAAAAGTCACCACCATAAACAACGATCTTAAACTTGACAAACAGATAAATGATTTTTTTTAAAATTGTGTTTTTATCATCTTCGTCTTTTATCAAAAGTTAAACCGTTTCTATTTTTTAATCTTTTTGAGAAAATTATGCATGCTTTGATTTCAAGTCGTCTTGACTACTGTAATGCGCTTTATGCTAGCATCAGTCAAAAATCTCCATCCTGGCTGCAATTTGTCCAGAATGCTGCTGTGCGACTTTTAACGGGCCAAAAAACATGATCACATTACACCTTTGCACTGGCTTCCTGTTTATTTTAGGATTCATTTAAAAAAAAATTTATTTGTTTTTAAGGTCTTATATGGACTCACTTCACCTTAAATCACTGACCTCATCAAAATTTATACCCTGGCACAGACTCTGCGGTCCGAGGGCCAGTTTTTACTTGTGGTACCTAGGCCGAAACTTAAAACCAGGGGCGGACAGGGCTTTTTCTGTGCTCGCTCCCAGACTCTGGAACGTCCTGCCCCCCCATGTCAGCACAGCCCACACTGTGGAGTGTTTTAAGTCTCGTCTTAAGACCTACTTTTATTCCTTGGCTTTTAACACTGCATGAGTTGTGTGGTCCTCTGTGTATTTTATTTTTATTTATTTTTTTATTTTATTTTTTTATGAAGTGATTTTAATTTGTTGTAGTATATTGGTTTTATGTGCAGCACTTTGGAAATGTCTTGTTGTGAAATGTGCTATATAAATAAAGTGATTGATTTGATGATCAAACACATCATGGATCATGTAAATCTTTCCTTTCTTATCTCTCTGTTTGATCTTGGTTCAGCTCTATTATTGGAACGAGTGTGGCCTCATTGCTCATGACCATTGAAGAAATGCACCTCCTCAGCAAAAAGATGTTCTTCAACAGTCTGAGCCTTCATGCAAGCAAACTCATGGACAAGGTGCTGTACGAGCAGAGGGGCTTTTTTGTGTGTGTACATTTACTTTTCCAGATGTAAGAAGTTGACTGCTAGAGAAACGAATCTCCTAACTACAAAACAGGATAAAAGAAGAAGCCTTGTTTTTAAAGTAGAGGTGGTTCACAATGTTCTTTCATAAAAATACTTAAATGACAGTGCAGTGAAGTTTAATGTTGCTCCCTGTGGACTGACATTGTGTATTTCAGCTCTAAATCTAAACCCTTAAAGACAACAAGGCTATTTCTGAAACACTTATGCTTGTAAACAGTTTCAGCCTCCTGGCCACAGCAGCAAAATGGTGCTAGCTGCCAAGAAACGCTATACTTGTTACCGTTTAGTTAAATTGGAATCCAAATATACCTCAGCACGGGCGCGAGCTCTTCCATGTTAGACGCTGCCTGTGTCCTGATCAATAGCAGTTACAAGAATTATCCTTGTAGCTTTGTGTTAATCAAATTGGAGACCCTCAGGGCTTTGGTGTCAATTCCACCTAATGCCAGGAACACAGCCTTTTCATAATTTGCTCTATTAGGAGGACAAAGTTGACCATGTCCAATTCTCTATTGTGTGTTCAGACTCCAATGAAATCAGAAGCCTCTTCATTACTAACTGATGCTCAAGAATAACAGCGTATGCTAGTTGTATATTTGTTCAACATGCTGCTTATTTCAATTGTTTATTGCTTTGATGAAGTTGTGAGGACCTTCTTTGTGTGAAGGCTAAAGCCGATGTTCAGCTAACCTTTTAGTGTAACTTTGCTTGTTTGTTCCACCTCTTGTACCTTTTTTTTTTTAATGGTCTTTTGGTTTTGTTTGTCTGGACAGGTGGAGCTGCCACCTGCAGACCTTGGACCTACAGCATCACTCACTCAGACCCTCTCTCTTCTCAGGGAGGTGCTTGCCTCCCATGACTCCTCCGTCGTTCCTCTGGATGCTCGTCAGGCTGACTTTGCTCAGGTAAACATACATTTAGTGAAGGAGGAAAACTGTGAGAATGTTTTTGTTTTTTTTATGTCACTATATTAAACTCAAAATTGAACCTGGTAATGTGTGTGTGTATGTGATGTTTATGGTCATCTGATGGCAGAAATGTGATTGATATTCATGCTGTTTTTGTTTGTGTAGAATGTCATCCAGTTAGATCTTAATGTGTTTTCATTACATTAAATTGAGAATTTTTTATCCTGATGCAGCATGTCACCCTTGTTCCCACTCCACCTTCTTATACTAACACATCACTACAGTAGCTGAAACGGGGCAAAGCACTTAAAGGCTCTAAAGATGGCATCTTAGGCTGGGCTTACACCAGAAGACTTTTAAAAGATTTGCACAAGACTCTGAAAGACTACCAGCTCACATCTAAAGACCAATGTTTAGAGTCTTAAGTCTCAGCCTAGTCTCAGACTGAGATTTGACAAAGACTGTGAATCTATAGGGTCACAAATTACAAGACTGCAACTAGATTCTTTTAGCATTTTTTGTGGCATGTTGGACAGTTGATATGGAACAGGGCTGATCTGCACACAGTAAAGCAAGCAAGGGGAGAGTTTCCCTCCAGGAGGGAATTACACATCATCACTATTAAGTGTGGTTTTACATCTCCACCAGGTGTTACACCGACTCAACAGAATCTGAAGGGATGAATGAGTTTTTATTATCTTATTTGTTAGATCATTATACTGTAACACATAAATGATCCACAGCAGACATCTACTTCTAATAACCACCCGCTCCTCTTTCTGGATGGTCCACCGACGACGTTTCATCACCGCTTCTTGTTCGTCTTTTTTTTCCCCCCCTGTTTTTGCCGGTGGTCTGAATGTCGGGATTCCTGTTTTTGCTTTTGTCAGAGCTCATCTATTGGTTGTTGATCGTGTTTCGTCACTGCGGCTTGCAATAATATCTATCATGTTAGAAATTGTCGCAGATCCAAGACTGGAGAAAGATTGACATTAAACAGGGCAGATTACCAGCTCACACCTAACGACCGAGATGACGGGAGCGCGCTGTGACTCCAGCAAAACTCCTAAGATTTCCTAAAGACTTCCGTTTTTAGTCTGCGACCGTGAAAATCGTTTGGTGTGAGCCCAGCATTAGACGTTCTTCTTACTTGGAAAAGTAAATAGAGGCGTCGGGTTGCAATTTGCAATTTATACCCCTAGATGTCCCTATGTCCTGTACAGTAGACTTTGAATCATAAATTTAGGTTTTTCAGTTCTCATGAACTCATGGCTTAAAGCTTTGACTTACTTTGCCTCTTTCAGGTGCTGTCTTGCATCCTGGATCCCCTCCTGCAGTTGTGCACCGTGTCAGCCAGTAACCTCGGCACAGCTGACATGGCTACCTACATGGTCAACTCACTGTACGTCATGAAGACCACGCTGGCTCTCTTTGAGTTCACCGACAAGAGGCTTGAGATGCTTGAGTTCCAGGTCTGACCCAGCTCTAAACTGTTACTAGCAATTTATAGTAAACCATATTTTTAAATATATATTTTTAACAACTTTTCTTACTTTTTGTTTTTTTGGTCTTTTTCATTTTTTGGTACTTAGATACAGCAACATTAGATTTAATGGGAAAGTGTCTCCAAACTTTTGACTGATGGTGTATATTAATTTAATTTTTTAAGAACAGGGACTTGATAATAATAAATGTAATAATACACCACACTTCGGTAAGAGCTGAGTATTTCAACAAAGAAATATTTATCCAATGTGATGGCTCAGCTACAGTTATTACATTTTCTTTAGATCTATTGTTAATGGAAAATAGTTAATTATTCCTCCCACTTTTATTAAAATCCAGAGCTAAAATCTTTCACAGAAAAGATGTAATTTGCTGTCACATAAAAGAGTGTGCGTCATATATTGTTGTTCATTCTCAAATGCACCATCCATCCCTCTATTTTTAGCACATCTTTTGTAATTGAGCATCACAAGAGCTCTTGTAGAAGTTTTATTATCAATAGCACAGTGATTCTCCATTAACCACAAGTACCATTTGTTCACAATGCAGGCATGGATGCAATTTTAAGCCACTCTCCCAAATTTTTCAGATTGAGGCTCACCTTGATACACTGATCAACGAGCAGGCATCATACGTGCTGACCAGAGCCGGACTGAGTTACATCTACAGCTGTGTGCAGGAGCACGGCACTGAACAGGTGCTAGGTTTTTTAAAATCTCTCTCTCTCTAAAAATATATATATATATATATATATATATATATATATATATATATATATATATATATATATTGCTTTGAAAGTTTTTATAGGCTTTACCATTGCTATGGTTACCGCATGACCTGTGGCTCTGCTGGAACATAATAGCTTTTCTATCAGATTTTCCGATGAGAGAAGAAGAGGAAAAGACTGATTGTGTCATGTTCTATTAAAATATATTGGTTTCTCCAGAAGTGTCTTGTGCAGATAAGAGGGCTGTTGCCCTGGAGCCTTCCTCTCTCTTTGTAACACTCTTTGCCACTGGGCTGACTGAAACCCATAGCTGTGGTTTAGCATGCAAGCCTCAATACCGGGTCATGTCAGGACACACCATACCCTGCTGCTGCTCAACACAAAGCTTCGTTACAAACTCTCGCCCCTCTGCAAACTTTTTCTCTACCTGGGTGGTCTGTCGTGGGTTTTCTTGAAGCTGTCTGTCTCCCTTCACTTGACTAAATCCCAGATGTCAGTGACTTACAAGAACTTCAACATTTATTTTAGACTTTTCAGGTTTTTCTGTCATTTTTCTAATTCATGAAAGAAGTTTGAAACAAAGCAGTGAAACATCTGGTTACTAGCAGATGAGTTTGTGCCTCATAGTATGTTTATTGTATTGCTCATAACCCTATAAAACTTCTCTGGGTGCCTCAGTGTTGCTTTGTACCTTGCACTTTCTTTTATTTGCTGGTTTTAACACTGGCCATTTAGGCATTTAAGCTTGACATAATGCAGCCATGTTGTATGATCAGTGACGGCTAATTGCCTTAAAGGTGCCTGCCAATGTGTACACAAAGTCAAACATGTATTTGCTCTGTCTAGTTAACATCAGGATTTAACAGTGCGTTTCTGTTACTCACAAATCAAAATGCTTGTTAACAAATAATGTTTTATATTTTTTCCCTTATGAGTTGTAAATGTTTATTTTGTCAGTTTATTTTCCTCATTTTTAAATTTACCAACAGATGCAGCATGCAGTGTAGAAAAATAGCATCACAAAATCTTTTCAATGGAGACAGAAATGAACAAAAACTTAATTTTTTGTTCATTTCTTCAGCTTCAGGACTGCCACCTGATGTTTGCTTCTCTTTTCCCAGGGTCCTCTGTCCCTTCTCCCTGGTATGGACAGCTCCTCTGTGAAAGCAGCAATGGCAAGTTACCCTACATCTGTTAATGAAGCAGATACACCTGCTGCTACTTGATCAATGCCCATCTAATTTTATCTATTTCACACAATCTGCAGGTCCAGTTTGATCGCTACTTGTCCTCACCTGACACTCTTGTGATGCCACAGCTCAATTTCCTGCTGAGTGCAGCCATTAAGTGAGTCTTTGTCCATGATGTCTTTCTTTGAGCACATAAGCAAAACCCCCTTTATGCAATATTAAGGTTTTAGTGGAAATGTTTGCTTTCTTGCATAGTGTAATGGCAGAGGGAAGAGCATGTTCAGAGACATTGAAAATGGAACAGGCATATTGGCTTAATAGTGGTCAACATTTATCAGTTTCCCAGATGTAATACAATCATTACCGGATGCTGAACAAAACACTCCACTAAATGCATGAGGAGTTTGGATGGTAAATTGCTTCATCCACCAACACATTGCGAGAATAGTCAGCAGGTCTGCCTGTATTTGTCTTACTGATCAGAAAATGCACATGCTTTTAGCTCAATCCTGCATTTGAGGGCTCTGTCTGAGTTATACTTACTGGGAACAGCAACAGGTTTGAGGAGCACTCTGTACCTCAGGTTAATGTTCTCTAATAATGGACATGGGGGAACTGATGGGCAGGACACCATTAATTAGCTTCTGGTCCATTTCTCACTCGCACTCATTGCCTGAAATTGTTTCTCCTCTCACTCTCACATCTGCTTCTGTTCACCTAGACACACAAAAACACCCAAAAATAGCGTGCAAATTATGGGAATGTGATAGTCAAACTCCCTTCTTTTCACATTTCATGTTAGTTCGGTTGCTGTGGAATAAGGCGCCATACACTGCAGTGAGGTACCGTGCTCTCTGTGGGCCAATTAAAAATATGGATTCTCATGAGCCTAAGAGGGATACAACTGAGGAGCTCCCTCTGTGTCCTTGAGTCCTCTCACTGGATTTTCAGTCCAAGGGCTTTATCCTCTTCTACAAAAATTGTGCTGTTACAGACCAGTAAAAGAAATTAAATGCAATTAGATTACTTAAACTACAGTAACCACATGAAAGATGATAGACACAATTACAAAAAAGTTTTAAGAGTTGCTTTCAAGATCTGGTTTTTATTGGTATATGCAAGAACATACTGCAGCAAAGATAAAAAATTGAATATTGTAATGTTTTAATCATACTAATAGTAATTTCAGCACCCCTGAGCCTGATTCACATCCTCAATTATTTCCTTGTTTCTGAACAGCAAGCTAAAAGTTAGATTCTACAGTTTTAATATTGATGAAATAAACAACCTAGATGAAAGACATGATTATCTCTTCTGAATGCATAATTAGAATAACCCCTGAAATCCAAATAGTTAAATATAAACTTATACTAAACAGATAAATGTTTCCTCAGTTGAGGGATAATCTTTCTATCATTTTGTCGTACTCTGGCGTGGTTTGTCTATTTCTTGTGCCTTTTTTTAAGTTTGTAAAATGTATCCATAGATGGCAGTGTGAACCACACACAGTCACAATGTGGTTGGTGCTGTGGAGGCACACAGTGGTTACCAGAAAAACACATAAAAGTACATTTAGCCTCAGGGCAACTTCTTTCAGCTCAAAAATGAATTCTTCTATTGCTTTAATGTTTAAAAGATCCACTCACTACTTCTGTTTTTTTCAATGAGCACAAGATTTATTTCAGATTTATCTGTTTTTGCAGGGAGCAGATTTTCCGACAGTCAACAGAGCTGGTATGCAGAGCATATGGAGAGGTTTACACGGCTCTGACCAGCCCAGCTAATGCCTACAAAGACCCAGAAAACCTGGTACCCAGATCCCCTCAGCAAGTTCAAACCCTGCTGTCCTGAGACACTTTGATTCCTTGTTGATGTGAGATGCAAAGCGAGGACCTGCAGAGGAAAACCTGCAGGTTATTTAAGGAGATATGTAATTTGTACAGTAAATGTATATAAAAGTAGATGTATAGGCCCAGCTTATGTTGGAAAATGTGTGATGTGGGTCAGTGACCTCAGAGAGACATGTTTGTATATAGTAAAACACCTCCTGTTTGCTAAAAAAACATTTAATGTCGTTTATATGATGCATTTACTTTCACTGGTGCAGGTATTTGTTTTTGTTTTGTGTTTTTTTTCTTTTTTGTCATTTTTAACATTTTTAAATAAAAAACATTACATAAAACAAATGAAAACAGAGAATTATGGGGCTTGTCTTGTTTTCCACACAAAAAAGTGGTTGGGAAAAATTCTGCAGTATTTCCAAAGGGAACCTTGTAGTCTTCAGTACAAACATGTTTGTTTTAATATAAGCCAGTTTGAGCTGTAGGGATAAAATGGAAACTCTTTAACCATCAAAGCTGGCTTTTCAAACGGTGTCTGCCAGCATGAACTAAGTTGTAAAGGCAAGATTATAATGAGACCATGTTATTTTGATTGACCATTTTTAAGCCCAAGTTTTAGCTGAAAAATTGGATGTTTTTCTTCACTACTTGTACAGCATACTCATTTAGAAAGTTTTAACATATGAAAAATTTCTTTAACCACATCCTTTTGCACTCAATAACTGGTTTGGTCCACTCCCAACTGTTGCTGAACCCATACACACCCAAAGCTTTCAGAACAAATGCCTGTCTTGAAGTGTGTCAGCTGGGCTCCAATATGGCACAGCTTTGTAAAGATTAACCTTAATTGAGAACAGACGTATTTTCACAATTAAAAACATGTTATTTTTTTTACCATTTTGGTTTGTTACAAGTGTAGGACATATAAGTGATGCAGGTTGCCCGTTAAAGGGCATAGTTTGGTTTTGTTTGAAGGGATTTGTGTGAAATACTTGTGATTAGCTAATGTCTCTGCTGCAGCCGTTGGCGGTGATCGTGCATTAGTTTGGAGAATCGGGAAAAGATTCCTGACAGCTGAGCTAAGCTGACCACAACTCAGCAGAAGAGCCAAAAAAAAAAGATCCATCCACTCATTTGTTTTCTTGAAGTTGATGGCATTAATAAAATACATAAAATGGCTTTAGTTTCACAAAGTAATCTGTTTTAATTGAGGTCGATCTGGCCCTCTTAGATACATGAAAATTCTTAAAAAGAACCAGTTTCTGAGTTGCTTCCAAATGTTTACGTAGTGCAGCTCATCTCAGTGATTTTCTCTGCCGTGGCCACTTGTGACATTGTGACTTGTACTCTATCACCAAAACACCGGCACCACCCTGATAATATAATCCCCAAAGAAAGAGTGAAACAGTAAAGATAAGTGAATATTGATTCAGTGTGTTGTTGTGGCCTCTGGTCTGAGAGGCAGTGTTTCATTTCTGCTTTCTGACATCAAGGTTCATGGCAGCAGGCCTGATCTTGGCAGCACTGCCAACACTGAGTCCCAGGATTTCCCCAGCTCACCGGATGTTACTCAGATATCGTTGGCCAGGACATTGAGTACTGGGAATAAGTGGAATACCACGAAGTTCAGCATTTGGACGGCGTTGTTAAATCCTTTAAATAGACTAACTATTTTTCCAGTTCTGTTTGGGTTGTTGCTGGACACAAGCTTGAGAGTCTGAGTGTTTTTACTCAGCTGTCTTTGGCAGAAAGTGGGACGATGTTTGAGAGGCAGGATTATTGAATAACGGCACTTGGTGTGCAACAATACAGTCCTCCGCTTACTCAGCTTCACATCAGTTGTGTGTGAATACGTGTGGGCCTGCAAAGGTCAGCATGCGGGAGCCTTTACCTGACTGTTTTAATGGGTCGGCAGATGTGAGAGGTGATGGAGTCACCACTTAGAAGCAGGCAGTAGTAGTGAGCACAGCAGCAAACATTCATCCCATCATCCGCTCCATATGACCACAGTTACCAGGCTTTTGCCTGCTGGAGCATGAAACCAGCAGGAATCTGGGTTAAAGAGTAATAACAGCATTATTGAGTTTTCTTCTTTTTACACTCCAGTGGCTGTTAATGAACGTCAAACCTAAAACTGCAGCTTGAATCTCATCTGATACCTCAACAGAAATTTAGAAAAGAAACTCAGCAACTCAAGAAATCACATCATAGTTCATGTCTTTGCTTAGAAATTTCATGTTTTCACAGAGAAGTGAATCATTGTCTCAGATGTAGTAGCTAGTAGGAGTGAGGGTTTATGCCACAGCTTGGTGACGCCTTATGAGTCCTTATGAAAACTACATTTAGAGTAAAGACGTGAAGCTTCATTTGAATCTGGCTAGCTTTTGTGAGACACATCTAACATTACGATTACAATTTAATTGATAGATAAGCTCCAGTAGCTTTACAAAAAATATTTTGTCACCACTTTTCTAGTGAATCCTCATTTCAGATAAGTTGGCATTTCTTTATAGCTCTAATCTTCTCAAACTGATGACCTCCTCTCAAGGAGGAAGTTGTTAGGAAATCAATTACGAAATAATGGACTTTGTGACACTAAACTTCCAAGTAAGCACCAGTGTGTACGATGTTAATGTATTATCTGTTCTTTATTTCACAAACTGTCCTGTACTTGCATTTTTGAGACAGCCATTCAAGTCCTGCCTGCCAGTTAAACTTTGAGGATGAGCTTTCTGCAGGAGGGGAACTTTTTAACCCCTTAAATCTAATTTAGCAGTTTTTACATGTAAAGCAGTTTTGCTCAATACCTGGAAAAATGCTTTGTTCCCAGAATTCATCATGCCAGCCAAATTTTGTGGTTTGAATTGAGCTTCTCATAACCACTTACAACTCTTATTAGTCACATTTGAATAAAGACACTAGTTATGTAACATCTTCTCCATTGTGCTCAAGCCACTTCAAGTGCAAGGTATGGTTACCAATCTATTCATTAAGCTGAGATAACTCCTGCTTCATTTTAGTACATCTCAATTATATTTGCACATCACTTTTGTTATTCTGAGACGCTACCTCATGTCGATTCCCCCTCTTTTCTGAGCCCATTATGTAATTTGTCTATTAGCACAGGAAGGGGAGCACTGTGAAGTACTGAACTGAAACAGGAGTGCTCAGTAATTAATTTTCTTTTAATTATCTGATGTTCCCATCACCCCAATCAGCATTTCATTCACTCCACACAACATAACGCAGCTCCTGAGACTTCAGAGCTGCCTCTAAAGTCAGTGTACACACTTGTGATTTTGACACATAAAGCAGGGTTATTAATGCATGTCCATCTGGCATTGCTATTGACAGTCCTGCTCCCTGGTTGACCAGATGCATGTCCAGGTGGCCTGATAAACAAAGCATATCAGAGTCGCTAACAGCTCAGTGTTTGGATAGTTGTGGGATGAGAGGAAAGCTTAGATCTGACTGGCTCTCTTTAACCAAAGATTAGCCAATGATAGAGCTGTTTTGCCCTCACACTATCACAAAAATGGCTGGACCCCCTGATGGTGCCCCGGAATGCTTGTACAGTATTGTGTGCGGCTGCAATACTTCATTGTGTAACCTCCCAGCAGAAACATGTTTGCTTTTGCTGGTATGAACACTTTGTACCAAGTGCTGGATTAAACACAAGCCTGTTTGGTGATTTTCTACATTGTTGAAAAATCTCTTTCTATTTTTTTCCCCTCACTAAATTTTTTTGTTTTTATATGAATTTATGACAAAAAATGTTTTATAGATCAACAGTTTCAACACGTGCACACAAATAAATCTGCAAACCTGCAAGACACAGACTTTTTCACATAGAATAGAGAACAAGAACATGTAACACATTTACTATGACTAATGCTTCTGTGAGTAATCCAACATGCTGTCAATCATTACTCACCCAGAGAACACGGTCTTTACTTTCATTGGTCTGCCTGCAGCCATGCTGCGGCCCCCTTCAAAGCATAGTCCTGTGACTGAGTTGTGTGTTTATGTGAGTGTGCTGAAGAGTAAAAAAGACAATAGTTGTATGAAGTGGGGTCAGTCTTGTCACTGAGGTCATGGCTACAGACCCAGTTAGCCCACTTTCATGTGTCCATGCTCAAGGATGGTAAACAAATAGGACTGAGAGCACAAACTCAAGCTGCTTGACACACAGCTGTGTTCTGATGCTAGAGCCCCTGAATGGTGATGCAACCAGAGGAGGCTTAATCCAGTTGCAAGTGGTAATATCCAATCTGGTTGTTCGTGTGGTCACTGAAGCTTGAAACATCTGTATCTTCTGTCTTAATTTATGTCTTTCTAGCAAAAAAAGAAAAAGAAAAACTAACTGATTGCCTTTGTGTTTCTTTTGGTGTGCTGACATTTCTATGAATTAATAGATGAAATCCTTTGGAGTGAGCAGGTGCAAAACCAAGGGGTGGACAGGGGTGGCTATGACTACCACATTCGTAGGCTAGCCTTCCTCTTACGTGGGTCCTTCAGAGACTACTTATGTGCTTAAAGAACCAGGGTTTATCTAGGTACTCCTATTTTATCAATTAATCTGCCATTACTTTGAAAGAGGTTTTCATACCAAATAAAGATACCAAAACCTATTGAGTGTAAAGGAAAAGAACAGTGGAAACATTTTTTAAAAGCATGAAAACCTCTTTCCAGCCCCCCACCACTACCCTCACTACTCTGTCTCCAACTCAAAACACAAACGCATTGTGTTTTGAATTTAAACCAGGAAAAAGAAAAAAAAAAAACCTGAATAGAAAGGGACAACAGAACTGAAGAAATGCTTTCATATTTAGATCATATAAAACTCAGATTTGGTACGAGGGAGAACTAGAGGCAGAATAGAAAAATTGTTTTATTTCTAAACTCCTATTTTGTACCAAAAAACAGAAAAAAGTAAAAATATATTTAATTTACCCTGTACACCAGTAATCAAGTAAAATGTTTAACGTAAAATAAAATAGAGGTGGAAGTAAATAAAAATACATTAATATAGTGTTTCAACTACAGACCAGACAAAAGTACACTAAAAATGCACTTTCAAAATTAAACCCCTTAATGAAGAGATAAATCTTTGAAAGTATTATCTTAATTTGTAACACACTAACACATCATCAACAACGTTAGTATACATGCCAGTTTAAAAATCTAAATTTGACATTTTTGCCACGAGAGAATCTGATTTTGGGTCATGTAGGTGCCTTGTCACCGTGGTGAACCACCACAACTACTTTATCCTCTTATTTATTTTCTGACAGTTTTCCAGCATTACATTTAGAAGACAGATGCAAGATGACAACATTTTATACACCACAAAATTAATTACTAAGTTATCGCATGGGTGTGACTTATGATTACACCAATGTATGCTATCTTGGGGTTCGTGGCCCAAAAAGTTTGCGAACCACTGCCTTACAGCATTAGGTGTGTCCCTGAATTGGGACACCTATTGTTTCTCAAATGTGGGTTACTGTGAGACACTCCAGGGGCTACATAAGAAAATAGAAAAATAATAAAAATTTTTATTTATTTTTTATTGAGATGTGTCAAAAACTGCAAACCACCCAAGGCCCTTTGTTTCTTCTGCAAGGAGAAACTAGCAAACTATATGAAGGCAGCACATCTCCAGGGGCATTTTATGACTAAGCACAGCTGTCATGTTGTTGAGCTATCTAAGTTTTCTTATTTTTAGGTGGAAATTGGTTTCAGGTCGACATAAAACACAAAGGAAAAAGTAACCACCACAGAAAGCCCTGACTCTTCTTCTGCTGTGTCTTTGCTAGTGGCTAAGACTAAAAAATCCATCAACCATCACTGAAGACCTCTACAGTGAAAATATGTTGTGAAAAACTATAATATTTACCTTTATCTGATGACATAGACTGCTGCACGATAGATAAAACAGGAACAGTCATTACTGGGTATGTTGTTGAACAACTTGGAGACTCATTGCCATTCCACCTGGATGAATTTGCTGATGTGAGTGGAAATCCTTTAGCTTGTGTTTGATATGTTGATAGTGACAATATTTACGAATATATCATATTCTGCAAAAGTTTGGATGGAAAAAAAACAACAGGGGAGGACATCTGGATTAAAAGATTTTCTTTTAAAATATTTGAATTTTAAAAAGTTTTCTTCAGTTAAAATTAATTAATAAATCAGACACTGATGGCACAGTGTCATGTTTATGTTTCCAACCACTGGTTTGGGGCAATTGGCTGAAAAATTATTCAACAGGGGGCACATTGCTGAAAAAAATTAGAACCACTGCCCTACAGTTGTGTGGCATGCAGGAAAAACAATAATTTGATTCCTGTGCCACCTCGCAGCCTTACTACTCATAATAAATAATTAGGGGGTGACAGGAAGCTTTTCTCCAAGTTGAAAGTCCTTTTTTCTCCAGGTCCAGGTTCAGGTTCTGGCCCAAGGTTCTTTGGCACATCACCTCCTTATCCACTTTCCCATCAGGTCAGAGATTCTACTGGATGCTTTGCTGCTTTTGATTATTTGTCATTTACTGCAGCCTTTCCAACATTTTAAGGCAGTGGCGCTCTAATGCAGATAATTCATGAAGAGGGAGAAGGCACTGATACAGTTGCTATATGTATGTTCATGGTGGATTGTGCACAAGCAGAGGTAGGGGCCTGAAAAGGGCAGGTCCGAAACGGTGTTACTGAGTAACCCAGAGCAGCAGTCCCATGCTCACCTTTCCCCTAATGGCCCTTCACCTTTGGAACCACGTGAAGTGAGCCTGTGTGCTGACTCCCCACAGTGTGCACTCAAACACTCTCACACACTCACTAAGAGAGCTTAGCCAGTGAAAGAAGCACAGCAACACATGCAAACACAAGAGCATTATGTAGAATTTTCTCTTGACAGAAAATCAAGCAAAATACCTTCAAAGTGGAACATGTGACATTTTACAGTCCTTTCACTTTAAAAATAATCAGAACATACAGCATATTTTTATTTATTTACTTGACTTTCATTTTTTTTTTTTTGTGATTTATCACTGACCACATTGAACAGAGATGTTAAAACTTGTGTTTTCACCATTTATTTACTAACAACTGTCAGGGACAAGCGTCCAATTATCACTTCATCTGGAGTAAGTTAAAGATCCAGAGTGAGGATATTATGGCATTCAGGCTGTCATGGACCACAGTGTTTCTTTTGCATTCAAATCTAGACCTTTACCAAGTTCCATTACTACCCAAACAAGCAAAACCTCAGCTGTAAGAATAAGAACAAGAATATACTTTATTGTCATTGCACATAATGTTACATGATTGGTTCAGAATTCCCTCCCCCAATAAGTGCAATAAGTTATAAATAAATAAATTTACATCATGCTAAAAAGATAATAAAAACAGCATGACTGAAGCAAGCTGCATCGTTAAATCATGTTAATCTAGTTTCATTAGTTTTTAACCTTTTTTACTTGTTGAACTTAAAAAGAATTACATGAACAGAAAGTAATACAACTGAAGATCATAAACTACAGTTGCATAAGGTTGTATGAAGAACTGTACAGGAATGTGTGTCAGCAGAAAGCCACTCCTATTATTGTAGCATTTGAATGAGTAAGATGTTTAAAAAAAGATGGAAAATACGAGTCACTAAGCCGGCGACTCACAACAGTAATATTTAGTATAAGGTGGGAACTCAGAGTAGTCTGTAGAAGGTAAATTGGTGATTAGTGGCTTTATACGCAGACTGGGAGTGGCTGTGACAAAACTGCTTCCCTGACATCATTAATCCAACCCAGCCCACACATTATCCATGCAAGACTGGTAAGGGAGGTACCAACTGAAAGACAGGCTGTTAATTCACTGTGGTGAGGAGCAGAACCAGAGTGATCCAGATCCGCCACACTCAAACCTTTGCCCTCTTGCTCGTCACATGGGTGTGACTGGGGGCTTTTCTGGTCAAGCCCTGTTTTAGAAAAAACAGGAGAGAGCTTCCTCCTACTGAAGAGTCCATTCTGCAAAATCATTCTGTGGAACAGTGGAAATAATATATAAAATTAAGGCTCTTCTAAGTGCAAACTATTAAATGCTTTTATTAACACACTTTCCAAAAGATCACTTCTAATCGAGCATTTCAATAAAAATGATATTCTCAGCGTATTACATGATAGTCCCTGCTTCAGTGGACTATGGTAATTGTTATTGGTGAGCATATATATTTGTCCATCTGAAATAACTAACAACTCAAAAACTCAAAACAGTCAATTGGGCTGCATTGGTCTAAAAATATCTGATCTCAAAGGATGTGCATTCTTTGGGAGGAGATGTTGCTGGAGTTGAGCAGTTGACTCCAACCCCAAACCTGGCTAAACAACAGTATAAAGACAAGGTTTAGAGGAATTCTGTAGCTTCTAAACCTGTAGTATTTTGACCAACATCATGTCACAGACATGAAGGAACAGGTTTCCTTAAAGTATTTGTACGTCGAAGCGGACGTCATTGTAAAGTCTATTGTTTAGTGAGTCACACCGTTCTCATGAGGAGAAAGGAGGGGTGAATGTTATGATTTCAGCCATGGTATTTTGTGAGACACTGAGACTAACATTTTGTCTGTTAATGGCTCAATAATTCTGTAAAAAAAAACAACACTTTTCTCACTTCCTGGTTGTGTTTAAACAAAATTATTACACCAGTACAATGAATATATATATATATATAGATATATATATATATTGATTTAGATTCAAATAAATTCTTTTTACCTTCATGGAGAGTACTTTACAAGTTGCAATGGTTACACAGTATAATGAACCTTAAACTATGTCCTGGTTGGCTTCAGGTAGTGACAACACTTGATTAAGATACAAAATGATAGGTTAAGGGTGAGAAAGGCACTATGGATAAGGTTAAAATACATTCTTTTTACATCTCAAACATCACCGTCATCATTGATGCCATTTTTACTCTTCTAATGTAATATCTCTCATAACCACAAGAGGTCACATAATCTTAGAACATAACTGTATCTGCCTGTGTGAGCACCACAAGAGCACACTTTGGAGACGAGGACTGGATTGTTCTCTTGTTTATTCCTTATAGAATCACATGTTTGACAGTTGGCTGTAACACTAATTCACTTGTTTGTTTTTTTTTTATGATTTTGTTAGTCTAATTTGCAATAAGACAAACTAATAATAATTCAGAAAACAAGGCAAAAACAACAAAAGTTTTAATAATAAAACTTAAGTTAAGTATTTTATTTTTGGTAAATCGTTTATTTTTCACAGCCCTTGTGTGACAGATACATAAAACTGAGTAATCATTTAAAATCTGCCTATGAATCACTGCTGCATTTAGGACGAAGCTCAAGTTCATGGTGTTGACTCAGAACGTGAGTCATGGAACCTGCAGAGGGCCCATATTATCTGAGCAGCTGTCCCAACAAGCCGGGTGCTGGGGCTAGGGCCAGACCGGGCCCTGTTTTCACTGCGGGGGGTTAGGGGTGGAAGGTCACTTTCAGATCATGGAAGCAGATCAAATCCATGCAGAGAAAACAAGCTTTGGTATTTAACCTGAGTGCACAGAAGCAAAGAAAGAGTGTTTTATTGAATGGTGGGTGAACCTCTCCAGCCATTTCCTCCCATTCATACGACAAAAGGTCTTGACTTTCTCTTAAGTGGTATCTTGGCTCCCACATATAAAATTCTACAGATTGATCAACACGTAGGAAACTGTGTTTGACCTGAAATAGGAAATCACAGTAGGAAATAAGATAAAAATTCAAGAATGGAAGATCAGGCTTTCACAAAGCAATTTTCCACTTGCAGTATAATTTTTGCTCCTTTTGACTTTGTCTCAGTTGAACATATTTTAAGGCTGCCTGCCAAATCATCCCCAGCATCTCTTTACAGTGACTTTCTCAACCAAAACCTATTATCTATTCTACAGTCTTTTACCAAAAGTAAATTACATCTAAAGGTGGTAAGGCAGTAGCATTAAGGGTTTTGCCTCAGGACCAAACTGGAGGACATTAGTATTCGTCCCCTGTGGGGTTATTTTTATTGCTGTTTGCATTGCTAAAGTAGAAAGAAAACAACAATAAAAAGTAAATATTTATAGCACGTTGAGTCCAAACATTTCATTACACTTTATTTGTACTTGATCAAAAGCAAAATGTATTTGAATGTAAAAATTAGTTGTCATGGAAGCAATCTGTGATCTTAGATTGGTGCTCTCACACATGGGTGTCCCAAATATGTGAATCAACAAAAAAAAAGTTAAACGCTCACTTTGCATCTGCTGTCATGGTATGAGAGATTGTTAACTGTATTTCTCTTGTTCTCTGAGGTGAGGCCAAATGTTGGAACCCTCTTTCAACTGGCGCGACCATCCAACTCAGCTGTGTGGTCCGTTTTTTTCCCAGTTGAGCTCAAAGATGATCAAAGCATGAGTCAGGAGCCGGCATGTGGATTTTGCAATAAGGGCAAATCATCGTCTGTATATGAATTTTCTAATGGGAGCTGCTTGGTTTCTTTTCACGTCAGTATTTAACTTTTAATTAGCTGCAACAGACGGTAAACACCTAAGCGAAGTGTATTCAAATAATTTAACTCAGTAAGGCAAGGAGAATTTATTTGTGTAGCACAATTCAACGACAGAGTAATTTAAAGTGCTTAACAGAATACAAGGAGCATAATTTAACATTAAAAACAAATGGAAAAGGAAAAAGAAAAGACATTGAATAAAAACTGTATTAAAACCTGATCAAGTTTAAAAATTCAAGCTTAAAAGAAAGAGATGCAGATTTGGACTTTTAAATTGCAATGCAGCAGAGAACAGGTGGGTCTTTAACCTGGATTTTAATAATCTGAGTGTTTCAGCTGATCTGAGGCTTTCTGGAAGTTTGTTCCAGACATGTGGAGCATAGAAGCTGAATGCAGCTTCTCCATGTCTAGTTCTCACTCTGGGAACTGATAAGAAACTGGATCCAGATGACCTGAGGGTTTTGGTAGGTTCATACTGGGTCAAGAGGTCACTGATGTATTTTGGTCCTAAACCATTCGGAGCTTTATAGACCAGCAGCAGAACTTTGAAGTCTATCCTCTGACGAACAGGCAGCCAGTGTAAAGACCTCAGAGCTGGACTGATGTGGTCCACTTTCTTGGTCTTACTGAGGACTCAAGCAGCAGAATTCTGAATAAGCTGCAGGTGTCTAGTTGAGTTTTTAGGTAAACCTGTAAAAACAATGATACAATAATCTAGCTGACTAAAGATGAAAGGCCGGACTAGTTTTTCCAGGTCTTGCTGAGACATCAGACCTTTGATATATTTTTTAGGTGATTGTAGGATGACTTTGTGATCACCATTATTGGCATCGTTTTAGCTAAGTAGTGCAGTCTTTTTCAGGAGAAGCGTGTCAGGTCCTTGGTCAAACTAGACTTTTAGAGCATCCATCAGTCACAGGCTGAAATTCATTCAGGGAAAATCAAGCATTTCTTGGACTTGAACCAATTCAACATATTTTGAATGGTCAAAGCACATTCCAGATGATATATGTTTTTTCCATTTCTTTCTGTTTTAAATGATCAGAGTTAGGAGCCACAGTAAAACTCAAGTATGTACTCATTTGCGAAGGTTGTCATATCCCTACCAAAACCCAAAGTTAAATGAAAATGCTTCTCTAAACTAAAACTGCAACCCTGTTACTGTGCCATCCTGTTGCCATCACAACAAGCTTAAAAAACATGTCAGTCAGGTAAAACTGCAGATTTCAGCATCACCTTCTATACTTTTCTTCCATCATACAGTCAAAAAAAATGTAGATATATAGAGATGTGTGTGTTTTAAAGATGTTTACATCCACTACTTCTGTTTCTACTAATAATAACAGTTGCATAAAAGTTATTTTTCTATCTACATAATATATGTATAATATAATGTAATAAATTCTGTCCAGTTTTAAAACTTCTTTTAAAAAAATGTCTTGATTGAAAGAATGTGCAGGAAATACGGTCATGTCAGAAGGCCTATTATCCTCTCCTTAGTGAAAATTCTGCTGCACTAATGAGCTCAGGGAGTCAAAAAGGCAGCTGTAGCTTTCCACCTGCTCACTGGCACAGGCACCCCTGGGAACAGGTTTGGATTACATCTTGCCTGGAGCTCTCCAGCCTCAGGAGATGTCAGGCTGCACAGAACCTTGTCCAGACTTGCCAGCATACAGTCAAATTGAATCCCACCCTACAGGTCAGGCCTGTTTTCCTCCATCTAGCCTCCAGCTTAGTGTGGGATAATTAGCAAACTTTCAAGGATGAGTATAACATTGGATTAAGTGTAACACCTGAGCCACCACAATACAGTGTGGGATGTGTAAAACGAGTTTAACGGTTGTTTCCACAGCTGTACTCCACACCTCTATTTAATCTTAATGTCTGCTATTTGCTATTTATCAGGTAAAAACAGACAGTGCTGATACAAGTTATGTAAAGTGAATGAATGCTGATAAGTGGTGATTCATTAATGACTCAAAATCCAACTGGGATAGTTTGATCACCATAACTGATGACTGAATTAATTACTAAATCATTGTGATTGTTTATCACTTTCTTAGTGTGAAAGTCTACGAGGTGAGAGAAAACTTATCTTTAGAATAAGAATTTCTTATCCTATAAATGTGAATTTTACCCACATGAGTATGCCTTAAATATGTAAAACACATCAAAACTGTTGAGTTTAATTCTTCTGCCTATAAAATCCACCTGATGATGTACACTTTGCGTGCACTGCAGCTCCCTGGAGTGCTCAAGCCTTTAGGGATTACTATGTCTGTCATACATATTATAATACCCCCACAAACTAAAAGGTATGTGGACTTTCCTGACAAATTCTGCTAGTGTGAATGCGTTATACCAGCCCTTTGAGTATCAGCTGGGAAAACAAGTAGCAACTGATTATAGATTAAGCCCACATTCCCTCCCAGGTTGTGCTGATGGACAAAGTAGACCACCAGTTCTACATTCAGCTATACATTTAAGCACTGGAGTAAGTGTTAGGCCAGCAGAGGCGTCTCACAGAACTCCTCTGCTTTGATACATATCTCATGTCATAACTAGGTTCCATGTGGCAGTATGAATGTCTCCCTGAGAGATAAAAACAAAAACATCTATCTCACTGACTTTATTCAGTGTCAGTTTTAGGCAAGTCTGTTTTTAATAATGTGAGGAATGGTTTGGAACTGTAAGGCCCAGGTGCTGACAGACCTCCCTCCACGCTGAACAGGCTCTCTGGGTCCATGCTGTGCAGGCCTGGCTGGGCCCTGCTGGACGGCTGAGTACAGGTTGCCCAGCAGGCTGTGTTGTCTCAGCCTTCAGCCAGGGATGATAGATGGAGCTGGAAATGCTCCCAGATAGGGGGTGAACATGTGAGGCTAGCCGTGGCAGGTGGTGTGCGCTGACTTGACAGCAATTAAATGTACAAATCTTTGATTAAGCTCACGGGAAAGCAGTCATTAGCAACACTGAATTGGTTCTCACACACATGCACAGTCTCTCATCTACCAAAACGTACACACAGGGACACATTTTTCATCTCAGCACTTACACTAATGTATAATTGGGTGACTAATAGAATATTCATGTTGGTCACATCTTTTTTAATTCAATGAGTCATAAACATTTCAATACTTAATTGTCAAGATATTTCTCACAGTTTTAGATTAAACATAAATCACTAATGTGAATGCTGCTCAGGGGTTTTAATAATTTTTAAACATCACAATTATCTAATAAAGAGGCTACATAGATGATTCTGGAAGATGATTTTTGAAGCTTTCAGTCACCGTAGAACAGAGCTGCATCTTTAACTGAATCATCTAGAAATTTCTCAGACTAAAAGTACACAGCCCCCCTAATCTAAATCCGAGTGGTGTTTTGTTGTTGGACTTCTGTGCTCGTCATGGATTGTCCATAACGAACACCTTGTTCAGACATAAGAGTGTCCACATGTGCACTTGGCACCAGGACACTCTAGGAGTGTCCTGGACACTCGGGTGAAGAGAGGGGCGGAGCTGTCAACTGATCACCACATGGTGGTGAGTTGGCTCAGATGGAGGGGGAGGATGCCGGTCAGGCCTGGCAGACCCAAGCGTGTTGTGAGGGTCTGCTGGGAACGTCTGGCAGAGTCCCCTGTCAGAAAGAGTTTCAACTCCCATCTCCGGCAGAGCTTCAACCATGTCCCGGGTGAGGTGGGGGACATTGAGTCCGAATGGGCTGTGTTCCGTGCTTCTATTGTCGAGGCGGCCAGCCGCAGCTGTGGCTGTAAGGTCGTCAGTGCCTGTCATGACGGTAACCCCCGAACTCGTTGGTGGACACTGGCAGTAAGGTCCTAGTAAGTCCTATCGGGCCTTTTTGGCCTGTGGGACTCCAGGGGTGGTGGTCCCCCTCTTCAAAAAGGGGGACCGGAGGGTGTGCTCCAACTACAGGGGGATCACACTCCTCAGCCTCCCCGGTAAGGTCTATTCAGGGGTGCTGGAGAGGAGGGTCCGTCAGATAGTTGAACCTCGGATTGAGGAGGAGCAGTGTGGTTTTCATCCTGGTAGTGGAACAGTGGACCAGCTCTACACCCTCTTTGGGGTCTTTGAGAGGGCATGGGAGTTTGCCCAACCAGTCTACATGTGTTTTGTGGATTTGGAGAAGGCATTCGACCGTGTTTCCCGGGGACTCCTGTGGGGGGTACTCTGGGAGTATGGAGTGCTGGACTAGCTTGTACGAGCTGTCCGGTCCCTGTACGACCGGTGTCAGAGCTTGGTCCACATTGCCGGCAGTAAATCAGAATCGTTTCCAGTGCGGGTTGGACTCCGCCAAGGCTGTCCTCTGTCACCGATTCTGTTCATAACTTTAACTGGACAGAATTTCTATGTGCAGCCGAGGTGTGGAGGGGATCCGGTTCGGTGGCCTCAGGATTGGGTCTCTGCTCTTTGCGGATGACGTGGTTCTGTTGGCTTCATCGGGCCCTGATCTTCAGCTCTCACTGGAGCGATTCGCAGCCGAGTGTGAAGCGGCTAGAATGAAAATCAGCACCTCCAAGTCCGAGACCATGGTCCTCAGCCGGAAAAGGGTGGAGTGCTCTCTCCGGGTCTGCGATAGGGTCCTGCCCCAAGTGGAGGAGTTCACGTATCTCGGGGTCTTGTTCACGAGTGAGGGAAGGATGGTGCGGGAGATTGACAGACGGATTCGTGCGGCGTCCGCAGTGATGCGGACTCTGCATCGGTCTGTCATGGTGAAGAGGGAGCTGAGCCAAAAGGCGAAGCTCTCGATTTACAGGTCGATCTACGTTCCTACCCTCACCTATGGTCATGAGCTGTGGGTAATGACCGAAAGAACAAGATCACGAATACAAGCGGCCGAAATGAGTTTCCTCCGCAGGGTGGCCGGGCTCTCCCTTAGAGATAGGGTGAGAAGCTCGGTGATCCGGGAGGGGCTCAGAGTAGAGCCACTGCTCCTCCACATCGAGAGGAGCCAGATGAGGTGACTCGGGCATCTGGTTAGGATGCCTCCTGCATGCCTCCCTGGTGAGGTGTTCCAGGCACGTCCCACCGGAAAGAGGCCCCGGGGCAGACCCAGGACACGCTGGACGGACTACATCTCTCGGCTGGCCTGGGAACGCCTCGGGATCCCCTTGGATGAGCTGGTGAATGTGGCCGGGGAGAGGGAAGTCTGGGTTTCCCTGCTTAGGCAGCTGCCCCCGCGACCCGACTCCGGATAAGCGGAAGAAAATGGATGGATGGATGGATTTTTCTTTCCTGTCACATAATGATGTTTCATGACTAAAATGCAGTTTTTCTTTTTTTTTCTTTTTTTTTCTTTTAATGCCATTAGCTTTTCCTACAGAAGCCTAGCCTCTTTCTTTTCTTAACACCTTTTATAAACTACTAAGATAACCATCTTGCTATTTCAGGAACCCTACAAGTCTATGACTGATTTTTGCTAAAGTAAAGGATATATTCTGCCTTTATATCCGTTGAGTAGTTACTTGAATTAGTGTAGTTGGTAGTGTCAGGCTTTTTTTTTCTTTTATGTGAACAAGCTTCTTCTGTCACAATGTGAGCTCATTTTGGTTGCACAAAGCCTCTATGTTGATGTATTCGATATACCTTTATATGTTGAAAGTATTAAAGCTAAATCTGAATCACATCAACCTCAAGCTCGTGTTCCGGAGAACAAGAAAAAAGTTCTCACTTCTTGCAGAGTTTGTAACAGCCATAAAGTAGCTGTTATCTGTGTACTTTGAAGCTAATGTTGGCACTGGCTGTGCTTTTCTTGGTTAAGTTAATCTAGTACAGCAGTGGTTCCCAACCTGTCTTCCCTGAGGACCCCCTTAATGGAACTACTGAAAAGCTGTAGAGCCCCTCCCTGCCCTGTTGAAACCATGCTTGGTTTTATGATTTTTATTAGCTGGCTTCTCACCACTTCTCACCACTCCTTTACATTGATCAAACTAAGTTAAGGTAATTATAAATATCTAGCTTTCTTTATTTATTTACTTTTTTTTTATAAATAAAAACAAATTATCAGCACTATGGTATTTATCAGACATGTTTCATTAATGGTGCAAGAAAAATCCAGGTTACCAGGACAGACATGAACGAACTACTCAACTACAACAGCTCCACCAGCTCACTGACCTCACTAAACCACAGTACATGAATGAAGACTGATTGGATGTACAAGGTGTAGCCTAAAAAGTAGATTTTCTTTTATTTTTATATACATTTTAAAATATTTTTTGAAAAAGTAGATTTTGATAACCCCATTTACTCACTTTGGGACCTGGTTAGAAAAGTTAGTTAGTGCTTTCCCGAAACACTGGTTCCATCTGAATAAAACACCCAAATGAAAAAAAAAAAATCCTCGGGGACCCCTGTGTTTGAGACCTCAGATTGGGAACCACTGTAGGATGGAAAGGGCCTTTTTTTTGCGCACATTCCTATGGATGTTTTCAAAGACCTTTCTTGTTTAGAATATTTTAGGGCTGTTGTAAAACAATTAATCGACTTGCATTTTTCCGTAGTATTTGCCATTTTACATACAGTATGTGTTTTGACTCAGTGTTTGGCAATTCAGTCAAACATCCAGGCAGTTAAGCCTTGAATTTGGGTAGAGGCGTGACCACCTAAATACCTGAGCCGCATCATCTTGATTCCCAGCAGCTGCTACTTAAGAACAAGGCTTCCTCATACAAGGCTCCAGATTGTTGTGATGCCAACTATGGTAACACCCGTAGGCCAGTTTTGCTTTTCCCCCAGTCCATTTAACCAAGCCTTGTAACCAGTTTGTCCTGTCTCCCACAGTCTCCAGTCTCCTCTTGTTCTTGAGAAACAAGATTACCTGGACCTTTTTATCTACCTGTCTAAGGACTTTTTTTTCTGTATCTGATGTGTTTTGTTTGATGTTAAGTATATTGTTATTTCCCAGTTGCAGGTTCTTGAAATGGGTGCACCACATGTGCTCACCTTTGTCCCTTTTAACTTTGGCATCTACATGACATTTCCTTAGTGAATCCTCCAAAACAAAATCAACAAATTACATCTCCCCTCTAACTGTATTCAAGTGCCCAATAACTACATCATTAGATATTTTCAATAGAAGAACAATGGACAAACAAAGTAAATTCAACTTAAATTAAGTGGTAGAAAGTATGAAAAACTTAGGTAGTGGGAATATTGAAAAACCTGTTTGTTTAACTTAAAAATAGATGTTTGAAATTCTTATAATTTGGTAGAATGCTAAAGTCAGTTGACTTAGAAATGTTGTTTCTTGTGCTCAAACAATACAGCAGTTAATTCAAAGACTATTCTAGCTCAAACTTTATAATAAAATTATGGAAAAAGATGCAAAAATATTTTTAAGTAGTTCAAGGTGATTATTTTTTATCAGCGTGTAGTCTAATACACATGAAGTGAATAATATTAAAACACATGAGGACAATAACCATAATCATACAATCCAACAAGGGTTCAACAAGAACACATGACTGTAGTTTCAAGTTGAACAGAATTTGGCAAAGGTTTTGTCTGGTGCGTAACAAACAAAGACTATGTGGTTGTAAAAAAAATAATGATTTCAAAGGTGGTTAAATACTGATAACAATTTGTCAAATCTTCAGTGCACATCAACAGGACACATGTGGACATCACTGGCACATTTGGAGCCTCATATCATACTGCACTCAGAAGGCCACACTGTCTATTTATCACAGAACTTTAGATGGCAGCAGTATAATAAAAACATTGTGTGCTCTCCATAACCGGTTCTGGAAATCTACACATGAATTTACTATATTTCTAAAATTACTTTCATTTAATTCACAGCATCATGACTATCATTGTATGAGGATCACCTTAAACCCCATTCTTCTAAACTGGTTAAAACTTCTTTTTACCCCTGAAAGACGTGCATCCACACAGCAGTCTCTCACAGTGAGTTTGCATACAGTGTGTCACACATCTAACAAGGCCCTTAGAGTTGCCACTGTCATCCTGTGGGACTTGGAGTGGTAATTGCTACCCTCTTCCCAAGTAACTAATGAGCTCAAGGTCAATCTTTATACCCAGACCATCCTGATTTGTAATTTGTATGTATTTGTATGTTTGTTGTATGTATGTTTTGTATGTAATACTATCATCTCTATGTAACTGCTCTTACGACATGTGCTGCTGACCTCTTGGCCAGGTCACCCTTGTGAAAGGGATCTTGATCTCAATGGGTTTTTCATCTGGTTAAATAAAGGTTTAAAAAAATACCTCACTGTCTATACTATAATCTAATCCTGTAGAAAATAGAAATTTTCATGGATTTAAACCCAGCAATCCTCCTTTGGATTCATTCAGTTTTCAGTGGCCTGGCAGGATTATGGAATGTAAATCACAGCTCAAAGCAAACTATGTAGCTTAAGCTAAGTGTCTCACATGCATGCATGTTATTACAAAGAGATAATTTATTTTTATCTTCAAGAATATAATGGGTTTCTTTTCTCTGAAAAGGGGATTCAGCTGACCCAGCAAGCTATGAGTTTAAGAAGTATTTTGTTTTCAGAAATCCTGTTAGAAAAGCTCTCATCATCTTCAGTGGTTCTTAAGTTTGCTGCTTTGCTCCTTTCATGGGAGTCTGTAACCATGGAGACATCAAGGTAAGAGCCAAGAGAGACAGCAACACATCCCACTGGGCTGAATCCATACTCAGAATTACACCAGTTGCTATTTCATGATGAGGTAGTCAGCCTCAGGCCCGACACTGGTACACGGATGTAGTACCTTTTGTGATGTTACAGGAATCATGAAATAACTTCTGATGAATAGCCAAACAGTCAAGAGCAGAGACATTAAGTTAAACAACTTTGACAGGATCCTTTGTCCTGCAATGAACGTTTTCCTGCAGGATGTGGAGTAAATTTTATGTGTCCAGAAGTAGGAAGACATGCCTGAAGAAATATGGTTTTCTTCCATCCTGTGTTACTTATGGTGGACTTATATGAGGTAAAAGAAGCAAAGATGCAACACTTCAAAGCAGCATCAAGTTGTCACCTGTTTGTGGTGAGGACAGCAAATAAAGAAGATTATTACTGCAAATTACTGGAAGTCTAAACCATGTATAATAAAACAGTATGGAGGTGTGAAAGCAGAGATGAACAGAAGTTTATGCAGAACTTGCTACTGAGTTTCAGCTCATTGCTCTATTTTCTCACAACTTTTGGTTCACTTCATGGTCTGAACAGACTGCTATTTTCAGTAAGATACCTTTCACAACATAGTGCATACAGTTATTACAAAACCCTAAATATATTTAAAAAGCTGGATGAGCTGAAGTCGATAAACATTACACTGTAAAATTAAAATAGTTGAATAAACCTAACTGAATTGTTTCAGTTGGTAACAAGTGATTGATTTAAGTCGATCTAAGTTGTCCCAGTTATTGAGTTTGTTCCAGTCAATAGTTTTAAGTCAGACTTACTCACATAATGTAGTTTCTTTAAAATAAAGAATCTAAAAAACTCTGACTGAATTTAATAAGAAGGCAATGTAAAAATTAAAAGATTAATAGATGAAATAGTCAGAAGTAACTTAATATTTAAATTATACTTAATATGAAAAGAAGGGATTTTAATTTATATGTTCACATTTACTGTTGCAAGAAGACAAAACATGTGAAAAACATATAAACCCCATGTTGAAGCACATGTGATTCACATCACAAAACCACTTTTTTGCACAAGTTGACCACATATGGTTTACCTGTGATCCGCATGTGCATTACATGTTCTTCATATGTTCCTCACATGAAAATATGTGCAAGCATGTGCATGAACATGTGCTTCACATGAGGTCTACAAACATATGATCCACATGTGCTTCATATGTCGATTACATGAAAAGATCCAAAACCACTTGTTTGCACATGTGGTTCATGTGTGCATGTACATATGGAGCACACATGTAGAACATGTGGAAGACACATGTGTTGTGTTTTTTTTTTTATTTTTTTTTTATTTTTTATTAAGGGGAGCTTTATTTCTGCTGTCAGCCTATGTCAACAACACCACTGTGAGGTAGTGGTGGGTTTCCTCCTTGTGCTGTCCTTCACACTCATGGTGCCAACTTTAATATTCAAACAGAACAAAACATCACTTTCCTCATGTAAGCATAACACTGTCCGGAAAACATGTAACTTAAATTTACAGGGTAGGAAAAGGTTTAATTCCAGATGAAAATGCATCTCCCATGCTTTTTGCAATCTTTGCACAACTGGTACTAAATTATTTAGGTAGGTCTGATTGTGAAGTTACCTAATTTAATAAATCAACTTGAATAATCTTATTGTCAGTCACTTGTTACAAATGTAAACAATTCATGTAAGCTGGGTCCACAGTTTTGTAGATTTCAACTTAACTGAATAAACAAAAATACATTTTTAACACTAAACAATTGAACTTAGTGGGATTCATATGAAAAAGTTTAAATCAACTACAGCACAAATACTTTTTTTAAAGAGTCTAATTCCCACATCAACTGGTGGAGAAGAAAAGTAAAGCTAAAAAAGGGAGGCTGGATATTCATAAAGGGCCAAAGACATCTCAAAATGAGGAATATTTGCTTTATGGTTACACTCTTATAAAAAAAATCCTGCTATTGTAGAGGGGCTAATGAGAACAGGTGCACAAGCATAACAATGAGACGAAGGACTGTCTGAAACTTAGATCTAGTGAACTCTACACAGAATGTGAACAAACAACCTGATGATGATGATGATCATCATATTTTTGTTTTGATGGAGTTAAGACGCTGCTCCAAGACCAAGTCACATCATTATATTAAGACACTTCATGTTAAGCAATCAATAGCATTTCCTGGGTCTTGTTTCATTGCCCCATGTTTTGCCGCTCCCCCTCTCTCTCTTCCTGGAATACACTGGCTGGCCTAATCACTTGAACCGACCCAGGCTAGAGGTGCATGCCTTTGCACATGGCAGCACAAATTAAAATGTCTCCTGCCACCCGCCTCTCTAATTCCCTGGCACTATGCCCTGGCCAGTCCCTCGAATTACAACCAGGCCTCCATATGGTGTGGCCAGCATGGGGCAGGCCAGCTTATTGACACAGAGCCGCTCCCTGAACTCTCTAAGTCAATAACTGAGTATGTCAGAGCACATGCATTTGGTCAGCCACAGAGGTTTAACCTCATTATTAAAGGCAATAGTTAAAAGACTTGGAGAGTATTTGCAGGATTTTTGTGTCTACTGTTGATCAAGCAGACTTAAGAGTTTAACCTGTATTGGACAACTGAGTCTAAGAGGAAATTCTCTTAAGCTTTTAAAAGAACCCCTTAAAAGATGACAGTTACTTTAGAAGAACTGTAGAATATGATTGAAGAGTTCAATACCAATATCATGAATAGAAAATCTACTGTATTTTTTCTTTCTCTTTCTCTTTCTCTTTCTCTTTGTATTTTTATTTTTAGTTATTTTTGTTTGTTTGTTTTACAACTCAAAGTTTTACATCTTAAATACATTTCAGTGCTTCACACAATGTTTTTTTTTTTTCCATCATACTAACACTTCGACATGTAGACTGAAGGAGCCAGAGACTGAACCAACTTTTTTTTTTTTTGTCTGAGCCACAGCGGATCAACAGTGAAGGATGATGCTCATAAAAGCAACAGAAGAAAAGGGGCCGAGCAAACAAAATTTATTTTTCATCAGGAACATCCAGATGAGGGCACAATGGAGTTTCTCAACAATACTTTATTTTCTCACATATCAAAAAAGTTTGGAGAAAATCTCAATAATCTCAATAAACTGTCAACAATTAGGTAATGTGATTTCATTACAAAAGTTGAATCAAGTAAAAATAAAAAAGGTTTTGCTCATTTCAGCAACACAAAACCAAAGCACATTCTGCATGGATTACATTATCATGGATCTGTACTCTAAATTCACTTATTTTGCTGTTGTTTTTTCTTCAACCAGATCTACATTGCGGTTCATTGTTTATATATGTAAAATAAATAAATAAATAAATAAAATAGGGGAGAAAAGGAAGGAGTATAAGTTACAAACAGGGCTTAAATAAACCGTGACTTTAAGTACAACTCAAAGTGTTTCTACAACAAAGTCAAGACAAAGTAAAAATCCTGCTGCTTAATAAACTTTTTAGTAAAGTATGTGAATCAAATGTTTTTTGAGGTAGAGTCCAGAAGCTGAACTACATCCTCAACCTCATGCCAGACAATGACATTGTTTCCTTTTATCAGAAGACAAATCCTTAACCACTACAGCAATGAGATAAATTCCATGGTTGGATCAAAGAGCAAGACTGCCTCCACCTTCAACTCAGTGCCAGATTTTTCCAAACACACATGCTGCTTTGTTAGAATCTGCAATCAGTGTTTGTCAGCCCAGCGAGTGCTGTTGATGGTGTTGTTTTCAAATGTCCTGCTGATACTTGGTCTTCGCCCACATGTACCCTGAATGCATGCTATTAGGCCGGTGCTCAGGTAAACGATATGTTCCTAGATAAAACGTAAACAAGCCTGAAACACCCTATGACACAGCTGACTATAGAGGACATGGAATTAAACACTCTTATGAATAATTTCATCACTAGTTCTGTGAGCTGTTGCAGCAGGAGAGCTCATCCCTTTCTCCTGCCACTGAATCTCATGACTTATGGCAGATAAGGTAAACCAAACCAGTGTTGAATTCTAAGATGTAATCCTCCACATATAAAACTGAAGGCAACTCATTTACAGCTGATATAAGGCCTCTAAAACATTGGTGAAGATAAGCATCTCTCAGGGGAAAACCAGGGAACCACAAACCCAGGATTAAAAACAACCTGAGGCAGCTCCATCCACAAAAGAGACAACTATCTCTGTGAGTTTCAAGGAATTAAGCTGTGACTTAAACATGTCAATAAGTAGCCTGCTGTTGCTCCAAAAAACAATGAAGTTCACACTACTACAGTTAAAATAGTTACAATCCCTCAAGGTACAGTTTCAGATTCCTGTGCTTTTTACATTTTAAGGTGTTCATATGTATCTATTTAGAAACATGAATTCATTAGTGGAATTGCATAAATCCTTGTTTCTTTGTAAACTTTAAGCTAATTTTTATGTTCATATTAAATTTTTTCCTACTTTAACCATCTTGATCCTTTTCAATAACTTTATTAATCATAGAATGTAATTTACCTTTATGTTTGAAAGCAGCATCATAAATCAACCAGCCAGTCTTTCTTTCTTCTTTCTGTTGATGTTGTACTTTTTATTTTACTTCCTCTTTCCCTCTTTGTTGTCTTCTAAATTTACCTTAGAAACTTTATTGTTTACATCCTGTGTGCCTTTCAAGACCTTGTTTATTCTTGAGAGTGCCAGTGTGTGACTCTCTTACTATCATTCTGAAGGAAATACCATGAGTCGCGTGCCAGTCACAGTTAACCACAAACCCAGGCTGGGTGGATAGGGGCATTTTTCATATAAATCACGGAATATGGCTGTGGGCGAGCCATCAACAGGCTGAGTGAACAGCCACAAATAGACTCCCATTGCATGTAGTAACAGCTTTGAGCAACACAAAGACAGACTGTAGTAACCATTGCCTGTGGTATAGCTGCAGAAAAGGGTTCTTATTGTTTCTGTCCAATGTTGAGTTAGTCATAAGATATTCCCAGACTGTCAAATTCAATCATTGCTCCATCAAAAATGAATCCTTTAAATTCGCTTTTGTCCTGTCCTCAGAGCACCAGTTTGACAATGAAACAGATGACTAACGATCCTCACTTGAGATGTCAGTCGGCTGACTTTGACACACTCGCAGACTCCATTACTCAACATTGCTTGCATCACATAACATAAATAAAGCTCTCTGGGATATATCCAGTGCTGTGGTGATAGAAACTGAAATAATGCCAGCAGTAGTTAGCAGGGGCTTCTTGAGAAAGAGCGTGTCCAGTACAAAGGCAGCAAGAAGCAAAGACTGATGTGGAATGTAACTAACCTGGAAGCTAGAGTCATATGGGGCTAATTGGTTCCAGCGATACATAAATTACAAAGGGAAGAACAGTGAGGGTGGGCACCACGGTCAGAAACTGTAAAGATAAAAAGAGAAGGAGTCAGAGAAAGAATCAGATCAGCATGCGTGTGTCATGCCTGTTGGGTGTCTTATCGGTGCTGCAGGAAAGGTCAAGTTGGGACACAAATCACACCCCAAGCTTGGCTGTCTCCTCTCAAGTTACCCAGCAGTCGAGTGCATCTGTTTCTCTTTTGTTCTGATTCTTTGTGCGTTTCTCCCTTTGCTTCTGTTCCTACTTCTGAAAATTTCAATTTCAATCTGGTGTGTGTTGACCCCTAAAGAAGAGTTGGCTAAGTTCAAGTTTACATCGCATGATGCAGTATAATAATCGACAGTGGCTGCGTACGATATATGTGGTATCTCTGTGTTGCAAAGGCTTATTTCAAGGCCAAAGAGTTTAATATACTCGAACTGAAGTATTTGGGCTTATCAGCAGGGCACCTGTATCAGCCACTGCATTAAGTGGCCTTACTTTGGGAACATTTGGAGAAAACAAAAGAGAACTTGAGATAAGAAGTGGAAAACCAAAAGCAGCCTGAGCAAGATTTAAACAAACCAAAATATTAAGACTAGCAAAAGAGACATTTGAGTGAATCAGAGAAGCCTTTTGGAAAGAAAAAAAAAAAAAAAAAAAAAAAAAAGATGAGCACTTGAGGCAACTATAGTCTAAGGGCTTGAAGATGAATTAGAAGGTGAGCTTACCAAAGGATGAGTTGCATCAACTAAGTGGGACTGAAGCCAGAAACTGCACTGGGACAAAAATATAAAAGGACAAATTGCTAAGAAACACTAACTGAGGGGCATCAATGGGCAACAAAGGGGTTTCACCCAGGTAGGATGGATGCCAAATTACGGCCTATTTATGCTCCCTTTAAGTGCATAAGGTGGTTCATCCATTCCAAACATAACAGCCTTCTAATTGCGATGCACCCTTGATGTTGGCATGGTTCTCAGGCAATACATCCACCACAGGGCTGTGCAGAGTTCACCATTTACCTCTTCTGGTAGTCACAACTCAGCTATGCTGCACAACACCACTCCCACAGTTTCCTGTGGTACTGCTCCACTTTGCTGCTTTGGTGTACGCATCCTAAAGCTCTGAAAATGGATCAAATTTCACAACTAAATGATATAAGAGACAGAGAGGTGTAAATGTTTACATGAATTTTGAAAAAAAAAACAGGGTGGTTCCTCTGATGCTGACAGCCCACCCACACAGGCACTTCGCTAGTTACATGCACCTTTTGAGTCCAGTGTCTCATGTGAGACTCATTTGTGTCACCTACAGAGACCTGAGGACACACCTCAAATACACACACTTGCATGCTCAGGCTTGTATGATACCTGGAAAAGATAAGTGTGATAAAGTACAGTAGAAACAGTTAGCTGAAAAGATGTTTTGTGCATGCCCTTCAACCTGTTAAGACCAGATTCAGAATTTAGAAATAATTTTATCGTATTGGGAATACCAAATTGTAAAAACAAAACATAAATTTTCTAGTGCCCACATTGAGTTTACTATAAAATAACAGAGCTGTTATATTTATTTTAAATTCAGATATGGAGATTCTATGTGTGTTTTCACCAAATGTGAAAACACAAATGGAGCAGAGAGTGTGAACTCCATGACATATTACAGCGTCTCCACACTACATCTGTGTCCTGACATGGCCCCAACCATCTAACCACATTTTTTCTTCTGGCACCCTGGAGAGTATAAGGATCACATATGCCTTTGGCAGGAATCCACGCCCACATTCCTCAGCTATGTGCTCACAAGCATTCTCTCTGCTCCCACCTCCCTCCCACTTTGCTATGACAGCAAAACTTGGCCCACATTGCTTTGCACTATAGACATACAAACCCTATATTATTTCCCAGACAAAAGGGGAGGTGAAGCGTTTAGTTTGCCACCTCTTGAGCTAAGCTGGGTTCTTCTCAGAATGCCACTGGCGAAACTGACTTATGCAGGTAGAATGCGATGGTTTGTTAAGCTTTAGTATCATGTGTTTAGGCAGAAGAAATAAAACAGAAAGTAAAAGAGTAGATGGTAAAGTAAGTAGTTTTTTACTCTTAGGGTGTTTCATAAGACTAGTCCCCACTGGCTTGCCTTATTAAAGGTTATCTTTTACTCACAAGTCAAAGTCAAAGACAGTGGGGCCAGAGAGGCTGTGCAGTTTGCAGTCTGGGGTTATTGGGTTCAGTGGTAGGGGGTGCATGGTGGGGAATGTGGCTGTGAGAAAAAGCCAGAAGGAATCATTAAAGGGAAGAAATGAGACAAGGCTTTGGCTAAAGTCTTTTCCGTTCTTGGATCTTTTATTCTTGTGTCACAATGTACAGTTTCTATTTTCTTCTTCTTCTAAGTGTGTACTTGAGCAAGTTTAACTTTGCATGTTCTTTATTTTAATATTTGCATTATAAGCATATAGTGTTTAATGTAAAACACAACTCTAAGTATAGACTTGTCAATGTTACACTATTTAATATCCTGTAAATAACAAGATGCGAAACACACTAGAGTTCTAGTTATAAAATATATGTGTAATTAAGAGCAACAGGGTGGTGCAAAGGCAGAAATGAAATAGAGATAACACAGTATCTGCTTTTCCCTAATCACTGATCCAACTATATGTAACAAAAATAATGTAGACTGTTAGGGTTCAGCTCTTGGAATTTTTTTAACTTATCTCGTGGTTTTCTTCAAGGATATTGACAGTCTGCTTTCAAACCAAAACAAGGCTCTTCATATGACTTGGTGCATGCAATCTCACCGAAACACAACTTTTACACAGAAGTACATTTATTTAGACTTTAAAACATTAATATTGAACAAATTACATATTCTTATTGATTGTAAATCACATGTCAAAATTCCAATTTATTCCAGTATAAGGTCAATGTAACAGATTATCATTATAAATGGGAACTCTTCCTCTTCTTACGAGGAGCCCTTTGTTATAAAATGCAAGTAAAAGTGCAATGTCTAAACTGGTCCAAAATCTGCATCTCGAGCAGAACGTCTCTGATGAATAAATATCTTTTCATTTTAAAAATGCAATTTACCTTTACATTTTTTTTTTTTTTTTTGTGATTTGTTTTTTACTGCTATTTTCTAAAAACCGTAGCTGAATACAAGAAAAAGAACATTATTAGTTAACAAAAGCTTAGCGCATGAATCACCGCATCATCTATTTTCTAAATAAACTTCATTTTTTCCCCCATATAACGATCCGAAACATAGTTTGGACAATGACAACACCATACCATCTTACAGTTCTATATTACAATAAAATATCTGTTGAAAGTTCAAGGAAAACAAGAAATATAAGAATCGCAACATAGATTTAAGGATTAAATGCATAGATTCAATCATTTGAAAATGTAGATATAATTTACTTAGTACAGCTCTTTAACTTTTAGAGTAAACCTACAAGGATTCATTACAGTTAACTCTGACTTGAGTGACCGGCACAAATATATATATATATATGTATAATTCTGAGCACATCACATGATAAAAACGCTAAATATATCGCTTTTATTTTTAAAGGCAAATTTGGCTATAGTACACTATGGCATGTTTGGGTAAGAAAAGGCAACACCTGGCAACAAAGCCAAACAACAGCAGCTTATTTAATGTCCCCTCTGCCTTTTTTTGAAATAGTAAGAATTTCATTTTACTCTTCTTTAACAGTTTTCTTTAAATCTACGTCAGCTGAATCAGGTCATTTGGTCCAGAGTATGGAAGTTTTCATTTCAACCAGAAGACAGAAGTAATGACGGCTTTTTTCTGCACTATTAAATTGCTGTATGGCTTAAACAAAAACCTGCATGCTCTGAGTCCTTGATAGCACTGGATTACCTGCTGATAAATATGGTTTCCAGATAAATTATACATTAAACATTAAGTAATTAATAAGCAATTTTTGGTAATTCTTTTTTTTTTTTTTTTATCTCTAAGCTACTTGGTCTTCAGCCATTAGACAAATTAATTTAATTGGAAGCAGTCATGTTTTCAGACATGTCTTCATATTTTAGACTCCATTTAATAGTTCATTATCAGGCTAAAAAAATCTGTTGGGATATCATTAGGAGGGAAAAGCAAGTTTCATATGCAAATATACAAGCTAAGATCAGATACTTAACACTTAGTGGCGCTTTTTAGAGAAAACTAAATCATATTAAAAGGCTTGTTATTAAAAAAAAAAAAAAAAGCTGTTAAGACGCCATCATAAATGTTTGAAAAGCCAATGGCAGGCAGAGGTAGGAGGGAGACTGAAAGCAGTAAAGCTGTTCTTTGAGACAGCATCAGCGGTGTCCTTTGGGAAAAAAAGGAATCATCAGTCATACAAACATTTGAGACAAAGAAGCGATGAAAAGCTCTGAAACTTTAACAGGGCATGTGCTGGTTACTCGCATGAAAACAACACCAGCACTGAAAATATCTTCTATCCAAACCGCTTCGACCTTGTAACATTCACGGCACCGAAATGTGTTCAGGAAATCTTAACAATAACAATTTACACTTTCATGTTCTACAGAAGAGTTCTCTTCTTCAAGACTGCTGGATTTGAGTATCTTCTGGACCGTAATCATTTACAATGGTAAAACCCTTCAAGCCGGCAGTCAAAACCTACTTTGTTAGGCACAATAAATAGGCCCCTGTGGTATTAAGGTACAGAGTGACAAACACACAGAACAATTCTGCTGTCTGGGTGCTGCTTATGCACCAACATAAATCTATATTAACCACAAATAACTTAGGTCTCAAATATATGCTAAATCTAGTAAACATCTACTACATCCTTTTAATAGACATTCTTAATGTATGTACAAAAAAAAAGGAAAATCAGGAAATTTACAGCCTGACTGACTTTTCTACCAAAGATGTTAAAATGAATCTGATCCAGTTTTCTCTCTGAGCATTTCTATGCTGGCTTAATTTTTGCTTCCATTCTGTAAACACTATTTACAAACATAAAAAATACACAACAAGAGACCTGATTTTACAAACTGTACGATTTTACTATGTACATTCATGTAAGAAGTATGGTATTATGTAACATCATGCAAAAATCCTTTGAGATGTCGCTCACCTAAGAGCATGTCAGTCCACAAATATATGAGCCAGATTACCTTCGTCTTTCTTTCAGAGCGGTAATCAGTTATTACTTGTACATAAAAAAGCTTGATTGACGACACACAGTAAACAGTTTGGGTTTGTGCTGCTGCTGATGGTGATGATGTTGAGATGTATTTGGCAGTGTCACTAGCAAAAGTTGAGTATTCAACTACTGCAAAGCATCTGTAACTTCTGTGTGTAAACCAGAAATGTGTGTTTCAGTTTGGCTCTTTTGTTAAGGCAAAATGTTTGGCACTTTTACAGACTTTGATAGTTGAGAAAAAATCCTTAGGTCATCTGACTGTGATTTGTCCAGAGCAGGTCACGACCAATCTCAGTCTGCTGAAGTCATCTGATCTGAGAAATATGTTTGAAACAGGAATGTTGCTGAAATACACCTGCAGATGCTGCTGGGATGAGGAGATTTTAAGTCCCAAGTGATCTCAGTTTGAGTCTTTTACCAAACAGTTAACACTAAGTGAGTTGAGTAGAACTCTTTCTGCATTACAAGTTCTATCCAGACACCCAGCTGTGTGTGGTGGTCTTCACCCCATGAGGGAAACTTTGCTGGGTCACCACTGGCTCAAAGTTGAAGTCCAGTGAATCTCCATCCATGAGAGTTTCATGGAGCACTGTCTCCATGTCAAACTCAAACTTCTCAATGGACATGTCATCCAAGTCACTGGGCAGTTTCTCTGCATGTGAAGGTGCTGACATGCCCGGCCGACCGTATCCGTTGGTGTTAAGTGGGCCAAAGCCACCAGGCATGCCTCCCCCACTGAGGTGGCTGGAGAGGCCATAAGGCATCTGCATGGGGCTTTTAGCTGTAGGCAAACGTGAGTTTCCACCACTGTAGCTCAAAGACATGAGCAAGCGACCATTCATAGCTGGTAATGTAGCCGGGGCTTGGCTGCGTACATTGTGGGGGTGGGAATGAGAAAGACCATGAGGGTGACCATTCCCTCCTGCCATGAGTTTGGCTGCATGCTGGCTGCTGCTGTATGGAGGCAACATGCAGCCTCCGCTGGACTGAGACACCACTGTGTCCACTGATGGCATGAGCTCTCCATGCTGGTCAGTGTCTGATGTCAGCAGCTCCTTCAGAAGCCCTGCAGGGCAGCTGTACTGGCCCATGCTGGGCCCAAAGCCGGGCTTATTCTCTGACAGAGTCTGCAGCGGCATGGATGACATGGCGTTCATTCCTGCTTGACCGTACACACATTTGTGGTACTCCTGCTGTGACTGTGAAGCCATGCCAGGGGAGCTGTATGCTGGGTACCCAGGGCTTGGCTGCATCATAGGGGACGGGGACGACTGGGAGGAGCCAGGGGTTGTTGGCCCTCCTCCAACCTGTGAGTTATTGGGTGAGAGCAAGTTCAGGTTATCCAGAAGGTTCTCCATGACGTTTTCAGAACTGTGTCCCAGAGAGGCTGTCATCTCTGTAAGACTGGGCAGTGTGGCTGTCATTTTTGCCCCCGGGGCTCCTGGGTAACCCATGTGTACATCTGCTTCTCCCAGGTCATCCTCAGGCATGAAGGGTGAGAGGCGGCCGCTCACAGTGCTGGCGTTGGAGCTAGTCCGAGGCCTGAAGCTGTTCCATGCGTCATAGTCGTCGTTGCTGTGGGAGTTGGGGCTGCCAGGCCACTTGGAATAGGAGCCTGGGCTGTCTGCACCTCCGTCAGGGCCGCCCTGCAGGGACAACTGTGGGAAGACAGGGAGACTCAGTGTACCAAAAAGTCTACTTGAGCCAGAGATGATTTACAACTACAGTGTGATGGATCTTCAAAATCAATTCATAACATCATGTTATCCGACTTTATGCATTATATTAATTAATTGGCAAAGCACATCAACAGTAACAATTAATGAAACCTTTATAAAACACTATCAAATATTTGTGTTTTTGTATAAAAACAACATTGGATTGGCTCATATTCTGTAAAACCATGGATTGATGATCGACTGGATTACCTTTTTCTTTGCCGCTCTTCCTCTGCTCTTAGCAAACTTGCTGTTGTTGTCCATGGAGGCTGCCCTGCGTCGTGGGGACTTTCCACTCTTCCCACCCTCAGGGTTTAGCATCCACCACGAGCTCTTCCCGGTCCCCTCATTCTGGATGCGAATGAAGCGGCTGTGCAGGGACAAGTTGTGCCTAATGGAGTTCTGTAGGGGAGGGAGACAGAGGAGGAAAAAAATGGTTGTGAAGCAGACAAACAGAGAGATTTATGTTTGCCCTTTTCTCAAAACACCTCAGATGTCCTTTATCATACAAGTGCAAATCCATCCATACAGGTGGCTGCTTTAAAAACATGCTTGCCTTGAAACCTGACTTATGAGGGGAAAAAAAGGATCCTTTTAAGGTCACTCAACAATCTTGTGCTGCTGCTGTCCAAAGAAAACATGTGCACAGGCGCACATACAATAGATGTCAGAGTTTATGCATGAGCAACACATCCTGAACAAATATACTGTACAAAAACAGTCGGGGCCTATTGTAAAACAGCATTATACCAACAGTCACATTCCACCTGATCGTGTGTCTTGTCTAAGCCAGCACAAAATCAAAGGGAGGAAACAGACTAATCTTTCCTCCTTACAGACACATTAATGCTGTGCTCTGACGTTGCTTGGTGACACCACCTGTGGAAAAACTCATTTTTGAGCAGGAAGCTAGTGAAGCATTATAAAAAACAGGGCAAACAAAAGAGAGAGAATATTGGGCAAATGTCTGCTTGAGCAAACCACAGAAAGTGAGATACCCTTTTTTTTCCCTACTACACCGGAGCTGCTCTGCTCTGATGCTCCACTTACTAAGCATTTCAAACTTCATTTGTTTTCAGCCTGTTATGATTTCCTAATTTTAAAGTGTTGATTGAAGTGATCATTTCCCCCCAGAGGTCTCAACATGAAGTAATGAGTCCTGGTCTGTCGCTGCTGTGTCTGCGTAAAGCTTGTTGTTTTGGAGGAAAGACTGGAACTCCCGGCGAGCACAGTCGCTTGCACACAGAGCTTAACATGCATGGTGGTTAACGTCATCAAGCCTGTTGCCTGCTGTGAGTCACTACTTCACATCTGGTTCTCAGTCTGCACCCACTGTGCTGCCTTCACCTCTGCTTCCCCTTAACTCAACCCTCTCTTCTCCTTCTGGACTCTGAATCTGGTCTCTAACCTGTGATACTTCCAGTATCTTGCAATGTTTTTAACTGTTCAATATCCAGAGTTATTACATTTGCAGGAGGTAAAAGACATCCTAATGCTTAAAAGGCTATCCTGGAAATTCAGTTTTGTACTGCCCTAAAAATAGAACACTTGTACAATATATTTCGGGGGGAGGGGGAGAAGAAAGCAAAATATCTTGACTTTGCATCACAACCTAAGAGCACTCCCAAATCTGAGTTATTTGATCCCAACACATTTCAAACTCTAACTTTAAGAGCGACAAATGAGATTATACAACTGCTTCATCGTAAATGAACTGGCTTCTATGTGTGAAATTGGTTCAGAAAAGTCTCTTAAATTATGCAAAAATGACCCTCATTTCAACTATAACCATATTTCAATTTCCTATCTCATTTATTTATCTCCACCTCTGCTCCATTCTTTCCTGTCTCTCCACCTCTCTCCTCACTGGAGAGCCTCCGCCACACATGAGAGCCTCTATGAACACTGGTCCCTTACAAATGAATGCGATTTTCCCTGAACCAAATGACCTGACTGCCTCAGCCAATACTCCTGCGCTAGTTTGCATGATCTGAGGTACGTGACAGCCCTTCCCTGATTAGCCTAGCAAATGCACCCCCCCACCCCCCACTCCATCTCCCTCCTCCTGCTGTTGCATCAACAGCTATGACAAAGGCGAAGAGTAAAGTCTGGTCATGAGCCTCTCTTTCCCATGACTGCTAAGAGTGCTGCTGATTTCAGCTGTGCTGCAATAAAGAATGCCTGCAATGTGTGCACAGACGCCGGGATGTCCTGTTACAGCTCTACATCATCCTGATGACAGGAAGGAAAATCTTTCAGCTAAAATCTCAGCTCCTGACTTCTATTTTGGCTTGTGTCACAGTTATAATGCAGGATTGTTGATGATCAGGGACGTTTAGAAAACAGTTTTAAAGTATTGATGCAAGAAAGGGAGTAAATGTGAAAGGTTCATAAAAGCTCTCTGATGGGAAATACCAGAATTCTGCAGAACTTGGTGTGCTGTGTGGGGAATGTGGCTGAGGGTGTCTGCTGTGGCCAATGGAAAAGCCTCGTCTCCCGCTGTGTGTCTGTGTGTGTGTGTGTGTGTGGTAGAGAGTGCCAGCTCATGTTTTTAGTGGAATGGCAGTGTGACAAACAGCAGCACAGTATGGTTTTAATTTTGCAGCTCACTCTATTGCAGCTAGTGATGCTGTGGTTTAAAAATGCATGCAATTGGGAAATAACTAACACATGAACAGAGACTCAAAGGATCAATCTTTTTTGTAACATTACTTGGGTGGTATTTGATATATTACAGTTAAGCCTTTTTTCTTTTGGAATCTGAAACACTGTGTGACACGGATTTATCTCTGGCTGCAGTACACAGGAATCTAAACATTCCAGCTAATCACTGTGTGCAAAGTTCAATTGTAATCACAGCCAACTTGTTAGTATCTTTTAGGAAACAGTAAATGCAGGATTCCCAGCCAGGCAGTCATCACAATCAACATTCCTCAGCAAGGTTACAAAACCCGCAATTTCACAGAAGTGAACTTTGATTATTGCTGCTGGAGGACGTTCATATCTTGTTTTGTATAAGAATATGACAATAATATGTAAGTTTTCTGCCTTCCGACACACTCACACACACACAAAAAAATGCAACAAAATGAGAGAAAAAAAGTGGAAAGGACTTTAACAACCGGGCAGTGAGCTGACATAACTGTGTCTCTGAGGGCTAGTTTATGCAGCTTTCAGACATGCAGTAAGGAGACCTTTCTCCGTTGTTCCCAATCCCACCGTCAGGAGCACCACCTCCGTTCTCTGAGTCAACAGAACAGAGCGGCGCTGGCAAAACACAAGGAAGTGACCACATGAAAGAGGACTGTGACAGGAAACAGAGCTGACTTCCTGTCTCACAGGAAACATGGCGGTTGGCGAGCAGAGAAAAAGGCATGGAATGCAGAACCGCAGAGTCGTGAGCCAAGTGGACACCGCAAACTCACCCCCCCTGAACTGGCCTAGAGAGTTTATGTTTAGCATCAGGCATTGGGGCCTGTTGCCACAGTATATTTATTAAATGAAAGTAACATTCACTTTGTCGCGTGACTGCTGAAACTGAATTAAAGGACTAGATACGTCATGACTCAACAAGCGGTTGTCGTATGGGCATCTGGGTGGTGTGAGAGCAGGAGAATGTGTTTTGAGTATAGGCCGTTTGAGAAGTGGAGACAGAGGGCTTGTGTGTGACAGAGTGGGCTTGAATCAGTAAAGAACACACTGTGCTGATTTTAAACTGCCTCACTGGCAACACTCATGAAAGGCAGCACTGTTCGGTACATCACCCTCTCCTTGCTTCTCTCCTCTTTACTTCCTGTGTCCTCTCCTTTTCTTTTTTCTTATTCACTGGCTTATCTTGTCACCACTCATCTCTTTGTGATTTTTACGATTCTTTTACCAACCTCCTCTTTCCACTCCACTCATTTCTCTGAACTCCTTACAGCCTCCTTTCTTGACCCATTTCCTTCATTTTTATCTCCTATTTTGTCTCACAGGTTGCAGCCATATATCTGTGGAAAACTGGAGGCAGCGTGCCAGAGACAGTTGCTGGCACACTGACCGAAGTGCTGACGCTTTCAGAGGTTCTCAAATGTCAAGTTGTCTTATGAAAAAGTCCCCACAGGAGTGCAACACCACCTACATGCAGTGCTGCTTTGAATCGAGAGAAGCCGCAAGTGAAACTTCAGCTGCAGAGTCCATACAGTTATAGGTGAAAAAGTGCAGCAATGCTCCCTCTTCACTCACTGAAGGTTTGCAGTGGGTAAGATCTAACACAGCAGAAGATACTTCGCACACTTTTAACAGAGATAAAAACAGATGAAAGTGAAAATGTGGTTTCCATGAATGATTTCCACTGAACTCATTAGAGAAACGGTGCTGTCCTGAACAGACATTTTCCTCTTTTGTTGCAAATGTCTGAGCCTTAGCAGTAGGTGTGCTTATGCACTGTAACTAGTTATTTTCTGTGTAATGTCTACAGACGTGATAGTGGCATCCTACAGGGCATGTGAGCCATTTCTAACCATCTAGGTAAGTAGTGCCTAAATCTGCAGCTTGGTCACGTCTGGAGGTTTCTGCTGAGTCCTGCTGAGTTAGAGTGGTGTGGTTAAAACAGAAAACGTGCATACTTGTTATTAGCCTAACACCAGCTCAGCATGTCTGCCCACTTAACAACAGCATGTGGCTGAGCACACAGCTTCAAGGGAGATGGCAAAGCAACAAGTGACAGTGAACTACCACTAGCTGAGATCACAAAGTCATTAAAAACAGGACACTTGCAGTAGGTTTCTTCCCACTGTGTCTAAGGTACTTTACATTTTGGGATTCAGAGGTTGACACAGGTTCAAATAGCTTTTGGTGCAGAAACGTTAGAAGAAAAGAGGATCAAAATCTATCTGGCACAAAAAACCTGATGAGCAGTCATCTTTGAATTCTTAATCATCTTTCTGATTAATGGTTTAAGGGTCTATAGCAGGCCCAGTTCTCTCCAACTCTTCTATATGATTAATTATGGTGCAAAGCATAAATTTGGCGGTGAGTCATTCAAAAGATACTAGCAATTAAATTAAAGAACCAAAACAAAGAAGAGAAAAGGAAAATAAACTCTTTCTCTCTGTAACTTAGGACTTTTTGATCATACATAGTTGACAAGACAATAATTAAAAGAATTTGTGACTTATTTTGTATAATTAGATGTGTTTTGGGACATTTATCAAGTAATGCAAAGGTTAACAGGGGTTCACAGAAGCCGTTTTGATGTAAACTATAGTCAGTAACCTGAAAACTGATACAGATGCTAATGAATCTTCACGTGCTCAGCTAAAACAAGCTCAATTATCAACATAAAATACATTTTCAGTCATACATTTCTGTTCTGTTGTCATTATAATCCCATTATGGTGCTAAAAGTTCCATTATGTGTATTGTGAGAATTCCTTATACAAATTAACATGAAAGTAAGATTTGAATTTTGCCATATTGCAAAGTAATACCCCCCCCACCCCCCAAAAAAAATAAAATAAAATAAATAAATAAAAATAAAAACATAGATGAAAAAAAGTAATACACATGTGATGATTTCATGTGTTCGCAGTTCGATAGGTTATCATCAGCACCACTGCTGAACTGACCGGTCATTATTACTGACCTATTTAACAAAGTCAATACAGAGATGATCATAAAAGGCAGAGCACAGGAACTGCTGAGCCTCCAGCCTTTTTCATTATTTATACCCTCAGATTAAAAACAGAAAAAGGACAGTCTGAAGAAAAGGACATGATTGTTGTCATTAATGTTGCATAGCAGCAAGCAGCACAGCACAGCGCCTCAGGTTTGTCTGGTGAGCGGAGCATAAACGTGTCACTGTTAGCAAAGATATAAAAAGTTATCTGTTTTTAAAAAAAGTGGCTCAAATTAAAAATTAAATCTAACCCTAGGATAAGGTTCTAGTCAAAAATAGGTTGTTTCTGCCCTTATCTTCCATCCTACACTCTTAACTCCTCTATTCTTTCCGTGTCATTTTCACTGGCTCCTTTGGGCTCTTTGGTGTATGCACACTATTTGCTACAGCTGACTGCCCACTTTTGCTGCAGTTAAAAAAACAAAACAAAAAAAAAAAACAGTCTTATTTGCCAGCTGATTTTAACATCCCCAAAAAAATGAAATTGCAAAGAAAGTGTCCACCCCCTCAAAGTATCGTTAGAATCATATCATCCCAAATAGTCATCAAAGACTTGCAAGAAAGTGCCTCTTTTAAATAGTCATTGTCAGATCCTATGTTAAATGACTGTCATAAAACATAGATGGAGAGACAGAAAACACATCATGCAGGAGAAAATCTGTCTGCAAATGTATTTACAGGCTCCCTCTTGGCAGGATAGCCAGTTCACAATACTCAGCAAGCAATCTCAGAGCAACCAACCTCCTTTACTCCAAACACACACTCACACATTGTTGAACTTGCAAAGTCTGAAAGGAAGCTGGCTGGTTGAGCTGAGGATTGATTGGTCACAGAGACCACGCAGACAAATGATAAATAGCTTGTGAGTGGTTTTTGTGTGTGAATGATGATCAGCAAAGCCACTGATTCTCCTGGATCTTTCATCGCCATGCATAGTGTGAGGAGAGTGCCTTGTTTGACGAATGGCAGAGTGGCTATTAGCAAACTTCCTGCTGCATTGCATCCGCACAGGAAGAGCTGGTCAGTCCTGATACTGATCCCACTGATGCCCCTGGTTTACATGCAAAACACAGCTAAATGAGACCCCGCTAAGGTTCAGAGCAAGGGAACAGCCAGGAGAAACCAGTGGGTTCAAGAGCCACAACTTCCTAATCAAAATGTTCATGTCTAACAGGGTAAAACAAGAGGAAAAAGGAAAGACTGGGGCCTTGTCCAGGTAGGCTTTTCCAGAGGGATTACAATGGTGGATAAACGCATTACTGTACATCTTAGAAACAATTACCCACCTAAGATTTGCCCTCATTAGGAATCCAAACACACAGAACTTGGTGAGGGAATAATAAATCATCTATCCTTCCTTCCAGTTTGGCCAAGTTTGACATTTGGAAAAATTACTGAAAAGAATAAATAAATAACACTTATAAATAAACAAGCAAGCAACAATAAACTCAGACTTCAGTTTAACTGTAGAAATGTATGTGATTTATGATTATTTTAGTAATACTTTTTTTTCTTTCTTTATGATTTGATGTATTATTATCACCTTAGAATAGCTCATTTAAATCCAAGAATGCTGCAAATGTTATTTTTCATGTTGCATGACAACATAACAGCCCATAAAAACACGGGCTGTAAAGCAGGCCATTTGCAGACTTTTGTAACCACTATAGTCTCTAGTTTCTGTCTGAGGAGGGTGAGGTGGAGTTGCAACCTGCAAATTTGCCTCTAGATGTCACTGATGCCACTGGACTTTGCCCAAGCTTTTCTGTGCTAATTAGTAGTTAACCATTAATGTTCCATCACCGTTTTTCTATTTCTTATTTTTATTTCAATTAGCATAATAAACATTTTTAATTACCATTAACTCAATTTCAGTTAGCAAGTATAATAAACATAAAAACTACTGTAAAATCTGAAAAGACTTCCCAAATATAAAATACAAGATTGACTGAAATCAGTGTTATCTGCTCCACCTTATCTGTTATGAGGGATCCCTTTATGACCTTCGGTGTAATTAAATCATATAAGGTTCCTATCTTCTAAATTTTGGGTTTATGATACAACAGAGATTGTAATTTATGACAGCTACACCTTAGCTGTTTTTAATGGTCACACTGCAACTCCTTACCATAATTTAACTTCAGGAAAACAAGCACACAAGCAAAGAACTGACATTTTACATTCCCAACTGGTAAAACCTTGCATTAAAGATGGCTGCACTGTTGGGAAATTTGTATTTTTTGCATGTTCTCTCTCTTTTGTTTGTGATAGCTTCTTTGAAAATAATGTACCAATGGGAGCTGCGTGTTGACACGTTGCACTCTCCCTTGTGCTTGTTGATTTCCTGACTCAGGCTTAGGCAGCACACAGCTCATGTGTATAGACAGGGACCGGGTTGTGCTGGTCAAGCTTACCATGCTAAAATATGTGCATGCGTTGCTATGTGCAACACAATGTGAGCCTGTAAATGCACAGAGCTGTGTCTGTGGCGTGGAGATATTTTTTGCCTCTGATCAGCACAGCCACTGGGCTGGGCTGCTAGCCTGCTCACCCTGGATAAAGATGTAGTGTGTGGACCACTGCTGGGTGCCTGTGTGGCAGCCTGTGCCCATAGACCCGACCCACTGCTGCATCCTCAGGGGTTGGGAGTGTTATGATGGGTATTTTTATATGCTTGTAACTCCCTGTTTAAACTTCCAAACACGGGGATATCCCAGAGCTGATTTATGGGCAGTTGCTGATTCCAAAAAGTTTAAAGGATTTCTCGTTAAACACACTTTTTTTATATATATATTATATTAAATAAATAAGTCTTTCTATAATGCCTTTAAAATAACAGCCTGTTTTTGAACTACAAAGAAAGAAAGAAAGAAAGAAAGAAAGAAAGAAAGAAAGAAAGAAAGAAAGAAAGAAAGAAAGAAAGAAAGAAAGAAAGAAAGAAAGACCGCCCACACTGTCTGAATGCTGTCTGTTCTCACTAGTGTAGGCCTGCAGCCCTGCAGAGTCCTGCTGGGCAAAAAAAAAAAAAACAAAAAAAAAAAAAAAAAAAAAACATCCAGTTTGCTTTTTAAAGTTGTTTTGGACTTACACACTTGAAAAATTGTCAAAGAATAGAGACTGATGGTAATATTCTTGCCTTAGTCTGACTTTAATAATACTTTAAAAAACTGAGTGAATGGCTAGTTGCAATTATCATGTTAACAGCTAACTGTTAACACACAGGGAACTCATCTAGTTTTATATCACCAAGTTTAGACGAGATCTTCTTAATTTGCCTGAGATTTGCATGAAATCAACAAAGCTGAAACCCTTCTTGCAAGGTGCTTTAGCACTTGCCTGTTTTCAGGTTCTAAAATGATCATAAGGCAGAAAAATAAACTCCACGATATGAAGAATTTTTTTTTTTTTTTAACACAAAGAAGTCTTTTTATTGGGCACAACTTTAACTCTCAAGTCTGCAAGTGTTTTTAAAGAGATACTGATAACTACATATCTCATGGATATCTTAAAAAGATATGCAGGAAGATAAAATACTAGAAAACAAAACTGTTGCTGTTTTTCAGTCTTTTTAAATTATCATAAGTGTCCTTGATGATATAACAGTGGTGCCATGAGAAGACATGCAATCAGTGCTGGTTTATTAAATATGTCACATAAAGACAGCTGCATTTGACCAGTGAATTCAAAAAGTGCTCAAAGTTTGTGAAGGTTTTTGTTTTTACTACCATTTTCCTGCATAAACATGACACCAGCTTGAACTGAAAAACTTCATTCTTTGTGCTGAAGGAACAAGTTAGTAATTATGACATCAAACCAAATAAGATTTGGACTTGAAGTTCTGGTCAGTGGAGTCATTACAAAGCTGGCATCAGCACAGATCCGAACTGGAAGTAAACAAGAATACTTCAGTATTTACTTTGGCACTATTGAAACAAAGACCATATGTTTTTAGTTGGTAAATTATCTCTTGTGTGAACCACAGTATGATTATTTAGAGGGATGACCTCTACAAATGAGGATAGGCAACAAGAGTGGGTTCAGAGGAAGGATGTTAAAAAATGAAGGAAATACGGGAAAAGGAAGAAGCCACTGAATCTGGTGTCACGCTCAGTGTTGCTTCCTCTGTTCATGACATCACTAACCGGGTGTTGCATACCTTGAGCTGCTCTGAAACGAACCCACTTCCTGTCAGGCAGGGCTGAAATCTACATCTTTTCAAAAAAGAGATGAGCAGGTAGAAGACACCAGAGAAAAAAAAGACTTAATGCAGTCATTTTTTCCAGCTGCATGCAGTTTGTGGAGCATTAAATCTGCCACTTTTCTTACAGTCAGAGCTTCTACTAATGAAAACCATGAGATGGATATAAGCTCAACACAATCAAAGAAAGTTTTTTTGGCATAAAACGTTGCCTGATATCTTTCAAATTTCAGGCTGTAACCTATAAATATTTAAGATTAAGGGTAAATACAAGTTTTTTTTTTTTTTCAAATAAATGATTAATTAAAATATTTTTTATCAATTACTTCAAAGGGATCTGAATGAATCATTGAGAGAAAAATGAGTCCACATGTGGTTCACATCTAATCAGCCTGACTGGAACTTCTGCATTTTCATGAAACCAGCACAGGAACCCCTCCTAGGCAAAGGGCTGCTACCTGCAGACTGTTCAGCAAACCCATTTTAACATTTATATTAAGCAGCATCCCAGAAATGTGCTGGATACTGCCAAGAAAACTATATATCGCCTCATATAGCAAAAGAAACGGCTGACAGAACTACTGTTTGTTGGACTGAAAACATTAGTTCATGAAGTACGTGCTGCTCTTCCCTCTGCAAGGTGTTTCATTTACAAGCAACACAGACCTTTGTGTGGTAAAGTCTGAATGCTGCAAACCCAAAGTCAAGACTGCTAGAGGCGACTGGGCTCTGCTGTTGCCTTGCACTCACATTACGACCTTAAAACAAACGATTAGGCCTTGTGACAACAACGACCAACCTGCCGACAGACAAGCAGACATAACAGGACTTTCTGACTTAATCGTGGATTTAAATTTCCACTTATGTCAGTTATACAGCCCTGATCAGAGTTCACGTATGTGATGGAGCGGCTGAATGAATGTGTGATGGTGTGATAATGCCGGGCCAGTCTGACAGGCACCGTGCATAATCGCTTTAGGGCAGGAATTGCACAACAATGTGGGTCTGGCTAATGCCTGTGGTTTGGGGCCCTCAGCAGTGAGCTGTCCTATAAAAAAAAAAAAAAAAAAAAGCTGTGCATGCTTCTTGTGCATCTGCATCCACTTTACACACATATCTGAGTTACGACAAATTGATAGGACAGAGTTCTCACATGTGAAGAAGCATTGGTGAGTTTCACTTCTCATTTAATCAGGGGTTTAAAATCCACACCAAAGTTCCTCTTCCCACACCATAGAGCAATGCTGAGGTCTTTTTCTTTACCAAGGGGGATTTTTTTCTCTCTCATTTTTTCTGACTGATGAGAAGTTGTTATATCATACAGAGAAGCAGCATATTCTGTGAAAAAAAAACAGACTGCCAAGCCTGAGAAGACCCACTACCAAAACAAATGGTCACGTGTCGCTGTCCCGCTACTCCCAAACCCGCACTCTGAAAAACAGAACATTCTGACTCATCCTAAATGACTGTTTACCTGACACCAGCACTGGATCTCATCTCCATATTTTTAACTCTAGCGTAAAACAACCAGCGTAGCCGCCCCTCCCCTGTCCTAGTGAATGACTCTTTTAGTATCTTCTGTATATCTCTCACTGAATGATCTGTCCTCTGGTCTGCAGCCAGAAAACAGACTGACAAAACAAAACCCTGGCAGGCGTGCTGAAGGGCTGTGCGATGCCAGTGTCTGAGGTGGGTGGAATCACCCGTGTACACATTTGACATGATTTGTTTGAATTTGCAAAATGAAAGGGGGCACTTTACGGGATTTTCCAGAGTCCATTCCAGTGAGATAAAGGCTCAGTTAAGTGTTAAGTTACCAGCTGCGCTGCCAGCTTTTTACTAACTGAGGCTGAAAATACAATGTCTCTGCTTCTGTTTCCCAACTCGGGAAACAGTTTTACATATAATGCTGTCATTAAGAAGGGTTGACATACTTTCAGAGAAGTTTTGTTACGGTTTCATTGTTGGTTACCTTTATTTTTTTACAGGAATTATTGAACTTGGAACTTGGAGCAATTCTGAGTGAAAAGCAGCAGAGTCGTGAACTGAAACTCAACTTTTTTTGAGAAAAAAAAAATCCAAAACTTCAAGACAGGCAGATGGAAAGAAGCGACACATGGAAGAAATTGTCAACATTCATTTGAGGTTGATGTCATCACCTCAAAATGGCTGGATCCAGAAATAAACACACGTGTACCACACACAGACATAAACATGCAAACGCCATTTGACAGCCGCTCTGGACCATGCTGACCTGCTTTCCTGTCTGTTTATTCTTTCAGTCTGCTGAGGATTTATTAATATCCTAAAAATGCTTCTTGGTAAAATGGAGAGTACAGAGTCATGCGGACGCAGTGGATGAGAGGTAAACAAATCCGAAGCTGGATCGTAGGAAAACATGACGTAGTGAAATCATTTGCGGGACTACTAGTCTCAAAATGTTGCTTAATCAGATCAGTGTGGATGAGCACAGTTACATCACTTTTTTTCCTTCTTTTTTTTTAACATCGTGCTCTGCCAGAACCACCAAAACAAGTCAATCGTCATGTGCCAAAGAAACAGTAAATAGACAGTGAAGGTGGAACGTTTTGATTTTAGTCTAATTTACCAGTTTTTTCTGGCATATTTGAAACTACACAAATGCAACTTTATGGGGTAAAAGAGTCAGACTTTTAACTGATGAAATAATTATTAACGCAGACCTAGACAGAAGATCATTGGGTTGTAATCATCAATGCTCACAGCTGCTTCTGTATTTAACACAGAATGTGCCAGTAATGATGAATCAACACTTTAAACAATGTGGTCCAAAAAAGAAGTGAGGGAGAAAATGCGGTTGTAAGAAGATACTGGATTTTAAACCATCCGAGGAGAAAAAGGAAAGGCAGAGTATCGCTCCACGATAAAATAGATATGAAAGTCTGTGCTGGAATGTTTCCTGTGTCTGTCTGCCTGCCTGCCTGTCTGTCTGTCTGCCATCGTGATTGTGCATCTGCCAGCAGCAGGGCTTTAATTATGAGGCCCAGGTTATGTGCACACACGCACACACATATGCACACACACGAGACTAGCGTCCCATATATCTCTAACACAGTGCCTCACAGTTCCGCTGACTAACCAGTGGCACCAGACTTTGGCCTGCGGCTCCCTGATTCCAGTAAATGTCTTGTTATGCAACTCCTAACAAGTGTCACCCAGCCTGAACTTCTGAGCATTCTGGGTCTCTCTTCGCTTTTCTTTATCTCTTCATTTGTCTCTGAGGATAGCAAGCTGTTCGCTCTTTAGGGCAGGGGGAGGACGAAGAGAGAGAGAGAAGTGGGGTAAATTAACTCCACAAAATATGAAGTGTTGCCCGTTTGTGCTGAGGCAGAAAACCAGGAATAGTGAAGCAGGCTGTGCAGGCAGGAAATGGGGAGGAGGGCGCGGAGAGCTCCTCCAGCTCTTTGCCTGAGAAACACAGCTGCCCCTCATGTCTTGGGGCAATGCCAAGGTTGGACTCCTCTACTGCCTCAGTGGGGTGAGAAAGAGGTGTGTGTGCCTGTGTGTGTGTGTGTGTGTGTGTGTGTGATTTCAACCAGTAGAAACAGGAGGGCTGCTGTTTTATCCACCTCTCTGTCCTACTAATACACATTACCTACTAAGACCCAGAGAAACTAACAGTCTGTGAGTGGTGATGAAGTACAACCAGCTTTGCTCACTCAGGATTATGGCACCTAAAGTCTAAGCTCCTGTTTTCCTTTAAGCCATAACCCAGGAGTTTTGAGGAAATAACGTTTTATACATGCACAGAAATTAGGCACCTCTCTGCATCCTCACTCTACAGCAATAAAAACTTTATATGATCAGTTTAACCACCTACAATGAAGTCGAAGGAGACAATAGAGCTGTACTAACTCTAAAACTTAAAAATCAGGTTTTCTTTGACGTGATGTTTAAGCTGTATTGGTCCACATGTAATGCAAGTAAATGGAAATTCAGTTAGCCCAGTGCGCTGGCAACATTGTGCATCAGTGCGATGGAGCGCTTTACAGTACGCCTGGACTCACAGCACGTTAACATCAATTTTACTGGTTGACGTTTGTGGCTTATTCAACTTATTTGAAAACCGTAAGGGAAATTTTTAGGTGTGTTTGGACAACAGGAACAATGACATGCTTCTTATTAATGTTGTAAAACAAACTCTCTATTTTGTGCCTACACTGAAAGAAATGGTGACTATATTCATTAATAGAAACTCACCTTCAGGGTTTTTTTAAGCTCCTACTTCTGACAGACACTCTTCCAGCACAAGCATAATGGTCTGTGATTATATTGTACAGTGATTAGCCCAGGAGTCTTAGGCTGAGAAAGCGCTTGCTTTTCCACCTGATTCTTTCACAGGGAACCAGCTCTGTTGTTGGCATAACTGTTTACATACTTGTGTTTGTCCTAAATCTGTTACTGTAGGATTCCACACCAGCAAACTCACAAAAAATCCCAAACTTTTGCAGGATGTAAACATGAACATGGAAACAATAAAGGAGGTTAGTGTTTGGTCAATGGCAAGATCACAGCAGAAAACGCAACAGCTGCTTTATTATTGATTGTATCTGAGATCCCACCCCTACAAATGTAAGGATGTTGGATAGTGTGTCAGATTTTCTTTTTAATACACTGCCTCTACTTCTTATCTACATATTGCATATGGCATAGTTAGCATTAATATCTGGGGATGAGTGCTACTGATGTTTCAAACAAAGGGTTAGGGTGATTAATCTCAGCCATGACTGAATGGTAACTGCTTGAACACATGACAAAGCACCAGATTCCACTTATTCTGTTTAAGATCAGTCAGATAATATCAAACCAAACACAAAGTAATCCAACCACCATGAAGCTCAGAGTTTGTTTAGTGTGTATGCAACTGAAGAATTACGACTTTGCTGTCAAATACCAGCTAGTTGTTTAGTCACTTCAGCATTAAAACACGCTGCAAATCAAGCCTGAGGAACCTCAAGTCAAAGATGTTTGCACAATGAAATCCCACTAAAAGCTGCATGTTTTACTATTTCCTGAGTTGTATTTAGTTGTATTTAACTGTTGATGATGAGATGAAAGTGACACTGTCCTGTGATGCATGACACCAGCTAGACTTAGTGCAATAAAGCAGTTAAGACATGAGCAACATGATAAATTACCAGTCTTAGCTACTACTAGCTAGGCTAATATTAAAGTATGCTGTTTTAACACTGCAGTGCTGTTACATAGTTTGTCCATTACATTACAGTCATTTAGCAGACACTTTTATCCAAAGCAATTTACAGTGGTTAGGCAATAGGGTTAAAGGTCTATCCTAATAACCCAAGTGGAAGGTGTTAATATTTGTCCCTTGGGGGAATCAAACTCTGGTCTCCAGCATAGGAGAAGAATGCTCTGCCACCTGAGCTATCCAGCCACTATTAGAGAGCTTCCTGTATAATTTATACTGCGGTCAGCTTTAGGGTGTTCTCTGTTTTTTTTTTTTTTAACTAAACACAAATGATTCAAACTGCTTGTTCAAGTAAAAGTAAAGTTTAAAAGTTTGACTTGTCATATTGTCAGTAAAACTCAAAAAGACTCTAAACATTTACAACCGATCGGATCCTGGGCTGCATGTCTTGGGTTTCCTCATCTGCTGCATAACTTATCTGAGCCTCTCCTCTCACACTGTTTACTGTAAGAGTGAGCGGGATGGAGTCAATAGGTGCATTTACACGGTAATGACCCTTGTGTCCTTTGCTGTACAATCTGCTCAGACCTACGTGTTTGTCTGGTGCAGCACAGTTTGTTTTGAGATCCATTGGAGTGTTTACCAGCGTGGGTTGAGGAATTTCAGGTCAAGAGAGCGTCGTGTACAGAGAAAACCTACAACTGAATTGATCCCGATACTGACATCAAAGTGTACCTGTACCATCCAGCTCCACTAGCCGAAAGCAAATATTTATAATGCAGTGACGTACACACAAAAAAAAAAAAAAAAAATACGAGAAAGAACAGATTTTTGGGAGGTATGAATGTGTGTGTGTTTATTAAACTGTACTGATGTGTAATGAATCAGGGCGCTTCAGCCTGTAAAACCAGAACAACATACTTTAATGTAAAATGTATTTTACAAACACTAGAAATAAATAACCAGGTCGGCAGAAAGGTTTGGTGACACATCATCTCAGCCATCTGCTCGCCTTCCTGTGATTTGGCACAGGGCCAGTGTCCAGTCCAATCTGAGAGCTCCTCCAAGCTGGTCCCACCTGACACAACTGTCCTCAAAATTCACACTGTCACAGACGGCCCGATAAGTGTGGAGGCTGTCATGAGTCAGATCCGTGGAAGATCGGCAGCACTGCGAAACAAGCTCTACCTCAAGCAATTACCCAGCAGACAGCCTTAATCGCAGATTAATAAAACTTCACATGCTTCATTTCACTGCGGGGGGAGCCACGTTTGCTGAGAGAGGTCAGTCACATGGAGAAAGAATCCTTAACAAGTTAATTACAGCTAATATTTGAAACTGCTGAGCCGTCACCACTTCCTAGGAACAAAGCACTGGTGTTGTGTCGCAAATGACCTCAACAGCATGTCACATAGGAACCACTGTCGGCTCATGACTTATTCAGGGAGTGAATCAACACAATATTTCTACAAACCACACAACCTGCTCTGATTCTGAGTGTATGAAAGGGGACTGAGTTAAAACTAAAGGTTATTCCATTTGAGCACTTTCGTCTAAACTCACTCTGCAAAGTCTGTCTTCTGAACGATGTCCGCACCACATCAAATACTTATGTTACTTCACTGCATTTGAGAGGGATGTGTGAAAATCCAAAAGCCACATTCTGGGCCTTATGTTACAACATAAACAAAAAATAAACCCCATAAACCGTAATCTTCATCTCTACCGCGAGGACGTTCTCTTTTTGGCCTTATAAATGAATTTGCTGTGAAGGGACAATGTGTAATGGCCCCCCTGTGTGGAACTGAGTGGAGCTCTATGAATAACTCCTCTCGCACCAATGAATGGCACTTTCTTTTCCCACAGTATTACTCAGTTTACACCCCCAACATGGCAGGATAAGCATCAAGCCAAGCCCTCTCCAGGCTGCCAGTCGCACAAAATCTGTTAAAGAGATAAAATGACATTGAGAAACTTTAACTTCAATAAATAACACACATATTTATGTTAAAGTCATATCAGTGTGGCTCTGTTGCTTGCTTTACAGAATATAAATGATTGACTGATGCAGATAATGATGTTTGAGACAATTACCTAACAGTCACTTGCTGTAACCGCTCTCTGGTTTGTAGTAAGTTCAAAATAATTATACAGTAACCAGAGAATATCTTTCAGGAGGTGCTGACAGAGAGTCGTGTATTAAAAGATGCCATTTTTGTACACTGGAGAAGCCAAGACTGCTAATGGAGCCACAGTTATTGCATTGTGGGATAAGTGCTTTGCTAATGGAGCTAAAGCTGACAAAATTTCCCTCATTTTAGTGTTAGTATTTAAACTTATCTCATTACAGTTGAGACAAAGTGGTGTGACATGATGTAAAAATGGATGCTGTTTAAATAGAAAAACATTTATTTAATAAGAGAAATTAAATGGATGTGCATCAGAGTGTCTGTGGCCAATCTTCTTCCAGTGGCTCTTCCTACTACTGTTTTTCTAAGGTGTTGGCGTTAAAATGATTTATTCAGTTGAAACATGTGATGCATGTTAACGCACGACATGATTGGAATATCTTTTTCAGGCTCATGTAAACGGTGCAGGTCAGATCAGAATACTCAGAACCTTTCACTCCACATGGGGTGCAGACATAAATGTATGTGCTGCCATCAATTCTGCATCACATGCTGTAGGCGTTTGTTCCTTTTTTAAAGAAAGTCATCTGACATTTAACATCTCACAGGATTGTCTGATTGCTAATTTTGTTTTATTAATTGACCAAAAGTGTTTGGAGTTCTCCACAGAAAGCATGTTAGTGTTTGCTTAAACATACATCATGTTCAGATATTGATATGTGCACCTTTAGCAAGAAAATCAAACCTCATGTTAAAAGCTCTTTGTCAATGAATCATAGCAAATCCATAGAGACAGATAAGTGGAACCTTTTAAATTATGAATGCATGTGGTAAATAAATAAAGAGAAATTGCTTTTATTAAAAAAAAAAAAAAAAAAAAAAAAAAAGCCCTATGAGGACAATATGACCTCCCTGGTGACACATCTGTCCACTCCACTACCTGCTTTGTTTACAGTGCATGTTCCACAACATTGAAGGGTTTTTTCCACTCACATTTAGCCTGACGTGACAGATTTACATCTGAAAGCTCGACAGGCCATAAAGGCACACCAAGTGTTTGTCAAAATACAAAAGATGGAAGCAGATTCAGAATATTTTCTATACTGTATCCAAGTATCAGATGGAGTAAGAACTAAAAGAGGCATTTGTGGCTGACATAAATGTGTCATCTCTCAGCATATGACTCAAATATGAGCCCCCTCTAACAAGGCAAGACAAAAAAAAAAAAAACAAAACAAAAAAAACTCCACAGTTGCTTTAAATTTCATCTGCAACCCAGACAGCATATAACAGAGGGCAGCTGCAATAAATCTTTCACTGTGTGGCTACAGGCTCAGTACGATTTCCTGCTGGGAGAGTAGACTGTCATTAATTTATTGTCAGACACCACTGAAACTATGCCTCTCCAAAGAAAGGTTTACGCCCTTCAATTCTGTTCAGTGGGAGAGCCTGTCACACCACATCAGAAATTTTAGTCCACTCTTGTGTAATGTTTTGGACAGTTTCTAGGACACGTGAATGCCTCTGGTAGGGCACAGACGTTAAATGCTGCTGCCATCAATCTCTAAAATGTCAACTATGGAAAACTGATTTTGCTTCAAAATCTGACAGTTTCTTTTTACTTAGGTATTTTATGAATACTATATTGAGGAAAGCAATAGGGCAAACAGAAGAAAAACCCTGTTGAGTCAGGAGACTCAAATAAGTCACATACTGTAGGGAGAAGTCAGATGACTGTCTAAGGTGATGGTAGCAATCGGTCAGTTTACTGGTTGGATAACAATGAAGGGTGACATGTTTTCTCTAAAGTGTGTATCATTAATAACTTAACAGCCAATTGTTGATGCTGCTTTTTAAATCAGAGTAGAGACATCTAAATGTTTCCATGGGTCCCTGCAGAACAACTAAAAGTGATAACACAAGTTGGGATTGGATGGAGAAAAAAAATAATTAAAAATCCTGACTAAAAAAGACATTATTCAGACACATTAAACTGACTATTAAACACCACACACAAGCCAAAACTCTCCCGAAGGAACATTACAGCAATACCACAGGGGATAAAAAAACTGCATAAAGCACACTAAAGTCCCAATGAACCCACGGTTAAGTACCACAGACACAACAAAACTAACCACTGCATAACTTCATACAGAAACAGGCGCGGACCATTGCTTTACGCATAAACAGCCATTCGTGAGGTGAACGCCTACTTCACACAAGCACACACAAACACTAAATCTCTTGGGGGGAAAAAAGATATCATAAGAGAAAGAAATGGGGGGAAACGTACCTTCCAGCCCGCAGAGCTGTTGCTGTCTCCTTTATCTTTGAAATAAGGCACACTCTTCACCATCCAGTCATAAATCTGAGATAGAGTTAATCTGTTCTCCGGAGAACTTTCGATAGCTTTGGTAATGAGGTCTGCATATGACATATTCCCCCATGCGTTTCGCCGGGAGGAGCTGCTCTTCCTCTGGGCAGCGGCTGCAGCAGCGGCCGCGGCCGCCGAGGTCGACGAGCCAACCGGGGTGGAGAGAAGAGGCACCTGCTGCTGCTGCTGCTGATGCGGGAGTTGCGGATTCGGGTGTTGCTGCTGATGCTGATGATGTTGCTGCTGCTGCTGATGTGGAGGTTGCTGGTGGACGCAGTTCTCCTGACACTGGAAATCATTGCACAGGATGACAGGCTTCTGCTCCGTGAAGTCCTCATTCTCCTCCAACAGGCTCAGGTTGTTGATGAACTCTGCGTTGCTGCCGGGCTCCTGCTTCACAGACGGCACCGGCGAGGATGTGTTGGAGTCGCCCGGGTTGATGAACTCCGGCCGGGGCAGGGGCCAAGTGCACGACCGGGGTCGAGACAGAGGCTCAAAATCAGGGTCGATTTCCACCAGGTGTGGCTGCTGGGCTGCTTCCGCCATGGTCGAGAGGTAACTGAGAGAAGTATTACAATGTCATCAAAGTGTAACGAACCTGTCGTCCCTCAAAAACTAACGACTTCGATTTGAAATGTGAGCAATCACAAGATAAGTCTGACCGGGAAAGCAATTGTTCCGCCTGGGCGAAAAGTCCTCACTAAAAGTCACATCCCAAACCGGTAGAAGCCCGTGTAAACAGTTATAAAAAAGTATGTTTTTAAAAGGCCTTTCAAGTGAAATAAAGTTGAATAAGTGTCAGTCTGTAGAACCGCTGGCTTGTTGTTTGCTGTTCAGAGATGTTCCGCCTGCGCGTCGTACAGCCTGTTGACTCTGAACAACAGCATGTGAGGACTTACTGGAAGTATCATTTGCCAGATGACACCGCCCACATTTGACTGACAGCCGAAACAGACCAATAGACGCCATTGAAGAAGTTAGCAAGGCGGAGGGGCGTGGGATGGCGTGGGTTGGCGCGGGGTGACCACAGGATAACTGGGGACCACAAATGCAACATCTCTCTGACGACAATATTTTGTTTGAATGCAAATATGTGCACATCTGGACAACATTTAGCATCTTTTTCAGGTAAAAAGAGAAGAGAAAAGAAAAGAAAAAAAAGTCGCTCTAACCCCTGCACAAAAATAGCTCAATGTCCTAAGAATCCAAACCCAACTAGACTTGTCAGGCGGGTAAAGATTTGTAATTTGTTGAATGTTAGTATTACTGGACTTCATTTTCAGATCTTTAACTGGCTGATAATGTAATCATGTAAAATGACATTAAGATCTTTTAAGAGGAACTATGAAAACCACAAAAAAATGTGGAAGGTCAAGAAAATTCCCAGGTGACATTGCATGCTATTGAAAAAAGAAAATGAAATAGTCTAACAGTAGATGTACGCATTCTGAGTGTTCTCTTAAAAGTTACAAATGTTAGGACCAATAGGACCAGATTTACTGAGTGGGGTGCATATTTTAGCAGACCCCTCTGCCAGAATATGCACCCCGTATATTTCGGACCCCCAAATGTCTTACAGCCACCAAATTCACATCATTCTTCTGATTTTTGGAAATGCAGTGAATAGTTTGTCTGTATGTCTATCTATCTAAATGTGTAATGTTGTTTAATTTATTTAAACTTCTCTCTTTAAACAGTGAAATGTGATATTGTTAAATAAAATCAAATGAAGCGGAGGGGTTTGAATAAGGCTTATTGAAAGGATGCGGAGGATCTGCCTGAACTATATGTTAAATAAATCATTAAAGTAGGCTACAAAATACGGTGTTTGTGGTGTTCATAACAACATATTGTATTATTTTTACATAGTCATTGAGTTCTACAGTTGTGATGCCTTGGTGATCAAATGTTTGATTATCAGTATATCTTAACACATACACACTCACACATGAAATGATCACACCCACCGAACAACCAGCAAAAATGATTATTTGGATCAATATGAACAGGCTGGTAGCAGTTGCTGTTCTTGAGATCTTAAAGCTTGTTACATACTTAAAAGAACTGAGACCTTTGTTCTTGTCCATAAGAATGAAGGGTAGTGAATTTGAACAATAGGTCTATACATGCCTGCATGCCGTGTGCTCCTTGTGAAGGGGTGCTGTTTTCGACAAAACACCTGTTGATCAACGTTCCTACCCTCACCTATCCACACAAGCTGTGGATAGTGACAGAAAGAAAAAGACATGCGATGCGACCAAAATGAGTTTCCTCCGTAGGGCTCTCTCTTAGAGATAAGTTGAGAAGCTTGGTCATCTGGGAAGGGCTCAGAGTAGAGTCACTGTTCCTCCACATGGAGAGGATCCAGATGAGGTGGCTCAGGCATCTGGTTAGGATGCCCCTAAACATCTCCCTGATAAGGTATTCCAGGCATGTCCCACCAGGACGAGACCCCGAGGAAGACCCAGGACACACTGGAGGGACTACATCTCTCGGCTAGCCTGGCAACGCCTTGAGATCCCACTGGATGAGCTGGTGAATGTGGCCGGACAGAGGAAGATCTGGGCTTAACTACTTGTTGCCCCTGTGACCCGACCACAGATAAGCAGCAAGAAAAAGGATGGATGGATGGATACTGAAAAACCGTGGGTAAACTTTTGTACACAAATGCCTACAAATATTTCTGATCTTGGAGGAATAATCATTGTCAAGCTGTGATGACAAGAAGGAACTTAACTAATTTGCTTGCACATGTCACAATCTCTTTCCCTTCTCTTTGTAAGTTATTTATAAACAAATATAAGAAATGAGAACATTAATACTTAATAGATGCATTTTAAAAGTTTTTATTTCTCTTCTTTTTCTCTACTCTTTCTTCAGCTGAAAATACTAGGGTTTGCTATTGTCCAAAAATTCTAAAAACTTAACAATGAAACTATTCATTTCTTTGCACAATCCTTGCTCCATTCTAGAAGAAGTCCTGTTTGTAATATGCAGCTATTTCTTAAAATTAAAAACCAGCCTCAAGCTACACTTAGTGGGCAGTGATGTTTATAGCTTAATTTTCCACTCAAACAACACTGCAGATTGTTACAATCAGTAAGTACAGTTTACAAATTCATTAAAAAATGAATGAAATTAAAATTAAACAAAAGGCTCAACGTGTAACCACAAAGATAGATAGGGCCTAAGAATATGAGTTTAACATAACACATTGTAATGACAAAGATAAATCAAGTTCTTTTTACTACTGTAACTGCGGACTCGCTGCTTATCTGTTGGATCTGAGCCTGTATGAGTGTTCTGAAGCAAATGTGGAGTATGGTGACCTCTTGTGGCTAACATTAGGTACTACAACTAGAAGTGCAACCAACATTTTAGGAGCACAGTTTACTATATAAGTGAGCGGGATGAATGTATCTTGTAGTTCTTTAGTTTAATAATTTCCAGAAGGTCCCGTCCCTTAAACTTACAGCTTTTTGATTATACAGCTTGACAGCATCCATCATTACACAAATATAAAGGCCAATTTAAAATTTTATGAACTTTTTTACATTTTTTTACAGTTAGTTTTTAAATTGGTCTTTGAAATAAATATACTTAAGAATATTAACTCTAATTTATTATTCAATATTTATATCAAACCAGCTATAATTTAATAAATAAATTAACAAAACACATGTTCTAATAAAATAGAACAGGTGCTTTAACAACTTGTGAAAGTAAGTCAGTGAACGAACAAAGCAACAATATGTGATGATTGGTGAACGCAAGTCAGATTGTTTGGAGACTGTTTGTGGAGTCCCCCAGGGGTCAGTGTTGGGGCCAAAACAGGTTCTGGGAAAAATGACAGAGGAAATGAAGAAAGTAAAAATATGTTTTGATATGAATAACGTATCACTGAATTTAAATAAAATTAAAATTATGTTATTTGGAAATTTATCATTTTTTGTTTGAAATAAAGAAATATAAATAAAGAAATATCAATACTCAAAATCAAACAAATAAAAATTGTTTATTAGCAGTGTCAGTCTTTAGTTTTCAGACTAAGTTTATGTTTTTTTTTGTTTTTTTTTATCTTTATTCGGAGCAATGAATATAACAGAACATTGCATAGAGCAAGCTGTAACACAAAAGAAGCAAAAGAGAACAGAAAAAAGCAATATGGAGAAAATAGAAATTAACACAACTTGAGAAGGATGTGTAAACAAAAAGAAAGGAAAGTTCACAGTTTACAGAGATAAACAGTTTAAAAAGACGACAGGTTTATGAGGCTTCCCTGTTTGTTGTAGAAGAGATATAATGCTTCATATTTAGAATAAGATTAGTTCGGTGAAGTTTGGCCTGTCATCAGAACACTTGGACTTATGTATATGAAATTTTGTCAAAATAAGTAGCAGGTTAATTATATAAAAGTGAGATTTAGTTTACTCCGATAAGCTACGTTTTATTTCTTCGTCTTGACGCAACTCCTTGTGAGCTTACGTAGAGTGCGCGCGACAGAATTTTCAGAGTCAAGAAGACGGAAGTGCAGATACACACACGTATATATTATATGGCTGAGACGCTCATTTCTTACGCACAAGAGCTGCCTGGGCTGTCTTCAACGCAAAATTTCTGGGGACTGTTCTGTCAAATTTGATGATTTATTAACTGGTTGTAACATTTAGAGACACGTGCAGCAGTGAGGGAGACAAAGATAAACACGACTAATACTAATCCGTATTAAGGGAAAAGCAGGTGAGCATGAAATATGCCCGTATCTGTATACCTAAGACATTCTATTATCTGCTTTATCGCCTTATCAGTGTCGACTCTAACGATGAGATATTCTTTATCTTTACCATTCAACAGTTTTCTTTCAGGTTGTTTATGATTATTGAGTGAAGTAATAATAGTTAAGTAACTTTTTTAATATTTCAGGTGTCATCATGGCGCCCCACCCTCTAATCCAGGCAATCATTGACTTCTCTGCTGGAGCAATTGGTGGGTTATAGTTAAGTTGTTTATTTATTAATACCGTTTTTATTTATATTGTTTTGGGGTCTGTGTACTCCTTGGTAGTACAACTCATAACTGTGTAATTAGAGGCATCTTTTATTTTGTCTTTGCTCTCTCTTTAGCTAAAAATGCCAAATGTTACGCATGCTGAATTTCCCAGACTTTACCATTAAATAACGTATTTGTTGGCAGAATTTTTGTTTTATTAATTTCTTTTTAAAACATGTTGTAGAATTTCATATTTGTAATGTGCAGATGGAAAGATGGCTTCATAACATAGAAGTGTTTCATGTAGGATGGGTCTATTCAGTGTTAAATAAATGAAAATATTATTTATTGCTGTTGATTATTGTAGTTCCTGTAGTCTCTCTCTCTCTCTCTCTCTCTCTCTTTATTTAAACTTAGGCAGAGCCATGGTCATTGAGCTTTTAGTTTACAGGCTCTTCTCTTTTGGTTCCAGCTTCCTACTGGAACATGAAACACAGAACCCCCTTTCTGCTTTTAAAACAAAGCTTTGAGTTCATGTGTAATAGATTATATTGATTTAATTGACATACCTGTGACCAATGTGTTGTGTTCCTTCAGTCTCTTTTGTTGTATTCCGGCTTTACGTTGGGACACACTTGTGTTTGATAATTGCTATGCAAATATTTAGATAAAATTAAGTTAAAAATCTAAAATCAGTCAAACACTGGTTAGTTCCCTCCTTCAGGTGAGGGGTAAAATAACTTAACGTTGACTTAAAAGATGCACAGAATTTACCAGCAAGTTCCATAACTACCTAATTATTAATGATTAACAGACAAATTTGGTGGTCTTTAACTTTATTTTCAAAAAGATGAATGTTTATGTTAAATTACAGCTAAATGGATGTATGTACATCTATATGAGAAGTGTGATAGTAAGAGAAGTTTCTTCTTCTAATGCCTTACTTCAGGTGGGACAGCCTGTGTCCTGAGCGGCCAGCCATTTGACACAGCCAAGGTGAAGATGCAGACATTTCCTAGCATGTACCGTGGATTCATCCACTGTTTCATTTCAACCTTCAGACAGGTGGGACTCCGTGGCCTCTACAAAGGCACAACCCCAGCCCTCATAGCCAACATCACCGAAAACGCTGTGCTCTTCTTGAGTTACGGCCTTTGCCAGGATGCAGTTCGCCTTTTATTGGGACTGAATAAAGGGGCTGATCTCAGGTTTGATACAGATATTTTTTATTTCCATGATAAGTTGGATAAATAGCTGTGTTGAGCATCAGTTTGATAAGCCAGTATCATGTGATAAAAAATACTGACCCAAGAATGTTTGTTCAGCTTTCAAACCCTCCCTACAACTTAGTAGGATCATAATTATCACTAATTTTTCCTGTTTATTTACAAAAGATGATTTCATGCAGTGTTCATCTATCAAGAGTTACTCTTTTTCTCTGTTTGACCTTGGTGTAGTAAAGCATTTCTTTACTTACTTTGCTTCAAAACAACACTATGTGATGATATTGAATATCCCTGGTTCTTTTGTCCATTAAAGACTAAATAATTAACCGAATAAAAACTAATGAATGCTGCCGTTTGTAGTGTAGTTGTTTTGATCACAATTAATCCTCGTTTGCCCCCAAATAGAAGTTAAACATCTAGATAGGGTATATATGTAAAGGTGCAGAGATTGTGAAGCAAATGACTGAGGAGGCCTTTTAGACTTCATGTCAGGCCCAGGTATTTTCAATGTTCAAGTCAACTACACCTCCCGGGCGCCGGCCATACAAAATGTGAAACAAAAACAAAAAGCAAGCTCAGGTGGGAATGCTACTACAACAAATTTTTTTTTCTCAGAAGACAGACCAGTATGGTTACTCTGGTCTACTGGAGAAGACACACCTGCAGTACCCTCATATTTAAATTATTCAGCCATTTTTCAGTGCAGTTGTTAACATACTGGCTGTAAAACAGGTGTCCCTGTCTGCTTACCCAAAACTAAGCTAACTCACCTCTAGTCTTCCAAGGTTACGAGCAGCAGATATTTATGCACCATATACTGCTGGGTTGGAGAAGCAACTCCCCCCTCCCCCATTATTGCTATGGAAAACAGAAAATTGACTGAGCTCCAAAACAAATGTACACCAGCATATTTGCACTAACCTTCCTATTGGTCATACAAATCCACAACTCTAATCACACATTTTACTGAACAACAAAACACAATTCTCTCAGGTGTTGCACACCTTGCAATTAGACGGAGGGCGGAACAACACCTAAAATTGTAATAGGTGTCTAAAACAGCTGCTGCTGGGTTATATACATACCAACGCCACCTCATTGGTCCCTCCGCCTAAACTGCTTGGAACATTCGACATCTGAGGGCTGTCTCACGAAACCTAGATAAGGGATTAAGCCAGGATTTCCCAGTTAGCCTGGCTGAATTCTTGATTTGGTTTTACAAGAGTAATGGCACATACTGTAGTTAACCACACCCAGTCAGAAGTAACTAGTCAAAAATGACTTTTCGGGCAGTTTTCATTCAGTCTGATGTTCCTTTCTCTTTATTGGTTATTTAGCAATAAAACTAGGCTCACAAATTACAATTCAGTTATAGCATTTAACCCTTTAGGGGCCAGACTTAAAAAAATAGTATGTAATGTTAAGGTATAAATATATATAGTCATATATCTATCAATAAAAAAATATAGGTGCTTCTTACACTTCTATAAAAGTTTGCTGAACCTATTGATAGTAGACATGCAGACATGTTTGATTGTTGGATGTAACTAAAGTGAAACATGTCTGATGGGGAATTGCTCTTTCAGAGAAGTTTCAGGACATCTAAGGACAAAGTGATTTTGGATAATGGAGGCCTTTTGTTGGCTCTCTTTGAGAAACCATTATTGGGAATGAAATGTAACCGCAAAGCGGGGAATTGGTCTTCGGTACAGCCGGTTTTCCATTTGATGCACTTATATGAGACATGCAGGTTTTATGTGCATCAACAGACTGCATCACAGTAAATGGCCTCTTATCTGTGGTTACAAGAGGCAGAAATGTTTAGATTCAAACTGTCTGTAATTATGAAGACAGAAGCCACACTGAAAGACTTTCTCGTTTACATGTTGTGTTCTACTCCTTGTCATTGCTCATCAGTGACATTCAGAAGGCATCTGCCGGGTCTTTAGCCTCCATCTTCTCTGCCATGGCGTTGTGTCCCACAGAGCTGGTCAAATGTCGTCTGCAGGCCATGCACGAAATGGAGGCAACTGGCAAGGTGGCGAAAGGACAAAGAAGGTTGGTGGGTCCAAACTGAGATGTTGGAATGAGCAGTGGAGTGGAGTCAAGTTGATTTCTGTCACTTCTAACATAGTTTTATTATATTTTAGCACAGTGTGGAGTGTTATTAATACTGTGTTGAAGACAAACGGCCCTCTGGGTTTCTATCAAGGACTGACATCTACCATTGTGAGAGAGGTTCCAGGTTATTTCTGCTTCTTTGGGGCCTATGAATTGTGTCGATCTAAATTTGCACAACACATGGGTACAGACAAGGAGAGTATAGGTGAGCTAATAGATTTACACTCTAAGGTTTAGTACATCTCTTAGGTTTGTGTACTCTGCCATCATGCTTTTGTATCTGCAGGTATTCTTCCACTCATGTTCAGCGGTGGGTTTGGAGGAGCTTGTCTTTGGCTCATAGTCTATCCCATTGACTGTGTGAAGTCCAGGATCCAGGTCTACTCTTTAGCTGGGAGGCAAGAGGGCTTTATGAAGACCTCCTTGAGTATCATACGCACCGAGGGTAAGATTTGGAGTTGCTTTTTCAAACTGTATTTGGACCCTTTTTTCTTTTTTTCCTTTTTTTGTAAATGTCTCACATTTTACGCTTCATGTTCCACTTCCTGCATCCAGTTGCTCTGGTCACATGCTCATATAATCACAGAGTCAGTAATCATGTTGTGTATTCAGTGGTATTTTGAGGGGACAAACAGAAGATGGAACAAAAGGCAACTAAAAACAATCCAGATAATTTATAAAAATTACTGTGGTTCTAATTATCTACTAAATAACACAGATCATATTTATTAAATCTGATAATTAACCAGTGCATACAGAGAGCTTGACATACAATTAGCATTTAGATTAAAAAAGGTTCTCCTTTAAATAAGGAGGAGACATTAATCAGAATGTACTAAACATGGGAAATAAGTGCTTTAGGGAACTCATTACTTCAAAATTACAGATGGAGTTGCTGAATAGAAGAAGCTAAAATAAAAGCTGTAATAATAATGATAAACTATTATTTATCATTATTCAGCTATATACAGTTCAATAATTAATTAATTTATGCATCAGAAATAAAATAAAGTAAAATAACATAAAAATAAATATAATAGTTGGCAGCAAATCAATCAGTACATAAGATCTAAAGTGTAAAGTAAAAAAGTTTAGGCTGTCTGATAACAATGTTATAAGAAATTTAAAAGAATGCTCTGACTCTGGTAATCAGATCTCCTCATGCACCTTGTTCCAGAGTTTAGAGCGTTTGACCACAGATGCTCTGATCCTAAATCGATTCTGTGGAACAAATAATCCTCCACCAGAGGAGCTCAGACTTATCCCAGGCTCATATGGTTCTGAAAGTCAACAATTTATTGTTGTACAAACAGTTGCAACCAACTTTTTGGTTCATTTTATGTCATTTCTTGTATATAAGTAGAAATATTTAATCACTTCTTTGCTTCCAGTTTTAGAAATAGCTTCCACAATCTCGCACTGGTGATAAAATTGACTATAACTTTTACAGGTGACTTTCTCTGAATGTCCAAACACACATGTATGGATGTTTAAGTACTTACTGCATGACATGCTGTTCTCTAACAAGGTGATTAACTACAAAAAAACTCAAAAAACTAAAACTATGAACTATGAATCGACCACTTAATATCTTGACTCATTGATAATTTTAAACATATTTAATATATTTAATATATATTTAATCATACTGTTCATATTTTAATATCATAATACCAAGATGATACCAAAGGTGTGGCATATACAGTAATGGTGAAGGTGAGTTAAAGTATTTGTGATTAGGTATTTTTTTATAATAATTGTAACTAGTTAAAGCGTAAGAACTAAATAAGTCGAATAGTCAGTTGTTAGTATAAATAGAGAGCAGTTTATATTTTAGGGGATGTGTAACATTGCAGCAGGTTCAGCGCTGCATCAGCGTCACTTAGGATAACAAAATTCAAATATAAAAGTAAACCCTGTGATAGAAATTATTGTGTGAGCTGGCCTAAAACTTTATTAAAGCTGTCATAAGATGAAGCATTACTGTTACACTTACAAATTATCATGTGGCCTTTTCACACTAAAAACAAAACTTAAAGACGCTTGCCATTTCTCTTTGTAGCTTCCCCTTTTTCTATCTACTAGCAGGGTGGAGTAAAGGGCAAAAGATCATGATGAGTCTAGTTCCTTTTTATGTAGAACTCTCTCCAAATAGTTCAGTTTTATGAAGAACTCTCTACGTTGCCCCTAGCAACAGCTATTAATAGAGATCTCCATCAAGTCATGATGATGATGATGACAGTTGGTAATGGCGTGATCAGAGATCTATATAACTTTGTGACACTTCCTTGTTTGTTTAAAGAGATCTCTCTGCATGCTCGATTGCATGTTTTTTTTTATTTCTCTTTGCTGTAATAAACTTGTGAAAGACAGTTTGACTCGGCATCATTTTTGATTCTTCCCACGATGATTTTTCCAGCACAACCCAAACCTGTGAAAACTTAAAATGCACCACTGAGGACAGTGTGGATGCATCTTCTTACTAATTTGCCCAAGCTGGAGGCCTATGCATCTGTAGGGAATGATCTCATCTCTCTCATCCCACAGGCTTTGCTGCTCTGTACTCCGGCCTGACTCCTACTATGATACGCACCTTCCCTGCCAATGGAGCGCTGTTCCTGGCTTACGAGTTTAGCCGCAAGTTTATGATGGATGCTGCTGGTGCCTGATGAGAAGGGTCTTCCCACTTCAAGCAACTATTCAGATGAAACACTGCCTTCAGTATTTCTAAAATAAATATTAAAGTTGATTTGCATCTCAATGTTTGAAATCTAAGTATGAGTTTAACTTGTAGGACTGAAGATTTTGCAACAATATATACACCTCGTTTCTGTGCTGGTCGCGGTTATGTAAAATAAAGTTTTAAACAAGTCTTAATGTCTTAAAAAAATATTTTATCTGAAATGCAAATGATTCAACTACATCAGTTTCTTTTTTCAATTTTCCACTTTCCATTGTAAATTATGAAACACAACTTCAGGAAACAGTACAATTGCAGCAGGAAAGATGCAGCTTGCAAAGTTTAGTCTGAATATGACCATTCATATATATATATATATATATATATATATATATATATATATATATATATATATATATATATATACACATATATATATATGCATATATATAGCATCATGTTGTAAACTGGCAACCTTGTAACTGGAATTTTTGATAGAAAATTAATAATTCAAAGTGAGCACTGTGTGTGAAAACTTGCTGTTTTCATCTTGTTAAGGGGAGATACACATCTCCTTACACAATCTCTTGTTTCAAGACTTGGATAGCCCTGATTATTTATTTAGAAGTTGCAGTCAACAAGTGAAAGACTCCGCCTGGACTAGCATGTAAGGAGATAAAGGGTAACCATGTGAGCTGAACTTTAACCCTTCCACTATAAGAGGTTTATGTTACATGTCCGTAGCCACTGGATGAATCCAGCAGTCGCACGCCTAATGGGAGTGTGAGTTTATGTTTCTGTCCCTGTCTCCTTCATGGACAGAGGCAAGAAGGAAATAGATAGACCACACCCCACAGAGCAAAAGAGAGAGGTAAACACTGTTCTGTCTCACAGGCAACTCTAATGATCTCAACCACATCCAGCACAGCAGAGATGGTTACGCAAGGTAAACTTGAAATTAACGTCAATAATGTGGAAGGTAAATACTTTTTATGATCTTTTGATAAGTGAGTGCTTAATTATGACTGTTTTATTATGATTGTTTTTATTAGTAGTAGTAGTTGGAGCAGTGGTAGTATTGTTAACAATTTTACAAAATAAGCACTGAAACTGTAACCATGTAAGTAATGATAGATACACAAAAGTTTAAATATGAGAACATTGAACATTTTGCCTAAAGATACAAACATGAATTATAAATACACACAATTTTTCTGTAATATAATGCATATAATGTAACTTTTTTCCTATAATAAGAACAATGTTCCTTGGAGTTTTACATAGATTTATTCATCATCCTTTCCAGTGACTGCCTGGCGTATTTCCCAACCTCCTTCTCCCTCCCTGTATTCAGATCATTATTTTCAGTTTGTAAACCTGATTTGTAATCCAGACTGGAAAATGTTCCTATTATATATGACAGGGTTTCAGCTCAGTCATTTAATGTGATCCATTGGTTTATTTATCTAGATAACATAAAAATCAGCATTATATGAATGCAGTTGTTTCAAATGAGACTAAAGTGGATTATAATTTGACTTAAATGGGATATTATAGGACTATGCTGAAATGGAGCCACTTGAGGTGTATCTTTAATGTATGTATCTGAATGGAGGCTTCCAGTCAACCGCTTTTGTTAATTTTTGCATATTTATTCCAATGATTCAAGAGACTTTTTGTCAGTGAAAATTTTATTTCTCCATAGTTATTGTTTCCCATAGGGGACGCTGTTCTGAAATGTCTCATTGGTAGTCAAAACCTTTCATCCATTAATTGTTGACATAACCAGGGAATACATTTGCATAATGTCTGCATAGTGTCTAGTTTGGTTCTCCACAAACAGGAGAAGCAGCTGCCTCGTACTCCATCATAAGAAAAGTAAGATCTGATGGAACCTCTCAGGATGTGTTTTAGATGGAAGTGGCTGCAGTAATGTACAGAATGAAGTTTGAGGGGAACAGAATAGTTTTTTTTAGCATTTAAATTTATTTCAGAGGCTCCAAAACTTGAATGATAAACTAGTGCATAAGCATTATATAGTTGTTCCACATCATTCCATTATTTCAGATTTTGCATTAATCTCTTTTGCTGACATAAGTGTGTTGTCGTTTAGTAAATATTTTAAAAACCATCTAAAAGTAATATTCAGGAGATAAATGACTTAACACAGTCAAACTCAGACTGAAGGTGACAGTAATTTAAAGCGGGTACATCAATAATTCAGTAAGTTGACACAACATTGCATGACTGAGGTGAATCTGAAGTCACCTGGCTTCCTTCAGAGCTTAATTACATTATTAGTGATATATGCGATGTGAGTGTGAATCCAACATGACTGTTGCCTAGCATTATAAATGTTTTGTGTTTCTTCTAACAAAAGGTTCTTTCCTATTGGATCATATTACTGTTTAGTTGGCTGTCAACAAACCCACTGCAATGACTCTACACCACCGTCATGAGTGTCTTTTTCTTTCCACAGATAAAAACGCATCGAGACTGGGATGCTTTGGTTGGATGTTGGTAATTGTGTCACTCATCTTTGTTGTGGCAACCTTCCCGATCACACTGTTCATGTGTGTTAAGGTAGAGCATGTTTCTACTGCTTTTTAGGGTTTGATCTTTTTTTTAATTTGAGAAAGATTATGTGTACTGATGTTGCTGCATCCCACAGAGTCATATTTCTCTTTACACTGATTAGTAGTTGATTTATGTGGTTTGTTGTCTCTTGTGTCCAGATAGTGCAGGAATATGAGCGAGCGGTCATTTTCAGACTTGGCCGGATTGCAGACAGGAAACCTAAAGGGCCGGGTTTGTGGTTTATTATACATATTACACCATGATCTAATATAGAAGTTGGTATCTAGGATGAACACCTGCTTAGAAAGTATTTTTTAAAAACAGTATAATGTGGTGTTTGTCTCTTTCCAGGACTTTTCTTTGTTTTGCCCTGCACTGATAACTTTGTGAAAGTTGATCTGAGGACTGTGTCCTTTGATATACCTCCTCAAGAAGTAAGTTTACCCCAATTTTTTTTGTTTTTCATTTGCTTCTCTTCATGTCAATCTCTCTTTGATTTATTAATTAATTAATTTACTTTAACTTTTGCAGATTCTGACCAAAGACTCTGTGACGGTGTCTGTGGATGGTGTGGTATACTTCCGGATACACTGCCCGATCTCATCTGTGGCCAATGTGTCTAACGCACACTCATCTACACGACTACTTGCTCAAACCACTTTGAGGAACGTCCTTGGCACTAAAAACCTTGCTGAACTTCTATCTGACAGAGAGGGCATTTCACTCAGTATGCAGGTAGGATGAAGCCACACTGTAAGACACATGATTGCAAAGTAGTGGTTGCAGAAAAAAATGAAAAAGCCCAGGGGCCTTATTTACCTGTGCGTAGCAAAGCAAACTACTGGTGGCGTCTGCTGCGCACTTCTACTTTCAGATTTATAAAAGCTTGCGCACACACATTCTACACCTGTTTCCATTTATAAATCAGACTCAACTCTAAAGGGGGCGCACATGAGGGAACGCCTTCCCACGCCCACATGGTGGCTATAAATGGCCAGGTATGATACATATGCATCCCATCATTTGCATGATGTCTCATGACGGAAAAAAGAGTTAAGAAGTGTAATTTTTCAGGGTGTGAGACTGAAATCCTGATGGACCACGTTGAATAACATGAAAATGTCTCATTGGAAGGCATGGTGTGGGTATTACCTGTGTCAGAAGGGCAGAAAAGTGGTAGGAGGTGGCTGATCTTGTCAGCGCAGTTTCAGAAGGCAAGACACACCAGAGACATAGGACAATGTGGCTGGATGTCTCAGTCAGTAGAACATCCGATACCTGGAGTTGTGAATTGCTTTGGAGAAGGGTCTGCTAAATGACAGTAATGATTCCGGTAATTCCTTTTAATTTATAAAATAAGTATGTACAGATACATCTGAGATTGGTAGCAGTTGAATTAGTGTTAAATAATATTTCTTTCTAGTTGCCAGGTGCTCCACCTGGGTGGGAGGTGCTCCAGCTGGGTGGGCGGTGCTCCAGCTGGGTGGGTGGTGCAGAGGGACACAGTCACTGCTATTAACCAGGTGGACAAGGAGTTGCGGGAAATAAAGACTGTCTGGACAGAAATTGGGACAACAATTAAAAAAAAAAAAACATTGTGTAAGAATAAATAAATAAAAGGAAATCCACCTCTTGTGTGTTTCATTAGCATTGCTTCTAGACCTCCAGCCTCCAGTCTGCTTCCCGCACTGCTGAATGACTTTCACACTGACATGCTGGCAGGAGACTGTCACCTTCTTTAGCTGAATGTATTTTATATCATGTAAAGTTTTGTTTCACAATGACAGAACATATTTTAGTGGTTGAGGTTCTTATTAATATCATCTCCCTTTTTCCTGAAAATCCTGTCAGAATTAATTTGGGATGTGCATCTTTATTTCTGCAAACAGCTTTAACATGTGGTGTGACAGGTAATAGTGGGTTGTGCAAAAATGTCTCACATTTCCTTGATTTTATACTGTACCGTTGGTGTCACCGTTTCCCGTTTTCCCTGATTATACGCCTGGGTCAGAGTTGCCGTGGAGGTAGAAACATTTTCCCATCAAGTTTGGTTTTCATAAATCCCAAAAGTTGACTATATTTGGCGTACGCTGGTTTTTGTACCTACGCCAGCTTTATAAATAAGACCCCAGGAGTTAAAACTTAGAATTTGTGGGGGCAGAACAGAATCTTTAGGTCAACTTCTTTTGTCTACCTCTAATGCAAAGCATAGTGAGTGAGCCTTTAATAAACGAGTTAATTAAATCTAGATTTAATTGAGTGAGAGCTCTTACTCATCAGATTTTCCAAATACTTTTTGTGAAGCCTTAACTGATGGCTGTAACGTAAATGAGCCACACAGCCACTAGGGGGAAGAAAAACTTCAAAACAAGCTGAAACGGACCACTTTCCATTCAAACAAATATCTCTAAAAATGTTGGGAAGCTCCATAAACATGAAGAGTTGGGTCATAACCATCATTATTAAGAAATTACATTTTTTAAATATGGCTGTATTTGAAAAGGTATATAGGAAACTTGAGAGTCTGGTTTTTGATTTTATTCTGCAGGAAGCCCTGGATGAGGCCACTGATCCATGGGGTATCAAGGTGGAGCGTGTGGAGATCAAGGATGTGAAGCTGCCTCACCAGCTGCAGAGAGCTATGGCAGCAGAGGCAGAAGCCAGCCGGGAGGCAAGAGCAAAGGTGTGGAAAGCAGTGGAAGGTTTAATTTCCTTTTCATGAGTAACAACCACGCAAAAGAAAGAATTCTGAGGGAAAATTTGAAGAAATACTTATACTGTTTCAGATTATTGCAGCAGAAGGAGAGATGAAGGCCTCCAGGGCTCTAAAAGAAGCGGCTCTAGTGATAGCTGAGGCCCCTTCTGCTCTTCAGCTGCGATACCTGCAGACTCTCAACACCATCGCAACGGAGAAGAACTCCACCATTATCTTCCCTATGCCCATAGATATATTACAGAGTTTCATGCCAAGAAAATGAGAAATCTCACATCAGTACGTTCAATATAAGCTAAATTAAGTCCGATTTGCACTGATACTAGTGTTATATTGTTGATTCAACAACTAGAAAGCTTCAGTGGTACCACTATATTGTGTGATTTAGGAGACTTGATGTGTTTGTTACTGCTCCTCAAACACACTAAGTTTGTAGTTTTTATTTTGTAACTTAGAAAGCTATAAGCTATGCATCAAAATGCATATACACACCAAATCCCACAAATATATACTTTATGTGTATGCTTACTGTGATTTAATATTTAAATACAAAGTGCAACATATACAGTATAGCCATTAACTGTCATCATTGACCACAATATTTTAAAAAGCTAAGCTACAGTTTCCCCTCTGGAAGAGGGCACATGTCTAAATGTTTCAACAGAATATACCAGAAATATGAAACAAAAGTAATGCACAAGCATAAGGTCATGCTTTCATATAAACTAATCCAGAGAACAAATTTCTGAAATACCTAATACAATCTTTTCACTGAAGTCCTGTAAACAATCAACAGAAGTCCTAAGATCCATGTAATGCACCAGCCCTCTCTGACTTTGGATATGAACTGTAAACAAAAGCTTTGATTCTAGTGTTGAACAAACATTCAGTAAATAAGTACAACATCATGTCCACAGGACACAGGAGCAATCAGTGCAATCGGAGTACCTGATCAGAGCAAATTCCTAGGAGTTGATAAATGTTATCAACTTATCATCCGAAGAGTCAATGCAGCTACAATGAAATGCTTGTTTGATCTGCTTTTCACATTGTATGTCTGCGAAATAATTATTCCTTAAAACATCATTTTAATTTATTGTTATACATTGTACTCTTTAAAATATCTGCACTTACTGCTAATATCCAAATGGCTGTATACAAAGGATATATAGCAAAACAGACCTGTGAGATGACTGGGTTCTGTATTTAAACATGGCAAAAAAATAATACAAAATCAAAATTATGGCAGTTGCTTCCCTTTGTTGACTCATAATGCTTCTTAAATCCTGAGATTAATCCATACAATGAGAAATGAGGTAATGTTGCATTCGGATTTCCATGCCTGCTTTGATTAAATAATTCAGTACATGTTGCCAAAAGTCAACCTCCAGGTTTGTGAGCCTTTAGAATTCTATATTTTTCTGTGTTGAAAATAAAAATAAATATTTTACAACACAGAAATGAGAGATAATTCCAAGGAGCTGGAAAAAAAAGCCCAGAATAGGAACTCTTACTGTGCATATTAAAATGCAACAAAAGTCTTAGAAATTTGACCTTGTCTGCAGCTTTTATGGCTGATTCTGCAGCAATTAACTCCAAACATAAAACTGATATAGTACATAATGAAGTGCTGCAGTTGATTCCCTCTTTGGTGGTTGGTTTTGTAGGATTACATTTATTTAACCCAACTAAAGGTAAGGGTCACAACTCTTAAAATTTTAATAGAAATAAGAATTCACTTGTTTTGTCTCTTTGCCCTTCTACTCCTGATCACAACACCAGTAAATAAACCTAAAGTTTGTTCTAACTGGAAGACAAATCATGCTTCAAAGAGAGCAATGCATGTACAGATGTTGCAGACTGCAGTCAGTAATTTAGTTGCACCGTGTTGGCAGTTCAGAGGTCTTAGATCAGTCATGTCAATAGCAAGCTGTTTATGAAGATAGCAGGATGGATGACTGAGGTTAAATGCCTTGGCATTCATTCATACACTCCTGATACTTGAAATATTTCATTGAGAAAAGGTTAACGTGCCCCAGATATGAAGCCACAGTTTGAGAGCAATTGATTGTAGGTAGTTTGATGATTTTCCTCAACGTATTGCCTGTGCCCTGGTAGACGTTGCTGGTGGGAGAGAATGGACAGCAGAAGGCGCTTATTGTGTTTGTTTGCTATGTTCATCCATCATCCTGAGTGCTGGATGGGAAGATGGAGATGAAGATGGAGGCGACTACCTGGAAATGAGGCACTATGACTTTGACTTTGCGCTCTGAATCTACAATGAACCACGTCATTGACTGGAACTGCAGTGCATCTGTTTTCTGGGGCGTTCACGTGGAATAGAAAAAAGCTGAGGATATCCTCTTGGATTTAAGAGGTGGGGTCATCGTTACAACTGATCATATCAGAGAGTAAAATTCCTGTTGTTAAATGCTGAAATTGCATCACAAAGGTGAGTAAAATTTTGTGTCTATGTATCAATTGAAAAAAGATTCTAACACTGATAGAAGAAAGCGTCTGATAGAAGAACTTCCTCCCAACGTGTCATTGATGGTAGGAGTGTGGGCGGGCAGGGGAGCCTGATCCGGAGGAGGGTCGATGGATGGGGGAGGAGCTGGGGGACATTCGAGGGCTCAGCTCGCCTGTCTGGAGGCGCCACAGCAGTTCTTCATTAGTGCGACTCAGCCGCTTCTTCTCATTGCTTTCCTTTTCCACGTGCACCTGCAGGTTGGCATTCTCTTCAGAGAGTTGCCTGAAGAAGAAAAAGTGAGAAAAAAAGTAAGCGGGAGGAATTCAAGTCTGTTTTCTTATTGCAGGAAACACCTACTTTATCACAACTACCTACTGCTGGATATAACCAGGAAAGTAAAACCCAACAATCTTCTGTTCTACTGGTTTAAACATAGAATTAAACCTTCGGAAACGGTATGAATTTAAACAGACCTGGACACAGCCAGATTCTTGTCTATTCTCTCTTTCAGGTCTTCGTTCTGCTGCTGTAACACCTGCAGTTTCTCTTCCAGGTACACATTCTTTTCAGCCTGCTCAAAAACAGAGATGGAAAGGTGCACAACATTAAATTCTTCAAATGTGGATTGGCAGCCAAAAACAAAAAATAAACAGGAGAATATGTCTAATAGGTTGTTTTATAAAAACAATGAGGCTTTGTCTCTTTTTGGGGGGAACATATATAGTTGAAACAACGATCACATCAATTATACATCTTAAGTAAATAAAGGGTGTGTTTGCAGTGATTAAATTAACATTATTAATCTAACATTTAAAGCCTGAGCCAAGAAATAATAGGCAGAAATCAATTTTTTTTTATATCTGAACTCTTTACTTGGCCCTTTATCACAATGTAAAATAACAGAAATAATGTGCATATATGTACAGTTTATTACCATTTGATGCATCAGAATTTTTGAGCAGAAAAGAAAATCCACTGGGGTGCAGAAGACAAGTATCAGATTGTTTACAACAGGGGTTTGAGTTTTTAACCATGAGGTGACACAGTAGGTCTCAGAAACTCTGTTACACATGGCATTAAAGGGTAAAAGAATAAGGGTAAAAAATATAAAAGAATTTAAATTTAGTTATTTGATTAATATGCCAAGTTGAAGGGCTTATCAATTTAGTTTTCATTTAATATTAATATTTTATTCACTATTTATGTAATTTTCTAATTATGACATTCAATAAAAAGATCATAAAAGTGCTTTTTTGAGTAATGAAGTTAATATCGATCACACAAAATGTCATTAGTGATACTTTATGTAAAAACTTTACTATGTTTATTAGTTGTTTTGGTTTTTGTTTTTTTTAGATAATAGATTCTCTCTTTTTTTATGCATATACAGATATTTGAAGTATTTTTTAGTAACAATAAATCTTTAGCTGGAAGGTTAGAGAAAGTAACTCCTCTTATTACACACCCCGACCAAACAGACTTTATGTATAGGGAATACATTCCTCCACTAAAATGCGTAGACTAATCATTCTAATAGCTTATTCTACTACTTATAACTTGGAAACAACAATAGTTTCTCTGGATGCAGAAAAAGCTTTTGATGGAGCTAAATGGAAATTTTTTCTAGCTACTTTAGACAAATTTGGCTGTCATTCATTAACTGGATTAGAAACTTATACAGGTCTCTTAACGCGCGTCAGGACGTATGATCAAACATGTCCAACTGCTGGAGGAATGGGATGGGTTGCGTGGTTGGGAGGGGGTTTGGGGTGGTGGTGGATGGGATGCTTCCTTGTCTTCAGGCATCGGGACGAACACTGACCCACGTTGGTCTTGTCTGGGGTTGTCTGGTCCTATCGGATTTCTGGGCAATGCTCTACCGGGGGACATGGGTGGCTTTAGTGCCTGCAGGGTGCTGGCGCTCAGCACCACCTGGTGCCCGCGGGGCCTGCTTGCTGCTATCCTGTGCTGCTTAACGCTTCTGCCTCGTGTTGCTGGGGGGCTCCGGATGGGGGCCTCCTCTGCTCTAGGCTGTGTGGGTGTGCAGTTCTTACTTTGTTGTCTCTCCCGAGCTCTGTAGACCTGTTGGATCCTTGGGTCTTGGGCTCATCCTTGCCTTATTTTGATGTTTCAGGGTTGGCCAAGGTCATAGCCTCCTCACGAACACATGGTTCACCTCTGCTGCGTGGTTGCCCTTCCACGCTCAGACGCGCATGCATACTGAGGTGCTCCTTTCTATCAGCTTTCTGCTGGTTGTGTGTCTGAATTTTACTCTTGATGTCTATCTGTTGTGTTATCTGTTTCAGATTGTATGATGCTTTCTGTTTGCTTCATGTTTAGACGTAGCAGCTGGATGTCGAGTTGTGCCTGGCCTAGGCTGTTTCCCATCTTCTCTTTCATTTCTGTTCTTTTGTCTCTTTACCCCTCTTCTTTCTACCTTTCTATTTCACCCTCTTTTCCTTTTTTTACCCCTTTCAGGTTCAGCATTAATATATTAGTTCATGGCAGAGCAAAATAATTAAAAACACACAAAAAAATAGTTTAATAATAAAAATTATTTAAAGTTCCAAGAGCAGGCATATATACAAGATTCTTCCCTTGGCAGAGCAAATTTGTCTGGCACAATTTGGTTCTGCATGACGATGGACAGGGTTAAAAAAAAGTAAAAAATAATACATTACAGGGATTTTTTTTTGATCACTTAGATTTGACTGTTTCTGCAGGACAATCTAAATGCTAAATTTACAAAAGATTAATTTATATAACAGAAGGCAGTGAAGTGATGATGCTTGTCTATGCTTCCATCTCTCCTTTGACAAAAAGTTATGTATAAATCTTCAAAATTTCATAAACCCCTACATTTAAGGTGTCAGTGGACATCTCAATAGTAACATCATATAAAAAACAAGCATCAACTTTTATCTGATGCAAAACTAAAGAAAAAACATAAAACCTACTATTTTCTCCAGTTCTGAAATCTTTAGCTCCTGTTGATGGATTTGTTGATTTTTCATCTCCAGAACTTCTTTCAGGCTCTTTAAATCCTCTTCGATGTGTTTATATGGAGCCAGAGCATCCTAGAAAGGAATAAGCAGCAGATTTACCTTGTCACTGTCGTCAGAGCAGACCCGTATTTCAGCATTCAGCGTCATGAAGCACTCACCACTATCTGCTCATCTGTGCTCTTACGAAGAGCTTCTTCAAACCGTTTCGCTCTGTCTCTGAGGCTTCGATTCTGAAAGGTAAGTGTGTCCACCTGATCCTGGTGACCGCATAGAAATGAACGTGTTAAAGTCTGCCACAATCTACAAAATGTGCCACAGTTAGGATCTTAAAAATCAACTTTTACAGAGAACTGCTAACCTGTAATGAAAGTCGGATCCTTTCAAACTCTTCTTCCAGAGACTTCTTCTGCTGTTCATGGGCCATTTTCAGGTCTAACAACAGAAATAGCATTTGGTCATCTCTCCTGGTCCAGAGAGAAGGAAGGGTATCAAGTTTTAAATGAGCTGCTTACTTTTTACAGTCCTGGCGTGCTCCTCCTGCAGAGTGACCAGTGTGTCACTGTGCGCTGTCTCCATCTCCATCAAGGATGCCTCATGGTTCTCAGTCATCTCTTCAAGCTTTAACAGAATTTTAATTCACAATTTCTTTTATTTGAAAAATCCCCATTCCCCATTACATTTTCATGTTATTCTCACTTCTCATATAACACAAGGGTAAACCTTGCCAGCTTGTATGCAGTAAGACCCAGACTGCACATACCTGCTCTTGCTGTTTGAACCTCAGCTCCTCCAGCTCAGCTCGTTGTACCGCCTGCAGGTTCTCAGTCTCGTCCACGTGCTGAGCCTTTAGCCGCTCCTCCAACGCTCCCAGCTCCCTCTGCTGCTGAGCCTGCAGTCCCTGCAGCTCAGCCTCAAAACGACGCTCCAGGTCCTCCTTCTCCTGCTGCAGCTGCTCCCAGTGTGCAACACTGGAAGCTGGAAAACACCATAGACATGACATGATTTCACCAGATTTAAGTTTAGGCTATTCACTTATTACAAATTGAGGCTAATTAAATTCTCTCTCTCTCTCTCTCTCTCTCTCTATATATATATATATATATATATATTATATAGCATTTTTGCAAATATTTCATTATATCTTTTCATGGGACAACACTGTAGGAATGAAACTTTGATATACAGGATACCAATTTATAAAAACTAATCTTTGATATTCTGTATGTCAAAGTTTAATTTCTATAGTGTTGTCCCATGAAAAGATATTATGAAATATTAGCAAAATGTGAAGGGTGTACTCACTTCTGTGAGATTCTGTATATATATATATATATATATATATATATATATATATAGAGTTAATTTGCTTATTTGTTTTAAATTTGCTGCATCAAAAATGACTCATACAATCTGAATAATATAATTTAGTAGTGTAGGGAGTCATTTCATGTTCTCTTTTTTATGTGATGCATGGTTTTAGATTTATTTTTGCTTTTACTTAAAATTTCTTAAGTCAGTTATCACTGTTATAAAAAAGATAAAGTTGTAATCTAAAAACTGTCCAAAGAACAACCTTTTAATAGTTTCTGGTATGACTGGAAAAAGACTAAAACCAGACTTCCCCTAGCAGTGTGGATTCTCAAGAGTCACTTTTTCCCTCTATCTCTGCAGCCATACACTGTATATTACATCACATGTTGTTTGGTGTGAGTCATTCACTGTCTTTTCTCCCCTCTGTGGTTCTATATGTGTCACACTGTTACCCACTTACCCACTTCATCCCTGATTCTGGCGAGCTCCAGGGACAACTCCCGCTCCTTCACAATGGCACTCTCACTCTGAAACACAAACACATAGAAGACTGATCTTACCTGAACTGACAGTAAAAATAGATGCAAGTGTTCGGTCAGTTAAACTCTAATAGATACAAGATCAAGTAGCTAATAGATCAAATTAATAAATTTTGTTTGTTTTAATAATGTAGATCTCTGTACTTCATGCTTGTAGTCTTCAGGATAATGAAGGTCTAAAGTACAGCAAGGTCTACATAGGGGTTTCCAGGGTTGGAGCACCAATTATTAAATGTTTTTTGTTGTTGTTTTTTGCTGTTTTATATGTTTCAAAAAGAAAACCACATCTGTTTCTTTCAGTAAGATAAGAAATAGCTACCAATAACGATATTAGATTAAAAAAAAAAAGTTTTAGTATTTACTTACTTTGGAAGAAAAAGAACATGATATAAACAAGGCTATGAGTTACTAATATACATTTAATCAGTCAGCATATACAGCATTTCCACAACCTGCCCAGTATTCTATCACAAAAGAAAACACACACACTTAACGTGACTCTTTATCACAATTTAAAGGCATATGAAGTCTGCTCACATTGCGGATAAAGCAGACATCAAAAAGGTAAAAAATTCATGACACGCTCAACATAACGTCACAACAGTAATGATGTCACCCGCTAAAAGGTTCTCCATACAACATACAGATGTTAGGAGGTAATTGTGATGAGCTCAGGCGAAATAAAACATGGCCACCATCATTTCATATGCTGAAGCTCCACCTCTAATCCCACTTCTCCCCAGACCTGTGCAGACGCCGCCCCTGTTAACACCTCTGGGGAGTTTTGTGACATAAATTCTAATTTTCCCGTATGCTATTCTTCCCTGACCATGGCAACTTACCTAATTATTGGGAGTGTGAATATGATAAACCATTTTCCTAATCATTCACTTGTCAAAATGATCAGCAGTAACATCTAGAAGAAAAGGAAGATGGTTTTCAACTGCTTCAGAGGTTTAATCCAAAATTTTATGAAATTAAATAAAAAATTATTAATTTCCAGAAGGAATTCCTAATTTAAAAAGTTATATTTACAGTTCATAACAACACTGCTTTATTATGGAAAAGAGAAAAGAACTAAAACCCCTATATGCATCCCAGTACATTAGGGTACGGGCCCCACTTATTTTCATCATCTCAGCACAGTACTGTACATTATAAAATAAGCTTGACTTTTTATATAGTTGAATCTGTTCTTATTCTAAATGATACAATTTAATGAGTTAATAAATCTCTCTGAAGTCTGCAGCCATGTTATTAGCACAGCTGCAGTGGGACTATACAAACTTCCAATGTGTAGCTGCTAATTTGTTTAGACTCAGAAGACATTCAGGGTTCAGTACAGACAAAACATGCTGTAAAAATGCTTTAAGGTTTAGGAAAATTAGCCTTTCAATCTTGTAAGTAAAAAGTTTATCGAGAAGTAAGAAAGAGAATAAATTATCATGCCAGTTAGTAAAATGTAAACACAGAAAATAAACCGATTTATATTAAGAAAACAATGTAGAAACCAAAACGTGAAGAGTTTGCAGGGCCATCATATAAAACAATGCTGTGAAATATTGAAAAGATGTAAAACGACACACAAGCCAGCTTTGACTCAGCATAATCATACAGAGCTTCGCACTCTCTGCCAGCTCTGTCGCTAAGAAACAAGTGAACATAACCAGCATATAGACAGACACAATCAGACCCCCCACACATCACCAGAAACACACATGCGCACAACCACAAACACATAAAGGAATTCTATGTGCTGAAACAAGCTTACTGCCTGCAGAAGACACTGCCTTTACCGTTTGGTCCAGGCAACACAAAGGAAGGACAGGAAGCCTACAGCAGCAGTGGCCCATACTGGGCTAGCAGATAGCAGCATCCCTTAGCCTGCTGAGGAGGCAGCGGTGACAGACGCGAAGCAATGAAAGATACAAAAAGAGAGCCAGAGAAGGAGGGAGGGAGGCAGGAAGGGGAATCAGAGGGGAGGAGAGACGGGAAGACCGAAGCCTCACCTCTTTTTTTCCTGGTTTGTGATCATCATTTATCCCTCCTGGAACAAAAGACGGTCAGCCACAGCACCGCTCTGCCTGCCCTCCCCTCAAATCCCCCCTCAACACGCCCCATATCACATTTATACTGATGGTAGGGAGCGACACACGCATGCAGACACACAATAATGTCTTTGGGTAGTTAAAGAGAAAAAAAGAATGGAGGAGATGATGCAGAGGGAGGAAGATGATCAATAAGTAGCTGATTTTTTGCTCTGTTACTAAGCAAAGGGGAAATTCAGAGCATGCAAATGCTTAATAGTAGACAGTTTATTGTTATAAACTCTTATTAAAGCGATGACAACAACTGCAGCTCTGAGTATCAAGTTCAACAAAGAAACAAGACAAAAGCAAAAATAAATGGCTTATCAAGTATACATTATAAACCCCTTTATATCCTTTAAATGTTCATTCATGCATCCAATGATTGTTCTAAAGCATCATCGCTGTTGCCATTCTGTAGTTACTTGTTTGATACTGAATTACAGACAGATTTATGGAAATACCTCCTGACCACGAAAACAGAATATCACAGGAAAACATCACCTTTAGCAATGCTGTCATTTTTAACATGCACATGTTTTAACCAAGACAAGGCAGGACACGATAGAAGGCTGTTCAAGCTGCTTTGCATTTAAATGTGCTGTGTCACACAGATGAATTTTGAAGCTCTCCAACTAGAAGACATTTGTGGGTATTCTGCCCATGTCTGACCATGTGAAAGCACAACCAGGCCCAGGCAGGGAGCTCTAATCTCTTTAATCATGGGTGGGGCTGGGAAATAAAGAAATTGTAGCAGAGGACCAGGAGAGGAAAAGAAACTAAAGCTAAACAGAACCCACTCTGCTAATTTCTAAACAATAAACAAGCAACAACAAACACGTTTTATTAGGACAAGCTGGAGTGATTTTTTTTCTCAAAATGATTATAATGGTGCATGCACAACGATGTGATTATTTAAAGCTAACAATCAGTCTACAGAAAGAAACACATTGGATAAAAGGTTTGATGTATATTTTAATCTTTTATAATTAAATTAAATACTTTGAAGATTATGGTTGTTCAAGACCCAGGAGTGAAATACTAATATGAAAGCATATTTTAAGAATAAGATACTGAGATCAAATGTGTGTTGATCATCCTGGAGCTGTTGGTGAGACCAACAATAATATATTGCATAGTCCTATAATACATTTATTCAAATTTTAAACTTCCATGTGAAAAAAATGCCATTTTCTTACATTTGAACAAAAAAAATTTAAAAATGCTCAACATGTTCTGCAAAATAGTTCACTAACAAATTCTGCAGGGTGACTCCTGATATACTCAGTCATTTAAAACAGATCTTAAGCAATGTGACTGGATGTGTGAACAAAGTAATGCTGACAACAAACGCTAGATGCCACAGGTTTTCTTTGAGCATGGGCATGACACATGCTTTGTGGTTGATTCTTGAAGCTCAATACAAAATTCTGTTAGTAGTTTGCATAGGCAGTCCTGTTAGATACTGTTGGTAAACAGCAACTCAAAGAATAATAAAAAACAATAAAAACAAGTCTCTGACTGCATGATAGATATAATCCTTGTTTTGAATATTGTAGAGGATTGCTTGAAGTGGTGCATTGAACTTAAAGGAGTAAAAAACAAAATAACTACTAAAATATAAAAGTGTTAACATCTAGAACCATTTAACACTGATGACTTCTACAGGAGCTCTTTAACATTCACTATAACCTTGTTTTAAGATCTAGACAGCTTTAGAGGTGAAGAAAAGACAAAGTCTATTCTTTCTGTTTTGCTGAAGCCCCCCCAAACTTTGATAAATCCTACCTTAGTACAAAAGTGCTGAGTAGTGATGCTGAAAACATCCAGGCACAGGGTGGCTTTCTTTAACTGAGCCTGAAGGCTCTGCAGCTGCAGGTCCTGCTGCTCACATCGCTCCTGCAGCTGCTGGATCAGAGCCCGGTCCAGCTCCTGTGCCCTCACAGTGCGAATAGCACCATGAACTGCTGTTGTCTGCCCACGTGCTACAAATAAGTGCAAAATAATGAGTTAAACAACGTATCTGCCTTCTTGCAGACATAGTCAAATGTTTTGAAGTGAAAGATTTGAGAACTCAAAGTGAACAAAATGCGTAATTAAAGCAGCAAAAGATCATGAAATGCAAAGGCAAACCAAACCAGTGAGAAAATGATTCATTTAGCAAAACTACGATACCTGCAACATGCAAAATACCAAACATTCACTAATTTCAACTGAATAAATATCAGGATTTCCTGTCAGTCCTCGATGCAAACAGAACTTTTTTAAACTTTAAAATTAAACGGTAGTTAAGCTTAAAAGCACACACAAATAAATGAACTGCTTATTGAATCGACCCTCAGTGGTTTATCTGCTGCCGTAGTGAAAAACAGCCTTTTCAACTCAGATAATTTAGCAACAATACCTCAAGTCTAAATGTTCAGAATACATTTTAAATACAGTCTGAAGTAGAGTGCATATTTAGTGTAATTCCAGACCATTGAGAGCAAAAAGCCCAGGTTCATAGGGATCTGTGAACTTTTCAGGAAATAACTGAAAAATGTCTCATCACATCAGCAGAAACTGACAAGCAAGTCCTATCATAGGAGGAATTCCTTCATTCTCTGATCAAATAGCAGCAGGATCGATTGTTCATGGCCGTGTGGACTGAAAAACAGCTTCCTATTCTATTAATCACAACATCACAATAGCTATTTACTGTACCAAAACTCCATTTGCAGCTGTTGTTATGTGTGTGGTCTCTGAAAAGCACAACTTGCTGACTCATAATATTGTAATCTGAGCCTGCAGATTTGCTACTGAAGGAACCATCATAGCATTAGGGCTTTTTCAGCTTGTTGCTATGGAAACACCAGGTTGCCATGGGTAAAAATTTCATAATGAAACACAGAGAGAGCATGAAAGTGCAATTTTTAAAGCTACAGTAGCAGCCGATGAGTTGCTTTGCACCACAAACTAATGAACTGTGAACATATTATGAGATCCACACAGTTTGTCTTTAAGTGCATGTTGTGTGATGTGACTGACTTACCCGGGGATTGGGGTTTAGGTGAAATCACTGCAAATCTTTTAGGGGAGGATTTTGGCAACAGCACAGCCTCTGTGTCCTTCTGCAACTCTCTCCTCAAGGCTGTGTAGAAAAGTTTTCACATTTAAAATACAAAAAAAAAAACTTTTTATTTCTTCTAACTAGATGTTTGCATAATTAATATACTTTTTTTTTTTACTGGAAGGCCTTTTGGAGAACAAATCAAGATTAATTTCCATTAAAACACAGTGTAGATGAAACAAGCATTTCTAGCATTATATATCACGTTATGATCAATATTACTACATTAGTTGATTTATACATAATTTCACAAACACACCCTTAGAAGCATGCATGTACAACAATGACAATACCTGCATAAAAACCTAAAACCAACTCTCACAAACATATAAAAGCAACGTCTTGCATATAAAGTAATGAATTCTGTCTGGTGCAGCACCTCATATGGTACAATGACCACTAGAAGGAGTTGCAGCTGCACAGCCCCATCCTCTGTTGCAGGAGGATGGGGCTGCTCGGCTTACACTGAAATACACAACATGGCCACCAGCTGGCGATAATGCTCCACATTCATAACTCACATGCCAACGTGGAAAATATTGTGCATCTACTATGCGGTACTGTATTGCTGTGATGCAATGTTAAGTAACATTTACAACAGAACAAAGAACAATTGTTGTATTAATTATTTTATTTTAATAAATTCTTTTTAGTTCAATTTTTCTTTCAGTCCTAAACTACACCTCCCACTGATAAAATTCTTTTATTCTTTTATCATTCTCTAAGAAGCACTCACAAAGATGCAGGTGTATAATATCTTGACAATCTTCCAGTTGAAATAAAGAAATAATTTCAATAATAGCAATCATTACACAAATTTCATTTGAAAAACTCACCCAATAGATATTTACACCCAATAGAACACAACGAAAAGGAAGATCTTGCCACTTACACTAAAGCCCCCATCCTGTCTGACCTTTGCCCACTGAACTCATGATCCTTAAAAGTACAGTGTAAGAATTACTCACATCAAGTGATAAAGATGGGCATAGAAATGACTGAATACCAAGCACATTCATGAATGGATGGTGGTCATCAGTTGCCAAAATTCTTCCAGACATAAACATGTTTTCATCTGTAGGCGGATCCAGTGGCCTCACCTATCAACACCTATCAAACAAAGCTGGTCCTGCAGTTTCAAAGCTCAGAGGTTCTCCCTTCACACACAGAGTTGTTTGTCCATTCAGAGACATTGTAGTAAAAATGGTGGCACAAATAAGGTAGCTGCCATGAATGTGGACCCATGGTAAGTAGGTATAAATGGCTCATTCATAGAGAATAAAAACATAACAGTTACTTTAGTAAAGTGATTAGATACCAATAGAAACAGTTTTGAATGATATACTGTATTACATTTTCCCTTCAAATCCCTCATCCAATTAATAAATGCCTTTAGCTATGTCTGACATCATCTACTTTAGTCCTGAACTAATAAATGATATTGACTGTTTGTGATTGAAGGCTGCAGCTTTTCAGTCATGCTCACAGCAGTTTATGTGCTAAACTCCCACCTCCTCCTAACACCCCCACTAGCACTCATTCACACATCCAGTCATAGGGATCACATGATCACAAGACAGAGTAACCTTGAACTCTGATGTGAAAATTGCAAAGAACACACACGCGTGCACACACACACGTAAACCGAGCTCTGTTTCCCCTGGCTGTGTGATGCATGTCAGTACCGTGTGGGGACCAGTGCTGTGGCGGCAGACTGCGGCGCTGCAGGCTCGGGGCGTTAGGAGGTTGAGGTCGACTCCAAGCATGGACGGTTTCACTGGCTTTATGCAAAAGTGTCTCATCACTGCCACAGCTGGGAGCTGAAGGATGTGAAGGAAGAAAAAATAGGTGGTAACCGAAACTGCAAAGTGTTGCTATTTCCAGATCTATCAGGTACTTCTCAGCAGTATACTACGATGATCAAACTGCTGTAAAAATGTTACATGTTACATTACAGGGAAATTCTGGGAGATGCACCTGCCTGGTGACCATGAACAAGAGTGATAAAGGACACATGGGATAAAATGCTACATAAGTTCATGCAACATCACTGGTCTTTTTCTCAGTGCTCAAGTATGCAACGAAGTAAATTGGGAACTACTCAACAGATCTTTTGGTACTTTACACAACTCAAAAATTAGTATGCATTATGTCGTGTTCTGGATTATTTCATTCCTCTAATACTGTAATGTTCTTACAGGCTTAATTATTGAGATAAAGATGTTTTGGTAATAGTAACAGTAGTGAAATGACTGATAGACATATAAAACAGAAAAAATGTGGCATTATATCTAACATTATTAATTCAGTGCAGTTCATTTTTTTTATTTCATTTTAATATTTAACTTCCAGCATGTTTGAATCTATCAGTGATTTTTCAAATCTGCTAATGTGTTTTAATTTGATACCTTTTAATGATTTTGTACAATGTGTGTGTTTGTATTATGAAACAGAGAACAGTATTTTGCCTCCTTATACGTCAACGATGTGTGGTGAAAGTGACAATAAACTGAACTGACTACATTTTGGATTCAGTGTGCTCTGAAGGGATAAATACATTCTTACAAAGTGATTTTTTATGAAAAGAATAAAATAGAGCCTTTTGTTGACAAAATCAGAAATCTTTGAAATACTTCTACAAACCTGTTCTTTTGCATTTTCACAATCAGCTATTTTACTGTTACCTCCTCACCTTGGGATTTTTGAATAGCAAAAAAAACTGCAGATATTCACAGAAACTAGTAAACATCTAAATTATTCATATCAGCTTATTACACCCTGAGCTTTTATGCATATGAGAAGCTTTGATATATAAATATCCAAGAGTTGTAAGGGAAAACATATTCTTCCAGTTACCTGTAAGAGGTTTTTCATGGCTCTTTTTAAAACATTTCTAGATAGATAAAAAGGTTTTAACCTTTTCGCATTTAGGCTTCCTCTGTCGGTGTAAGAGAAAAGTCAACAAACAAACCAAATGACCTCTCATGAAATATTCAGCTCCTCAATCAATGGCAGTGCTGACACATTCTGCACCTATACTGTCTGCAATTAAACAGTTTGAATGAAGGACAATCTTTAAGACATCATTACTGTGATCTAAGAATAAATAAGACAAGAATCATGGATGAAATAACAAGCTCTTGCAGTTAAATACAACATGGATTCACATGTAAGCGGTACTAGAACCAGAATTGCTTCAGACGCAGCTGCAGCATTACAAACCTAGATTTAAAAGAGAATATCAAATTACTTTTGGTATCACATTGCCCAAGGCTTATGTGATGCCTTCAGTGACTTTTCTCACTGCAGCAGGCTGAATTCACCAAGGAGGCAGCACATTTTTTTTTTGTTACTGAAACAAAGATGGAGCCAAGGCAACGATTAGCTGAAGGAGATGGCTGTAGGCTGACTCACGCTGCTAAATGCTTGTTTCTCGCCTGCATGCATGTGCTGTAGAAATCTACCCCCCCTCCCACACTGAGCATCCTCTGATCGTCAGCAAGAAGCTGGGACAACGACCTGACTCTGCTGGTGACTGATTCCCAAGTAGTGTGAATAATGAGCAATTTCTTGCAAGCATTTTGTTTCTCGTTAGAAACCCAGCTACAGTTACGCCGAATGCACAACATACAAACCTTAATTCCATCAATAACTCCTTTTCTGTATTAATATTCTTAAATAAAGCTCTCTGGCCTTTGTGAAGGCGATGCAGATAACAGGAGAATCTACTGTGTGAAAGATTTGTGTTATTTGTTCTCATTAAACAAGTGATATCAATGATTTGTTTATTCAATCACAAGTGAGTTCAAGATGTGACTTTTTAATTGGACTAAAAAATAATGAGGGAAGACATCATACATTTAAACTATGTATGTCTTCATACACTCTAACACTTGAAATGGAGACAGACTGTAACTATTTTTATTAGATCCTGTCCTAGAAAATTGTACAAAAATTGTAGGTGCTTTTTCCTGCAAGAACTGGTTTGATAAGTAAAGTCTTCACCAAAAGGGATACAAAAGAAAAAAAAAAGCTGCAATGGGCAAAAGAAAAAATGCAATCAGGGGTTCTTTTATTAAATTGTGCATAAATATGTTTCTTGTTTTTTTATCAATCTTATTCACAGAACAATTACTTACAGGGGCACAACTTGATTTCTACTTCATGTTTTAACAATAAACTTTTAGACACTCCTCCAGTTAATCGTAAACATAAACCCCAGCGGTAAAAACATCAGCAATTAGAAAAGTGGCATGCTTATCAGAAAAAAGGATTTTTTTTTACTGTCGGTCTCCAGAATACAAACACAGCGGAAAGAAAAAATAACAGAGGCTATTAAACTGTTTTTCAGAGCAACAGAGAAAAGGTCAAACTTCAAATACAAACTACACATCCCCGAGCAACAGCAGGACAGCCATCCTAACACACTCCAGACTGCAGAAATCTGTAGAACTGTATCATCATAGTACAAATCAGAGGTTCTGCATAATTCATTAATTCATTAATTCATTAATTCATTAACTCATTAATTCATTTCCTATGCCACTTATTTCAGTTCTGGGTCTCGGGGAAGCTGGAGTCTATCCCAACAACATAATTCAGTGTTGTTTATTTATTTTCAGCGTGCTTTGTGAATGGCAGGTTGGACGTATTAATAAAGGTCTGCTTGAGCTGAAAAGACTAAGATGACAAGTAAATATTAACCACTATCTAACCAGTTGATTTAGATGGCATTGCCTCAGCTTTCAGTACCATTGGTGGGAACCTTGGAGTAAAGAACTTAATAAATCACAATATACAGTCAATAAAACTGAATTAAACTAAAAAAGTATTGAACTGGATTTCTTTCTATTTTTTACATTAAAACATTTTTCTTCATATTTTAATGTTTAATGATGCAGATTTTGCAGTGAATTGTCTGCAAAGTCAATAATTTCAGTGGTAAAACTCCTCTTGAGCCGACTGCATGGATGAATTGCAAATCTGAACAGCTGACTGATGTTCCTTTTGAGCATGTCCTCACTCCCAGTTGAAACACATCCTTGGAACACATCCCTGTTGAATGTGGCTGCACTGGATATGCATATGTCTGCTGCTAATAGAGCAGCTTTATCTGAGCCAACAGAATTTGCCAGAAGGGAAATACAGCCATGCAAGCTGCCAGTCATGTATATGCTGACTGAGGGTCTCCAAAACATTTTAATATCTGGTAGGAACCCATTTAGTCACTTCAGCTCTATATTTGCTGCCACAAAAAGAAGTTTGATGCAGGTAGATGCCCTCTGGTGGTTGGTGGCCCCTTGAGGTTAATAAATATTATCTTGACCTTGGCAGCATATTCAAGTTTAGCTGACTGTCATAGCGGCACCAAGTGAAACAGCTGTCACAGAGACAGGAAACAAAACCTCCTGGTGTGTCGAGTGGAAATGATAACGTGGATACTCAATTACTACAACTGCTTTTTTTGCATAAAGCTGTCAGACATGTAGAATGACAGTTTGAGCCTGTCTGTTGTACACTGAGGATTGTGGATTTGCAAACTGCTTCTCTGTTTGGAGAGATATCTGTGGAAGTTTAGCACTGGTGCACAAAGTTAAATGAACAAATGATCATAAACTCATCCTGTTCTAAAGGATACAAGAAATTATGCTGTTTATATTTAGTAATACTTTTTCTGTAATTAATAAATAATAAGTCAGCTAATATCTTTGCTTGTGAGACAAAGATATTTCTGGGTTATTAACATGAATACACCAGGAAGGTAAAAGAGTTGTCACTGAACTGCGGACTGGGATCTGATCTAGATAAAAATCTTCAGTATGCAGGCTGGAAGAAGCAGCAGGCAGAGGAGAGTGACCTTTGCATAGCACTGCCTCATGTTTAAAATGGTTTGATCACATTTAAGCTAAAGGACATGTAGACAGTGAAACTCTCATTTACAGGAAATAAGCAATGAAAGAGGCACTCACGCTGAGAGGGTCGGCACGGATCGCTGTGGCTGCTCTCATTTGACCGGTTGCTGGACACTGATGAAACGCTGGAGCTGCGAACAAAACCCAAGGCAGCCAGTCGGGCAGCTGGAAGGGTGGAGAAGCCTGGAGGACGGAGACCCGACTGGCCCGATTTAAGCAGGAGGCTTTTGGGGGTGATTTCTTGATTTGACCTATTCTGCTCTCCTACACCTTGGTAGAAAAATATGAAAAATATAGCAAAGAAAATTTCATGTTTTACCTCCTTGTGCAACAACTTTCATTTAGTGACCACTACATGTGGCAGCAAGTTAAATCCTGACATATTATGAAAACTGGTAAAAATGTGCTGTGTAGGTTGGCAGGATGTGTAAGATTTGCTGCTCTAAAATTGCTTTGCACTTCAAAGACTTTAGGTGCCACAAGCCAAAGCTAGCTCTGAGCATGACAGGAGGAAAAAATAGTCAAATTATTCAGAAAGCCGAAGAAGCTTGCTAAATAAATTACTTCACTGCAGCTTGAAAACTTCATGAAGGGGCATGCAAAGAATTATTAAGCATATAAGGGGGAATAGAAGCATTTTAACTCTTAAAATTCCCCCAAGAACTATCACTTATATTGCCAACAGTTTCGCAGGAAGAGTAGTGTGTAATTTTGTGGGATTTCCACATTTAAAAGGTCGCTTTTACTCCTATGTTGCAAAGAAACCTTTATTTTGACCCGGAAATTGTGATGAAGCCACTTCCTGTTTAACTTTTAACCAGTTTGATGGTAATGTCCAATCAGGAGCAGAAAAAGATGAACATGTGATAGAAAGTTATTGGTGCCTCTAAAAAGAACAAAAATAATGGGCCTTTATGGCTGGAATAAAGCAAAGAAGATGTTTTTGATGCATGGTGGCTCCAAAAGACCAGCTGAGTTGGAGTGGATTTAGTGAGGATAGTAGGTAAAATAGTAGCGTAAATAATTGTAAATAGGACAAAATATCTGTAAGTAGTTTCTGTTGTGTGCTTGTTTTGACTTGAAAGAATGATGTGCAGATGAGAAAAGGCTTGGCCACTGTTGATCTGTGTTTTAGTTTTACAAAGTGCTGTTAGTAATAAATTGTGTTTTGTTTTGTTTAGTTTTTTTTTCTCTTGGTCGGCCTTTATGATGCTGTATGATACAATAGTTTAACCTTAACTTAAACAGTCATAATCTGACAGCCGAGGCTGTCCTTAGAAATAATATCTGTATGTTGCCTGAGCTTAAAAGGGTTGAGGTTCTAAATGCATTTTTACACCAACAAAATCAGGCAGACCAAAAATTAGAAAAAAAAATGGCTTGGAGTTTTAAGAGTAAAAATTATTTGAATAACTAGCAATCAAATTCTTTTCTGTATTTTTGAATACCATTAGTACCATACCAACAGATGACCGGCTCACCTGTGAGATCCTGGTAGCCTGCTGTGGACACCCTGGTTGCCTGAGCTGACTGACATGAGGTTGGAGCTGACTTTTGACCCGTCTGCAGGGCCCTCGTCTTGGCTGCAGGCTGCATTGTGACTGCCCCTAACCCCAGCTGAGGCCTCAGGGCTCTGGGAGAGCGATAAACACCCCCCCCTTCCTGGGAGGCATGCTAATAAGGGACATTATGAATACAGTCAATTACTGTCAAATTTGCTAGTATTCAATATCAGTTAATGTTTATTTCTCACCTCTTGGAGATATTTCTTGGACATCTCATCATGAAAGCTCTCCGACCTCCCTCCCAACCTTTGAGGGACAGTGTTGATTGGTGGTTTCCCTCCTGTTACAGCAGCGCCTGAAGGGTAGTAGCCTGCCTTCTGCATCTCCTGACGATATTTGTCGAACAGCAGATTGGAGGAACAGAGGACTGGTGTGGATTTAGACTGAGGAACAGCTTTTGAATCTTTGTGAGCTGGTGGACGGGAGTAAGAGGATAATCTCGGCGGGTGTGTAGAGACTTCCTGCTGGACATCAGCGTCTTGTTTTGCTTGCGTATTCTTCCGAACATAAGTGATGATTTTTGGTCGGACATTTTTGGGCTTCTGAGGGGGCGAAGATCTCCTGGGTTCAATCTCTTTCTGTTGAGGCATAACAGGTTTGGGAATGCCACTGCACAAACTAGTCTTACCAGGAGGTTTGAAAGCTGGACTTACACCTCTAAGGGATTCACCACGCTCCAGGCTCAGCGCTCTAGTACTCTGGACTTTGGCTGGAGAACCACTCGGTTGTTTCTTGGGGGAACAGGAGGTAGTTTTGGGAGATGTAGGTGTTGCAGGTCGACCAGGGCTTCCCCAGGGCTTCCTCCTCTCCAGACTTGAGGAGCTGGAGGTGACTGTGTTTTCAAAGGAGCCTTGCTTTTTTAAGGTGTTATCAAAAGAGTGCTGCTTCTTTAAAGTATTGTTAAAGGAAGGCTGCCTTTTGATACTCTTGTCAAAAGAGTTTTGTTTCTTCAGTGTGTTATCAAACGAGCCTTGTTTCTTTATGGCTTTGCATTCAATCAATGACTGAGTCCCTTTTGTACCTGTTTTGGCTGGTCTGATCAAATCATGACTTTCATCAGCTTGTGTGCTTTTATCCATTTTAATGTTGCTTTCTTCAAGAAATTTTGTTGCAGAAGATGAAGCATCATGCTCAGTATAATCACAATCTTCCTCTGAAATTGTATTACCAGCTTCATTCCTTAGGTTATTGTTCTTTTTGTGCTCATCGCTGGCATCCTTGAATAAGACTCCATTGTTCAGTGGTTCCTGTGATGGAACATCCTCTGAGGAAAATGTTGAATTCAAATTCTTGTCCAAATCTTTCTGGTGTATTGTGCTTTTTCCAGCAAAAGGAGAGGTATGATCAGTTGTTTGAGAGGCCCTGGCTCTCTCAGAGATGGTGCTGCAAGCTTGAGAGGCCAGAGTCAGGTCCTCTGAGACGGCCGAGGCAATGTTCCAGGAGTCCGTCATCTGTGTAGCAGTGGCAATGCTTGAAATGGTGGAAAGACAAGTCACAAAGACATCAGTTTCAGAACTCAACTCTGTCCTGGAAGCCTCTCTACTCTCAGAGACATGGGAGGCAGCTGGTTCCTGGCCACTAGCAACAGGCAGAATTGACTTCCCTTCTTCCTGCCGCTTATCATCTGCTGCCTGCTCTGCTGTGGCTTTTCTGCATGATGAGGGCTGTTCTTGAAGCTCCTTCCGCTCTGCAAGTCCAACAAAGTCATCCTCCTCCTCAACCAGATAAGCCTCCAGCTCCTGACACTCCAGCATCTCAAACTCAGCCAGCTCAGGGTCGTCACATTGAGAATCTGTCCCCCAGATGATGACTTTGTCCTGCTCTGCTGTCTCAGTCATCAGTCCTGGCAGAGAATGAGTATCGCCAGTTCTCCCTCCTTCTTCTGTCTGAATATCGTTGGCATTTGCATCACCAGCAGCCCGTATGCCATCCTGCTGGTTGTTATTCCTTAACTCCCCACTGCCAAAGGGCTCTCCTCGCTCACACATTGCAGAAACAGATCTGAGTTTATGGCACCCTCAAGAGGCTTTAAATAGTCACTCATCCATGTTATCAGTTATGGAAAAAGTGTGTCTACCCATCAGAGAGTCTTAGTGGCACAACAGGGGCCCATTTCCATGTGTTTCTCAAGTATGCTGGAATTCAGAATCTCACATACCATGGCTAATTTGGAGGCTGGATCTTCATGAGGCCTGGCGTTGTTGGCCTGTAAAAGACACAAAACAAAACAGAGAAGAAATTAAAAACTCGGAAACATAAAAAATCTGAATTTATCTGTTGTAAACTCTGAAAAACCAGTAGTATTAAATCTTTTAATCCCTTAAAATTTACACTAAGAAATAAAGATAAAATCTTTTCTTTGCATTTTGCATTTTTCTTCAAAACTAATAATAATCAATGTTTTTTTTAACAAATGACTGAGATGACAATAAATAACATAGTAACAAGAGTGAAATGGTAAAAATCTGAAACAGTAATGAGATAACAGATATACATATCTAAACCAAGTAGTAGAGATGGCTCAGGTAGGTTTATTTCCACACTGTTTTAATAAAATTCATTATAGTCATCGAAATGTTTGTTTTACCAAATGTTAAAGCAAGCTTTGGAAGGGTTAATTGCTTCAGTGAATCATTATAAATTGCTTACATGTTATTCATCACTTATTTTGGCTTCTTCTCTCAAAGTCCTCACAGAAAAACTGATTTCAAGGTAGTGTCCGTGTGAAGAGAACATAGTCATTACCTTTTCTTTCATGCCCTGTCATGACAAAAAAAAAAAAAAAAAAAAAGGCAAACTGAATATCAGTGTACCTCTATAATATAACAAAGCATTTTAAGTTTTAAGCCTTCAAACAGTAAATGATGCTCTGGGCCGTATGGAGTGGACAGAACCACACACAGTTTTAGAGGCCATCCATAAATATGATTGCAACAAAAGCTCAAACTAGGACAAATTTCACTAGTACTCTGTAATGTCTCATTTGAAATCTGACCCATTATACAAAAAGGATGCCATAAAGGTAGGCTTTAAGAATGGCATCATTTATCAGGAGGAGTAAAGAAGATGGAACAAACAGGAGACCATTAAGCTTTGAGAAAAAACAAGTTCTGCTTCATATTAAGTTTCATTCTTCTGTTTAATCATAAAATGTTTGTTGTTGGTATCACCGCAGCATCTTTGTTCTTGTGTGTATGTGTGTGTAATCTACAGCAGCTTTACCTTAATCAGTCATGACTTATTGTTGCATTCATTGCTGAAAACTCCAGTAAATACATCAAACAGTTTCCAGAAAACACACAGACAAGCATTCATCCCTGTTTGACGTGGAAAGAAGCATTTTGTAGTTGCCTGTTCAGGGGAGCTGCGTGACTGTGCTGTAATGGTCGCATGCTGTGCTGCAGGGGGAGCAGGTGGCTACTGGGTCTGTTGATTCCTCGGTTAGTAGTGTGAGGTAGTATTCCACCCTCCAAACTTGAAATTTTTGTGTAAATGATCACTTGTGAGTGCATTTCTTTAAGCATTTAAAGGTAGTTTTATATGACAGGAATTTGTTAAACCTTACAAAATAGCTATTTAAAGAACTGAAGACCCCATAAAGCTGAAATTAGACAAATGTCTCAAAGTGTGTTTTGCAATGCTGTGCAACATCCCACACAGTAATCTCTGAAGCCTTGGTTGAGTCCAGTTAAAACATAGTGAAGCAAATAAAATAGAAAGGAGAGATGGTGTGAGTCTCCACATGATGCATTTAACAGTCCATCTCTGATAGTATGTGGCTGTGGATATTACTGCTGCAGCTGTTTTGTGTGCTGGTAGAGCTGTGGCTGAAAATGTTTGTTGTGTTATCTTCATTTGCTGCTTAAACTATGTCGATGTCCAGCTGTAGTACTTTTTGAAACTGTGGTGCCTCTTTGACAAATGTGCAACCAACACTCCTGGAGTTCAGCTAGCAGAGGAGTCCTTTTATGCACATAACTGCTGCACATATAGTGTTACAACCATTAAAAACAAATGTGTCATCGAGCACAATAGTGGCAGCTGTGTCAACCAGTAGCTGCGCTCATAATCTCAAATATCACATTTTCAGAGATACTGAATGAAAGCTGGGAAATCAGTTCCTTTAGTTTTCGCTTTTTAGTTGTGCAGACAAACCCTGCAGCCACAGGTCATCATACTTAATGGCCTACTACATGATAAATAATACAAATTGTAATATAATACAGACTAGTTTTAAGGTAATGTTGGATGGACTTGTTTAATCTTTGAAGCTGAATAAGTAAGTACCTGTAGAATTTCTCATTATTAGCAGATTAAGTAGAATATCTGCACATACCATAAAATTCTCAAGGCAGATAATGACCATATGATTAAAATTAGCCAGTAGGTTTGTTCACTTGCTCTGATCATATGAACAGTGTGCAGTGAAGGAGACTTTTGCAAGATGTGGGACACAGGTGCTGTAACTCCACCCATAATGTCTTTAGTTTCTTTGAGCCTGAGCTTTTATAAATTTCTCTCTACACACTAATATGTCTTCAAAACAGCACTGGTAAGACCCCTTCTGAAGAAGAAGAATCTAGAGCCCAACATTTTTGATAATTACAGAGCAGTACCCAACTTACTGTTTTTAAGTAAAATGGTTGAAGTTGTTTTTATCCAATTACATGAGTTTCTACATAAACATGAAATTTTAGATAAATATCAGTCTGGTTTTAGGACAAACCACAGTACCCACACAGCCTTTTTAAAGACTGTTAATGACCTCAGATGTAACTTGGACTCTCAGAAACTACCAGTCCTGGAGCTACAAGATCTAAGCACTTCCTTAGACACAGTAGATCACCAGATTTTTTTTAGAACTCTGGTGAGTGTCTCAGGTACTGTTCTTAAATGGTTTTAGTCCTATCTCTTAGACTTGGGGATTTTATCAGGAGCTACAGCGCTGATTTTTTTTACATGCTGATGACACACAGCTTTCATTGTCATGTTTCCATGTGACTTAGAGCCATTGAACTGTATTTTAAATATTAAGTCATAGATGGCAGAGAATTTTCTACAGCTTAACCAGGACAAGACTGAAGTTTTAATTATTGGTCCTGAAGATCAGACAGAGACCATTTTACCAAAATTACTTTATTTTAAACCCTCTTAGTAAGTGAGAAATCTGGGTGCACCAGTTTTAAAATCACTGTTTTGGCTCCCCATGCATCTCAGGATTCTTTTCCAGGTTCTTTTAGTTGTTTATATATGCGTTAATGGTCTTGGGCCTTCTTATTTATATGACCTGATTTTAAATTATGAGCCCTAGCAGACCCTGAGGTCCTCTGGTACCAGCCTTTTCATTGTTCACAAAGTCAGGACTAAAGCCTACGGCGAGGCCTCGTTCCATCATTACAGCCCTCATCTATGGAACAGCCTGGCAGAGACCCTCCGGGCAACAGAGACTGTTGATGTTTTTAAAAAGAGGCTCAAAGCCTACCTTTATAGCTTAGATTTGAATTTTATTTGGTCCTTTTTATTAACTCATCTATCTGTATTTTTATTCTTCTTGCTCTTATCTGTTCTTATTGTTTTATTTGTTTATTCAATCTTTTTTTTTTTACTTTTTGACTTCAGCCTGCTTGGTCTGCAGGGTTGTTGCCATGGTGACTGCCCATGTCTGGGTGGCTGGGGGTCCTGCACTGCAGCCCTGTGGCTGTGTTGTGGACTCCAGCCTGCCCTGATCTGGGTGGTTCCTGTGGTGGCTACATTTAGTTAAAAGGCAGTAACGAAGGTTGGGAGTTCATGTTTGTTCAGAATGGGGTAGAGGTGTGGAGTGGGGGGAGTGTGTGTGTGTGTGTGTGTGTGACTGTGCGTGTGTGAGTGTGTATGAAACAGACAATAACGAGGTGTGTGTTTTTGGTGGATTTGTTTCAGTTTGGATTCAGTAATAACTTTGTTGTTCATGCATTATTGCATAAAAAATTTAATGTGTTAATTCACAAATTAATCTCTTTGCATTAATGTGTTAATTGTGACAGCCCTAATATAATGTATGGCTATATATATATATATATATATATATATATATATATATATGCTTTGTTTTATTTATTTATTTTTCTTTATTTTTTATTTTTTTTTACAATAATCTAGCGTCCCCCTAATCTTACCTTGGGACCCCCAGTTTGGTAAAGGCTGCTTTAGACAAATCCACATATTTCCTGATTCCTGCAAATGCTTCTGCACAGTTTCCACCTCATTACATCTCCACACCCTCATTACATAAATTTTTTTCAGTGCTCGTTCATTCAGTACCATAAATCTTTACCACAGTTTTCTCAGTTAATTACAACTTCCCTGCCTTATAATTTCAGTGAGCAAAACAGCATCTAATTTCATGCCTTCATCAAAAGGGGGATGACCTGCTCCAAACACACCTGAATAACAGGCTTTCTTTAAACACTTTTGCACACTTACAAAGAAATGCAGGAAAGTCCAAAGATATGCTGTATCTGTCTGTTTGCAGCACAAACACACTAAATGCTGTTTCAGCATGTCGTCTGCAGAAAAGAAGCCAGTAAATCAGATTCCTTCTCGCCTTCTTTTCTCTTGCATTCCCATTGGGTATCACATAGCACTGTAACGACTTCTGTTCAGCCACATAAGGGGGAATTTCTGATGTCACATTGCTGTTTTATAACTCCTTGTTGAATGGATAAACAAGGAGTCACTCTGACCTCATCTACAGTTTGCATTTGAAAAGTTGTCAGATTTAAGTTTCCAATGGTCACAAACAGGTCATTCAAAGCCACCTTGATTTCTACACCCAGGGTTGTGCAGATATGTGGAGCCTCTATGCTCCAGTATAACTTGTATAAAACCAGCCTCGTTCAGGGCATTTTTAAGTACTCTTATATACATCATCTTGGATGGGATAAAAATCAGATAGGGTGGCAGCAATGCTGCTCACTTGTACGGTTTTTGTAGCTCTTGAATTTCCATTACACAAATCAATTTCATACCTAGCCAGTTCACATGAATTTACATTACACTACATGCAGCCACAAACTCTTCCCAGTTAAGCAGACATTCACTGATGCCTGACAAGAAATCATTTTCAAGAAAAAAGCTGTGACCTGGTAACAGACTTGCTTTTACTGCAGCCTTGATTGCTTTTCTAACCTGAAAATTACATTCCAACTCCAGTTCACTGCAAGACACTGTGCAGAGAGCAGAGTGCATCATTGTTTATCTGTCTAGTGTTGACATGACTGATATGGTTCTCTTGTTATTACATTTGATAAGAGTTAATCTATCAAGGATAAAAGTGTTTAGGGTTTATAAGTAACTGTATGAAATAAAAAAGCCTGTTGGAAACAACCTAAGCTTCAATAAAAATCAACTGAATTAATATAATACAGTTGATCAATTAAATTTCTAATTGATTTAATCAGTTTATGCTTCTTTCTATTCATAAATCTATTGTGATTTGAATGACAGTGCGAGCATCAAAGAATAAGTAAGAAACAACTCAACTACACAGCACCATTGTACTTGCAGTAAGTGGAGAACTTGAGCCAGAGTTGTAGTGCACTGCTGGACAGACTCTATCATGAGTCTGTCAGTGTGCTATATTCATTCCTCCACTACATTTCTGCACTTTCATCCTTTTTCTCTTTAATCTTTGTTCCCTAGTTGTTTCTTGCAGTGGGCGTAAGTAATTTCCATTTCTCTCTCTTCTGTTGCTGCAAAGCTCCTCATGTTGCTACACTGACTTAGTAATTATGGCACATAAGAGAATTAAGACATGTATGCTTATGGCATGTTCCCCATCCCCCATCGCTCAGCGACTCACCCTGCCACCTGCCTCCTGATAAACAGGCAAGACCTTCGCTGGGGCCTCTGATATAATCTTTGCATCCTTGCACTTGTGTCCGTTTGAGTGTGTGCTAAAATAACTTTTCGTCCTTAGTGAAACCGATGCTTCCTCTCTTTACAAGTCACAAATCTAAAGCAGAGTAGAGATCAAGGCCTTCCTCTACTGTACAAAGCTTTACTTGATGTTTAATCTAGAATCCTCATGAAATATTGAAGATGAATGAAGATGGAGGCACCAGTCTCTGTCCAATTTTAATGCTTCAGTGGCCCTGACTTCTTTGTGTAACCAGCCAAAGCTCACAGCAGCAGCAAGGTGTGCATCTTCAGGTGAAGAGACAGGACCTGAGTACAGAATGTGAATGCAATGCATTAATAAATCTTGCAATATTAACAGCTTTCATACTGAATTAGTGGCTCACAAAGCTTTCACTGCCGGATACCTGAGGCCTCAGTGGTTGTGAATGCTGCTCCCCAGTCGTCCATATCTCACTGTCCATCTTACATAAAACTAAGGCCTTTTGGAAACTGTGATGACTCAATCCACATCAACAGAAATCTGTCACTTCACTATTACTAATGTTCATTCATCTTATGCTGCCTTCTTCCTTTTCTAAATTTAATCTACAGAAGACTCATGATCTACCAGACAAAGGTCAAAACAAGAAAACACTGCTGCAGAATTTAAAATATGAAGCAGAAGCTCAATGATAGAGCAGATTGTCCAAGGTTTGACACACACACACACACACTAAGGTGAGCCTACCTACAGAGTGGATGCCTCCTTTCAGCTTGACTGTGTGCTGGGTTCAAACTGGCCCTCCAAAAACCAGTTAGCGAATAAATGAAAGATAACAACGTTGTTACAAACACCACAAACAACAGGCTCTTCCGCAGCCTCTCCAGCAGATGCAGCAGTGCCAAGAAATCCAATTATCACTGCTGATCTGAGCTTGAGGCTGAGAGGGACAGAAAGAACCCGCTGTCTTCCGCATGAAATGGAAATCCTTACCGGTTTGTTTCAGATAATCCGCCGGAGAAATGCTCGACAGTGAGGAGAGGAGAAAGAAGGGAGGGAGGCATCTAGTCTGAATCGAGATGAAGAGGAATCAGTCTGCAGCATTGTTGGAAAACAGGGAGGAGAGGAGCCGAGAAGACTCGGCGCGCCTTTACGCGGTCATGTCGCCCCCTGCAGGCGGAAAAGGGAATTCATCCCTTTCTCTTCTAGGCAAACTTTTCACCAAAGGTTTCAAGCTCAAAGTTCATAATTCGGTCCAATTTGATCTCAAATGGGCAGGAACAGTGAAATAATATTGTATTAACCAACAAATAACAAAAACACGTTTCCCCTTTGTTTTAGTGGGAAAAAGTACAATTAATGATCTAGTTTACATTTAATGATCATTTCCTTTAGAAAACATTATAAACCTGAATTTTCCTGAGAATAGTACGTTTATTACAACTTACAGATCACAAAGGATCTATAAAATAACACATTTAATCACAGGTATCTGGAACTGGATAAACACAGTATGTGACATTGTTGTTAGACTAATCTGTCAAGATCTAGAAAATGCATTTGTGTTGTAAGCCTGACCACCTGAACTGACTTGCCCCACCATATTAACTAAAGTGGAAGCTATTAAGAAAAAAATATCTCAGATAAAATATATCAGTTGTCTCTCTGCCTTTTAATATATTACACTTAAACATAAAAGTAAATCTTTCTGTGGAAAAATTAAGAATTGCAGTTCAAGGAATTGCAGCGATTATCTTCTGTCATTTTTACATTTGCCAAATTCATCTCACAGGCCTCTTGTGGGACTGTTTTGACCCTTGGGTCCTACGTTTGACACCCCTGATTTGGCTTTCAAATTTACTTCCATTTTCTTCATGTGAGCAAATACAAAATTAATAATTGAAGCTCAAAATGTCATACAATAATAAAAACATAATCAACAAGATGCAGCATTATTTATTTACAGCAGAAACTATACAAACCATTAACCAGCATCGTCAATACTCTGCAAACCAATATAAAAAAGCTGCACCACAAAATCTAAACATGAGACATTTTGTCCAGCATGCAAACGCTTCTATGAAACTGTCAATTGTGTAGATGGAAGCTGATAAAACTTGGACACAACAGCAAATCCAAACAAAAGGCACAAAAGCTGCTCTCCAAATATTCCATCTTTTAGCAGTGAAAGCTGAAATAAGAGCAGAAAGTTCAACATTTATTGGCAAAGAATACATTTCCAAACAGTAAAAATTTATTTGGTTTAAAATGAAGAAACAAACTTATGTTTGATGATATACCTTTAATTTAGGCATATTCTAGTAAATAATAATGATATTTACAATACAAATTATAGGAAACAAAAAGGTCATTTGTGAAACATTCTTCTTTGGCTGTGCTGATAAAGTTACAAACTGCTTATTTACAAGATTATTTCATATCTTACACATGTAGATTGGTTTACTATCACGAGAAAATGCAACACCATCTCTAAATAAATACATTTTTTCTGAAGCATAAACCAATTACATAAAAAAAACACTTCATGACAAACCAAGCTAACTGTAATTCATTCACCAAGTTACTGATGAAAACATGGTAGTGATTGTTTTAGAGATTTTTCTCAGGAATATTCCACGTGGTTGCATTTTCAGTCTTTAATGAAGACATGCAAAAGGATATGTAAAATTTAGATTTCAGCTGCCCTGTGGATCTGTACATCCACCCAAATAGCTTTCATTTCCCTTCATCTGTTATTTATTGCAGGCATATTTCTGCTTGAGTTACAGTGTTGGTGCAGAAGTTTCTGGGTTAAAGTGAGTCAATCAAGATTCAAACCCGAGTGTGCAATACTAAAAATGGGATTGTTCTCCATATTTTAATGCTTGTGAACTAAAAACAGAAAATGGATGACTAAAAAAAAATTGCCATAAATCATTAACATATACTTTGCAACATCCAAAGTGTAACCTACTTTATATACAGACAATATACAGTATCTACTTCAAAAAGCTGTCAAGTGAGAGCAATATTGTAACTTTAAAGGTGTAACATTGTGGGGAAAAAGGCACTTTAGGAACATCTGCAGAATCTCAATCACTTCACTTTTTTATAGTTAAAAAGTGCAATTTCCCCTCACCAAGACAACCCCGATGGTCTTAATCTTTAATTAAGATGTGTCCCTACTCAGCAGCAAGACATCGATACCTGCACAGATACACAGTTAACAGAGCTAACAGGATTATCTGTAGCAACACGTTGTATTACTCTGCATGATTCAACTCCAGAATTGTGCTTTTCTTAGTAACAAAATACAAGTTTAAAACCCCTTAAAACTTCTGTACCCCAGAAGCAAATTTACAACTAAGAAATATTTTACAAAACACCAAAGATGAGCTATTATTCTTAGCTCTGTTCAGATTTATGGTATTCATAATGTTTTAGGTAAACAGCAAACGTATCGAACTGTTCAGCAAATTCTCAACTTTAAATATATAAAATGTTAAAATAATATTAAAATTGCCACTTCAGTCTAGTATACTGTGGATTTAGGAATCTAGATCAAGTTTAACAAAAGAAATGCAACCGTGAAAGATTTATAGTTGTTTCAGAGAATTCAACAGTTTGTCAGTGTTTCATGCAAAGCTCAAACAACCTCTTGTTTTCTCATGAATCTTCATCTTCTGGGGTGGAGTTTTGTCCTTCGTGCAGGAAGGCCTCCTTCTCCGTGGCCATGGGCTCTCCTTTTATCGTGCATGCTGGTGCGTAGGTGTCCGTCCGGTTCAACGCTGCCTCAGCGCTGTTGCGAATCCCGTAGCCGAAATAGATAAAGAAACCTGCAGTTGGCATGGAAATAGCAATGCAAAGACGTCAGCCCCTTTTAAAACAGCATGAATTATAGAAGAAAGAATATTTGATGCTTTTGGCCAAAAAGTACCTATGACCATCCAGACGGTAAAGCGCATCCAAGTTCCTTTATCGAGCTGCATCATCAGGTACACATTAACAAACATGCTAATAATGGGGACAAATGGTAGAAAGGGAACCTGTGGAGAGAGAGGAATATTTTCAGAGCTTGTGGAAAAAGCACTACAGACATGAGGATAAAACTGCAGCAAAATCACTGAAAATCAAGTAAACAAAAACCAAAAACAAACATCAGACGTAAAGTAAACTCTAATGACGAAGTTCACTCACCTTGAAGGCAAGCTTGGCTTTGCTCTGTGGCTGTCTGAACACAATGAATGTGACAAACAGACAAAACACTGCAACCATACAGAGGATAGACACCGACCAGGGTGCCAGCCCTCCATGAACGGCTACAATGCCAAAAACGCACACCATGACACCTGGTGGGAAAAATAAAACACTGTGTGACATGCTGGATCAGCAACCAGGTGAATCATTTAGATACTTTCATCCAGTTGTGGATGTTTTTGGATGAAACTGTGTTTGTGTCTCACCAAGTATACTGGTGCAAATGTTGACAGCCAGCCCAGACAGAGGAGATGGCTCAGTGTTCGAAGGGAAAAGGAGATTCTTGATGGTGAAGTGATCCTCTGGCTGAGGTAGGATGTCAATATTCCCCTCGCTGTAAGACTCGGCTTCATCCTGGGTGTTGGCCATTTCATAGTCGATGCTCAGGTGCTCGGGTTGGTACCTGCAGAGGACAAAAACAATCAGAACCAGACCTGGATTTGCTAAAGCTTCAAGAGACACCAGCTGATTTTTACAGTATTTAAATTTTAAAAATAATATTTAATATTTAATGTATTTAAATATTTTAAAATATTTTGCTCTTTGTGATTGGTTTAAGAAATGTGCCTTTAAAATGTATAATATTTAGATCAGTCTTGCAAAAATAAGGTGAAAAAGGAAAGTACCGAAGGACAAGGACACAGGCAGCCACCAGAGTGTAAGCCAGCAAAGTGCCGATGGACATGAGGTCAACCAGGTCTTTCAAGTCAAACAGGAAAGCCATCACAGCTGCAGGACAGAGAAGAAAACAACACACATCAGCAACAAAGCCAAAATGAGCAAAGTACATTTTTACAATAACAAAGTCAGAAACTATAAATATATGGATCATAATATTTACAACCATGTGTGATTTTGCCACCATCCTCCTTCCACATGGGGGCACTATTGCCTTTGGCCTCATCTCAGCTACCTACCAGACAAAAGCCCTGCCACCATGGTTGAGATGATGGGCGTCTTCCTCTCACTGACACGTGCCAGAAACGAGAAGAGCAGACCATCCCGAGCCATAGCAAAGATAATGCGTGGCAGCGGGAACATGGAGCCAAGGAGACTGAGCCAAGGATGAAGGAAGGAGGAGGCAGAGATTTATAACTTGAAGGAATAGTTTTTAACTCTGGTTTCACACAAGGCCTCAAACATTCTCAGCCCATCGTCTGGATTGGCAGCACCGTTTTTCTCTGCTTGGGATGCAAATCCATTAAAAATTTAGCACTAACTCTGCAGGGCTGTCTTTATGCTGCACGCCGCACTTTGGTTGGGCTCCTGGTATTGAGGTCATGTGTTACCAAGAGTGTTGCAGGATTCTGATCAGAACCCCAGCCAGTTAGTGAGTTTAGGTTGTGAGCTCACCTGCCACTACACCTGATGTTACTGTAGCTGTTAGAGGGGTTTTGGTTCGTGGGCTGATTTTAGCCAAACACTTGAAGAGCAGGCCATCTTCTGCCATGGCCCAGATCACCCTGGGCATTGGGAACATGGAGCCTAGTAGACTAGTACAGGGGAGAAAGAGAAAAACCATGCCATGCAGATGAATACACACAGTTACAAAATATTCTGAGGACAAGGGTCAGGAAAAAATAAATAAATTTTAATAAGTGAGTGCCTCTTATTTCCTAGCATTAGAATTTTTAGTTAAAACCAACCTATATATTTGTCTTTATAACAACACCGTATTAAGACCTTCTATACAAAAGAGTCTGTACACTCAGATTTCAGTTTTATACCAAAACTGCTGAACTAGTATAAGATCTGGGCACTCTGCAGGTTAAATTCTTTATATATGTCAAACTCAAAGTCAAAGTCCCTTTTTAAAAATATTTCCTTTAACTCAAAATACTATATAACCATAAAAAGGTCATCCACCTACTTTCGGCCAAAATACCAACTAAGGCCAAAAATGCTAATTAGCTAAGCACCTAAAATATATAAAAAATGTTTATATTAATCCATCAGTACATTTTTATACACACAACACATGCATAAATATCCACATTATACATTTCAATGCAGGCAAGGGCCCTTTCACACCTAAATGTGCTCAATTTGAACTCAATTACACATGGCAAACTTCCCCCAGACCACTGTCTGCACCTACGTGCAAAATCTAGTACCAACAAAAAAGAGGTAGCCTCAGTCTGATTTACATTATTTAGTGTGAAAACATCTTTTTTTAATCAATGACAGGAGGTTACAGCAGATGGTCATAAAAAATGAAAAGCAAAATGGGTTGCACATGAAGTACTGAAGTATAAATATTCTCAGAGATCACTTAAAAAAATCTGGAGGAAATAAAACTCGTCTACCGCTGCACAGCTGAGGGTATCCTGACGTACCGCTGCAGAGTGGAACTAGGTTTGCACTGCAGAGGAAAAACAGGATCCCCAGCATGCTGCTCAGCCGCCTTCTTCCTCACCTGAGGATATTCACTTTAGCTGTAAATATCTACAGAGACCCCTCACACCCTGTTCACTGCTCATTCAACACCCTCCCCTTAGGCAGGCTTAGGGTCACCAAAACCTGGACAAACCATGATAACAGCTTTTCTTCTAAGAAGTGGACATGCTGCTGAATCTTTAATGTGTAAATAAAAATGATTAGATTTAGTTTTTTATTTATTAATTGAACTTTTGGACTTGTGATACACTTCATCTTATTTTTGGATGGTTAAATTTGCCTAATTCATTTCCAATTTATATAATATGCATTATATAAGCTGACAAGTTCGAGCTGAGCTTTCACCTGCTGGTGTGAAAAGGCCCGAAAACAATGTCTGAAATAAACAATAACCTCTCTTTTTGACAGGCAGATGCAGACCTACTTACCTGGTCGACAAAGCACACAAAGAGCCAATGGACACTGCATAAGTGGCTCCCTCCCAGCCCACATACTTAAAGGCCACTGGAAGAGGGCTGTTCATGTCCAACATGTAGTATGGCATCATCACTGTGAGAGCCGCTGATACGCCAAAGTAGGCCACAAAACAGATGAGGAGAGAGGCCACAATCCCAATAGGAATGGCCCTCTGGGGATTCTTCACTTCTTCTCCTGCACGGAAACATAACTAGGCAAGTCAGAGGATCCTGCTTGTGTGTGAGTTATCAGCTGAATGGATTCGCTCTCACCTGTAGTGGCAATGCAATCAAACCCTACAAAGGCATAGAAACAAGTGGCAGCACCAGAGAGGACGCCAGTCCAACCAAAGGGCATGAAGCCACCTTCACCAAGAGTTTTCTCTTCAGGTAAGACATTGGATATACTGGAGATAAAAAGAACATAAGATTGGCTTATTTTAAATTATAGCATATCGACATGTACAGTACACATTTTTGGGGGGAAAGAAGGGAAAAAAAGTCTTCATTTCACCCACTTAAGACTAGAGTTTGTGGTGGCATTTAGGATCTCCTCAGGGTTCAGACTCCAATTTTTTAGGTTTCCTTTAACCAAACCAGAGATGATCACAAACAACAGCACCAGGACGTTGATGCAGGTGAATACTTTGTTTACCAAGGCTGACTCTTTCACCCCAAACGCAAGCAGCCCTGCAAGCCATTAAAAAGGAGATGCACAATAAAAGGATGTGATATAAAACACGAAAAGGAAATCTAAAGGAAATAGATCAGATTTGTTCCTGACCTGTCAAAGTGAGTATGATGAGGACAGCAAAAACATCTGGATATTCTGCCAGGACTCCTGGTGCATTTATGGCCATATGCTGTCTGCAAAATGCCTCAATGTGCCTTCCAATAAGCTCATCAAAGGTTGCACTCCATGCCCTGGCCACACTTGAAGTTCCTGCACAGAAAAAAGAATGTCTTCATGTAAGTGAACAATATCAGGACAAGCTGCAAGCCATTCCCTTCCCAATTTGAAATAACTCACCTATGACATAAGAAAGAATGAGATTCCAGCCTGTGATGAATGCCCAAAGTTCTCCAACTGTCACATAGCTGTAGAGGTAAGCTGAGCCAGTCTTGGGGACGCGGGCTCCAAACTCGGCGTAGCACAGACCGGCCAGGACAGATGCCAGGGCCGCGATGAGGAATGAGAGGACGATGGCAGGTCCAGAGCTGTCGCGAGCTACAGCACCAGCAAGAACGTAGACGCCAGCGCCCAGCGTACTGCCCACACCGAGGGCCACCAGGTCAAACGTGTTGAGGCACCGGGACAAGCGGGAGTCATCTGAGCTACAGTCCACAACTTTCACCCGCAGGAGCTGCTTCCCAATACCTTTCAATGTTGCCAGAATCATCCTTGCTGGCAAATTACACCAGAAGCTCCACAAAATATACCTGCAATAAACAAAGAGGAATAATGAAGTTAGGGGATTTACTATGCTCCCATAAATGCAAATATTTTATATCTATGGGTTAGAATCCAAACAGCACTAAGAGTCCATTTCAGCTCATTCCCGAGACCATTTAATGGTTCAGACAAAATAGTAATTAATATGCAAATTAAGATGCATGCACAATATATAAATGAATGCAGAATCAATGTAACAAAGTCAGAAGCAACAGACATTTTATATCACGCTAAGAAACATAAACATGATGTGACTGTCACATCAGATCAGAGTTTACTGACAAACAATGCAGTAATAAATTCAGATCTATGGTAAGGTGCAAAATCCAACCCTACAGACAGTACTCACTTCCACCAAACGATACAAAACAAGACCCTCTCACTTCACTGGTAAACTCAGCTGTCCCGTTTTTTTATTTATACTTCCACCAAACTTTGTCCCTCAGAGCCGACAGCTACTATTTAACAGTCAGTTTTAGATGAACGGAAATCAGTTGGGATTTTTACGAGCGCTGGTTTGACATGTGACACAGACGCCTCTTTGTGTACAAACCATTCAGGTGTCAGGCTCACAAATAGAACAGTGACACATCACATGGCTTTAGGGGGCAGCTGTGATGGCAGCAGTTTTCCCACCTGCAAGATCAAGTCAAGAAGGCAATAAAATGAGGAGCTAAATGTGTTCATTTACCCTAACACGAAGAGAGTTTCAATGACTTCCATCAAGTAAATCTTTGACTGAGACATAGGGTGCTTTTTAGGAATAAAAGGAGAATAATGTGTCCTTTCGAAAGATCTAAAATAAAAAGTGAATCTTTACAACACGTTTTTCTTCCAAATGAGACTTTTTGTGTTTGGGTCACATCATGTGTGTCTTGGTCATGTTGATCTTCACAGCTGGGGTCAGATATTTTAGTTGTTTATTTTGATCGACATGTGGAGGCCAAAACAAACACAACAAAAATAAAAAGTAAACACTGGAAAAAAAAACAACAAACAAAAAACTGCAAATGGTATGTCAATGAAAAGTGGGAAGAAAAACCATGACACCAACGACCCTTATGTGCCCCGGGGAGGGGAGGGGGGGGGCGTTAACTGTCACTGGCTCATAACCAACTGCAGAATGTGCATGATGTGACAGACAGAGGCTGAGCTAAAAAAGAAGAGTGGGCAGGACGGTGCCCTGCCCTTCTCTCAGCCAATCACTGAGCTCGACAACTGCTTATGAGTCACATGGGCAAAAGAGTGAATTTGAAATAGCAGTCAGTCACGTGCTTATCAAAGTTGGCCCACACGCGCAATACTTTTGCTCCTTGAAATGACTTTTATATAACTCAGAGTTTGTTTAAACATAGATTCTCTTCATGTAAATTGATTTTTAACTACAATATTTTAAATAACATTCAGTTCATCATTAAGTGACTGTAGCATCTCATATTAATCCATATAAATGATACCTCTATGACCTACAACACCTATAAATCCAGCCATGTCTTGGAGAACCTGTTAATAAAAAAGTTTTTCCTGACATTCTTCAACCTAAACTTGAATAAAGCTACTGACTCCCTTCAAACAGCTTTCTCAACATGAATTTAAAAAGCTGAAAAAAGATGGAGAGCTTATTTAGAGAGCACTGAACTCTCGCTTGGCATGTGAAGGGTATTTAGCAGCGCTACAAAAAGCCCATCTGCCCTTGTGGTGTGTGTCAGTGGGGATGGGAAAACAAAGAGGCATGTGAGGTGATCATAAAACAGATGTATGACACAAGGCAAACAAACTCTCCTTTCCAGTAATTTAGACCTCAGCGATACCTCAAAAGGCCATAAACATTATAGCATTAGAGTTTATAAAGGTCAAACAAAATTATCAAAGCTATTAGAAAAGGAAGGACTTTGAACTGTACAAACCTAAAATACATTATGGCTCAACGTGACGCTTGATCTAAAAATGGGCATTTAAACTGGGGGGGACGCCTTAACTATTGTTGTGCCTGTCAATGTAATCTGCTGGACAACCAATATTCCCTATAGGAATTAATAAATCCCATCACATATTCTTTAGGGGATCCTCTCCCAGGAAAATCCGATTTTTAACAACAGATTTCTGCATTAACTCTTGGACAATGTGGGAAACAGCCACAAACATTGTTGTAGATTGGTCTGACTGAAGGTGATACAAAAACAAAGAATTCTTAGATCATCAAGAAGTGGTGGCTTGAAGAATAAGTATGTCTAAAGGCCCATTTATGCTCAACGCAGAAGACGGATATAAAGAAGATGGACGGTTTAATTCGTTTTCTGTGACGGTTATGAGCATAATTTGGTCTGTTTTTAGTGAGCTTAGCTATCCGTCGATTGATGCAGAAAACAGAGCAATACCACCGCAAACCACAGGGGGCAGTGCTGAGCAGAATAGCTGACATACGACCAGCGAAAGAAACAAACCAGAGGAGAAGAAGAGAATTAGAAAGAGAACAAAAAAGCAAACAAAGACAAGCACAACTGTCGAAATTCTGCAAGCTTTTGAAAAAAAAGACTATATGTGAGTGTTTAGGGCATGGTGAGTGCAGGAGTAAACTCTGAACCTAGCACTGCCCACTAGTGGAGGAACTGACTTAAACATGGCAACGCAATGAACCAACTATTTGGATCATTCACATTTTTTCTAGAAAACAAACTATAATTTAAAGGACTAAAAAGTCATTTTAGAAATAGAAAAAAGGATATATACTGCAAACTGGATCATTTTTTATGAAATAATTTAGTTTATTCTTTATTATTAACATTGGTTATTAAGAATTTAGAGATAGATTTAAGAACACATGAAGCTGTTGGCAACTTAGTCAACAATGTACAATTATGTTGTGCTACTATATTAAATCTGCATCAATCGGTTAGTTTTTATAAAGTGAAATTGCCTTCCTACTCTGCTCAAAGTGACATTAAAAATCACATTTTTATTTGCTGCTATATCTTAAATATGTTAAGACCAAATAATAATGTGTATTTGTTTATAAGTGTCACAGTGTCTATAGTGTTCCTTCTGCAATAAATACTAAAAACAATTCATTTCACATTTTTGGCAGGTGGCCACACTGCTACAGTAATTAAAATGCTAAATTACTTTCTAAAATCAATTTGCATATATTCTGCCTCATTGCTTAGCATGTCAAAAACATGGATCTGTGTAGCAGCTAATGATGTAATAAAAGGCAATAAAGTAATAACTTTTGCCATTTTAAATGTAATAAAGCCAATAATGGGTTAACTTGCCAAAAATGTAATTATACCTATTTTTTTAAGTGCAAACTATACAAATTTGCCAAAAAAGAAATCTGGTATTTCTGAGAAACGCAGTCTTATTTGAATATTTTTATATTATCATCTATAGTTTTCAAAGGATTGTTTTCATGTTAAGCTTATAACTTATAGTATAATTCTCTATTACATTACTGGTTTCTACAACATCTTAATGTTCTGAGTTTTTCTGCATAAATTGTTCATTTCTCAACTGAACTTTTCTGAATGGAGCAACAAAAACACTGATTATTGCAGATTTCCAAAATGTCCATTTATTCCCAAGTCCTACAGATTAAATCTGACTCCCAAAACCTTTTTTACATAAATCTAAAGCTACTTATCAGTGATTATAGTACCGAAGCTGCCAATGATTATAACAGTACATGTAAATTCTCTATGTGACACAAATGCATTATTTTGTGTCCAACAACACATTTTCTGGACAGTTATCTTGTCAAAGCCAGACAGGATGTTGTATCTTGTCATTAAAGTGACTCTGTAATGCATAAATTAAAAAGTTGTAAATACAACCACAAGTCAGCTTTATAATTAACCCTCAAAACTCGTATTTTATATTTATGAAGATGTTTTCTGCAGCAGAAATAAACACAGAAGCACCATCATAATATAGAGACTTGCTAGATGGAGTAACAAACTTCAAATTGCATGTGCACAAATGTTAAGTTGGTTTGGAAAAAATATTCACTTCATTTGTTTTGTTTTGTCCTGTGAATTTTCTGGAAGATAGACGACTAACACAGAAAATGACTGAAACCTAGATGTGAAAATAATTAATTTTGTTATAGAAAAAAAATCTAATTCAAATATTAACTCTTCATAAAATGAGACTTCAGCTATTTAAATTACACGTAAAGTATTATGTGTATAATTATTTCACTATGCACTTTGTTTTTAAATAATTTTAGACTGAGCACTTATCGCATCTGTTGTAATTAGCTGCTTATATCTCATACCTTTTAAGTCCATATATGTCCTATGTTTTATGTGATGTAACTGAATGTGAATGCGTCTGCTGCAAAACAAACTGCCCTCTCAGCACACAAATCAATGAGGTAAAAAGTGAAAAAAAGTGAAAACGCGAATGTGTGTATCTTTTAAAATGATTCGTTTCAATAGAAAGTTTTCATTTTTATTTTAAAAGTCCATAAAGTAAGTAATGGTCTGACCTTTTAATTCATATCTGACATACTTATTGTTTACAGCCTGAACATGCCATCAGGTCATCAAATGTGAACCATTAAAGTGTAACTACACCCCCAATGTTTTGCATAACTCCACCCACTGCCAAATACTAAAAAATATCAGAAACTGCAAGGGTTGAGGTGGGAGGTGTGGCGTGATCAGGGGGCAGAGGGTGGGCGGGTTGGGATGCACAGGCAGAAATGATTGACAGACTCATCTATCTAGTGGCTCAGCAGCCAATTAAAATTTTCTTGTGACATAGAGAAGCACCAGAATACTGTGTTGTTTACAGCTCAAAATACCCATTTTAGGTTGCACTACCCTTTAAGATTTACCTAGAGTCAAACTACCAGCTGAGTTGAAATCAAACACAACAGCTCACAGTAAATGATGTGTCTGTTAACTTCTTTTATAGCACTTGATTCTTCTAGTTAGTTACATCTTCTGTTTTATATGCTACTTCTTAAATTCATTTTTATTTATTGTGATAAGTAAGATGTTCATGGATGAATTATCGACTCAAAGAAAGCATTTTAACTGTGTTTTAACTATTCTCAGTTATTTACGTTCACCCGTACACCTGCATTTATTTATTTATTTTTTTTACACTGTAAAACTTACACAGTTAATTTATGTGTGATGAAATGTGTCTCATAAATGAAAGTGACATTGTTATGGGCATTGTTTCCACAGGCAATGTTTCCGTGCTGGGCTGTGATTGGATATGCAGGATTGTGGCCTGACACAGAATTAATAGGATAGTAAAACCCATGAAGACCAGCGGGTGATTGATATGAACAGCTCTGACACATGAATACTGAGTAAAAGGATGAAGCAGATTAATAACATTAAAATGCACATGAGTATCTCTGATTTTTTCTATTATAAAACGGTTTGAAAATATGAATCTTCCTGAATTGTTGGGCATAAACACATGGATATGTTTTTCCTTGCTTTCTTTTTTTATCCAGAAAGGATCTTTTTCAACAATGCAATTGATATTCTGATCCTGTTGCACAATCATTCTGCTTAAAATAAAAATCTAAATTTGATAATAATCATTTGTTGCATTAATAAAAATCACACATTTAAAATGTTTTAGTTTTGAAAATCATAAAAACACCCCCCAAAAAACCCAGTAATTAGACATAATTCAGATATATTTATAGTTTAACTGTTAACAAAACATTGTTACAGTTCAAAATGTACTAAATACGGTTTTATTACAATTTTACCAAACCCAACTAGACCTCATAGTTTGCAATGAGCTGGTAAACTGATTCAAAGTGAGCACAAAGTTTCATCCGTGCACAGTTTGGGTTCATGTGAGTTCACCCGGACAGCAGGAAACGTCGCTCCTATAAAAGGAAACGTTTCTCTTGTTGCAATGGTCAGTCTTTAAAAAGTGTAAACATTCACAAAACTATTTCTCACAAAACCTTCTCCTAAACAGTAGATTATCATATGTTTGCACCACATTTGACGAAGTTAAGTTTTCTAACATGCACAGTAAAATATTCGTAGCGTGTCTGAGATGCCTTCAGGTTGCATCAGCCAGATACTTCTTTCGCCCTCACGGTCCATGTGGGCTGCCTCCTCATGAACGACAACAGAGCACCAGTGACTGAGAGGAAGCCACACTGTTTCCATGCAATATATTCATTTAGAAACTCTTACTTAATGAGAAATGACTCACAAACGACGGACTCGCTTCAAAGTATTTCCCCCCTTTCTGAAACTTCTGACGAGATGACTCTGTGGGAAGTACACGTGCACGTACGAGCGAGCAAAACTCAAAAAGACAGTAGGAAGAAGTCCGTCCACCCGCCCGTCCAGCTGTCTGTGGCTCCACCCAGTGAGCTGCACGTGCAACTCATCACCGCTTGGTGGCGCTCTTTACAAGCAATTTATCTTTAATTTCTTCCTGCGGATCCCTTATTTATCCAGATGAGATCAGATCAGAGCGAGAAGGAAACGATCCTTTAGCCCGTCAGTATGCGCATGTCTTCATCTATCCCCGCTGCTCTTTCTTTCATCATTACACGCAAAGATTCACATCAGGGGGTGATGATCATAGGTTGTTTGTAAAGTTGTGAAAGTTTATTTATTTATTTATTTTCTTTCTTTTTTTGGGAGGGTGGGGTGGGATAGGATGGGAGTTATCTTGCCTCACGAATAACCCATATTTGCGTTAGGATTTGTGTGTATATAAAAAATAATAATACGTTGTAGGATTCAGTACAAAAGCCCCTCCAATGAAACCCCCCCACCAGAGATTCATTCCACCATAGCAGTAAATCTGCATGAAACAGGCAGTGGAGGATGTTGAGGTCTGTTTGGTTCTCATATTGCCTCATGATCATCCTCATCCTCTGCTTTGACTTTAAGTACAACATGTATCAAAGCTCTAAGACGTAATTTGTTAGAGAAGTGCTTAACACTGCCTTATCTGACATTTGTGGATTTATGGTGGACTGCTGCTCACCCTGTGGGCCAATTTTGGCTTGCCTTGATAAATGGAAATAGGTGGTCTTGGGTGTATTTTGAAGTAATGCAGTTTCAGTAGAAGTTGGAGAAGTACTTCAAAAGAAATACTAAAGCAGATATTGCTGCATGAAATGATTTTAACCTCTTTGATAAATTTGACCCCCCTGAATTTTGCATTAATACAGCTTCTTACTACAGGCCAGTGTTTCCCAACTCTGGTTACCGAGTGATTAACACTGACATTGTACTTTCATGGTATTTAGTGGAGACTTTAAGGATTGTAGATACCAGGAAAATGCACTTATCCACTGTTGTGATTCTTCAGATTATGAGAGGTCCATCATCATTAACATAATATTTTAACCTCAGGTATATATATATATATATATATATATATATATATATATATATATATATATATATATATATATAGGGCTGGGCGATATGGTCTAAAAATAAAATCTCAGATTTTTTATAACCAAATCCTATTTCCGATTTTAATTGATTTTTTTTCTTTTCTTTTACAAAAACATAAATAATATATATATATATATATATATATATATATGTCACCATTTGATAGGAGTTTGATGATACTGGTATCTTTGACATCTTTAGTATTTCAGCAAAGGAAATGGTTTGATCACACCCTCAGACATGCTGACAGGAGACACACAGCAAGCCTCTGTGGTGAGGAGAAAGACAGGAGCTCCATTAACTCCAGTTTGTGCCTGTTGTGTGTTCCAGTTGTATTGGAGTCACAGAATTGAGTGTCCTTTTTTCTAAAAATAAACATCTATTGATATTTGTGGGGGTTTTTTTTTGGGGGGGGGGGGGGGTGTCTTCAAAGGCTCCTTTAAATATCTACACAAGAAAAAAACAGATGTTCTGCATAACAAAGAACATTTTTGACCCATATTCATGTGCAGTTTCCTAATCAAAAAAGAAAACAAAGAAAGAAATATAATTAGGGAGTAATCATACCCGTGATAAGTCATTTATGCAACAAAATCTACAAACAGGAACAGGAAACATGCTCAAGAGTTAAAAATCAGTTTAAGATATTTTAGAGTTACCATTATGTTTATGCTCAGATTCTTTGTTTCATTCCATATATGAAATATCTACTATATTCCTTATAATGGACGTTAATGTAACACTTTGTCATCTTTGTATGAATCACTCATTTTTTGCTGCTCTCTCTCTTTAAGACCAACCTCTTGAGAGGTCCAGTCTGCCCTGATAACGGCAAGCAGCCCAGTCACCAGGAATATACACAAACATTATATAACATGGCCCAAATGACAAATTATATGAATGCCTCAGAGCCAAAACAGCCTAACATGTGTAGCACTATTAGTAAGGAATGTGCTGGTTTATCATATCAGTTTGAAAAACACTAGACCATGTTATTTTCCTAAATCCACTTTATCTCCTAACTTAATTCATTTCCCAACCTTTGCTGGCTATTCAATTTTTTAAACTAACCAAGTGGCTGTGGTACATATATATAGTATAAGACAAGTTAACAAAGGGGAAATACAACAGGACTTATTACAGTGTAAAACTGACAACGAAGGTAATTTTGGAGAATAGGAAAAACTTCCCAATGGGTGCTTGTTTATTGGTTAATAGGCTGACTGACCATAGTGAGTAAAAAGCTGGTTGAGAATGCATCGAAGATGAATGAATGAATTAAGCTGTTTCCTAATAACATTAGGTTTTTACATGTCCTGTATGTATAAAATGTGCTATATAAATACAATTGCCAATTGCCATGTGTTTGTCATGTAAAAAAGCAAAATAGATAAAAAGAGAAGCAGTAATAACCATTGTTGGGAACTGGAGTTGTGTCATTTAATTATGTGTCAGTCAACTTGTCATTCACTGTTAAACCAGTTGAATTGTATGGCCACCTGGCAGACATTATGCAAATGTACTGGTAGGTAGCATGGACAAGGAAAAAAAAAGAACATCTTAAACAAACAAGGTATTCCAGGCAGCTCAGGAGTAAGGACTGTTAGGAGTTTATAACTGAGCAAACCTTTAACATGCACACAAAAAGGCCATATACGGTAACAGTGTGAAACGTAATTTCTGACTTTTCAATGTGAATGTAATGGGATAACAAGACCAGAAAATTGGAGCTACTCTAAGATCATACTGTACATGGTAATTATTCATTTTTTACACAGCTGTGTTCCTAAAATAGCTCTAAAATTCCAGAAGTAATTAAAACTTTGATAACTCCGAATGTCTCAAGAAATGAAACCTTTTGACTATATGCATGTTAAACAAGGCTGAAATGAAGGTGCACACTGTTTTACCCTTCTAGAAAAATTGACTGACCTGTCTAATTGGATTAAGGTTGCTCCCTGTTGTATAATAGTTGTTCAGACCTGCAGGATATTACTCCTGAAAACATGTTCTCTTTTTTCAACATTAGTTTTATTGCTGTTTGTCATATTTAGAAGTTGAAAGAAATTCAAATGCTAAAAGATTAACTTAACAATTAAAAAGCAAATATGCAGATTAATTTTCCTTGCAGAAAAATTCCTCACTGGTAGTTCTTAATGTATGTGCGTACAGCAGTCCCTTAACTGCGGGAAACATACTCATGCTAACATTTAATCAAACCTGACCGACAAAGATTTGGCATGATGGCATTTCAGCATTCTCTGTAGGGAGTAGATGCTGTTTAAGCAGGTTTTTCATGTACTGGATTTTCCCTGCTGCTTGGACTCTTTTATCGTGCAATAAATGGAAAGTTATTGGACAACACACAAGGAGTAGACCCTATTTAATGCTGCACTCAATGACATCTGCCATTGCAGGAGTAATGCATTAGAGCAGCAGCAATGTGCACAGTGAAAACCCATCCCGGCTGGTGCAGTCTCACCGGTCAGGCTCTGAAAGCATCCTCTCTGTGCATGTCATACCCCCAAGTTTTAACAATGACATTTCCTTTTAAGTATTCATATTAATGTAAGCAAATTTAAAAAAGCAAGATGACAGTGTTACAACACAGAGTGCACACTTCAGGATTACTTGTGAGCTCTTTTCAACAACTGTACTGCAAACTGCATATTATAGTATGCATATTTCATAGCAGTCATACCTACAAGGGATGTACTCAGTAACATGAACACCTATAAAATTTATTGTTTCAGAGAGGTTTGTATGTAAGTAAGCACTCAGAGTATAGTTTGTGATGTAACTTTGCAGTACATTTGAAACATTTTCTTCTGACATTGTTTCACTTATTTTCCATCAGAATTAATCTTGTTTAAAGAAAAATACATTTACCGCAGTTGTGGATGCAAACTGCAGTTTGACAGGTTGGCAGCTGGATAAAACAAAAAGATATGAGATGGTAATTAGAGTTTTCTGCAACAGCCTTTATCAGATGCTCAATAGTAAAGAGATGGAAAAGCTGTGTGAGACATGTGACACAGCTTAAAAACAAGCAGCAGCTGCCCAGGAGAGAGGGAGCTGCAGGGTATGAGCCAACAGCTGAAGTTCCAGATAAAAGAAAAGAAAAGAAAAAAAAAAACTCAAATCAAACCTCTAGAGATAGTTCTAAAATAAATAAAAAAATAATCAACTCTGTTAAATAGCCCCAACTAAAGCTATATTGTGATCTTCCCAGACTACAGTACTTTATATGATACAGTTGTTATTTAGACGCTTGCATCAATGCCACTGCAAAGAAGGCATAATCTGGGGTAAGTAGCACAAACTGCAAACGTCTGTGAAATTGAAATATTATAGTCTGATGACTTGTCTTTCATCCCCCTTACATCATGTTGTGGGAATCGCTGAGGTGATCGCTCCGTGTAGTCATGTAACAGCATTTCACAGTTCCTTTATATTCTGTGGTGCAGAGTGCAATGCAAAATCCCTCTTTTGTCATCTCAAAGATTTCAGGGCTGTCCTGCTTAAAGTCACATGCAAAATCCTACTACACTGACACAAACAAAGGACCCGTCTATGATGGCATAAAGCTGCTTGTAAAACCTCCCTCACTGCTACACTGTTTACAGCCTCCTCGTTCTATTATTCTCTATCCTTTGCATTTTCTCAGGGCAAAGATGTAAAGAATGGGCTTAATATATTTACAGAGTGCATTTTAAAATTCTGGTTTTAACGTATAGAGCTGTAAATAACCAAGCACCAGGGTGTATATCAGTGACCTTTTGGAGATTTACGTTTCCAGCAGATCCCTGAGATCCCACGAGCAAAACTCATTATTGGAAGCAGAGCTTGGTGACAGTAACATCACTATGTACATTGGAGGGTGCTGAAGCCCCCACACTCTCCCTGAAGGGTGCAGAGACAGAATCAGTAGTCAGACAGCACAGTCAGTTCATCCACATTCCTGTGGCTTCACAAACACTGATTTATTATTGTTAGTAGTAATGACACACAAATTCTGAAACAGATACAGTGTCAAACATCACAGTTTTCTCTAAGAATAAATGCAAGTCCATTCATTGTGGCTGTAGTAAGAAGACAATGACATTGGGTCAGATGAGGGGTGATCAAACACTAATTTATATACACAACCTTGTTGCTTATGACATTTGCAAAGTGATCCTCTATGTGTTATTGAAGAGGTGGAGAAAGGTATTTTAAGCAGAAGAAATTACATGTTCATACTTTTGACTAAAGAGAACGGTGGTCTTGAATATAAATGTGTTTTCTTCAGCTGCAGGGAAAGGAGATCAAAAGCAACCATATGCTACAATACACAGCTTAAATGACAGTCTGCACTAGTGCAGTAGGTGTGGATGACAGTACCCTTTGTGCTAAATCAAGGAATTTGCTTTTGTTTGGACTGCTCTTCTTTCATTTCCATCCATGGTGCTTTGATAAAACATACAGAGGGTGCCTAAAATTGTCCAAAACACATCTATTTACATAGCAGCGAGGGACTTTTAAGAGGATGAAACACACAAGTGCATAAAGGGTGTAAAAAGATCAGCTTCCGCAGTCATTTGTGGAACATGCTTTTTTTGTGACGTTTTGGGATCGTGGGTTCAAGTGTCAACAGACATCAGCGATGCTTCTCGCCTCGCCTTAATCAATAACCTTCTCCTGTAACAGTAGAGCAGCTGCACTTTGAGATGTTCAATCATCAAGTGTGTGGAGGCATAAGCCACAGAAGTCAGCGCTAATTGAAAGAGGCACATGTCACTCTGTGAATTTAGGGTGTTTCTATGTTTTCCTGATATGATCCCAGGGGAATGTGACAGTTCATAATGAGCACAGTGCACACAAATCACAATATGTTAAAGCAGCAAAGGGTGTGAGTCATACTTGTGATCATCAGTATCAACTTCTTCTAGCAGAATTTAGTTTCATAAGTTGAGTAAAATTCATGGATTGCACTATTTAATGTGATTTGCATGACTTAAAGACATGAGAAAATGGGGTAAGTCTGCTCAAATGGTTTCTTTTTTCATGTTATGCAACAAACTAAGACAAAACGAGGTGATTTATTTCACTGTTTTAGCTGCAAATTATTGGTTTAATACCTGAGTCAACTGCATAAATTCAAACATAACAATTTTAGAAACTCATGACATGATAATTGAAAGTAGTTTATTACTTTATTCTTATACATCTCTCACAGTGCAAAGGAACAAAGACGGATCACCAGAGATTAAACACCTGTACATTTGGATTTTCAAGTTCTCGTGATACTGCAAGTTTCTTCACGTTGATTCACAGATTAAATAAACCAAAAAAACTGCATGTCAACACACTGGTTATCCTTAAACATTTTTATTTGCTTGTGTAATGTGAAGCAACGAATGTCACCCGTTTAGCTTCCCTTTGCCACAGTTACCAGACATGTTTTTTCAGATGACGTGCCAAATGCAACCGAGCCTATAAATGGCTGCTGGCTAGAGGCGGATGGACTCGGCAGGGTTTTTGAGTTTTAGCGTCTAGCTGCTGGTTAGGTTGGACGCTTCCCAAATGGACCAATCTGAAGTAAATGGCATTACACAGTGTCTGGGGTTGCAGATGGTATTTGAAGGCACACAAGCTTAAAATTATTTTTTTTTCTTTTTCTTTTTTTTTTCTCCACTCCTCCATTTTGGAAAAAGGCTTGGACACAAAGAGTGGGTTTGGCTGGTGCACAAGGTTGACACTTTAAGATGAAGGTGATTGTTAACACTCAGTTTGAGTTTGGAATCCGTTCTCAATCCTGGTCTCTGTGGAGACAATCATCCTCTAATAACAGTAATCTATCTCCTCGTTGGCCAGGACAATAGCTGTTCTGCAGGGGATGTAGACCTGAGATGGAAAGAGAAGGAGAAAAAGAAAGAAAAGTGAGACAATTCATGATTAATGATGTTAACAAGATCACCAATTTTGCAGATTGCTGAATCCTCAGGTTGATCCTTTTTAGTAAGAAGTGAGATGTGCAGACACTTGACGATGCCTTATGCTTAGGTATTGTCGATACTCAAAGTCAAGGTCAACATGTCAGTTATTCAAAGAGAAAGAAGAGGCTGTGAGATGTATTTACCGGGATATTCACATATGTGAGCAGAGAAGTAACTCTTAACTGGAGGAAACCAAGAGTCTTCATCAAAGGCAAGGTTACAGAAGTATAATCAGAATGTGACAGTGCTGCAGCTACATAAAGACCTCTGGGTGGCATTGAAGTCAGCATAGTGTGTGTCTTAAACTACTTAAACCTGTGCCAATGAGCTGATCCCATTAGATTTGATGCATCTTGATGTTTTAGGTCCTGTAAATTCCTTAATCCGTTAGAAAATTCATATAACAAATACACTCCTCGCATTCAAGTGAGCGATCCCCAAATGAGCAATCTGAAAAGAGGGCACTCTGCCTTGCTTGATTTTAATTGATAAACTTGCAAATCGATGTGATAAATGTGCCTCATCATGTCTAAATATTGGCCGAGCATCAACAGCTAATATCTGCTACTGTGAAGATCCAACCTGCCACTGGGCATAAGCTAATCTAAAAACAGACTTTTGTAGACTGAAGGGAAAACATGTTATTTAAATGGGAGAAAAAACAAAGTCTGTAAATGTCAGATTAATTATACAGTACAATGAATCATCTTAGGGAGGGCATCATTTTCAAGAGGAGTAGCTAATAAAAACTCTGATCAATCCTTTTGATATTCACGGTGTCATTTGGAGGCAATAAGCCACCATGTATTAGTCACTTTAGATTTCCACCAAAGGAAAAGCCAGATAGACATAAAAAGATGCTAGATTTCCCCAAGAGAAAACCTTAAAAAAAAAAAAAGTGAGCAAAGCTGTAAACAGTTCAATCACCCCCTGAACTCTTCCAGCCGCCCCTCGGCATCAGTGGATCTGAGCTCACAGTGGAAGTGTTTCTTTGGCAACAGTTTGTCATTGAGGGAGTCAAGCAGCCCGCTGCTGAAACACTGACACAGACATCGGTGCCTAATTAAACAGTCACAGTGGGAGAGTCTCCACGCAGAAGCTCTGCAGAGGGAAGGACAGTCACAATGAATCACTGCACCTGTTTAGACAAAAGCTGCCACTGCGCCTAACTTGGAAAATGTTAACAGCTTTTATTTCCACCAAACAGATAGCGTGACCAAGAGTGATGATTTCTAAATGAAACTGTGAAGACAGAGCAGCAGATACAACAAAGCGTGGGTGCAGCAATCAGTGGAAGAAATTCTAATTAACATATTATTTCAAACAGCTAGGATAAATACACACTTGGCATACCGCAGCAAATCTGTCTAAGAAAAAAAAAAGCATTGGACATTTGCCTGCACTTATACTTAATTTAGAAACTTCATCTGACACAAGACCAAATCTCCTTACAAAAAACTATTTTAGAAGAGTTGATTAGTCTTCCTAAAAGGCAGGAAAATTCATGTGCAAATGCAGATAGTTGAAAATGTATCAGCATAACCCACTGACTGCTGCAGGTCATCACGGCGGCTGATTAACATGCCTGTGAACAAGAAATCCTAACACATTATTGCATGTGTACCTCTTAAGACAGGAGGGTTATTCACAGCTAAAACCAATAATAACAGCTTGGTTATACAGTCTGATCGGTAAACTTGACACATTTACTTATTCACATTAGATCAAAGTTACACTGTACTAATGATACCAATCTGATGCTTAAATTGGTATTCTAAGTAAACTGCGATACATTGATGTCAGTAGAATGAGTCTTTTTATTCAAACACAAAAAGTAGAAATTTATATGTGGTGGATTATTTCTTTGCTGTAAGAGTTTTGTTGAAAAACCTGTATATTTCTCTTTTAAATAGAGCCACATTTGTAAGGACAATGATTTGTGGTATGAGCAGCAGAGCTGAGTATGTGGGACGTACCCATGAGAAACTCACCAAATCTTCTCTGCCAATGCTAAACGGCTTATTCTGCTGTTGACTCTTGTTTGGTGTTGCTTATTAGATTGGATGATTGAAGTTTGAAGAAACGAGACGTGTTAGCAATTTAACAGTGTCCTCATTTAACAAACAGGGGCCTCAGTAGCATGTGGAAGGACCATACACAGCCACAACAGCGTGGCATCTCCTGGCACTGGAAAAACAAGGCTCGTCATTATTAGAGGCAATCTCAGCACAGAGAGATACAGAGATAAGATACTGCAACCAGCAGCAATCCCATTTTTCTACAGTTTGGGACCGAACTCTAAGGTAACAATGCTAGCCCCCACAGAACAGGGTTTATGAGAGACTACCTCCAGAATTTGGGAGCAGAGAGGATGGAATGACTCCTGACTTCAACCCCATTGAACACTTGTGAGATCATCTTGGGTGTACTGTTTGAGACCAACGCTTGCAACAAATGCAGGTTGAAGAATGGGATCCCATCCCACAGCAGTGTGTGACCAAGCTGTTGACCAGCATGAGGAGGAGGTGTCAGGCTGCTGTGGCTGTGTATGGCTCTTCTACATGCTGTAGAAAATGCACACCAACATCACCACACACAGAACTGTGGGACTGATTTGCCATTTTAGGGGAACCGATGTTCTGTTTACATTAGTCAGCAGTGGCTCTCATCTTTTAATCTTCATCTGATTCAGAATTTCTGATGAGTATTTAATATTATTATTTTTTGTACTGAGTTGTATACTCGGCTACAGCAGCAGCAGCTTTGTGATCAGCGCAAAAGACTAAATTAACTGTGAATTTTAATCCTATGTTTCTGTTTTGGAACCAGTGAAATGAAAAACACATCCCAGGAAACTGCACTTCTGCAAAAACCCTTTCCAGGTGATGTGTTTTGGCTATAAAGGACAGGTTGGGCTTTAAGTGTGCAGAAGTAAAAATCGCTGCATTTATAATATGTCAACTACAGGGATGATAACTGAGCAGGTGAGGTGGTGCACATAAGAATTCATGTAGAAAGGGTTAATGGCTACAGGTTTTAAAATGCTGCAGTACCGATCTGGATGAAACTCCCCTGTGCAGATGAGAACATCTCTTTCCTCCACCCGACTGTGATGGTTTGTTTTTCTCTTATTAACATGAGCTCCAGGGTTGTTCTGTCAGACATTGAGAACTTCACTCTTTTCAGATTTTTCAAAGTAGATCTTTCTGTATATTTTATTGTACTTGTAATAAATAATATACTTTCTTCATGTTTTTTAATGCTTTCATATTGTTACGACTCCTTTTGCTTAAATTAATTAATCTTGCATATTTAGACATGTTGTCTCCTTTTAAAGAATATATCAATTTATCAGAAATAAATTCAACCAGATTAACAGATAATTTATTTGATATTGGAATCAAAATATCAGAAGAAAAAAAGATTAATTAACATATAAATTTTCAGTATGATGGTGTTGTTGCAGCTGACAGTTTGTAGACTTGTAAGTTATAATTCATCCGTTTGTAAAATGGCTGCATGTACCTTTAATGGTCGGTAGCTTTTAAATTCAGTACAGGTGTAGGAACTTTAACATATTTCACTTGTGAGAAACCTGAACGTGTAAATGAAACAGTAGCCAGGATCCCCAGCAATGACGGAAAAAGCCCCGGTGTTAAATTATGAGTATATCTTGTTTCTTCAGACTTCAATTAACCAATCCAACAAAGTCAATAAACAAGAGTCAATAGCAGAATAATCTGTTTGGCACTGGTAGAGAAGATCTGGCAGATTTCTCATGGGTGAACCCGACATACTCATCTCTGCTGCTCATCCCACACATACATTTTCCTTACAAACGTGGCTCCATTTAAAAAGGAAATAAACGGACTTCACAACATATAGAATTTATAAACAAAAATCATTGTTATAAGAAATAATCCAACGCGTAAATATTTAGTAACTTTTCGCTTTGTTGAGTGTTTTACTGTATTATGCTAAAAGTAGGCAAATGACAGTGGAGATGGTTTCCATGTACAGCTAGACTTCTTACACACTGTCCCTATAAGAAATGGACTAATTGCTGTTATAAATCCAATTTGGCAGGTTCAGAAGAGCAAATTTTATGAGATAACGCTCACCTATTTCTTTAAATTTATTCCCTGTTGGCATGTTTGAAGATCCAAAATTAAGTAAAAAAAACAAACAAACATTTTCTCCTATTTGAAAAGACAAACCGCAATGTAACAAGTCAAGATGCATGAGAAAAGCTGAACGATACCTCTATGTGAATAGCAGTAAGTCATTGTTGACACAGTTTCTTAGACATCATCTCTGTCGACCCTGCTGATCTCACTGCCCTAATGACTTTATGTCCTTGGTTAATCCACTTGTGATGTATCGGCATGAATCATTAATCCATTCAACACACACCCAGCCATACTGATTCAAATGAATTACTCAGACATATTATCAGGCTTTATTCTTTTCAGTGTGGCACAAGTTTTTGTGAGGGCAATGCATCTGATGGGATTTGTCTGAATTAGTCTGCAGTGCCTCTGCACTCACACTCATAAGGCATATTTTATATCTAAATGAGAACTAGCAGGGAGATCTAACAGCAGTTACTGGACAACAAAACCTCATTTCTAATTTAATCAACATGAAGTGAAAAAGAAACAGACAAAAAGGAAGTAAAGTGAGGTTTTGTGTTAGCAGAAAGTTTGACGAGAAGCTTTGCCTTTTTGTTTTTGTTTCTTTGGCTTCTTTTGTCTCACAAATGTTCTTGGATTGCCTTATAGCATGTTCACAGGAGGAGAATTTGGATTTCGTGCTTCTCTTAAGAGCAGAATCCAGCCGTTGGGATAATACTCAATCTGATCAATGTTCAAACACACTGATAAAGGATTCATGAGATGCTTTGCTGAAATATCCACTCGGGCTCCCGACTCCAGCAGATTACCAGAGCACTCACTATCTGTGCACTTTAACTCTCAAGACATGTCTTCTGTGCATCATTACTCACTAAACAAGTATCAGCTGGCTGTAAACACCTCAGCAGACTTGATGTAGTTTGTATGTTGGGAACAACACAAGGATGTGGTTGGGTAACAATGCAAACCTGACTTGGATGTTTAACTGAGCCTCAGATTTATTTTAAAGGTTATATCTGTTTCTGTTCACAATCCAAGGATTTGTTTTCATTGAAGTCTGAATGTTACGCTATGTTACACAATGTCTGATACTGTTTAGGGCTCTTCTTACACGACTTATCTTGTCAGTACCAAAGAATTGTAGGAGGTTTCTATTGAAATAACTCAAATAGTGCCAATTTTCAATTTACAAGAGTTACTCTACACAACCTGGATATCCAGTTTAAACTGTGCTTTCATTATTTTACAAATAAACTGGCTTATAAAATAGATGCTGACCCTTCTCTTATTATAAATGTAAACTTGCTATCACAAATGGAGTCATGCTTCAAATCGTGTGCACAGTATATGTGAGGATTTCAAAGAGGTGTGTATGTGCTGACGTGTTACAGTATATGTGCATGTTAAAGCGTGAGGCAGGTCCTCTGCATCCTGTCTGAGTTTTATGTTGTTAGTTCATCCCTCCTCATCAATGTCAGACTTTAGATCTCAGTGATGGAAATGAACGTCTTTTGATCATTTGGCACAAGCTAGTTACGTTCCTCTCATTTTCTTTTTCCCCCCCCTCACTTCAGCTTAATTTCTTTTTGTGAAACTGTCACCGGAGACAACCCCTTTGATGCACGTAAAGTTTATCAAAAGGTTTTGGAGCGACTAAATATTCATCATCCTTTCTTAGCATTACATCTGACATTATCACATTCAAACAAAGCTGAGCATGTGACATGTACCCGAAGAGGGTAACCTAAAATAAGTTTCTACAGTTAGGAAATTTTGGGTTCTGACTGTTTAAAAGTTTCTGTCTTGGTAAATGAATAAAATGTATGTGTTCATTGGTGGTTCTTGATGTACAAAAATGTTATGTAAGGCCCTGCAGAGAAGATCAAGCTGTCACTTTACTCAAACGAAGAAAACTGGAGCATTTTTTTCTACACAAAAGAACAGCACATTTTACTCAGTTTCATCTGATGCAGAGCAAAATTTACATATGCAGTCCTTTCCATATCAGCAGGGGTAAAATTAAATGAGGCAGAGTGAAGATTTTCTGTTATTACAAACAAACCCCACAAGTCGATCTTCAGCTTTTGTCAGTTCTACCACGGGACCTTAAAGTTGCGCTTGTGTCTCCTCAGGTCATGTCTGACTAACTTACTTCATGATGATGAGATCAGAGTTTTGTAAGACATTATATTGTCGTTACCACTTTGTGATAGTGTTTATGTTTGTAGTCATGCAGCAGAGAAAATACTAGACCAATCACCACCCTCCCCAATAATAATGAAGGAATCACTTTCCAGAAATGCAGCTACAAAACTATAAAAAATTGTCACAATTTTACCTTGCATCCCCATTGCCTGGGGGCACCTTCCCACGTCTTAGTCTTTTGGAGGATAAAATCCCTGCACCATCAGGCTGTTGTCTTGCTGACATTTTCTTTTAGTATAATTCAGAAATAATATTTATGTTATTGATGGCGAGGCATTCCAGACTCTATGCTAAAAAACTGGTCTAAAGCATGATACTGCCACCACCATGTTTCACAGATAGGGCGATGCTATTTTGGCATTCTTAAAACATAACACTTCTAACCCAAACATGGAAGTTAAATTTTGGTTTTATTTTGACGATGTTCTCTTGATCACGTCCCTGGAAAAAAAAAAACAAAACAAAAACAAAAACATGGACTTGAATAATTTCAGTTTCTACACAATCTGACTGGATTTTAGAAGTTCACTTTTTAAAGATTATTTTTTTTTTTCTTCTTTTTTATTTTATATACTCTGCCTAGCCTTGTGAACATCAATACCTCTTTTTCTGGTCTTCAGAAGTCTCTTATTTTCCCTGCATCCAAGAAGTGCCCTGAGAATCATATTTTGAAATGTTCCCTTTCTTTCAATATGATACCTGAACAGTTTACAATGGACAATAAAGTTTTTCTATGTCTAAGACTATAAATACAGTATAAAAGTTTAAATAATTATGCTTCTCACGAATATCTACACTTAACTTTTTCCTCATAAAACTGCAAGATGTAATATTTTTGTTTCACTTGTCAGGCTATGTTTTTGTTAGGACTTGTATTAAATGTAATAGTTATGTAGTAAAACATAAAAGGGTTTCACAAATATTTGAGCACCAGAGTGTGTTTTTGTGCACAAGAGAGAAGCTTACTTTTTTTAGTCTTTAGGAGAAAATCTTTTGGCTGAAAGTTTTCCTTGAAGACCACCTCCGAACACACTTTTCAGAGTGTACCAGAGTCTACGGGTTTTGTGTCAGCTCTGAGCTGATGGCACTGTGTGAGGAAATGTCAGCTTAATACAACTTTTGTCTGCTACACTCAGTTCATTTGGCAAATGGCTTTTTATTTTCTGTTTTTCCCTCCCCATTCTTGTCCATCTCTTTGTGCGTCTCTGCAGAGGAGCTTCGACAGTTTAAATGGAGGCACTTTGTGCCTTGTACAGTATTGCTATGGTCACTCTTGTCATGTTTCCTTCATCTACTTCACTCTTTTCAGCCTTATAACATACTTATTTTTTTCCACCTGTAAAGATTGATCTGTTTTTGTTAGCAATTTGATTTAAAATGAGGTAATCTGAAGAGTAAATTTACATTAAAAAATAATTAATCTGCTACACTGGAATATACATTTACAATACCTCACTATTGGTGATACTAATAATGTGATTTTAACATACTAACACTAAAACTTTGGGACCTTACTTTATTATAACTGAATATGCATCAATTACCCCCTAACAAAATGTACAAAATACTAAGGAAGTAGCAAAGAAGGCTAAAGAAATTTCAATAATCCACAAACACATCTGTAAACACAGGGTGTAACAGTCTCTCCAGTAGCTGCAGCACCACGCAGCCAGTATGCACTTCACTCTGCTACCTTCATCTACTTATTTGCATCCACAGTTTAAGGTGTGAAGCATTCTTGGAGGATACAGAGTTTATCATCACTCAGTAATGAGAAAGCTGGAGAAGTGACAAGACACATTTATAAGTCAGTTGAAAAGAAGTTTGCACAGACTTTAAAAGTAAAAGTTGTTAAATAAAAATGAGTGGTGTGGGCACCTTTCGCAGCCCCCGCAGCGGCTTGTCTGATTATTCTCGTCATAAACAGGTAGGTGTGAGGAGGAGGAGAAAAAAACTGCTTTATGTAAGACTATAGACTTACTGTGCAAACACTATAATTCATCCTAAAGAACATACAACACCATATGAGCAGAATAACCCCCATTTGCCTCCACCCAGCCCCCACCCACCATTAATCCACATTGGTGCCAAAATTAACAGATGAGTGGTGAACTTAACTTCACATTTTGGCCAAGAGGGGCATGGGTGAAACACTTGTATTAAATTAATCAGAGTAAAAAAAGATTTAAGAGATTGTGAAATTTGTGTGGTTGACTGATGAAACCTAAGCTAATATGATAGAGGATAACGGTACATATAAAAGAGGAGGAAGCTTTGAAAAAGGTCGACAGAATCTTAAATAACTCTTAGCTGAAACTCTTAATTGAAGTTTGACGACTGAAAGATGAATTTTTCATGCATTAAAGAAATCTGTTCTACACTAAATACAAAATGATTTCCTCTTGTTATTAACACTTTCAGAGTTTCTCCGAAGAAGTTCAAGTTGAGTTCAGATAAACAAATACCTGATCAGGTGGAGAGTCAACTCTGGTGCAAACTGAAATAACTGAAGTACTGCCTCAAGATGTTTATTCATTTACTAAACAAACTGTAAAACCACAGAAGGAGATAATGATGCAGTCCACTTCACAGGTATGGCTGTCTTCATGCATTAATTGGCTTAATTAACATAAGACTCAACATGGGCGATCATCTGTGTGTGTTTGGGTAGCTGTGGTGGTCCCCCAAAATTCAACACGCTGTATTCATAAAATTTTACTGGCTCCTAATCAAGGGGGAAAAAACACATCTAAAAAGGGGATGCAAATACAAGAAAAACCCTCAAACAATTGTTTAAAATGCATATCATTATTTCTCCCTACATTTCAAGGACAGCGCCATTTCATGTTATTAGCTTTAAGCAGTACTCATAATAGATGCCCTGTGGTTCATCTTCCCAGATCCTTTTCACCTCTCCGTGATGCTGGGAAAGCTTAAGAAGCATGCACATGAAAAGGTAAATTCTAAACGCCATGCATAATGCATGTTCTTGCTGTAGATATCAGATTCACATGACGCTTAATAACACAAGAATAACTGCCAGCATGAGAAAAGGAAAATGCAGAGAGCAGAAAAATAATATGTACAAACAAAGCTGAATGCTATGGAGACCACAGACAATAGCCTCTATCCCCTGATAGATGTATGTTTGATCATTTTCTTTATTTTTTATTAATAGGTTATAATATCAAAGAAGAAGCTAGTGAATCAGACCAAGAAGAGGCGTTTTGCCAGAAAAAGAAGCCCTCTTTCATGCCAACACACTTCAGCCTCATTAGAATGGCTTTAAAAGATTCTCTCACTACAAACCCCATTTCAGACTAATTAAACTGATTTGTGAAATCAAACGTGGAACAGAAAAAGGACAAAAACATTAATAAGCCGACATAAGCCATTTCATCAGACTTTGAATCTGCTGCTGGCTTAAACAAAATGCCACTGCAATGTTAAAACTACAACATTAAACCGCTGTTAAACCATAAATATACACTGATTAAGGTGGCCTGAGCACACATCTGAGAAGCATCAGCACTGCTACAGAAAACAACAAATAATGTAAATAGGTTTTTTTTCAATCACCTTCCAAAATTAGTTGATACTTAAGCCACTAGGGTATGAGAATAAAGCTCTCATGTGTTTTCTGAATCATCAAAGAGTAAAGCTATGTGTCTGAAAGATCATATGAACAGCGGGGTAGTAGCTGTGTTGAGGTTAGTTCAAAGCAAACTTGCCAAGTGTTACCATATTTAGAAACTTTAACAATGTGGGAATCTTTGAAAAAGATATTCTGTGTCGACCTGAGATGATTCAACTTTCATCTACTGACTAATGCATGGGTTGAGACATCTGCCTCAAATTGCATTGAGCAGAAGGTGTACATAAGTTGGTAAATTTACCAAAAGAATGTGTATTCTGATATGAATACCCAGTTATAAAAATCTTACAAAGTATCCTGGATGAGTGTCCATAGACATGAATGTATGAGTAATATCGTTACCTCAAATAAACTGTGATATAATGGAGCCAACTGAATATTTTCTGGATAAAATCATAAACATATTTTATTCTAATATGTTGTACAAGTAAAGACACATTTTTTTTTTTAAACTAAACTTTTCCAAGTAGTTATCTGCTGGTGCGCTGCATCAAACCTATGAAAAGATTAAACAATATTTGCAATAGAAATTACTGAGCTGACAACAACAGATCTGTAATTATAGCAGGCCTTAAAACTGGAACTCTGTGACATTTAACAAAAGGCGCCTTTTGAAGAAAAAAGTGGCATGTTGGACATATTTACCAGCATTGAGTTGGAGCGGCCGTTGAAGGGCTGGGCTTCTGTGAAGAACTCTGTGCTGTGGTCGAGTCGTCCGTGCCCTCCATACTGAACTTCGTCTGAATCCAGCTTGATTTTATATCTGACAAAGACTGAAGTTAAGGTGCCATAGTGGTGGGAAACTAGCTTATGAGATCGAACACAAAAGAAGATAAAAAGGAAAGCTTTTATCACCAGTGCAGATTTGGTTTAGAAGTGCTCAGGTGGTGTATATTTAAAATTCTCACATCCGTCAGAATCCATCTTCTTCTTCAAGCCCTGCAAAATCCAAACAGTTTAAGAAAAAGATGTCTGTAACATAAATTTGAAGAAGTGATAGAAAGGTGATTTGCCCCTGGCAGAACCATGCAGCCAGGCTGCCTGTTTTATATTTTTGACATCATAAATAATGAATGCAGTGAAAATAAAAAAAGTGATCAGACGAAAGATACTGGTGTGGGGGTAAGACTCTTTATGTTCCATTTACAATAATGACATAACAAAAGACTTTTCAAATGAAGAGGAAAATTACTCCAGACTTATTCAAGTTAGGTGCAAAATACCTCATACATCAACAACTGCCAAGACATAAACTGCTGGTAGAATTTTATTGAAGAACAGATGCTGTAGTTTCACATACTTGTGTTAAAAGTAGGTGAACCTCTAAGATTAGCAATCCATTGATAAGATAACCAGAATGTGTGAATTTAAATAGGTAAAGGCACGAGAAGGCAAGCAAAACCCAACCCTTCCCCCTCACACTGTAATGTTGGAAACAGGCCTACTGCCATAAATTAACTTCAAACTAGCCAACAATGTCACCTAGTTGTGTATTTGGCAACAAGCGAGCTAACTTCACACATGAGCTCTGAAAATCAGATGCATGTTGGATTGATGGGTCAAGATAACGCTATTTTTACTGCAGTTGCCACAGGAGAGTATGTGCATGTACTTACAGGAGTGACACACACACGATATGTGATAAACACATATTGGATAAAAGTTGTGAAGAGCCCTGAAGACATTAGAGGCCCATAGGTGGAGTCATGGGCCTGTATTTGAGTGATTTTAAGCAAAGCCATGAAATGATAAAAACAGTGAATGGAGAGTTGAGAATTATTACCAACAGTGTGGCAGTTTTCCTAACTTCCACCAGTCAGATGCTACATTTTATTGTAGCTGGATTACTTGTTTTTCTTCTGCTATATCAGCTGAGACTCCGGGTCCTACCACATAAGTGCAAGCTGCACCTGCTGATAACCAAGTTCATAGATGGAATTCAAGCAAAATATTGTATATTTGTATGTTTGTGATGTTACTCTGATCATGTTTGAAGCTAAACACCATTTTGTTTGTATGGAGCTATTTTCCTATCTTTAATCAAGAGTTTAATTGTTTGCTTTGAGAGAAAGATTTCTGGTTTTTATGCTCAAATATCATCTTGCTCTCTCTCAAAACTCTGCACTCACACTCTGCGCTCAGACTCGGTTTCTTTTTCTTACACTCAGACACATTCTCTGCTCTCAAAACTTCTGCTCTTGGACATTTTTTCCTCTCTCTTGGGTTGCTGAAAGAGCTGTCTGTCAAACCTCCTCCAGCCAACAGAATACGAGATCATTCAAAAAAATAGTCCTCACCTTCTTCTTCAGGGTGCGCTTGTTTTACTCGACACAGGGACTCAACACTCTTAGCCCAGATTTTGTTTGAACATAAACGTTTTAGTAGTGACCAATTATCATTTTATGTTTTGTATAAACAGTGTCTATTTAAAATTGTTTGATTAAATAAAAAAAAATTACTTCTGCTTTTAAAATCCTGTCTCACTTTTGATTCTATTAATGCTAAAATATGACAAATTCACAAACTTTCAGCACCACTAATGTAATTTTTTTACTCTACGTCATTACCAGTTCATTAAAAATGAGCCAATAAATCCACTTATTTGAGTATTAGACTTAAAGAAAATTGAAAGAGATGGTAGGGTCTTTGAGTTTTAACAGAAAAGACAGTTGAATAGTTGAGAGTAAATGTAAATGCCTTTAATTACATGTACAAAACCTGTATGTAGTGTATGTGTGAAAGAGGAAGGAAGAAAATCCCCTTTGCTATCACGTTTCCTTGATTCATTTTTGCAAAATCTTTCCTTTATGCTTCTGAACAAGGATGCTTGAAGAGCTGACTGACAGCAGCTTCAATAATAAGGCTCTCATAAACTGTGTGAATGCTGAAAAATGAAGCAAGACAGAAAGACAGAACATAAAGTAGGAAAATCATACCATACGCTGTAGTGAAGGCTTCTGGATATAACCACCTTTTTATAAAATCCTATGATCATAGTGATTGAATAAACAAATCTGTCCTTCAGTTGGAAGAAAAATCTGAATATCGTCAAATATATTGTAAAGAATGAACACAAAATGTTCATCTGTAAAAACTATTGTTAGGGTTGCTTGTAGAAAACCCATCTAACTTTCCCAAACTGGCTAACATAGGTTTGGTTTCCATCTATCTAGTGTTTTGGAATCAGAAGGTTATTATTGTTGTGAACAACCTTCGATCAGAAACTTTCCAATGAGGAGAAATTTAGTGTTTCACAAGAGTGAGAAATGATCAAGCATTCCCTGATCAGTGGACAGGATAATTTAGAAACCCATGCTAATCTGTGGTGTGAACGATGAGAGCTTTATAAAGCAGTGGTACAATAACAAAGAGTAAATGAAATGGGCAGACATGCGAACAACCCCCTAATGGGATGGGTGAATAATCATTTCTTCTTCCCACAAGAAATACTCTGGAGTTTGACTATGATCCTGCAACACTGCCTCATTCTGCCCCAAAGCTGGGAAAAAGTCTGCTTTTGCTTGTCTGCTTTGATTGTAATGATTAAAATTAAGTTCTTGCCTGCATTGTGCTGTTTGTGCTGAGGAGGAAGATGCCCACCACCACACATCTTCCGCTCAACTTGCTGCTGTGGTGATTTATTGATAGAACCAACTTTTTTCCATGAAGGCTTTTCTCACCTCCATGCACTTAGTCCCTCCTGCCTCACACTTTGAAAACATCTAGCTTAAGTGTCCCCTTATAAACCACATCCTCTCTGACCCATCAAAGAATGGACTCTACAAGACCTCTTATGGTATCCTGTGGCTTAAGGCACCAAATTCTAAGCAGTAGTTCCTTTAAGTCCTGCAAGTTGCAAGGCGAGTTTTCATGGATTTGAGTTGCAGATCACGCAGGCGCTGGATCACACTGAGACCTTGGGAATTTAGAGGCCAGGCTAACCCCTTGAACTTTTAGTTATGCTCCCAAAATCCATGTCCAAACATGTTTTGGAGTTTGCCAGGGTACATTATAGTGCTGAAAAGAGCCCCATGGCATCAGGGAATACCTCTGCCTTTGTCCTACCTCATCATGAGTCAAACATCCATAGAAATGCCAAGGCCAGAGGTTTCCTGCCCAAGGCATCAATCTGCCTCTGCCAACTTGCCTTCTTTCCATAGTGCATTTTGCTGCCATCTCCCGTGCCAGTAAATAAAGCAAGCAAACCCAGATGTCCATGTGATGTGAAATAAAAAAAATAACCACTTTAGGACACTTTGGCAGAGAAAGGGTCAGCATGAGCACACTACAGTTACACAGTACAATATGCAATGAGCTGTGATGCCCTGTGAACCTTATAATAATCTCTTCGATAGCCTGCATTAAGGACTACAGCAATCTCTACTATAGTTGATCATCTGCAGCAACAGACCACACAGGTCAGCCCCTACCAGCTGTCTGATCCTTGGCAACAATCTACAGCTTTAGGGAGCATTACACAAGCCCCACTTTTTCTTAGCCCTCACAGTTTTATCCTCATAAAAGTGAGTCAGATCCTTTTATACGTCTATTTTTCCTGCTTTGAACACATCAAAATCAAGAAATGACTGTTCCTTTGCAGCAAAATATATCACAAACCATGACAACTGCCACTGTAAAGAGCTAATCAGTGTTATTCACTCCACCCGGCAGTGGTTTTAATATTGTGGCTGGTGTGTGTGTATTTGTGTGAGTATATTTGTATGTCTATGGCTCAAAGAGTGCTAAAAATGAAGCATAGTTACAGTAATTCAGAGTTCCCTGGCCAACTTATCGGCAAGGAAGTGAGAACCAGCACAAATTGGTGGTTGGAAGCTTTGAGCGATTACGTCGTTGTTAGTGGTTACAGATGGCTGCAACAACAGCTCTCACTATAGCTGTAAAGCTTTGTGATCAATACAGCCTCTGTGAATAAAGGGGAAGATTAAAGAACACAATCAGTTTTGCCCAATGACCAGAAAGAAAAGAAGGCAATCCAAAGTCTGATGATTAGAGTCATTGATGACCTGAAAACAATCTTGCCATGACCACGATTGGAACCGCTTAGCTTCTCCATAAGCTTGTTGTTTTTTCAGGCTTTATGAAAGTAATAGCATGCTGCCATGGGTAAACAGGAGCTGAAAGCGCTGTGTGTGCACATCTGAAGAATGTGGCATGGCTTCGTAAGCATTCTAAATGCTGTGTCTAGCCTTTTCAGTTGGCGTCACCCTGCTTTCTGCTCCACCAGTGTAAGTTACATCAGAGTGGAAGAAATGATAGAGACGGTTTCTGTTTCAAAGGAAAAAGAAACAGTTCAAACCAACCAGCAACAGATCTGAATTTCATCAATGTGTAAAAAGAGCAGGACACCTTAAAGCAGGCTTTACCAGCTTTCAGGAAGTTGTTTATTCATTTTGTTATATTCATTGCTCTGTTTTATGGTTTAATTTGAGGACGATCCACGCTGGCCCTATATTACCTCTTATCATCTTGAAATTAACATTTGAAATTAAACTTGAGAATTATAAATTGGCTAGAAAATGTTCCGTTTTCACAGAATTTGATTTCCAGTTTTGTGAAAACTATGTACTGAGGAACTATTAAATGAAATTAGCATGGCAACACAGTCTCACAAAGAATGTGTATTAGCCTCGTTGGTCCACTGTGCAAAATGTAGCAGCTTTAAGCACAGAAAAAAAATACTAAGATTTCTTTGCTCATATATCATTACACACCCATGATGTAAAAGCTATGTTTTACATTACGTTATCATAAACATTCTACAATGCGCTGCTAGGTTGCTGGTGCTGTAGTAGACCTGATCATGCCATTTTTACTTGTTTCTTAGGCAATCCACTGTCAAGCAGGCTGTGCTGCTTAACTGTTTTCTCCTTGTATATTACACTCTTCTCAATATCTGCTATGGTAAGTATTCATGGCAACTGAATACAGAGATTTTCCAAAACCAAATTAATGACTGAAAAACACACCGTCCGCAAGGACATGGAAGGAGTACGGAGAATGCTGCATTATGTGTGTCTTTAAGACATGGCTGCAGGAACATGTCCAAGGCTGTAAAAAGTTAGTGTTAAGCTAAAAATAGAGGTCCTGCAGTGCTTGGACATGTTATGACGTGAGAGAAACGATTGGCATTAAAGAAAAAACATAAGAATTTAATTTTCCCTAAACGCAGTTCCTCTATTTTGTCAGCAGCATATATGAACATGATGAAATCTGTAATCACAGATTAAGTCTCTGAACTGGTGAGTACATTTGTATATATTATCTAGTAGCTAAAATCTTATGTAACACAATGATAAGAAGTGCTGCCAATATTCATCCACCTTGCAATATCCTGCAGAGAATTGTGTTTTAAAAAGATCTCTTGCATATTTCTTTGTATATACCTTATCTGAAACATAATAGATTAAATCAGGGTACATTATTTTCTATGCAGAGCAGTGCTTAGTTTGATCTAAATTCTACTAAGTTAGTGATGCCAAACTCTAGTTGAATTATTCTGCATGGCATCCCAGGGAAAGCTCAGACAGAAAAAGAGAATGATAACCTGACACAATCGCAGCTGCCTATTGGCACAGTGTAAATCAAAGACCAATCTGCCCCGACAGGCAGGCCTTTGACGACGGGATCCAGCTGGGATTTCAAATACTCTAACCTGCCAGATAAAGACCAATGCCTGAAGATTGTGTCCACCCTGAGTCAGAGAGAAAATAATAAGAGTGAAAAAGTGACGCTGACTGCATTTTAATGGTGAGTGTATTTGGTAAGGTTTTTACTTTTTGTCCTGTACCTGATGAGTAATAAAGAAAAAAGAAAAACCCACACAGAAAAGGAACAGAAAATCTTGTCTAAAAAATGAAAAGGCCAAACAGTCACTGTGCATCTAAGAATTATTCCTGAAGGATGACTTGTTATTCATTTGAATAAAAAAGCAGAATATAAGTTTTAAAGTTGAAAGACTGGATTCCTTTCCCTGTTACACTGACAAGTTTGTGTTTTTATTCATTTATTTATTTTTAAATAAGCAACGAGGACTAGGTGCATTTCAAACTATTCTCCATGAGGCATCACTGCGGTCATTGTTTAATTAAATAATAAACTAACAAAAGAAGGTACAGAAGAAGAAGAAAACACCTGCAGATCCTTCTAAAGAGAAGCCTGTCATCCACCATGTGACAGTGAGCGACAAAAGATAACTTAATGGTGCTTTTTTGAAGGAAAAGAACACACTGATATAATATGGTACTTGCCACATTGCTAAAAGGAAACAGCAGCTCATATTAGCTCAATTTTCAGTGGTGCACAGCATGGTCAGCTGCATCTAGCTATTAAAGAAATTTCCAGATAGAGCTTTGGTGAAGGGCTCCACTGCAACATCCTGACCCTCACACAGGTAGAAGAAAGTTTAAGTATATGACAGCTGAGTGTAATGAAAAAGCACTTTTGGACTCTTTGAGCTTGTCTTGTTTACCTCCTCTGCCTCTGAGTGGCACTTTCATCTGTCTTCTCCCCTAATTGGATCCTGTGCACACATTCCCATCGTGGGATCTGCATCTCCTCATACACGCAGCGCATTTACCTTCCTCACACACACGGCACATTTGCCTTTATGTGTTTACCGCCTCTCTGTATAATGACAGCCAGAGCTTTGCCCTCGCATTTATTTGCATTTCCTCTCAACCTACCCAGTGTCTGAGGCCTCTCCTTAAACATCAAACGATGCACCAGGAGGAAAAGATGTGCTTCTATCTAAATGAAAATAAACCCTTAAAAACGATGTTACAGACACTGTGCAGCAAGACTATTAGCGCTTTGCCCATAATTCACCCCTTCCATGCAAAGCCATACACACGAGGCAAAATGTGTAGTTTCACAACAAACAAGCTCACAATTAAGGCGGGATATCAAATAATTATGGGCTACATCTCCTTTTTTCTTATTTTACTTATCTAATAAACTTGATAATTATGTTGTCCCACTGCTCACATGTAATGAAGTGTTGCAAAAATAATACAAATTATCTTTTTATGTTTTATGAGGTAATAATCATGTTAATTACATTAATGTAGATGTTCACTATCATGCAAAGTGAAAATGAGACTTCCACTTGAACTAATTCTGCTTGCAGATGTTATAATCTAATACTGTTTCAATTTATGACTAAGAGTATTATTTCATTAATTAGCCAAAACCAACTACCTACCAATCTATGTGAAACAATGGGATAAATGCAAAACAAACAAACAAACAAACATTTTCAACCAATTAAAGCATTACAATCCAAACCTAAATTGATCTAGCATAGTGATTTAAACCTCAAGCTGAGGCTGAATCCCGATTCATCATTGCATTATTTAAATCATAACTGAAGCAGCAACACAGCTTCAGGTCCACACGGGGAAACTGATGGTGTGAGCTACATTGGGCCTCATAAGGGAACGATATCTGCTATGATGAATACAGATCTGTCAGCTTCTTGTCCCCTTCCACATTCCTGATCATTAAGCCTGGTGTAATCACAACTGTGGGACTCATTAAATTCCTGACAGCCGATGTTGCTAAAGAGAGTGTTTCTGAATCACTGGGCTCTGATATTATTTCTCTCTAACAGCATAACAACATTACAATAAACAACTGACTCATATTCCCCTCAACAATTACTGCTAAATTTACAACACAAAAGTAGCAGCCTCAGAGAAAACACTGCCATTAAAGCTGCGGGTCTTTACCAGTCTCATTTACTTTTACCCCTCTCTAATCCACTTCCAAGCACAGAGTTGTCTCAGGTGTGATTCTTAGTAACCAAAATGTCTTGTGGCCTCCTCAAAGTTTATTTGACAAGTCAAGACTTCAAAATCATCAATGACCTGCAGTGGAGATTAAAGAAGTGTTTGATGTAAATCTGACAGGGATGAAGAAAAAGGATGCTTTCAAAAGATGCTTGAGAGCTGGCTCGCTAAAAAGAAAAGGAGATTTTATATCCATAACCTGTTTTATGTGGCTAACACATTGTTATTGTGGCCTTTTTTTGGAACTTGATGATATATTAGCAGCCCTGCAGAGTTAGCAAATGCAGCTGATTTAAGTGGGACGTGGCTGTCGTGTTGCTCTCTCGGCTGAAATCTTGGCAGTGATTTTTCACAAAAGATTAGCCAAGTTATTGTGTAAAAGACGGAAGCAACCAGGACTTTTTTACTTTGCTATTCACTGCAAGTGTGCAATGTGGTGTGTTGGAGTTAAGCTGATGTCTGAAGATTTAAATAAAGAAAGAAGCAGTGACATGACACATGAGTTATAAAGGATACTTTCCTGGAGCTTCTACAGCCACCCTGTAGCCCTGGAAACTCTTGCTGGGGTGGAAGTTGAAGATAAAGACCACGTTTGCCCTGTCAAACACAATGACCTTGTCCCCTTCATGCTTGGCGCTGATGAAAGCCTGGAGGGGGAGAAAAAGGAGTAAAAAGAAAAGCTAATAAAGTATGAATAGTCATTACCTTTCTCATGCTGGATTTAGGCAGTTATAATGGGGTACATTATATCAGTGGACTTCACATTTCCAAACAGGCTGAGAAGCATTTCCACATCAAATTTCAGGTGGCACTCATCAGCAGAAAGCAGCAGCCCAGGGTGGTGCAAGACAGACGCTGTCAGTTTGAGACAGCTGCACATGATAAAGGCGCCACTCTCCTGTGGAGCGAGCTACTGCTAACGTATCATTAGCAGAGATTATCAATGTCACCCAAACCCCCTATTTTTAGTGACTTGCTCCCCAAGCCAATTTCAGGGCAGCAGATTCACAGCTGAAGGAGATGATAAGCACCCCTGCAACTGGACAGGCACACAGGATGGAGGTTAAGAAGCGAGCTGAAAGTCTGGAGTCTGTCCATTTCCTAGAGAGAGCTGAAGTAGTAACATTGCAAAATAAATTTAACCTGCATCTGTCAAGTTGTGGTCAAAAGTATTTTTGGATTTTTCTTGTAAATAAATAAATGTAAAAACAAATCAACCAATAGACATTCAGCCCAGATTATATTCTAAATCTCCTGATGTTTGTTAGAAAATCGAAATGATAATGCAATATGTTCTAACTGTGCACCAAGAGAAATGCCCTTGTGAGATACAAACATACGGTCGCCTGAAATCAAAGCAACGTCTTTTAGTCTGTTAGGTCTTAAGAGTCTGCAGATTTTCTGTTTCCCTCTGTGCCTGCAGCATCTCGCCGACCTGAAACAGTTTGAGTGAAACTTATCCAGGCAAAGAGAGCAGGGCAAATCCTTATTTATGAAGTCAGCACTCTGAGGCAGAGCATATTTACAAAACAACCACTGAAATTCAATATTTTTACAAGCTGGGATCCATTCTCTCTGCCTCTATTCTTCAGTGGAACTTGCGTTCAGTCAGCTGTAGTTGCGTTCGGCACAGTTTGCAGAAGAAAAAAGGGGGATTTAAATTTTGGTTTTACCCAAAACTGACACTGAAAAATGCACTGATCTGACCTTCAGCCTGAAGTTTGCTTTGGCAACCCTATGTGACTGATTCAGTGTTTAACCTGTTAAGTTATACTGCAGAAATAACTGCCTTTAATGACCTTAATAAAACAAATAATCAAAGGAATAAGGCTTATTTCTTAAAAAAAAAGTATTTAAGTTACCTTTCCACCACATGGATATTTTAGGGGTGTCTGTAATTGTTGTAAGTCTAGAAAACAGGGACGTACAGGGAAGGACAGGAAAGTAATAATGGGTTTTGTAACACGGATCACACTGGGTGCCAGAGAGTGCTGGTTTTTTATTGAGATTTAATCACTTTTTTATACCTCTAGCATCTAATTTCTTCTCATTCTAAACAAACTGCCTGCTTGTTTCTATTTAAACTAAGTTCATTTTCCTGAAACAACAAGTGAAGCTGCTGACAGATCATCTTATGCTTTTCATTTCAACTCCAAAACGCCCTTGGATCCACCCACCACAGTGAAATATTGAACTCGCTGAGCTGTAGAATATATCTAATAAACGCAATTACCTTGGCAATGTCATTGATAAGCTCCACAGAGGATTCAGACTTATCTGGTTATTATAGCTGAATCTTTGAACATTATCTGTGAGTGATGTCCTACAAAGTCTTTTTCGGATACTGTATTAGTCCCTGAATAAGTGAATATGGTTTTTTTGATTTTTCCTTTGGGGCTTCTGTGCAGGAAGACTGGAACATAGGATCACTATCAAAATCCATTGGAACTGAATAATCATCTTTTGTTGAAGATTGGTCTACAGGTAGCTTTTCTAAATATTTTAGGTTTGTGCAAACAGTCATTCAGAATGAAAACTGTTCATTTATCGGAACCACTATCTTACGGACACAAGTACAAAGGTTATGAATTTCAAAGTCTTAAAAATTTTGAAGTTTCTTTGTATCAAGAATATGAAACATCTGTAGTTGGTTTGGTTGGGGAAAAAGATGGGACACAGGTGAAGGTGAAGTTTCTGGTAGATTCTACCTCAGCAGAATAAATGGTGACAGGTAAGGGTGTCACGGTTGGGTATACTGACATCTAAAAATCTGCATAAACTTGTTTAACTTCACGTAGTGTAAAGGTCTGTGTTCATTTCGTTCTTATATCTGGATTGTTTCTCCAGGTATTTGTGAGAATACGCGTTCTGAGCTCAAACTGTAGGCTCATCTTACTCTTACTCTTCTGAGCAGTAAAAACGTAAAAATAACAACTGATGTAAAAAGTCAAACATTTCACAAGCTGAAAAATAAAGTTTGTAGTTGGTGGATTGATTCCAGGATGTGTTTATCATGTCCATCTGTGTTTATCTATGAATGCGAGTGATAGGAGAAAACAGTGTGTAACAATAAAAGTGCTGTATAGGGCTGCAACTAATGACTATTCTGATAATTGATTAGTCATCGACTATTAAAACGACTAGTCGACGAATTGAATTAGGTATCTTATAATTATTAAATGGCTCTTATTTCACTTCCAGCTTTTTAATCTTGCATGAGGTTGTGTTAAGTAAATCCGACGTGCCTCCTCTTTAAGTGTTCGAGCATTGCAGACGTACTTCCGTGGTACGCAAGGTCAGCTTTACAAATCTCACATGTATTTAATTAAAACTGTAAGTGTAATGTGAAGGAGTCCCAGACTTTTGGCATCCTCTGCTGCCGTTTTGTTCCCTGCCGCCCTATTTTTCCCCTGGCGAACTTTATTGTGCATGTGCAACTCTCAGCAGAGATAAAAAAAAAAGAAGACGATGTCTCAAGTGCAACTCTCAGCAGAGATGTTCAAACCAACAGTGTAAGGAGATGTCCTACTCTGTGGGTTTTTTTGTTATTTGTTGTTTTTTTGCCGACAAAAGTCAACGGTTAAATTCATTGTTGACTGTTTTTATTGTCAACTATTGTTGACAACATCAACTAATCTTTGCAGCCCTAGTGCTGTGTGTGTGTTTGTGTGAACTGGTGAATGTGGCGTAGTGTAAAAGTGCTTTGAGTGGACTAGAAAATATAGGTTCAGTTCATTTACCATCCCAGCAAAAGAGCATTTTACACTGAAAACCACTAAAGGGTACAGACATCATCCTGTATAACCTGAAAAAATGTTTTTGACATGATTTGATGTTGTAAGTTAAAGAAAAAGCATAATTAGATGATGTCTTCAGGGTATATTGTAGAGCTGTCATTTACTATATGGCTTCACATTAAAAACACAGAGAAAGCCAAGAAAAAACAGCCTCAAGTCTGCAGCAGGTCAGCAGCGGTGCCAAATGTATTCGTCTTTCCTGCTAGTAGCATCCTCTGGGATCAACATTCCCCTTCATTTTCCCATGCAGCTCTTCTTTTCCTCTGTCTTACTTCCAAAGCTCGGCTTCATTTACTTCTCCAGGATGTATCCTTTAGTAAATCAGAACATACTTTTGACCGACAGAACACAAGCAGAAACGATCCCAGTGACCCAGGTATGTCTGTAATTATGCTCTGTGATATTCCTCCTATTCTCTGTCAGCAGGTCATCTTGTAACATAGCAAGGTGAAGCAGCTTTAATCTGAGGACCGATTCCAAGGGATGGTGAGGGATGGTATTTTTGAATCAATTACACACTCTTGCTTCTAATCCCTGTCAATTTAGCTACTCTCTCCATTTGCATTATCCCATTACTTTGCTACGAACCCCTCAAGAGAAAAACATCATTTATTCTTTCAATTGCAGGCAAAGACAGAAGCTCAAGCAAGAGAGTGAAATCTATTACTGTTCAACTTGACAGCAGCCAGAGAAACAAGACACTTCCAAAATGAGCTCCGTTTATGGTCCTTTCATCTCGGCAGGAAAACTAAGCAGGTGTATAAAGATGGTGGCCTCAGAATATATTTATCCTCAGAGAAAAAATCCTACATAATTACTTCTAAACAAAGAAATAAGAAAAAGATATTATATAGGTGCTGCTTCAGATTAAAACTGCTGATGAACTGCAACACTTTGATATGATTTTATCATTGAAAGTCTGGACAAAGTAAGGTGAGTGTGTGCTGTCCTTACAGGTGGAGCTGCCAGCCAGCCGTACTTTTCTTCAGTGCGGTTCATGTCCCGGTCAAAGGCGTAGAGCTGACGGTAGCGAAGGTGATCTATATCCAACAGGTTAAACTGCCGGCGGGCATAGTGGTAACTCTGATTGTTGCCCTCTCTGGGGAAATCCAGCCACTCAGGATGGCCAAACTCATTTCCTGCAACACAGATTGTATTATCTAAAAAATTTCCATAATGAAGGGAAAGTCACACTGTCTTTAAATGAGCACACTCCATGGTGTTGTGCTTTATGAAGTTCTTTTACCTCTGAGGTTTTGTGAAATTTTCACAAGACAAAGATAGAGATCAAATACAGGAAACTGAGCGACAGTATGAACTTTTCACCACCCTTACCGAGGTTGGTACTTCCTATAATAAAACATCCGCAATGTTCCTGCAGTATTTTCATTAACTACAGTGTGACAAGCTTCCTTGAAATCCTGTATTTTCAAGAGAAAAAAACAAAAAAACAAAAAACAAAACAAAAAAGTGAAGGTGTTGTGCACATATATCTCTGTATACTGAATTGATAAAGAAGTCACATTTTATATTTTATTAATTTTTTTTAACACTGAACAGACGTCTGAGCAAAGGCACAAAACTTTCCACTTCCCAACCATGGGTTTCACAGATTTCCTTAAAATCTGTTAATTAAAGAAGGAAGCAGTTGATACTAGTATTATTTCATGAAGCCGAATGCAGACTGTATATGTGAATGAAATAACAGCCTTGATGTTACCATCCCTTCATGTCGGGAGATGAGATAATGAATCCGTCATTGGATGTCATGGCAACATCATAAAACAACAGCAGGGATAATTGAATTCCCAGCAGAGACTGAAACAGACAATAGACAGAGCAGAATAGAAGCCAAAGTAAATAAATAAAAAAAAATTACAAAAAAATTACAAAAAAAAAAAAAAAAAAAAAAGACTGATAGGATGAAGTGGAACTGACGGGTACTGACAACAGGTTCTAATGAAAAACATTATGTAGGTGTTCAAAAGTGGCAAACAAAAAGAAATGGACTGCCAAGAAAAGCAGCCCACTGCAGCAACTGCCTCAAAAATAGGGCAGTGAAAACATACAAGAGAGGCAGACATGGGGAGGAAGGGAAAGAAGAAAAGGGGGGATTTTTTTTCTTGTGACAACTGCATGAATAACAAGCCTCTCACACAACTTCATGTGAAATGTGAAGAGAAGATTTACACCTCAACACCAGCAGTGACAATCAGACTTTCTTCCCTGAGCTCCAGAGTATTGTGTGCACCATGTCATGTTTCCTGTGCCAATATTTCACATTATTTCACAGACCTGTGATATATGATGTATTTAGTAACAGCAAATGAGTTCTCGCTTCACATGGAAAAAGGAAATGTCAATATTTAATTTAGATTAATTTAATTTAGATTTTTTCTTTTTAAAGAAGGTTTGATTATTAGGATTTCAACCAAATCACAGCAGAATTAGTAAATTTTATAAATGTGTTTGCTGCAAGCAACAAGATACATTTATTTGAATTTTGTAGGCTTTTGGGAATTATGATGCAACAAGGTAGGTCATGAGGTCAGCAAAATCAATAAATAAACAGGCTAATATGTGGTAAAATAATGCGCCTTATCCTTGATTTATGACTGACATCAAATGCTTGGACCTACTGTAGCACTTTAGTGAAGGTCAAAAGGATCACAAAAAAAATCTATTTTTATCTAAGATTTTTATTGTTTGTTGGTTTTATCTCCCACCAAATCTGTCTCCCCCTTCATTGTGGTTGCAAGAATGAAAGAAGAAAGCTATGGACACACCGGTCACAAATTACAGACAATAAATGGAAGATAAAGGTTCTGTGAGGAAGGAAAAGTGGCTAACATAGTGAATAATATGCTTCACACAGCTTATCTAGAATGCAAAAGTTTAAATCAACTTTCCGACAGGTAATAGCGAAGTGAATAAAAGATGATCTTGCTTTCAAAAGGCAGAAAGTTAAAGGTGATACTTCTCCTTGATATTTCAACAATTAAATTTACATCCATCTATTCACGGATGAAATAATAAAGGAGGACCTGAAGCACGTTTCTGTTGGAAGGACTGCAGCAAAACCTTCCGTTAAGTTTCTTCTAGTCTGTAAAAAAAAAAACAAACAAAGAAACTTTACTGCTCTTTCCTTCTCTTTAATAAACAGAATGCGTGATGCTTGTTTTCAGAACTTTATTGTATTTAATTGAGCCCATTTCTCCTTTACTCATGTTCCACCAGCCACTGGCTGCAACATGAAGCAATAAGATTGGCTGACTTTAACAGAGACATTTGTTTCTTGTTTTCTTTTTTTAGGAAATTCTGCACTTTTTCCCACCAAAAGTACCTTCTGCAACATAAACAGATCTATTTCAACACCAACAAAAACAAGAAAGAAAAAAAAATCATGAATTGTGTGAACACAAAGCATTAAAATGTGGGTTAATACATTTTTCTGGTCATGAACTGCTACCTTCAAAATGGACAGTAAAGACACGGACACTTTTTTTTTTTTATCTCCCTGTAAAATAAAGGATACTAGTGTCCTAGAAAATTAAAAATATAACAAAAATATAAAAAAATACTTCTCTATGAAACACACATAATATACTTCCACAGTAACTTTACGATTTCCCCGTGGAGATAAAGAACTTTGAATTTTATATTGATAACTCAAGGTATTTATTCTTCTTTTACACCAAAGTAAATTTATTTTATCAATAAATATCCAGTTTTGCATTTCAAGCCTGCAACACATTCCAAAAAAAAGGTTGGGAAAGGAACAATATAGGCTATATATTATATATTTAGCCTTAAGTTAAGCCTTAAGGGGGGGGGGTAATCTAGCACGAAGAATAGCACAAAAATACCTGAAAAGCTTCATCACTTCGTATCTTTAATGCTATCTTTTAATTGTTGTGAGAAATAAGAGAAACACTAGAATGTAGTAAACGATTTCCATCTCATTTTGGAAAGTTTTGAAATGTAAAAATGGAAGTACATACACTAATGAAATGAAAGTAGAAAGATAATATGAGAAAATATCTTGGTGGGATGAAATTAAAGTAAAAAAAAATTTAAGATAAGTTTGCATTTTCCATACAATCCCTTCTTTTTCTGACTTGGTGTTCTATATTGTCAGCCCACTTGAGAAGGCTACAAGGAGAGATAAATAAACATGTTTCTGTTGAATAGCGCCAGTCAAAAAAGCATATTATTCTATGGACTTAGGCAGCTTTGACACATACCAAGACGGATAGAGAGGCATAAAAGAGTGCTCTGAAACTCCATTTTCATAGCTCCACCTTTTAAGTAGTACCTAAAGAATGAGTACCTAAAGAATTACCTCAGGGAAAATGAAAAAAAAAAAAGAAATCCATACTCAGATGTCAAACATCAATATTCAATATTTTTGTGTATTCAGCATCAGGCTGCTTGGTAAACATCTATAGCACCTTTGATGCTCTGACATTTTCCTGTATGACTTTCAATATACCCATGAGAGACAGTGTGTGTTGCACAAAGTTGCGTACTATATATGTAGGAGTGAGAACTGTCGCAGAGCAATGTACAGTTTTCCTATGAAGAAAAAAAGAATTGAATCCATACAGTTGCATGCAATGCACAGTTCAAACTGTGTACTTCACACATCACATGAAGAGGCCAGCCACAAATACATTAAACAGGTATTCAACCATGTACACAAGGTCTGTCCAGACTGTCCAGTTGTGATGCAGTTCAGAGCAACTTTTGAATAGATGAATTCAATTATTAAATCATTGCAAAATTATCATTGAAGATTTTGCATTATTGAAGGTTCTCTTTAAAACATTACAGGCTGAGGCAGAGATAATTGCTTCTCTGTACCTTTTCAACTCATGTCTTACATCGACTTAACTTTAAACAAACCTAGCTGCATGTCTCAAAGGCTGGAATGCTGCTGAATATGTCCAGATATACTTTAGCAACTATTAAACTGCTAACACTTAACTTGGGTCATCCCCCACCTCACTACTGCATTGTTGACACAACTATCAGATGGATTGTCATAAAATATGTTGCAGATGCTGTTTTGAAGGATGCTCTGACAGCTCAATTTGCAGGTCGAGAATTTCATTTTTCAGTTACGACCTGTAAAACTACTGACATTCTCATGTGTTTCACAACACAAGGCAACCGAAAGATGAACGGAGGCTGATGTCAGCATTGAGCAGCTGCTGTGAACACAGCTGTGGGACATAAAACTGAAATAAAGAATTCTATTCATCTAATGAGAGTTTCTTTTAATCATGCTGCAGAACAGGACAGCTAATTTCAACCTGCCTTCCATCATTATTTATGGCACATCAAGTCAACTTGTGTTTCTCTTTGTCTGAGCTTGTATTGTCTAGTAAACAGTCAACTGCTGCCGGTCACACAAAGTCATTCTTTTTTGATTTTCCCCTGTGGATCCATGTAACTCTCGTGATACATAAAAGGTCAAAGTGACTTTATGCTTACAGGCCTTATTTTGTTTGTAATCAGTCAGCATGACCTCTTATTGAAGAAAAACCAAATGGAAACAACAAATCTATTCACCTTTTTTATTCAGACTGAGGTTACCGGACAAGGGGTAAAAAAAAAAAAATAAAAATAACAAGAGGGTGCTTCTCTGTGCTGGACTTAAACACCCACACTTGACTTCCACAAATGCTGCAAGATCACCACCGCACAACAAAATCCTCAGTTTGTGAATGTTTAATGTGGATTTCTCCATTAATGGGTGAGTAGCAGTTCTTGTAGTACTCATTTCTTTCCAACAGTGTGTGCCGCCTGGAGGGCATATTCATATGCCAACACACACAAACTCACTAGCATGTAGAAAAACACAAGGGCTGGAGAATGAAAACAGGATCTGCCTGCTAATGTCTGTCCAAGATACCAAGCTGAGACACCGGCCAGTGTTCTGATAAACAGCTTGCAAAAGAGCTACACTTCATTAGCCGCACAAGTGCACTGGCCTCTTTTGCTTATTTATTTTCAGTTTTCCAATGTTGCACTTTTTAAAATCTAGTGGAGATGATTGGTTTCCTTTAGAAGTTGATTCAGCAACCAGTGGAAGCCTTTGACTCTTCTTTTGATTTCAGCTTTAAAGAAATACATTCGACACACCTCCATTAGGTAATCATTTTCCTTTTCTCTACAATAACACGGCACAGTTCCTCCCATGTGCCTGCATTAATCACCATGATAATCACCTTCCTCTGCTTTCCCACAGCTGAAATAAACCGAACAGCACATTCCATCATGAATAAACTATGATGGATTCTCACCCAGACATACACATGAAAAACTTTCACAAGATATTGTGGGCATTAATATCTGATACAGCACCACAGGACGTTTCTAATAATTAAATGATCATTTCTGCTTTGTTAAAACTACTGAGCATTTAAGTCAACAAAGAGGCATTTCAGCCAGATTAGCCCATCGTTTTGGAAGTAAGTTGGAAAGGAAACTATAATATGTGGACATAACAGCAGGGCACTAGGTCATGCATTACTCAATAGGTTTACGTGAAAGAGTTGCTCTATTGTTTGATGTTTGGTAAACACGAACACTTGTTTCAAATCTTTATGACCCGACTTTCTTTTTCTCCCCTAAACCTTTTAAACCTTCAGGCTGCAGATGGTGTATAACTGTGCCTAAATGGCAGTTTTGGAGACCTTGCCTGAACTGTCTGTATAAAAACCTCCCTAATTTCGTTCTACTTCACTTTTGAGAGTTGATCTTTGCAGAGAAAATGTTCACATATTGTACTATGATTTGATAGAGGTTTAGAGCTACAGCAGCATAATTCAAAGGGATATTCAGATTAATTCTGAAAGCATTTTTTTTCTTTTTTACGCGAGCCTGAAAAGCTTACTTTTGTTTTGTGCAATCTTCATTTATTCTTCACCAGTAACACATATAGTGACATTTTTTCAGAAAGTTACTACTGTTTATTATTTAGGGATTTGTTTAGGATGTTGTGTTGTCATAATAAAAGAAAAATCTGAATATTAGATTCATCGTTGCCTCAATTATAATATGATTGATGGGTGGGGCCGTCATATTTATGCAAGGTTACGTCAGTCAGCTTTTCAGCTGGCATGTTCTAATACTCGTCTACACAGCCCTGCATCAGATAAGGGCCTGACAGTGACACAGTTCCTCTTAGTAATTAGCAGCACGAGTAGGAGCCAAGGATCAATGTGTTTTCCATTGAAAGGATTCTGCCAAAGAAAGATCAATGAAGGAATCAGAGGGGATGAAATGGCAAAGAGTCACAGAAGGTTTTAAGTGTAAAAAAAAAAAAAAAAAAGAAGAAGCTGCAGCCATGATGCAATGATTATTTGCACTTGCTAGATTGATTTCTTGTTATAGTGTTAATGTTCACTCCCACTCCTCCCACTCCCAGTTTGCACATTAAGTAAGCATTACTGGTCCAACAGCAGAGATGGGATCAGCATAGTCATCTGAAACCACAAGCCTAAAAGCACAGTTAGCTCTCAATAGGATTATGAATTTGAGCGGTATGAGGAGGAAGCACTGCTTTTCAATTCACTGTCCAAAGCTACAATATAACGTCTGTCTGTTGCATCGAAGCTTTCTGTGAATGCAAAGCACTGTGAGAAGTTTTAGCTCAAAGATTTAGGCAGTAAATCTGCAAGGTTATCTTAAGTCTCTTTGAGCTCTGAAAGTCAGGAAGCGCGAGCAGTTTCATTTTGTCCCTGCTGATGTAATGATAAACCCACTGAGGCGTTTCATTACTGCCACGCCACTGAGTGCTTTAATGTCATTGACGGTCCAACATCCTTTACAGTATCCATCTCTCAGCACCTCAAATATGGATGCTCCCTTTGTCCTCTTGTACTGTGCTGTTTGCTATTGGTCATGAGTAAATAAATGGGTTTTTCTAGGCTAGGCACTTCAAATTGATTTGCTTGCTCAAACAATTTGCTCTTGCAAAGCACTGACTAAATGACTCTGCCATCATTGATCCATTGACAAGGCAAGTCATCTCAGATTTACTTGATTTTTGTTCCTTTTTTTTCCTCGAGTATTTCCCTAATGCTCATGTAATGACCTGAACTCTGAGAAAGTTCTAAGGGTGTCTTTGTAGCATTTCTAACTTCTTCAGTTTCCAGATGTAACATTCTTCTGGAAAAAAGAAAAAAGTTGCTTTTATCCATTATTACTGTTAATCGCTGCATGTTTAAGCTAATTTCAGGGAGCCAGACAACGGTTCATTTCCGGTGCACTTTGTAGGTTTTATTAATATCACTGTGCTACCTAAGAGCTGAAATGAGAATATTTAGAGTGACTCTAATGAATGAAAAGATCTTTATGAGGACATTTAAAGTTGAACTATTCTCCATGCTGAGTGTTTTTTTGTTATTTATTTATTTATTTTTTATTTATTTATTATCACAGCCTTGCTGTTATTTATGGAAAATTGGAACTGTGACGTGACTTCACACCTGAGTAGCTGTAACATGATGGTTAAATAAGGCTATTTAGTCATTATCACATCATATTCCCACTGTATTGCTGTAAAGGATAGGTTACCTATTACACCTACAGAAGTCATGATTACATGATTCAGCTGATTTTAAGGTTGAGATTTACACCCTGTTCATTTAGCCTGTATCGAAAATGCGCGTATGAAACTACAGACACACACAGACTAATTGTGATTTGATGATGGATGATGTCTGTGTTGGTGCTAGTTTAGCACCAGTTTTATTTTTAAGGCTGGACAGAAGACACTGGTTCAAAGTTAGTTACTGACTCATAACCAGCGCAGGAACCTCCTCTTTGATAGATAAATCCGCTTTTGTTAGTAGATTTACTTGCATCTTTTGGGTCAGTGTCCTTCTGTATGAGCTGCAGTTGACAGGCAGCCAACATGTTATTATGAGATACCATAAAAAAAAACAAAAAAAAAACTTAATTTTTCTTTTTTTTTTTCTAAGTGTGACAAGCTCTACCTTTTCCACAGTTTTGGCCAAAATACTTTTGCTACCTGAACTCAACCAATGACAAGAGTGTTGAGGCAAAGCCTGAGCTCTAATGCTTTTCATTCCTGCTGTCCAGTTCACCAACCTACTGCCAAACCTTCTTCATTCAAAAAACCTCTGAACGTAATCCAAACTCCCAATTTTGCTTCACCTCCAAACAATTTGGAAAACAATTGTACAGACAGGATTGGTATGGCACATCTTAAAAGCTCCACTGATTGCTTCAAGCCTTTAGCTGCTACTCTGATCTTATAAACATCAGCACTTGTGGTGCATCTGAAATCATCTTAGCTGTGCATCTACCGTCCACAGAGTACAGCAGCTGCAATGCTAAATGATCTCAAGCTTAATGTATTGGTCAAACTCAAAGTTTCCCAACTCATCGTGCCATGTGTTTCATGTTTTAATAAATTGCTGCACCCATTTCTATGGCAATAAAGAAATTAGGGGGGGGGGGGGGGGGGGGGGGGGGGGGGCTCAATGCCTTGCAATCCACCTTAAATACTGTCCTTTGACAGCTGAGCATACGTTTGCACGGGCTTCAGAAATGCCTTGATGTTGGTTGCAAAGTAAGTAAAACTTGTAGAGTTTTTTTTTTTAATGCCTGATAAGAGTCATTTCCAAATCAACATTTGAAGTATTGTTTGCAACTCATCATGCCTTCATTATTTCAAAGCTGCGGTGATTGGTTGGAAATTAGCATGGCACAGAAATCCGTGGGGGGAGACAAAGCACCTAGAGTGCAGCAGAGTGTGCCTTTCAGCTATGTTTTAGTCAGAGAATCAGATATAATTACTATCAACTGCCCTTCAGCTGCCCACATGGTGTCAATTCTCTAACTTTCTAATCATTACGCTGTCTGGTTATGACTGTCCAAAAGCTGTTTTGATTATGCTTCTCCTCTTCCCCACCATACACCATTCTCCACTTAGCAGATATTCTTTGTATTTCTTTTCTTTTTTTTTTTTAACTCAAGTAACACTCAACATCTTTGTCAATGCTGACTGATACGGAAACCTTGGGAGGCAGAAATGTTTTGTTTGGTTGGATTCAGTGGTTAACTAAATGAACCCAGTCACCTAGTGGAACTAAAATGTGTTGGATCATAGATAGATGCTGCATTTACATTAAGACAGTCAAAATATCAAGACAATGCACTTCTTTCACCCAAGGTCAGCTTACAACTGTACACCATTAATAATCATTTTATTATCTTTACCAGCAGGACTTGAGAAAGACAAGCCCTACTTCAGATGAGTTGCAAATGAGGAGCATCTCAACAGTGATTGAGAAGTGGATCCATTTGAGGAATAAAAGAAATCTATCTGACCTGTCCTGTATTTTATCATCGGGTCTAGAAAATGATGTCAACCCCACTACAAAATATTCCTTTGATGCTTATCAGTCTTATTTTCATGGAATATTATTCCATGAAAGAAAAAAAAAAGGTTCATATATGTAGTGAAAATAGTTAGAAAAATGCATTGAGTGAATGTCCTTTCCCTTTCTGTTCACTTGACATTTAGAGAATAATCTTGCCTGCCTGAATGGAGAAGTTCAAATTCAGGTGAAATACATTTCATGACAGGGATCAGACATAATTCTCCTTGTCTGTTTTAATAAAAAGAACCAAAGAAAGCAGTACTGCAACATCATGACCTCAACCAACTCTTAAGCACTTTAATTTCACATTAACCACACAGAAATGTAGTATGATCGTAGAACATGGCAGCATAAAAAGAGCTGATGCCATAAAATAATGTGGGTTGATTTGTTAAATAAGGTGAAGTAATGCATATTAAGACAATTTAGATATGAAATATATGAGCACAAGCTGCCACTTTGGCATTTAAAAAACACAGAAAAAGATGTGCAGGAAATTTCTAGGTCACATTCCCAGCTCCCAGAATAAATATCCAGCTTCCGCAGATTTATCAAATTTCAACTTTAAGTTCTATATTACTAAAAACAAACTTCAACTTCAATGGAAAGCAGCAGGTTATAAGAAACAGTTCTTAACATTAGCCTTTAAAAGAGTTTACAGAGCCAATATGTGACAAAAGAATGATTGCATGAGTCTTCACTGGTGTATAAATCTGCCACCTGGACCAGTTCAAGGGAGGACTCATTACAAGATTATTTCTAAAAGGGGGACCAGAAACAATTGGCCGTTGAAGTGAAGATAAGTGAAGATGTAAGTATTTGAGAATAAAAATGGCAGTCATGCATTTTGCTATCAGTTTGGTGCATTGCCAGCTTGGTTTGTTATATGTGTTAACACAGCAAATAAAGCTCAGACTAATTAAATGTAGATCAGATTATCAATTCACTATTTAATAATGAGTATTTATTCTGTCTTAAAGTATAATTTGTCAGCATCTGCATTGTTAGATTTTCTCTGTTTCAATGATGACTCACCCATGAAGTTTAGGTAGCCTTCTCCACCCAGACCATGGGTGAGGAGGCGGATCATCTTATGTAACTGCAATCCGCGGTCGATGACAGACGACATGGGGATCAGAGAGCTCATGTTGGTGTACATCTCCTTGTCCATCAGCCAGAAGGCTAAGGTCTTATCACCAACCAGAGCCTAAAGAGGTGCAGGATATTTCATAGAATATTACTCATGGCTGAAAAAATGCTGACAATTTCCACTGTAGATTAGTGTAGAAAAGTTTACCTGATCATGACTTTCTGCATAGGCAATGCATTTCTCTCCATATCTCCTGTTGGTCAGAGTATAGACAATATCGCCCATGTTCCAGTCCTCATCCTTTAACTCCTTCAGGATCTATACAGTGACAGAGAAGGGTTATTGAAAAAGGGTATGATAGATGTATAGCTGAGAGATCTATTCAGGTTCTGACTGATGCTTTTCAGCTCAGTATCTCAGTTCTGGCAGAGTTTTCTCTGGCTTACACTTCTTTCTAGGATCAATCTCTGTTTTGACATCTCTATATCCTCACTGTGAGTTATGTCTACCTTTGAATGGTGGTAATGGAGTTTTTAATAACTACACTACAGCCCATGGGTAGCAAGGCATCAGCTCTCCCAACCTGAGATGGGCAAGGTCAGAACCTACATGCACACTTCCTGCCAATGGAGTCATTTTCAGAGGTCAGAAGGAGAACAAGAGGAGGGGGGGTCAAAGCATATCTACCCACACAGAGCTACAATAAAGACATGCTAACCCAAACTAGTAATTAAATGTTCCACACATAGCTGAGGTAGAGAAAAAGAGAGCAGAAAAATAAATCTACTGTGGGTGACTACAGTGGGGACGGTGATAATTTAATAACAAACAGAAAGGCCAGAGAGCCAAAATATCATCAAAATGGGGAAAAAAAGTTTATGTCCTCCAAGAACCCTTGGCAACAGGCATACTGCCTGGCTGGTGGGGGAGTTGGCAAACCCATTTAAGTGACAGGCTGAAGTCTGCTCAGTGGAATTGGCAGTGACAGCTGATGGACATGTCAGGAAACCTTTATATTACTCTACAGAGCCATAATCCTCTGAGTAAAGAGAGTAAATTGTGCAGATCAATATGTCTGAGATGAACTGGCTGGTCCACCTAAATTGAGGCTATCCCACTTTATATATCACCATCTGTTCACATTCAATCTTCTGTACCATGCCTTGTGTGGCTGTATTCATTGCCAATGCTAACAAAACCCCTCCATCAGGGTGCTTATCACCTAAATTTACAACCAATTCTTGGAGTTTTTAACCATTTCTGACAATCTCAGTCACTCAAGCTGGTGTAGGGACACTGGCATCAGAAGGAGATGAGAGTGGACTGTCAGCCTTATCAAGGTCTGGACTTTAATTCCCATTAATGTCGGTTTGACCCGAGCTACCAGGTACACCAGCTACAATAATTACAAGTTCTATTAAACTAAAACAGCTTTATATAACGTCAGTAAGAAATAAGGTTTATCAGGTGGATTGAGACATGATGGCAAAAAAAAAAAAAAAACTAAATGGATAATAAGAGGAAATATGGTTGTGGGGGCTTATGTGAACTCTCCCATTCCTAATACATAACATATTCAATGTTTTCAAATCAAACGCTTGACGAAAAAAGTTATTTAAGAAATAAGAAGACATAAATGCTGAGAACCATTTGCTCTTGATAAGTTATGTATGGGTTCTAAAGATAAAGAAAAATGTTTTAACACTCATAACAAGAAATCATAATGAACTAAAACAAACCGACTGATGCCATTTTGATCCAAACTTCATACACTGAACACGTTAACGCTCCACAGTAAAAACACAGAGGCACAATTTCCCCTTTCACCACAACTTAACCATAAGACAGTGGGTCAAAGGTAACATCATCAGTCACCAGATTTACCACCTGACAGTGAAAATGAGAGCAGTTTTCATAGCACAGTACATATACTATATTTCAAATGCATTTGTCCTTTGCCAGTCTTAAGTAAATCTATTAAAGGTTGCTAACTAATGTCATACATATACAAATGTCCTGTTTGTATTTAGAATGGGAATTAAATTAGATAAATAAATCAGAACTGTATTTTAAATTTTTATCCAAAAATCTCCACTGTTATGACAGTTTTTACATTTGTATGCTAATTTTTAAAGGTAAGTGTTCAAGGTCAGTTTGACCTGGAACCCATGATGAAAAATGCTGAAAGTCCACACTTATTTGACACTTTACAGATACAAATACCTACCCCAGCTCCAATGTAAAACCTAAACAAGTGGATCTACAGGAAACACCCCAGAGATCATCTTTGCCGTTTTCACATCTACTTACAATCAGATATTTTACACTTCCTTATGAATCATTACAATTCAATTCGACCGCAAAAGTGGTCTGGGAGCAATTAATCTTTGAGTGGGACTGTCGGAGCAGAGAAAGAACTGAATGGGTTGACGACTTCTCTACCGTCAGTTCACCCACATCAGCCCTGGCCAGCCGAGCTTCCTGGCACCACTGACACTCCACTTCATCAATGATAATGAGCAGTGCACAAATCTTACTTTACAAGCCTGCTGTCAGGAGCCAACCAGAGCGCCCAGATTAATTAGGCAGAGCCAGAAATATATTTAAGACAAGAAAAAAAAAAATCTAGTAGTGCAGGATGAGGTCATTTCACTGCCACTGACATGCTGTGACTGATTTGAGAGCCTCTTTACTACAATCACATGGCGCTCAGAAGCACTTAATGGCAGAGACAAGTTTAGTTTCAAGCTCTTGTTATACATTTTGTGACTGACCTGAGCATCGTGCCTCTCCTCTCTTTGCAAGCACATCTGCTGCTAGTTGCGTTTGAGTTGCTATGGGGACATCCTTTAATCACACAAACAGTGCCTCCCCCGGAGGTGAGCAAAGTCCAAAAGGTGTGCACTTATCCATCCTCTTCATGAAGCTATCATCCACATATCTTCACATGTTCACAGTTTAATATCATTTCTGCCAACAGAAATGTCACAACAAGATTTTCCTCTGCAGAAGGGCGCTCTTTCGATCCCCTTGCGGTTTTTCTCTAAAAAGTCTAGCAAAAGGAATCCTTCGCCACTAGTTAACACTGCACAGAGGTGGACTCGGAGCACAATTAGGCCGGATGAAACTGAAATGCTGCTGATGTGAAGCACACACGCAGAGGGTGACACCGCAGAGCGGGTCAAAGAGAGTGGGCATCCTTCAAAGGTTGGCGATGAAGCCGCTGGAATGTTTATATAAACAAGCTGAGGTTCATCACTGCTTCCTGGTAGCCTGGATTTCTTCTTCTTCTTTTAAGTCATGTTAATTGAAAGTTTTTCTGTCGTGATTGACAGAACAAAGTAACACAAACTAGAAATGATTTCTTTTCCCTGTCTGCTACTAATAAGAAGAGAGCTGTGCAGACTGATATTTTATTCAATTAAAATAAATGGAGGAACAGAAAGAAAAATTGAAACAATTGACATGGAGGTCATTCAAGCTGAACAGCTGAAAGAAGCAGAGGGATGCTGGAGAATTCTCTGCATCAACCTCTCTTATACAAGCGGCTACCACAGAGCCCTCTTCCTCTAATTGTTTCATTACATCTCAATCTATTGTAGCTTGAGGGAAGGGTGCTTGTTAAATTAGAGGGCTTTTGTAACATTATCCATTAGGAGTGACAGCATTTTATGGTCATAATCAGATCGAATCATCCAAACTTGTGCCTTATCTGTTCTTCTCATTAGGATATCTTAATTTTTCACAGTCTGTTGGTCCTAACAGCCTACTGCAGCCAGTAAATGAGTCATATCAATCAGTCATGCTGAGGACGAAACACAGCGTGAGGCCCAGCCGAGGAACTGAGAGATTCATTCGTGCACACATGTGAATCTATAAATAAGCTCTGTTGCTCTGTGTCTTTGTCTCTTTTTCCTTCCCTTTCTTCCTGTCCCCCCCCCCCGCCCCAGCTGTCCTCCTAAACACCCCCCCCCCCTCTCCATCCATCCTTTTCTGCAACACACACCTCACTGGAGACTCCACTTGACTCCATTCAAATCCCTCCCTAATTGACACTCTGTGAGAAGAGGCAACGATAGCCCCGAGTGCACTTCACTGACTTTACCAAGGCATGTTCATATGAATGCTTCCCTGCACAGACATGCAGGACTGCTCCCCAACTCTCCTCTAGCACCAACTCTCCTCAGGGAGGCAACAAATTTAATTGAAAACATGCATCTAGTAGAGGTATCTAAACAAATAGTGCATTAAAAGCAATTTTTTCTTTTTTTTTTTGGAAAGGAAAAGTAGTAGCAGCCTCTCTAGAGGGGTTCTGAAGATAATTCTATGGAACCTCTGTGGCTCAGTGCTGCTGGCTGCACAGCCAGCAACCATTTTCACAGAGGAAGGTCAAGTCTGGGACTCTCTCTCTCACCTTCTTTTCTCCTCCCACCAGCTCTACAACTGAGCAAAACCAACTGCTGAGAGACAGACTTGATTAACGATGCATAGACTTCCCCCATCAAGAAACACAAGAAACTGTAGCGCATGCATGCTGTGCCGAGGTCACACACTCTGCCTTGCCTTTTTTTTCTTATTTTTATTTTAACTAAAATATGGGTAAATATACAGCAACATTCACAATGGGCTGGTGGATAAAAACAAAACCAAGCTTTACACAAATCTTACAAAAAACAAGCTTTTTAAGAATTCTGCAGACTTCACTTCTCTTCAAATGCACAAAAGGCCTCTCCTTGGTTTCAGTACACACACACACACACACAAACAAACACACAAAGTAATCCAAATTCATTCAGCAGCCAAACTGAAACAGGCTGACACATCCCCAGAGATAAACCGCTGCCTGTCTGTGTTCAACAAATGTATTTTCTAAAGTTATATTAGGTGATTTCATAAAACACACTGTTGTATACAGACAGTAAATGGGTGGCATTTTTATCGATACAGGCTTTGTAGAAACAACAGCTTTCTGACAGCTAGTCTGCTCATGTAGAAGCAGCAAGAAAAAAAAAAAACCTTTCAGATAATAACATTGTTTTCTGTTTTTGTCTTGTCTCTGGATGGTTGGCTGGGTATGCATGGGCTTTTCCCTGGGCTACTTTGGCTTCAACATTACACAGTTATGGACCTGACGACTGAACAGTTATAAACAATGTTTTCCCATTGTGTGCTATTAAGTACTTTCACAGTGGCAGTTTGGACTCAAGTGTTGAGCTAAAGGGTGCTTCAGCAGTTGTTGTGAAGGGATTGTGAATATTTTGTGTCCACAATCTCCCATTCCAACGGATGCAGCTTTGGGTGGTAACACGTTGCTGGATACTGCTATCACTTTGGCCTGCAGTGATTAGCTTTAGAAGTACTTTATTTATGTGGAGTAGAATAGACTTGATTGTCAAGCTGAGGCAGAAAATTAGTCTTTCCTCCACCACAATGTTACATTGCAACTAGACATTGCTTCAGGTTGGAAGTTTTAGTGATACTTTTTTTTTTTTTGGGTGAAGTTTTTCCAATTTGCTGATTTTATTATCATCAACACTTCGCTACAGCTTGACATTATCAGTAGATCAAAAACACAGAGTACATAAAGAATTGAACTGTTAACACTGACGTACAACATGGTTCACTTTGTCTAATCATCTGCCAGACTGGAAGCTGTTCACTGTCATTCCCTCAGCAGGTATTTGTCTGTATGTTTGTGTGGTTGAGTGCAGACATTTGGTGCTTTTTATCTAGAAGATATCGAAGAAAACAGCTGCACCTTCCGCTGTGCAGCATGATTGATGATAACCTTCAAGGAAACATGGAACAACTCAAAATCTCTGACAGTAAGCAGGAAAACTGCTTTACCCAATAACACATTTTCCCCACAGAGCTGCATGCTTATAAATAAGGTTTGTCTTTTATAACCTTTACTCAACCAGGGGAAGTTGCATCGGGATCAAAGATCCTTGGTCAGAGAACGGTGTAAGCACTTCTGCATATAGAGATTTCACAGAGTTTGTGTTAAAGTTAAAAGTCAAATGTAAATACCCTAATAAATCACAAAACCACAAGGTAAATATCACAAGTCAAAAAATATACATCCTTTTCCAAGTATCTGCCTCAAAGCCAGATCAAAGGGTGCAAAACTTTGTTCTGAACTGAATCTATTGAAGAACATGTTCAGTTCATTAGCTCGGTCTAGACCTTCATCCCTCTGATCCCCCTTTAACTTGAAGCTGGTGATCTTTTTCATTCCTGACCACACATCTCTCACGTTGTTCTGCTAGAGCGACTTTCTAATTTTTCCTGTAGTCCTTCTTGCACTTTTTAATATTTATTTTGATGTATGTTGGTGTTGTATGAGTAACTCCCTGTCTCCCTCCATGGAGGTTTTCTTTTTTATGTTTAGCAGCTTTTTCAGGTCACTGGTGATCCAGGGTTTGTTATTGGGGAAGCACCTCACTATTCTTGTTGGGATGATGCTGTGCACGCAGAAGTTGATATAATCTGTCACACACTCAGTCGTGGCATCGAACCCCATGTGGTTCCCAGAGGACATTCCAGTCTATGACCTCAAAGCACCCTCTTAAAGCATCCTCAGCTTCATTAGACCATTACATGGTTTGTGTGAAGAAACGTTGCTGCTAAATGATTGGTTTGTTGGTGGAGATGGAACAACCAGATTATGGTCTGGAGCTGTATGTGTTTTTTTAAATAGTTGCATAAAACAAGTCCAACGTCTTATTTTCTCTGATGGAGCAGCTGATAAATTGTTGGAATGTTGCTAATGTTGCAGAGAGGGAGACATTGTTCAAGTCTACAGAGATTGCAATGAATGTGTTAAGATACTGTGTTTGTAGCCTAGCAACGACAGAGCTGATGATGTGACAGGCTGTGTCTGCAATACCAGGTATGATATAAACCACTACTTGAATACCATTATATATAATAACACATTTATAGTACAATACAATATGATATATTTATATATAATGACTGAGTCACACATGGACAAAGAAGACCAACCAACACAATCTCCATGACCTCTGATCTCCATTATTTACTGTAACTAATGCAGCATCTAACCACTATGAGGAAGTAAGCATGTAAAAAAAATATCAGAACAGACATGAAAGCAGAGGCAGCAATCTTCTTTTTGGTCTTTAACAGAAGACAACTTGATTTTGAAATAAAAACCTAACATAAGCTTTAGTTGTCCTTCTTCTTTTACTTGGTTCATGGATATAAAATGTGAAAGACAAAAAATAATTTAATGCAATTCAAGGGGATTTTTGTTAGGATACATATTTTATAAAACAGATATGAGTGGAAACAGGTGGAATCTGAACTAAGATTTTTCATTTGAGAACATTACAAGGGGTTGAACTGTCCTGAATGCACATTGCAGCTGATGACAGCCTGAACATCTGAACATCTGTCTCTCTGGTATGTTTAGTGTTTGTGCCAAGTTGCCACTGTCAGACGGCCTGCCTCTTGTTTTTTCTTTTTTTTTTTTTTTTCTTTTGAGAGATGTGAACTATAGAATCAGCGTCGTGTCCATCAGCGAGTGCTCAGCATGAGAGCCTGTTTGACATGGGAAATGATTGCAGGAGAAAGCAGGTGGCAGTGACCGACTTCTGCTTTCCTTTAGTGTATGATGTTCGCTCGAGCGCATTCTTCTGCACTGTGATGAGTCATGTCTTTTTGTGCAAGCTTGGATTGTACGTTTTAAGTGACAATTGTGCCATTTTGTTTGTTCAGAACTTGTTTGTCTGAACAAACAAGAGACCCAAGTAGGGGGCCTCTTGTTCTTCATGCTGACTTGACGTACAAGCCCTTAAGCTTAAGGGACAACTCCCTTTAAACTGAGGAAGAGCAAGGGCAGATTTCTATATAAAGTCTGTCTGAAATAGTGGTGGATTCTTAATAGAGTAGTGACCAGAATATTATATGCAAGATTAAAAAAAACAAAACAATTTATATTCAATGCTATATCTAAGATGGAAGAAGCAATTAAATTTTACACAGAATAAGAAGTCCTGATGAGGCAAAGTCACATCATCTTAAAGCAGAGCTGCAATGTCTTTTTGAAGACCAAAATCACCTCTGTTACCAGTTTTGATTAGCGTCTTCAAATTATGGTGCACTTATGGTGTTTTTCTCCACTGTGAATGCATTTCTACACATGAATGCATGTAGCATATTTCTAATTCAAATTTCAATTTAAACCTGAAAAAAATGATAAATTTGAGTATTTATGAATGACAAGTTCATTATCACTGCCCCTAAATAATTTTTTAAATTATAATTTTTTTACACTCCTAGGTTAACATTCTAAATTTTTATTTTTCTTCTTGTTCAGGTAAAATTATACCTTCACGCAAAGAAAAAAAAAAAAAAACTGATCAAAGCTAATGCAACAAGAACGGTTGCACAAATCAAATGCCTTTAATGTAAACAACAGTCATGTTGCTTGACTCATTTACTCACAGGTTCGTCTCAGCATGATTAATAATTGGTCCTACCAAGTGCACAGCAGGTAGAATTACTGTTCGTAAGATAAATTAATTAATTAAAAACACAGTACTTCTTTAACACAACCAAAAAAAGTAAATGTGACGGCATCCAAAAACAAACAAACAAACAAACAAAAAAAACAGGTAATCCATGTGACATCTATATGCCAATGTCATATTACAGTTTAAGGAATAGACTTATTGTTACATGGAAACAATACCAGAAAAAATACTGCGCAGATACTTTTCATCATCATTTTAACCCATCATAATTTAATTAATTACATATACATGTAATATTTCCAGGAAACATACCTTCAAAGAGGACCATTTAGCAAGTCACTTTACCTGAATCCACTTGTCAGGAATTGCCATAGCCAGACGGTAATCAAAGCCAACTCCTCCCTCCTCCACTTTGCTGCAGAGAGCAGGCATCCCCGACACATCCTGCAATAAAAATTCACTATGTAATGCCACATTTTTCTTTTGCATTAACTTTTAAATTAAACAAGGGAAAAAGTAAGCATGCCTGACTAATAAGTGCTTTTAACTAATAATTGCTAAGGGCAGCGCCATTGCAGAGTAGATGCTGAGTGTGTGTATGGCAGACTAGGTTTTCACCTCTGCAATTGTGATGCAGTCGGGATAAAGAGTATGGAGGATGTGATTGGCAATCATGAGGTAAACCAAAGAGTCTTCATCCACTTGAAGGCCGAAGTATTCACTGTAGTCCCCTGAGAAGCCAGTGCCTGAGGGGTAAACACCCACACAGTGAATGCTCATCATGTTCTCCATCCAAACTTTCAAACATTTCAAAGATTTTTTTGAAGCGCTACTACTGTTTAACTTCATTGCTCTGACATACATCATGACATACATCACCATATAGTGCTAATTTACAGTGTCATTATTTTACATTGAGAATTTATATGAATAGGTGGACATGTTTTATCATTTAACATATGCTAAAGCAAGTTAACCCCATCCCCCACAGCTAAAGGTGGATATTTAATGTTTCTTACTACTGCATGCACACAAGAAGCCTAATGAATGAGTTAATGTGATTTTCTATATTTTTAAACAAAATTTTTCAATAAACTTTTATTCCAAATTTGTAATATTTGTTCTTACTTTTACATTAACATGCATTAGATTAAAAGTAAGATAACCTCCTGTTCTTTTACCACCATTACCACCATGACAATCTGGTGCACGAAGGAAATCTGGATTTCCTACCCAGTCCTGAAATATAAGGTGCACACAAGCCAGTCTTACCGATACCATGGTGATGGTAGAGCATTGAGGTAATGCCGTCAAATCTAAAGCCATCAAAGCGGTACTCCTCCATCCACCAGCGCAGGTTTGACAGCAGGAACCGCAGCACCTCCCAGCTAGTGGGACACACAAACATACACAAACACACACACACAAAAATTCAAGGTCAGACAAACAAGGAGCTGTGAATTATTCACACATCTCATCATGCACTTTAGGCACCAGAGATTAATTTTCACCACTACAGGACATTCACATATTGATAACTGAAGCTCTATTATGTTGGAGATGGAGTGTCAGTGACAGCAGACAGTGTTTTCATTAACTACACCGTAGAGGGGACTGTGTCTTTCACATATCAAGTTGTCATGATGAGAAATCAGTGGCTTAAGCTGCACAGTGAGGTTTTCTAATTTCCATCAGATTACACACATGACCACCAGGCAAGCTTTTTGTGTGGCCAAGATTTTGGTTTCATGTTAAATGTATGATGTTCTTCCTCTTGACTTTTGGGAGGGTCAATACTATAGATGTAACTTATTGTTTTATAGCCCACAGCGTGAGACACAGAATGCAAATGCTGACTGGCTGCTGGCCAGACAGATTCGTTGGATGTTGGAGGAGGTGGATTCCATAAATGGTCTTGGTCCCCATTCCTTAACTGAGCGCGTCAGCTGGTCCTTCACAGTCACTCAAGGCAAAAGTAGACCTCGTACCTCAACTCTTTCCCATTCAGTGGAGCGTCGCTATGGAAACGGGAGTGAAAACTCAATATTTGTTTTTCTCTATGCAGTGTGCATAATGAGCACCAAATGAAACACTGTACATATGGATGCAAGGCTGGAGGGCGAAAGCAAAGCGCCGAGGATGTGAGACGAATGGTGCATTCAAGACGCTGATTAAGTGTGAACCGCTCCCTCTGCTTAGGCTGAAAGTCTCAACTCAAATGTGCACTGTTCACTCAGCTCTAACAAAGGCTGGAACGATATCTGTCTAATGCATGTGTACAGTGCAGTTCCTACAAACTTTATGTTTGCATTGTGTTTGTTAGACATTTGTATTCATGGCATGAAGAACACTTGCCCTCTTAACTTTAAGAAACATAAAATATTTGTGGGCTTCAGAGCATCTTTTATTGTTGTTTAAACATTTTTTTAAGGTTTGTGGACAAGTGAACTATAATTATTCGTGATGCACTGCAACAACTGCCTGACAGCATCGCAGACTTGAAGCTCCAAGAGAAGCACAGGTATTTTCACCATAACAGAGGACATATTCCCATCTTAACAAAAGAACTGGACCACTGCAAGGCTGAATTTCTACCAAACCAAATTTGAGTGTAATATTGAATTACACTCTTTCCAGCTCTTTATCTAACTCTACAGTACCAGTTTACAACCCTGACCCATGTCCTTAGGATTTCTCTCTCCAGCTGTAACCCCACACTGAGGGGGCAGTTCAACATTTTTTGCTTGAATGATGCAATCTCATCATGTCAAAAAATTGGTGAAGCAGTGCGAAGACCCGGGTTCATGCTTCAACAACACTTCAGTAACACTTCAAACTGCAAAATCCTCCCCAAAATAAAACAAATCTTGTCCTCAATATTACTTTAAAAGTATGATACATTCATCCTATGAGCACTCAGTGCTGAGGATTACATCCTCTGTGGAAAAAGACAAAATCCCAGATTCCTTTGAACCAGAAAGCCATGACACTAAAATACATTTAAATGTGTTCCCCTCTGTGCTCCAATCCTCAGGGATGACCAACACCAGCACTGTTTGACAGGTGTGAAGCTGCATGTTACATCTGCACTTTCTTCATCCCCAGAGGAAGAGCACAAGGGAGCCTGGTATGATCCGATATAGCAGTCTGGCTGGGTGGTCACGCAGACCCTGTGATAAATAGATTAGGTCCTCCACTCCACTGCGCAGAGCCAACAAAGACTCAGACACAATGTATCCTCAAAGGATGGAGATAATAGCTAGTGAGAGCCAGAGGCCCAAGATGAAACCATACTGCCACATTAGGACCCACAATGCCATTCATCATCAAGTCCAATTACAGTGAGAGAGGTAGATCTTTGTACCAGATGCAATACACCGCTTATCTATGTGGATCCATGAAGTTATCACTCAGTCTGCAGTGTTAATATAAAAGCAACTTGCATAATACACTGTCCTCAGATTAAAGCACAGCAATGACAGTGAAATCAGGTTAGGGAGCACTAAGAGAGTAAGGCTCTAATAATGCTGCTTGTAAAGTAAGATAAGATAATCTATCATGCGTGTTGCTTTTTCCACAACATTCCCATCAGAGCTCTTTTCTTCCTCATGTTGACCGTGACTGCGGCACACACCACCTTCTCCTTCAATCTCGTAGAGATGGGTAACAGATATCAAAGTGTGCTGCGTTTCGAAAAGTCAGTTTTGCATAAGGGGGTGACGGCGTCTTGTCACGATGAGAGAGAAAAAAGGATTTAAGTCCCTGTTTTCATATCACAGGTAAGCTGCAGATAAGGCTGAATAAATTCAGGAAGCTGACAGGTCATTCTGCAAGAAGTGTGATGCTCAAACAGCGACGCTCGACAGCCTGATGGATGGTGCGCATTTGTTGGACCAAAAAGGACAAATAAGGAGCCTCATTTAACGCATTTCAAAAGGTTCCTGCAATCTCTGCAGCTGACGCAAAATAAAGACAGCGACACAATCACAACAAGTTCACATGTCAGGACTTTCCTCTTTATTTGCAATCACTACTCAGAGACAAATTTTGTTGTGCATGACTTACTCATGTTGTACAATTATTTCTACTTGTGACCAGAAGTAGAGTTTTCAATCATGTTTAATCATGCAGTCAAGTATAACACAGCTTAATAAGTCAATTATTTCTTCTGAGCTACAGAAATGCATCTTTCCATCCCATACCACACTGATAGCAGCCCAGATAAAAAGTCTGGTTAAAAAATGGGTGAACCTTTGGGTCAACTCATCCGTAGATGACATGCTGCCCCTGTGTCACTGTTCTTTGTGTTGGATATCTGCCGTTCGTCTATCGTTCTTTATGCTGCCAGGCAGCTAGCTACTCTTTCTTGGCATCCTAAGAGGAATATTCTGCTGCCTGTGAGAAAGTTCGCATGCTTAGCAACCTGTAATTAGTATCACTTTGTATTTGCTGTCTTGCACAAATCAATGGCAGCCTGTCATGCCTATTGTGTTCCTTTGAAGTTTTATTCTAATGGACAACTTTTTAGTCGAGGCAGGTTATCCAGAAAGTGCATGTACTCATGAATCATCACTGAAGTTATTAAAACGGTTTGACTATTCTCATAAAAAATCTCCAAAAGAAAAAAAAATATGGTCACAAAACTAAAGCATTTCGAGTTAGTAAGGCCAAAATAGGTTTTGTGTACATTTTGTTTTTTTAAACCAATGAGAAATTGTTCATACCTGGGCATTTAAATATTTAAAGACTCTTTTAAAAGGGGAAAATGAATCCTATAAAAGAACGAATAAATAATGACTAGATCTCCTGATAAAGAACAGAAATTTTTGACATTTTACGAAACCCAACACCTTTACGGCTTTAAAGGGTCGGGGTTGGGTATGGATTAAACTGCAGAAGGGCATGTTCCTATCCAGTGGTTGCTTCAAGCACCAACTGGAAGCACGACAGGCAGCTTCAACAAGCCACCATGCACACCTACCTACAGCTAAGCTGAGCTCATTAGCTGAAGCTCACCAGAGGGGAAAAACTGCTATTCCCCTTGCTGTGAGATTTGATGGAGCAGCGGAAATAACTTATGGGTGCTAAATACTGAAATGACTTTAAACAGAATAAGCAGACTTTCCAAGTGTGAATTTAATGATTGATCAGACAGTACACTGCCCCTCGCTATAGGTACAGTATGTAAAAAAAAAAAACAAAAAAAAAAAAAACATGGATTCTCCATAGGGAGATTCTTCTTGGTTTCTTTAAAGTGCCATATATCGGCAGGGTCTTTGCTTCTTCAAATGTCTTCCTTGCGAGCAGTTCTGCTACTTTAGATATTTCAAAAGATGTTTAGAAGGCGCTTTTTTACTCGGAGCTGAAACCAGGTTTCATACTGTCAGTAAATAAACTAAAATAAAAATTGCCAAGAAGAAAATTGCATAATTTGTAACGTGGCTTATTTTGCTAGATGAAAGCTTGGAGGGGTTGCATGAGTTTAGAAACAAGTCTTAATCAGTTTTTTAAAGCCTATATAACAGATCTAAGAACCTAAACCATCCGATTAGCCTATTTGAGGTGTCAGTGTGTGAAATGCAGTTTAGCAATGATTTAGTCATTTACTGAATGTCCATCAGCCATCTTTTTTTTTTTGCATTAATTTAGAATTTAGGCGCAAAGATGGACAGAAACATCAATAAAATGACACACATCGCAAATATTTGAATGAAAAGCACACATACAGAGATGTTCTCAGTGCGAGAGAAGAGTACAAGGAGAAGAGTTAAAAAGCACTTTCAAAAGCCTGTCCTTGGGCCTCTTCTTCATATCTTAAGATTTCACACAAAGATTGATGAAAAATGAATGCAAATGATCCTAAGAGAGGGGTGGGGGGGATTATAGAAAAACGCCACATCAAGCTCCTCAGAACTCTCAGTACTCACCACTCAAAACCCAGATCTAGCAGAAGGCTTAGCTTCTCTAGAAGCCAGCTCCCTACACGATGAACTGAAGGCTCCATTCCCCCGGTCACCGTGTGAAGGTGACTGATGTTTTTTTTTTTTTTGATGGAAACAGCATCCAATGAATAATGCAGGTATCATAGTTAGATTTCTCTCATCAATAATAATGATTTCCTGATTTAGATTTTTTGTTATTTGTCAGTAGCTTTGAGAGGAAAAGGGTCGGACACAGAGAAAGAGGGAGATGACTTGTAGAAAAGGGTCCCAGACAAGAGGGTGAACCCAGACCAGCTGCACCAACCTGAGCCTCAGTGCATGGAGCACCCAATTTGAGCTATCAAACACCCAGACAGCTTTCATATTTTCTGCCTAAAATTTACATCCTGATCAATCTAAAGGCCAGAGGTCTGTAATTAATCCAAAAAAATGATAGAAATGGCCAGGTTTCACTGTGATATACTATCAATGGACATTGATATATTAACTATTAAAAATACAGCTGTATCTACTAAAAACAAAGTACAAATGTGTGCGAACACTGTCAATAAGTTTGAAGGCGACTATGCTTATTACTTGTTCATAAGGCCGGGTATCACCACTCACATCCTGAATCGATTCAATTTAACAGACCGATTTGATTCAGTTTCTATTAAATCTGATTTCTATTGATTCATTTACAGATATGTAGCACCAACTTTTCTTAATTGTTATTAAAAACATTATTAGATATCAATTTTTTAGATAAACACTGAGTCTGTTTACATGACCATCAATCAGCTATCTGGGAATAATCAGATAATTGTAATAATCTGGTCTAACGAGTCTACATGCATTATCTGAAATACGACATTCGAAAGATCATCGTCTACATTTACAAGTCCACTACTAGATTTATTTTGGAATACGTAGATGCGTAGTGACGTCACTTCCTGTTTGTTGAACATGACAGAGCCCAAGATCGTAGCGTTAGCCACTAATGTGACAGGCAATAAGCTCCTAAACAGCTTACATGTGAATGTAATCCAATCATGAATGAAAAAATCTAAATTTGGCATCATCTCAGTGCGAGAAGCAGGTTTTGGGCTTATAGGTACCTTTTCACAGTTTTGAAAATAATCCATGAAAAACCATTTATCCTCCTTATTTATTAAGTTTATAACAGTATTTAAGTCTTAAAATTAGAAATTTTATCATCGGGTGTCCAGAGACAAATTTATATCTAATGCTGTTTTAAAAATTCAAGCTTGGGTCCTTAACCTGAATCTTCGGAGCTTGAGGGTCCTACGCAGTATCTTATCTGTCCCTAGGACTGCACTATTCTGGATGGAGATGTCTGATGTTTCTCAAGGTATCTGTTGGAGTCACTTCTCCAGTGTGGGGGACATGGCCGCCAGCGCTCCGATTATTACTGGTACTGTTGCCTTCCCCTTCCAGGCTTTCTCCAGCTCTTCCTTGAGTCATTGGTATTACTCCAGTTTCTCGTGTTCCTTTTTCCTGATATTTCCATCACTGGGGATGGCAACATCACTACGCCTTAACTTTGCTGCTTATCCATCATCAACATATATGTATATACACACACATATATACATTTTTTTTAATCAATCTCCAAGTTTTATGCATCAATATTGGTTAAATTAAATTTTAATCAATCAATCAAATTGATTAATCTTTTTTTTTTTTTTAACCTAGCTCTACTTTGTACATGGAGCACCTACTATCAAACCTGCCAAACACCCAGGCAGTTTTCATGTTTTCTACATAAAATTTACATCCTGACCCATTTAAAGGCCAGAAGTCTGTCATTACTACAAAGGATGGATGGAAGTGGCCAGGTTTTACTATGAGTTACCACCACTGCACACATTTGCTGACATATTAATATCTTCTAACAACATGGTACAAATGTGTCCACATACTGTCGTCTAAAGGCAACTGTGATTACTTATTAACTTGGTTCCTGTCAGAAAAGGACTGTTAATTTAGCCAACTTCAATAAATATCTACTTTTGCATAATTGTTATTAGACAACATTTTTTTTTACTTATTTACATTCAAATGTTTTTCTTTCTCCTAGGTTCAGGACCATGGACAGTGCTTAAGAATAAGCATTTATCGAAGAATTTAAACAATTAAAGCTAAACATGATTAGAATTTTAAAAAAATCTGGAGAGCAAAAATGAAGCTTTTCAAGCAGTTGTAATGCTGTGGGTATTGTACAAAATGTCCATCTGTTGTACTCAATAGAAGGAAAAGACTGTACACTGGCCTTGTTCTCACTTTATCTTGCTTACTTTAGTAGAATTCTTCATAAATAGTTCTGACAAGTGCTAAGGAAATAAACAAAGTCTGAGGGTTGCTGTATTCTGATAATATCTTCCTCTGGCATTCCTAACTATATAACTCAAGTGAAGAAATCCTCTCTTTTTTATCATTCACAATAAATAACAAGCTTTTAGAGATGATAAATAATAACCCAAATACCATTAAACTAACTACTTGTTCGAGTCATTTAAATACCATCCACATACTCAATGTTTCATGGTATAAACATTTCCAAAGAAAATTTTAAAAATGTTTAAAATATCTATAAATATTTTAATTTTGTGAAAAAGTAGAAATAAAAGCTAATGTCTTTGAAAAATTGAGAAAAGAATCTATTAACATTTCACAACTATTATACTCATTCTGGCAAATGTGTTTACTTGTCCTTGCATGGTTTTAATGCAGCTCAGTCTTTCTATCAAGTTGGTATTCAGCAACTACAAAACTAATTCCAGCATTTCTGCAGGCTGGAACCGGTGCTTGCAAAGCCAGATGCTCTTTATATTGAATCCAGACCAGTTTGACTCAGAAGCAACACAAGTTAACAAATTGGATGGCATGCATCTATCTAAACAGAATTTTCTCAGGACTGTGTTGAATGTTTTATAAGGAAAAGCTAACGTGGAAGACATACAGAACAACAAAGAAAGCTGCTCTCTGGTACAGATGCAGAAACAAAAACAGAGCAGAAGATGCAGCAACAAGTAAAATGCATATTTATTCCCATAGCTTGTTTCCATCAGCCTTTGTCAATCTAATAAGAACATCATGGTCAGAGTGTTATGGCTGATAGAGAAGTTGTTTGATTAAAAAGTGACTGTTTCACGCTGGGTTCACAGTGTGCCTCTGAGGTTCAATTCCATCCAAAGAGAATTACCGAAAGCTTGACACAAACGACATGTCCAAACATCCCGTGAGAGGCAAAGAAGACAAATGAACTGGCTATGACATTGCAGTCCTCCTTTGGGCTTTTACAAATGACTCCTCATATGCCTCCCTGTCGCGGCATATGTCTGCACCACGTCTAATGAGTGCTTCTGATATGAGGACGGTTCAATAACTAATGAAAGAAGAACCTTCTTCCCTTATTATAGCCTCCATGCCTGACACTAAGCATTGTATAATGTATTGGAAACTGCTGCACACTGACACACATTTATTAAAAGCGAGTTCAAAAAGGCATTTGATAGACTCAACTGTGCCTGGTCCTCTCTAATATGAGCTGGGATCATTTTCTGGGTATAAAAGCAAAAGAGACACTTAATTAACAGAACCTACAACAAAACAGTCAGTAGTCCACCCCCCCCCTTCATTACTGGCAATACATTAAAATCCAACACCTGCTCAGCCATATGTATAAGAGGTAAAAATCATAATTACTGGAAATGTCATTTATAACCCTTTCTGTGCATTGGGTACATCTGATTAACAGCTAAACTAACTTTGTGGCCAGTTTGTAAAAGATGAAATATGTAATCTTTCTGATTATATCTTGCTTTTGACCTTCAGCACATTGCTCTGTATTAGCCAGTCTAAGAGAATAAGAAGTGTGGTATGTCCGCTCCAATCTGGCCTCATTTATCAGCCTCTTCAAATATCTCTCATTTTCATTTTTACACCCTGAACCTCTACAGTAAAAACCACAGGGCTCATTTAAATATCTGACGCAACCAGGACAGCTTTTAAATTTCTTTCATGAGTTGAATGCCATATGTAGCATTAAAATGCAGCTCTTACTATAATTTCCACAGCAAGAGCATAATAGAGGAGTTGAAATTGCTGCAATCAATGGCAGGTTTCTTGCTTTTATGTGGTGCTAAAAGGATCAGAAAAAAATTTCATTACATTAAAATCACAGCATTATGAAGTGAAAGAAAACGATAAGAGGCCTACAGTGGCGGTTAAACGCAGAGCCACAGTTAACATAAATATGTATCGATAACTGATAGCACAGTGCATGCTCTTGAAGACTCTAGTTGAAAGTGAAATAAGATTTTTGAGTTTTTTTACATCCACTATAACAAACAAAGAGATAAATCAATCAATGCACATCTAAAAGCATGTTAATGTATGCATCACTGCACAAACACAGGCAGGAAGTAATGAATTATAATTGCTCTTGCTACTGTAACAAAGTAGGTCATTTGTGTACAAGTTTTCTTTTTTAATATATAGATTTTGCTTTCAAGAAGTAGGGTTTTCTTGTGATCTTTTAAAGTGTTCCTAATCAATGGTTCTTCAAGCTTTTGAAGGTCTTTCAAAGTTTTTTTTTTTAGAAAATTGTCTCCTTTTTCTGCTCATTTTCAGTCCAGTCTTTGTACATGTTTTAGATGAATGTTTATACTGTATGTTTGTTAAGCCACCTGATCCATTCAAGCATAAAAATGCACAAAATTCAAGGGATGAACTATAACATAAAACAAAGCAATAAACCAATTTTAAATTTTCTTTAGACACGTCTGGAACAATTAATGTGACTTTTGCACCATAACTTATGTTGCTTCAAGAGCCACATGAAGTTAAATTCATGGCTAAGAAGGGCGACAGCTTCTATATGAAGTGTCAGCTCTGTTTATTAAAAAACAAACAAACAAACAAAAAACTCTGCATTTAAATTAGGCAAACATGTGCAGGAGTTAATAAACTGATTTGTGCCATAATAGCTTGCAGCTCTACTGATGCTGGTTCACAGTACTGATTCAATCTGTGTGATGATTGTAGTAACCTGTTCTTCTGGCAGAACTTAACTTAGTACTTTTGCTGAAGCTACAACCATAGCAAAGCCATTATCCTTTTTTTCTCTGTTAATTTCACATTCATTTGATAACAGACCTCACAGAGTTTTTACTGTGTGGCAGGAATGATAGGAATTTATCCATCAATACAACCCCATCTTTACCGTTTCAAATTCAGCGTGTCTGGAGGCCAGACGTCTGTGATTTGTAAGGCTGATGGTCAAAAAGGTGTGTGCAACAACAAGCTTGTTATAGCTCACCTTTAAGAAGAATACAAAAACGCATCAGTACACTTCAAATTGAACTACATTTGTTCGGATTCAGGCTTTTAAATGATTATGAGCTTCAACTTTGCACCACGTTGCCTCTGTAAAAGTGACAGCCATTTAATATGATGTTAATTTTATAAAAGTGTCTGGTTATGGGATTTATTCAACCAATTATGGCTCAATAAAGTCTATGGACACCCACAGTGCTGGCTTAGTGCTCTTTTCCGCTTAATTATTGTAACACTATAATTGAAAATCAGTTACTTTCTTGTCTCAATGTTTTGGATATAATGGCTCCGATTTGGCAAGCCATTTTCCTTTGTTAGTTATATTATAGCCCCTTAGCACTTTTAAAAATGTGAACAGTAAAATCTATTCAAATGACATTTTAGTTTTTACTGTTTCATGAGTAAATTACTAGTAATTAATTTATTTAGACTTGTTCACACTTTCAAGTCAGCTAAAAGAAGATAATTTATTTTCTTCAATTACACAAATTTTTAATGAATCCTATGAATGGATTTGAATTTCCTCCATATAAGCAAGTTAAATATTCTAGATAAATATATATTAAAGAAGCATGGGATGAAATGAACGTAAAGCTTAGGTACATAAGTAAACAGACAAAAAGCACCTGGAGTAGTTGAAGAGGCAGCTGTCCCAGAGTGAGTGCTCCCCTCTGGGTGGCGAGTGGAAGAAACACGAGTCCGAGCCATCAAAGTGGTTCAGGCCGTCCTCCGTGTTTTTTGATGCGTGGCTATGAACCACATCCAACAGAACCACAATGCCCATTGAATGAGCTACATCAATGAGCTGCTTCAGCTCTTCTGGGGTACCATAGCGACTACAAATAGACACAAATATATAGATTTAAATGACTTAATCCCATTCTGATTCTACTCTAAAGCTTATCCATGACTAATAACTTATTCCTTACCATTTTTTTTTTTACATTCCTAAAATAAATTGAGCATAAGAATTCACATTTGCAGTGTAAATAACCAAAACCATATGATATGATAAATATAGTCACAGGGCTGTTGAATAATTTGTTGCTAGTATACCCACACTGTTAAGATATATTTCAGTTTTTTAGTCATTTGAAAGAGTTTGCGTAACATTACAAGTCCTTTAACACAGACGATACTCTGAAAAGCGCAGCAGTACACACATTTATTTGCATACACTCCTAATATTCTGCAATAACAAACCATCTGTCCTTCAAGCTATCATCAAATCAGCTTGCTTGCAAAACAGGACACGCAGGATTACTCTTTCTCCCGGTATTCAACCACTAAGGTTTTATATTATACTACGAGATCAATCAAGGGTGAAATTACAATATATATGCTACACTCTGTGCTTTATGTTACTACTCCAAGCCAGGAAGGAGGATCTCTGAAAGAAGATAAAGACTCAGAGTAGTCCACCTTTATCTACGACTCCCTCCACATGGATTAACTGGAAATGTATTTACAGAGAGATTATTGCTGGTGTCAGACTTCCTAACCTTGATTTGAGGTGACTGAGTTGAAGTTGCTCACTCAGCTCATGACAGTAGGAAGTTACAGATACTACACATAGCAAATAAAGTGGCATTAATGGGAAACTCTGGAAAAAAATACACCTTGAGACAGCTTGAAGTTTTAATCCTTTAAACCTGTATTTCAATCCTGGTTGGTTTGTTAACACCTGTGGTTACTGAAGCAGGTCATGGATCTTTATAGGGCAGCTGAAAAGACCTGGCTGAGAGGATTCATCCGACTATTTTCTGTTCTTCTCACACTTGTTTTGTGAGGATTGAAGATGACACGTGACAACATCATTTCTAATGTGGTCATTTCTTTAGCTAATTGACAAATGTGTTGCAACTCTCCTTGTAGAAAACACAACAAATGCAACAACATTTATGCATGTTCAAAACAATGTATACATCTAATGCTGATATTCATGATTAATTACCTGGAAGCAGCAAAGAAGCTTGTAATCTGATATCCAAAGCTTGCATAGTAGGCATGCTCCATGATAGCCATCAGCTGAATACAATTGTACCCTGGATGACGAGAGGATAAAAAAAAGAAACTTATATTATTAAATTTCAAATATCCATTTCATTTTCTAAAACTTTCCAAACAGATTATGCATCTAAACTTGTCTAATGTTCAGATATTAACTGTGGGTAAACTACTAAATTATGTATGATAATAAAATGTGGGTTGAATATGTATGACAGCATGAAAAAGTGTTGTTTAACATTCTGGTGCTTCTTTGTTATTAAGAGCATTACATCCTGTCTATTTGGATAGCCTCATTCTTCTGCAATAACTGGAGGGGGTATTTTTTCTGTCAGCCTCTCTTTTCTCATGATTCATTTATTAGACAACCCGCTGCTTGAATTGTATCAAAAACATGTGCTGGTTAAGTTGGCCACCCAGTAAAAAGCAAGGCTTGTAAAACATTTTGGAACAATTTAGCTCCACTTGATTTAGTACAGAGATCATTTGAACACCTTCAAGACTTGATAGTGCTTGATCCGTGTCGAGCTGCAGGGGTTTCCTTTGCTATCCTAAGGACGAGCTGTGGCAAAACGGAGCCACCTACAGAAACAACAGGCTTTAAAAATGCCACTGAATAAATAAATAAAGTTTAGTCTCCTGAAGACACTCGTGGTGCAAAATTTGAAAAGGTTTAAGCCCAATTTAAGGAAACAAATTATCTATCTATCACCATTTTTGAATGAAAGTATTTTGCCTCTTTGTATTGTTTTTTACAATTTCATATTTTCTAAAAACATTCTTTGTTGCTCCATTTTCATTGAGATGAACTTTTTTTTTACAGGAGTGTTAAAAATTAGGGTTGTCTGATGAAAAGCTGCTTATCTAGAAATATTCAAGGATGAAGACAAAGAAAAATAGCTTGGCTATCTTTTGACTTCTTCAAGTACAAGTAAAGTAAAGCAGTTAAGTAACCTTATTCACTTGCAAGGATTATAAATCCAAGTTGCCTCATATTACAGTATTTATTAAATAAACTGTCAAAATTCTGCATAATTAAACCATGAATGGCCTCAACAGACAGTGACACACAACTAGAGCTTCAAGCACTCAATCAACCCAAAGCCAGGTCTGGACAACCTAAATCTGGGCAGAGGATTACACTGAATTAATCACAGAACAAATCAGGAGTAAAATTAAAAATCTGGATCAGTTGTAAATATGTATTTGGATTAATCTATTATCATTAAATTGAAAGCAATATTTTCTTAGCATTTTCAGTTATATCATGAAGCTGTAAACATAAGTAAGCCTTGTTTAATAGTTGTTACTGAAAAAGGTAAAACATGGAGGAAAATGGCTTTTCTCCACTGTTAGCCGTCTGAGCCATGATCATGAAAATGGAAACAAGTTGTCAGTTTTGCTGTGAGCTGCTCAGGGGCCTTTACAAAACACTGCCCAACGGTCAGTGATCCCTTTAGGTCATGCCAGTAAACAAGGTGTTGACTTGCTGATGTGGTTTTATGCAGAGGCGGTGTGACAGATCTGCCACCGAAAATGCTGTTCCTGGAGGAAAACTGGCTCTCACTGCAGCATGGCATGTGTGCTATGTTATGGACCAGCGTTGACAGAGACCTTGGCAGGATAATGGATAAAAAATAAGATAGAGAAGAAAAAGAAAAACTCTCCTCAACCCCTCAACTATTGGTTTCTGACCAGAAAGCTGGCTCAGGATTGTGTATGTGTATGAAGGTATGCACCTTTTCTGCTTCAAATTTTCCCAGAGTCCCAGAAATACTTAAGTGACACTTTAATATAGAAGATAACTGCCAACATATGGGAGAAACCAATAGAGAGAAGAAAACATGTTTATTATATGCCTGTATCTTACCCAAGTCTTTTATTCGAGGTAGTACATTTGTTGTGAAGTTTGTGTACGAGGCGATCTTTGGCTCTGGTGAAGCGATACCCACATGAGCTTCATATATTCTCAGACTGGAGGGTTTATTTGGCCGAGGATGGACATGCTGGAAAGGAAACAAAAAAAACAGACGGAAATCAAGACAGAATCTGGCACAATTGTTTAAAACTGTGCTGTTGTTGTGTAAAAAGGAGTCATGAAGTCAAAGCATGAGTCTATTCACCAACATCTGCCTGCAAAGACTGAATCACTCTATTTTCCTGATGGCTACCTACAAGGCCTTGAACTCGCCGCTTCAAGTAGATGAATGAGGCACTTGTAAATAAAACAAATATACTGGGGGTAAGAGGCGCTCTCCAATTAAAATGGTGCCAGATATCAAGAGATAAAGAAAGCAAGGTGGACTCTAATAGCCTCTTCTTGTTTTTACTGTTCACTCTTGAGCTGAGAACATTAAGTAGCATTGAGACCATTCAGACCCACTCAAATCAGCAGTATCAAGAATCCACTTTAAGAATTAAGCAACAGGCTGATTAAAAAAAAATAGATTTTCATTGCGAGAGCAAAAATTTAGATGGAAGCACCAAATCTTGTAGGCTGGTGAGAGATGACACAGCATACATACTAGCACTTTTGTTTCTTGAATAAACGCAGGTACTTCAACAAAAAAAGCCAATTAAAGCCTTTTCCATAGCGTGTAGTAGCAAGTTTGTCGTCTGTGCTTTGTGGGCTGAAACAGCTGTATTTTATGTTCACTTCCCTGAGGACAGACATGTCACTGGACATCATGAAGGAATGACATGACACTGTATTCCAAAAGTTGTGTTTTACATAATCATGACAAGCTGAGGTAACCAGGCAAGTTAACTACATTAGACTGGACTGTGGGTGTCAGGAAATAACAGCCAGCTGTTTTGACTACAGGTTTAGGGGTCGATCTACCTCATCTCTTTTTGCCAGTGAGTTGTTGAAGTGTTTCAGACCCTCTATGGGAGATGTTGAAATGCTGGTAGAGGTGCCTCTGTACACACACAATGAACTGTGTCTACTTTTGTTGCTCTGATCACAGGATCCTCAGTGAAAAAGTGTGTACTCCTGGGTTTTTGTTCCCCTATTTACAGAGCAGACACAGTCTATTGCAGAGTTATTTGACAAGGGTCTGAATGCTGTTTAAACACTCTCCCATTGGACTCAAGAGCTAGAAGTTAAGTGTTTTGTTGACCAGTGTAAAAAGGGCTTTAGTGATATTTCATTAAACTTTCAAATTTTCTTTCAAAGTGATTATTTTTTTTTCCCTACAAATGTCATTGTTTCTATGAGAAAGAAAATATAGCAAAGACAAGCTTATGTGTAATGTTTTTCATTTCATAGCAGGAAGATGCATTAACAGAAACAGTAAAAAAAAAAAAAAAAAGAAAAAAAAAAAAGAGAGAAAACATAACATTCAAACATCATTGAAATTACACTTTACAATATAAGGCTGAGGGGGATCCCAGTGAACCCAGTCATAGATGACAGATTTCTCCTCCCTGGTCACATATTTTGCCCAAGGCGATATCCGATACAGGCGCTCACCCTCCTTGGTGTGAACTACCACCTGGGAAAATAAGATGAATGAGTATTACATTAAAGCAAGGACACTCAAACAGTGTAAAGGAACGGACATTATACAGGCACTACAGTCACTTGACATATGGTGAGAGAGAAGCTACATTATCTAATTGGGTGACTAAGGACAATGGACAGCAATTAAAAACCAATTTAAAAGATAAATTTAGTATACCAGGATGTAAACCACAGTAAAGTTCTATGAAGGTGGAAACACAAATGCACAACAGAAAAAAAAAAACAGTCACAAATCATCAAAGGCTTCAAAAAGTCTGCTGCAAATCCGGCATATTTCTGTCTCGGGATATATTAAACTTTATAGTCAGCATTTATTCACGCCTTCCAGCCATGAAATGCTTACATCATAAAACTGTGCTGTTACTCCTCATCCATTATACTGATAGATGGTGCAGATTGTTCAACCAATAAACCTAACATTTCTTTTTTTTTTTTTTTTTCCATATATATATAAATGGCTAAAGTGCAACTCTTACACAAAGTATGTTCCTGCTCCCAAATGCAAAAAAACAACTATGAAAAAAAAAATAAAATCCCTAAAAAAGTATCCCACCAAAACTGCTTTGGAGACAGAATGTGGTTTAGTGAATAAAAAACTCCCATATTGACCAGAATACTTGTTACAGTAAATCTGAACTCGGCGGTGATTATGTTGCATTATGTTTTGTGAGGAGTGGAGCTCTTTTATTGGTTTTAGCACAACCCCTCACTGGTCCATCTTGAGAGGGCATTTGAGCAATTTCGCAAAGAAATGAACATCTAAATCATTGTCATTTGGGTTTTATCTATTATGTCTGCAATTCAGGATTGGAAGGGGGTAAAATAAACATAGTTTGGAACTCTGACAAGTTACTTTGCCTCCACTGTCAAACAAGAGATGTGGGAGGGGGGGAGCAGTGTGAAAGTTGGAAAACCCACTGAGAAATCAATGCTGTAGTGTTACCCACAGTATGTGTTCACCCTGTTTAGTCCCCCTGCAGAAACAGGCATTACAGCCTGACTAAAATCAGGCTACTTTTGTGAAGTAAAGACCATTCCAATAACACCTGCCTGTGAGCCGGTAGCCAGGCTCCCCTATGGGGTTTTTTCATTATGGGCAGGCCACCTAGGGGTTAGCTGCCTGGCTTGCCTTATGACATGCTTCATAGTTTATAGGATTAAGAAAAGATAGTTGGATAAATGGACTGGCATAAAGCCTAACAGAGCAGTGGTCCTTCAGATAAATTGGCCAGTATTAAAGAAAAATCGGCCTGCTGGGTGGGCTGGCGGGGTGCATGAACAGGAATAACAACTCAGAAGTGGGCACCGTGCAAGAAGTTAGGTGTGGATAAAACGTGTTTTTGATCACTTAGATAACACTTGAGTTCACTTCTCGGCAGTCTTGCATACTTTAATTATTAAGAGCTCACAGCAAAAGCTACACCCACCAAAGGACACCGCTTGTTTATGGAGACAAATTGGGCCCCGAACAAAGGGGATGGGAGGGCAAGCTGCTCTCTGTGAGAGTGATTGGAGCTCGGCTTGTGCATCCACGAGGGAGTGCTGTGGAACTAATTCTAAAGTGGAGCTCACAGTAGGACAGCCATTCATAGGCAGCAGGGGTGCACAAGGAAAGGCCAGGTGCCAGCGTTTCCATCTGCTTCTTATCGTCCTTAGACTGACCTATGCTGACAAAGGGAGTTGGGCAACCTGTCCAGGGCGCAAGAGTGAGCCAATGATGACCCAGTCCCAAGGAGAGAGCTGTAGCGGTGCCATCCACTCCATGCCTGGCATCATATTTCTGGGTTATTTCTCATCCATGCTGAGACAATACATAAGGGGAGGTGCCTCTTTTGCATTTAACCCTGATGAATTATTTACTAGAGCTTAAAACCAATAATGTTCACCCACTGTGGGCTCTGTTTTGTGGCGGACAAACACAGCACAATACCCTGAGGGATACCTGCCACAGATGGGAGCTGAAAACAAAGCCATCAGTTGAGCTCCTCAGGTGTATCTACTCTCCACTGCGCAGTGTGTGTACAAACTGCAATCTCCCTTCTGCACTGTGAGTATGACATGTTGTTGATGGCGACATGCCAGCTTTTCACTTGGTTCATAAGACACCACACATGACAGGGAATCTCTCATGAACATGATGGTGACAACTGTGCCACTGTGGCCAGATGACACCCGATGAGGGCGTGAAAATAAGCATGAAGACATTGTGCTCCCTACCTTGAGCTTAGTGTTGTGATCCACAGCCGGAGACTTGTCATCTTTGGGTGGAAGAATCAGTTCCCATTTGCCGAATTCTTTCTTGGTGTAAGGGTGGGAAAACTTGTCCCAGCCATCTATGAGTGAACAGTAAAATACCTCACATGAGTTTGTCTATGACACAGAGACAAATTCTGCATTTGTAATTACCACTAGGAGTCCCCAAACTCAAAAATGTTAAAAATCAAGCCAAGGGATCTCTTTTTTTAAATTGCCAGTACAGCAATTGACAGTTTTGTGTTGCCACTTTGTCTGATGCAAACAACAACAACTTGTAGCTGGCAGCAACCACTGTGGCTTTTGTTCCATTTCAATACCCCCCTGTGTTCACATCATCACTTAATTTTTCTGACTTCTACAATCTGTCTTCACACAGCCCCCACAAAAACCTCTTTCATAATTCCTTCTAGTTGTGACTATTGCAACAGAGAGTAAAGCAGCAGGCGCAGTCATGTAAAAGAAAAACTGACAAAAAAAAAAAAAAATCATCCGAGGGAACAACAGAGGGGTGTCACATTCGTAATCTGTTGATACCACGTTGCCAATTGTCAGTGACTGACAGAACACAAAACATTTATTATAAAGTGACCACCTTGGCCTGTCAATTTAGGATGTTGTTTTCATTTGTAATGCACATCTGCTTGCTATTCATGAGCAAAAACCATCCCAGAATAGAAAATGAATCACAGGAGATGCTCCAGAAGTGACCGGGCACAACCCCAGCACTTTTCACAGGTAGGCCAAGTCATACCTCCCCCACAAACTCCTCACCCAATTTATTTATCTCCCTTTGCTTAAACTCCTCTGAAAAAACAGTGCATTATGCATCCAACCCGCACCACATTCATGACTAGGGCTGCTGGGCTGTTTCCACATTTGCTATGAAATTGAAATCAAATAATATGACTGAGCCGTGTCAAAATGTAATCTCTCACAGAACTGGATGTTGGAATTGAGCTGCTGCCCAAGGTCCCAGGAAGATAATTAAAAAGGAGAAAAAAAAAAAAAACGATCAGGAAACATTCAGAGGGGAAAAAGCAAAAACAGAACAAGCACAAAAAAGGACAATAAACAAATTGGCGCAATTCCAGTTTTGCAAACTGTATCAATCTGAGGGTACTACTATTAGCTTTTCCCATAATACTATTAAATCCATTAATGCAGCAGAAAGAGAAGTGTTTATATCGTGCTGTAGCAAAAGCCTGCTGTGTGGAACTTCTGTCTCCATCCTCTGACAGTAAGAGTCCATTAACAGTGGACATGCAACATCGGTCTTTTCCATTGATTTCTTTTGTTTAAATTATTTAAATTTCATTACAGTTCAGTTTTAAGAGTCTCTATTGTTGTTTTGCTGCTTCCTACTTTGTTTCATTTGCATATATCAGTGTCCAGCTTGTGCTGTGTATGCACTGCTAAACTACTCAATATGACTGTTTTTCTCTTTTTCTGTCTCCCCCTTTCTCTCACTGTGTCTGTAACATCTGGAGTTGTGACTCCGGAGCTTCTCCATTAGTAAGCATACCGCTCAATGTGTCAGCACATTGAAGGGCCCCGAGTGTTTTTTCCCCATGACTGTGACATGAATCATCAGGGCTCTGGAAAAGCAATGTGCCAACAAGTCTAACAGCTCTGGAGCCTTGACAAGCCAGTGTCAGGGTTACGCAGCTTATGATTCATCACACTAATAGTGATTAAGAAAAAGGAAAGAAAAAAAAGAATAATATTGAAAATATGGTGGAAAAACAGATGCAGTGCAGTCCAACCATGCAGGCTCACAGCAGCAATGTTAGCATGAACAGCAATATTGAATCAGCTGACCTTATCCTAAATAAGACACTATTCCAGATAAGGCCTTGTCATGCTGCATATGGGATATTCTATTCATATGCTTGTTTTTATTTAGCAGAGTATATTCTTATTATTGGATCAAGCTTATATCATGTCTACTGCAATATTTACATCCCACCTAAAGTCTGCATTACAGCCATATCCTTCTAAAAACTGAGCATTACCCAAGTTTCAACCTTGCCCTAGTTTTTTCTTACCCCAGGCAATCCTGTTCTGCACTGACTGCTGAATCCGTAAAGGGACTGTGCATTTCTCTAGATACCACAAAAACTCAAAACCTAGCATACGCTTCAAGTATATCCACGTAAATATAATGCAGCTAAGCTCAGTTTACTTTGTATAGCTTAATTCAGTGATTGTTTATTGTGAATGTGACCTTATTCAGCTCATGGGAATCAGAAAATGTTGTTTACATATCGCTGCACCGTTCAGGGACATTTTTATCAGGTTCATATCTGAATATTGCTGCAATTGTAAACATTCTCCCGAAGCGAAAAAAGAACACAACACAGAGATAAAGAGCCTCTGGGCTAATTACATTAGTACACAGCTCAAATGCTAACCTAATGCTAACATCAGATAAACCTTGTTCCTGATGTCGCTGTTTGAATTTGTAATTTTAAGATGGTCATCGCTACATTTATTATGCAGAAACACTCACTTTAGATTGTATTTACCACATGGACATGTGTCTAAAACCTTGATTATCACCAGTAGAAATATTTAAGGTTATGAATTATTGTGCTGGTGGTGATGATGACCAGTATGTCATATGCATATCTTTAAATATGAAATTGCAATCAGGGCATTTTCTTTAGTTTCCATCTCTCTAGCAAAGGCGATAAAGCTGAGAGTGAAATAGGTTAAATATCTCTGCTACTGCTGCTACTAGCTTTTATATGTAATAAGTTAAATTAGCTGCTTCTGTGCAAAAACCTCTGAAACAAACAAACCAAAATAAAAGCTGTAGGGCTTCATTGCCTTTTGTTTTATCCATTGTTATTAATAATGATAAACACAAATCCATTTACTAGATTATTCACAGAGCATAATCACCAAAAATAATATTCAACAAGTCTATAAACCTGAAATTACTTTCAAAGTCAGGACCGGAGGGAATAGAAATTTCAGTAAAAAACACAGAGGTTGCACTTTCTCAACAACTTTGCATGTGATGATGAAATAACCAGCTACTAAAATATTAACAAACACTCCCACATTCAAAAGATCCGCCCTCAGTATGCAAGTTTACCCTGTGTAATCAATATCTTCCACATTTCTTATTCCCAGGTTGGTTAATCAAGAGGGTTGATGCCCTTGTATCACAGTATGCTGAGCTTGTTCTTAACTTTTTGCTCCCTTTGTGTTAAAGAGTTCAAACACACCATAAAGACATGCAACTTTTCTGTCTTTACTGAAATCCTTCCTTTGGTGCAAACATGAAGTATTAGCTCATATTAAAGTGTCATATTTAGATTCTGTTTGCAGTATTTTAATTTATTAGTTTAAATTGATTACTACTGTGAAATTCTAAACACTCATACATCTTCAATGAAATTATTAGTCCACTATTTAGTACAAATGAACTTAATGATAATAAGTAAGTAAGTAAGTAAGTAAGTAAGAAAATAAATAAATAAATGGGCAAATAAAAAGAATAATAATAGTGACGTTTTAGCAACATCTTTCAGCTTTAATTTAACACAGTAAACACTGGAGCCATGTTGTCAGGGGTAGACAGTTGTCCTCAAGTTACTTACTGAAGTCACCAGCTAGAAACAGGGCCTCAGCAGCTGGAGCCCATTCCTTAAAGTACAGGCTGTTGTCAGACTGTCGCTGCACACCAAAGTTCTTGTAACTGCGCGTGAACTGGTCAAAGCCTCCCTCTGCTTCTTCCAGCTGGAAAAGCTGCTTTTGCAGCAGTTCATACCTTCAATACACAGAGAACACATAAAACACATAAATAGAAAATCTGTTGAATGCTTCCATGGTTGTAAGACATGGGGTGAGTTATTGAACTGTAGTTGATTTCTGAAGTGATAGGCAGTAGTTTTGTTTCCTTTCCTGTTGCATCCAGCCCTCTTCTCTGCAGCCACTGAAGTTGGCATTTAGCTCCATTTCCTTGCATTTAAGAAAAAACATCAAGTGATGCACAAATACAGCAAGACCTGTTGTAACTGTTTTCTTTTAAGACAAATTGGGGAAGTCTTCTCTGTCATGCAGTGTTTACATTGGAAAACATGGAACACCACATCTTGAGTTGGCCAGCGTGTTTAGTAGATTGTCACTGCAATGTGAACAATATAATGTATAATATAAACACCAAAAACAAAATGATTCAGACCAATTTGAACAGGAGTTTGTAAATGCCTCATCCTAATGATTCCTTGCTTACTTTATCTTCTTGAGGTCCATCCTCAGGATGCATACCTGCTTCATTGCCTCAAGAATGTGTGACTGCAGGCCTCCCTTAAAAGATAAATGTCTGTCTATCACCTTCAACGGCAAATAGCAGACCAACTACTTCACTATTTATCTCACTTAAGTTTCTGCAACCAAGCTGGTGTCCATATCAGATTCTCAGAGTGCAGAGAGGCTCCTTCAGCCAGCAGGGTTAAGTGCACTCCCTCCCCTTCACCCCTGAAGCAAAGCTCTGACTTGCCTATGAATGCCCCGGGGTTAGTGATGATGGGCTGCTCCCTGTGTCGAGCATGCTGGATACAGACAGCGGTTGCCAAATGGAACCCTTTAAAGTCAAACCAATGCTGCCATATAGCTCCTTTGCCACTTTGTCCCCATTTCAAGCATATGCTGAAAGGAAGGACAAAGGGAGCATTCACTCTGGGGCAGAGTTCCAAAGCAACAGTATTCATGCCCATGAAAGTCATGACTATGATTATAAATGAGTTCCAGCAGGTTGAGCTTGAGGGACAAGGAGGCAGAATCCAGGATTGTATGAATGCATTTTTCACAAGCCTCATGTCCGTTTCTGCTTTAGACAAAAGCAAGCAGGTTGGGTCAGATCACACATCAAAAATATTTGAACTGTGTATAAAATGACAGATTTCACCCCAGAAGGCCAGCCACCCCTCCCCCTCAATGCTGGAACTGGTACAGCATCTATACATCCTTCATCCTTACCTGTTTTACTAAAAAGGTACAAATCATGCATTTTACCTCTGTATCAAGGATGGATCTACACATGGTATTCACAGGCAATATTTGGCTGTAAAACAACCTCCCATAAAGTTGCAAAAAGCAGAGCTTCAGACCATCTCATCACATATGACAATCTCTTGTTTTCCTCCAGTGCTGGCCCTGAATTCCTAATGCAAGCAAGTCAGTATTAACACTGCAGGACTGGAGTTCTGTTTATAATGGCTGCTTTTCCCGGAAACTAGAACTTTTCTTGGTATGTTCTAAAATTGTGTAAACATTTCATTTTATTATTCCTTCTGTAACGTTACTGTGATGGGAGTACAGTGTCAAAGGAATGTTTTCAGATCATTTGAGGTTTTCTGCGTATCAGACTAACAACAACTCTCCACAACTGTAAGGAAAAAAAAGAAAAAAAGAAAGAAAAACCATCTTAAAACGGTACAGTGTGTAAGAGTTCCTGGCATCTAGTGGTAAAGATTGGCATAAAAATTACTTCAAATACCAAATTCAGTGGTGCAAAATCTTTCTCCCAAATAGTGGAGAGTGGTAATCTAGTGGTGACACAGGTGAGTTTAGGTCTTGAGAATCCAGGTTTGAGTCGCAGGTGTGCCAACAGAGTTGAACCACTGCAGGCCCTTGAGCAAGGACTTTACCTCCTCCCAACTGCTCTCCGGGCGGCAAAATATACAGACATACATAAGTATTTATATTTCTGTGGCTAAACAGTCTGATTTTTGGAGGCTGGAATAAGAAAGATTTTCCATAACTTTTTTTCCAGTAAAAATTGTTCCTAAAGGAAAGGACCAAATAAAAAGACAAGCAAAAACGGAAGACGATTAGTCGGAAGAAGCTCTATTGAAAATCAAAGTTAGGATTGAGCAGGTACTTAAGGAGGTTCAGAAGAGAGCTCATCAATGAGAAAACTGAGGCTCAAAGGGTTCTCAGAAACAATGGCAGGAACTTCATTTCAGCACAGTCAAAAGTAGAGGAAGATCAATCATCTCCAGGGACAGAAGATGGTCAGTCCTCTCAGCCACAAAAGAAACGAACCTTGCAGGAGACTGAAGTGCACTGGGCAAAAAATGCAGAGCAGTATAACATCCAGGCCAGATGATCTGAAGCCAAAAAGTCAAGTTCTTATCATTCCTGGCACCAGCAGTGGAATACAACTACTAAACACTGTACTATTTGTGGCAGGAGGATCCATCTTTGATCCCCTCTTGCCTCCCCCGAGAGTTTGTCTCACATGTCACAAAAACGTAGCATGTGCCATCTTGGTACCAACGGAGTAAAAAGCAGCTGCTGCCAGTTTTTCCAAGTTGAATGCAAGACAAAAATTAATTTCCTAACTTAAAAAATGTATCCAACATATGTTTTTATTTTCTCTATGACTTTTTAGTTAAAGATTATGACAGTAAAGGCAAAGTGGTTGAGGGATCTAAGCATAGCATGTTTAGGATACACACTCAAGTTTTTACCATATAAGGTTCTCTGTCCTACAGACTGGATTCACACACGAACATGTATTCAATGCAAATGAGCATCCTATAGGCAAACTCTATGATTGAAGGATACAGGACAGAGGAATTTTCTTTGTTTAAACCCTATATAAGACTTCAGGTCTTCGTTCTGGTTTTGGGACCTACAGATTTTTCTGCAGAAATCTGTTTTGATGTCTGAACTTTTGTAATAAACTTCGTTTTATTATTCAAGTCAGCATCCAGAGACATTTTTGCCTGAAAGCCAATTTTTCCACATCTCCTGATTCAAGATACATCATGGTGCTAAGCAATAACTGTTTACGTAACCATGGTAATGTTTCATATTTCAGTGCTGAGATGCTCATATAACACACAATCAGCAAAAGCGTTACAGCTGCTAAAATCGCAGAGTCCCGAGCAAATCACAGTCATGCTAAGCTACAGAAATTAATCAAAAACAAAGTCCTCAACTGATATGAACTGTTGGAAGACCACTTGAAAATGGCAGTAAAAACAGAATTAACTGTATATGAATCCTGTATTTAATAGTAAATAGTGTAAAGATAATGTGACTTCTGGTCAAACAGCATTGTTTCTACCTGCTTACTTAAAATTGATATGAAGATCATTACCTTCTGTTTTCAATTATATTTTTCAGTCTTTCAATTTTGTTGTACCCTGTTTACTCAACTAATAATTCTAACAATTTCTGACAATTTTCTGGCATGACTATATGAGTTTGGTAACTGTTTTCACAAAGTAGTTGAACTGATATCATTTTGGGAATCTTAATTTAGTGTGATCAGGCCTGTTGTGATGTTTGTGATTGACGGTGACAGCTGAAGCACACTGGTGCCAATTCTGAACCGCATCAAGACGTACATGAAACAGGTTTTCAGCTCTTGATTTCAGCCCGTTTTAGGCCAGCAGAAGGGTGATGCCAATAATGTCCTTCCTTACAAAGTGCATTAATGAGGCCGAGAGGGGCCCTGGAAATTTGAAGAGACGCTGACTACATTTTCCTGTCAATCTACCAACTTTTCAGACCCTTAAGAGGTATAACATTAATTATAACACAAAAGTTACTGTCAGAAAAAGGCTCCATCCATTCTGTTAGCCAAGAATGTGCATCTTTTTCCATCTTTGACTCCTTTTTCTGGTTTCAACTGATTAGTTTTCAGTCAGAGCACATCCATTCGTAATCATCACCTCAAAGGGAATAATCAGATTTGCTTTACATATATTGCATCACCCTTCCAAGCAGAAGACCAAGATTCACGGCTGCATTTTCACTTTGAAATGAGTTGCGATGATATATTCTAATGAAAACAGCAGTTCCAATGTTCCCTCATTTCATTTGGTCACATTTAAGAGACACACGATGCCCAAAGCTTTAAAATCCTAGCACTTCCTGCAGACTTGCACAACAGGAAGGGCACATAATGAAGCATGACAACAGAGTGCTGCTCACTGTGGCTGTAACCTGTAAGAGGCATCAACGGCTGTTTGCACAATCAGTCTGCAAAAAGCATCCTGATTAAATAAAGCAAAAGCTGCTGACCGCGACCGCTAATACTGTAACTAATTACAATGGGATACTCGCAAGATCTGCTGGAATCATTTCAACTGTGGCTGCATCTGGTGTGAAGCAAAGTTCAGCTGAGATGTGGGCAGCCTCCAGTCATGGCACAGTGATGAAATCGAAAGAATCAATCTTTGTGGTCATAGGTCTCTTTCTGATAAGCCAGCTAAATTCTTTGCAGAGGGGACACAGCATGGCACCGTTGTCTGATTTCTGCCTGCGTTCATGATATGGTTTTTTGACTCTGAGTGTGAGAACATTGAGAGCTTATCAAGAATTAACCTTCACACAGCAGTGATCCTATATGTAAAATAATTTATGTGCAACTTTCATCGGTGGGACAGGTGTTCGAGACATGTCTAAGGTGCGGTGAAGCTGAAAAATCCCAAGCTGTGTCTGAGATGGAACTGACACGCTTATCTCTCTGTGAGCCTAGAGCCCTGCTCACTTGCTTCAAATACAAAGCAGGTGGTCCCTTACCTGCCACATGGAAAAACAAGGCCTGCCATAGTAATGAAAATGGATAAAACTATGTGGCCCCTGTGTAAAATTCTAAAGCCTTTTACTTAAATAAGATCAAGTAAATGAGGCTCATTTAACATCAAGTGCATTTACTTCATTTTAGCCCTGTTTATTTATCATGTTCCTGTCAAAGTGCAGAAAGTGAATATGGAGAGATTTTTTTAAAGACCACTGTGTATTGACACACACTGCGTCTATTTGTTCATGAAGATTACTGCAGACACAAGGTACACAAGGTTGAGATATTTACAGAGTTGGGTTCTTTTGGCCACTCTAATTTTTAGCAAATAAAATTTCATTTTGGTGTCCCCTCCAGAGATTAAGAAAAAAAAAAAAGAGTTAATACAACATTATCTAAACTAAGTCACAAAAAACTATGCCTATTAATTTTGACCTCACATTGTTAAACCTGAGTATATGGGAAGGATTTATGAGTTTTCTTCCTGCATTATTCAAGTGCAGACATTTTAATATTGTGTTTAATAAGATGAATGAATGTCTAAGAAATTATAAAAGTGCCAGGATAGTCTGACAAAGCAATATATGGATTGCATAAATCTCTATATAATCAGAATCTTTTAAAGAAAAGAAAAACTTTGGATTAGAGGGGGGGTTCATTTAAAGTATAATTTTGTTTTATAATAAACTGCTGCTCCAATTACAAATTACTTACAGTACACATAAAAGATAGCTTTCAGAACAATTTTCTACTTTCTTGTTCATCACTGGAAGAAAATATAAGAATCAGCTAAAATTAATGCACTATGCAAACACTTCACAGCCTTTTAACAAAATCCTAAATTCCAGATTTTTGTATTTAATATAATAAAAATATAAACTTCTGGCAACTGCAAAAATAATGTGAATGTTTACATGCCTTATGACCCAAACTTTTTCCCCTTTTATTTAAAAAAAAGATGTCTTATTTTACTAATACATGAGCAGCTTTTTACTTGTGCAAATGTCACCTTTATCCACCTACAAAACAAGTGCATATTAGTGATGCCTTTTTGTTTTCGGCAGTTAAGAGTTCAGCTAGCTTACAGCTAAATTTAAAGTGATGATAATTATTAGAGTTAAATCAATCCATTCTGTGGCTTTAAAAAAAAAAAAAAAAGACGGTGTGCAATGTCAGGCTGAACCACGTGTGATAGAGGAGAGGATAAAATTGAGCTTGAACTTCTTGGGAGGGCAGGGGTTGCCTAATATAATGGTAGAGGAAATTGAAAAGTTACCATAATTATGCTGATGACACATTCATTTACATAACCATCTCACTAGAAGACCATAGTCCAGTCCAAACACTGATGAAATGCATTGATCAAATTAAGGCTTGGATGTGTCAGAACTTCCTTCAGTTGAATGAAGAGAAAACTAAAATAATAATTTTTGGAGACAAGTGAGAAAGATAAAAAGTCAGCACTCAACTTCAAAGAGCGAAGTTAGAAACCAACAACCAAGCCTGAAATCTGGGAGTAGTCACGGACTCAGACCTGAATTTTAGCAGTCACATTAAGACAGATGTGAAATCCTTTTATCACTTAAATAACATATCGAGGATTAAAGGACTGATACCTCAGCAGGATTCAGAAAAACTTGTCCTTGCCTTTATCTTTCGTAGACCAGTCTACTGTAATGCTGTCCTTACAGGTCTCCCAAAAAAAGTCCATCAGACAGCTGCTGTTAGTCCAAACGCTGCTGCCCTAGTCCTCACTAAGACCAAGAAAGTAGATCATATAACTTCAGTCCTCAGATCTTTAAACTGCTTCCTGTCTGTCCAAGAACTGACTTCAAAATCCGGGCAAGTTTAACTCGGTGACAGCCAGGTGCTGGGTCCGCAAAGCGAGCCCACATCATCAGCTCTCCACCACTGTGCTTCGCAGTTTCTATGTGATGTTTGCCTAGATGAGGTTAAAAAAAAAGGGTGTCTCCCATAAATGCTGCTGTGTGCTATGATCAAAAATCTTTATTTTATTTTGATCAGTTTAAGACACATTTTTGCAGAAGTCTTGTGATTTTTTCAGATTTAACTTTGCGCTGTGCTAGCATGTTCTTTAAGATGGAAGAGGCTTCTCATGTCAACCAAACAAGCCATACATTTTCAGTCTTTTTCCAGCAGAACTGTCATTTACTTTAACATGCTAACATTTTTCGTTTCTTCAGCTCCAAACATTGTGTGGTTGATGTCTTTCCTTTCTGGTATTTCACACCTAAATGCTCCACACCGGCAAACCAACAAAACTTCTGTTTTTACATAGGGGATCACACTCGCTGATGATTATTTAATGAAGTGTAATCAATTAGCAGCATCTGGATTTTACTCGCCCTCTTGATTTGACACAATGGAACTGCTTAGTTTTCCCACTCACTGATTCTGTCTTAGTTTCTGCTCAGTGAAATGAGATAGTGATCATGTGTTGATGATCATCTGCATCTAATTTTAAACATAGTAAGGACTAGATTATTTTTTTGTACTCTGATACATCAGACCTCATAGTCATGTGTATTTGTTCACATGAGTGAAAAATTGTCTGAAGGTCAAGGCTAGGCTGAAAGAGCGAATTGTGCAACACTTTCTGTCCACTTCAGACGTGTTAGTGACACTGCAAAGTTTCACCACAATATTAGCTGAAAAAGCCTGCTGTATTAGTTAGAAATGCAAATTCTGATCCAAGTTTTCACGTCACAGATAAGTGATGAACACCTTATAAGAGAGAATTATAAGAGAGAAGGGGCTACCTGTAGACAAACAAAGTGTAAGTGAAGCTCGACCAACAGCCTGAAACAGTCCCAGACCATTTTAGCTCAAAGCACCGCCACGACATGGACATCACCTGACTGAAACACGCACACGTTTCAATCGCACACAAAGTTGACACAACTTGGGGTTTTCAGCAAGTAATTATGGTATCGGATCATCTCTTAATGTAAACTCGGGTCATTCTGCAGGCTAGAGGAGTTGCAAGCTATATTAGCCACAATGCATGAAGGAGGTCGAAGCTCAGTACGACGGACCCTAATTCAAAAAAGTCAAAAGTGAACACAGAAGGAGAATCTGATGTGTTGCAATGATCACTTCTTCTAAGGAGTATATTTTCATTTGATGAGTGGCAGCGTAAACCTGGCTCTTTCCTTGCTTTGCCGGGGACTGATTTAGGAGACAAACTGTATACAAAACTGCTGCTTTATTCTATTTGATTTGCTTTTTTTTTTTACCTCCTTTGGAAGTCCTTCTCGAACGGTTTTAGATAGGGATCCATTTGGAGAAGACAGCTGAAATTAGGAATGGTAACAGTATACTCTAGGTCTGCCATGGTTTCTCCAGACAAGACCAATCGAGTACAGAGTGCAGCTCACAATGACATGAAGGGAGAACAGGGACGCGTTTTGTACCCGGAAACAACAGCGAATCAGGGTGCTTTCTGTCTGCTAAGCCCACCCCATCACAATATGCAGGTTTCCTGATGGTTAGACACACGAACATGTGAGAGACGAACCAAGTTCAGATGTGATAACACTGTAGCTTTAAGATGGCAGCAGATGAAGCGTCTGCACATCAGAGGGAGATAAATCGATTGGTACGCAGATGTGCGGCTTTGCTGAAAATGAGACTGCATAACTTTTATGGCTTTAAAAGTATTAAGTCTATTAAAATAAACAATTACACATACAAATAATTAAACTGCAGACGTGTGATGAGTACTTTGTGATGACCAAAGATGCTGACATGCAGTATCATGACATTTTCTGGATGAATCCTGTTATGATGACCATATTTTAGCACCCCTGCCATGCCAAATGACATTAATCATTTCCAACAACAGGCTACTATACCTTAAACAGGCTCTTTACAGGCTTTCATACTCCCATGAAAACTGACCCTAATAATGAATGAATCTGCGTTTGTGTGCTCTATCCTCACCAGCATGCACAGGTGCAAAAGTGAAATGCAGGGCTCATTAAAAACATATAAGCTAAACAGCATATAATGCATTTTTTGTTAATACATCACAAGTCATATTGTCATTTCAAATTATTCAGTAATGATATCACATATACTGTAACATGATTTTCTAATATTGTGTAGTCTGAGTTCCTAAGGGGTACTTCCTGTTTCATAGAGTGGCAAAACAAGTAATAGCCACTTAAAATCATATAAATCTAATATATCAATAAAATGAACCAAGACATTTGAATCTCACTTTTATCTAATGTTCAGACATTTGTTTTGAAACTGTACAAATGAATGAATGAATGAGCAATATGTTTGTTTTTTTTTTTATTTAACCAAATTTGCATATGAAAAAGGTTTGTAAGTTTTTCATAATGTGAGCTGTAATGACCAGAACACACTCTAGAGACCTCTACTGGAGATTTGGGCCTTTTAAGCTTGTGGTGTTGAGTTAATACAAGCTACTGACTGTGCTTTACTGGCTGTGTAGTTTGGATACTTTCTTTTTCTTTCTTTTTTTGTAAACTTTCTATCTGTTTTTTTTTTTTTTTTTTTTTTTTTGGTACAACAGACTGCATTCACAAATATACCCTTCATGAAAAGAGGTTCTGCCAAAGTTTGTTTAGTGTGAGTGTCTGCTGCCACATAAGTGTAGGAGACTCAACAAAAGTGTTTGTGTGCGTGCATGGCAGTGGTTGAGGACATTTTCTGCTTATCTGTTCAATTGTAATGCTGAAAATGTGAGTTTGTCCTTAAAACATGCAACATCCACTTCACCAGCACTTCCTCATTTTCATTTAATAAGCCTATCAGTCCAAAACTGAATGCTCACATTGTTTTGATGTTATTGTTTATTGCCTCGGCAAGCCTCACCACAAAGCAGCTTCACAGAAGTACCGGGACTAAGTTATTGAATTTGGGATGGATAGCCTTGTGATAATTTAGATTAAATCCCTCTTGGAAGAGGCTGATAAATATGCATGCTGACTGAAGACACAGAACAGCTCTTGAGAGTGTTGTCCTTGTCACAAAATAAAACTGTCCTAGCTAAAGGTCACAAAGTGAGTGTCTTTCTGAAGAGCCATCTGTTGGTAATAGATGGAACAAGGGTGTTGCTGTCCACAGCAGAAGGTTATGCCAATAAATGTTGTCTCTTTGATTCACAGCTAAATAACAAATGTTTACAAGTATATGTGGGAAGACACAGAGCTCAGGGACAACAAGAGAGAAAATATTAGACTTTAGCTGAATGATGTGAAAATGACAAGCTGCCATAAGCAGATGATTGATTTGATATTTTAGCACTATAGCTAAAAAAACAACAAATCAAAGATTTTCCTATATTTTCTACATGTATTAAATTCCACTAACATTGGAAATGTTATATTTATTTTGAGTCTCTGTGATGGACCGGAAATCTGTCCTCCCTCTCACCCTGTGACAGCTGCAAAAGCAGCAATGACTCACAAGAAAGCACACAATAGATTTGTTTGCTCAAAAATCAAACTGCAGTAATGTCACAAAAAGGGGAGGAACTGTGAGATGTAATGTTTTTTTAATGGCCTCTTAGTTTGTATTTGGAAGCTTTCGGGCAATGTGGTGCAAACCCTTTGTATTTATTAATGTTTAACCCTAATTCCTAAACATATTTTCATTTATAACCAAACCTAATCATGTATTTTTTTATGCCTGACTCTAAAAGTTTCTGAAAGTAAAGTAGAACAATAAAATATTGTTAATAGGATTTGAAGTTGTCTTGTATGACATCTGGTAGTGTAACATTGTCATCTACATCCTCGTAGCTCCTCAAACACTTAATATTTGTTCATGTTAATACTTATTTAAATGCTTGGTACATATAAAACTTGTAAAGTATCACATTTGTGACAGTTTCACATAACACAAAACATAAGTATATTACAACTTACAAAGGAAAATTCATGCATGCAACATTTTTGGAGCCTTGGAAGAAAATAACATTACAATGTTTGAGTACACACGGCAGTTTCATGTAACACAGGTGTTGGCATGTTACAAATTTGTGACTCACAAGTACTCGTATCAAGACAGATTGTTAAAATAAAGCATTTTTTAATTTTAATATCCCTGAATTGACCAATGCCTGCATCATGTCAAGTAGCAGAAGGAACATGACTCATCTGGGATTTTCCACATAAGAGCTGATATCATTTTCACACATTTTGTTTAAAAGCCACTTAAATAGGCAGGAGGAAAACTTGTGTTTAATACCTCTAGAGCTCTAATCCCTTTAGGTCACATATGATTTTAATATGTTTTAATGATTGTGTTGGCCTTTGCAAAAGCCCCTTTTTATTTAGAAGAAAGATTCAAAAGATTTCTTTTTGCCTTGACAACAGTCTTTCAATTAATACTTTTACATTGGACGGTGTCATTGAAACTGTTGTTTCTCATTACTGAAGGTAGTCACTTCACCATATAGCAAAATTGAGCTGGCAGCTAACTTTGGTTTCCCATGTTAATGACAACACAAATGCTAGCAGTGGCATCTGAAATGGTGCACAGTCTCAGAAGCACAATACAATGGAAGCTATGCAATTCCACAGACCAGCAAGATGAAAAAATACAATAGAAAACTGTGTGTACAAGCTACTGCAAGGCAAGGTAAGTTTATTTATATATCACAGTTAAACGACAGGGTGATTCAAAGTGCCTCACACAGACATTAAAACATCATCACACAGTAGAAAATAAGCAGCATAATTTAAAATTAAAACAAAAGAGAATGGAAAAAGAAAGAACATAAATAAAAGTAATATTAAAAACATGAAGTTAAAACAAAAATCAAGCCAAAAAGAAACAATGCAGATTTGGACTTTTAACTGAAAACTATTCAATGCAGCAGAGAACAGGTGTGTCTTTAACCTGGATTTAAATAAACTGAGTGTTTCAGCTCATCTTTGGCTTTCTGGGAGTTTATTACAGACATGTGGAGCATAGAAGCTGAATGCAGCTTCTCTGTGTCTGGTTCTGACTCCAGGAAGTGATAAAAGACCGGATCCAGATGACCTGAGGGGTCTGTTACATATTAGATGGCTTGGAGCTACCCCATAACAATTATGATCACATAATAATTACTATGATGAATAAATTAATAAACAAAAGTCTCACGAGTTCAACATTAGTTCAACTAAAACAACCTCAATAAATCTAGCTGACACAACTTGGTATCACATTACAATATACTGTGTATTAAAATATAAAAACACTCATGAAATTAATTTCTACTAATTAACTGTTATTAACTTTGTTGACACTAGTCTCATTTACATATGAACTTAAAAACTTATTACATGATTTCATGTTTTCCTGTTTTCCAATAGATTATATAACAACAGTGTGACTTTGGTCTATTTTCTCAGTCAGGAATAACCTGAAAAAGCAGAGTTTTGTTGTTACCTCATTAAAATATCAGACAGACATTCAATAACGCTGCAAATTTCCAACAAGCCATTCCTCAGTTCCTTGAATCTCATTCACCCAGACTTTACCCCAACACATTATTGCTTTTCCCAAGATGGTTCCGGCTCTGGATCCTTGCAATTTAATCAATGAGAAGAGGTGTGAAAATAAGATCCAAAACATCCATGGGTTTTGAACATATCGTTCGTCTGCTTCTGAACTGTATGTCCCACTGTAGCTAGTCAGTAAGACATCATATCAGAGATGCAAAACACAATTGAAATGCCAGTTCTGTGGGACTTAATAGAAGCTGACACAAACAGCCTTCTCATTCAATTAAAGTGGCGTGAGTGCACAAGCAAGCTGCACTGATATCATTTGTAATGAAGAAAATACAATTAGTCATTAAATATCTGTAATTATTCATGAAAGCATTGTAGAGCATCGAAGCTGAGAGAATTACACTCCAGGGTGTTTAAGCATTATTAAACTCATCTAACACATAAATGATAGCAGCTAAAACCGATGACTGAACTGAGATTTACTTGAATATTAAGAATGCTAAAAGTATTTGTTATGACACTACATTGCCATTTGACCAGCGAAATGCAGAGCAGAAACGAGAAAAAAAAAAAATCGGTAGTACTAAAGATTATAGCGAACAATGAGTGAATAAGGGAAACTACAATATAATGGAATTACATTTATTTAGTGTAGTGTTTCCCATTGTTAATTCAACTTCTTGACTTCCTGAGCCAAAACTGACCCTAAATGATATAATCCAGTTGTTTTGCTAATGTAAAAGTTAGGTCATACTACCCTAAAATATGGCTCATTGTGCCGTTACATAAAGTACCACTGGGACAATCAGCATTAAGGAAATTAGAATTGTGAGTTGTTGTTAACACATTTCTTACTACTTGATCAGTTTTAGACTAGATCATCACTTTGCAACATGACCATCAGTTCAATTATAACATGGGTTGCATTAAATCATAAAACATTTTGAGAAGTTTTGTCATTTCTTGCTTCGCTTTGGGGAGTAACATAATTTATTTATGGTCAGAAAATGGCCATGACTGAGGCTAAAATTGATTCCTTTTCTACAATGTGAACATTACCTAGTGAACTCCATTTCTATGCTTCACATGTATATGCTGACATGACCTCTAAGTCTCATGTTTTTGTTATGGGGCATATCTGCTTGCACTTTGGAGAAGATGACAATTGTTCATTATCATGACCATATTGTTAAAATTGTAATTTCACAATGTTTTTAGACCACTTGAAATACAGCTTTAGAGAATCTGGCAATGCAAAATGTTTTTAAATGCTTCTAACAGCTATACAAGTAAAGAATAATAGTTACTGAGCTAAGGAAAAAGAGAAGACAGAGAAATCTTTAATTCTTATAAACAAATAAAAAAGGTAACCCATGAAAATATTAATTTTGCTGATGTCATTGCCAAATTACAATGAGACAAATCAAATCAATGTCAATATTTATAAATCACAGATCACTAGATCTTACATTTAAATTCAGACTTTTTAGCTATTAAACACCATTTCATTAGCTTATTCTCCATACATTGCAATCTTGGTGTGCTTTCTTAACTTTAAGATGTGCAGGGAGCAGTTTTTAAAAGCCAAACACATCTCCAAACTCCAGCTGTCCTGTGCTAGTAAAAAAGCAAAAAAGTAATAATGTTAAAAAAAAAACATCTACTGTGTCTGCATCAATGCAAAATACGTCAAACTAAACAAAAGCATAAGGCACTAGCTCTGTAATTATTCATCCAACAGCATAATTAGTATACATTTTCTATCTCAAATTGCTGCTGACTTGAGAGGCTGTGGAAATGAGCATTATCCTCATCAGCCATTTATGTTCAGACTGTTTTTGTGGTTTTATGGTCCTTGAAAATCTAAAAATATGCTCTTCACAATGCATTTTGCTTGGCAGCAAGCCTTCTAAAATAAAATGAAATCAAACACATCATATACAGATGCAGGTTTCAGTGACATGAATTAGAAAGTTCTGGGAATAATAAGAATATCAAAATGATACTGTATGATAAAGACATTCTCCTTTTTCTGGGAATCAAATTAGATGCCAGCATCAGTGTGCTGAAACAGCACATGCAATCCCTCTGAAAGGTGGACTGCAACTCCTTCGAATGCCACCAAGGGAGAACGCTAACAATAAAATGGACCCGATGGAATGTGAATGAAGCTAATGAGAGGCCATAAGATTCACTCCAGCCTTCAAATTCAAGTGGGACCTGGGATCTCTAAAAAGACAATGGACTGACATAAGAGTAGAGATCTTTAATGAGAGACATTTAAAGAAGGAGGATATGGCGGTGTCAGGCAGAACACAAAGCCCTTGCAGACGGGTTTCTTAGTCTGTGAGGTATTGCTTTGTAGAGTTTTAACTTTCCAAATGATATGTCATACTGTCATATCCAAAGGCTAGTCTGAATAATTCAAAAAGAATATGCTGGATGTGGGAAATGCATAAAAGTTGAAAAATGATAGAATGTGGTCTCCATTGACATCAAAGTTGCTGATATAGGGGAGGACACAAGGAGGTAAGCAGCACACTCATGGTTTTTTGGCAAAACTCATTTATGGATTTCAGACTCGTCAGCCCCTTGAGAAGAAGTGAATTGTTAACACCTGACCTCACAATATAAAAGGCCAAATGGTTTAAATCAAGCAGAAGGGGCTCTAGGGACAGCATCAAAGAAAGAAAGTAAAAAGGCCAAACTTCAGCGAGGAGAAGTCATGACTTCCTCAGCAGAAACAAGGACACTATTGTCACATAAGATTATAGAAAAAATATTCACACTGGCCTCAAAGTTTCAAAGAAAAGACTCTTTCTGGACACGCTGTAGTTATTACTGGCTTGCATTTTACAAGAATAAGCTTCCAGTATGACCTTATTTCCTCGACAGTCATAATCCTTACTGCACACGACTGAGTTGCAAACAGAAAAACATTTTGACGTCAGTCCATCTTGTGACTGTTAACAGTGGAGGAGGTTTATTTAAATCCAAAATTTCAACATAACCCACACTTCAATTAAAGACATCAAAGCAATGACAGACTGTGCTGTTGTGTTTTTGCTTTGCAGTGAGTCCACGTCTCCTCACATCAAAATCAAGTTATGAGACAAAAATAACTATTAGTATAACAAGAAGCAAAAATACACTACCACTTAATCAGACCGAACCTAATAGGAGATCAGTTATAGTTTACTCCGATGTTGTTTATAAGAAAGTCAATAACACAGAAATTCATCAGAGACGAAAATGAATGGAGTTCTCAGTGGACATATGATGGATTTCTCTTGTCTGATGCAAGAAAAACACGCTGTAGAAACCTTCATGGGGGGGAATTTACATCCCTCTAATCTTAATTCATTATTGTCTGTATAAGTTGTTTTTTAAACTGGACAGTGATAATGAAATTATTTCTTTTTTACAGACATCATTCAACTTTGCAATTCCTTTTCTTTTCCTCCTCTTCCTTGTAAAAGTAATCAGTCCCATAAAGACAATGAAAGGGGTGGAAGGCCAGGAATGATCCATTCAGAACATGACTGAATTCAGTATTGTGTCCATAACGTCATATATATATATACACAATCACACACACATATATATATATCTTTTTAAATTACTTTTTGTTTTTCACAAAGAAAGCCTGTATCAGTAATTTGTAACCCTATAGCATCTCATTGAAGTTTTCCTGTTTTCCTTTTCTGAAATGTACCTGTATTTCTGAACAAGAGCAACTCATTTGTAAATTCTGTCTTTAAATCTTTTAGGAAAAGAAATGGTAGTTTTATGACATTATCTATTACAGCCATTTGCTCTGTAAGAGAATATATTTTAACTTAATTTAATGAAAGTGTTTCTCTGAGAAGCTTAAAGCTAAACCAATGGCACAAAGTTTGAGAAAGTAAAAAGATTAAAAAGAATAAATCTCTTGTTAGAAAATCTCATATTTCCAAGATTTGATCCCTTAGTTAAACAGCGGGTGCAGTGGTTAACTAAGTATGAGGTCTCTCAACGGGACACAGGAATTATGACAAGTCATTTTCCTGTGACAAAAAAGGAGTTTAATAACTATCTATTCATGTTCTTCTTTTGCCCCTCTCACTCTAAAGAACTCCTCCTGCAGCCTCAACCCACCATTCAAATTTGTTCAACTGCTTTGAAAGAGGTCCATTAAAAAAGAATTATATATGATTATCAGCACAAGTTTTAAGTCCAGGATTTCAGAGGGTGAATCAGATGTCATTCTCTCTTTGCCCTGCAAAACAATGAATGCTTGCAAGGACAACCATTGAAACTAAATTTGGTTGGCCTTCAGGTCAACAGAGGGGAATTGTGCCATACCTGGCCTTTAATATTTCTATTTTTATTTATTTTTCTTTCTTTCTTTTTCTTTTAAATTATATATTTATACAAAGCAAAACTGAGCTGCCTTTCACTCAAGCTGTTACCTGTCAGAATCCTGTCTTCTAAATCCTGTTGTAGCTTTGGGTCTGACAGACCTCTTTCTCTCAGAGTTTCCCTGAGTTTCTGATTGGTTTATGATGGTGAGGGAGTCTATACTCACTAGGCTTTTTTCACAATTTCTCTGTAGGAAAGACCTAAAATTATGATTGTCTGTGTCTCTTGCATGTTTAATTGCCTTTTTCTTGCCATTTATAGCAACACATGACCCTCTACACTGCTGTTCAAATAATGTTCCTGTGGGTACGGTACCACAGTTTGTTTCAGCGCAGTTTTTATGCAGACAGAAGGGCTGTCAAGAAAAGTTGGGACACTATAAGAATGATAGCACCTGCTTTAACAGCTTCATCAACCTCCATGGCTACAAAACAGCATTATGTTTTCAACCTACTTTTTGTACTAGGGGAAAAAGCCTTTCTCTTTAATTATGAAATATAAACCTTACTTTTAAACTTCTTCCAGTTCACCTCTTATTTGTGCCATTTCAAGCTATTTATTTGACATGAACTGCTTGAATTTCAACAAAACAAAACAACCTGCATATATATATATATATATATATATATATATATATATATATATATATATATATATATATATATAGAGAGAGAGAGAGAGAGAGAGAGAGAGAGAGAGAGAGACTTGACATTTTTTTTCCCCCCTTTCTGGATTGTTTTCTGGATCTTGCTCCTCTGCGTTTCATGGTCAGATTCTCTGTGGTAGGTTGGGTAACTGAGAGCGTCACAGCAAATCTTCAGCTTGGACTGATTGAGGTAACTCAGATTCTGATGTGTGTTCACCATAATTATCCTTTTGTAGAGATCATAATTGTTTTACGACCTGGAAGAAAGTTTTGCTTCCAGAATTTACTGCTGTTTGACTGCATCTGTCTTTTCCTCCACCAGTCAAATGCCACCTGTGCTACTGGCTGCACCACAATTGATCCACCTCCATGCTGAGCAGTCGAAGGGGGGCTTTTTTCATTAAATTCAACACCTTTTTTTCCCCCTTATAATAACCCCACTCATTGACTTATCTGAGCAGTCTTTTTCAATCAGACAACCTGACCGTTATAATTGCCATTTCTTGATACATATTGAGATATTTGGCAACATCAAACTGCTTTGACTGACTGTGGCTGATGGAAACGAATGAGTATTTAGAAGTAGCTTAGGTTACCATACTCTAGAACAGAAAAATAAGAAAAATCTAATTTGTCAACATTCATCTTCATTCATGTTTATTTCAGAAGTTGTTTTAATATGAAAGACCAACATGTAATTATAGGACAGTAGTTATGAGCCTAAAAGAAATGTAAGTGGGTGAAAAGTTCCTCTCTGATCATATGCCAGCATGCAGTGAACACCCTTAAGTCGCGACAGGCACACTGACTACCATGTGTTTGGACTGCGGAAGATAACCAGGCAGAAATCCAAAAGAAAATTATTTGAATTTCACAGTCATCTTTGTGATGTCTTGGTAACCAACGTATCTTATAAATCCTTCTTTCCGCCTTGATGATCATTGGAAACGTGATTTTCCTCTACCTTCTTCCATGACTTTGGCTTACACGTTAGCAAATATGTATTTACAGTCTAAAGATCTCCTTATTAAAGATGTGTTTTTTTGGTCTCCTGCCTATTCTGATCATTCCATAACGTCTTTCAGTTTGAGATTTATTGTAAACAGCAGGTTGAGGTTAATTAAAGGGAGTTTTAACTACTAAAACTGCTAAAAACATAATATTTTGAACAGGACGCATTTGTGGACATATTTCAGTGTTGATGTATGTAAAGGCGTCTCATGGCTCCATCACATGTATAATTAAGTCAGTTAATTTATTTCACCTAATTTGCTTCTTTATTTATTTATTTTCTTTTTAATTGACTGTTAGGATATGAAATCGGTTTAATCTGAAGATAAATTGCTAGCTAAAGATTGGAGAAACATTTGAATACATTTAATGTTATATTTTCATTCCATTGCTTTGCAGGTTGCATGATCTTGAATTTGGGCACACATTCATCAGATTATCAGCATACCTCATTCCAAAACCTAAATGAGTCAGAGGTTAAGTTTTTAGGTTTTATATTCCTGAACTTTGATACCTGACAGTCAGTGTCAGATGTGCAGAGTGTTTGTCAATCATATAGAGTCTGATCTAAGACAGCCGTCAATCTATAGTTACAGCTATTTTGTTGTCTTCAACAAGCTCCTCTTAGAAGTCACTACACAAAGCTTTCCAAATAACACCAAGATTTTTGATGCAGCAAATATCTTGAAGTTTTGTTGTTGAGGGTTGTTTTTGTACGTGACATCCCCCTGGGCCACAGTTGTTTCAACAGAACTGATTTTGATAAAATAGACAAATGAGTATTAAAGCATTTAGTATGTCTTTTATAGTGGCTAACAATAGAAGGTGTCCATGTGCAAGTGGAAATGAAGCAGCACGTATTTAAGGAAATGTAGAGAAAAATAAATGTACATTGAGGATCTATGCTTGTGTGCATGCATGAATCTTAGTTAACAGCCCATAATGGCAATGACATTGTTCTACAGATGAGGTGAGAGCAGCCCATTATATGTCAGTCTGCTTATTCCTCCCTCTCTCAGGGCCCCAATAGGGCTCTTCTCATTGCAGTCCTGTTTTGGAGTAATGCCACAGATGGTGATGAGCCTGTGTAATCCCTGTAGATTTCCACGGTTTATAAACAGCAAGGCAAGCAGCAGGTCCCACAGATCTGAACAAACACTTCTAAATCAGGAGGTGTTTATCATGCCTGTTTGGGGTGGAGGTTGTAATTATTGCAAACAAGAGCAAACATGCAAAGAGAAATGGATTTCACAGATGTAATTGATTGGGGGAAAGGCAGGAGATTTAGTCAATGTAACCAGCAGCCCATCAACCACCCACCCTCTCCGCCACAGTATTGTACGATACTATTTGATTTATCATACTTTACAACACTTGATTTATAGCATTCAAAGTGATGCAGGCTGTATTTCATTTCCTGTGGTTACGTCTGAAGAAAATAATCTTAAGCACAGACAGAAATTGTTCATTGTACCCTGGAAAACAAGATGTTTCTGGTGCACAGACAACAGTCAAGGCCATGAATATTACCTTTGATAAACATACAGAAAGGCTGAGTGAATCTTGATAATTGACTTACTTCTTCGCAAAATGAGATGCTGAAGATATTAAAAGTAACACTGGTGTTTGCTTTTGGCCTAGCAATACAATCAAAGTATCTTGACACCTTACCTCCTCAAAAATAATTTTATTGTCAGGAAAGCTCCTTTCCCATTATAATAGACAACAATTAGAACATAGAATAATTAGTTTGATCCTTGACAGCTTAGAATTTCACTTGGAGTCAATAAAAATTAGCCACTAAAAGGGCACATAAAATATATCACATAAAATGACTTTTATCAAGGAGGTTTCTTTGATATGATGTTTTTTTTTATAACATAACATAACATAGCATAACATAACATAACATAACATAACATAACATAACATAACATAACATAACATAACATAACATAACATAACATAACATAACATAACATAACATGCATACATACTGTACATACACATACTGTAACTATGAACATTGCATATTATAAAATCCATTTGTGGGACCTACACACAAACTAAAAAATCCTCCCATTGCCCGTTTTAGAGCTAAAAAACAGGTTTAAACATGATTTTGTTTTTGTGGTTCACCTTGTTTTACAGCAACTAGAGAGTCATCTAAAATTAGCAGCACAGTTTGAGAAACAGCAGGTAGAGCACCACACTAATAGACTCTGGAGGTGAATTAGCCATTAGCTGAAAAGGCTGTTTCACCTCTAAAGCAGACATCTTTGTGAAAGTGGAAAGAAGTGAAATTCTAAATTTAACACTGAGAGAAGTGTTAAGAGAAATATTTGATACATTATAACAGTGTTGCTGTAAGTTAATCAACATTTTGTACATTTTGAATCAAAATCCAACTTATATCTGTGGACAAGTTATTGTTTGAGGCCAAATGTTATTGATCTCTTAAAAATGAAAAAATCTTAAAACACCGAAAAACACAAGTATATTTTAAATCTTTGGCTGAGCATCAGAGTTGGAACATTAGCAGGCTGTTAAACTGTCAGTGGGGTAGTTCACTTGACCAGAAACTCATTATAAAACTGGATTCTCGTGGAGCATCTATTAGCCTGAATGTGTTTCCTTACATACCATCACTTATTTATATCAGTTTATTTCACTTTGATGTCAGCAAAGCCTGTAATTGCGTGTACCTCAGTCATCATGTTTCCTTGATGAAATTTTTATTTATGTATGAATTATGAATTAGCTATGCATAATGAATTCCACTTTTGCTCAAAAACAAGTCTTTTAAAAGTTCATCTTCTTCTTTTTCAATTACTCTTGGTGGAAACTAGTAAGTGTCTGATGCTTGTGTTTAGTGAACTCATTGGAAACATTTTGGAAACAACAGGATAAGACTTGCAAACATCCACTGATCGGCATAAACAAAAAGGCAGACCTGAGTTAAATGTATTGACAGCAGTGTATTACACCTCCAACATGGCTCACTCTGTTTGGGTTGACGTGTTTTACCGCAGTCTTTCAATGGTTTGCGAAGAGCGTATTAGTCATTCTCTTAAAGCCTGAGGTGAGCAGTAGAGCTCTTAATACACTGGAGTGGACGCCAGCTGTTGGCTGAAGGAGGAAGCGGTGAGTGCAGAGGCTTGCAGCAGAACAGGTACAGTTTTGTGGAATGGGAGGAAATCAGGTCATGTTTTGAATTTGACCACATACAATCTTCTTTTCTGTACAAACTCACATGTGGCTTCAGATATGGTTTTGAGGGTGCAAGAAAGAAAGAAAACCTTGACAGTAAACAGCGCTTATTAAAACCACTGGGAACACATTTTCCATTCCTTGCATTATGCTGTGTAGTGCGATCAAGATGAAAATCAAAGGAAGCTGAACCGTTTCATAGTTTACTGTAGATTTATCTTTCAGAATACTTTCTATTAAATTTCTGATAAAAAGAAGAAAGCATTGCAGGCATTAAAGTTACTTTGCTTTTGTTATATCTTTGAATGTTAATTAGTTTCTTTTTAAATGTCCATGAAGCCTTTAATACAACGTGCAATCAATGTTGTGTGTGTGTGTGTGTGTGTGTGTGTGTGCGTGTCTGAGAGAAGCAGAAGATGGTAACAGAAATAGAGGGAAGCAGAGAGGGAGAATATGGTATCAATACCAAGATTTACTCGGTAGGAAGAGGATGTAGAGGCAGAAACTGGCACATTCAAAAGATTGGCAGCAGGGAACAGATGGTCAGGAGGAGAAAGGAAACATGACCAGGATGTGTAGTTATGCAAAGATAAGCAAAGGAGGTGCTGAGAGTGCTGATGAGCTCTGAGACACTGGCATCATAATTCTGGGACTAGAACAGTCATCTAAGTATCACAACTTTTGGTAGAATGTGAGACAGCAAACAAAGTTGTCCAGTGCCTCCACAGCATGACACTTCATAATGAATGTGGCTTGTTTTCTTCTCCTGCCAGATGTGGAACCAGTTCTTCTCCATCTTGAATGACAAGCTGTTTAAGCTTTGTATACCATATTTAGATGTAATATAACAATACATTTGACAGATATCAAATCAGGATGGCTTAGGTTTATTTTGTAGCTGCTAAACCTGCTTTGGAGAATATGTTGTATTGATGTTGATGTTTAAACTGACACATTATTTTCTTCCAGAGATCAAAACTATCATAGCAACAGCTGTGTTTCAGCTTAAATCCTCTGTTCAATGCAAATACTAAACAACCATACACTAATGAGGCTTCTTATTGCACGGCGATGCAATGACAGTAGACAACAGCAACATTGACAAGCATGTTAACAAAACAGGGACTGGGGGCTTTAAACCTTTGTGTTAATCTTGTGCAGTTCCATAACAAAATGATTCTGGCCCCGATAATCACCAAATGAGAAATCCACCACGGGCAGCTAAATTCTGAAATCAGCCCATTTTCCATGCAGTGGTCTGTGAGAACACCAGCTGCCGTGGGCTATCATGGACATGAGCCCTAACACAAAGCTTTTCACTCTGCAAAAGGTGCTAGGTGTTGTTAGTATAGACATGAACGGGCAGATAAAGAATATGCAGCTGTGCTGGTCTCACTGAGGTTTTTGTATCCTTGAAAACATTTTGTATCCATGAAATATAAAATAAGGTTAGAATTGATTCAGTTATTGCAGCTTTTGACTACTGAGCTGTGCAGTCATGATACAGTAGTTGCCACACATCTCTCCTAAAGATGATTTACTGTCCTGTACAAGTCAGAGAAAAAAGAAAAAAAAGTTGGAGGTCTGCTGTGTTACCATGTTCATTTAATATTTCATTTGCAATTAAGCAGCAAGTAAGTTAATCCTTGATGACAAGCAAGTTGTTACAGAGGACACAGTGGTACTGTGCTGGACTTGTTAGCATATATAGATGAAATGGTTCTGACATGACAGTATCATAAGCAAAACTTCAAAATATGTCAGATTGTTTGTAATCTGAAGGCATGCTTGATAAGAGGCCTTTTAGGCAATAATGTGTAAATATTTATACTCTTCTGTTCTGTAAGGAAAATCTCAGTTTTTATTACAAATGAAAAACCTCTTCAAGGTTTTGCCTTGTAGTTTTCAGAGTAAAATTTTTTCACAGTCTCGAGTGGCAGAGTGTACCTCAGGTGAACATAGTTTGAATGGAGAACATGGTTGTCCTCGAGCATGTTTCAGCTTGCTAAGCTGGCTGGTTTAATCATGGAAAGAAAAGATGTTTTTAGGCCAAACCAAGATCCTGATGTGAGAAACATACTCTGATTAAATTGGCTGTAATCTCTGATCTGACCCACCCACATACTGTACTGTCCATACTGTCTATAGTTAATTCAAATTTTAGCTGTAACTTAACTGCTTTTGTCTTTGGTGTTGACTTTAATTACTATTAAATATACACGTAACACCAACATTGTGAAGTGCATCAAAGCCAATTATCTGCAATATCATTAAACAGAGGATCAAATTCGATGATTGTTGCTGATGTCTTTCTTCCACACACCTGGACACTCCAGACCAGCAAACTGCCAAAACCTCAGCTTTAATAGAGGTGCTCATGCATGGTGATGATCAATTAATTAAGTACACTTGATTAGCAGCACCTGGCTGCTCCTCAGCCTCTTAATTCCTATTTTTTTCACACATTGCTTCTGCATTCTTGCTTACTTTCAGTTAAATAAATAATGACAGTGTTTAATATGTCATGTGTTGGGTTATAGGAGTACACATACCCCTGTGGAGACACTCCATTAGAAAACATAAAAAAAAACAACAAAAAAAAAAAACAAGAGTTTACTTAAAACAATAATGTAACAAGTATTTCAATAAAATATATATGTATTTTCCTAAACTAGAATTTATATTCAGTTTAACTCATTGCAACAAACTCAGGTCACATACCAGGATTTTTGACACATTTTGGCTCATAACAAGTTGCATCACCTGTCAATCACTTGTCAGTGCAAAGACTTTAAACATGGTTGAAGTGTAGCATCTATGCTGCTGAAAACACAGAGTCAAGAGCCAAAGAAGGTGAAAAGTAGAACTGCTAAAATTTTATTGGGATTTACGTCCACGAACAGCAACACGCTCAAGCCTGTAAGTTCCTTATGTGGGGACAAACCAGCAAACAGCAGCGTGAAGCCAACACATCTGCATCTGTGTTTTAGGAGGAAATCTGCTGAATTTAGGACATGATGTAAAAAGCCACCACCATATCATCAAAAGCCTGGTGTTGTCTTTGCTTGTGGCTAAAAGGACAAAAAAAAAAAAAAAAAAAAAAAAAAAAAAAAAACACACACACACACACACACAAATTGTCCCCCAGAAATTATGTGGGGTTAAAAATGCAGTAATAAATTCATCCATTATAGATCTGTACTTTTGTCATGCAGTTTGGCGTAGGATAGGTCAAATTTAAACAGACCTTCAGAACAAGATGTATCCACAGATGTGAGTGGAAATCCACATCTTTTTGCTTTTGTTAGATACATTGATTGTGTCGATTTTTACAAACACACCCTGTTCTGCAAAAGTTTGGAGGGAAAAACAGAAGGAGACATCTGCAATGTTCTTACAGACTTTCATGAAAACAGTCTGAGCTTTCAGTGATGAGAAGAGGTTTGCCATGAGTTTAGTCATGGAGTATTCACGTTCAACATGACTGAAATATGTTCTTTTAAAGTGTTTTAAATCTGAATGTGTTTTTTAGATACAAATGTTAGATGTGTGTTTACAGCTGTTTTCAACCAAAAAAAAGCTTTGCATTGATTAGCTGAAAAATTAATCCACAGAGGGTAGAAAGTTTGAGAGACACTGTGTTAATCTCATGTCAGGGCCAAGTAAGGACCAGATGATATTATTCTTCTTGCCCAAGACAGTTTGGAGAGAAAAAGGTACATGCTTTAGTCTAGCTAACTGTTAGTTGGCATGTTAATAAAAAATTAACTGAGATTTTCTGCATGTTTGTGTAACATAATTTAAACCAACTATGTTTTCTGATCACTCTTCTGTTTGGTGGCAAAACAGCACAAGGTTTGGCACCTGCTGTTAATAGACAAATACATTTTGTCTGTAATTGGAAAATGGTAATCACAGCGTGGTATATAGCTCCAGACAAGTTATCTGAGAGACGACTTCTAATTGAACCATATATGAAGACATTTTCATAGAGTGCTGACTTGGAATGCCCCATAAATAAGGTTCTAAAAAGATGGAATTGTATTCCTTCTCACCATCGATAACAAATAATACTCCTGAGGGGGGGGGGGAAGCAAGAACATAACACTCTCTACACACCTTCAATTTTACACTTTACAAAGCTTGAGAGTGCAGCCTTTATTTCCCAGTGGAACACTGGCAGGAAAAAAAATGTATTGGATAAATCAGATTATAAACAAGAAAATAAAATAAAATTCTAAGATAAAAATTCTGTCCAAAATTTGAGTATTTTAATAATAGCCTATATATTGCATGGATCTGTGTGCTGATCCGGAGTTAAAAAGTGAGTCATATACAGTCATGGACAAAATTGTTGGTACCCTTCGGTTAATGAAAGAAAATATCACAATGGTCACAGAAATAACTTGAATCTCACAAAAGTAATAATAAATAAAAATTCTATGAAATTTAACCAATGAAAATCAGGCATTGCTTTTCAACCATGTTTTAACAGAATTATTTAAAAAAATAAACTCATGAAACAGGCCTGGACAAAAATGATGGTACCCTTAACTTAATATTTTGTTGCACAACCTTTTGAGGCAATCACTGCAATCAAACAATTCCTGTAACTGTCAGTGAGACTTCTGCACCTCTCAGCAGGTATTTCGGTCCACTCCTCATAAGCAAACTGCTCCAGTTGTCTCAGGTTTGAAGGGTGCCTTTTCCAGACGGCATGTTTCAGCTCCTCCCAAAGATGCTCAATACGATTTAGGTCAGGGCTCATAGAAGGCCACTTTAGAATAGTCCAATGTTTCGTTCTTAGCCATTCTTGGGTGATTTTAGCTGTGTTTTGGGTCATTGTCCTGTTGCAAGACCCATAACCTGCGACTGAGACCAAGCTTTCTGACACTGGCCAGCACATTTCTCTCTAGAATCTCTTGATAGTCTTGAGATTTCATTGTACCGCCACAGATTCAAGACACCCTGTACCAGATGCAGCAAAGCAGCCCCAGAACATAACAGAGCCTCCTCCATGTTTCAAAGTAGGGACGGTGTTCTTTTCTTCATATGCTTCATTTTTCCATCTGTAAACATAGAGCTGATGAGCCTTGGCAAAAGGTTCCATTTTTGTCTCATGTGTCCATAGGACATTCTCCCAGAAGCTTTTTGGCTTGTCAACATGTAGTTTGGCTTTTTTATGATTTGTTTTCAACAATGGTGTCCTCCTTGGTCGTCTCCCATTAAGTCCACTTTGGCTCAAACGACGACGGATGGTGCGATCTGACACTGATGTTCCTTGAGCTTGAAGTTCACCTTTATTCTCTTTAAAAGTTTTTCTGGGCTCTTTTGTTACCGTTCGTATTATCCGTCTGTTTGATTTGTCATCAGTTTTCCTCCTGCGGCCACGTCCAGGGAGGTTGGCTACAGTCCCATGGATCTTAAATTTCTGAATAATATGTGCAACTGTAGTCACAGGAACATCAAACTGCTTGGAGATGGTCTTATAGCCTTTACCTTTAACATGCTTATCTATAATTTTCTTTCTAATCTCCTGAGACAACTCTTTCCTTTGCTTCCTCTGGTCCATATTGAGTGTGGTACACACCATGTCACCAAACAGCACAGTGACTACCTGTAGTCCTAAATATAGGCCCATTGACTGGTTACAAGATCGTAGACACCTGTAATGCTAATTAGTGGACACACCTTGGATTAACACGTCCCTTTGGTCACATTATTTTCAGTCTTTTGTAGGGGTACCATCATTTTTGTCCAGGCCTGTTTCATCAGTTTATTTTTTTAAATAATTCTGTTGAAACATGGTTGAAAAGCAATGCCTGACTTTCATTGGTTAAATTTCATAGAATTTTTATTTATTATTACTTTTGTGAGATTCAAGTTATTTCTGTGACCATTGTGATATTTTCTTTCATTAACCGAAGGGTACCAACAATTTTGTCCATGACTGTATATCAAACATCCTGTTTATCATCATTTCTGTCACTAACGTCCATCCTGAAATGGATTGTACAGTGTGTGCTGTGCCTGGAAAGGTTTTCTTTTGATTAATAAGAATGATTAAATATGACCAATGATTTATTTATTTATTTGGATCCCCATTAGCTTTCACAAAGTGGTCGCTAGTCTTCCTGTGGTCCTCACAATAATGCAACACCATAAAAAGATACAAAGGTTAAAATTACACCTTTGTACACTATATAATAAAACAGAGAACACAAATCAGACTAAACATAAAGATTAGCAGATAAGTAAAGTCAAATCTATAACAAATTAGTTGCAAATATATAATATTAGAAAAATCGCAAAAAGATATAATCAGAGGTTTATAAATTAGTGGTAAATGAATACAGTTACACTGAATCTACCAATTCATATAGTACTCATTCATTTCTGCTTAAGTAACTTTTTAAAAGATCATTTGTTACTGGCAGCTACTGGTGCCAGTAACAATGATGGGTTTAATGCACAACTGAAAATGATACCATTTGTTTTGACTTGTTTCTGCACCTTGCAGGCTTGAAATAACTTGGAGCCATTTGATATTGTATGGTATCATAACAGGTAGTTGGAATTCTCAAGTGTAGATACTGACCTTGTTAAATCTAGCAGTGCACACAACTGGGCATTTTAAATGATACAAAGAACAGAATGCAATGCAATAAAAAGCCCCAGAGATAAACGCAAAGGGGAAGGTGCTCCTCTGCATTACAGATCTGTGTCAGCACTCTGTGTTCTTCTGTCGAACCCACATGGTCAATAAATTCTCGCTGTTAAAAAGGTGCATGAGTAGAATTCTATTCTCAAAGATCTAATGAAATGACAAGAAACTGACCTTCAGGACACAAGGGATTGATTCTTTACCCTCATCCTCATGGTAATTGGCTTTGTATAGTTCTGCTCCGAATTATAAGTGAGTTGTAAAGAGAACGTATGTCACACAAGAGCACTCAGTCCTTCAAGGTTTACAGTTCAGAAAGGCATCAATGGCTCCACTGGGATTAGAGATGCGTATGTATGACTCCAAGTTAAAAGGCTAAAACGCAGCATCAGCACACACCACTGAATGAGATTGCATCTAAGTAAAAGGTTCCTGTGCAACTCATTCTGATTAAAAGCATAATTGATTACACCATGAAAAAACAAAACAAAAAAACAAAACAAAACAAACAAACAAAAAAAAAAACAGAACAAACAACAACAAACAATGCATTTATTTATTTTGGCAACGAAGACTAGTGGTCCAGCTGATTGCTTGTTTAGATAATCAGTTTTGAAGATGTGTCATTTCAGTTTAATCCTACTGAGAGAGAATCCAGCGGTGGAGCCCAGTCTATATTTTTAGCACCACATCTTTTCTCAGGTGGTGCGGCCAGGTCAGCAATTTGATTTGAAGTGGGAGAAGGCCGCTGTGCAAAATTGAACCAAATTCACCCAGCAGAATGTTAAACCATGTGTAAAATCCTTGCGAACGTCTTAGAAAACGATCTCAAGCTGCCACCCCCCACCCCATCACCACCACCTCTGTCTTTAGGGATAGTCACACTTGTTTCTCTGTGCCTTGTGGGAACCTTTGAAGAAAAGGGGATGTCCAAGAGTCCATTAACTTCCCCTGTGCCTGTGCATTCATTCCTGACATGCATCCAGACACCAGGTCATAACCTCTGAGGGAGCATCAGGCAGATTTTAGAGCAGCAGAAAACTCAGATATTTGGGCATATTTTGATTGGCTGCATTAAGTCAGCACAAGAAGTTTGCACTCCCGCAGTTTAAACTAACACTAATTAAAAAGCTGAAATAGAGATCATCATGTTTTTTTTCCCTGGACCCTTACAGTGAGGTTCCCAGGTTTGGCCCAATCTTTTAGATTCATTAGATTTATTATATTAGATTTTTAAAAATATTTTATGAGGGGCAAACTATTGCAGCAACTTGTCATGCTGTGACATTTGCAAAATTGTCCAGATCACAGAATATCAATGCCTTAAAAAAATAGATGTAAGGAAAATAGCTGTGCACACAGTGTGTTTACCAAAGATCAGAAGTGTTTTCAAGGTGTTTTCCATTGGTGAAGCGTCTTCATTAGTCAAAGAGCGTGGGCGGGACTCTTGCTCTCTGCAGCGAGTCAAAGTGAAAGGCAATAAAGGGAAGCAGGAGCTGCACTTTGCCGACGAGCATCTCTGCCGTCCTGCTTCACCACAGTGATCACTGCCTCACTGATCTGCGAAAATACACAGGGACTTCTCCGCAAAATAGCAGACTTCATCAATGTAACTCCGGTCAGTCAGAAACTGCGCCGTTTAGCCGGATAAGTCCATCTTGACGAGACGAGAGAAAAAAGAGAGAAAGAAAAAAAGTGTCAAGCGAGAGTGGAGTGTTGACGTGAAATCGTGAAGGAAAAGAGAAGAATATGATTGTCAAGCAACACTTGATCTTCATCCTTTACAGCCTCTCTGCAAGCGTCTTTAAAGGTGAGCAGTGGATGTTGCTGTACAGACGGGCGTGGTGGTGTGCAGGGAGGTGTTGGCTGCACGAAGTGTAAAGATCATTTGTGACCACTGCGCACGTGAGTGCAAGTTACCAATTCAGTGAGTGCAATGGGAGTTGATTTTCCTTTAAAATGATGTGTGTTTGCGCAGCAGTTTTGGCTGCAGCAAAGCTGCCGTTGTCTGCTGTCTGAGCCGAGTGTGCTGGAATGCCTGGAAGTTGAATTGTGCAGCGCAAGGAAAAGCAGAATGCGGCTGTACAAGTTTTTGTATCAGAAATAACTTGGATATGCCCTCTCTTTGTGATTAAGTGACTGATAAAACAAGAGTATGTGGATGTGGCACACTGTTTCTCTGTTCATCCCATCGGACTGTCTTCCTGAAGCTCACAGATGCAGGAAAGGTTACAGCAGCTTAGCTGATGGTGTCTTGTTTGCTGAGTCCGGTATTATTAAGTGGATTTTTTCTTTCTTTCTTTACACAAAGTCTGGTGTCTTTGTTTTAATCTAAACCACCATCCTCATTCAGTGAACTTTCATACATTACAAGATGTATATGGAGCAAGGGCTGCATTTGATAACCATATACTTCCAGCATGGTTAGTGTGACCCCTGTCCTATAGGCAGAATAGTGTCTGCATATGTGCTTGTGTGATTGAGGACTCATTATCTTGGCGTGCTGGTGGGCTATGTATTAGATACAGCGCCGTTCACATTAAAAGTGGGCTGCTACGGATAAAGGTAAGACTGCACGTGTGATGCCTCAGCATCTTGCCATCGATGCTTCCTCAGGACGTGAGCCCATCTCCCCGCAGACCGTCCCGCTCCTGGACATGCTGGCGCAGCCACCGCCCTATAGGCGACCAGAGCACATAAGGATTGCTGGAGGCAGTGGGGGTGCTGTTCAATAGTTCCATATGAGAAACTATCAAATAAAAACAATTCCACCCCTAGTTTATTAATGTCAGGGACACTGGGCATCAGCACAGTCCATCTTATCAATACCTCCAGACTTAATCCCCGATCATAAAATTTACATTGCATTGCAATAAAATAAGCTCTCAAATGAATCATCTGTCAGCATCGGATTATTGAAGAAGTAACATAAGATAGGAAACAGATTTACTCCGAATATTTAAATATTGTGTGAATATATTTTTTTCTTTATTAAATAAATCTGTTTTGCACTGATGTGCATTGCCTATGGTATGGCCTTCTTGCTGTCAGCAAGTTTTGGCTTCACACTTTTCTCTCATCCCGCACAGCTGTCCAACTTAAAATACCATGTGTAGTGTGCACAGCTCTGACCAGACATTCATCCACCTCACATCTTGCCCCCTCAAGACATATTCCTTTTTCAGAGGATTGTGATTGGAATTAAATAACCGTGGGTGACTTTGCATGATTTGTGGTTCATTAACTCCAAACTGTGCAGTACATAACACCTAATTTACAGTATTCTCAGAAAAACAAATAATTTCCTGAGATCATTTTCTGTTCTTCATGCAGCTGTTTGCATTAGTTTAGCATAGAAAACCCAAATCAGCACAGTCCTTCAATACCTCTATCATTTATTTATTTATTTATTTATTTAGGCCATGCAACCAGTGACAAAAGGACAAAGTAACAGCATAATGAATGAATCAAATCAAAAAACCCTTTGACTATGTCTTTAAGGGTACTGTGATAATTTGCCACTACACTTGATGGTATTCATGAGCGGTTTTGTAGGGAAATATGTAAAAGCAAAAGTAAATAGTCATGTTGAAATAGCACGAGAGTGTGTTTTATAGCATCACAATTTGAAGGTTGCTGAGAGCAGACCTCGAGGACACCAAAAGAAAGAGTTACTGAACATCACATCAAAGAAATAAAGCAGACTTAATAATAATTACTGTCACAAATCTACTTTGTCAAGCATAGTTTCAAAAAGTTAACTTTAAAGTTGCTCTGATGCTGTATGAATGCAAATTGTTGCTTGGAAGGTCTTTAATTATGCAGTGCAAAAATTAAGCAATGGCATGTGAATTATTGTTAATGTACTTTTTTAGCTGGTGGGAGGTTGTCCAAGGCCAATAATAAGAAAAAAACAGACAAACAAACAAACAAAAAAGAAAATTCTTAAATTTTTAGTGGGTTTTCTATGTCCTTGGCTGGGTTACATTCAGAGTCACAGACAAAATTATGTTTTTCATGCTTAATAATCCATCTATTTAAATCATATTTAATATGTAACATCACTCATCCGAAAGATACACAGGATATAATTCAGTAACCTTAAAGCTTTTAAAGCCATTTACTTAGACTTTACTACCAATGCTGACAATGACTATATTTAGCAGAAAGCTAGCCCACTTGGCAAAAGATTCTGGTTCATGTGCAGAAAGAGAACAAGGCACAGAGAGTGTTATCTTGTCTGAGCTCTGCTGAGATAGTGCCCACTTCAAGGGCTACTTGAAATATTCATGCCATGAGGCTAAGTTTTAGACACATAAATTGACAAGGCGAGTGCCCCAAAAATCTAAATCACAGAGCTTGCTTTGCAGGGATGTGAGAAGTCAAATATTAATACAAATAAACAAATACAGCTGGTAACCAGAAATACTCTGCAACAAAGTTTGTTATTAAATGGCCTGAAAGATTTTAATCTGCATTAGGCACAAAATATGTTACAAGAGAGAGATGGGGAATTACCACATATCAGTTTATTTGAATAAAAGGGCAGGGACATTTTTTATATGGCTTAAAGTCCTGCATGACAAATTTGAGTCACGCAAAGTCCTAAAGGACCTGCATGTAGGTGTTAGTAACACCTCGTGGCAAATTTTGAGAATTGCATTGAACAGAATTCCCCACCCTTTCCTTTTAAAGCATGTAGGACAGAGTAACAGCATAATGAATGAATGAATGAATTCTATATTTCTGTATTCACTATATTCCCCCAAATATTACACATCAGCTTTCTCCCCTGGTATTATAAATGAACCATTGTTAGCTTATGAACACTGTGCCAACAGCTTGTTGTTGCTGTCAGAAAAGGATCTTTACATGTTCACGTCACCTAAATTAGATACAGAACCTGCTGTACGTAAGAAAGAAAGAAGTAAAAAGTGATAAATGCATCTGCCTGAAGACTTTAGAGGAAAAACATCACATCCCTATATGTTATAGCAGTGTTTATAACTGCTAGACATCTATAGCTCTACTCTGTATTTGGCTGTGGTTTAACCTGTCTCCTGATCCCTCTGAAGTGATGAACAATTTGTGAGATATTATGCTCCTTAACAGACAAACAAACAAATGGAAGTGAGAATAATAACCTCTTTGACGTCGGTAATAGGGAACAGAATCTTCTATGTGTTTATGGCCTAATCGACAGTTAAATTGCAGCGCACCGCATCACATACTGCAGTGAGTCTGTAGACAAGACTTCAGCCTCAGCAGCTCTGTTCATGCACCATAATGCTCCGAGTCATTTCACACAGACTTGTGATTCTTCAAAGAGCTACACTATTCCTATTTTTGCCTATATGCTTAGCTAGACTCGTATATAAAACTACAACCTACAAAATGCTATGCTGTCCAAATGTTGAAAATGTCTGTATGACAGCACAGAGAGAGAGAAAAAAGCTTCCTCCTTTTAAATTGGTCCAACTCTGTGTGAGGTGCTGTTGCTCTCATATGTGCCTTAGTGGGAACTTGTGTCACTCTCTGAGGTGTCGATGTATCATTACAATATCACAACCTATTTCACCAAAGGCAGCTAATGAAGACACCAGACAAACTTGTCAAAGACTTTTAACAGGTAAGATGGCAGGCAGTCAGGCTAGTAATGCTAATTAGCCATGTGGTACAGCTATACTTACTCGTTTGCAAACCTGTGGGCTGCATGTACCGTGGATGGATGTTTTATAATCTTTGTTGGCCACAGTCTCTGGTTCGGTGTGATATTCCGTCTTCTCAAGTGTTTCATCACTTTCCTTCTTACTAAGCCCAAAAAGCTCCCACACCACCAGAGGAACTTTTCCATTGTTTGAGCACGAAGCCTTTCATCATGTTTTATCTTGTCAGACATTTTGGCAAGTACAGCCTGCAGGTGACATTTGAGCATTGGTGTGTGTTTGACCATGATGTGTGGGGGCAGTAATGAGGGCAAAGTGGAGGATAAATGAAAGTGGGTCTTTTTTGGAAAGCATTTAAACAGCTATCAAATCCACAGACATCAGAACTACAGAGAAAGAGACAGAGGTGGAGAATGAATAGTTCCAAATATTTATGCAAAATTCCTTCACTGATTAGGCAAGAATTTGAGTCTATTTATTAAAAATCCAAATCTGCCTTTTAAGTCTTTGATAGTTCCTTTAAATACTGGTGTTCAGGAGAAGCTGTGCATTTTTAATCATGAAGAAATTATTGTGAATATTAAATATTTCTTAAATGTGCCCAAGATCATAGAAAATAAGAGATCAATTGTAAAAAATGTATTAAATAAGTATATAATATGATCGAATGCCAAAGCAGTTGAAAATTATAACTACTAGATCCAAATGTACAGTAATTTTCAAAATAAGTATGTCATCATTTTTTATAAGATATGTCTATGAAAAAAGGTCTATAAATCAGTTAGCATATATTCCAATCACAGATGTGCACTAATGCACCACCATATCATCTCTTTTCACCATTGCCTCGCAGTAAGAAGGTTCCTGGTTCGAACCTCACCTGGGCCTTTCTGTGGGGAATTTGCATGCCCTCCCTTTGCATTCCTGGGTTCTCTCCGGGTACTCTGGTTTCCTCCCATGGTCCAAAAACATGCTTGTTAGGTTAACTGGCGATTCCAAATTCTATATAGCAATGAGCATGAGTGGTTGTTAATGTCTTTGTGTTGGCCATGCAGTGGACTGGCAACCTGTCCAGGCTGTGGCCTGCTTCTCACCTTACTGGGATAAGGTCCAGCCCTCCGTGACCCTTTATTGGAATAAGCAAGTATAGTAAATGGATGGATGGAACCTGTCTCATAACAGGACGTCCAGCAAGGATAGCAAGGAAGGAGAGGACAACAGAAAACATTAACCCACAGACCATCATGCAAGAGAAAGCTAGTTTGAGACACCACCAACAATCCCCTTTACAGATATGACATATTTCTGTCTTCTCTCCCAGTTGTACTTCAGCTCTTAGCTGCAAATGGCAAGTTGGGGTTTGAAATGACATCACACGTTTCCATTACACAATTAACAGCCGATCATTGTGACACTATTCCATATAGACATGTGGACAAACATCTTTAAAACAACAAAGTTTTCTCTTGCAGTTTTTGAAACTTAACCTGACTCATTAATTCAGACTCAAAATCACCATGAACTGGCTACATTTTCTGTAATAAAATTTATTATGTCGTATTTTCATTTAAAGGATTGAAATAATTTCAAAATAACATTTGCTTTTATTTACATTTTACTTACTTTTAAAGCTTAAAAAATAAAAATAAATAACAATAAAAGTAATTTATGGAGACTACATGCATTCATACCAATGAATAAAGTAAAAATGAGAAATAAATCACCATCGTTTAAACTTATGTTTTTCACTTTTTCAGGTTTAGAAATTCTAACAGGCAAATCAGATAAATATTATACATTAAGCATTTTTAGTAGCAGTATGGCTCTATCTTCTTTTTAATAAATAAAAAAAAATATTAAAAGTGTGTACAAAACAAACAAAAAAAAAATCCAATGATAATTACAGAGGAGTTAAAGCAGATGTAGCATCAGCTCTTAGCTTTTCTTGGCTCAGAAACTGTGAGGCCTGTTATATAATACACTGAAGAGTACTTATTTCTACCATTAGAATGCTTGATTCCAGCAGAAGTGGACATAAACATGAATAACCATCCTGCCTGCAAAGCGGGTTTGTCATTTTAAATGTACTATAGGGTGGATGTTGTTTCGCCAGATTTCTCTCTCTCTCTTTTTTTTTTTTTTTTTGTGTGTGTGTGTGTGTGTAGCTCTTTTTCAGTTTGGACTTTGGTGCATCGGAAATCTCTTGACATTAATACATGCTAGACTCAAGCAAAATGGAATCATAAAGTGTCACACACTGTGAGACACAGGGAGCCGGTGCGATGTATGCCTGAGCACATCTCCTGTGGGTAAGAATAATCAGTCAGCAGGAATAAGCTGGCTGAGCTGACGACAAGGTATGGCAAGGAAGCAGGTTTACGTTCAAGGATACCCGTTCCTCACCGCTGAGGTTAGCTTATCCATACAGAATGTCTGCCACCTGCCAAGTCCTGGCTCTGGTGCTGTGCTATATGCCACCACAAATGATAATCCAGTAAAAGGGACCAATATGTTCCAAAAGAGCCACTGCTGCCCTTCTTGCCTTCTGTTGACAGATATACATCTGTAGGGATAAGCCTCAAGCAAGAGGCAAATGTGCTCAGACAAGTGGGAAAGGGGCTTTAAGATTAGCTGCTCACTGCCTCAACTGTACGCAGCGTGCTGTCAGTCTCCCTTTGCAATGCTCTTTGTCATAGCACTTTTACACCACATGCCCCTTCTGAGTGAGTATAAGCTTAGCAATGAAGCTGATAGACTGTAAGGGCAATTACACCATTGGAGATTATTTTGGTCCATATATGAGGGGAAAAAGGTCAAAAGATCTTTCTTCTTGCCTAGAAGCCTGTCTCAAGATACTCAAGATAGGTTTAATGCCACAATTAGTGGTTCAATCCATGGTTGCTTCAATTTCATAACTCTAAAGAGGTTCAGATGTTCGCACATTTGCAGCGTATATTAACCATAAAATGAAATTTAAACACAGACATGCTGTTTCAGACAGCTCAGTCAATATGTCTTAAGATTTACTGCTGCCTTCCAACGCTGAGGCCTAGGAGGCTGTGACATATTCTTATTTTGCAGCAGAACATTTCGAAAGTTTTCAGTGTTGGGATGGTATGTGTTTTCATTTGTCACCATGTTGAATGCTGGGTTTAAATAGCTGGATGCTTGTATTGAAGGTAATTGTCTTACTCTGCAACTTCCAAGCAAATTCCAGATATCACATGCCCATCTGATAAAAATACTTTTAAAGATAGCAATGCAAGCTAGAGCGAGTCAAAACTGGAAGAATAGTGTTCAGTGTCCCATGGGCTGTGGTTGATCTTATGTATAAAGTATTGCATTTAAAAATAATAATAAGGATTATACTCATTTTTAAAAGTTGACTGTAATTACAGCAGTTTACAACTACAGATTTTTATGGTAATGATATCAGTCTCTCTCTCTCAATATCTCAATATATTCCTGGTGTCCCAGCATTTATCATGGTTACTATTGTCAATGACAATAACCCTAAAAGAAATTAAAACAAAAGTTGTTCTTTATTTTATATCTGCTGACACACAGTGCATGTAGTAATGATCAGTTTTCATATCATTATGTAACACCCGATTATTGCTCAGTCCCTGAAAATAAAATTTCTACTTGCAGAATAATAATAGTAATAAAAATCCTGCTTATTTAAAACAAATCTAAAGTATGGCTCAGATATTATATCTGGAAAATCTGTGGATAAATGTAATATGAAAAAATAATGATAATATTTTGTTGAAGTAGACTGCTGTGCTGCTGGTAGGCGTCTGTTCTGTAAGAGTTTTTTTTTAATTCCTACATTACAAGATTGTGTCTGAAATGGAACTTATACTTCATTTCATTGCAGTTTGCAGTGATGACCTTTACCATTCTCTCCTGGCCTTCATCGCTGCTGAAGTGTGTGCCCGACTCTGGATGAGCCCTTGAATCTCATTTACCTGGTGTGATGATCTCCCCTTTTTCCTTTTGCTGCAGTTGCTGAACAAAGTTAATATTTTTTCTTTAGAAATTACAGCAGTACACCACTCTTTGACCCAACAGGCTTGTAATTTGCTAAACTAATTTCTTTCACAGCGGGTGTTATACTATCTAGAAGTTATGCAATTCAAGTTTTCTGTTGTCTTTTGAAAAACTTTGTTTGATTTTTTCATTACTTACACAGAAAGGTGAATTTTGTGATAGTAGTCCTTGTTTTCCAAAGAGAAGAAGTGTAAGTGAAAAGGGAAGTGTGTTCAATGCACATTTTTTAATACAAAATCTTGCAATCATTGTTTTGATTTCTTCTGATTGTCTGAGGAACATCACCAACCAAACACCAGAAAAAATTACTTGAAGTACTTTTTTTAAAAAAGAGTTACATTAGCCCTTTAGGCCTGTTGTAAAAAGTGTAATTATTGCAAGTCTTGTGGTGTTGTTAGTAGTTAATTTAGCAGTTTTGCATCACATTTCCGGCTATGAGAGAATGATAGAATTCATGCACCATTAACTCTTAATCCGATTATTGAGAGTGTTGTTTTAACAACATAAAAAGACAAATTCTGTGTGAATGACAGGTAAAAACTGCCTGAACTTGCGCCATTCATATTTAGTCAAGAAGTCCGTAACAACACTATTAAACAATGTATGGGGATTTGGCTGAAATAGGATGTCATGCTGAGTGAAGCAGACGAAAGTAGAGATCAGGCTGGACCCTGGAGTCTAAATGCCGGTGGTGAATGAGCGGCGATAAGGAGACTTCCAATGTGGACCCCTGGGTCTCAAATAGAGGTTAAAATTGGAAGAAGGTGGGTTGCACAAAGGTCTGGATGATAGAGCAGAATAGAAACTTAAAGAATGGGGAATTGACTGATTGGCTTGAGAAAAGAGCATGCAGGGAGACCATCTGGACAAAGCAGTGACTTCAAATGAAGAACAAGGTGAATTTGACAGTGTGAAAAGCAGAAGTTAGTAAAGTAACAGAAGGAAACCCCCAAACACAAAGAATAAGGACAGATGTGAGGAAAGAGATTGTACTTATTGGACTTATAGCAAAGCTATGTTCAAAGGCAAATAAAACTGAAATAATCCACCTTTCTTTCCTTAGCTATGAGGTGGTTTATCACAGATAAGATTCATAATGATGTATGCTGCTTATTCTGTAAGCCATTATGCTTCCTCTCCCTTTCACTTGACCATTTCAGTTTTCACAGAGGTTTAGGTACAGATTCTAGATGTATTCTGTATTTGACTGCAGTAAGACCAGGGATGATGATGATGAAGGCTGTGCAGTTCAGGAAGCCAATTACATTTAGTCAGTCTGAGCAGACACTGTACAGACATGACAGCACTCACTATTTCCTGTGTTAGGTCTAAAAATACAATTATTACCTTATTAGTAGTTAGAAATATGGCTTTATTGTTTATGTTAAATTACTTTGCATTGTGCAATATATTATTGTTATTTAATGCAAATTGTGATACAGTGCAACTGTGTAGATGACAAAGTGCATGATAATAATTTATATTGATAGCAATAATATTACTAATAATATTAACAATATCATCATGCAAATTATAATCTTTTATGCGAATTTGTGCTCCTAATAAATGAGAAATACGACTAAATGATCCTTTTGAACAGAGAGCAGCACTCTACAGGTGAGATACTGTAATTTTTAAATACAACAGCAAAACAGACACATGAAAAAATAACCAGTGAAGCTTTAAAACAACCACTTAAAATTATAATATATTTGAAAGTATACATTTTTTAATTGCATGTATCATCACAGAGAGACTATGAGTTTCACTCAGTCAGTAGAATTTTGCATCACTGGTTTCCTGCACTCATAAAGGCCCCTCAGTCGAGCAGTCAGACTGGATAACTGAGTTCCAGATAAAGGACACACTGTTGCACTATCTTTGGAAATTTGATAGCTTGTGGAAATAAGATGCATTTTCATAGACTGGTGAGCAGCAAATCATGGCAAATAAATGTATTTATTCTGGAGTAATATTTAGCATATTTTGTCTTTCTGATTTGTTATGGTTTGAACACAATACACAACAGTCAACACAAAATTAAAGACCATGAACACAAATAAAAATGATGAAAAGGAAAACTTGCTAGGAACAGATTGTTAACTTGTGAGACATGCTAACCATTTGTCTTGGGAAAAATGAAAAACATTTATATTCTCTGTGTGTTCAGTCTCTGAGTCATAAAGATTTGTAGTCAGAAAAAGCTTTAGACATACTGTCTGTTGCATTCATGCTATATAACAGCAGTAAGACCTACAACATGCATCTTTGAAGTTCACAAATCTTCCAAACCCCCCCAAAAATATACATACATATGGTTCTGCCTTATTCTTATGACTGTGAAATAGTTTTACTCTGAGAACCTGCCTGTGTGCGATGCCATCCAAGAATTTAAACTTTAGAATAAATACTGAAAAAGCACAAACTTAAGCACATGTATGTTTATACCTTTTTACTGACTTCCTCAACTTTACACAAGTGGCTAAAGCTGTAGTGTTGGTACTGAATGCTGGCATATTTGCAAGTGAAGGTTGGGGATAAAAGCACTGAAACTCATGTCCTCATAAAAAAGGATCAGCACTGTGAACGGGAGCTGCATACCGATGCAAGAGATGCCAATGCTCAGAGCCAGAGAGCATGCTTTCCTGGGGAAAAAAAAATCCTTTAGCTAAGAGTGGAGGGATAACGAAAGAAGAGGTGAGAAGCAGGACAACACAACCAAGTGTAGAAATCAGTTGGACATTATATAAGAAATCTGCTATTTCCTTCACTTTTTGTGAGTGCAAAACATAAAAGGGGTTTCGGCAGTTATAAGATGAAGGTTATAATGAAGGTTAAACCACCACATGATGTCTAATATAACAGCTGTGTTTTTATAGATTTATTGTACTTCTGACTTTAGCAGTTTGGTGTAACTCTCTACAGATGTAATGTGCAGAAATTAAGTTTCATAGAGGGATAAAACAAACTATTAGTCAGCCTCCAGCATTTAGAAGAGCAGCACAATTAGTAAAACTTGCTAACTATAATTAGTTGGAATTTGGGAACAGTTTCACTAGCTTCATGAGTATGACAGTCGGCAGCATCTTTGTTTACTCTAAGGGGCCATTTATCCTCCTCTGTGGATGTGCTCAAAGTCAGTTGTGTCTGCCACATTGCTGAGATAGTATTACAGGGAATTCTTGTCTGGTGCAGGACCGGAATTTACCAAAACATTATGTAATAAGTGAAGCAGTATGGTTTATTGTTATTAGATAACTCATTTCCTCTGGAAAGCTCTGCCAGTGTTTGTATTTGTCCTTTTACACTCGCCCCACAGCACCAGTCCCACCCATTCTGGTACTGCAAGAAAACAAAGTATAGACTCACTCCTAAACCTCTCCCCTACAGCTAGTTGCTGTTTTCATTTTAAGGACAAACAGTTGCTACTTTCCACAAAAGGCAGTTGTTAAAACAGTCCAGTAAGTTTGAAGACCGGCTCTTTCCAACCGCCCTGCTCATCAGTGGCAGCAGGACATTCAGCTCACTGCCTGACTACGAGTTGCAGTAAATTACTTCTGATCACTTCACAAGTAAATAAAGGCAAGACAAAATAATAATAATGCAAATAATGCTAATAATAATAATAATAATGATAGAAAATACTGAGGTGTCTTGATTTCACCATTAGTAAAATATACAAAAATCCAGACTTTGGTTTATATCACCCAGTCTAACTATTGTCCACAAAGTGCTTCGCCCCCACACCTGACTTTTATGTCACACAGACCGCTCTGCAGCCGTGCATATAAAACACATTAAAACACCCCTGCCAAACTGAAGCATCATTATTTCTGTCAGCTTTACTTTGGCTAGTCTGAACTGTTTCTCTAGAATTCAGGTGTGCAAATGAAATGAAATTTGCAGCTCTAAAAGTGGAGGATGCATTCATCATTCTGCATATGTTACATTTTATTTATTTATTCACCTGAAATCAAAGCAATTTTCTTTTTTTTCATGGATGTATGTGACTGTGTTTGCATGTGTATGTTTTCATTTTTTGGCACAGTTTGAGCCTTTGGCAGACAAGGCTGTATACTGTATAGCCCTAAAGTTTATATGCACGTGCATGTCTCTGAAGAAGATAAAAGGTAAGCTTGGTGAACTGTGGGGCCAAAAATGTGCCTTTAATGACAGTTATAATCATTACACATAGTGGAAACATTTGTATGTGCAAGGTAAAAATAACTTGCAGGAAGGCTTGGCAAACAGGATTATTCAGCGAAAGTTGCACAAAAACATTGATCTAGACTTCTTAAAAAAAGAATAGAGGAAAGGGCAGACACATTTTTGCACAACCTGCAGTTTCAGCTAATTGTACATTCTCTTGATTTGCATATGTTAACAATACCCGCATTGGCTTATACTGATGTTGGGCTTTAAGTACATACCCTGATTAAATTTTACTGAGGGGCTGTGCCATGTAATTGTTGAACATGCATTTGTCATCAGTGAATCATTCCGTCTTTACTTTAAAACTGGACAGTGACCTTGTATTCTGATTATCTGAACTACAGACATACATAATTTTAGCACAAGCATAGTTATTATCGGTTTAAAATGCTGGGTTTTATTGTATTATTATTTCTGTTTTGTAATTGTACTTTCAGAGTGATTGTTGGCAGTGGTTAAAATATAAAAAAAAATACTCTAGAAGGTCAAATTCAAGTTTATGTAATGTGCAAAAAAAAAAAAGTACCCTACAATGCAGGGGTAAATTTTCTCATGTTTTTAGTGTCTCTGCAAAGCACTTTGAATCACCCTATTGTTGAATTGTGTTATACAAATAAAGTTACCTTGCCTGAAGTCAGACTAAAGTCATTCTCAAACAGTGTTAAACTGGATGCATTAATGTTGCAGTTACAGTCTAAATCAACATAGCCATGTGTTGATGATGGTATAAGGGTAGTGAATTTATAAATTTGTACATGTACAGTTAATTTAATCAAATATAATTCCATGTTGTAAGCTGGAGTAATAATTAGGGTGGTATGAAGCTTTGATCAGCAATATTCTCAAAACTTTTCAGATCAAGGAGAGAAAAATATCAGAAATCAGAGAGCAGTAAAGGCTTTTGCTTGAAAATTTTACCATAACAGCAAAATGAATATTAAAATGGTTGCGTGCAGCTGCATATAAATTCTACCTTTAGTAAATATGTCTTTTTTGTAATAGTTCTGGTCTTCTTAATACATGAAAAGAAGTTAGCATTGATTTAATAGAAACTGAGCAGATACATATTTTGTTATACTGGACAATATAGTAGGAGACAGGAAACTGGCATCAGAAGTATGAATAACAGCGTCAACTTTGATCTTAATAAGAGTCTTGGCTTCAGCTATATCTACCAACTTTTAGAAAATATCACAGGAAAGATGTACTATTTCACATCCTAGTGGTGAAATAGCAGGATCAGATGCCAGGCTGGACCCTACAATAAGCTTTTGTAATGGCCAGACTGGACAGACATTGGATTCTATGAACTCAGAGATGATTATACATTTAGTGTCCTCTAGTTTTGTTGGACTGTGAGTACATCCAGTGTGCAGCAGGTAACCTTAACTACCGGAGCTGTAGCATCCACCACATAATGACCACTCTGAACTGCAGGAGCAGGCCTCATCACCTCATAAATACAGGGGCCATATGGACTCACTGTGGGAAGCTGGATTCACTTTCACTTTTCAAATGGATACATACTTGTAGGAGGCTTCTGTGCTGTAAAAATAATAATGATAAAAAAGACTGGGTTGGCAGTTACACATTTTTTTGCAGAGGCTGTTGGCAAATGTCTCTACGATTGCATTTTCACTTTTAAGATTTGGTCTCAACTGGAAAACATGACATATATTTTCTGAACAAGTCTATAAATCTTGAAAATTGCTTTTAGGTATTAAAGATACTTGTCTGAGGTAAATCCAGCATCGATGTGTAAGAATGCATAATTTATTGTTTATTACTTAGGTTCCAAAAAGGCAATGCTTCGTGTCATAGCAAAGGACAATTTTAGACTTCCTAATACTGTGTGCCAGTGAACCTAGGACATTATGCTTCACAAGCGATTCCCTGAAATAGTTGAATTCTTGAAAGCAGTCGAGTATTTTCAAAACTTGGAGATTATTAAAAATTGAAATCTTCTTTCTTCCTGCAGGAACTGCAGTGTAAGGAGGTTTCATGTGTCTACAGTTTTAGCCCTGAGTGAACAGTCACTGAAAGCTTTATAGGAACGAGACCCTCTGGACACAGTTACAGTTACTTTCTGGTGGTGACAAACCAACCACTTATGGTGCTGTACTCTAAGCATTCGTATGACTCAAACGGGGCTTACCATTCTATTGTCTGATGGTATATTAAGTTTTACTGGATTTTTATTGGTACTACTTCAGGTAAGAAAAGTTATTTCAGTCTATCTGATAGTTCATCTGCAGGGTTTTTAATAATAAAGAATTACTTTTCTCCATCAAACAACTAAATCATTGATCTAGCAAATGAAATAAAGAAATGGACCAAATCTAGTAATATTCAAATTATTTATATGTTTCAACAAAACTATCAGTATTAAAAAAAAAAAAAATCAAATAATAAATATTTTTGAAGAGGTAGGAATCCTAATTATTTCTATTCAGTAAACGTTTTGTTTTTTTTTTATATAGAAGATTTGCACACATTGTGGCTTTAAATAAATATCTGTGCTTTCCAAACTTTCTGTTCCCACCTTGACTTTTCAAAAGGGAGATTGCTCGTACCATAATTAGAAAACCACTCAGTTGACACAATAGGCTTAGTGGAATTCCTCTCACCAGAATGAATTAAGAGAGTAAGTGTTTATGCAAGATCTGCTTGTTCTGTCACCAGTGCTGTGTCAGTACTTTGATTAATCCGCCGGTTGATTTATTACATGACAGTTACCTGCGTTAAAGTCAGATAAGATTAAAACTTTCTTCTCTGTATTTTTCTGCTGAAAAATTATGCTAATGTTATTGCAGAGAGTGGAGTTGATTAGTCCCACACATTCAACATCTGTAATTTACTACCATCTGGCATTACCTTATCATAGATATTACATTAATACACAGATGTAGCAACTTAAAAGAGGCCATTTCTTACATTTCTTTTATAGGTGTTTTAATTTTAGAAACTACCAGTACTATGCATCAGACGACCATCTGGAATCATGCTAATGTCAGTCCCAAGTGTAGAAGATGAACATCATTTGGTGACTCAGAGAGAAGCTTTATAATAGTCATGACTGATTACCCGACAAGACCTATTTGGTGGAAATTCAAGCACAAAATTGCTGAAGTAGCAGAGATACAAATCACCACTGGCAATGAGAACATTCAAAATAAGATTGCAGCAAAAAGAAAATGCAGAAATTTGTGCATTGGAGCCTTAATTGTGAGTTAAAGTTTGTCTCCAGGCAACCTTATGCATAACTGATAAGGTGACCCTAAGTTTAACTAAATCTGTGGATTGTGATGTTTTAGCAGAGCTTTTCATATGATGCTTTGAACAGATTGTCCACCCTCGCTGCACATTTAATAGAAGAAAGAACATGTATTTAAACGTACTTCATTTATACAACTACTTTTTTGAACTGTGAATTAAGTCTTGACATAAAAACAGTGGATTTAGAAGATAATTGGTCAATATTCTGATCAAGAAACATCACAGTCCCTGAATTTTTATCCAAACAGTTTGTGAGGTTTGTTTTAGATAACTCAAGGACATACAGATAACTAATCTTTTGAATTGTTAGGTAGTTTGCTAAACTGTGGTCTGTATACATTTCTGCTCTGACATACACTTATTCAATCTAAGATTACACCCTAAATTCTGTGACTGTGGACACTGCTAATGTAGCAGGTGTGTGGGTTTCCTCATCCACGACACCTGCTCTGCCAATGCTTTTTCGTAAAATAGGTGCCTTTGAAGATAGATACAGGGGGCACCTCTTCTGGGGTGGAGAAAGTCTCTTTCTCTTAGAATAATCTTTTCTTTTTTTCACCTTTTTAGTTATTGCCAAACTGTCAAGACAACTTTGTGGAAATGGAGGATGTGGTGCCCCCTGCTCTGTATGTGCCAGGGAAGCTATGGAAGAGGATTGTGAGTCATAAAACTCAGAGATAAAATTAACATTGTGAATGTGAAAAGGGCACACAATGAATGTTTCATGGCGACTTCATCTGTATTGTAACTAAACCACAAGAAGAAAATGGAAACCAGAACTTTTGATCTGTGAGCGTCATCGGGTGAAGAATTAATGTGCACAGTGCAATCATAACAGATGATACCAAGAATTGTGTCTGACTCAGACAGTGCTCCACTTTTCTCAAAACTGTTGTGAAGCATAATCAGGATATTTTAAGATGCAACTTTAAAAAATACACCAAGCAGAGAGTGAATTATGTTATGTCTGCTAATGGTGATGCAGGAGTGGTAACAGGAAATGTCTGTCAATTTTACCCCAGATTGATGGGATCCGGTGGAGAGTTTTATGTTGGCAGGTGACACAAGAGTTAATGATGCAAAGCTGATATTAACTTAATCAATAGTCCATATTTCATAGAGGAATCTAAACTGTTCTGCATGCTCAAATAATTATCTCAGCAGTCAATACAATTTTAGAATTTCCCACTCAGGATGAATAAGTTATTTTATTTTATTTTATTTTATTTTATTTTATTTCATTTCATTTCATTCCAATGATAAATAGCTTTTGCATTAAATCTTCTTTTTCTTCATATGTGGTTGTTAATTATGATGTCAGATATAATATTTTTCCTGTCTGTGTTTTTTATTTCAGTTATTAAATAAGTGAAATGATATTTGTCTGCCTGTGATTGGTGTAGGTAATTATTAATTAATTAAATGTGCATTAATGATCTACTTTCATTACCAAACAGGCTGCATCTGATTAAACACATTTTCAGAAAGTTTCCAAATGACATTTTTCCTCATACTATTACATTGCAGTGCGACATATAGACAAATATTTGTTCCAGCAGATACTATGTGACTGTATCCGTAAGCAACCTTGCAACATCATGATATCAGTTGACATTCCTTTAGGAGTACCTGAGTATTTGATATGTCTTGTATGGTGTGAGATATTTACATTTTTAAAATAAATTTTATCCACAGGGTCATGAAGAAGTGGTTGTGCTGTATGATTTTCATGTTTTAGTATTATTAAATGATTCTTCTTAAGCTGAAGCAGCATTGCAGTTGTACTTGCACTGTTTTTTTCTAAAGTCGGAGAACATATCTCTTATAAACAGCTCTAAAAAAATGACTTAATACTTAAACATTATTACATGTCCCAACAAAGATCACTCATAAGCACATTAATTGGAATTAACATGCCGATTTCTGGTTTAATTATTCATCATACCATTATTTTAATTAATCGCTTTCCTGACTTTCATTTTAGGCTGACTTACTCTTTGTTGGTATGAATTCAATGCAATTTCTGCTGAGATTTAAGGGATTTGTAGAGCTCACAGTATTTCAGTTATTGTGTAATGATTGAAGGTATTAACGGATGATTTGCATCAAAATGAAATCCACTTTTAAATCAGCAAGAGGTTAAACTAAAGGTATTCAGATAACTAATTATATTCAAAAGACAGAGCTGCAGGAAATCCGTAGTAGTTGATCTCCTATATATATATATATATATATATATATATATATATATATATATATATATATATATATATATATATATATAAACACAAGAACACAAACATGTTCCATGTTTAGCATTATAACTTTATTGAAAGTTGTCGGAGACGGGGATATGTTGTTTAATTATGAAATTTAATAATGAAATGAGAAATGTGAAGCCTTTAAAAAGAGATTTGTTTTTTTATCAAACTGACATACATGTATCCAAATGTAATTCATGTAAATTTGTATTTTGCTAGTACAGCATGATCTCTGTATTTGTGTACCATGCTGAGTTAAGTGTAGCAGCAGTGGGTCTGCTGTGTGCTGGGCTGTACATAGTGATGCCATAATAAATTAATTGTGAGTTTTATAGAAGAGCAATCAAGCCATTTTTATTATTGGTATTAATAAAGCTCATTGTATATATGGCATTAATTAACACTTTAAATTGCTATCTTTAAAACATTTGAATTTTTTGGTATTATATATCTTGTTTTGTGTGATTTATTCAAGGGCTGTGTAGAACATTATATCATCTGCATCTTTCTGTTGCTTTTCATTTTTACAACTTTTCAGTTGTTATATTGTGTTTCCTGTTATTAGGTAAAAACTGCCGAAACAACAAGGGACTTACAATGACAAATGCATGTTGTGCACCTCATTCTGTCCTCACTTTTTGAATATTGAACCACAGACTTGGTGCTGAAAGTAATGCAGCATTCTCTTGAATGGTCACTCTCATGCAGATTGGGATGTTTACAACATGATCATCACCATCGAGGATGCAACGCCACTGAGTGCTGCTGGAGTTTAGCATTCCCCAGTGCCCATCCAGTGCCTTTCTGCCAAAAACACAACAGGCCTTTAAGGCCTGCTCAACATATCTATTGATATCCTTCATGACATAATTTAGTCCTAATGTGTGTTGTGAATGCATATTTTCTGTCATTAATACAACATAATGCCTTCCCTCACACCTGATTGACAATTTGATTAAATTCTAAATTGCAAAGTGTATCATTATGGTTGTTTATCAGTTTATCATCTATTAGGACCAGCAGAGAAAAGCATTCATGTTTGCCAAATTTATGCATAAAATATATACAAAAAAACATCATGTTAAACAGTTTTTCAAACACCACTGCATATTGTAAGAAGCCCTAACAAGTATTACAGCTACAAAAATCTTCTCCTTTTTCTGTATTGCTTCACACCTTAAAGGCACCTACACTGTGAGACTGTGAGACTTGCCCATAGTGGGGAGTTCAAATTCTCCTTGATGCTGCTATATTAAATCAAACATGCATTTCCTTTACTTTAACCTTAAGGATACTGGTAAAAGAGATTGAGTCTCATATTCTCTTTGCAAGTGATCACATTACGTCTTTCCTTGCATCTCTCTTCCGTCAGAAACTTCAAAGCTAAATTGATTTACCCCAAAGTGCCCCACACTCTTTCTTCCTTTTTTTTAAAAAAAAGAAGAAGAAAAACAGTTATGGACTCTGCAGTGAATTTTATTTTTATTAAATTTCTCTGTCACCACGAGGAACATTTTGCCTACTAGATATTTACCTCTCTACAGATGCGGTATTTCCTGAAATGCAAATGCTAATATTGAAATAAATTTATTCACAGAGTAGATCTTTGATTCTAAAAATATGCAGAGTTATAGCTAAAACTTTTGATTAATTTTTCACTAACTTTTTACTTACCAATAAAAAAAAAAAAAAAACATTTATTGTTGTTTCTGTGTGATTGTTGCACTGTTTTTTTGTTTTACTGCTTTCTGCTTAGCAAATTACCACACAGGGATAAGAAAGACTCCCTGAACCTCACACTAAACTCCCACAAAGCCTTTGACAGGTATGGTATATGAAGAGAACAACTTCTATATAAAGACATAAACTCAAGACAGGCTCCTCTTGACAAAGAAAGTCTGCGTTTTTGTTATAGATATGCCAGCAAACCAATTCCATTGATATGGGTCGTAAAAGCTTTAGTTTCCACAAGTGTTACATTATTCTTAAAACCGGGGTGTTTATGTGCTTTATGCTCTTACTCTGTCTGCTGCACAGTAGCAGCCTTATATGCTTGCTTGTGTTCAGCTGTTATGTAACTGGCCTGAATTCATGAGAGATTATAGAGGGCCATGCTTATTGCTTCAGGTTTTCACTCAAATGCAACAAAAAGTGTATCCTAGCCTATATACAGCTGAGATGTTACAATTGAAACTAATGATATTCCTTATGTAATCATATTTTATGAGCTCCTCCAAGATGAATGTTCATCCCTCACTGATTAAGGGATGGTTTGTTTTCTTGACATGTAATGGGTACTGTTCCAAACATTTTTATATAACATCATTTCTTCTCACCACATTATATGCAATGTGTGCCAGAATAAATTAAGAGCATTAGGACCACATCCATACTGAGCTGGTCGAGCTTCGTACTAGTGCTTACATGCAGCTTGTAAAAAGATTTTAAGTAGATTAGTGTTTGTGGGTGCACCTCATCTGTTCAGTTCTGCTTTTCATCCCACAAAAGCGCATTTCTTACAAATGTGTCACAATTTAAAAGTGAAATAATCCTACTATCAAATGGCAAATTTTAATAATAATAATGATAATGGATTAGGTTTCTTTAACAATTTACAGTGAATCCAAGCATAAAACAGAAAAGGATCGGTTTAAATTCAATAGGAATTTATTCTCAGTTCAGGTCACATGTAAAGAAATGCAGCACTGGACTCAGAGAGACAGAATATGCAGGATCTCGGTCCGTCTGAGTCTCTTATATTTGTCTTTTGGGGTTAGGACAGCACCTGTGCAGAGGTTGGTTCGACCAACATGCAACTGATTCTAATTAGCCAGTTATCACTGATGTGAGCAGGCCAACCACTGCTCACGTAGTAAATTAAATGTGGTATTCAATGTGTGTTTCTGGCATGTATCTAATCCAACGGACCTATCTGACTGATATCTGACTGATATATATATATATATATATATATATATATATATATATATATATATATAGGTTCTTGTTTATCAGTCACACTATGTACTGGAAGATTCTGACCAATAACATACTAACATATGAGTTCAAGAAGAATAGTAGAGGTTCAAGGCATTCATAGAAGATATAAAATAAAATTACAAGAAACAAAACTGTCAAAGATGTAGCCAATTATTACAGTCTGATAAGTTTTCTCTTCAAACTGTGATTTCACCATAAATTCGGTTTACAAATAGTTTTTTAAATGTGGCGTCAATGATGAGACACACAGTCTTAAATGAGCTGAAATTATTGAAGCTGGTGTAATGCCGTATTAAGGGTCATAGAAAAGCTCCAAACAATACCCGTGTTTGCACACGCATTATCGCCACTGCTCCATGCGTAAGTCGGTGCTTATGCTTATCAAAGATTGAATTATCAAGCATGACATAAACAGCCATAATTAGACCATCAATCAACTGAATTAGTTATGGATTATCTCTCTGTAATTGACCCCTTTGTACTACAGGTTCAAAGTGAAACTTAACCAAAGATTTTTAAAGTGGACAGGCTTTGATTTATGTTGTGCTTCTTGCCTCTTCAAAGTTTTAGGTAGCCTTTTCTACATGCCATTTTATAATCTCTTTGACCAAGCAGCTGTTTTGGCAGTGACAAATCCCCTTTAAATGTGCTGTAAGACTCATTCAACAGCACAGGAAAGAGGATGAATGTTTAATAGCTTTTCTTTTTAAACTAATAATCCGTCATGATACAGGGCAGCAGTCAATTTTTAAGAATTGCAAGCTAACACTTAGAGGGCCTGCTTGGCTGTTGAGTAGTTTATGGCCATATGGCCCTCTCAGGATCCTGGAATAAATGCTTCCTTACCAGGCTTCTCTGAGATCTCTAAATGAACTTGACGTACTGTATCAGAGGAGATTACAACAAAAGAGCTGCCAATATGTGGAGGTGATTTGCAATGAGTCACTTGTGAGCCTTCTGCTATACCTGAGTGAGCTCTACGACAGGTTTCCAGACACTCTTTGTTAAAGCAGGCCTGAGATATTTCCTGCAGAGCTGAGCAAGAGGAGTCGGGGCATCTGTGCATATTCCTGTCCTCTGAATACATGACTGTATCTAAAACAAAAAACAAAGAAAGAAGAGTGAGAGTATACATGATTGAGCACTTTGAGATCTGTGAGTATTTTTTCAAGGTGCTTTTCTATATAGCCACATACTTTGTTGTTGGGTTTACTGCGTGAGCCCAGTTCATGCTGCCAGCTATGAGGAATATAAATCATGCAGGATGATACGTTTTGTAGGCCTTGCATAAATGTTTTAAGTGTCACGTGACTGATTACTGATTACAACATGTCCTGGATGTGGTTTTGTTTAGTTATTCTTTTTCAGCTGGTTTTCTTTAATGACTGTTTTTATTTATTTATTTATTTATTTGCTATTATTTGATAACCTTAATTTTTTATTTTTAAGCTAAGATGGGATCAGATTGAGTTATATTTAATCTATCATAAAAAGAGGTGAATTAATTAGGTGCCGAGGTAAACGAATAAACCAGCTGAATGTGAAAAAAATAGCATGAGTGGTATTCTTTTTACATTAAAGTCTTTCTTCACAGAAAATGGTTCACATGCAGTTGCAGAAGGAAGCATACAGAGCCGAGCAAACTAACTTAATAAATAAATTAATGTGTTTGCTTAGTCTTAGAATGTAGTTGGAAAAATTTCCCATTAGGTTCAAACAATTTTATTTAGCCATCAGGACTTCACATCTTAAGGTTACATCACAAAGATTTCAGTGTTTAGTCGTGGTTGTTAGTGCTTTGTATTCAGTAGTGAATATTTACAATGTAAGAAATGTAGAATATTTGTAAAGCAAAGTGTATTCTCTTTATTTTACATCAACCCAGATGTAGATTAAAGTAGATAATGTTATATGCAGTATATAAAAAAGGGTCAATTGATCTGTCTTCAGCATGACCAATCATGATTTTCATCAAAAAGAGCCGTCCTCTATGCTGGACAAATGGTTTCTATGTGCAGCCAGCTGTGAGATGAGTCTGCAGGGATAATCCACAAAGTGCCACAAACACCAAAAAGAGCAACCTGTTCCCATTCCACAGTGCTGCTGTTTTGTCAAAACCTAAAATGTCTCTGAGACAGTCTCAAGGTGCCTGTCAGTACATTGATGTTCATCCAATGTGTTTACTCTCAAGGAAATGACTCATAAGGAGGTTTCAGGGTTGAAGGCGGAAGGTCACATAACTCAGAATGCATGAAATCTGACTTGACTTGAAGACTAGTTTGGGACAGATTATTTATTTACTGTTTTGTTTTTTTATTTCATTTACTTTTTACTTGCTGTATAGTTTACTGTGGTTCCCACAATTTCTTGTTAGTTTGGAGCAACTATTTGGTTAGTTCTAGAAACCCAAACTACTCCAGCAGGTTTAGGAGAGTTGTAACCTGACCATAAGTGAATTATTATAAACACACAATTTGTCTCCCTATTAAATGAAAAGCCTTAAAGTTTAGAAATGTTGTTGATTACAGCTTTTACAACAGTAATGGGAAACATTGACAAATAATCATCAAAAGTAGTGGAAGTTCATCATTTCTTTAAACATAGTGAAAAATTTTCCTTATGAAGCCTCATGTGGGAGAAATAATTGCTGTTGTAATATAAGTTTATATGTTTGTCATCTTTAAGTCAATGAGAAAAAGGTCAAATCTTTACAATGAGATGTAACAGTTCAAACATAAAATTTGATAGAAATGTCATGTTTATCTGTACTGATGCTTTAGATTAAGAAGCTTAATCCTGTGCATATGTCAAAACTTGTATATTTACGGGGGAAAAAATCAAAAACTTGCTTACAATCCAATTAATCTCAGACAAAAAAAGCTAATAACAAAGTCTTATAGCACTATATGCTGAAACAATGACGTATTACAATAACTCTTTCGTTGAAACTGTAAATTCATAGTGTGGCTTTCCATTTTTTATCCTTGTATTAATTGTACTGTAAAGTAATTGCTGTGCAGGATTGAATATTTGCTATCCTGTGTTCCAGGTGTCAGAGCAATGCTGGTGGTGATGGTGTGTGTTTGTGCAGGAGCCTACAGGGAAGACACATGCTGCGGGTATCTGTCACTCCACTATTCCAAAGAGCTTATCACAGAGGGAGTGCTTTCCGCTTCACCAGTTATTTGAATTTAGATTTTGTTTTTACAGTATGTCTGTGTAATGGGGATTCTAACTGGCTGGCAGTGAGTCACATTAAGGTGCACTTTTTTAAGAAACACCAAACACAAGATGCATCGTAATTTAAAGATATACATATTTTTTATTTGATCTTACATTGACTGCCAACATGGATGAACTGTCAACTGACCATTTGATTTTGCACCATTATGAGATTTGAACATTTTAAATATTACACTAATCAGGAGGCTAAATAAATGCTCTTTTTTTTTACCCTCAGTGTAATCGTGTCATAGCTGTGAGTGAAAGGATTGGTTCAGTAGGTTCACAGTAGGCATTTATGTCAAATCCACAATAAAGCAGATGGCAAGGAAACGCCTCAAGTGAAAGTCCCTTAAAGGCGTCTGTTAATTGTTTTTGAAGATGAGCAAAAGTTGCTGCAGTATGCAGACACCATTTATCAACATGACATTTTTCTACATTTGATTTCATCATAATGTCCGATGAGCAGCAGAACTTGCTGCTAGTATCTTAAAACAGCTTTGAACTGTTTCTTTAAGGTTAAATGTGGAAAAGCATTGTGGTGCATGTCTTTGTGGCCTCACCTGAATGTGTAGAAAACAAAACCAGCCTCATCAACAGTATATAGATTAAGCATTTTACAGATGATTTAGCTTCTGATAGTAATGTGCAGAACACAATACAATAAATTCAGTATAATAACATTTTCACAGCTGCACATTTATCTCCCTGAAATTAATAATCTCTGTTTGGTGTAATTATTATAAAATAGAAATGTGAATCGCTCACATTGTACCACTATCTGGACATGCATACATAGCATAAAAATCTTGATAGATTGTGGCTTTTGAGACAGTGGAAGGCTTTTACTGTTAATTATCTCCAGAAGGATGTAAGTTTGCCTGCAATTCACAAACAGCAATTACAAGTAACACCAACATTTAGGAAACTATTAGTAACTGCATACGGATTCATGAGACAAACTAAACACCTAACCCTAACCCTGCAACAACATTGTTTAATGGCAAAACTGTTGGGTTTTACTTTTTAATTGTTGCTGTGGAAATGCGCATCTTCCTGAATTTATCAAGACAAAGGCTTCTTTCTAAAATACTGTTAAATAGATAAAAAAAATAGAAGGCATTAACAGTTAACTGTCTGTAGATTAACACCAAACAACTGGGGTAAACAGGCAAATGGAGCTGAGTCTGTTTGGGAGAAATGTTGTAACTTTTGCTGAATTTGAGGCAAAAAGAGCAAACAAAAAAAGAAATTCCAAATTTTAGCTTGAGAATCATGTTGTTGTGTTTTTTTTTTATTTTATTTTTTTTTTATTTTTAGTACTGCTTAAATTCATTACCTGGCACACATTGATTTGACCTCTGCATTCACTGGCAATCCCCATTCTAATCCGATGAGTAAGATATTCAGCCATTGCCCTTTTAACAGCCCAAAGTTTCCTGACCAACTTCATGTTAATAACCAATCGGCCCTAGAGTATGGTGCTGTGATGTTGGCTGGAATTTATTTGCCCTCCTATAAATTATTCAGTATTTTGCATCGACTAACTGCCATACCTTTAAGGTTGTGGATCCAAGACCTTGGCACACCTTGCATGTTAATATGGCCAGACTCACAAGGTGAGAGACAATTCTAAAATGGCCACGGCTTCAGTGGCGTTATCGGGACAAGCAAAACTTCTCTCATGTCTCTTTATTGTTTGTCAATGTTTTGTTGTGAAGGAGATTTGTAATATCTTTTTCAACTCTGCACTGTGTGTTGTGTACTATGCCTGTTGCTGTCTGAACTGTTCAGTAGCAGCTTGTTGGGCAGACCATCAGATTATTGAAAGGGGGAGGTGGTCCTTTGTTGTCAGGCCAACATAGTGTGAGGTATTGTGGCCTGTCACCATAAGGATGTCAATGTCGATCCCCAGTCCATCTGTGTGTGGACATCCACTGTGAGGGCACATCCCATCCCTTCTGACACCCAGTGCAATTACAAGTGCCTAGCTTGTAGCTAGGCTAATACAAACTCACAGTGAACCATATTGCTCACATTCAATCTCACTGCAAGTCAGGAAATTAATCTGAAACCATGCATGACAACTGTCTTGTTGAGGGCTCTTCAGATAACCATCATCTACACTATTGCACTTTACCTTTTCTAAGGGTCAAAACAGCTGCATTTGGTGAAGCAACCCAAGACAGAGGTGTTAAAGAACCAAGAAGACTTTGAAAAAAAAAAAAAAAAAAAAAAGATTTATTCTCAATACAACCACTTGGAACAGCTCTAGGAACGTACTACTTTTCCAGGTGAGCGAGCCCTTGACATCAGGTAAGAAGCAGCATCCAAAAATTCCCTTCTCAATGTTTTCACTCCCTCCATCAGATAAAAAGAAAAAACCCTGTGAATTTATAGAAAGTAATGCATCTTAATCTGATTAGTTCAAGTAATTCACTCTATACCAGTGTTGTGTTAGAGATCTTTTATTTAAAAAAAACTAAGATGACTACCACTGACTGGCTAAGTCATTTAATTTCTTCTTTGATATGTATTTTAATGTAAGAACAAATTGGGTTTCAATAAATAGCTATATTCTAAAATCTGTGAAATCTAGATTGCTATTTGTTTCTCCAAAATATATTAGGATTAGGTCTGTTGTGGTGTTTGGTTATAATATTTTTTAAAGTAACTAATTACATTTAATGATTGTTATAGCAGTACTATTGAACTTTGGCCCCTTCAGGATCTGTGAAAGCCAGTCAGATGTTCCCTTTTCTTGCTTCCTCCAATAACATCCTCTTGGGTTTCTTTGCTGAATCAGTCATGGTGCACATTACAAATGGCCAGTGTGTTGATATGCAGTGTGTGATGTGGTGCCATAAAGCAAAATGCAGCTGTCATGTGATGCTCTGGGCTGGAACACAAAGCTGTAAAATGCAGTTTCTCAGCCTCAGGACGCTGGTCCTGACGGCTCTAGGAATGTACATAATGAAAGTCAGTGTACCATTAAAATGAGTGAGAAGCCCCTATTTGTAAGGTGGGGAACCTATGTACTATTACTTAGTAGTTATTATTTCCTACACTTTATTTGAAAAGTACTTTTGCATTAGCAAATACAAATTTCCCTTTACAATTTCCTTCATGTACAAGACAATTCAAAGTGCGTTATAAAAAACATTAAAAGCATTACAGCAGGGTGCAGAAGGTGTATTAAAAGTACCTTAAAATCAAATAAAAACAGAAAAAGCTAGACTAGAATAAGATAAAATGAGAGAAAAATGTTACAGTGTGGGGAATAATAATTGTTTCGACAAAAGAGAGCAGCCAAAGGAAAGTTTTTAACCTTTATTTAAAACTGCTGAGTTTCAGCAGACCTGCAGTTTTCTGGGAGTTTGTTCCACACGTGAGGAGCATAAAAGCTGAACGCTACTTACCCATGTTTAGTTCTGACTGTTATTACAAAAAGTAGATTTGACCCTAATGACTTGAGGGATCTGGTTGGTTCATAACAAACTTGTATTTTGGTCCTAAACCGTTCAGTGCTTTGTAAACTAACAGCAGGATTTTTTTAGTCAATTCTTTGACAGACAGGAAGCCAGTGTGAAGATCTGAGGACTGGAGTTATATGATCTACATTTCTGGTCTTAGTGAGGACTCAAGCGGCAGCGTTTTGGATGAACCACAGCTGTCGATGGGCTTTTTTGGGAGACCTGTAACGACAGCGTTACAGTATTCCAGTCTACTGAAGATAAATGCATGGACAAGTTTTTCTAAATCCTGCTAAGACATCAGTCCTTTAATCCTCAATATGTTCTTTAACTGATAACATGACTTCATAACTGACTTAATGTGACTGCTGAAGTTCAGATCCGAGTTCATGACTACACCCAGATTTCTGGATTGGTTGTTGGGTTTTAACATCATTGTTTGAACCCGACTACTGACTTTTAATTTGAAAAGTCTTCATTTAACTTGGCTATAAATCCATGCAACATTGACTTTCGAAAGTACGGGCTGTACCTTATTACAGTCTAGCGCTATATAATCTGAAACCCTGCAGGCCAATAACAGCAATGGTATCCCCATTACAGAAATGTACAAGTTTCCCCCCCAAAATTCTAATAATTCAAGCATGTGAGGCGCAGTGTATAAAGCTTAACAAGTTGTAAAGATTTTATTAATAATCTTACAGAACGATGGTAACAACAGTTGCTGGTAGTATCTCCTTCACCACATAATGAGCAACATGTTCATTAATTTTCATCAGAGCCTCATCTTCAGCTGAGCTGAAAGCCAGCCATTGTTGTGGGGCTGTTGTTCTGGCAGAATCACTGGTGTTGTGGAGTTTGCAGGTGCTTCAGATATGAAGAAGGGTTCTTCGCTGCTTATAGACACTTACCATCACCTAGTCACAATATGCATTTCACCATGATTGCTCTTGTCTTTCAAAAACCACAAATTCAAAATCATGTGAGAGCTTTCAAGATGTAAACACTACTCTCTGCCGTCTCGTTGAGTAAGCTGCATATGTGCAGGCCTGAATGTCTGCTGAGGAGAAAAGAAACTTAGAGCAAGACAAGGATTTAAAAAAAAAATATATATATATAATATATCAGCAGTAACAAATAGCTTTTTTTTATATAAATTAACTAGGCAATGGATTCTTTCTACAGCTAAACTAATTGCAATATTAGTTACCACAAAAGAGTAATTTGGTAACACAAACAAATAACTCTGTGATGCGTTACCCCGAACTCTGCCACAGCAAAAAGCCCTGCCTGAGTAATTTAACTTGTCTATGTAATATTACCTTGCCACAAAGACAATATAATTCAATTATCATCAATCATTTGTGATTTTTTTATATCAATGAAATCACAATTTCATATAGTAGCACTAGAGTCTTGCCATTTTCTTTCTGGCTGTTGGGCTCCCCCTACATTTGCGTGATGAAATAACACATCTCTGTTTGAGCCCTGCACATAGGCAGCTGTATCATTAATTCATTATTATGTTGAAGGAGCAACCAAAAAGCACCATAAAAAATACCAAAAAGTCAAATGATAACATACAATGACGTTAGAGAACCTAACATAAATAAAACAACATATTTTTTTATGTCGTGATATCTATGATGAGCAAAAAGACAAAAACACTATGAAAAATAGGACTAATATATATCTTTTTGTAATTTTGATTATTACATTTTTGTAAACTCTACTGTCTACAACTTTCCTGCCAACTGCAAATTAAAGCACAAAAAACACAGAACAGGCTGTTTAATTGATTATTATCAGTTTATGAATAAGATGATGAGCATGGTAACTCGTCACGTGTCTTGCACTGTTTTCTTCTTTGAGCTCTCCAGTGAGTAAAAGCCAGTCTGATGTTTATTGTAGTCCTGTCTCTTTTTTCCCATCACATCTTCCAGTAGTTTTGTCTGGGGCCTTGTCACCCCATCCTACATCGTGTGTGTCCATCATAATCAACATGTTGGTATTTTCCATTCTCATCTTCATTTGTAGACATTTATGCAGAAAATGTGTTTTTATTCCTGTGAAGTAAAAAGCAGCTTCACAGCTTAAGCCAAAGTTTCAAAGTGTGGTTTCTCAGCCCCCCGGGCACTCCAGGATAATTTTAGGTCCAGGACTGTACATAATGAATGTCAGTGAGAATTTAAAATGAGTTAGATGCACAGTTTTAACGTTTATGCACTTTTCTTGTGTTGAAAAAAAAAAAAAAACAATATATAGTATATAATGCACTAAATCTTTAAATTATGCAAAATGAATGGCAAGAACAGTATTCCTGTCATTATCAATTAATGTTGAATTCAATGCAAAATAAATAAAACTGACAGCAGTATTCCAGTCTGCAGCTGTAATTTAATAGCAATCACTGTTGAGCCATACATCTTACTTGTCCTGATAAACTAAAGAGATTCTGGTATCTGGTTTACTATTTGCTGTCTCTGCTGACATTAGCATCTTGCTATTTCGCAATGATACAATATTGCTGATGTGGTGGCTGTGAGTATTTTTAGTTTTTCTTCATCTAAGTCAATTCAGGCAGCGATAACTGGCCACAAAAGCTCATCCTCACTCTCTTCATACCTAAGATTTAAAGTGCAGCCACTGCACAGCACAGTTGTGCTTTTAAACTGTGCCACTAATCACTGAGCAGTTTTCCCGGAGAAGATGAAGGTTATGTGGTGTGCTTAGGGGCAGCTTTAAGGTAATCATGAAGCAGATTTTCTCAGATGATACCTAAATCTTAAAACGACTGACCTTCTACTTATAAGTCTGCATTCACTTACTTCAGCTGAGGTAGTTTGTACTTTATTTTTGTTCATTATGAACCACAAAAATATGTTAGGCTGCATGTCTGCATAGTATTCTAGTCTGCCAGGACAAAAAAAAAGAAAAACAAAACAAAAAAAACAAAATAAAATAATAACAACAAAAATGTCACTGATGTTGACTTTCAGCATCTGGATGATCTACACCTACAAGTGGATTTTTCTTGGTTTGTTGTGTTCATTTCTGTCCAACTTCAACTTGGGATAGAGAGACATGGAAAAATAAAGTTTTTGCAGTACAATCTTTTTAATGGCCACATGCAGCTGCATACACACAAAATGAGACTCTGGCCTTCAGGAACAACAATAGTTTAAAATAAGAACCATTAGACAGATTAGTGAATCACAGTGCATGTCTAAGATAAAAAAATAAATAAATAATAACCCATGAAAACCCATGAATGACTTCATGTGTTGGCAACTGAGTTTTGGTCCAAAATGGATCCCAGTTAAGTCTGTGAAATTAAATTAAAGATAATAAAATAATTATTTTCTGCATTAAAAAACAATAACTCATTTTTTTGTTGTTTTGGAACAAGAAAAGTCGTGCAGATGTCACAACAAGCTCCATCAATGCCTTGTCATGATTTTCACTGAACGGGCACGTTATTTTAAACAATTACCTGCTGGGACCATGAAAATAAGGGTTGAGATTTCGTGGTTATTTCACGTATTTTTGTGAGGTGAGGTTTGAAGGCACAGGCATAAACGGAGCATGTCAGGTTTTCTGTCTTTGCAAAAAGAGCAAAACTGAGTAGTGTAGCATTTCCCTGGTTCATAACATCTTACGGGCATTTTAACAAGTTTAGAGGTAGGCTTTAAAGATTTTTAGTCACTTTACTCAAGTTATATAAAAGTCCATATCTCCTCAGATCCTTAGCTGTGCTAAACTCTCTGTCCTGAGGTTTTGAGCTCTTTGTATCTTTAAGATATGTGCTGCTTCCCAAGTAAAGGGAATGGAAATGGATCATCTCATTGAAATGGAAACTACTCACTGTGCATATCACTGCAAGAAGACCTCATGAAAATAACTGATTAAGGCTTTTCCAGATATTCATTGTTTATAAAAATAAAGACAAGACACAAGGGGACAAACTTTCACTTTCATTGCATTGGGATGTCAACATATGTTTTCTTTTCAAAGATTAACACCTCTTCACCTAAAGCCAAAATATTCAGCTGTTACTGTATTACGGATTATCTGAACCTTAAAGCCTTTTATTTATACAAATTCATTAATTACCCAGCCACTGGATGAACAGTATACCACATATTGTGTATACTCACCTTTGCATGCTTGTTAAATGTGCTAAGAAAGATAACCAATACAATCTCCATGTGGGACAAAAAGTTGTCAAAAACACATTTATTTAGATAAAAAAAAGTGTCAAGAGGAGACAAATGGATTATCAATCCAATCTAATCTCCCACGCTAAGTTATATTACAGCATTATGTTGCACTTGTGTCCTTGTGCACAGTGCTTCTTAACAATCACTTAAATTCAGGATGTCATTTTTTTTCAAGTTTGAGTGCAGCAGCTCTCATTTTAAAAGATAATTATCACCTGAGATGTGACATTTTTTAGCAATTAGGAAAATTGTAATATCGAACATATAAAAAAAAGATTAACAGACAACCTTCATGAACAATGTGGAGAACTTGAGAAACTGGTAAGGCTCTTCAACAAGTTGAGCACTTACCTAAATAGGTCCATCCTTGCAAGGTTGAAAACTCAATATTTTATTTAGTTGAAATGTGTTTTTTTAAACACACATTTTACACTGGGTGTGAGCTTTAGCTTTCAGCAGATAAGTAGCAAAGTTTGAACAAGGACCTTCCAATGTAAATACTTAGTGATTACTTGTCTGATTTATTCATAGGAAGGACAGTTTTTGAACAAACCAGACAATTAAGTACATTTTGTGTGCCTTTACTGGCTGCACATGTATATGTTGTGCACTTTTAATGCAATGTTGTTTTACTTTATTTTCTTTTAAAGACAACAACCTAAAATATTTGCACCGCTGTCTGAGCACCACTCAACCAGATGCTGGACCTCTTCTCTGTAAGGGGTCTCCTCACTGTCTGTGATGAGTTCCACTACAGTGGTGTCGACATTGAACTTCGATATGATGCTGGAGTGGTGGCTAGGGACACAGTCCTGGGCGAAAAGCATTAACAGGACTGGGCTGAGCACACAGCTCTCCAGCACACCGGTGTTCATGATGAGGTTGGGGGGGGAGGTGTCTTTGCCTATTCTGACATTCTGGGGTCCATGATCCAGGCACAGATTGAATTGGTCAGTCCAAGTCTGTGGGGTTCGTGAGCCAGTTTGTCGGGACTGATATAAAAGGCGGAGCTGAAGTCGATGACGAGCATCAGGGCATCCATTGCTCCTGGTGGGCCAAAGCTGAGTGAACCACTAAGAAAACTGTGTTTTCTTTGGTTGTTTTTCTGTCATTTCATCATATTTCTTTGTGGGAGGGGGTGATAGTGAAGGTAATGTTCCTTTGCCAGGAGCTGGAGTCATTACTGTAGTTACTGTACTTTTCACTGAATTATACTCATTCAAACAGGAATTACCAAATTAACGGTTGCTAATGGAAATATTTAATCATGAATCATTTAGAATATATTGATCTCTTTGCAGTAATTGCAAGTAGTCATTACTAGTTTTAAAATAATTAAATTTGAAATCAATTGGATTTGACGTTAATGCATTTTACTGTAAACAGGTGTTAGAGAGAAAACATAATTGTTGTTCTGCAGAACTGTTGATGATAGCACAAGTTTCCACAGTCAACCTGCCTCACTCACCTTGTGATGCTCCCGCCCAGCTATCAGGTAATTGCTTATTAAACTATATGCTAATAAATGGGCTGTTTTTTTCTATAATTTGTCATGCTTCTTTCCAGTCAAAGTCAACTGAATTGTCAGGAACCTATGAGCTCATTTCCATATTGTTTGCAGTTGTATAATGACTCAAAATTAGCTTCTGATTAAATCTGAGGAATTCACACTTGAGTGCAGACAAGTGCGCGTTTGTGTGTGTGTGTGTGCTTGTTTGTATGCACACATATTTGTGTTTGTGTGCATGTCGTGGCTGCATCCATTGATATTCTTTTTGTTGTTTCTTAGAGTAGCGGAAAAATGATGGATGATAGACTCAAGCAAAAACAAGTCATCCAGGTTCAACTTTACTTTGACAGAAAGTTAATGTTGGTTGTCAGAAACTGATTAAAGTTACACAAATTAAATCTCTTAGTTTGTAGTTTTTCTCTCTTTTTTTCTTTCTTTTCAACACCATCTCCAGATTTGAATGAGATTGCTTCAAATTTAAGTGAGATTTATAGGAACTTCTGTAAGACAGGGTGCCCAACATTGCCAGCATCCCGCGGCAGAATTTGTCTTTACGGTTGACATGTTTGTTCTTCTAAACCCTTCAACACTTCTGACACAAAGAAATTGTGTAGTCTGGTTTTAGTTGTATTGATTCTGCTATCCATGTTTCTATACCCCTGGCATTTAAAATGTGCTTTTCCTCCACTATGTCTTATCCTACTGCTTTGTGCCCAGCCTGAAAAATCTTCTTTCAATAAGTGCTGTGTGTTGGCACATGCAATCAATCAACAAACTTGGATGCTGCAACTGGAGTAAAACAGCAATAGCTGGGGTGTATTTCTTTTCCAATAAGACAGTTTCGAAGATTCTTTTGCAGAGTATGATTCACATTTATCATTGCTCAACTTACTTCTGTTCCCCATCTCCATTTAATATGAAAAGCACTTTTTATGTTTGCTTGTTACTCTGTAAGCTCTTCTAGGGAATTTGATCTATTTTTGCGCAATGTAAGTACATTCGTTTAAACTCACCTACTCGGGCTTTTTGGATGCAGATAATTTCATTTGTATGTGGTCGTTACACCACACATCCTGATCGGTTGTTTAAATTTGCATTTTAATGTGTTTGACCTTGAGACTTTGCACCCACTGCGTCCTCTTTGTTGCTTCACACCTTTAATTGGCTAATTATTTTGGGTTTTGTGCTTAGGCTGCTTCATTATACTTTGTGTGCTTTTGCCTCCTCATGTGTAGCTGGTGAGTGGTGATTAGACAGGAGATTTGTGTTGAGATTATTATCTAATTCTGCTTTTAATGATTATGAATTATCTTGAATTCTGGTCCTATGTTGTAGGAACTTAGCCTGCCATATTGCTTACCTCTTCAGATGGTAAAGTAGAACAGAAATGACCAATTGATTTTAAAGATTGTTGTCTGTTAATGATAAAAATATTAAAATGCTCTATCAGAAAGTAAGCACAGGAGTCCAAGTAGAGGAGATTGTGAAATAAACTCCTCTTAGCACAAACATGGTTCAGGTGGAACTTAAAGATGTGGACTAGACTAGACTGAAAAACTGCAGAGATGTGAGTACTCCGAATATCAAAGACACTTTTAATCATTTTTAATGTGCAACATCTTTGTTATGCTAATTAGAAATTGGGACAGCAGCTTAGCTATTGCTGATGGACGGTTATGTTTGTTTTAAATTAATCCATTTGTAACCAATTCTGCAGCTGGTGCCTGCAACGAGAAAAGAGACAGAAATGGCAAAAAGTTCAAATCTTATGTAAATTTATTGGTTTATATTGTACGTTTAAAACAAGTAAACACAAAAAAAGAAGAAAAGGAAAGAAACCAAAGGACAAAAAACCTTCTGGTTATTCAAAAAGTTTTGATAAAAAAACGATAATCTTAAGAACAGAAAAGATAAAATTAAAAAAAAAAAAGAGGAAAACCCTCGCACACAGGCACACACACAAGTAATTTGCTTGTTTACGCATGCATCCATCTCCTTCCACAAATTACATTTTAATTTTACTTCACACCAGGATTTTCAGTCACCTTGGAAGTGTTCTGGTCCTTCCCATCATGAAGATTAACATGCAGTGATGGTTCCTGTAGCCTTACATGCTTAATGCCAGAGGGCTGTCATATCACAATAACAGTTTGTCATTTCACTCAGCCAACCACCTGGGCACAAACCATGACCTCACTGAGGGTTGCACATATCTCCATAAGCTGCTGACACTGCTGCACACCCTTGTTTGACGAGGATGCACATAAACAATCAGGTTTGTTTTAGGTTACATAAATATTTGAAGCAGATGGAAATTGGCTTCCTGAGTATCTGTGATGAAAGTGTTTGCAACAGCTAAGAACAGTTAAGAAAGAATCTGTCTGTGAGTAGAATCTCTTTTCATGTTTGTCATATCTTTCTCTTTGGTTAGATAAGATAGAAACACAGATTACAGTTTTGATGAGCTTTTAAGCTTCGTGAAAGCATTTCATTGGAAGTAATTGGTTCATGGAGTAAAGAAAAGAAAACTGGTTTTTGCGGCTGCATTTAAATTCAGGTGAGCGTCTGAGTAAATCCTTGCACTGTTTCAGATTCCAGATCAGGTGTAAGGGTGGTTGCTGGGAAGAGACAACAAAATTCAGATAAGGTGATTACATATCACAGCTGTCTTTGTAATGTGAACAAAACCTTGCAGATTTATTTGGGGTTTACATTAAGAAGGATTGAGGCTCAGCACTGCCACAGAAAACTGGTGAATGGCCTTTGAAGCAGCACGTCTTCTTGTTTTGTACACATTTAAACATTCACTTGATCTTTTCACTTAAATAGGCTACATATAACAACAAGATTTCCAGTTAGTAGACTTAATAACCATTTTCACATATGAACAGTGGAGATTTTCAGAAGAAATGTTTACAAATGTGTCCAGTCTTTTCCAGCAGTTGCTGATCACACAAACACATCTCAGCACGAGGCTTTCTGCAGGAGATTCACTCTCCCGGCTGGAAATGTGAGGGAGAGGGTGTGGGGAGTGGCTGTCTATCTAGAGCATGCAAGATGCTGCAAGTGATGCATGTAGGGAATCTCAGATGAGGCTCCTTATTTGGTTGATATGAGTACTGCATGTATCTGTACAGATCCACAATAGTGGTGAGTGCACCTAAAGTACCATATAGGTCATTAGAAATATAAAACTCTCACCAATAAACATATACACTCAAGCAAACAGCAGCATCATATGCTTCAGAATATTTGCTGACATGTTCATACATTGCCTAACCTATGGATGATCTGGATATTTTAGTAGGGGTCTTGGTGGAAAATCTCCACAAAAAGCTTGGAGCAAATATTGGGCACATTAGCGTACTAACATGCTGTCACTCTAAAACATTTCAGAACTGCATTGAAAACGTGAAAGCACCAAATAATGGTCAAAGAACATACATTTAAAACCTGTTTCCATTGAATGCAAAGTGAGTAATGTACACCTCTTTTATTAAATTCTGTCTGACTTGCATTAGACAAACTAATCTCATGTACAGTAGGTGATGCTGTGTGACAAATGATATGATCTGTTACCCTGATTAAAAAGCACATCGTTGTTCTATTAGGCGTTCTTTTTTTTTCTTTTTTTTTTTTTTTTTTTTGTCATCCAATGTAAGGATCTCTTGCATTCAGACTGAGTCTCTTCATCTTGTTTACTCTACATTTCACTGCATCACATGTAAGCAAGTCCGCTTTCTTGTATCTTTGGAAGTGGAAACACACTTTTAGTTTTTAGATGCACAAAAATATTCTGGAAAAAAATAATCACTGCTCTCTTACTAACCTACTCTGCTGACAGCTGACTGCTTGTGTTTCTGATTAAAGAAGTTTGTAATCAATGTTATTAGATCCTGAAATTCATCACTTTAAGTGTATGAGTCTGAACATCTTCACAGTTAAGGTGCAAACAGTTCAAGTTGCTGCAATGGAAGATGCCATTATTTTTTCTTGAATAGGGAGCTCCTCAGATGTGTAGATGCAGGGCGGTCATACTAAGAAACACAGAAGAGAAAGGATATCAGATATAATTAGACTGCTTAGCTTTAAAAAACCCCTGGCCCATTGGTGTTTTTTTTTTGGTGTTTTTTTCTTTGAGTATACATGATTGTTTTTGATTGTGTGTTGTGCTTTCTTGGTTTTAAATACTTTTCCACTTTTATTAATCAGTACAGTTATGAGGCTACAGGGCCACATTTTTAAATAATATCACTTATGATGAATTTATGTCACAGCAGAGATCATCAACTTTTCCAAATGCAGAAGCCCCAAAGAAATGGAATAAAACATTAATTTATTGGTTCCTCTATGGAAGCAAGTAAATGCAAAACATAAAAACAAACAAACAAAATAAAAAAAACAAGATACACTAGATGAACCAAAAGGGTGTAGGCTGAAGCAAAACCCTTATTTAAAACAAACCCTTTATACTAAAAAAAATCAACATATAAAAAAAAAAGTATATAATTTACAAAGAAAATGAATCAACCATGTATATCAGTGTCAGCTATGCAACATCTTCAGGTATCTCATGCAGCTTAACATCTATCATCATAAAGAATAATCTTAAAATTTCTATACATCTTTTTGAACAATTTTGAAGAATCACACATTTAAATTTTTTCAGGACAGTCATTCTTTTTACACCCACATCAGATACACAATGACATTTAATGGTGGTTCTTATGCTGGGATTCAAAATTTAAATTACCTCTCAGATCGTATTTGTTTGCCCTTATTCTAAACAGCTTCTGGATTAGGTGATAATGAATGAAATAAAAAAATTACTTCATGTACTCCAGAGGGAAATTGTTTATTTTTTTTTTTTTTGTACATTTTTTGGATTAATTTAAAATCTTATAATTCACAACATTTGAGTATGTGTAATAAATAAATAAATAAAAAAATGATTGATTGATTGATTTGTGACAACAAGATAATTTTGTTACATTTCATTATCCTCACAGAGGAAGTCTGTATTCAGTTTTGGAGTAACTCTAAATTCTGACTGGAGTTTACGTATTCCTGACATTAATATTTGTATTGGCTTATTTTGCCTTGATGATGCAGTTTTGTAACATTAGTGCACAGGCCAATTAACTGAACTAACTGGAGGAGCATGACCCTATTCCCAGGGGACTTTATAGTCCCAAGATCAACAACATGAAAGAATTATTTGTTCAGCCTCTGAAAATGCAGCAGCGGTGGGGTGTTGTGTTGATAGAAAAATTTGGATCCAGCATGACTGGTGTTTCTTCTCTTTATCTCATGTTAGCTTTTTATTAAAAATTCATTTTCAGTGCATTGAAAATTAAACATCCTCAAATACACATAAAAAAACAAAGCTCCAACTCATGTGATTGCACAAAGGTTTGTCTTTTTGTATTTCTTTTCTTATATTCTATTGGTTCTGAGGTTGAAATTGGGGTCATCTGAGCAAATTGCCAAAGAGAATGGTACAACTTTTCAGTCACAGTAATCTGAAAGAAAATATTCAGTGCTTTGGCTTTTTATAACCATTTGCACATTTTTCATGCATGCCACAGCACAAGCAGTTCTGCCTTTTTGGCATCATGAAAAACTCATATAAACTCATACCTAAATAAAATAAACACAAGCTTAAAATGTGGCTGCTCTGCGCTTTAGACTGCATGAATCCCAAAGCCGACTAAAGCTTTTTGTTCAGATTTACAGGCAGTTCTGGGAAGCATTCTCCCAAGGACAACAAAGCAAAAGTTAAGGGCTATACTTTTTAATAGATGTTAGCAGACATTATAACGGAAAATTCGTGGGAACAATTTTGTAAAAAGAAAGAAAAATTAATCACTTTAATCAGAATTTGGACACCTGCACTCATTCAACATTAATATGTTCAAGTGTCAGGTACAGATGGGTAAAAAATTCAGAGCAGGGGGAAAAAAAGTGATGAAATTTTTTTTTCCAAATAATTCATCATTAAATTGTCGTACAATCTTTGTCCAATTTCTAAAATAAAACAAACAAGTTCCAGTTCTTTCTTAAATTTTCAAAAAATTCTGCAGATATTTTTTGCACACTGCATGCATGTCATTAGACAGTATGTGTGCAGGTTCAGAGATTCACCAGTTAAAGTCTAATAGATTTCATAGGGGTCCAGCAGTGTTATTTTAACAGTCTCTTCCGGCTTTCCCAGTTTTTTTTTTTTTTTTTTTTTTAACAGACAGATGACGGTAGGTATGGGCACAGTGAGAGCAATGGAGTGTGGCTTGCCTCAACCCTGTCAGTTTGATAGAGTGAATACATTGTGAGAGATAATGGAAACTTTCTATTCAGCGAGAGCTGGAATAAAGAGGGCCTTCCTGCTCATTCATCAACATTGATTACTGTACAGCCCATGGCCTGGAAAGAGCATGGGAGCACCACTTCTTACAAAGACTCTGCTGAATTGCAGGTAAAGGAATCAGAAAACAACAAAAGTGCAATACTGGCCTTTTAAGAAACATCACCCCAATTTGTTTTGAGGTGAAGCTGCACAACATCTGATACTCCGAGCTGCTTTGGGGTTATAAGAAAGGCCGTTCCTGTATTGTTTACAACACTGGAAAAAACAAACTGCAATTCTTTTTCTACTGGTATTGATAGTCTAACAGGGTGCAGTGACTAATCTTCTTTTTTGTTTTTAAATCTATATTTGCTGCACAAGAGGCCAAAGTTAATGGTGTGTTAAGTGAAATTTAACACAAGACAGGTACAGCCTTGAAAAATCTCACAGGAGCATTAAGAAACCCTGAAACCGCATACATTATGAAAGTCAAAGTGAAGACATTACATGAAGCACTTCACCCCAGAGTGATGGTGATGTTGCTCCTCTGCTCTCTCTCAATTTATGATCTTGATGCTAATATTCTCATAAATTTGCTAATACAGCTAAAAAACTTGTAAAAAAAAAAAAAAAGATTTTCTCAAAGCTTTAGTGTTTTCTGTCTCAACTGACTCTGTTTTGTGTCCAACATTCCAAAACATAAATAGATTTAATGTGCACTGGGTAAAAAAGAGAAAATAGCATTGAAGAATCCTGGGAAAACAAATGTTTGGCACTTTTGTTTGATAGAAAACCTGTATTTATTTGAGCTGTTTATTGATTTTTTTTTTCTGTTTATTTACTTTTTCTTGTGGCTGTATTTGAATGGGGATGACACTTACATGCATAACATCCTGTTTCTCACTGTAGGACCTTTTGCAAAGATGTTTTTCAGTTTCTGCAGCTCCTCACAACCTAATCACCTAAGGTTTAATCTCGATAATCTAAGATTTGATTTGTTTAAGCTTAGAGTCACACAGAGAAGACATTTTTCCTCTTCTATTTATACAGCATAAGTAAGTGTCATTATAATATTGTTTGCTTCAGCACACTCCACTGGTGCTTACTTGTCAATATTTTTCCATCTCCCCCTCAACAGGTGCCGCATATCACTCTTATGTTTGAGAACTCAGTGTTCTGCAACTCTTAATGAGGTGCAAAACACATTCATTTTGTTTGAATTATTCAGGCGTTGTGTCATATCACACTGTAAGTTAGTTTTAACATAAAACTGTATTTTATTTCCTCCTTATTTGCATAGACGAAAGAGTAAGAGAACTAGACATCAAGTGAAAACTAAATATTAAAACTAAATAAAATGTATGTAATGCTATAATGATGGATCACACAAAAAATCCAAGATAAAACATACAAATTAGCAGACAATACTGTCTGCATGCATGTTAGTTTAATATATTTTCACACCAGCCTGAAGTACAAGACTTTGTCATCGATCTGTGAGACCTGTGATGTGAATAACATGCAAACAGAAACATTGAGTTTGTGATTAGGAATGGTAATGGGCAACTTCATGATTTCTTGATGCTGTATGTTGTTATTTTTACTCACCTTTGCTGAGCTTGTCCCATCAGATATAATTACAATAGACATGAGCAAAAAGTTATGAAATGTGGCAAAAGAATGTGCTGCATGCAGCTAAATTTCAAAATCTCAGACTTGGAGATTCTGAGGACACGTCTTATTAGTAATGCTGCCACAATAGTTTATAATCAGAACAACAAGAAATCCTGCTGGAGTTCGAGGCCTGTCTGCTTACTGGTGATGTGAGATACTACAGATTTTTTTTCCAATCCGATACCAAGTAGTATTCAAGCCAATATCAGCAGTACTGATCCGATACCGATACTTTGTACAAAAAGTAAATGTGTTTGGAAAATCACTTTCAAAGCAGGCTACAATCAGGGAAAAGGAGCTGACAGTTTACTCTTTTATAGAATACTTTGGGACTTCACCAGAAATCATGAGTAAAATGCATAAATATATATATAAATGTCACAATAATTGCATGATTATCAACACTTAAATATTAAAATATTCAGTTAACCATCAGTGCAAACAGATGAGAATGATTGATGTTATTATTTATCTATGCTTTCTATTAAATATTTTTCAGTCATATTTTTATATTTTAAAACCCTACAATGGCTGTTTTAAAAAAATATAAAATAAAATAAAATTAAATTAAATTTAAAATAAATTAAAATTAATTTTTTGATCCCAGAGAGAAATTACAATTTTGTAGTTGTCTTTTTATTATTATTATTATTATTATTATTATTACAGCAATGTAGTCCTTATACATACTAAAAAAAACTAAAAATAAATAAATGCAAAATAAACCATAAATAAATGCACTCTTTTCTGAAGTCCTAATAACATCTAGCCTCTGCAGCATCTTTATCTAACTAGGCCTGTTGAATTGATGTGAGCTGATCTCAGGGACACAAATCACACCAAGCTCCAAGCTAAACTTATGCAGCTATTTATTGTCCCATTTACTTATTCCATAACCATGTTTAATACTGTACATAACAAAACAGAATGCCTTATTCTTAAGAATGAGGGGGACTCCTGTTGTTTAAACATCAACATAAAAACCTGAACCTGGCAGAGAGATAAAAATCACTTTCCCAAAATTCAGCATGAGTGCACCACAGCTCCACATTTTCTCCCTAAGGCAGTTAGTACCTGCCTGCAGCATGAAAGGACTCAGACAGTGACGTCTGTCTCACCCATGCAGCACCTATCCCTCTCCTCTCCTCCTCTTCCTTGCCATAATTTCATTATATGCAGTTTTATGATTGACTCTCCAGTGTTTAAGGAGGTTGGTGGTGTTACTGTAACACCTCTGTCTCTCCACACACATCATAGAGCACCAATGTTGTTCAGCTTCACATGTGATGCTTTGGACAGAGTGAGTACTGAGTTAGTGATCGGCACGCTGCTCTGCCGCTACGCTGTGCTTTATTTCACATATGACTGCAGGTGGAAGTAGTTATTTGTCACCTGCAGTCATATGTGAAAACTAATTTAGATACTCACATAGATTACTTAGATAGTTATCTATCTAAGTACATCAACTGGGTATAATTTAGATAAGATTCTGATATTATAATTAATTGCCACTGTATTCCACTTCTTGATAAACTTTATGTTTACCCCAAATTACTAAAATATCAATTTTCTAATAGAACATAAAAAGCTCGTATGGGAGGTCTTGATATTTCAGTATCAATATATACATCGCTACTGCATGCCCTATCATCTTGAGTCTCAGCATTTGAGTTCACTCTGGTTTACAGCTCTTTCACTTCTTTTTTTTATTAATGTGGAGGTGTTTGAGAAACCTAAGAAGCTAAGCTCAACTTTTAGAATCACAAAGAGAAAGTCTTGTTGAGCAACCATATGTATCCAGCCTTTATTCAAACCTCAAGACACCCCAGCAATGGATTTGTGTAAAGATAAGGCAGAAATTTCTGCAGAAAGCCAGGGAATACAGGCTGCAGCATCCCCGTCCACAGCCTGATCCTGGATATGACATGCCTCAAATTCCAGCAGTAGAGCCTCAAATTCAAAGATGATGTATAAAAGTCAAGAAGTATTCATGTTTGGAGCCTAGTTGGAGGATTCGCCATGAATCTATTAAGGAAACAGACCAAGAATATAATGGAGATCATCATCCATCACCCTACCAGGACAAAGATGAGTGCATATCTAGCATGACTGATAATGATTTCCCCATGCTGGGGTGAACAATGAAGGAACCACACACAGACCAGAACAAAAACCCAGAGTCTGAACTGTGTGAGAAACCAGAAGAACCTGTAAAAGCCCAGACTGGAAGTCCTGCAGTGATGTGACTAACATGCCTTGGTCTGATTTATTCAAACACAAGACAGTCAGAGTTCCTCTACAAGTATCAGCTGTGAAGGTCTAAGAAAGTGCTGGAAAAATGGTTCCTGCAGAGCAGAATCCAGAGCCTGTACAAGCCCCTCCATCTGCCATGCTGGCACCACTCTCTGCTATGAGGAAACCTCTGACTTCAGCCCCAGTGAAACAACCACAGCCGACTGACACCTCTGGCTAACCTGAATCGGAGTCCAACGTTCCTGTTGGTCTTCAAGCACCGGTGGTTCCAACCACAGCAAAAAGACTCCAGCTTGGATTACCACCTGAATGCCCCATCTGAACAGTTTTCTGCAGATTCACATCCAAGTCTGAAAGCTTTGTTCTCCAACTCAGCTACAGAGGAGTCTGCCCACCCAGAATTAATCCTACCCAAAGTTTACTCATGATCCCAAACTAGCAGTTCCATCAAACCTTGGACGCTAAGAACCAACAGATCTCAGCACTTGAACAACACAATAACAAGCTGCTGAATCAGGTGAAGAGGCTGCATAATCTGGTTAACCCGGACACCATCAAGCATTCAGTGGCTTCCCAGAAGAGGCAAAACCCAAAAACAGTGATCTTGGAAGAGAAGACGAAACAATACATAGCTGGGAGTTCCTTAGCTCAGCTCCAGGAGGAGTCAACCCAAGTCCAGATGAGGCTGACCCAAAGTCGAGTTCAGCTTCAAGACCTACGATGAAATGCCGAGAAGAAAAGTGCTCTAATAACGGAGGTGGAGAAGCTCAGAGAGCAGATGAGATGCCATAAATCTGCCGCTGAGAAGGAGGCAGAGAAGGAGGAAGAAGACAGCTCTTTTGTATGCAGAAATACAACAACAGGACCAGCAACATGCAGACGTCTGGTAGAGTCAGCCATCAGGAAGCAGCTCTCAGAGCTGAGAGGACCAGGACAACGAGAGCTGATTGGAGGAAACATCAGAGCTGAGAGCTTCACTGGAGAGGGTCCTGAAGGATTTTAAAGACTTACAACGCTTGTGGCAGCAGAAGGAATCTGGTCTCCTCGCTGAGCAGAAAAAAGCTGAATCCATCATGACAACATTTGTGATGGACAATGTGAGGGTGTGGCGTGACAGCACCTTCACTAAGGTCTTGGTGGGCGTGGCTTCATGGAGTGCACACATGAGGGCAGGATAAGGACCCAAGCTGCTGGAGATGGTCCAACAATCACCTGGTTAGGCTGATCCAAGGAGTCAGAGTAGAGAGGGATGGGAGTGAATGGGGGTTTTGATTAGTTTGTTTTCTGTGAGTGTTACTGTTGCTTTTCTGTTATGTATTTAAGTTTAGTTAGTCACAATGTATGTAGTTTGTAAATAATTTCAGGGAAGTTATGTTTTAAATATAAATGTATTTGTATTTAGAAACGTGAGGGACACCATCTTTCTGTAGGGTGGTTCAACCTATAACTATCTAAGTTCTGTGTGAAGGGGGGCAGCGTGATGTGGCAGGTTAAATGAGTGTCTGATACTGCTGAAACCAACCGTGGTGATGCCTGCTGTGAACTACCCTGCTATTGGTGAGCTGTTTTTAAATTGACAAAAATCCCTCACTGATTTCTAAGTAAAAGAAAATTCAGAGCTCTAAGAAATGTCTGGAGATGTTTTTTTCATTCATGTGAGATATTGTATCCTTGGAGACTGCTGACTGTTTTCCTGTTTTGAGGGTTCTTTAACACCTAAACCCCAACAGACAAACGAGCATATCTGGAGAACCAGAGGTAGAAGTGGGAAAACAAGACATCCTCCCTTCTGGAAATGATATCCACTCTAACAGAGATGCCCGCAGAAGAAGAATCTGAAGAACATTTTAAAGATAGCCTGATGTACAAGATAGCAAATATAGGGAAATTCCTAAAAAAAAAAAGACATCTTCCGGAGAGAAGTTTCTCAAGCACGCTAAAAGATTTAAAAAGACTCCACCTCAATCTGACCTCTGAGCACTGAAAGCCTATGTGTCACAGTTTCTCATTGAAACCCTCACACTCTCACCCTCCTCCTCCTTACCCTTCATCTTCTATTTCTAACCCCCTGACTTTCATCCCACTGAGCATTATGGTTCAGTTTGGTTGAAATATGTATTTAATGGACATCCAAATTGACTATTTGAATTATTTAAATATTATTTTGATATTATTGTATCAATATTATATTAATAACTTATTAATTTAATTATAAAACTCTTTTCTAAATGTAGAATATCATCACATTTGACAGTAACTACACTTATGATTGTCACTAGGGCTGTACCTTCAAAGATACTGCTGTTAAACCCTCAACAGTAAGGTTTCTAACTTTAAGCAACCAATATTCTGGCATCATAAAGAAATCTTAAAAAAATTCCTGGATCTAAGCAGTGATCTGGATCACCCCTAAAATCTAATCACCTGTTCCTACTTCCATTTTGGAGAATTTAAAAAGTTGTCCATAACTTTTTGAGTTATGTTGCTGACAGACAGACAAACAAACCAACTCTGCAACTCCGAAAACATAACCAGTGCCTTGGCAGAGGTAATAAAATAATGAAACAAAAAATAAATAAACTCAACAAAGTGATTTAATTGCACATATTTGAAGAAGGAAGCCAGTAACGACTGGATAGTGGCTGTGGCTCAGAAGGAAGAGCAGTTGTCTACCAACCGGAAAGTTGGTGAATCTATTCCAGGTTTCCCCTGACTATATGCCAAAGTGCCCTTGGGCAAGACAGTCAACCCCACATTGGCCCCTGATGTGTTTATCGGGGTATGAATGTTTTTGATAGTAGAAAGCACTTAATATTAAACAATAGAAGTGTTGTGTGTGCTATATAAATACAGTCCATTTAACAAGTGCAGTCCAAAGAGAAATGTCTGACCTAAGCACTTCCATACCAGCCACCACTGCCATCAGCAGGAAAACAAAGGTGTGAATGGGAAAATGAAGAGTGATCTTTGTTACAACAGCTGGTACTTGCATCCTGTACGTGTTTTGGCCTGACTGGTTTGATTGTTTTGCATAATGCAAGTACTGCAAGGTGGCAAATCCCCCGGGCCAAATTGTTTTAGAAGAGATGGCAGCCAGATGTTTCTTACCAGGGAAGAAAAAAGAGGACGCCAGCTCACTGGTCTAAGAATCTCCGCACATATACTAAAATGTAAACAGAAAAGTAGCAGGTTCATGAGTAAGCTTAATTGGCTTTTTATCATGAAAAAGGTTGCTATCATGTTAGTCATATGTGTAGTGCAAAGTAAAATAAAATGAGGTGTTGTCTGTGTCATTAGATAAAGCAAAGTTATGGGTTACAAATCTTAAAAAAAGCTTTCACTTACGTTCAGGTCTGATCATGAGTTTTTCCTGCCATCCATGTGCTGAAGATGGAGTCTCTAGTCACAGGGTGGCAGTGGGATATCATGTTTAATCATCTTTACAGCTTGCATGGTCTTGTAACTTTTGAAAAAGTCTTTCTTTTAAGAGGATGGGGTTTTCAAAAGCCCAGCTGATTAGAAAATTGCTTTCTATTTTGGGCCATTGGGCCAAATAAAAATGAACAAAAATATGTTTCTTTATGAGATAGAAACCCTAGTCTGGATGAAAGTCCTGAAGAAACCACGTCTCATTTCCATTCAGGGCCCATCTTTGAGATACACATAGGCCACACAGGCCAAGGCAGCATTTAACACTGACAACAGACACCAGTATGAACTTCAACTTCAACTTCATCCATGCTTTCTTGAAGCTGATGGAAGGATGTATTGCTGTCAATTTTCTTTTTATTCTACTTCTAGCTTGTTTAATACTGTATGTTGGGTACCGAATTGGAAGGCAAAAATGTCCATCATACAGAAGATTAGATATTATCAGCATGTTTCCCACAGCTAGTCCCACCCACTCAGTGTGATAATCTCAGAACTGTAGTTAGACTGAGGTAGTCGCATGGAGAGGGCAGGATCTTACTACTTTACATAAATGAGTTTAGTTTCTACATAAATGTTTGTCTTCCTGTGTGTGAAAGGAGGAAATACTCTCAGATTATACTTGTTTTTTATATATCAGGTTTCTTTTTTCTGTCCTTCACTTCTTAATTATTCAGTCTCTCTCCCTTAAGCCTGGTACACACATAATGATTTTTTTTTATCTTATGAGATTTTTTATCTGGTCGAGACCTCACACTTGAAGATAAAAAATCAGTTTTGATCGTACTGTGTGTGTTGTGGTCCAAAAATGTAATCATGGAACACCGCACACATGACGATGCTGTCCAGCAACTCATCCACAATCTAGTCCTCCGAGCCAGAAAAACAATGAAACGTAGAAGAAGTAACATAGTAACAACCGAAAAACACAACACACAGCATGGATAGGGGATATATAGGACGAGGGAATGATGGTGGTCTTGGGACTATTGTTAACAGAAAAAGCCAGTACTAAAAAAAATAACAGACTGGAGACGGCATGAACACGGATTTTTTTTACTTCCTTGTTCTCCAGCCATCTCACACTCTGATTGGCTAAATCCCCTACCACATCACCATTCACACAGTCAGAATGCACAGCATTGTCGGCTCTCTTCAGAAACCGGTACTGAAATATTAAACATGTTCAATGTTCCCAGTTGTCGGCTACGACCCGTTTCGGAGCGGATTATCGGGACAAATCGGCTCGTAACACACCACAGACCAAATGATTATTGGACAGGAAAATCTCACGATGATCGAGCGTTTGTCGTCCGAGGTCGGGAAGAGGCAAAATCCTGACAAAAACAGCCCAAATATTGTTACGTGTGTACCAGGCTTTAATTAATAGCAGAACTGATGATATGATAAAACTGTTACAAAAAATTACAAAATAACACTTTGGATTTCCTGGTATTTGGTTGGTTATGAAACAAGGCAGATAGAGCAGGTCAACTTATCCTGGCTGCAAACTGGGACTGTCTCTATAGCAACACCTAACAAGTATGTCATGGCTTTAGTCATTAATTAAAAACAAAACTCATAGCCAGACTTAGTCGAGTATTGCTACTGAAAAGAGGAATTAGGATTACCAATCCTGAAACTGCCAGTATTTGGATTAGTTCGCCTTACTCAGCCAACCATATAATTTATTGCCTGAAATAATAAGACAATGTTAAATAATTATTCAGTATGTCAAAATTGCTTTTTAAATGACCAATCAGTAAGAGGACAGAGATAATTAGTTCTTGACAAAATTTGATAAGTACTCTGACTAAATGTGCAGCTTCACAAAATTTTTTTCTCTCTCTTTTTCTCTGTTGCATCAATGGTCATATTAGCTCATAATTAATGAGAAAACTGCTTTCCACAGTGATGTGGGCAACACAGGTGACACAAAGGAAAGACTTAACTCCAAGTTTACCAGAGGGTACAAGAGTTTTGTTTCTGCAGGCATAACAGAAGGTGCACCGCAGTGCCTGCTCTTTTCTAATTAAGTTTGTTTGTTGTGTTGGGATCTAGGGCCTGCTTGACACGACCACCCACTGGAAATAAAAGTTGTCTTACTTTTTAATGCCGCGTTTACTTGGTGAGTTAACAGAATGAAGTAAATGTTGATCCAAAGACTTAACTAAGCTGGACCTGCTTTAACTCTTCCTTTATGTGCCAAGTGGGACACAGAGATTAAATCTGTTGTTGACTTGTGGGTTTATCAGTAGTCATGTTGCCCTTGGTGAGGCCTCCTGTTGCTTGTCTAAAGCATTGTTTTTGGCCATGTTTGTCTTTCTTGAAAGGACATTGGCCTCTAAAATTGACATGGGAGAGTTTGCATCCAGGCCTAAATGTTTCATTCCAAGTCTATTTTTTAGTACTGCACCAGAAAATTAACATAATTTTCTGAGTGCAAGTTTATAAACATGAACATTGTGAGCACTCATCTCTCAATCTTCATGTAATCACATAATGAAGTTGTCATAAAAGTGAATGAATTAATTTATTTGGGAAAGACACGTGTTCAACAATGTAAACCACTATGTGTTTGTCATTTGCTGGAAGGTCCCATGGTTTGGATAACCTTACTCAGATCACCATGGAGTTGGTGTCAACAGTCATTATGTACATATGAACGCTGACAGATCTATTATATCTGAGAAAATTTGTCTTGAGCAGTTTTTACATGATCCAATTTTCATAGATTTTGTTTTCCGCTGGTGTAATTGCAGAAATGATTGCCCTTGACTAAAGTATAACAGAGATTTATCTGTGGTGAGACACAACAGATGCCATCTATATTATCTGATTATACAAGGCTAATAGAAACAACTCCCTTTATGAACTTGGAAAACAAACATTAGATTTGTGCTAATGCTCTTGTGAAAATGCAGTTTGACCCTAAAACCACATAAATAACTTGTTGGATCTCTGAAAACTCATGTGATATAACTGAAGGAAGTATAGTGCTCAATATACCCCGCTTAGTGTCACAGCACATCTCCTCTGACACTGGTGAGGCACACTCTGGAAAAATCCCCACACACACTCATTTATACCTAGGATGAATTTAAAAACACCACTTAACCTAACATACTGTTGTGGTAATGTATGTTAGGTGGAGACTGTTAGAGGAAACCAGAAGTCACAGAGGCAATAATGAAACACTTTAGTGTCCAATTTGTCCTAAATGCAGTCTATACACTGATGGCTAAAGTTCTTTAAAAGCAACTAGTGAAGAACATTAATGTCAGCATGCCCTCATTCTCACTGAACATTCAGTGTGGGGTGGCAAATCATTTTTATATAACTTGATTTTTAACGTTACATCAAATCTCTTGGAAAATAAATTATATATGGCTTATTAATACAAATTAATATATATATATATAGCATATTTATATAACAAATTTTTTTTTCTTGATTTTTAACATTTCATCAAATTTCTCGGAAATTAAATTATATATGGCTTACATCATTCTTGTGACTTTTGTTGTCAGTAATTTTAAAGTATTTGATGTAAGTTTTAAACGAAATTGTACATGGATTGATTAATGTGACATGGAGTAGTGTAGTTACAATGACACTATTAACTCTTCATTACAGACTGATGCTGAGTGAGTTGCAGTTATGTTACAGTAAAAATTTAATTATTTTGTACTTATATTCTGTATGTAAAAACATATTTGAATTTGTAGATGATGCTCTGTTTTGTTTAAAGTGTGTTTACATAACGGCAAGAAAAGTATGTGGGGAAACTAGACTAGAATAAATCCTTTACATATCGATGGAATTCTGAGCCAGCACAATCTTGCTGATAGAACCAGCAAAAGGTAATTGATGGGTGCTAAAGATAAACATTTACTTTCAAGCTTTGAAGACAATGAGCAACACTGTTGCTGCAGTCTGAGTGGATTAGTGTATAATTTGTGGCATGCCACTTACTGTATAAATTGTGGAGCAACGCTCTGTTTAGACCTAAAAGAAAAACATGCTACCCTGAATAGGATGGGTGGATGGATGCTATGGTATTAGAAGTATTTCTTTACGGTTGGAAAATCAACAATTTATACAGAATATAATTCTGCAGGACTCTAATTGGAAATGAATGCAGCTGTGGCAACATGACAGCAGAGCAGTGAGTTCAGCATGCTGACAGCTCTGTTATTTTAACTGGTCTATTATCTGCTTTCATCTTTATTTTCACAGTGTCCTCAACATTCGCCAGAGACAGCATCTGTCTCTGTCATTACATTTGATGCCAGTGGTTGACTGTTTAGTTACCATTGGCAGGCTATGACTTCAGTCCTTTAAAAGGTTTGACAGATGGACTCGTAGAGAAAGATTACCCCAACCAATGGTCGATGAAATGGCCGGTAGATGGGAACTTGTAAACCTTCCATTTGCTTTGTGAGAGAACTTTTATCATTTAATTACTTGTTATTTCAGGATCATACGAAGGTCACTGTGTTTAGTTTAAAGGGTGGCAAGAAAAATGAGATGAGAAGACCATCATGGTTATTGAACATTCACGAGCTGATAGCAACATACAATACATTTTCCTGAAGAATACATTGCAGCAAATTAAGTTAATGAATGGAATAATATGGCTTAAATTCTCAAATCATCCTTTGGCCTACCTTATTCAACCATCACTGTATTGTCAAGGGCTATGGGGAAATGATAGTCCACTGATGTTAAATAATTAGACTAGTACAATAATAGGATTCAATATATTTCTTTCTCCTCTGTGGCAGATATTTTAATAGGAGTTGAGACCCTACCAGGCCATTAGCCAGATGGGTCAGAGCAACTTAATCTCCAAACAATGTCTTCAGCAGAGCAAATGACCTAATTAGCTACATAATACGGGACATAACACACAATGAGCCATAGATTAAAAAACCCACAAAACAAAAGAAATAGTAATTCTCTATTAAGTGTAATTAGAGATGCATCTTTTAATGACAGCAATTAAACAAACACGTTGCTGGAGGCACACTGACACAACCTGTCAACTCAAATATGCCAAAACGTTTTAACAGGAAATATACTAATTGATGCCTTTTTGTTATTATTATTATCACTGTTTTTTTATTATTATTATTAATAAAGGTTGATGATTAAAGTCTTTAAAGACTCAAAAAGAAGCCTTTGCTTCTGATAAAGTTTGATAGATAAACTGATCAGCAGGTGATGGTCTGTTCAGTTAACCTGTAGTTTCTTCATTAAGTGATTTTGATGCAGTTTTTTCCATAAAGCATGCCGAGCCCCTGAGGGTGTCATCCTGGACTTTTTACTCATCTGGCAACATAACATGGATCACATATTGTGAGATACAACTGACTGGATTTTATTCACTGAAATTTAGTCTGTTTTCACAGTCTGTTCTGTTGGTATAATGGACACATGGTGGGTGGTAAAAAACAGAACATACTTCCTCTATGTGATGACCTCAACAATCAGCAGCTCTGCTGTATATTGGTGGTCTAGATCTTTTTGAACAATAATGATGGTCTTAGAGAAGGGGAGACATACGTATGTCAATGGTAAAATGTTTTAAATTGGAAACTTTTCTCTGAGCATGAGTGCTGTGTTTATCACTGGACAGGGGAAAATACATTTACATTGAGTCAACATGGATATTATGCTTGGTTATATGTGTGTTTTTATTTGATGGTTTGCAGACTGACAACATTTGGAGAAATGGACATCTTTATGCTGGAAGTACCTGCTAGCAAACTGGAAAAGTTGCAGTTCCTGATTTAAATTTTACATCACAAGATCTGATCTCTCACTTTTCTCAAATTAACACAGGACAGGAAATTTGGCCTTTTCTGATTTAACACAATAATGTTCATCAAGCTATAAACATTCATCACATCTAGTGAACTAATGGAACAGATTGAGTTGTGATTTACTGTCAGCTTGGAAATATATGACTTAACAACGATCCACGTCTTTGTTTGATAACACCTTAGGCCATCTGCTATTAGTTATGAATGATTCCTGTTGAAGTGGAGAAATGTTTGGTGCATTTATTTGTGAGCAGACATTATTGAGCTGTGCAGACAACCTGGCTTTTTAGTGTCATTCCCAGCTGAAGATATCATTGTAAAAATGTTGAATTGTCTCCTGTTGGCAGCTTTTGTTGTTTTCGTCTGCTTCTTTGTAATACCAGGACAGTGGGCTAAATTGTGTGCCAAAAATTTAAGAAGTTTTTCTTATTTTGGGTTTAATACACTGAGCATAAAAAAGAAGCAGAATGGTGAATTTATTAGATTTAGTCAGATTTTTTCAATTTCAAAGGGCAATACGGGGGCAAGTTATTTTTAAGATCTGTTTTTTGGCCAGGTGTCTTTTTCAGGAATCTAAGCCCTTTTCATCTTTCCCATTAAAGTCTGGGGTGATGTGCCTTTTTGATTTCACATCATTCTGTTTGTGAGGTGCAGAGGTGGTCAACACCGATACACCTCTGAACCAGCAGCAGTCAAAGTGAAGGAGCTGAATATACAAGACTGTGTGAGACAGATATGGCTCTGACTTATTTTCAGTCTTCTGATTACAAGCCGATGGCTTTTTAAAAGTACACATTACTACAGGACTAGGCTACCTCGATGTAATCATTACAAATAAGCAAAGGCACAACACAGACATCATCCTTAAATGTATGCACAAAGGTGCTTTTCCATTTGCCGAACTAAAACATTTAAATGTAATACACTTTGATGGTGGATAGTGTAAATTTTTCCCATTAAAGCTTGGCGGTTACGAGGTGACATGGTGTCACCTTGTCTCTTATATACTGAAAGCACATGCAAGTCACATTTGTCACCCCTGGGCATAAATGTAGGTGAATGATTGTCTGTTGTAGCAGTATGATTAACTGTTGACGTGTGTGTTGTGTTTCCACGCCTTTTACTCAGTGTTTGCTGGGATTGTCTGTGTGACCCTGAATAACAATAAGAAGGTGAATGAATTATTTATTTTACATTGTTCATTTCCCACTTTGGTTGAACCATCTACTGTTTGTGCAACAGACTAGAGCACATAGATATTCTTTATCATCTTCATAGTGAATGATTGTGGAGGGGTCTTCTTTAATCTGATTAGACAATCTTCATATTTATTCTTTAGCTGTAGAATCTTCAGTTTTCTTGCAAGAATTTGTTTCTGCTTTCTTCATATTTCTTTATATTTCATTGGACAATGGGACATATTTGTGTTTGGCATGAAGTAAAACATTACAGTTGAATTAAAAAAAAATGTTAAGACATGAAAAGTAAAGCTTTTCAGAGTTGTAAGTCTTAACAATCTTTAAAATTTGGTTTCAGTGTCAGTTCTTTACTTTCCTAATATTATTTTATTTGCATATTTTCACTTGCAAAATTCAAAAGATATCTGTAGAATTATTTATAATGTTTTGTGAATTCACACAGCATGATGCTGCTGATTTTCATTTATTGTCCTAATTATTAACCATTAAAGGTTATTTTTAGCATTAAACATCAATTTATTACATAATGGCATCTTGCAGTTTGGGCTCTTGCCATTATTTGATCTGCCAAAAACCCTGTATGTTTTTTTTATTTCTGGCCAAAAATAAAATTGCCATAACTGTCATGCACAGCTCTATTGAGATATCACAGCTCCCTGCTCTTTCTTTTTTTTTAATTTCATCCATAGATCTTAAGTTGATTATTTATTTATATGAAACAAGACGAAAGATTCATTTGTTTTGACAGATGCTTGTTCTAGGGCTGCAGCCAAAGCTCAGCTTGATTTTCTGGACTGTCACGCAAGACTTGTAGTTTATACTTTGTTGTCACACAAACAAAATTCTTTATTTGGCACATTGGTGAATAAATATCTCTCCCCAAAAGCTGCATTTGTTAAACATGTTTTAGTTGCAGGAGGTTTCAAGACATAAACTATTTGTCTGGAACAGTGCTTTGGCCTAATTGCTTGTTTGCCTGTCGCATAAAGCTCAGATGTAACTCTTGTGCTATTTTAAAATGTCACAGAAGGTTATTGCGGAAATATGAATCCAAGTTGAATATTTATATACTTTAATCACAAGAAAAAGGCAGATTGGAGAAGTTTCCTTTTGCTTGAAGCTCAGGAGTTTGTGCTTCAGATTATGTGTTTTCACCAGGGGATTAATTTAAGCAAGCTGATCAGGGATCCTAAGAGACTTGACAAGTCATGCCCTTCATGCAGTAGTAGTAAATTATGTGTTTAATCGTTTTGAATGTCTTAACTTTCCATCTTAATAACTCACCATTTCCCCTCGAGCTCTTGACAAATTCAGAGGATTAGTAGTCATGTTTAAATATATGACTTTAAAGGTGACAGCAATGTCATCTTTTAGGATGCTTGGCAGAGATTTTATGTGAGCTCAACGTGGAATCAAAGTTTTTGCCAAATAAGTTTACAAACTGAAACAGCATAAATTAGAAACACATCGATGAACACTTTCTACAACAACTGGGAGTGATCATATTTAATCCTAATAAAGTTTTATCAAAAACAATGTTAAAAAACGCACTGTGCTACATGCTGACTGGGATGTGTTTGTTCAACTGTTTAACATCAGTTCAAAAGGTCCTGCCTGCTCCAAAAGACTCTTTTTGGAGCAACAAAATGAACAAATGATGTCGAACTGATTGCCAATCAATTCTTCTTAATTTCTTTGTTGTTGCTATTTTCTGCGATGAATATTAAATGCTTAATTTAGTCTGAGGGTTTATCCTCTCCACAGTGTAAGGTCAAAACTAAAATTCAACATTCCCTCAGTGAACATTCAGAAATTCATTTGCAGTCATTTTTAGATCCAGTGCTGCTTCATCGTTGAAGCTTTGATAATGTTGAAGGGTAGCAAAGCTTTTTATCCACACAGATGTTTGCGCAAGCAATCAGTGGTTAACCGCTCACACAGACCTGCCCTGGCAGCTGGCATTACCTCTGAGGACTACTTCAATCACAGGAGGTTTTCATGTGTCAAAGAACGTGAATAGTGACCTTTGTGACTCAGAGCCACGCTGGAGATGTGTTCTGCAGGTTGCAACACTAATGTTGGCTGAAGTCTAAACAGGGAATTTATTAGCACTGCTGCGTACATGCATAACAAATTCCCATCTCAGACACATTTTAAAAGCTTTTGAGTATTCTGGAGGTGTCGGCAAGGATATTTGGAGGTGAGTTTAATTAGAGCACAACTCCCCTCTGCAGTGCTGGCAAAAGAATGCATAATAGCTTGAAGACACAAGAAAGCTGCTTTATAAGCTTGTCATGAGTTTGATTTCTTTACCCCAAGACTTCTGTCTAGTTTCTCTACAACAAACCAGTGTCTCCATTTAAAAGCAAAAAACATGTTTTTATGAAGGTAAATATGTCATCCACATTCTTTCCAAGAAGCAACTCATAGAAACTAACATTATGTTATGAGATGGACTACAGGAGTAATACAGGAGTTATAAGGTACTTTAAAATTCTGATGTTGTGCTGTGTATAAGTTCATCACAGGTACTTTTTTTACTGTCTTGTATGTGTATGTGAATTTATTGCCCAAATATGAGTCAAAGTAATTGATTATTCTTTTCCTTCTGGGAGAGTCTGCAGAAAGAGCTCAGCGGAGGGGCATGTTTGATCACGTTTATGTTGGCTAAATGTTGGCTCCTCAAACATCACACCAAATAATGGAAGTGAGACAAGAAATAACTCATTATCATGAAACTGTTGTTACTATTCCATCTATAACAATGTAATGATGTAATGAATTATAAATATATTTATATTTTATGTGAATTTCCTCTAAAAACTAGTAAAGAATTAGGCTGAATCTCATTTCTACCCCTCAGCCCTACTACTCCGTTTTGTGCTTTCACATTAGGGGAAGAGCTACCTCGATTCTCTTTTGGATGAAAGGGAAGAGCTAAGGGTGAGGACCATGCAACCTTCCAAACAAACACAGCCCAGGACCGCACTTCAAAAGAAGGGATATAAAACATTTCCTAACATACACCGGATACGTTGGCAAAGATGACGACAGAAGGAAGGCGAGACACCCAAAATGCATATGCAGCATCAATAAGGATGTAAAAATTATTTTAAAATGGGTTCATCTTGTGGCCATTTATTTAATGCCAAGTTTATCATATGGCTGTTGTCAAAATCATTAACTTATAGCTAATCAGGTTTATCAATGTTAGCTAGTTTGCTAATGTCGCTTACGTTCATCAACATAGCCCTCCCAAGTGTGTATTATAACATCATAACATAACCATCCACAGCTACAACTGAAATAGAAATGTTAAGTTAAGTTAACTTAACTTAACCTAATGAGTGAGATGAATGAAATGTTGCAGACAAAGCAAGAGATAAGACAAGAGTCAAGATAAGACTGGCTTTACTGGCATTGAGAGCCCACGGTACAGGTAGGATGAAAGATGGATGCTGAGTTAGCCATCGAAAGGGGGCATGTCACAAAAAAATGCAAAAGTTAGGTAAACACTGGTAAAATGTTGCCCAGAGAAGCAATAAATAATATTTCCGAAATCTCTAAAGTGATAAATATCAAAACACAGAGGCATGCACCAAAAGTGAAGCATAGAGTTTATTAAGCCTATATGTGACAGAGGAGTTAAAAATTATCAGAAATGTTATTCTTGACCCGCCTATTACCCTCATTGGATAATCAATACAGTAATGAATTGTTCTTATTTGTGGTGCAGTGTTTTTACGACCTGGACCAGTACGATATTTGACTCATGATGAGATTGTGCTAAAAGAAGGGACTGGTACTAGATCATTAATTCTACCAGTTTGATGCATGGTAGTGTGAGCTTGGATGTATGCAAGTGCTATCATGTACCGTATGCTCTTACACTGTGATAACCTCAGGGGTTATCAACTGATTTGTGTCCCTTTATGTTTTGTTTGGTAGTGGAAAACAATAACTAACATAATGACAGACAATTATTTATTTATTGTTTATTTATTTAAAATAATAAGTGATCTCATTAATATCTTGTGGGGTTTTTTTCTATTTAATTTTAAACCTGTGGATGATTTTTGAGAGGAAGAGTGTGTGTGTGTTGTTCATTGTAGTGAATGATACTGTTCATGAACTTGAGGGTTTCATTCTGATGTGGCGATCTTGTATGAATCAGCTGCCAGCTGTGATGGCTGATCATGGAAACAGGCAGTCTGGGTTCATCACCAAACACTTCCAAGCAAGATTGATGTTGGGAGTTGTGTTGAAGGATTGCTCTCAGGTGCAGTCATTGGGCATGGAGATTGAAGCGCACCCATGGCAGAGCAATGGTGACATGACTCATCACCAGAGAATTATATGGAGAGGAGATAAATGGAAAACACATGGCCCATCTTCAATCAATTCTGTTTACTGGAAATTTGTACCACATGAGAGAATCAGAGCACTAGAGAACAGGAAGCCTTGTTTTTTTTAGTTCAGCTCTGTCTTTTGCTGGACAGAAGATTTTATTATTACTGAAAGGAGCTCACTGAAAAGTATACTATTCAAGCAGTTCACAAAACAATTAAATGTTCAAACAAAAAAGTTCCTCGCACATCTCACTTTGAGACAGTGTTTTATCTATGGAGAAACAACAAAGAAACAACAGTACCTTAAAAATTTTGCTGAAATTTGATGATTCTGAATATGATGTTCTGAACAACGTAGCTGTTAACCAATGTGTGGAAAGAGTATGATGCTGCAGCATCATAGAGAAATGCTGTCAAATGCTATTGACTTCTACTACATCCAAAATATATATATTGATTTAAAACAGAATAAATAATTTGCTTTTACATTCCTATGAGAATTTTATTCAGCAACAAGTTTTATAAAGATAAAAGCATTGCCATTCTCAACAGCTTACAAAAGGCTCACACTCATTTTGCTTGCTGAATTTTTTATGCTACTCAGTTTATAACATTTATCCTCTCATTGTTTTAGTAACTTCAGAAAAAGTAGCTTGTGCCCTGTGATTTTCTTATGTACAAATGAGCTTTCCACTCATTTTTTTTTCTGTGAGTGAGCGATTAGCTCTTTATACAAATCTCTCTACGTGTTCCTATCAAGGAGGACTGAAGGTCATCCATCTGTCTGGCTCTATTTTTCCTGCACTTTGTTGTTGAGTTGCTTTTCCAATATGTGAGGAGAGTCATTTCGTTCAATACACCGCCTGCCTCGGTGCTACTGCTTGGCACAGTGATAAATCACAACACAGAGAAACAGAACTTTATTTGCATTCAGCTTCCATCCACTTTTGAAGCTGCAGATTTGGAATTGAATTTTTTTCCCCTCCTCCTAGGTCCCTTTTTCTCTTCAGTAAGCGGCTATGATCTCAGAGCTATATATCTTGTTTTTTCTGCTAAACCTGATTCAGTCTGAATCTTCTAAAACACAGCAAACATTACCATACTTGTAAATCCTCCATGCTGGTCACCTTGCTCTTGGTTCAGTAGAAAATGGGAAAGAAATCTGTAGCTTTAAACACTTGTAAATGCTTCATTCATTTAAAAGTCATTTATCATAATATGGGTGATTTGAGTAGAATGGTAGGGCTGATAAGGAGGGCCCAAAAAGCGTGAAATATAAAGAGCTTCGTATGTGGTAGGATGTTGACTGGCTTACTCAGGGCTTTGCAGGCTGCGAAAGGAATCTATCACATCAAAGAGGCCATAGCCTCCAGCACGCTCCAGATTGCTCCCTCTACATACATACGCACACACACATATACACTCACACAGCCGTGCATGCTCCAGGGCCAGCCCCTTCCACTTGACCGCTTTTGGTGGCAGGGAGGGTATATACTCCCTGTGACAGTGGCACTCTGTTGTCCTCTTGGAGATGAAGCTCAGCCCCTCCATCCTGTCTCGCTGCCGAGAGCTGGCCCACACCGAGCCTCATATGCTGTGACCTTCATGTCCTACAAGCAGAGGTGAAAAGCAGAACAATTCTGGAACAACACGTTCCATCCAGCCTAATGCCAGACAATGTTTCATCTCTTTGCTTGCACTGAGCAAGTTATAGATAATTTTGTATTCATCTGCGAGTCAAATGAGTCAACAGTGTCAACAGTGTCCATGGTGTACAGCCAGGCTAATCTGCTTTGCTCGCTGCTGTTTGAAAATTACTGACAGAGTGCTGATAACCCAAACAAATTCAAAGCTCAGGCCATTGTTTCATTGAAAGATGCCAAGAGATAGCTCCTCCTGGGTTGCATTTTATCGTGAGGTACCTGCTGGGAGTACAGGATGCAACTGTGATCTTTCAGTATTTTGCCCACATATATTGCATATAATGAGCATATACTATTCCTCTGGTTTCATGATCACTGAAAATATTGGAGCACTAACACTGTTGAATGTTGACTGGATTTCTTCTTAAAAAAGTCACTGAGGGTTTCACTGATGTTATCACACAGTGCAATAGAAACTAATTAATTCCTGCATTTATTAATGACTAAATTAGTCACTAAAGTAAGAGAACATGAACATTAACTCAGGCAGTGGCAGCTGACTTTCAGGTGTCCCTTTACATGACATGAATTACAAGCTCCATGAAACTGAGATAATTTCAGTAAACAGTATTTGGAAATTTTGGCTCTCATCCTGTAATTTTTCCATGCTTCCCCACTACAACACACCTGATTTCAAATGAATGTAGTCATTGTGCAGAACTTGATCGTCTATTAGATCCATTTGATTTTAATCAGGTGTGTTGGAGCAGGGAAACACGTGCAGCCCTCAATGACCAGGGTTCTCCACCTCTGCCACATTTATGGTAGGATAGCACTTTTTTGGATTTTTAATTATAAATATTTCTATAAAAAAAAAAATGAGGAAGGTTTGGAGGTCAACACATCCACTTGAACTCAGATTGCATTTCTGCCTACTCCTGTGACATTCATTGGTAACTAATGAGGTAGAATCACCATATGGCATTTCACCAAGAATTTACCAATGTTATTTTTTTTTATTGAATTTGACACAGAATCTATTTCCCTGCTCAAATAGCAGTGAAAAATGATGCCATCACCTGGAATGTATTTGAACCCCTCCAGCAACCACGATAAAGACAAGGGGTGCTAATAACGTTACAAAATTATATTAATTTAACCCACTTTCTAGCAAAGAGGGTGTTAAAAGCAGACCTGCAGTGTGATGGACAGAACTCCAAAAAGTTTCTAAATAGCTTTCTAATGTCTCAGAAAAGCAGTGGTTTTTTTGCAGCTGCTACAAGTTATTCATGCCATTAATATCACCACCTTTATACACATGATTTTATGCACTGCTGACCTTAGCACCAGTAAATACATCAACCATGCTGTGATTAGATCTTCAGTTGAAGGCATTATGTGAAGAATTGATTTGATCCTTTTAATAATCATTCCTGCTCTCCTTAAATTTAGTCAATACAGTGGGCAGTAATGAGTAAGACTGCATTAGAGGTCTTTCGACACCTCACTGGGTCCTAGATTGCTTCAGGCACCGACATCCATCCTTGCTTGGCCTAATGAAGCATCATGCACTCCTGTGGCAGACTACTTAATCTCCCCACCATGGCTGCATTGTTTGAAAAGAAACCCTGTGTTGGGAGGTTGGAGGTGTGAGCCCAGCTTCCCATCAGGAGATCACAGTCAACATAAGGTACCATCTGTTGAGGTGTGACAAGCAGACTGGGGTTCAATAGGAGTTGAATGCCAGTGATTTAGCTGTTTCACAATTTCTAGACTTTGATTACTAAATTATTTAGGTGGTTCTCAAATTGTTGCAAAAATTTTTACAAAATATTCAATTATACCAACTTTAGTTCAAAAGCAGCTTTTTGAGTCATTGGTCAAAATTATTAGTAGATGTTAAAAGTCCAACAACCAAGCATTGTTTCCAAGCAGGTTAGTAAGTTATGCATCACACATAAAAGAGTTTTTTTTTTTTTTTTAAGACTCTGCTTTTCATGCCACATATGCATAAGGGCAGCTTTTAGGGAGAAGGAAAGTCTTCCTAGAAGAGTGGTTTTTCACCTGTCACAAGACTTTTAAGCAATCGCTGCTGAACAGAGTTAGTCTAGGAATGCTCTACTGTCCACCTAAAATGTATGTATGGATGGATGGATGGATGAATTATATTACAATTTAATTGATTTCACTACATGTACATGTTGGGCTTCCTGTTTTTGCTCTTTAAATGTGCTATGATTTATTAAATAGAAGTTACATAAAGCATAAAAAATAAAAAAAAGTCATTTGTAATTTAACGGGCTTTAGCGACTTTGGCAGCAATGTCTGATTGATAGTCGCAGTGCAGGTACTAGAGCAGCGTCAGCAGTGTCAAGCCAGATGTTTATTTCTATTAATATTTTTATACCTACATTCAGTTAAGAGACAGAAAATACAGGTTAAAGTTCATGTTTGTGTAGAATAAGGAGGGAGGGAGCGATGGGGGCTGTGGAGATACATGTGCTTTGTTTGTGTGTGTGTAAGTGTGTGCATGCATCGGTGTGTGACTGTGAAAGAGAGGCTAGAATGAGGTGTGTTTTCAAATTGCTACATTATATGCTTAAGGCTTGTTTTATTTTACTATGCACAAATTGTTTTATTATGTAAAGCACTTTGTGTTGCTTTTGGCATTGAAAGTGTTTTACAAATAAAATTTGATTTGATTTGATTTGATTTGATTTGATTTGATTTGATTTGATTTGATTTGATTTGATTTGATTTAAAGAGAATGAATTTTTGTTGAGTGCTATTAATGCCCATTCAATTTTTATAATTCCCAGCACTGGGAGCTAATAGAATGCACAAGGAAGACATTTGACAGCTCCTTTGATACTGAAAATAGTGGATTATTGACACTCCTGAATAATGACTGGTTTTTATTTTTTATCATCATAAAATCAGTGAGTGCTTCACCAGATGTCATCACACAGTTCTGTTTATGTTGGCATGTTGAGGGGTGAAACATTGTTATAGAAATGCATTACCACCCTTCATTAAACTGAGACCAGTCGCAGGCAGGATTATGTAAATGAACCCTGATATGAGAATCAGTATGCTCAGGACAGAGTCGGCAGTGCCAAGAAGAGCTGGCTGGGAAGCTTTCAGTCAGAGCCAAGAGTCTCTGGCTCCAGCAGTGGAGAACATGTGTTGGTCTCAATGTTGGAGTTACTTTGCATTTTTGCTGCTGACAGTCTTTATCATCCTTTTGGAAATCATAGAGGTAATTGGGGAATATGTCAGCAGATTACCTCTTCTTGTACAAAGCTTTCTTTCCCCCTTATTGCTCTGCAGATTCAGTCTAATGAAACATTTTTAAGAATAATCACAATGCAAATCAATCACTATAGCCATCTGCACATCTCTGTGCTTTTTACACATTAGACTTACTGGTTGCAAGCTGGCAAACACACATAAGCACATATATATATACAGACACATTGAGACAGGGTGACACACAGTCATTAGCAGCATATTTCTGGAGAAACTACTGTTCTGCTGCTGGAACTGTTGCAATTAATCAGCACTGCTTGCTGTTTTACAAGGAAACTGCAGCCACCATGATAAACCAGCCACATATGCTGTTGAAACAAAGGAATGGATAAATTGAATCAATAATTTCAGACAAAGATGTATTAGACAATAGAAACAGTGTAATTTAGCATTTTACAATAACATTAAGTGATCTTTGCAAAGTAAGACTAATCCCATCAGCTCAGGGAGGGAGCAGTACCTGCACATTAACGCCAAGTGTCTGCTCATTTCCCCACACAATAAAGACAGACAACTTCCCGAGTGAGCACCACCAGGCACATTTTTAATATTCTTGCCTTCATAAGGAGCACCATTATCTCTGAGTGTGGCTGTCCAGGGAAGTAAAGCTCCACAGGGCTGAAGGTAATGACCATATTGCCTACAGCTCTACCAGGGGAGGAATGAGTGTTGCCGGAGGCCACTGTCAGGAGAGAAGGGCAGAACACAATACTTGTTACTGTTAGTGTATAAGAATTACTTTGAGATTTCTACCATAACAGAGAACTTTACCAGCTATTGGTGGATGGAAATTACCCTGATATTAACAGTTGCTGTAACAAATCTCTGATGTCTCTCTTTCTTGTGAAATGACCATTTAATGACAGCAACTGGGGGCATGCTACTATTTGAAAATTAGACCTAATCAATTATTCAAAGATTAAACCGGCTTCATATTTGACCCTAGGAGTCCGTGACAAACTTTGCTATTCTCTTTGGAAGGTTCAGGGTATGGCAGAAGCAGCTTGTATGGATGTCTGTGTAAAACAAGAACAGCATTAACTTTGACTGATGTCCCTTGCATCCATAATTAAACCAAACATCATCCCGAGGGATAGATGTATTTCAGAAAAGATGAGTCGAGCTCCTGGCCTTTGGAACAGGATGAAATCATGCCCTCGGCTGTTGGCTCTTTGTCTTGAAGCCACAGATCACAGCGGGCAGACCCCATGGCACCTCAGACCACCACCGGGCAGCAGACAATTCAAAATGGCCAACGGCTCTGATGTGATATAGAATTTTCCCTTAGGATGCATTGCACAGACAGAAGAACCATTTTTCTATTATGGTCAGTTTGTCAGTATTATATTGTACATAATTCAAAATGAGTGGAAATATGTGGCTTTCTTTAAAAGCCTTTAGCACCTAATGGTATAGACTGTTGGTCTACTGATGTCTGTTTAAATGCATAAGCTCTTCCAATTTCTTTGATATCAAATTGTATGTTTGCAGGATTATGATCAAAGCCAGAATGGATCACAAGACCATTTTAATGTTTTGTTTCTAACAGTAATGATAATATGGACAATTTTCAGTACTTTTAGGTCATTTGAAGGTTTACAGTTTATAGTCTGCCTTCTTTAGCAGAAGACAAATGCCATACCTGTTGAGAGAGTGGAAGAAGAAAAATGGCTTTGATGGACACTTTGCTGTGATCTACACGGTTCTTTAAGCCCTCGCTGAAGGGTCATACAAAGGTTCAGACAACTGAAAGACAGAGCAAATTTGTAATATTTTATACATTTATATGTATATATTGTAGGTATGTACAGTGCAATACAATGGACTGCAAATTTTTCCAAGATTTGTTGTGACATTGTTGTGCAATGTCATAGAACCACTAACAACAATCATGTAAGCATCAAATTTATGTTTAAAAGCTCTAAGGTTCTGCCATTTATAGATACCTCATCGCTTGCATAATCAGTTAACAGACGCATTTGGCATTGAGAATTACTAATAAATCTGAGGTCATGGAGAAAGAAAAAGGAGATGTGACCACTGATACTCGATGCCAACATATTGGGTAATGGTTGCTCTTTCTGGAAACCTCCTGGACTCCTGTGGGAGCAGAAACATGATCAGATTTCTAGGGCAACAGCTGCCAACCTGCTTTCTTCAACCCACTTGGCTGCAAAGGAGATTTGTTAGTATTCAGTCTCATCACTGATAATCTGATACCGATTTCTGTCAGAGCAGTATAATGATGATAATTCTTTGGAGTGTCATCTTATCCCTGACTGCTTCAGTAGACCAGTTAATTTAAGAGTGTAGCTTCCTACGCTCATATAAAAGAGGGGCTCAGAGTGTGTGTGTATGTGTGGGTGTGCAACCATATAGATGTGCTGGACACAGTCAGAGGATCTGAGTATACAGATGTGTTTTAGTGGGGTCACATACCATAGCCTTTGTGATGCACATTGATCTGTCTATAAAAGGCACATTGATCATATGTGGGTTTTCAGATGCACTCAATTTGTATGTTTGAATTTTGTAATTATATTTTTGTGATGTATTTTGTTTCAATCAATCCAAACAGTGATACAGCTATGAAAGGCGATCAGATGTTTTTCATCGGACTCTGAAGTGACTTGTTGAGGCTATCATGCTTGACAAATCCTTTAGTGCTTCATTAAAAACTTTTCTGGGTTAGGATTACTGTTTGGAAATGACTGTTGCTCCAGCTTATAACAATGTTGTATTTTTATGTAATACTACTTCTGTGTTTAGTTTCCTCTGGCTCTAGTTGCAAATGCATTGAGATATTGATTCTGGTCATTTAAGCCATTAATGGAAAAAAATATTTAAAAATTTTAATGACATATAGCTTTTTAAAGGGTCATGCCTTTTTCTTAAACCAAGTCAAAATTTGGAGAAAAATATTGCTTTACGTATTTAATAAGTTTGATTTGACTTTTAAAATGTGTTTTTCTGTACTTTAGGTTTCCACACAAATCTTAATCATACAGACCTGAAAAATAATTCAATTATACTTGTGAATTTCTATAATTCATAAGTAAAAATTAGCTGGTAATAGAATTACTGCTATAAAAGTACTCTGACGTGAGGAGAAATCTCCTCAAGATTTACTTTCAAGTTTGTTATTTAAGTTAATGTAAAAAAAAAAAAAACCTAGTGTTATGAGCAGCTTGAAGCATTTAAACCAGTACTGGGAACTTCAATGTGTTGCTTGAGACAGAAATGCCTGTTTCATGGAGAAGATGGTGGAGTGCTGTACTCTGCTGGTTCCACTAGCAAGTTTTCTGAGTGGTGCATTTGGCTGGAAAGAGTGAGGACTTATAATGAAGCACCACTGAGAGTTCTGGAAGCTCATGTTCTTCCAGTGTACAAGAACATGAGCTGATGATACCGACTACTTGGAACTCTAACAATTTTATGTGTACTTGTTCTCTGCCTGTGTGTCCCTTCTGAAAATGTATATCCTTCTGTCATGAATAACTCTTCTTATAAGGGTGTCTGATAAGACTAGTTAGCCTGGGATTAGTTTTGGTTAAGTTTTGTCTCTTAATAGAGGTGAAAAAAACACGTTAGACAGCTTAAGCAGGTCTTGAAAGCAGCAGACTATACTTTTAATACTACGCTGACCTCCTCAGAACATACATACAGAGAGGGAGAGACTCAGCTTTCCGTAGTGGCTCAATCTTCCCCACTTTAAAGAGAAATGGTGAACAAGAATTTTGAGTACAAGAGAATATAAGTAAAATGACTGCAGTTCATTTGCACCTCAATTTTTTACAAAAAGCACCAAAAAACAGGTCAAAATAGCAGAGTCATGAGGTAACAAGAGATGGAAACAAGCGCATTAAAAATTCACCACAGGTTTCAATACATTGGAAAGACAAAAAAAAAAAAAAAAAAAAAAAAAAAAAACTAGACTAGAAAGCTCCAGTAAAATAGAAATGCTACAGTGCATTAGCAGCTTGCCAAAGACTAAAAGGCCCTTACTGGTGTGTGCTTTCAAAGTGTGAGATAGAGCTAAGCTTGCAAGCCTGTTTTTTTTTTTTTTTTTGTTGAGTATAATATGCAAAATCTGTAAACAAATTCCAAAATGGCAGTCATTTTAACATTCACATAAAAGAGACATTCATAGATGAGTAATTTCCATCTCTGATGATTAGAGACAACCTCACATATTTCTGCTATCACCTTGTAGCGCTTCACTTTAATATGACAGTCTGACACAGACTCAAACCAAGATTTTATTACATTCATTTCACATGACTTGGTATGAACTACAAATTCTTAGTTGTCACACAGTCTACAGGCACTTTAGAAAACTCAGATGGTGGCAGATTAGGGAATGGGGAGCAGGTGAGCAAGTGGGTGTGGGGAATCAGGTTACTGGGATATGGGGTGCAGGCACAGTACTCATTAGACTCTCATTAGTTATGAGTTGCTGTAGGTCTTGGCCCAGATGCTTACAGTATGCCATGGTGCTTCTGTCAGACCAAGCTGCTGGTGTCAAAAATAATAGTATTGTAGGTGTAACACAAAGAAAAGTGCGATGAATGCAGTTTTTATTTATTCTGTAAGAGGAATAATGGTCCACGTTCCCCGTGGGAGGTGTGATTTTGTTTCTGCAGCATGACATTCTGTGATGTGTATTCTGTTCTCAAGAGTATAAAGAACATGATTTATTTGCTCTGCTATTTTTGTCTGACCTAATTGGACATAATTCACAAAAAATCAATGACAGAATGTACATGTATGTAAAGGATAGGTAGCCACGGAAAGTTAAATGTTATTCCCTGAAGGCCAAAAATGGAGATGTTCAGGTTTTTCAGTGCAGCATTAAAGAGCTTTATGCTTGCTCTCCGTGGTTAGTTATATTTCCAAACTGTCAGCTAAACAATACACAACCGTGTATTAACTGTGAGACAATGACAGTCTCATCCCTACACCTGTTCCTGGGCTCAATCCCTTTGAACCATGAGAACACATCATTTTAAAATTTGTGTTTCACTCTTGGTGATTCAGTTGCTCTTCTAACCTTCACTTTAACAACAGTTTATGTGTAAAATGATATTTGGGCTGCAATCTGCCATCAAATATCAGCTGCCCTGTAAAACCAGAACAATCTCTCTGTGCAGGTCTGTTCAAAGGTGTTCAGCTCGCAACAGATATGTCAGTAATGAGGACCGGTAATGTTTGTATTATCGCTGGAAGCGCATAAATTGAAGCTTTTAAAGTTGTGTTTGACTTTATCAGGCATGTTGTCTGTGAGCAACCCATTTCTAATCCACAATTCAGTTGATGCACCTCAAGAGTAGCGATATGTTAATGAATACAAAGAAAAGTCCCATCACTGAGTCCATAGGCAGCAACTGTTGGTTCAATAAACTGTGAATCCATAATGCAGTCAATATTATTACCTGCATCAGTTCATATTTTTAGAGGCTGTAAATTTTACTAAGCCCTCATAGCCATAAAAACGCAAAAAATTAAGATGTAACGTTTCAAACTAACAATAGTATTTAATGTTTCACTTGTCCAACAGTGTATTTGACACTAGCTGAAGCATTACATCATTAGTTTTACAGGTCACAGTCTCACAAGTGTCTTTTACCCTCATTGACTGCTTAGTGTAGAATAAACGTTAACATTGTCTCCAAAAAAGATGGATAAATTCACCATATTGCAAGGACGCGTGTGTTAAATAAGTTTCTTATTAGTTCCAAATCATGAAGGCTCATATAGAGCTGTTAATTCTGAAAAAGAAAACAAGAAAAAATGTGATTTTAAGCCATTTTCCCAAACTTGTAAAGAAATCTAGAAATCTGTAAAGAAATTTAGAAAAAAATAAAGATAAACAAAGTGGCATATTAAAACTCAGAGAGGGTAAATACAAACCAGTAAAAAGTTATAGGCTTTTTGATTATAAGCTTTTGTCAATGTGCACCACTTTGTTAAGCACCTGCTGTCTATTAAATTACTTTGTAGATTAAGTTGACTTGCATTGGCTTTTTCAAAGAAACTAGTTCTAAGAATTGGCTAAAAACAGAGAGGGAGTCAGTATCTCATACTGCTAGGAGCTGGTGCCACAGGAGTAGAAGGAGCCTGCAAGCCTAAAGTCAGGGATCAGCAGAGACCCAGAGTCCTGCAGGTTATAGATGTTTCCCTGCTGCAACACAGTTCATTCAAATACTATGGTGCTCCAAGTGTAAGTTGTGCATAAGTCATTCAATGAACCATTTATTAGAATCAGGTGTGTTGGAGCAGAAAAAAATAACTAAAACCAGTAGTTTGTTGTTGCTCCCTCATTCAGCATTCACTATTTAAAATATTTACAATCAAATACTTAATTTCCAATTAACATTCTCAAATTACACATGATTGGTTTAGATTTAATGCATCTGTATTGTGACCTACTTTGTTTTCAATTACCTTACATATTAGATTTTGTTGATATATTAAAACGACCCTGGACATAAATAGAACCTTACATTTCCAAGCTTACAAGGTTAATCTCTCCTGACAGCCAACTGCAGGTAATCAATCTCTGTGGAGGAAGAGTATTTTCTCTGTCCATCTTGTGAAAAGTGTGATGGAGGGCTCAGCCAGGGACCTCGCTTAGCGAACACCCCACCCGACTCTGCCCTCTCTCCAGTGGCTTAAATAATACTTCACTAAAGGTGTGTGAACAGCCTCCTTCCATGCCATGAAACACATAGCAAACCCACCACATTAGTCCAAGTTGATTTTATCTTATTTCCAATACTGCAAAAGATGGTTTAATTAAAAAAGGTAAAATAATATTGTCTTCTTTCTGTAGCATGCAGTCAACAAAAACATAAAATAAAAGCAACAATCCAAAAGACCTTTACAGTCAAGGGCAGTCAGTGTGCAGTTTGATTGGGAAACTACTGAACTGACAATGCTGATGAAACTAAAAATCTTCTTTTTGTGTCAACAAGGTGACAAGAGCAAATCTGATGATTGTTAGTCTTCAAAAACAACGATCAGCAAGACTGTCATAGCTATCAGTTATGACAAAATTACAAACAAGAGAGGAAGTGAATGAAAGTGACACTTGTTTGGACAGGGGCTCAAATCAGACATGCTGAAGATGTTGTATCGAGAATATGAGAAGTTAGTTCTGGCAACAGTCAGTAGTTATGTATTTCCTATTTCCTCTGAAGTAAAGAGTGAAGCCAAGAATACATAATTCAACAAAGTCAAAGTAATCCAGTACAAGCAACAACCCCTGCAAGACCTATTAGTATGAGCTGCTTTTGCTGAAGAAAAAACTAATTCAACTTTTTTCTTTGTGTTGCTGCAAAGGGAATAAGAACTGGCGGCAACATGAAATGACAATAGCAGAAAGTTGCTGTGAATATACAATAGATAATATAATAGATTTTGCACAAAAAGGAACAGCTTCCACGTGATTGCAATAATGAACATACTGAGCCTTATCTTGAAGCAGTGTCTTCAGCCTAACCCTTGCAACTGGTGTATTAGAGCACTATAATTATTGAACATGGTGTGAGGAAATGGTATTTATTGGCATTATCTCAGTTCATGATGTCAGCTTGACTCGATTAACTCTCCAGTGAGGAGTGAATGAGGTTATGAGCCTTATCAGGTGGGATTGTGTCTGTGAAATGTTTGCCTGTTTGCCTGTTTGCCTTCCTCAGTCATGAAGACCGCTTTATTGATGGCTGGGGTCTGGGAGGCTAAAGTGATATTACAGTTTTAAATGGCAGGTGTGCAGATACTGTGCTCCCCTTAAAGTTGAGTCAACCTTTGTTCTTCCTGCCTCAAAGCAAACATGCCTCTAATCAACTCGTGGACCTTGCGCTGAAGAGTAGCTTTAAGATATGTTAATGGATACACAAAGAAATGCCCCATCACTGAGTGTCCATAGCCAGTAGCCGATGGTTTAACACACTGTGAAAGTTGTTTTCAGTGTTGTCATCTGAAAAATGTCTATTTTCTGCTTGGCTTAGATTGAGTCAAGGTATTTTAAAGGACAGTCTAAAATGTTACCCTGATGAACAGATCTCAGCATAAGATATCTGTGGTAATCTAGGCCAAAAAAAAAAAAAAGAAAACAAGGATGATGCACACTAAATGTCCCTCATGCACAGGTTCCAAAATGTATAATAAGAAGTATGCTCACATCCAGGATCAAGGGCAAAATACTGTTAAAAGACAATATAATGTTCTGTTTATTATTATTACAGTAATGGCACAGTATTACTATGGAGAAATAATGCACCAAAGAAGGCACAACTGCCAGATCAAGTAATCACTAACAATATTTTAAAGGAAAAGAAATACATAGCTGGTGACGAGTTTCCTTGACTGTTCATTACATGGAATATGGGCATAATCATGAAAGCAAGGCAGACATGGTCAGCTTGTTGTAACATCTTCATACATAGGGATATCTCATTTGCTTTACAGAGTATTTCTGAGCCAATTTGAATCAATGTTAGTTGTTTTGCTTTGATTAGCTTAACAGTCTTTTACCAGTTTAAAGACTAGTAGAAATTAAGGTAACTGTGTCAACACATACTTTGAATAAATGCATATTTATCAATTAAATAAACGAGCCCTTTTATGCCCTCTTAGCTGGGCAAAGAGCATATAGATTCATTAATATGGTCATGGGTTATGCAGAACAGTATCCTACAAGTAAGACACTTTTCAACTTCCCTGAAGGACCTCTAAGTAACTGTAATCTATGAATAGATCAGTGTCCATCTGAATGCATTTCTCCTTTCTTGTTTCTATGACATGCATGCCCTCAGAGCAAAACTTTGAAGAAGCTTGTGATAGCCTGCCCAAGTCGGAGAATAACATTAGACCTGCTGGACAGGTGGCTGTGTGAGAGAGGAGGGCTTGGAGGCTCAATAATGAGAAGTATGCCAGCTAGACCCCATCTGTTGCCATGCACGGAACTCTGATCCAATAAATTGCAGCACATTCAAGTTTTGTCACAGATGAGGTGTTTGCTGCTGCTGTGGTTTGTGTGCAGGGTTTTTATTACGTTTACGTATTCCACAGCTGTGAAAACCTACCTTTCAGTAACTACTGCCTCAGATTTAAAATATTCTCCTTGTTTTATTTTTTATTCCTAAAAAACTTATGACAGACTGTGTTATACTTGCTTCTTTTTTTGAGTTATCTACATAGAAGTTATTTATGCCCACACAGCCTGTGTACTTTGTGATTAAAATATGCGGTAGTGCTTACAGGAAGATTTATGGCTGACAATAAACTGCAATGGAACCAGAAATACAGGTACTTAAAAGCTGTTAATTAAACAGGTAATCCTTTTTCTTAAATCTGTGTGCCTCCTCTGAGGGCCAGTTCACCAAAGATTATGGACATATTTTTTTACTTAACTGTGTGTTATTTAGAAACACCGTGAGGCCTGTGCTTTAGAGTTATAAATCTGCATCCTAGCAGAGCTCATTAACCGACACTCATCTTTCACAATTACATTTATATTGCCGTTTAACATAGTTGCATCTTACAAAAATTCACACACACAGTTTTATTCTTTATCTTTGTTACTTTAATTTATATATTTGACACAATATTAGAAATTGGCTGTTGAGCCATTCTCTGGTGGTGAAGTCACTCCAGGTAAATTGCTGTTATGACATCTATTAGAACTTGAAGCAGCTTTAGATGTAGAGGGAGTTTACGTTTGGTTTGGCTTCATCTGTTGAAGCACAGGTCTGTAAAATGAACTGTGTTCCAAAGTGTAGCTTCAAAGACATTATTTCTCTACATTAAAGAATTTTAGATGAGATTGGCAACAGTTATTTAGTTGAATAGATATTTCAGAAGCACATCTTGTTTGAATTTACCATCTCACAGGATCTTCATCACTACAACATCACCTCATCACTTACCTGTGTCACATTGAATTATAGCTGGCTTTTTTTCATTTTCTTCTTTTGCAATTAGAAACATTTGTCTTTACCTCAGTCTATTTCTCTCTCAACCAATGTCCTCTGCAATGTTTTTATCAGTAATCTCAGTAGGTGTGCTTTCTCACTCTGGTGGCTTTGTTTATTTAACGTTAAAGGAAGGAAAAGTGATGGTCTTCAAGGAATTAAGAGTAGAAGAAGATATCAGGTATTGGGGTATTGTGAGGAGTGCTGGTGACATTGACATGTTTGTGTGGAGTTTCACATCAGCCAAGTGGCTGCTATGTTGCCAGATCGCGCAGTGTGTCTGTTGTCAAAGGAATGTGAGTTCCCACATAGCCTGCCTTCAAACCTGTCTGTGGACTGCACTCACTGCTGGCTTATATCCAGCAGACACATCATCTTGTTCACAGCAGGGTGTGTCTCTGGATGGGTGGCTTCTGCCTCTTCCCATCTTTTTCACATCCAAGCTGACTTTACCAACGTCTGGATTGCTATAGACTTCACATGTCAGAGTTGCTCAAGCTCCTTTGCGGTAAAAACTTTATCCTTAACTTTTTCAGTGATTACTGAATACTTTTTTTAAATAATATATATTTTTTAATTCTATTCTCATTTTCAATTAGATGTAAGACTGGAAAGGGGATAATAAAGTTAAAGAAAAAAAAAAAGAAATCTGACAACAGAGAATATCCTTTTTTTCATTCATTATCTTGACCGCTTATTCCACTACGGGTCGCGGGTGAACTGGAGCCTATCCCAGCATTTTAACAGATGAGAGGCAGGGTACACCATGGACAGGTCACCAGTCTGTCGCAGGGCCAACACAGATAGACAAACAACTATTCACACGCACATTCTCTAGAGAGAATTTAGAATAACCAATTAACCTATCATGCATGTCTTTGAACGGTGGGAGAAAGCCAGAGAACCCACGCATACATGGGGAGAACATGCAAATTCCACAAAGAAAGGCCACCACCCCCCAGGTTCGAACCAGCGACCTTCTTGCTGTGAGGCTGCGGTGCTAACCGCCACACTCCGTGCAGTCCACAGAGAAGATCCATTATGAGGAAAGTTTGTCCAATAAATGGCAAAAAGAGAGAGAGAGAGAGAGAGAGAGAGAGAGAGAGAGAGAGAAGAGAAGAGAAGAGAAAAGAAGAGAAGAGAAGCAGTCTGTTGAGTGTCCAAATTGTTTGTATTTTATCAGCGCAAACACAGATTTTTGACCAGCTGACAGTGAAAGCCTTTTCATGAGCCAGAAACATAGAAGCTCTGCTCTTTGGTCATGCTGTTGCACTTTTATCATGAATGATTATGCATTCACTCCTCAGGATATTTTCAGACAAGAACTCAGGCTTACTAACAATGCCAAGTGAACTGTACATAAAGATTTACTTAAAACAACTGTATTGCCCATAAACAATACAGTAAAACTATGTTATCACTCTTATATAGTGCTATTATTTTTCTATATTGTCTAACAAATGCCATTTCTTTACTTGCCCGAGGGTAAGAAATTATACTCCCTGCCTTTGTTACTTTGACAGGGTTGTTATCCACCAATAAATGATGATTTATTGAATCACATTGATATCAAAATATGTACTTGCACCACTATCATGGCTAATAATTTATTGGATGGGGCCAAAGTAGTTAATATCAGTACTAATTCCATAAAAAAGACACAGTTTTCTCTCATAGCCTTTAGTTTATTTGTTGTGAATCGAACACTTGCATATGTCTTCACTTCGAGACACAAAGCAGCTATGGCTACAAACCATCTGTCAACTTTCCATAACAACATATCAAATTTATAAAATCAAATAAATGATTGATTTATTATCTTCCAGACTGAATAAGAGGCAATAGAATTTAACCAGTTAAGAGAGTAAAGATTAAGCGGTCTGAAAATTAGTGGCCTGATTTTGACATTAGCAATGGAAGTAAATATACTGGTATGCAGACCAACGGAATAAATTAAATTGGTAATTATTTGGTTGGTGGTTTGACTGCTCAAAAAAACAACGGGAACAGATAAACAACACATCTTAGACTTGAAGAATGAAACAGTCCAGTTGAAAATCTATTCATTACATAGGGGAATGTGTTGAGAGCAAAATAACATGAGAGTGATCAATAGAAATCAAAATCATTAACGCATGGGGGTCTGGATACAGAATCATACTCAGAATAAAAGTGGATCACACGCTGACCCAGCTTCTGTGAAAATTCCTCGAGACAAAATTAAAAATGAGCTTCAGTAATGTGTGTGGCCCCCACATGTCTTTATGCACTCTGTACAACGTCTGGGCATGCTCCTGATGACACAACAGATGTTTTCCTGAGGGATCTCCTCCCAGACCTGAATCAGGGCATCAGTCAACCACAGGACAGTCTGTGGTGAAACATGGCAGCAGTGGATGGAACAAGACATGATGTCCCAGATGTCCTTGATTGGATTCAGGTCTGGTGAATAGACGAGCCAGTCCATAGCATCAATACTTTCATGATGCAGGAACTGCTGACACACTCCAGCCACATTAGGGCCAAGCATTGTCCTGCATCAGAAGGAAATCAGATCCCACTGCAACAGCAAATGGTCTGACAAGGAGCCTGTGGATCTCAACCCTAATGGCAGTCAGGGTACCCCTGGCTAGCATATGGAGGTCTGTGCAGCCTTCCAAGGATTTGCTTCCCAAGACCATCACTGACCACTGCCAAACTGGTCATGCTGGAAGATGTTGCAAGCAGCAGAACATTCTCCACGCATCTCCACGCTCTGTCATGTCTGTGTGAACCTGCTCTCATCCGTGAAGCTCACAGGGTGGCAATGGTAAATCTACCAATCCTGGAATTCTCTGGCAAATGCCAATCAGGCTGCATGGGGTTGGACTGTGAGCACATGCCCCACTTGTGGACAAGGGGCCTTCATGCGTCCCTCATGGAGTCAGTTTCTGACAGTTTGAGCAGAAACAAGTACATTAGTGGCCTGCTGGAGGTCATTTTGTAGGGCTTTGGCAGTGCTTCTCTTGCTACTGCGTTGTTGTCCTCCAGTGTGACTGACATTGAGTTATATGGTAATGATTACGTGTTCCCTTCATTCTTTTGAGCCATGTAATAAAAAAAACTTTTTGGAGATCATACTCTGAGTAAAGCAAGACTTTTGCCCGAGTGCAAAAATGAGTTCACACCATTACTTACATGCAAAATAAAATACAAATAAAACATGTTCATTTACAATGCTCCATCAAATCCAAAGTCTAGAAATCACCTGGATTTTATAAAATAGTAGGCACATTAGAAAAAATTAAAACTTTAAAGTACAACAGCAGTACAGATCTGTGCTCATGTGGCAAGATGTTATTGTGAGGCCTCAATGCTAATGCTTGTAGCACAACCAAGAAGTCTGTGTACTTTCTTTAGTTATTGAACCAGCACACACACTGACTGCACACATGAAAATGGAGCATGAATACAGTAAACACAGACTACATAAAAATGAGTGAGTAAAACAGTACCTGTGAGTGAAAGCACACATTACGATGGGTTATTTCTGCACAAAACAGAAAAAACACAAGGGAACAAAACTGTATTTGAGAGGAAAAAATCATGTCAGTTTTCAAGTGCTCTGATTCTGGAACTAAATCAATACCATAGAAGTGCAACAGAGGGTGAAGACACAGATATCAAAGACATTTTCTTATCATAACTTAGCCCAAAAAGGAAAAACTAGTATAATAATTGCATTTAATCCCACAAAAACAATTAAGTGGACTTTCAGTTAAGATTATTAATTAAATCTACACATATACATGTTATTCATTTGAATAATTTATAAGAAATACTGATTAAAGGTCCGAACGCAATTGCCATCCAAAGGCCTAATCACTAAAGAGAGTCCTGCAGGTTATAGATGTCTGACTTTGAGAGCTCGATGTCGAGCTCTGCACAAATCTGCACCCATTGATTTGAGTCTGGTGTGTTGCAGCAGGGAAAGGTCCAAAACCAAAACCAGGATTTAGGATCCCTGTTCTAGGACAATATGGCCATTAGCAAACATTTGATGGGAAAGCATTTTATCATTTTTAGCTTACACCCAAACACCCTCAAGTGGAATTAGTCTTATAAGCCATTCTGGGCAGCTGTGCATGTTTTGATATTTATACAGTTTTTAACCAAACAACCTAAAGTCAGGAATGCCAGGAACATAATTAATCCCTCACTGATGTTTGCTAAAAATATAATAATATTAATAAATAATAATAATGATAATAAATAATAAACAACTCTACCAATGCTCAAAGGATAATTGTGACAGCCGGTAGCACAATGCTGTCACAGATCGACGTTCTTGCTGATTTCTTCCTTGCAGCATTCATGTCTGCTTTGTGCACATTTTGTGAAGATTCTTCTTCAGCTTTTGATTTCTCTGGCGACATCTTGTTGTTCCAGCTTAAGTTTTATCATAAAGGACAAAAAAGTCACTATCTGACACTGAAGTTAAATTGGAAATTACTCTTGAACCCTTTCTTTTTAACATTTGCAATATGTTATCCTGTAACTAAAAAAGTTTTCAACTGGTGTTGTTAGCACATTAGTCTTTGCAAGCCAGGTGGAGCCGAATATATTTCACATCTACCTCAAATAAAGGTTAAAGGCTTTAAGGATGGTAGTTGTGTGACTGTGAGCAGATTCATCAAAGTGGATTATCTCTGCAGCCAGGAAGAAGTAGGCTACTATCCAGAAACTGACCTGACTGAATTCCATCTCTGGGGCATGCAACTAAACAGTGATTGTTCTGAAAGATAAGGAACTGATATACGGCACCAAAAGGATATTAAACTGTATATACTACATGTAGTTGCATATGACATGGGACTCTTTACAACTTTGTCACATTACAGTTGTGTGACTTTCATTTTTGAAGGGTTTGTCACTTGTGTCAGCCGTGCTCTCTCCCATATTTCAGGCTTGTAATGACTTTGACTACCTCACCTTCTTTTTACCCTTCCTATCAGTCTTTCTTCCTTCAGGCTAAGAAAAGTGAACACAGGCCTAAGATGTCACACCTGTCAAAGTGAAGAAGATTGACCCAACTGTTCATTCAGCTAGAAACATGAGCAGTTGGGCCACACTCAGCATATTACATGCAATTGCTCTAAAAGAACTGCAGTGATTCAGTCTGAAATCATTTTAAATGCAAGGGCATAGCATCCTTTTCAATCCTTAAATATGACAACACACTAAATCATATCTAATCTATTCTATTTATAAAGCACTTTTCATGCAGAAAGCAACGCAAAGTGCTTTACATTATAGAAACTATTTATGTGTCTTAAAATAAAACAAGCCTTCACACACAGAAGTAAATAACAAAAGAATTTAAAACACTTACCTCATTATAGTCTCTTTCACACACAATCACACATGCACACACACACACACACACACACACACACACACACACACACACACACACACACACACACACACACATATACACACACAAAGTACATGCACACATTCCCCACCCTGCCCAGTCCTACCCCAGGAACTGCAATCCCTTGATTCAGTGTAGGTATAAAAATGTTGTGTAGTGTCTTTAATTTGCAACATGGTGTAAGATAATTACTAAATGTCTTGTTGGGTTTTAATTTCATATAAACATGAGCAAAAGATATTTCTAATTCAAGCTGTTTAGTTGTACGCTCCTTTATACATATCATCCCATACTGATTGATAAAATTAGGAGTATAAGTTTATATATCCCTCATGTGCTGCATGAAGATATAAAATTTGACAAAGTCACCATTATGCTAGACTAAAAGCAGAGGAGAGGTGGTGTGCATGCCTGCCATTATCCTCAGGGTTGGCAGATAAAGTCTTAGGAGGTTTGAGTCCTGGATTGCCTTAAGCAGGGACCCTAATCAGCATGCATGGGGCTTCTGCAAGGCATTGGGGCAACCACATAATGTCAAGCAATTTTCTGTACCAGAAGGAAACCTGATTTGGTGTAAAGCAGGGAATAGATGGACTCTCCAAAATCACTTCGAAACATCTCAGTTTATATCAAATACAGCTCAGCTGGACTGAAGCATAACTTCATGACATGGCAGACAGTGTAGTATGCACACTACATGCAAATCTAACAAGTAATGCTGAGGGACAGAGGAACTGCAAACACTATGGATGTCTGTTATTTTTCCAATAATTGTCTTAGTTATTATATGGTATGCCTGTACAATTTAATTTTTGAGTTTAAATCGCTTGACATGACCACTCATGTTTTAGGAGGAAATTATACTTTGATTGTACAGTGACACAGTTGTGTGAAATCAGGTTTTCTCAATTACTCTGGCTCACCTTTCCATGCTTATGCTACTCTAACTGGAGAGGCCCTTGTCGGCTTCTGTTACATCAAGATGTGCCATTGAGACACAGTAGATACAAGAAGAAAAAATTGAACAAGGTATTGGTTTGGGGAATCTTCAGAAGGTACAATATGTGTGCCTGTAATGTTACTTTTCATAGTGTTCAAGAGGTTTGTTTTTTAGTCCATATTTTATTTGAAAAGCACTTAGGGTGTGCAGGTCTGCAGGAACATGTGATGCACTGCATTTATGGACAAGTTAAAAGAGGAAGCTCTTTTTCTTGACTTATTCATTTAGTATGATGTAAGAAGCAGAAGGCACTGACCTTTTGGTGCGGTTTTGTTGATAAACCAGTTAATATGTGACACTATATGTCACAAAATCTCGACAAAGAAGACATGCTGTGTCTTTATGTGTTAAATAATTTTCTCAAGTTTCCACGAGTCTGTTGCCATTCACAGTTCTGTGTTGATCTTTTATTGGCTCAAAATGATGTGGTGAATCTTCCCATGAAGAAAGGAATAGTTCTTCCAACCTGATATCAAAGAAACATGGCAAATAAGGACAACATTTTAAGGTATTGCTGTTGCCAGCTGTAGAGTATTGATGCATTATTATAATTTTTTTCCCTACATGGATCATGTGTAATGAGGTATGGTCAATTTACAAGCTTGTTCTTTTCTGTTCTGCTGACACAATTCAAATGCAATATGTGCCTCCCCTATATAGCAGTATGCACAAGTTACACTGCTTTGGCAAATTTCATGGAGACCAACATGCACCCTTCTATGTGCAACTCCCCTTTATATGTGTCCTCCGGTGGTTCTGTAACAACTGAATTAATCTAAATTAGCAGATTTGTTAATAAAGTTTAAGTGTTTGCTTATTAATTTTACTTCTCGGTTGTATTAGAAAAGTAGCATTAAACTAGAAATAACATTTAATGATGGCCATTTTGAGAGTGCATTCAGTGTTTACATTTGTTGTTCAAATCACTTTGGCTGTTTTCATCAGTCTAAAATGGAAGCTGCTAAACTCTGAAGTGCTTGTTAGTCTAAATGAACCATTTAAAGCATGCACAGCTGCCCAGAATGGCATATAAGACTCATTCCACTTAAGATGTTTGGATATAAGCAAAGAATGACAAAAACGCTTTCCCATCAAAGGTTTGCTTATGGTCACATTGTCCTAGAGCAGGGATCCTCAGTCCTGGTCCTGGTTTTGGGCGTTTCCCTGCTGCAAGACACCAGACTTCAATCAATGGGTGCAGACCTGTGCAGAGCTTGACATCAAGCTCTCAAGCCAGTTGTGTTGCAGCAGGAAACTTGTAGTTCTGCAGGACTTTCCAGGACCAGGATTGAGGATCCCCTTCTAAGAGTTTGCTGTGTGACACTGGCAGAAGGATGGAAATGACCCATGTGATAGGCCAGCTGAGGAGCTAAAGCCGACTTTTACTGTCTAACGACACATTGTCTGGGTGATTGGTGAAACTTATCACTAGAACAATAAGCAGCTATGTTTTTTTTACAAGCTTGCCTGTTAGAAATGTACATGAACAGACTTCACTGTCATACTTTAAGAGTCACTTAATATAAATTCAACTAAAAAGAAGGCTCCAAATTTTTGCCTCTGACAGCTTATCTTATCTCATCTTGAATAATATTTATATAATATAATATTTATATATAATATAATATATAATATTTTGCTCATTTGTCTGAAATGGGTTACATGTTTATCCTATACTGGGTTTCATCCAGTTTTTTGTCTCATTGTGTTTTAATTGTCTTCAGCACTTTTCTGAGTAAGTAGAAATTTGCTTATTATTGTGTAAGATGCCTTTGTTTTGGTTTGAATGGGAATATGGATAAACTGTCTGTTTAGTGCCAGTGTACATGCTTCTTGGAAATAACTAAAATGTCTGTATCCATACACCACCTCAGAAGGACTAAATAAATGTAATAGTCTTTGACTTTGACCCTTATTATGACCATCAGAGTTTTTTAAGTGTTATGATAGTTTGATGTTATTGCTTTCTAAGTCAGGTAGAGATAAAAATGAACATCTATTTGTATATATTTAATATGTAGTTATCTAGATTTATCTCATTTTCTTCCAACTATACTTTTAAGAGCAGTAAAGAGAATGTTTTTACTTTTGATTTACAGTAATGAATGCACATATGCATTTAACCATTATATCTTATTAAATACACAGAGATTCTTATAGAGAAGGGTGTTGTTATACCCTCTGCTACTGATTTTCAGTGAAAGTCCTCCTGGGAATGTCAAAATGTTAGAATTTGCAGAAGAAAATATATTGATATGCTTGCCATGTGCTTGCAGACATTTCCAGTTCACAGGAAGGAGAATCTTATCATGGTGTCTGACTTTGTCAACACTATCGAATTAGAAGAGTCTGAGATTAATAACTTCCACATAAGGGGAAAATAGGAAGAGGCGAAGACTTGGGGGCGCACGAAAGATTAATGACTGTCAAAAACAATGCATTTTCCATTAGATAGAAGCATGGCATACATCAATTGTATGTTTCCATTTTCCACATCAGATAAGAGTTTGTTCAAGAATCACTCTGAAATGACCTATTTTACAAATAAGCATTTTGTCCTTTCTCCATGCTTCAGGTTACCGTTGACCTATTTTTAAGTCAGAAATAGTGCTTTTTTTCCACAAGGTTTCATTCCACCTACAGCCATGGGTACTGTAATTAGCCAAACGATGAGCATTTGGCCTAACTTTGAGATACAGTTGTAGCATGCTACAAAGAAAAGGGCTACATTTCATGATAATTGCTATGTTTCACCACAAAATAAGGAGGCAAATAGTCTTGGCAGCAACAGAATCAAATAAAGTGTGTTTAGTGCGAGTAATTCCCTCAACGCCAGTAGATGGAAGGAAACGGCCTGAAAACTGTCAGACTTTCCCTATAACAGACAGGTTGGGTCAGCACTCTGAGCATTTGGAGATCAGAGGAGGGCTGCAGGTAAATTCCAAAAGTAAGGTTTATTCTTTAGTAAGCTAAGAAGTGCTTTTGTTGGTCATCTGTGTGCACCCATTGTCAGTGCAGATTTTTGTAGGACCTTTAAAGGAAAACCAATGACCTGCCTCACCTGTAGCTTTTTTTCCTCAAAGCTTCATCCACCAATGAACAAATAAAAATGGGGGATTAAGGATGGATATTTTTTTTTCTTTTTAGCATTATCCTCTAGTTGAGTAAACTGCTACAAAAATGTTAGGAAAAGCCCTTTTTTTTATAACAAACTAAACATATGACATGTTTTCTTGATCACTATGCCATTTTGAAAGTTGTTGGACCATGTATGCAACCAGTGTCCGAAATTAACTTTTTAAATCACCGGCCAAGTTGGCCAGCAGATGAAAAAATCCACCGGCCAAACATATTTTTTACCGGCCAAATTATTAAATTATTTTACACACACATACCTCTATGCACATGTTATTTTCTATAATACTATGTTGTGTTGTATCTAAACTTATAGTGGAAGTCACAGCAACATTAAACAAAGGCAAAAAGGAAAATGGTTTTATTTGATAAAGTGTTAATGTCTGAATTCATTAACTAAAACCTAATCAGACTCGTCGCTCTCTACTCTTCATGCTTTCACACAGTCCATGAAGTCTGGCCTCCTGCTCCTAACAGTCCTTGTGCTACAGCATTACAGCCTTGGCGTGATCATACTCCCTGATTTTTGCTTTTTATTTAAGCTTTATAAATAGCTTATCAATAATCATAAAAGCTGATTTATAATAATAATGAACTTAATAACTGATCAATACAATAATAATAAGTATCATTATTATTATATTGATAAGTTAATCGGTTGACAGCTGTTCGTAGTCTCGCGGAGTCACGTCACGCCCGTTATGCAGCTGTCGTCACCCTTCAGGTCGTAAACAGCTAAGCTAAGCTAACAGGGTAACATCACATCCAACAGAGTGCTGCTGTGCTGACAGTGCGGCACGCGCAGGTGTGTTATCGCCTACAGTCGGCGGGTGAGAAGCGAGCCGAACCGGGCCGTGAAACAGACAGATATCCAAACTATCACTTTGCACTGAACTTTCTGGTTTGGGCTGTAAGCCCTTCCTGATTTATCCTCCAGTTCAGCGTGCTTTCTTTTGGCCAGCTCCTGCTAAAAATTAAAAGCTAATTAATTAGCTTGAGCTAAACGGTAAACAGAACTGAAACAGTGCAGCGTATTCTCGTGTCATATGTGAGTGTTTGCGTCAGTGCGTGTTTGTGTACGTGCGCATCATTCATACATGCAAACAGCAGAGGAACATAAAGAAGAAATCCACCAAAAGGAAGACTGAAAAACATCAGCCCTCTGAGATTTACCCGCCAAACAAAAAATTTGCTCGCATTTGGCGCCTGGCGAGTGTTAACTTCAGACCCTGTATGCAACACCAAATGAATCTTATTAACTGACATCAAGACTGAGTTGACCATCAGTCAGTCTACCTACAGGGATTATTTCTTTTTTACATTTTTCTGTTGCGCTGTTGTGCACTATGACCATTTAAACATAGAGTCAGTGCTGTTTGCTATGGCATTGTTCAAGAAACTTGTCAGTAAGTCTACAGTGCATCTATTCCCATTTATTTCTATCTTTTAAGTGTGAACACATACGGGTCTTGTGGTGGGCCTGTGCTTGTTAAGCACATTTAAACTCCTGCAGTTCTACAAACCACTTTACAGTGTTTCAAATTCACTACCAGTGGCAGCAGTGCCGCAAGCAAAGCATTTGCCTGCCATTGGGAGCAACGTGGAGGTCATTCAAAGTGCTTATCGGATTCTCTCCACTTGGTAGCCATCTTTGAAATGCCTCCAGGCGGTTATGTTGGGTTAATAAGACCAGGTCCCTATCTAAATGATTGGAAAGGGAACCGTTATTCAAATTTCAACAAAAGTTTGACTTCGCCCCAACATATGGTTTAAAAATAAAATCTTCTACAGTTATGTGGCCACTGTGCAAAGTTTCACCATAGAGTCCATGCAAAGCAAATTTCTTCAAATGACATAAAAAACTTCACTAAGGTGGCTCAGTTGCCTTCATAGTAAAACATATAAATAAACTTTTCTTTTTCTACCTCTTGTGTGTTCCTTCATGTTTTCTATATTGGTTAGCATATCAAATTTGAAAATTTTTTGTTTTTAAAATGTATACAAAATAGTCGTACAATGATTTTTTTCTGAATAATAGCACATTGGTTGTTTACTTTTAATTGGCATGCCGAGATGATTGGCACTTATACATGTTGAGTCCTTGAAGTCTGGTGAGCCTTGCTGGCAAATCTAGTCTGATGCATTTGTTAAAAATGTTCTATCCTCATTATATGTCACTAAGTAGTTCCACCTGATAGACATTTAAGCATCTTCTGTTATGTAACTACTGGAGACGAACAAAGTGTTGTCTCTTGAGTGATGATGAAAGGAAATTGTTTACCAATTTGCTTTGTTCTGCTGTGTTGCCCAGAGTAGCTTTTAACTTGCACATAAACGAACAGTTGAAAGTTATAGAGTAAAACCCATTCCTAAACCAGTGATACCCAAGGAATAAAGATTAATTATTTTTTCCTGTGATTTACAACTTTACAGCACATTTTAGATTAGCTGTTAAAGGTAATCTTGATGCAGAAACTACAATCTTTAACCAAATTATTACACACTTCCATAACAATGACAATCAGCTTCACTGCAGCTATAAATAAAGATGAATTCAAACTGCAAGGCTGTGATAAACTGAATCTAACATATTAAACTGTCAGTGCTGAAGCCACAAGAAAGAAAGGTTCTCAGCTCTGATTTTCGCTCATCTCTTTGTAACAAGCAGTCTAGCTAGAATAGAATCTCAAAATTGTCCCTAAAATACATTTCCTGCACAAGTTTAGCTATTGTAAAGGAAAAGAAATAACCGAAGGAAACAGAAAAATCAATGAAACAAATGCCTTTTACTAACAGAGGTGGTTCTAGAGTCTCTTGGGGCCCTAGGCAAAATTTCAAAGAGGGCCCCTCTCACTGGCATGCATTCCCCTTTATGCTGATATTGTATACTTAGATCAATAACATGTTAATAATACCATCTTGAAAGGTTTTGTTGTTACAGCATTAAATCCCTAAAATGCTACTTTTGGAATTTCTTTTGCAGCTTTTGCTATTCTTCTCTTTATGAACTATTTTTGTTTAATTAAACAGGGGCAATATGATTTAACACAAGTCCAATCTCTCCACATTGTCATTGCTCTGTGGATGGTCCGCCTTCGGGTTCCCCTTGTGGCTTGAGGCCCAATGCATTTGCGTGGCCTGACTGTTAGCAAACGGTGCCTCTGCTTACTAGGAATCAATAAATACATGTGATGGATGTATATTTAAATACAGAAGAAAGTCAGCATTATCACTTAAATGTCAAATTTCTTAGAATCATATCATCTTACACTCACTGCATTACCACTATTTTTAACAGTATTTGCTGGTAGGTGAAAAGTGAAACTGGAATGGCCAGATTTAGACTCTATAAAATGCACTGGCTTCAGAGTAAATATTTAATGCAACACAAATCGGTGTATACTGTATATCTGGAGTTTAAAATCTTAATGTTTTTTTTAAACCTTGTGTCCACCTAGTTTTGTCAGCAAACTCAGTCCTCGTAACCATAGAGGGCCTGAGTACTGAATACATTTGTAGAGAGATGTTCTGCAAGTCCTCAGGGATATTATTTCATCTTGTGCTGGAGGGGTTGTGTTGCTCTAACTTTCGCCTTACAATCCCCCAAAGGTGTCACAGCTTTGACTTTCTTCTTTAGAAGTTCCTGTCTGATTTTGGATTGTGCATTGAATCATTATCATGCTGGAATATTCCTCCTCTGCACAGCTTCAGGAGTCTGGGAGTCACCTTGTCAGCCAGCATTTTGGAACATCCACAGTCATCCGTGGTGCTGTGTGAATGTGCCATGTCCCAGCACCTGTTCTATTGATGCAGCCACATATAATTTCTTTAAGACTTCAGTTTCTCACTTCTTGGAAGGTACACTTAACATGGACCTGCTCAAGTTCATATGAAACATGATGGACCCAATCTGTGCTGTGACTATTTTGTTCTCATTTTACAAAACCTGTACCCACTATTAATTAGAGATTTTTCATGTTGTGTAGTCAAGTGCAAGCTTGCAGGGTGTGCTGTGGAAGAATCTAGATTTTTTATTTCCTGTGCACTATCTATTGAGGTCACTACTACTGACAGGGCTGCATTATTCATACTTTTTCTCTTGTGGTAAGTCGTACTGATATTGAACTCTTACATGCTGACATTTCATGATGCTATGGTATAAACTAAATCTTAGCATACATTTCATTTCCACCATTTAATCATATCCTCTCTGTCACCATAGATAGAACAAATAATCATCAGGCTATCAATGTAACTCCTTCATACTGCCCATCTAATTTATGGTCTCCTTGCTTTATCCCCTCATGCTATCAGTGGCTGGGACAAAAAACAAAGCGAAAGGTGAGTTATTGTTTCCATTTTCTTTCTACATGATTTATGTTGCACACTGTTCCCAATAAACAATGTTTGGATCAACCTTTTATCTCCCCCAAGAGCCAGAAAGCATTAACATATGCTGCTTCAGCTGAAGCTTTCTGACCCCCCACCCCCCAACATGTCTTCCTGAAAGTGGGGTTTGCTGAGTTTGCTTGCTCATTCTCCGATACAACCTGCTTCACACATGTATAGATTCACACCAGGGAGCTGCCTGCACCTCCCAGTTAAGCTTCCCTGTATTTGGCTACTACTGTGCATCTCCACTGGAGCTGCTGGGGGTTGTTCCTGGTTCAAGGACACCTCAGTGGTAGATGAGTGAGGAGAAAGTGTTTCTCATTTGCTCTCTCTACACAAGATATTCCCAGACCTATGGTGCATTCAAACTTAAAACCCTATGCTCTCTTATTTTACCTCTGGGCTTATTTTCTTTATAGTTATTTATTCTAATCAATTTGCCAGTGAATGGTTTAACCTGTTACTGTTAACCTTGCGCTTGTCTTTGGATCATCTACTGAATGTTTGATTCAATCCCATTAAAATTATTTTTGTGTGTGTGTTTGCTAGTTTTGGATGTATGCTCAAATCAAACTGAAATTTGAGTAGCCTAAGGTGATTCTGTTATTTCTTGCTCACTTCATACATTCATACATTATTTAGGTCAGTGTTGGCCTGAGTTTGTTTGTTTTGGGGATTTTAGCGTCTATATTTTGTTTTTGGACACGACCAAAGCCAAATCCTCTGATTATTGTCCTCTGAATGCTGGGGTTTTCTTTTTTTTCCCCACACTTTTGGAAACCACTGTGTTTTCTAATTACAGAAGTAATTAAGGGGTTAGTTTTTAATTAAAAGAAGATACACATTCAGCATTTGTATCTCAGAAATCTGATCCAACAGTGTGCAGCCTTCTTCAGCAGCACGTTCAGCAGTTGAATTATTATTGAAGACTTATAATAATAATCAGAAAGAAAATAGTTGATGATTTTCGTATATAAATTATATATTAATAAATATATGTCTGTATCTGTGTGTGTGTAATTTGTAAATGTCAGGTACTGCATATATTTACCTGGTATTTCTCAGGTACAAATTACGTGCTATGTAGTGTGGTGAATAATGTAAAAGTCTAAAAGACCAAAAAATATAAGAAAAACTTCCATGTAGTTGTGATTTAATGGAAAAGATGCTTCTGGGACCTTATGAATGGATTTATATGTTCCCTTTGGATCATCAAACTGTGAAGCCTTTACCAGTGCTAACGAGTACACATGACACAAAAAGATTAAACTCTATTGCTGCAAAGAAAATTTAAAATAAAAAATTAAAATTAAAAAAGTAGCACCTCTGCTCATAGAGTTGTGGTAAAAAACTTGAAGTTTGAATAATAAAAAGTTTCTTTTTCAGTTTTAGGTTGTGTAATGTCACTTTAAATGTGTCTCATGAATACTAGTTTACATCCATATAGTGAGTATCATATACAGTATAATTCTACTGAGTCTAAGGTTTTATTGGATCACCTATGAGCAACATAGATATAAAATAGATAAGTGGGTAAGTAGAGAGACATTTTGCATTTGGAAATTAATATATTCTAATGATTAATGCCATAAAAAAATCAAGCCTTTATTTACGTTTTTTAAATGATATATTTTTGAGGAAGAATAATATTAAACATATTTTTAAAAAGTGAAAATTTGATTTTATTTATTATTATTTAATGAAACATTAAATAAAAGATATGGTTAATGTGAAAATAATCATAATCAAATTTGTGCCCAACTAAGTTCTAATTAATCCACGTTTTTATCTGCTATTAACTAGTAGCCCTCGAGAGCTGAATTAAGTACAGTTACTTCTGCATTTCTTCCTTTCTTGCAGCATTTTGTAGTGAGTGAGTGTGTGTGTGTGTGTGTACTTGTCCTGCCACTTTTTGTTTCAGGGTGTGTAACACAGTACTTACAATCACCATGTTTCTGTATGTATGAAAAAGCGAAATGGAGTTCAGGTTCATGTTGTGATATGTAAATGATATGTAAAATACTACAGGTAACACTACTTGAACTTTTATTTTCACCTGGAGACAGTTCCGTATTTCTGACCCACTTTTTGAAACTGATGTATTACTACTTTCCTCTCTCCTTTTTTTTCTTGCACAGCAGCAAAAAAAAAAAAAAAAAAAAGAAAGAAAGAATGAAAGAAAGAAAAAAAAAATACTCCTAAGAGTTTTTCCCAGCAGGGATATTTATTGCCACTTCTGTGGACTGTCCACCCCCCCCCCCATCCCCCCCCATTTCCCGGTGGGTAATCACAGGGGAGGACAAAGCTTTGTATCACCTCTCTGTCAAGGAAGACACCCTTTTGCTCAGCCGATGTTCAGTAACAGGTACCAAATGCTTCTCTTTTTTTTCCCCCTCTGGAAAGTAAAGCTGATAGACAGCTTCTTCTGGATTAGTTATTTCTTTTTTTTTTTTTTTTAAAAAAAAAACTTCTACAGCTAAATCTTGTGACTGCATCATTTAAAATAGTGCGCACTTGCTTCACAGTTGTATGCAGATGCATGCTCACTGACGAGTTATCTCATGTGTCGGTCCTATTGTTCATAGCTGATGGAAGCATTGTTGAAAATCTCTATAATCCTGGTAGAGATAAAGGATGCATAGACTTCTGTGTCTTGATAAGACTACACAAGTGAGACTTAATTTTCCAGATATAAGACGAAGAAAAAAAAACATGCAGGTGCCATTTGAACTTGGACTTGATACAACAGCTAAGAGAGAACATATCTGTATCCATTTTTGTTCATGAGTGACCTATATATATATATATATATGCACCCTCATTCCTTGTTGAATTTATGTTTAAATGGGGTGTGAAAGAGTAAAAAAAATTACATTATAAGTAATTACAGCCTGTAATGTTTTGCCATAATTATGTATAGATTTTCTTTGACTGAATGAGTTTCATAATGAAGTGCTTTTACACCAAGATGTCAAGCGTTCCCTTCTGATTTCAAACTGGGCCATTTTCTGAAGCTGCCAGAGTTCAAACTGGTAGTTGTACAATTCACCTTGAATAGGTAATTTACAGATTAGCCTGAGTTAATGGATCACATCTAGATTTAGTGTTAATTAGCTGCTGCCCCCTAAACAGTTGTTTAAATCTCCCTAATTGACTATAGGCTGATGGCTTTTGAAATTGCATCCTTTCCTGGTTGCCTCAGATCAGCAGGTTTGCCCTAAACTTGGGACACATTTCTCTTGATGTTGAACCAATAGGGCTTAAATTACACTGCCAGTATAAATGATTGTTAAAGGTGACAGATTTGACCTTTTGAGCAGAAATAAATTATATTGAATATGTTTTTGCCCATGTTGTTCCTGTTCAGGAAAGGTCACACAGCAAGCAGTCAGCTTCACAATCCAACTGATAACCCCCTTCATTGTGAGTAGTGAAGGGGAAAAAACAAGTACAAGTTCTGGAGAGGGTCTCTCTCCTTATGTTCCACCTTCTTCTCTGCCTGTAGAGAATTAACGTCATTTGTCAATCGCTTTGTCTCTTCAAAGATTCACTTGGTCTCTGTTGGTTTCTCTGTTTTTACAACAACACTGCATCTGCAGCTAGAAAATACTGAAACATAAATGTAAATTCAAACTATAGAAAGAATACTATAGAAAAGTATTTGTCTTGGTCATGATGCATGGCAAGCGCAGTGCATGATATGCACCACATTGGTATTGCTTTATAAACAAAAATAATTAACACTTGGTTAAAATGTATCTTTTTAGAGTAAATTAAAGCACTGCAATGACAGCAAACTGAAAACCACAGAAGCCCTGGACTGAATGCAACAGCATACCCTGACCAAAAAATAAATAAATAAATAAAAAAATAAAAATAGAGAGATTCAGCAAAACAAATTAAAAGTTCGGTGCAAAGTAAACCGATTGGCCACAATGTTCTAAAAGACCATAAAGCTCATCATCATACTTTAGCTGACTATGGACACATTTGTACGTATTCACATAGTCATAGTGCCACATGCGATACACCCATCTCAAATAAACCCTTTTCTTTTTCATGCCAGTGTGACATTACAAACATGCTGAAATGGCCAACTGAGAGGCCAGCAGAAAGCATTTACACAGTCGCTCCACAGATTATAATTTGTCTCTTATTGTGTTTCAGATCACTCTGCTCACATTCATGACCCACTTTAATAATGCTGCTAAAAATGGCCCAAAATTTTTAGAGTAAAGCAGTAATCATCATTATCTTGCACATCTGCTATAGTCGGACTGGCAGTACGGGATGATGGACCAACTTCACCTCAAACTGTTACTTTGTACCAGATTTTAAATTTCTGTACCCCGGTACGGTCAACTATTTCAGCAAAAACCGAAGGAAAAGGTATTACTGAGTAAAAGATATTAAACATAACATAATTATAAAACTTCAGACTGACAATAAAAATGCTACAGTATATTTATTGAAAGCATTCAATAAATATTCTCGAAGTGATTTTTAGGGGTCATACACTTTTAGCAATGTTGGACTGTTTGACATTTAGAGCTTTGGTGTCCTGACAGCTAAATCCAGTCATCTTTCATTTTGTGTTTATACCTACTAGCTGCCAAGAGCCCTGCCTGTAGCAATAAAGCTGCACCCAGACTCAGAAGGGGCCAAAAGGTCAGAGAAAGTAGCTGAAGGCAAGGTCACCCCATAGAAACTAGTATCATGTCCTCAGTTAAAAAATAAGTTAAAAAGAATGGATGCCAAGACAACTGTAATGTGGCTCCTGCTGAACTTTGTTTTTTTTAATTATTATTATGAAAAATAATTGTGACTAGATTATATGTTTTTCTATCTGAAGATAATTAATTAAATTAGTTGATGGGTTAATTAGTATTGTACACATCAGTAGCATGTTGATTGGAAACTTTTATCATTTTAAAACATATCTTGGGCATTATTTAAGGCTTGCATGAGTTCAGCTTCTCTGCAGCTATCTACTCTTTGATAGTGAGTCTTTTTACATGAGGTTTGTCTTTAGCAAGTAAAATGTAGCTCAATTGATTTGAGCAACCTGATCTCACATAAATAAGAGAAAAAATGATGAAGTCTCAACACTACATCTGTGAGATCAGGTTGGAGTTGATGGTTTTGAACCATTACTGTGTAATTCAGCCCTGGACCGACTTCGGGCACTATGGGCTGACGTGTTTTTTGGGCTTTATTTGTCTGACCGGTCCATAAAACCGGTGGTAGACACTGTGGTAAGCTGGACTGCTTTCACATCACTGAAGTTCCATTCTGAGAGATGACATCCATTAAACCCAGTAAGTTTGATCCGTAAGAGCCAGCTGGCAGTGAATGTACTAAATGTTTATGATGAAGTGATGAAAATATGTCAATAAAACAGCTGTTTTATTGTCATGTTAGTTTGTCTCCTTACATTTATGAAATTAACTGATGACGTTAGTGTTTCCACTAGGAGAAGAGCTGGTTTACTGGTTGTGTTAACTGATTGTGTTGACTGGTTCACTGTTGTGTTCACTGGTTGTGCCAGGAGCATTTTTTTGTCCTAGTCCACCCCTGACTTCAACTACTCACCTTCAAAAACAATCAACTTTGCTGTGCTTGGCATTCTGAGCGGTACGTCCCTTGCACTTTGTAGTTTTTCAATCTCCTTCTATTTTCACTGTAAACAATGGACACTTGTATCACACAGCCATGTTTGTTACGGTTGATTATGTGTTTTTCAGATCTTTAGCCCTTCCAAATTTTCTCCATACTTTTACTTTAGCCATCATTATGGTTTTAGGTAGATTTTAGTTCCATCTGTCTAATGTCTAATCTTCTTGCCTTTCTTTTCTTGAGGCCTCATGCCTTACACTCTGTGGAGAATCCTTTATGTTTTTCTGAGCAGTCATGTCTTTATGGTAGACATGGATAAAAATATTCCTACCTCCTGGAGAGCATTCGGCTTTTGTCTGGATGTTGTGGAAGGGTTTTGTTTTGTTTTGTTTTTTTACCATAAAAAAGAAAATCATGTTATCATGCAGAACTTATTTCCAGGTCATTTTATGGTTATTTCTCAAAATGCACCAAATTGTTGATGAAGTCACCTCTTTATCTGGTGGCTTTAATTCCTTTTCTTTTATCTGCAGAATTTGGTTTGTTTTTGCAGGAAAAAAATGACCTATTTTCACATTATTGGACTTAGAAGCTCTGACTGCTGATGGCATAGCAGTAGCAATTCTCTTTGTTTATAGCTTTTTTTCTCTCTCTGTTGGCAGAGGCAAACAGAGTCACCAAAAGCAACATAAACACAAACAGGAGTAGCCTACATTTTCACATTGTTCCACTTTTTTTTTACTTTGTCCCCAATACACAGTATACAACAGTAGCTGTTGGCTCTGCATAGCAACAATGGAGAGTGTTATACTAGATATTTAAGTAACTTATTTCAAGCTCTTTGGTGCAAGTGTCCATGGTGTTATACCCACGCAGCTTCTAACAGCAGATGTTTTGGTTACTTGTGTCTCTTGACATCAGGCTCCTGGATGATGTGGGAAACTGCATATAATTATTTTTTTTAAAACAAATACAGTGAAGTGCATTGCAAAAGTATCCACCCTTTTTTGTTGTTTTGTTGTGTTGTAGTCTATTATTCAGATTAATGTCTTGATTTCATGAAGTGGACCCATACATAACAGTTCAAAATGAATAAATAGTCCAAATAGGCATAAATCATTGACTAAACATGTCAAGTGTATAGATATATAACCAAGCAACTTGCAACGGTAATCGTTGCATAGGGGGTTTTACAAAGTATTGACCTTTTTTAGATTAATACGCATGCATAGTCCCATTTTCTGTTTTCAAATTTTGATTTTTCCTTCTTAAAGTTGCAGGCATTTTGTCTTGATCAAATGAAACAAGTCTTCTAAAAATCCATTTTAGCTGTAGGTTGTGAGGGCATGAAAAAGAAAAATGCAACATTTCACAAGTTTCTATAACTTATAGCAAAAATTCCTTCCAAGAGAATGAGGGTTTTTGATAGAAAGACATCTACCTGCCATTTGCAGGATTTACCTGAATGCCTCTCTTACACATATCATTCATGATTCTCATTTATCCAGTTGGGCTCTGTAAGCAGTTGGCCAGTCTTACACCCTAGTAAAGTCCGATGTGTGTTTTTTGGAGCAATATTGTATCTGTACAGTAATGGTGGTTATACACCCACCATTTCACCTACACTTATTTTAAATTAGTCATAAATTTGGTATGTTTAAGGAAAATGTTCAAGTATATTCACCTGGTGCTCTCTAAAAGCACAAAGCTTTATAGTCTTTATTTATCATCAGCAACAGCCTTGAAAGGATTTTCCCTCAGAATTATTTAGATCAAAGCTAGCTTTGTAAGGAAGGAAGAAACAGGGCTCGGTTTGTTCTGAAGACCCCAGGCTTCTGATTTAGGAAATATGCAACAGAACCATTAATCCTGAAGTTATTTACAGCACAGAAAACATTTTGTGTCATCACATATTTTGACTTTTTGAAGAATTTTGAAAGTACAATGTCTGGTGCACTGATGGATGTGTCATTAGTCATAAATTTTCAGTCTATTGTTGTCTATTGTTGTTTGTGATGATAAGCTTTTCCAGTCTAAGTGAAGAGGCAAAGACAGTCAAACATATTACTAGTACTCTGTTATATATGGTTTTTGCAAAGGTTAAACTTAATTTTTTTTTTTTTTTTTTTTTTAACTTGTCCTGTCCTGCATCATAGCAAGCAGAATGATGGTCTGACTGCTGTGTTATGCTGAACAAATTTGCTTTGCCAAGATTATTATTATTATTATTATTATTATTATTATTATTATCTTATTTTTTTATTTTGAATTATGGAATTCATGTAGTCTTGCAGGACCTGACTGGAGGGGGACAGAAAAAAGGAGAATAGTGAAGCAAAGTAAAAATAAAAATAGTAAAAAGAAAGAGGAGAAAAAGATACAACAGATAAAACAGATAAAAGACCCTTCAATCCAAACTAACATCAATCAACCAACTGCTACACTTATACAGATACACAACAGAGAAATTCTAGTTTTTATGGTAAAACAAAGCTGACAATCATCAAGAGTTCCTAAATAAAATAACCAAAACAAAATATATAAATAAATAAACATGTATCACAACAACAACCAAAGTACCAGAAATGCCAACAACAAATAACTAAACAAAAGTAGCTCTAAGTGTGCAGACCTAGTTGTCAACTCAGCGACTGTGTCAGCATGCAGAGGATGAGGAAGGAGGAGACAGCAGAGATGAATGTGATTGTGCAAATGGGACCATGCCTCCATCGTAGCTAGAGGCAGACTAAGGCGACCCAGAGACCCGGGGAATCAACAGCAATCCCGGAGCATGAACCCCAGCTATCCCACCACAAGGACGTCCCCAGGCCCACCCAGAGCGCAGCAGAGGAAGGTCCCAGGGTCCTAGCACCGACCATCCAGGGCAGCCAGAGTGCCAGTCCAGGATCCCAAGAGCCCAGAACCCAAAACACTATTTTCCTAATCCTAATCAGTTGTGTTGCCTCAACCTAACGAATATTCTAACCAGTTCAGATTACACCAGTTTTAAAAAATATCTTCATTGGCTTTTTGTGTGCTTCCAAATTGATTTTGAAAATCTTTTACTGGTTTTTAAAGCTCTTAAAGGTTTTATTCCCACATATTTATCCGACTTGCTTTTAGCTTAATAGCCTCCCAGAGCCCTCAGGTCAGGCTTCTCTCTTATTTATTTGTAAGGCAGGGACTAAATCTTATGGAGAAGCATTTTTTAGTTTTTATGGTTCTCGTCTGTAGAACAGCCTTCCAGATGACCTGAGGGCAGCTGGGAGCATTGATGTTTTCAAAAGAAGGTTTAAGACTTTATCTTTTTAGTAAAGCTTTAATTGAATATATTTTTAGTATTCATAACTGGTATTTTACTGACATTTATTTCTCTCCAAGTCTCTTTGCTAAATGTGGTGCTATTATTACTTTGTGAATGTGTTTTACCAATTTATTTAATAACTCTTTTAAACACATCTATAATTTTTACATTATTAATTAACTTGTTTTAATATTTAACACATCTTTTATACTACTTTCTCCATTCCAATTTCCAAGTGTCTTGTTTTATTTGACTTATTTTATCTTATCTTTATCTTATCTTTTTATTTATCTGTTTTATTTTGTTTTATTCTTTTTGTAACTCATCATTTTTTTAAGTAAATTCCCATTGTTCTAAGGTTTTCCTGTGCAATTGGTCAGGGTTTGGGCAGCGCTTGAAGACAACATCATTTTATGTACATGCAAGTGCATGTATTTATATGTATGCATAGGTAAATATCATGTATGTGTGTGCATGTGTGACATGTGGGTTTGTGGTTTGGGGGTTTTGATAGGTTAAGATTGTTTTGTTTTTTTTGTTTGTTTTGTTTTTTGTTTTTTTTGTTTGTTTGTTTGCACATTATGTTTTGTGTTGCAGGTTGTTTTGTATGACAAAGTGCTTTATAAATATAGTTTGACTGATTAACATAGGCTATTTTTCCCCCTCATACACTGAATTAAGTACTGACTCAAATCTAGAGGCACATTGCATTTCTGACATTTATCGCAAATACATGTGTGCTTGGTCAGGAAGAATTCTTACATAGGATTTCATACTGGCAGGCATTACAGTATGAAGTTACTAAGTCTTATCAGTATGCAGAGAGGATCTTAGCACCTCATACAAACCTGCTTGCAAAAAAAAGCTCTTGAAAATCAAACACCAGAGGTGAACTTGTGGTTTGATAACTGCCCAGCATTAATTTCATATAAAAATGAATCATTGTTACAATTCCTTAATAAGTTAAAGCTTTTCTGGGAATATATTTAAGTTGTTTTCTTTTACTCTACTCAAAGTTTACAGTTTGGTTGCAGTGGGTTGCTTGACTGCTCTCCAACCATTTATCAAGGCACTGCTCTCCATTATTTTGTGCACTCAGCCAAAACTGTGAAGGATTTTTAGGGTTGCATGCCTCATTCCTCCTCCAATAACTCTCTGTTCTCCTAAACAGAGATCTTTCTTGTATTAATCCTCTCATGAGCAGAATTAGTGATCATTAGATTCAGCTGTTAGTTATTTGCAATACAGTAACTGTGTATAATATTTTGGTCTTCAGAATCAGTTTCCTAGAACATGTTTTTGCATGTGTATCAAATCAGAACGAAACTAAAAGATTTTTCATAAGCAATAGCAATATAACTTTCAGTTTTATTCATTACCAACTTTCTTACTTCTCCCTTCAAGTACAGTCATATGGTTCTATCTTTATAATCTTCACATTTTCTGCATAACCACCCAGACCACAAGGCAAGCAAAAATCAATAACCCAAGTATCATCTTCTTTGCTTCTAATATTGTCAGAGCTCAGATTCCATCAGGCTGTGGTCTGAGCTGCATTCAGATAACATGAAATGGGTCGAGATGAAATGAAATGAAATAGTTTATTGCTAATGTACACTCAACAACCAGGCATTTTGAACATCTGTATTCATATTTGTGCTCAACACCTGCTGCACAGACCTCATCCCTCATACAGAGTAGAAGCATCCAGTCTGTGTGTTAGAAGACATGTTTCTATGGTTCCCCTTTAAATTTTAAACATTTAATATTTCTGTTTACAATAAAGATGCGATCCTGTTACTGCATTTACATTTCTACCTAATTTTAGCTGTGCAGGTAAATATTTGATTCATGAGGCAGTGTCACCTGATTTTTTATGAAAGTTAATGCCACCGTGGAGAGATGTGTCAGCAGCATTCTGAATGTGTGAAGCACAGCAAACAACTTGACTAATCTCATGTGTGCTGACATTGTGACTGATGATCAGAGTGCTGGTGGCCCACCTGAGTGTGGACCATAATCTCCCGGCTCAGGGTGATATTGCCAGGTTCAGCTTTTACTGGAGTGTTCTCTTAAAGAAAGAAATTAAAAGCTCTATACCCTCAGATCCATGAGATTGCCATAAAAAGGAGGGGTGGAGCTTATCAAAGCGGGAGGCTGCTGCTAAGAGACCAATTACAGCTTTAAGAATTAGTAGACTCATAAGCAAAGGGAATCTGGAAATATTTTTATTTAACCAACGGGCACAAAAACAAACCACTTGACTTGATTTGATTTGATTTGATTTTAAGTCAACTAATTATGTCATTTCATCTCATGTTTTAAAGCTGAGGGAAGGTTGGATTGGAAAGAAAAGGAGAGAGTAGCACTCATGACAACATATATGGATTTTTTTTTTTTTTTTTTTTCTTGTTAACTGTAACTATTTTATAGTATTAAAAAAAATTAAAGGGAGTTAGTTGTCACGATTTTAAAGAGAACAAACTTCTTCTTTTTTTTTTTTTGTATGATACACTTGGATACGGATACAGATATTCCCAGAACTGTGGTTCTTTAGTACAGCTAAAAAGGCTTTGTGGCCTATCCTATCCCAAGGGCATATTGCTAAAGTGCAGGTTTATTCCTCATTTCATCACTGACTCGTCTTGAATCATCAGTGGAAAAGACAGCCTTCATACTTCTGTAATTTTTATAGCTTGTGCCTCTTTTACAAGAAAGCTCCATCATGACTCAACTTACTTTTATCTAGCAAACTGTTATTTCATGCATACAGTTTTTAACCTTTGTTTGATACTAAAGCCACAATGCAGTTCTTATTTTTATTTTTATATCAGAAATATATTTTTGTTGATGTTAAACCACACACAGAATGGTTTTCATGTAGTTTTTTTCAGAAAAATATTGTATTGTGTTTCTTATTAGTAGTTTTGTTGTTGTAGTTAGATGTTTCCATTTTTGAATGGCATTTTGCAATTGGCTAAATATACTAGGTTGATGTCCACATACATATACCCACCCAAAGTGAATTATAAGTGTGTGGAGAACAAAACATGACTACACACGTAAATACACATTTACACATGGATACTGTTCATTTTTATCAAAAGTATGTCTCAAGATTATTTGTTATTAACGTATATTATGCTGTGATATCAAAAATTTCCTATTTGTTGATTACATAACTGTAATTAAAAAAAAGATTTTTTTTCACAAAATAATGGATAGTGTTATCTCACAAGTAGGCCTGAATTCCTTCATAGGTGTACAACTGGGTTTAAATCTGGTGACTGCAAAGGCCAAAGTGTGTGATTCACATTTTTTCATGCTCATCAAATCACTCAGTGACCCCAAGTGCCCTTTGGATGGGGTCATTGTCATTCTGGAAGAGACTACTTCCATCAGGATAGAAATGTTTCATCACAGGACAAAGGTGATCATTCAGGAAAACTTTGTATTGATTAGTGCTGACCCTTACCTCATGGAGGACAAGTGGACCTAAACTGTGCCAAGCAATAAGTCTCCACTGCAGCATTAGATTCACTCACTGTACAGATTAAGGGCTCTGTTCTTTTAATTTGTCACATGGGTAATAAAGGTAATGATGTCTGTTTCAAGAATGCTGAGCAGTTTGGAAAATAGGTGGTTAGCTTTTGTTGGGTAGGCAGCAAACGTTGCTATCAGCAGTCTCACCGCCTCTTTTTGCTTTGAGGATAATAGCCTCTTTATCTGAATTCATGCCCTTTAAAAAGTGTCAGTGCTATGGAAGTTATGTAAAATGTGGGAAAATCAAATGTATTTTCAATAACCACAATAAGAAAGATGATCTGAAATCCCCTTCACAAATACAGTTTACTTACCTGAAATTAAACAAGAGATAATTGATTTAAGTTTAAACTAAATTTATGCCAGCCCTATACAAGTTTGAAGTCATTTTTTTGTTAAAAGACCTCCATTCCATTTATTCGTTTTACGATATTAAAGCATTATTACCGTGTAACTATAAGATACTACCCATTTTCTGAGTCATAATGTATAGTGTTACTTCACAAAGACATTAACTGTATTGTGGAATAACCTCAACATATGCTTTGTTTAAGGCTAGTGAACAGGTTCACAGATCAGTGTTTTATCTTTAAAGCCGTTTGTGACTTTTTAACTTTGACAATATTGGTTAGCACTGTACTGTAAAAGCAAAGCAAGCCAACCTCCCACTGCTCTCTCAAGAAATAAAAGAGAAAGAAAAAAAGCACTCTGCAGCTGGAGCTGAGGAGGGTTGTATTTCCTCAAAAATAACATTTTCTTACTCAAGACTGTAACAGAATTTCAAGATAGTGAAAATTCATGAAAGCGTTTGGTGAAAAGCAGTCAACTGCTGTTTCATTCAAACCTGCACCCACAGCATAGCATGCAATAATGTTCATGATGCCTCTAATTACATGATCAGCTTTCTTTGGTCACATGTGCATAATTTGAGTGACCTTTTTTTCTCAAGCAGTAACTACATGCTGCAATCTGAACACCTGACAAATTCAATCCTATTATATAAAGCTGATAAATATAGTTTTAATTGAATCTACTTCTCAATCCTTTCAGTGAGTAGTGAACAGAAGGTACAGAAAACAGACAGCAAATATGCTGCAGACATGACAGGATAGAGAAGGAGGTATACGCAGATGGGTGGTTGATATGAAAAGCTGTGGCTGTCAAATTTAATTTATTCTCTTTGTATGACACACAAGTTGTTATTTAAATAATTAAATTATATTATTTTAATTATTATAATGATGAAATGATCTAGTAGGATTATTATTATTACTATTGTGCTGATAATAATCAAATTACTAAATGTTTTCTTTATCTTTCAAGTGACTGAGAATATGTCACTCACATGAACAGAGAAGTAATGAGTGCATTCATTACATAATGTGCTCTGATAGAATGATTTTCCATCAGTACTTATAGTCAACCTCTCCTTCACCCTTTAGCTGACAATGGGCTCCATTTGGACAATTCTAGGTCAAGGAAGGTCCACAGACCTTTGGCTGTCCTACCCTTCCCTGCACCCATGTGTGAGTGGGACTAATGAGGCAGACAGCCTCTCCCTTAGTGGAAATGTCCCTGCAGTGAACTATACCTGGGAAAAGACAGGGACAATGTCACCTTCAAACTCAGGCAGATAACTGTACAAATGGACAGCAAATAAAAGCTGTAAAATCAGGAGAAAAGATGTGGAGATTGGCTTGTGGACACTGAAATTTTTGCAGGCATATACCGCTTCAAACATGAACTCAAGAGCTATAATAGAGTTGTTACTGTCGTCTTTAAAGGGGCTGATCTGGCTGGCTCATAATAAGAGACTTTGTCTAATCACAATTCCCTTCAAAGCAGTATTGGTTTTAGACATGTGTTTCTGAAGCTTGGCAGAGTTCAATAAAACACAGGGAGGATGAAAATGCTTCTGCAATGTAATTAGAGGACTTTGCTGAAACGACAAGTACAAATGTGGAATAAGAAGGTAAAATCCAGCAAGGCTGGGTGATTAGGCCTCATTTGGATGTCTTCTGCACACTGTGATGAGCGGCTGTTTTAGGGCATGGATGTCGCTCGGATCGAAGGCCCACAGCGTCCGGGATTATGTGTCAATTTACCACCCAGCTGCAGCTCTACACTCAACAGCAGAACATGACTACCTCTAATTAGGCCATGCTACCAATTAGGGCCCTGCAATAAGGCAACAAGAAAGGCAGTCTGGGAGAGTAAAACCTACTGTTGTTGCTTCCATGAAAAGAAACCACAGTCTTCTAAATCAAATGGCTGCTAAAAGCTACAGACCATGTCAACCAAGCGCTCATTAAGCTATCATTGTTTCAGAGGGATAAATTAAGGTGTTCTCATAAGTGGGAAAAATTATGACACATAACAAGCTTTGTCATATTTCAACCCTGTACAGATTATTAATGATTTTTAACGAAAGAAGAAAGACACTTAACCCGTCTGAAACAAATATATGTCATGGTCATGACCTCAAACTCTGTTTATAATCCTACAGGTAGCCAAGGTCAGTTTCCCATCACTCAGAATGTGACGGTGGTGGAGGGGGGCACAGCCAACATGACCTGTCGAGTGGATCACAATGATAACACTTCCCTCCAGTGGTCAAACCCTGCACAACAAACTCTGTTCTTTGGGGACAAAAAAGGTAAGAAAAAATCCCACTGATACTAACCCCACTGATGTAATGTGAAGATATGATAAACATGTCTGAGGCAGTTATATTACATCAGCGCCATTTTCATTAATTTTTAGAATTTCCAGTGTTCATGCTTGTCCCTGCTTTTCTGCCCGCAAGCATGTGGTTTGACTGAATACACGAACAAGACATGATAAGAGGGAAGTATATTTATTACCCATGATGTTAAAGCAGACTTTTAATGAATTTATGTCTCCATTGATATCCCAGGGCACAAACTAAACAGAAATAGACTGTTTTTGTATTGTACTTTTGTAATCATGCAACACTGTTTACAACAGTATAACGCCTGTGGATTGTAAGATGATTATGTCTAATTAATAACTTTGCTGCCCTACATTTGTATTGCTGTTTGGCTGTCACCCTGCTATGGAAATAGACTGTTGCAACTTAGTGAAACAAGGCCTCAGCTAGAATGAATAATATTGTGCTCTCACCAGCCAAATCCAATTTAAAGATGGCAAAAGTCTGGATCTGATAAATTGGAGTTGGGGTGAAAGCGAGGATATCAGTGGACTGGTCTTGTAAGGATCGGGATGCTCATCTGTCAGTGTTCCTCACAGCATATTACCCATTTCATTTATCCTATAGCTGCTAATACAATACAGTTGGCTCAGTGATTGAAGATGAACTTTTCCATTGAATTACATTTGAAAGGAGAGAGATATCAGCAGAGAGAAAGTCACAGTCTGGTTTGAAGAAATACTTTCTCACTCACAACTGATTGGATTTAGTAATGAGGTGTAAGGTGTTTTATTAGATGAAATTACTTCCAAATACAATTAAGTGAAAGTTAACTGAATCTAACAGATTCAGTTAAACAGACACTGGTGCGAAAAGTGTGGGTGCACCCAAGGGATGTTCATTCAAGCAGAAATCACTGAAGCAAAGGCATTCGTTTTATGATATCTATTCTATATTTTCTAGTGTACAATAGATTGGATGTAGCATTTCAATGCTTCTGTTTGAAGAATCTGTTTTATGTCAAAAAGCAAATCGTCAAAACCATCAGTTTTCTGTCCTTTACAGAAAAGAAATGTGAAATCTGATTATGTCTGTTAGATTATGTCAAACTACATGAATGCAGCCTATTAACTATCCTTTTTCCCACATTTCTTATTATAAAAAACAATAGTCTGCACCTATTTGTAAATACTAAAACCGTTATTAGGGTCATGTTAAAAACATACACCTGCTTTTATTTAAAAGGTTTTATGTATTGGAAAGAAAAGAAGAAAATCACAAATTCATCTCTGATTACTCCGGAGGAATTTTAGTCTACTCTTCTTTACCATGTTGCTACCCTACAGCATTTGTTTTTCAGGGCAAACGTTTTACATTCAGCATTTCATTTGGGAATAGTTCTGGACTCTTACTGCAACATGTTAATTCTTTCATTTTTCTGTCATTCTGTTATATATTCACTTCTGTGTGCATGCATAAACTTAAGCTAAGCTTTAACTTTTGGACTTAAGGCCCCACATTTGTCTAGAATATTCTGGTACACAAAGGAGTTCATGCTAATGAAAACAATGTGTCTAGGTCCTGTGACTGCAAAAAAAAGCCCAAACCATTAGCTACCACCACCGTGCAGGAAAGAGCTGTTTGTGCTAACATGTTGTGTTTGGTTCGCACCTTTTGGCCAAAAGTCTCTTGGCCTTAAAACCCATTTATTCTCACTGGCGTTTCAAGATTAGTAACATATTTTTTTAATAGTTGTGTCTGTGTTTGTGTGTGCTTTTATGTCATGCCATTATTCTAGTCCTGTCCCTGTGTGTATGTTTTGTGTTTTCATATTTCTATGTTAAACTTCAGTTTTCATAGAATCCATTCTCATGGATTTTCTCATGGATCAATTTTCATGTTATAAAGCACTCTGGCAAACCTTTTGTTTGTAGATGTGCTTTATAAATAAAGTTGACTTGACTTGAATTGACTCATCTGTGCAGAAGTATTGTTGTGTGGTCAAATGCATTCATCTAATTTTGTCATGAACTTGCAGGGGTCATTCACTCCTGGAAAGATAGTCAATTCTCATAAACATGTTTTCTTTTTAATCTTTCTCACTATAGAATGATGGACTCCAAATAGTTTCGTAATCACTTTATGACCCCACCCAGACTGTTGTACATCAACAATTTACACTCAGAGATCATTGCTGATGTCTTTCCTTCTTGGCATTCTCAGGGCTGGATGAGTCCACTTTTATAGATGTGGTTCTACTTGCTGATGATTAATAAATTAAATAAATTTGACAAGCAGTAACTGGATGCAGCCTGTCCACCTAATTCCTCAGAAGGATGTATTTAGTCTTTCAAATACTGCTTAATCATGTTAGATTAGTAAATAAATTCTGTTATATGTCATATGTTCTTTTATATATGAGGTTCTATTTTCTTCATAAGATAGTTTTGTAAAATACAATTAAAAGAAAGAATACTAATAATTCTAAAGGTGGAGAACATAATACACAGAGTCACTTTGTCCATATTAAAAAAAAACATTTACATCACATGACAGAATATTGTTAATGAGCAATAAGAATGACAGTATTATTATTATGTCGTCCACTAAGTAGAGGTTGCGTGGGCTAAGTGTGGGAATATTTCCTTCCCGATGTCTTCCAGCTAAATAAAAAGCTTTGCTGGCACAACTAATATGACGCCTGTGAGGCTACCAGGAGAAATATGGAGAGTGAACAACACACGCTTCATGCATAGAACAGGGAGGGACACCTGGAAGGAAATCGCTGCTGTGCCAAATCACCAGTTAATTGCTTGGCACAGGGCTGCATCTTTTCTTCTTCTTCTGTTTGTTGTGGCCTCTTGTAGAGCCAATGAAAAATATGAGATTCAACCTTATGCTAACTTTCATTCCAGTGTCAAGCTGCAGGTTTGCTAGTTAACTTTCTCTGACAAACAGCTGGTGTTTGACTGTTGTCACTAACTAGGTTTAATTGTTGCAATCATTTTACATCCTCTAATTTTCAGTGTTAATACTTTTTAGACTGTTTTCGTCTTCCTTGTAGATAAATATGTCATTTTCTCTGTGCTCTTTGTCTTTGTTGCTGCTGTTGTCCACTTCTCCATGTACTACAACAGTCTTGCATGTTTATGTCAGTATGGCCATTTCATGCTGGTGCAGGTTTCCTCTGCTTAATCTCTCAGTTTCTCATTGTGCATGTGTAATCCAGCAGATATTCAGCTTTTTGTATCTTTCATGTGTGTTTCTTTATGCTCATTTAATAAATGTGACTATTCTGTGGAACACTTTTAGAAATCCATTTCTACTTTTTCCCTCAAGCTTAGAATTAAAGATAAGGGCATTTGTCTCGATGCGTTTGGGGTTTGATATAAAATAGGTTGACTGGAAGAGTATTAAAATGACCTTTTAAATTCCTTTGAGACTGGATTTCCATATAATATCAACTGGATTTTACAGCTACTGGGAAGATTTGATTATAGCAGGAACGTTGCATTGCCTTATTCTCAGTGTTAATATTTTTCGATTTCTTTTTTACCTGATAGATAAATATCAAATTTTTTCTCTGGCTTTTGTCTTTCTCTGTGTTCTACCTCTCAGCATACTACTGTTGTCTTGGGAGTCTATGTCAGCATGGCCAATTTAATGCACACACAGCCTTCCCCAATTCTTCCCATATTCTCTTTCTAGAGAGAGAGTGGGAGCAATTTCTCATCGTGTACAAGAAATCCAAAGAAGATTTAGCTCTTTATGCCTTTTATGTGTTATCCGGTATGCTCAACAAATACAAGTGATGATTCTGGGAGGCCCTTTTTGAAATCTACTACTGCTCAGTCCCTCTAGCCTTGTCTTAAAGATAAGGGTGTTTGTCTCCATGTGTTTGGAGTTTAATATGAAATGGGGTGACTGGAAAAAGAGTATTAAAATGACCTTTAAATTTCTTTTTCCTAAGTTGCATTTGATATTATACCCACTAGGTTTTACAGCTGCAGGGTAAAGTAAGAGAAAATCTGATATTTGCCCTGTGTTCAACTTATTCCATTTTGATTTAAGTTTCAAAAATGAGGATACACAAAGAGTAGGCATTACATCCAAGATAATGAATTTTCTATATCTTTCAAATACACCAAATCCCAGTATAACTAGTTTACTCTATTTGTTGGTCATTTACAAAATTGTGTTTTCTGATCATATTTAATTATTATTTTATCTTGCTATTTACACAGTTTGGATAAATATGTAAAAAAGAAAATATTGGCAAAGACTAAATCTGGGCTGCGGACTGGTGTGGTGTTTTGCACCATTACCTTACAGGAAGATGGTTCCTGGTTCAGACCTCAACTTGTGGCTTTCTATATGAAGTTAGTTCTCCCCATGTTTGCGCTAGTTTCCTTTGGGTGCCCCGGCTTCCTCCCACAATCTAAAAATTATTTTGTTAAACTGACTGCTTATTCCAAACTGGTTGTGAATGTGAGTAGCTGTCTGCTGCCCTGTTTCCACTGAGCTGTACAGTTTGGGAGGACATGCTATTTTGCACGTTTCATCATAAAAGGGACTTGTTAAACCCAACAAGCAGGTGTGAAAAATAAACAGTGTATAGGGGTTCAGTTGTTTTACTTCATTGTTCACTCAAGGTTGAAAAGATAGTAAAGAAAATATACCTGTCCTTCATTGTTGTTGTTGTTGTAGTTACTGTTATTGAAGATCCCTCATTGTTGTTAGCTGTGTCACTTTGGTTGTCCTTGCACTAGTATGATGCTAAACCAGGCAAAACCCTGCCAACCTAGTGAAGGTTCAACTTGATATAGAAATGCTTGCATGACCAGCCCAGACCATAACTGTACTGTACTGTACCGTACCGTATCGTACCGTATCGTACCATACCCTACCATACCGTATCGTACCGTATCGTACCGTATCGTACCATATCGTACCGAACCACTCAGTGGGAACAGGGCTTCTGTGTGTTGGCCCTGCGATGGACTACTGACCTATCCAGGGCGTACCTTGCCTCTCATCTTTGTTCCAACCATCCCTACAACCCTGCATTGGAATAAGTAGATATAGAAAATGGAATGATTAATTCTTCCATCATGTTCCTTAGGAGATTGCATAATATGATGGCAGCTTAGATGCTTTAATGTGTGCTTTGAGTCTTTAGTCCATACAAACCATCAAATCAAACTTGAGGATATTATCTCGCAGCTTAAATTGTAGATTTAGCCTCTCAAATCACATGTCAGTCCAATTCTACTCATTATAACTAAATGTTTAACTTAACTCTCCACAAAAACAAACAAACAAAAAGAGATTATTGTTTGATTAACCACTGGTGATTTTAACCACTGGGTGTTTCAGTTGATAGGTTTGATAGGTAGAATCAGTAACTTCAGCAATATCATGTCTCTTGACAGACCTGGAGAAATAAAAGCAATCAATTTTAAGCCGGTGACAAGTATTAAAGAGTGTAAACATCATCTTATGTTGCCCAAAGCACCTCAGTTAACTTTATGGATCTCTAAAATAATATTAACCTTGCTGCCTTGCCACCTCCATTACATATTTGTTGAACTCTCTTTGCATATTTGTCTAAAGCTGAACACAGTTTATATCTTGCCAGCTGGCACACTGGTATGCTCCCCCTCATCCATTATGTATACCTGAGTCCTGGTTAATTGTTGCCACCTTAGAGGCCTCAGCCTACATTACAACCACCACCATAAACCTGAGAAAACCTAGATAGATTGCATTAATAGCCACACCAATGCTTCCCTCATACATTAAGCCAATTAGCAGTCACTGCAAGGGACTGGTGCTCTGGTGGGCTGCCATGATGAAAAAATTGATTTAGACCATATGCCTTTTGTAGAATTATCCCTTTTATATGTCGCCGCTGTTATGAATTATTATTACTGAGCAGGACAAATGAGAGCAGAGCTGTCCTTTGCTGTCTTCATTATGATTTATTTCACTTTGGCTTTCTGTGTAAAAAGGATAAAATGTAAGTAGTGAGGCTGCAGAGAATGGTAATGACATTCACAGAGGCATACAGAATCTTTTATCAGATATGGTGAATATGAATAATGCAGTTAATGAATAGATACTGCAGGTTGCTTATCAAAGGAAGACAACTAGTTTGATCTACAGCATGTGCAGCAGCATAAAGATGTATACATAAAAATGCTGTTGTAGAGTTAATTCTTTTTCTCAATTTCAGCCCCAGCTTTCAGAAGTTCATGGTTCATCATTCGTGTCATTTAATTGGAGCATTCAGTCTGAATCATAAAGGTCACAAAGCAAAATTGATCTTAATTGGCTTGTTGTAATCAAAGTGCTGTTGTGTGCTAAATGAATGCTCTAATGCGAGCGTTAAAACATTCATTAGCTTGAGAAAATGAAAGATAATTACAAAGGATGCAATTACTGGAGGGAGCACCAATAAATGCACATTTAAAGCTCCATTCTAGTAAATACCTTATGTTTGACGGGTAGTGTAAAAAGGTAAAGTATTATCTGTTACTGTTGTTAATATTTTTAATATTATGATTGTTAATGTTATAATTACTATGACTTCTGTCGATTTATATATAATTTTGTATACGTTTTAAAAAGTGTGAATAGTTTAGAAAGAAACATTCATAAATTTCATTGACAAGTTTGTCAGCTAACACTTTTTCTTAGTTTCTTCAAAAGTCTGGTGAAAATCATTTTACAGGTGAAGCTACAAGATTGTTCTTTAAAATATTGTTTACTTTTCAGTGACTGTTTTCACCAGTGAGAAATTGTAGAAAGAGTCTCATGGTCAAAGCTAATGTCTTTCTGCGGGGACTAATGGGCTTTTAAGTGTAATGCTTTATTTCTAGTGTCACTGAAATGTGAATCTACCATTATGGAACGAAACACTCTGCTATTATTGCTAATGTGAAGAGGTACTCTGGCGTGTGCTTCACTCAGCTCAATGCCACATTGAACTCTTATGTTTTATTTATATTATCTCTTTAGAATAGAGATGAATATGTTGTACATAAATTCCTTGATTTTTTATGCCCACCTGCATAATGTTTGTTTCCGTTTACAGCAGCTATGTTATTGTTGTGTGTTTTGTTGTCACAGCATACAAGCTTATGTGAGTGAGCTGAGAAGTAGATGGGCAAAAATATATTCAGTGTATTTTTTCCTACAGCCTTAAGTAGCCTCCAAGAGATTTCCTCATTCTTTTCTTCCCCTCTTCTAGATCTCAACATTAGTCCAATTTGAGTAGCATCTGCACTGTGGGATCTCTGAGAGTGCAGGCTGTGACAATGATCCACTAGAACAAGGCTCTCTCCTTCTCTTAATTGCAGCCACATGTGTGGTGGGAAAAAGCCCCCTGCTTGCACCACTATAGACCTGGAACACATCCAGAATCGCCCACACAGTCACTGAGTGTGCACAGCCAGCAGCAAACACCCTCTAATTGCAAAGAGTGGAGCCCCTGGCTGGAGAGCAAGCGGGGGGTCCATGCCAGGATTCTGTGTTCTAGCTGAAGGACAGCTAGTGCTTTCACATTTCAGCAGTAGCTCAAAGTGGTTATAGGCCATGCAAAAATGGCCAAATGGGAACGTTGCAGATGTAACATCTTTTGGCTGAACCCAAAAGCCATCAGCTTGTTTCCAAGAGTAATGGATAGATGTAAAATGTCCTTGTCTGTCAGAAGATAATTCATAATTTTGGATTAGAAACATTTGTTAACATCTGTTTGTTGCTCAGTGGAGTGAAAAGTGAAAATTGCACCTCTATATCCTCTACTTTTGTGAGTTAAGGAAAGAACTAGCCTGACAGACAGCTCTTTTTGTAAATGTAAAAACACTATACCTTATTATAGTGAATCATTTTAACCAACGTTTCATATGCTTCATATGGCTTTGCACTCTGTAAATTCCAAAGACTTTGAGCAAAAGTGGCATTCATAAATAAAACTTTACCTGACAAACTGCAGTTTCTCAGGACACTATAAATGTTGGTCTTCCACTTATGTAGATAATGGTACAAAGGTTTAGAGGGGAATTAAGGTAAACATTACTTTGTATCACAAGTCCATAAGCCATACCCTTTGGCTTAAAGTAGAACTAGGGCGTCAGTTTTACTGATTTGAGACAGCCTTGGAAAGGCCTCCATCACAAGAGATGTACTGCTGCCATGCCATTAAGCTGCCATGCTGCAAGGCTGCAGCATACACAAGGTCAGGGTGCAGATTTATGTTTCCACCTAAGCAGAATGAACAGCACCAGAGCTATCTGGGGTTTGGGGGAAATGGAGCTTTTCATCACATTGATTTCCTAAAGCACCTGGAAAAAAGCTTTGTCAGCCGCGGCATTTGGGCCTGATTGTGACAGATCTGCACACACTCTGGGCCTCTAGACTGGACTGGATCCTGGTAGCATGCTTTCCTAGCCATGCAATGCTCAAGTAATAGATAACACTTGTCTTTGGCTTATTTAAACCCTATGTCCATCTATTTCCATCAATATGTCGTTGACCCATTTACTCTAAAATGCCAGTGGCTGTATAAAAACAACACATCAGTCAGAGCCATCTTTTGTTTAACCATGTTTGTTTCTCTGCCTCTTCTTGGATTCAGTCCACCAGAATCTGTATTTCAGCTACTGACATTTAGATATAGTTTTTTAATGGTAATGTGATGTTCAGGACTTGCTGAAAATGAGCTGAATACTTGATGCTTTAAATGTCACTTGAAATTATCAGTGGTCTGTATTGCATTGGGTCACTGTTTGGTATTTAAAATGGGACCTTACATCGATTGAGTAACAGTCATTGTTAAAAGGCCTTTTTAAGTTGATAATTTCAGAGAAAAGTAGCTCATTCTCAATGGACTCCAATGACAGCAAGCTTTCCAAAAGACATATAAAGAAAAACAAAAGAATTTATCCAATTACCCTTGCATCATAATCCAATAAACTTTCTGACAAGTAAGTTTCAAAAAGCACATATTTATTGAAATATAAGTAAATATGCCGCTTTTGGAATGGTTATGGTACAACATGAAAGATCCAGCTGGAGTTTTCAGGTGATAACCGTTTTAATAAGAGCAACAAACTAACAGGTTGCATTATGCTGGAGAATCATGGGAAATTTATCATATTTTAATCCTTTTTGACAACACTAAACGTCTCATATTTCAAGCTTATCATAGCTGCTGAAATAAACTACAAATGTTTCACTATTAATGCCCACAGATTTAAAGCAGATTGTCATTGAAATAAAAGGACAACAGCTTTTCATCAACTAATCCCTTTTACCCAACAAAGGCAAAACATTTATCAGCATCTCAAAGGTGTTGGTGCTTTGAGGAACAAGGGGTTAAGAAGAAAAGTTGACCTCTTTCTAGTTGCTTTTTCTCCATGCATTGCAGAGATAGAGGGATATCAGGCCATAGGAATCATTTTGTGTCATCTTGTTCAAAACTTTGATCCTCCCAGTCTGTACTTCCATATCTTTTGAGTTTCTGTGCGATGTTTGCTTAGACCTCATCACCTTTCCAATGCAACCATCCAGCAAGGGCTTTGCTGTTTTCTGCTGTAGCCTCTGGGTATTTTCAAGCTCTGTAGTGAGGATGCTTAACTACAAAGAACATCAGGCAGCTTTGTTTCAGGATGGTGTTTGCTACAGTAAGACTATCAAATGTTTGTATTAAGCCCTGTAGCACATAATAAGCTGGTTGCCTGGCTTGTTATTAAATTTTAATTCTGGCGTGAAGATTGTTTTTATTTACTCTACTCTTTATTCTTCAAGAACAAAAAGTCTTTAATAAGAAACTTCTTACGGGCATCAGTCTTTTTTTTCTTTTTTTTTCAGCATGTGTGATTATGTGATAATGATCATCAAATGATACGCTGTAACTGAAGATGGGGAGCAACGTTACTGATAATGACCTATATGTGTGTAAAACCTAATAACTATTTTAGCCAATCTAATTTATTGTTCGTCACATGTCTGCTGCAGATGTTTATCACTAAAATCAAATGCCAGTCTGATATGACACCACTTTACATTGACCAATGATTAAATCCTCTGTAACTACTCCTGCTACATTTTGCCAGATTTTCCCTGTGTGGTACAATTCAATAGAGTTCAAATTACCTCAGATAAAAGAAGGTCCCAGCAGAGAGCTGCCCGGGCCTAAAGGGACAGAGGATTAAGAATGTGTAATTTTATTCAGTGAAAAGCTCTTTCCTTCCTGTACCTTGTGGTTGGTCACAAAAGCAAGTCATTTTGAATTTAAAACTGTCTAAAAGATGACAGGTACAAGATGACCTTATTCAGTAAAGAGTCCTCACTTTTTATTGTGAAGTCCTGAACAAGCCAGGCAAGGAAATAGTTGTAATAGCTTTTTTTATTTTTTTTTTTTTGCATCATTTTCACTAGTGCTTATGAAATGAATATGTCTCTTCCTTTGTAACTGTGGGCTTTGCAGAATAACTGTGAGTGAAAAATCACAAGCAGAGCCAGCTGCTGAATGTGTTAAAGTATAAATCAATACCTAGAAAGTAAGTGATTCCCAAATATAAATATTGAAATCTAGGACTGTAAGTTTTTCCTACTGCTTCACCTCAGTGCATCCCACCGATGCATCCTGTACCCCTGCTGACTGAGAATAAGTCCAGCAGCTTAGAGTGCAAGTACAAAGCAAATGTTTCAAACCACTGGCTACAGTATGTGTTTGCTGCATTTGATAGCTATTATGTTTGAAATCACTGTAAGCATATCCTGTTCAACCTTGTTCTGGTAAAGGTCACCCAAGTCACACATGGTATCTCTACAAGTTTGCTGCCATAACAGAATTTATGGTGAATTTACTCATTAATGAGCTATTTTTCTCTGCGCTCTGTCACTCTTGTGTTTTTCTTCCTTGAAGCTCTGAGGGACCACAGAATTGAACTGATACGAGCCTCATCACAGGAGCTCACCATCAGAATCAGTGACGTCAGCCTGTCCGATGAGGGCCAGTATACATGCTCGCTCTTCACCATGCCCGTTAAGACCACCAAGGCATTCCTCACTGTTTTAGGTGAGCATTTTCATTTGGGAACAGTCTCATTCCCCTTCCCGTTACTTTTGGATCATTCTTTAAATTTTTACAATATAAAGACCTGTATATTTGAAGTATTGATGAAAAATGGGGGGAAAATAAGTTTTATATTATCTGCAAGAGAAAGGTAACAGGCAGGTGTTGCGAGAAGAGGGGTGCTGAAAGATTAAGTAAACGAAGCAGTTATCTGTACCCCAGATTTATGCCTGTGTAAGATGTCACATCTCAGCTTACCTGAAAGATAAATAACCATGACAGTTAAAGTTTATATATTTCTTTTACCCTTATAATGAGCCATCGTCCCCTTCAAACTATTTTTGCTCTCACTGTTGCATTATTGTGATGTTGGGACTTTTGCCTACCATCTTTTTGTCCTGTTCTTTGATGTTAGAAGATGTAATTTGTTGTTCTTTTATTAACTTATAATTTAGTATGTTATTTATTTTTATATCTTCATGAACCACAGGAATGCCGGGACGTCCAGAGATCACAGGATTTACAAAACCAGCCATGGAGGGTGAAGAAATCACCCTGATATGCATCACATCAGGCAGCAAACCTGCTGCTAACATTCGATGGTTCCGAAATGACAAGGAGGTCCAAGGTAAACATATGGTGTGAATTCAACTGAGCATTGTATCCTCTCTTGCAGCTGGTAGCCTTTGGTAAACATCCTTACTGTCTAGTCATACAGCTGCTGCACTCCTTTGTGCTTCAGTTCAAGCATTGTTCCACTGGCTCCAAACATCGCTGATGTCCTTAGAAGCTGCCAAATGTTACAGGACTGATCACTTTAATCAAAGACCCAGGGAGGGATTCTACTTTTGACGTTAATTGCAAACAATAACTGTTATTAGTACGATAATAGCTCTCTACACAGCTGGTTAAATTATTTAAAAATGGTAGATATTAGAGTTAAATTTAAAGTTTCCTCTTGGATTTGTTACGCATAGTTCACAATGGTGGAGAATTTAAATACTGGTCATAATTCAATGTAAGAATACAAACACAAAGCTTACAAGCTTTTGAAATATGATACAGGTGTTAATTCAAAGTGGTGTTACAATTCCTATGTACAGTTTGCAATGAGATGGATTTACCACTTTTATTTGTCAGCCATAGTTTTTTTTTTTTTTTTTTTTTTTCCTTTTTCTCTCTGTAGTGAATATATCAGTCAAGGAGGACACAATGGTCCATATGAATACAAACTTAAAAAGGCCTGATAACTTGTTCTGGTTGGATTGAAAAAAGTAATGACAGAAACAATCCATTAGGCAGCAGATGCACTGTAATGTGTACTAACCACAATAAACCAGCACATGTTTTCTGTGGTTACATGATGTGCTCCCCAAGCTTTTACTTTCTTATGTCCCTTTACTGTCTGAAATGCTCTATTTTTTATTTTTAAAGCTTTTATCATAATCTTGTTTCTGCTTTTAAAAAAGACAAAGACATTGAAAAATAGCTCTGGAATGTTTTTCCCCAGCTTGATGACAGAGGTATGCTGTATGGAGCTCTTTAATGTAATGGAGCCTGCTGTGGAGGCTCAGTGTGACAGTTGCTCTTTATTGAAGATTTGCACCAGAGAGCTTTTTCTTGGTGGTTCTGTCTGTGTCTGCCGAACATGGCACAATGATTGATGGGAGAGGGGCTTGGATATGAAGTTTTCTTGTTGAAATGACATGCACGTAGCTCCCTGAAAGGCCAGTGGAAAGCTGGCACACAGCATCACAACCAGATTTGCTGTCCATCTCAAGAGACACTGAGATGATCTCTTTTGTGTAGTCTCTTTTTTAATCCGCTTTAAGATAAATCTTTAAAACTAGAAAAACCTTAGCACATGAGGACTTGGTTTCCTACATTTGTATCTGATCTTGGAAATGGCATAAACATCTGTGATTTATGAATGCTATATCTCTAAAGATCATGCAGACCAAGTCTGCTCCAAACTACTGTCTTTTCTATTAGTTTTGCTTGCATGCTGTGGATTTTTATTATGCCACTTGGGCAAACAGACCTTTCTGATACATCTCCAAGTCAAAGAGAGATAAAGAACATTGCAGAGACTGGAGGGCTTGACTTTAAAACTTCATTTCCATGTCAAAGTGTCATAGATGGGGAACGTCAATCAATGCTCGAGATCCAAATCTTTTGTAGGTGCAGATTAAAAGCTTTCTTTAGTGAGCATGTGCTAGGAGCTGCATGTTTTGCTATTGGTTCTTCTGTGGAAGATCATTGCCACCAGTGCCTGCTGTCAGTCAAATTTAACCCCACTGGGAGACCAGCTGCAAGATGGTAGCAGGTGTAATAGCAAAAATGTGTCATATTTATTTCATGCTCTTATGATTTGTTTTTCAACTATTTATATTAGAAGCACATAGCATTACAAACCTCAAAATGTAACTGTCATCTTGTGTCAAGTAATTTGTTTACAGAGTGTGGAGCGGTACAAATTACTTGCATTGTTGAATGACAGCAAGGCTTCGAACTGTAATCTACTGATGTAAAAACCCAACCACTGTCACTCTGTATACACAGAATTTTCCTTTCATTGTGAAACAAATTTTATCAATTCAGAACTAAACACAATATTAGGGCAATTAAACCCTAGACAGGGTTTAATCAGGGTCATCTTATCATGACTTTTTATACAATGTGTATCCTCTGACATGCTTTTGTCCCTCTTATCTTCACGACAGTGGTAACTGTATCTAAATTAGTAACGAGAAATACCCAATTATTGTAATTATTTACCAATTTCAACACCAATAAACTTGATTGCAACTTCATATTTCACCTTTCTATGTTGGAAAATATATTAGTTTGAGATAGCCATTAAAGCAACTACTAATGATATGGTTGGGTTTTAATCACTATAGCATCATCTATAGAAGTTTACAGTATGTGTTGTATCAGAACAGGACAATATATCACAGTAAAAAGTCAAAGTCAGCTTTATTGTCAATTCTGCAGCATGTACAGGACAAACAGAGAATTGAAATTATGGTTCTCTCAAACTTTGGTGCATGAATTAAGAGAATGTAAGCCAATAAACAAAACAAGTACTATCACTAGGTAAGAAGTAAAACACGATAATAAATAAACAAGGCAAAATACAGCCAGTGCAGCTTAGGTTTATGGTTATAATGCAAAAGAAGAAAAGAAGATTGACTTAGCTTATGACCTGGTTAAAGTGATTAAAGTGGCTGTGTGCTTGTACCTGAGGGTGTAAAAAGTTCAAGTGATGATGGGAGGAGTCAGAGTCCATTGTGTGTGTGTATGTGTGTGTGTGTGTGGAAGGGGGGCAGAGCAGGGAGAGAGTTCAGCATCCTTACAGCCTAGTGGGCCAAGTTGTCCCCAAGCCTGCTAGTAGGAAGGCGCTGGTTGGCTTTCTTGGCCGGTGATGTGGTGGTGAGGGTCCAGGAGAGGTCCTCTGTGACATGCCCACCCAGAAACTTGGTGCTGCTCCCTCTCTCCACCGTAGCACCATTCATGGTCAGAGGTGCATGCTGGGGGGAACATTCTTCTAAAGTCTACGACAATCTCCTTCGTCATCTCCACATTCAGAGAGAGATTGTTCATCGTCGTTGCTGATGAGATTGACCACAGTCTTGTCATCTACAAACTTGATGGGGTTAGAGCTGTATGACGGTGTGCAGTTGTGGGTCAGCAGAGCAAAGAGAAGGGGGCTCAGCACACATCCCTGAGGGGCCGCCATGCTCAGTGTGGTGATGCTGGGTGTGTTCCTGCCAGCCCGAATTGCCTGTGGTCTCCCAGTCAGGACGTCCAGCAGCCAGTTGCACAGTGAGGTGTTAATTCCCAGCTGGTCCAGTTTCAGAGTGAGCTGTTGGGGAGTGATTGTGTTGAATGCCTAACTGAAGTCTATGAACAGCATTCTGACGTAAAAGTCTTTCGTGTCTAGATGTGTGAGGGCTGTGTGGAGGGCAGTGGAGATGGCATCGTCGGTCAAGCAGTTGGACTGATATGCAAACTGGAAGGTGTCCAGTAAGAGTGGAAGGACAGACTTTGTGTGTTTTAACACTAGCCGTTTGAAGTACCTTATAAGATTGGGAGTGAGGGCTACCGGATGGTAGTCGTTGAAACAGGAGGGCGATAACTTCTCCGGGACAGGGATAATGGTGATGTGGTGGTTTTGAGGCATGTTGAGACAACAGCCTGGCTCAGCGCGATGTTGAAGATGTCCGTGGAGACAACATGAGCCCCCCCGGCACAGTCCCTCAGCACACAACCAGGTATGTTATTAGAACCTTTGCAAGCATTGATCTTTATTTGCAAAGCAGTCTCTTACCAGAATGTAAAATAACTACAAAGATTTCAGTGCACAACAAAGCCATTTCACAACAGAGGCTAAGAAATTGTAAAATTGTAAGATTACAGCATACAGTAGTTTACATACTACAAAATTACCAAAACCATAACATGCCTCTTTTTTCATTATTTGAAACTGTTACATATGTTTAAAAAGTAAAAAAAGAAATGCATTCTCAAAATTTCACAGACTTGACAAGACAGCCCTTTTCTCTGTAACTGTAACAGTGAGTTTTGAGTGAGGTTTGAGTTTTACATTTCATGAAACTGTCACAAATGTGATATCACAGAAGTATCATAAATTAGGGCAGGGTGGCCAGTGGTGTTACACCACTCACTGTAATGCAAAAGAACCAAGTTTTAGACCCATCCAACCCAATGCTTTCCAACAACTTTTCATTTTTTTAATTTGATGATATTTATGTTTATGTTTATTTAGATCCCAGTTAGCGTCAGCAGCATGCTACATCATCTATTCTTCCAGGGGTCAGTTTACAGTAGAAAAAGTATACAATTTACATTTTTAACAGATTACAGATTAAATATTAAAATAACATTTTGATCATCTTACATTTTCGACAAATACAATATTAATTCCCATACATTGTCATAATTTATACATTAATTTACAATGTAGGCATACTTATATACTATCAAACAAAAGTACACTTGCACATTATTTCAGTTTAAATCAGATTATTTTTATAGTGTATTTTCAGTTGCTTTTTAAAACAATAAGCAGTGCGTTGTTGTATAATATTTTGTGGTAGTGAGTTCCACTCATACAAGGCTCTAAACATCACTATACGTTGGCTTAAACTGGTTTTACATTTTGGTAGTAAAACTGCATGCCTTGTTGAGTAATTATGTGTGTTTTTGCTAAAAGGAAGTTTCTGGTAAAACATAGATGATGTTTTTGTCATAATAATATTATTTAAAAAATTAATCAGTGAATACAACCATCTATCCTTCACCCAAAACCAGGAGAGCCGATTTTTGCAACATTTGTCGTAACACCAGAATATAGGTTCACTGCATCTATGTGTATTCTGTATTATATGCGTGTTCTGTTTAGAGTTGGGCATTTACAAAAAGGGAGGAAATAGTTGGGGGCATGTACTTCCACAGTACATGTCCTGTAGCATTCATGGACATTTATGTTAATCTGAAAATTCTTTACTTTCTGTTACATTCATGGAATGATACCACACTGAACAAAGAAGAGGGAACATTTGAACCAAATTAAAATATTAACTTGAATTGGTAACAAGTGATTGAATTTAGTTAATCCAAGAGCAGTTATTTAGTTCTTGTTCAGTATAACTCCCAGAGAAACAAAAAAATTCTTCTTCTTCAAGTTTGGTAGTCTCGACACATCAACATAACACAGGCAGCAAAGTACATAGTTCAGTTTTAGAGGGTAACAGTCACAAAAGGTTAAATTTCTGCTGAATATTTCCCACGAGTCTTTGTGCACTTGATACTGTGGATCTGTGAATCTGGAGCGAAGTGTATGTCATTAGGATAATAAAGCGATGTTAAGCTCAGTTGTAGAAGTTTGAAAGTAGAAAACTAATCTTATATGACTCCAGAACAAATTGACTTCAGATATGTGTAAATTTTTGAAGAAGTTCTTGCTCCCAGAAAGCAACGCACAAATTAAAGAAAAACAGGTAAAACTACTAGAAACAGTTAAAACAGAAAATTTCTTCAAATATTTGTGGTGCATTTGACTCTATTTTTACAGACTTCGCTTAGAATGTGTTACACGTTTTATTGTGAGCCTGGGCTGTCATCAGTAGAACAGCAAATAATCTAACACAGGAACAATGTTTTCATTCTATTCCTAAACCGTGTCAGCAATAGTTTGATTTTTACCAGGAAGTGATTAAATTTGGTTGAGGGTAGCCGGTGGTGACAGATGGTTCATCCAGTCACCTGATAAGTATCTTTCAAAATTGCTTGCGTTCTCAAACTTTGCATTGAAGAATTCCCAGATGGTTCTATGTAACAAACCATCTGGTGTGTCAAATTACTATTCTGTTGTAGCTGAGAATATTAAACTAAAATAAAAAGAATTGATTAATTTGTTATTAAATATGTCTAGGCCACAGTATATTCAACTTTATCTTTACACACACAGAGAGTCACATATACTGTCCCTACCTCTGGGCCCTCACCAAAGTAGTAAATACACTGAAATGATCATCCCAAATAAACAACTTCCTATGTAAGATAAGAGATTAAACAACTGTCTAATGAAGCAAAACAGTTTCTCCTTATGAACTGATCTATCCTTGAAGGCATTTTAATAGCCAATAAAGTGAGAAATTAGATCACAGAATGGAGGAAAGAAGAAAACATTTAAAACTGCAATTACTGGTCAGCAGGCAACACACTGTAATTCTGATCAGCAAGAGTTCTGGTTTTGTAGAGCAAGTGTCTAAAATGTCTCTGATGCATTTGTGAAGTATGTTTTAATTCTTTTTTACAGATTAGCTTGACAAAACAAAATTATTAGCATAAAACTGTAATTACTCTGAGGTGAAGTCAGTACACACGTTTTTCTGGGATAAACTAATATGAATTCTGGCAATATTTACATAAAGCTTGATTATATTTTTTAAAAATCTAATCCATTCCCTGAGTCATCTCTGTGTTAAGACAGGTGTTGAAGTGGTGGTTACAGAAAGGCCCCCACTTGCCTGAAGGTAGATCTGCTGGCCTCTTGGGGGGACTGGTTAAAAGCAGATGCACCTGGGCGCATTCCCATTCTTCCAAAAGCTGGCGCTGCGTGCTTTCTGGCGGTGCTAGCAGCTGCCTTGAAACAGGCTGACAGCTTCTGTGTTTCAGCTCCAATGCTGCAGGGAGCTTGACAAATGAGAGAAAAAGCAGGAGAGATTTGTGTTTAATGCCACAGAGGTACTTCCTATTCCTCTTTGTACTTTAGAGCAAAATTCTAGGCATTTGAGTCTCAAATACAAGACCTGTGACTTGGCTGTTTGATCAAATGATGTAAGTGATATGCAGTGTTGTGCAAGTTCACATTCTGCAAGAACTAGCTCAAAGTTCAGTTCACATAGTTTTAAACTGAGTTACTTCTTGTTGATACTTCATCATTTAAATTTGGAAATAAGTTCGGAGTCCCTAAATGAACTACATTCATTCCTCACATTTTTTTTATGATCTCCTCTTCTCATCATTATTCCCATCATTATGAATAGTGTTATGAAGAGCTATGAAGTACTTGAACATAAGCCACACAACCATTTAAGCAGATGCCTCCACTTCTCTGCATTAATCTGGTTTAAAATTGGCAATCAAGATCCAGCTGTAATTTAAGAAGGAGCTTCAGGAGCTGGGGAATAATGCAGCTTTAAAACATCTATCAATAGCAAAATGCCATTCACCTAAAAGAAATGAGGGCAGCACCTTAGTGACTCGGGATGTAATCCTAACCACTGAGGCCGATTCGATACAATGCCAATGATACGATGCATTAACAATACAATGAAGCCCCCTTCTGATACAACATACAAATAACCCCTCTTGATGAGGCAATGTGATTCATTAATGATTTGACAAGGATTTTACTTCCTACAATGCGATTCGGTTTAAAACGATTCAAAACTATTCAACACAACACAATTTACAAAGCCACATCTTGTTCCTGAATAACATCACAAATATTTTGTCTCTTTCCCTCTGAAGGATACATTTGATACTTGATTGTTTTCTATATAGCAAACTAATAAATTCAACTTAAAAAAAAGATTCAACATCAACATGCAGAGACATTGTTTTATCTGTCTTGGACCACCGATTCAAATCAATGACTCTCTCAATCCCTAAAAGTGAAACACTCAGATGTAAGAGGACCACAGCAGATAGAAAATCCTACTTCATAGCAGTGCCTGGCACAAGAACACTTGTAGTATAAGCTGTATATTTGATTTGGCCTTAGTTCAGACAGATGTATGTCCTGACTTTCTGTTCTACGCGATCATTTATTTAATCCTACAGATTCAGCTAGCTGGGCTCACTCTTTCTTTTCACCCCTTTATTGCTGTCTTCTGAAACCTTTTATTTTGAAACACCTCTTTTCATCAGTTTCTGTTATTTTGTCTTCTGTGAAAATGCTGCTGCATGGTTTTACATAATAAAACCTAATATGGGTCTGATTGGTTTAATGCAGTTGCATTAGTTTTATATGACGTATTTACACCTGTGACTGCAGCTGGTCTGTTGTCCAGCTGAAATCCTGGATATTTGTATTCTTCCACCTCTTCTCCCAAGATGGAAAATGTGCTTTGCTTACTCCTGCTACTCATAAAATCCACAATTGTCCCCTTTGTTTTGCTCGTGTTCAAGATGAGGCGATTGTTTCCACACCACCCCACAGTGACTGACCTGTCCTCTGTACTCAGCTTTTTGTCCATCATTGATACACCCCACAACTGCAGAGCCATCTGAGTATCTTTGCAGATGACAGGACTCAGAGTTTTATTGGAACTCTAAAGGGTACATGGTGAAGAGAAATGGTCTCCTGCGGTGCTCCTGACCACACAACATTTTAGTGTTGTCATAAATCCAGGTAGTTTTGGAGGTATCCACCTGTATTTTTGTACCTTCTCACATAATAGTGCAGGCTGAATATTGTTAAAAGTGGTTACTGCTGAATGATAGTTGTGTAGGTGGAGGGTAAAAGAACCAGGATATGGTCTGATGTTCTGGAAGAAGAAAGCAGGACAAAGAAGTTGCATGTATGTTTTACATTTCCCTAAAATAAATCCAACTTATTTTCTCTGGTGAAGCAGCTGACAAACTGCTGGTATGTGGGAAGTGTAGCAGAGAGGAAGAAGTAGCTGTTCAGATCCAATAGCCTCAGACAGCTTTTTCAAGAGAAAAGTACTGACGGAAGATTGACAGAAAAATACAAAGAAAAGGCTTCTAGTTATAAGTTAGGATGCATTTATTGATAAAGACATTAGGAAACATTAGGACATTAGGAAAGGTGGAAAACAAACACAAATCAAGATCCGACACTATTAAGAGTGAATTCCCAGGTGTGAAACAGAAAGAAAGAAAAAGAAGGGAAGGAAAATATATGACAAAAACTATGAAAACCCACCACACTCTCACTCACTCTGCTGTAAGAGAGTGTGTCTGTTTGTTTGAGTGGGATGTTTGAGAGATGGTCCTGTAGGAGCAAACACACCCAACCAACCGAGTCAACACTCACATTGCTCTCCTTTCACTATTCACTCTGCTTTGACTTGACTTTCAAAGGCCAAAGATTCCCACCCTCAAAAGAGGTGCAGAGAAGAATAACAACACCACAGCTTTCTGTGTCAGAAAAGCAACATCTCAAATTATTATTTAATGTTTCTCCAATTTAGTTCACATTTACAGGGGCATTTTTGTTTGTTTTTTTTTCTCACTTCATTAAAAAAAAGGAAAAAAAGGCACCATGCTCAAAAGTTTGATCTGTTTCCCAAAATCCTTAAATTTTTACAAGTGCATTTCACCCTGGTATGTTTTTTTATACTCTGCAGGCACTAAGGAGGTCAATGCTACAGGGAAGTCATTTACAGTAAAGAGTAGTCTCCAGTTCCAGGTGGACAAGCGGGATGATGGTGTCGCTTACACCTGCAGCGTTGAGCATGTGTCTCTATCCAAACCCTACATGACAACTGAGGTCTTGGAGGTCCACTGTGAGTGCAATCACACCCCACAAAGCTGGATTAGTACTAAGAAGAAATACAAGGATTGAGATTACATTTATGTTTGCAAGTTTAGCTTTGCATTTGTTCTGGATTAGTGTCGGATTAGTTTACAGGTAAGGGATTAGTGCTAAAGCACCACAGGGATCTGGGCTACAGCTAAAAGCTACCCAAAGGGTAAAGAGGTAATACATGATGTGCTTTGTTAGTGCCAGAGTTAAAGCCTAACATACAGTACTCCTGCTGTAATGAATTTTGTTTGTTTGTTTCTTGTTTGTAGATGCCCCCCATGTTGAGATAGCACATTCACTGATTATTCCACAAGAAGGACAATACTTCAAACTGGAGTGTGTTTCCATAGGCAACCCACGGTAAGTGGGAGCTTAGTTACAATTTCCATTTTATAGGTTGTTGCCAACATAAAACTGAGTAAAAATGAACTCATAGTGCAATTTACCTCCATTTTACATTTGTGTTTAAAATTTTTAAAATATTAGAAACAATATCAATGAAAAATTGTCTATAGTGTTGTTTTGCATTTTCATTCCCAGACCTGAACCAGTGCTGTGGTCTAAAGATGGAGGAGAACTGCCAGACATTGAACGCATGATTGTGGAGGGCAGAGAACTTACCATCACCACCCTAAACAAAACGGACAATGGCACATACCGCTGTGAGGCCAGCAACCACGTGGGGACCAGCTTTGCTGAATACATATTATTTGTATATGGTGAGTACACTGTATAGTGAGTTTTGCTAATGCTTTCGCATTTACTGTGTGGTAAGTATTATTATGCAGGTAGAGCAAATTTAAAATATCAAAAAGCATGAGTACAAAGCAATAATCCCTGCCTGATATATTAGATATCTTACAAAGATGATCACAAAGTCCACGCTCTGTTGAAATAATTCATATAGTTAAAAAAAAATAATAATAATAATCCAGCTGTCTTAAGAACCACAAAAACTTAAAGGCAAACTTTATTTATATTCAAAATATTTATCTCCAAGTTGTTTAAAGAATCACCATCCGTTTTTAAACATGATATTCTAACTTAAAATGCACAATTACCTGTTTTGTAGAGCAAGTGTTTGATTGTAATGAGTCTGGAGTGAGAATATGTTGGATTTACGACGAGTCTGAGTATGCAAGTCTGAGTTTTTTGTCCTTATTATTACGTTTATGCCTCAGTGTTGGTGCCGATATGTGAGAAAAATACCTGATGTTTAAACTTTGTCTGTGGTGAACTATCAATAAAGTCAAATTGCTTGGGTGTTTCTCTCCTTTCACTAATGTAAGACTTATTATTATTTAATATAAGATTTGTTTGACCCAACTTAGCATGAGATAGGCCCTAAAAATAGAGGAATCACACAGAAAGTGTGAAAGTTAGCTATTCTACTTGTTGATAGCTGCTTGTGTTTTGTTTTGGTGTTGGTCTGGTAAGAAAATTTGTGGTATCACACATCACTGATAGGAAGGTCACAGCAGAGCGAGGCTCAGTTGCTAGAGCAGTTTGTTCACCATTTGCAAAGTTGACAGTTTGATCCTCACATGATAAAGTGTCCTTGGGCAAGACACTTAAACCAAGTTGCTCCAGATGGCACATGAGCACCTTGGATGACAGCTCTGCTGCCTGAGAACCTAATGAATTAATCTGATGAATCTAATTAGAAAAGACGTGATATAATTGCAGATTATTCACAATCTAAAGTTATAAAAATTGGTATTGCAATAAAACTAATAAGGCAAACTTAAAAAAAAAAACAAAAAAACTTGATATCGCATTTAAGTGCATTCTTTATCAATTCAAATTTTATGATTAGCACAGTAAAAATGTGGGTGAACTTATGTTCAAGTTGAAGTACAATATTATGATTTTATTAGCAAAATAACAATGCATCATGGTTCAAATTGTTGAAATACATGTTTACAAGTGAACACTTACATTCACCACTAAGATCTTTTGTCCTCCAGATTAGCAGAATATGTATTCAAGAATCCACTTGGATTTTTTTCAAGAATACTGCATTGCCAGTATTTATTTATTTTTATATACATATATATATATATATTTTTTTTTTTTTTTCTTTTAAGGTTTGTTGTAGCAGAGTTTGCCTGGATGAGAAATGAGTTAATCCCTGGACAGCGGACAGGTTGAGAGACTAAAGACAACTTGTTGTAGGAAATGGACCGTTAAGGCCTGTGCAGCTCATGTATATAGTATTAATCAAATGCAGCCTAGAATACAAAACAAACATACAGAAACAAGGACAGAAGATTAAAACTCAACATGGATTTATGTGTTTCCATTTTTGTCAATTAAACAGTGCCACATGAGAATGCAGTTTGTCTGGGAGCTACTTATAACAGCACAGAGGAGTTATTCATCTCAGAAGCAACTCGATGCACAGCAGCCTCTTTGTGTGATTTGAAAGGCGGAGGCTTTGGGGAGAAAAAGCCATTCTTTGTGAAAAGTGAAGGAAAAGGAAGATGACACATTCGTCCTTTCAGCTTATGTTATCTCAATGTCCTCTTTCAGCATGCTCACTGAATACGGGCAGGCAGCAATGTCAGGCCAGTCTATATCGTCCTGTCATATCTAGCTACAGTGTGCTGGTTCATGGCTCCATTCATCACATTTTACAACCAAGCTGCAGCCTGAGACTTTTCTATTACTTTAAATTAAAAAGAAACTTGTTGAATTTACCAGAGCTGTGAGATTTATGTGTGCTTAGAAGTTATTTCTTACTCTTTGTTAGATTAACTAAGGAAAAAAATTCCAACCCTCAGCAACTTTCTCATAGTAAATACAAAGGTCCTGGTTTCCAGGGAGGATGAAAAATTAAGTTGAACATGTAAAAAGAAAAAAAAAAAAATGTGCGAGACATGCTCATTTCCACTGATGATGACATTCATTCTTCAGAGCTGCATTGTGTCTAGTGGAGTACTTGCCAGGTCTTTGTGGCTCATCTCAGCCTCTAAACCTAATTTGCTAATGACAAGAAAGCTGAGAAACCATAAATGTCATCTGTCTGTCAGCATTAATCACCTTTTGAAATTATCCTCTTTAATAAACTGCTTTAAACAAAATACTAGCTTAGTTAAATACATCTGACAGAAGGCCACATTCATCTATGAAGCTGTAGCCCTACGTTTTACCTCTTCCCCTCACATTTTCCTGTAATTAATTGTACATTTTCACCTGAACAAGCATGACACATTTCCCATTTTCTCTGCGTGTGGGCCTATATGCCAACCAGTCATCAATCCCCTTAAAAATTAATAGATATAAAAGATAAATTCTCAATGCACAGCTCATCCCTTCCCTAAAGATAGTGCTGTAATGATTTATTCATCCGAGGCTTGACTCTGTTGTGGAGCTAATGCATTTTGTCATCTATGCATTTTTGCTGGTATTCAACTGAGGTGGAAGACAAGAATTAACGTGAACCAGCAATACACAGTAATTGATTTTTGCTGTTTAATTTTCCTGTAAGTTTTCTTCTGTTGAGCCTGCTCCCCACAGAGAAGTTTGTTTTTGCTCTATTGTTCCTATTTTAATTTAGTTGACGTCATCACTTTAGTGCCTCCAGCTCCCTTGCCTCCCTCTCCTCCTCCGTTCTTCCAGTTCTCTAATGCAGATATTCCCACATCAGGCTTAGTCACAGCTGCACTGGCAGGTACACTTGCAACCTCTCTGTGGCCCCGCCTCCACCCTCCATACACTCACAAACATGACACTGAACACACAGATGATGATTGATGAGCTAACAACCAAGCTCTGAGCCAGAAAATGGCATTGTTTTACTTGATGAATTCAGTGTTCACTCATTTTCAGTTTCTTTCTTTTATTTATTTATTTATTTTTTTTGAGTTACCACATAATTTATTTACTGTTTGTAAACCACTGCACAAATAGAAATGTATTTGCAGAAGCAGAAAACAGAAAACAAGACCATATTCATTTTCAGTTTTATGCAGCTTGGTTTCCACTAGTAACAAAAGGATGGGAGCACATGATGCACCTGTATTTGAATTTTTATCAAATTCACATGCTTTATGTGCATGCTTCAGTTCATCTCCCTGAATGTTGCAAGCTTTGCAGTGCTTTTGTGTGTATCTGTAATATCAAGCTACAAGAGCACTCTGCAGGCAAAAGATGAAAAATGGTTGCTTGTGTAAATAGCTTTGATCTTATGATAGAGGAAACACAAAGATTACTCCATCACTTAAGTCATGAACATTTCGGATACCATGAAAAATATCATTTTGTCTAAACTGTTTTTCATTAAAATGAATGGTATACCTAACTGAGGTTTAGCAAACATGTGAAAAGTGTCATCCTCAAAAAATATTAGCAAAACTGGTTTTGAGTCACCATTGGTATTTGTTTTTTTGTTTTTTTTTGCTGTTGTCAGTGTTTCTAAAGTACTAGGAAAGTCTTCCATACACTTCTTGCAGAAAGAAAATGGACAAATAAACAAGTCAAATATAAATATTTGTGATGTTTCAGTGTTAGACCGCCATTTATGTTTTGCCTGATGAAGGCCTAGCACCCAAAACAGCTAATAAATTAATTATTTTTGGAAGTTAGACAGTGTGCAGGAGTTCATTCTACAACTTTGTAATTTACACATCTATTTTAAAGGAAATAGTTTACTAGCTTGCGGTCTTGTTCAGTGAACCCTCTTTTAATCACAGCTGTGAATGGCTTGAGACAGGACTGCTTATACATGTACAGTACGTATGTGCAGAACCCCATCTAAAACTAAAGCCTGTTCCTCAGTACACATCTGGGGATGGAAAACTAACCAGGGAATGACAAATAATGCAAGACTATACTGTAGCAACAACTTTTCTGCATCCTTTACGCTCCTGTCTCTTCTGGGTCCCACTTAAATGGTTTTTTGTCAGTATAATACAATGATAATAATTATAAACCTTATCAATAAAGCAAATTTTAAAACAATGTCACAAAGCTGTACACAAAAATAAAGATACAAGGCAGATAAATGTTTTCATGGAGATAGAATAAATCTAAATGAAAAGCATAGATAAAAGATGACAGCATACATCAAACAGTGTTTATCTTGTGCTGCTCTTTCACTGAATGTGTTGCTCTATGTGCAGTAAAGCATCTGGCTCTGACAGCAAGCTTTGCTTTTTGTCTCTTACTGTGCCCAAAGTAAAAACTAAGATCTTCCTAATCTTTGTGTTTTGCTTTGAATTTTGTGGTCACTTTTTTCATCACGGTGTTGTTCCCCTCGTCTTCCCTTAATGCTGTCACTGTCTACAACCATGGCCACAGCCAAAGACTTTCCAGGGTCTACAACAGGTAAATATCTCAGTAGATGATCATTGCAAGCCAGATTTAGAGTGTGTGATGCTGGATCTGGCTCTGGGTCAGGGCACATCATGGACTCATCCAGCATGAGCCAAATGATCACCATGCATGGATGCTCGCTCTGCTGACACCAGACGCTGTCTCTCCAGCCATGTCACAGGCTGCATAAGTTATCACACAATAAGTTTCTATTTTGGTTTGTCTTTGCCCAATCAGATCAATTGTTATATGTGTTTGGAGCTGATAGAATCTGTGGTAGTGCTGCGGTTTTGGTCATGTCAGATCTTTGTGGATATTAGACATTGTGGTAGTTTGTAGCTTTTTGTTCATTCATCAGTTTGGAGATGTTCCTTATATGATTTAGGTTTTGAATATGTAAACTTGTGTCTGTTAAATATAGGATGTAGAAATAAGATCCTTTTCATATTGTTAATAAGCTCCTTAATATCAGATTAGCCAAAATATAACAAACTGAATAACTGATGTCCCTCTGTGCTGCAAAAATTACAGTAGAGTTTAATTTGTTTGTGTCTGCTGTTATCTTACATTTTATCCCATTATTTTTAGACAGGCGTTCCTTTGTGTGCAACAATCTTAAATTGCAGTGTTGCCCTCACCATTGTTTGCATTGGCACTGGAATAAGAATAGTTAGTGTTACACAGCTTGAGTGGGCAGGTATAAATATTTAATACTTGTTACCCTTTGTTAGTAGCTGTTTGTGTGTGTGTGCTTTTTTTTAAATAAGACACAAAAAATATGCTCAATTCTGTGGCCGTATGCATCAAGTGTGATTTAAACTTTGCTTATGCTTCTTGCTGACTCACCTGAACAGATCATTATACCCATCAACATGCTGCCAAAATCAAGTTAATGAAAAAGTTTATCAAAACCAATCGTCTTAAAGCCTTATGTGCCTGCTTGTGAGTTTCTGATAAGCAATCTTGGTGGTTCTACTATGCATGGCGTAAAATAAATTGCATGATACACCACTTCATCTTGTTGTTTTTGTCTTTTTTTTTATTTATTTTTTTTTTTTTTATTTATTTATTTATTTATTTTTTAAGTCTCACACTTTGGGATGCTAGAAACAAGGGTTACATTTTATTAATGGAGAGGTCTAAACAAGGTTTGTAACATCCACGTCATCATTTCCCAGGGTCACTTTGCAAAACTGAGCATAGTCATTCATCAGTTTGAGGTAATGAGAGCACAAGAGGAGCAGAGTAAAGACAACCACTCACAGTTTATTACAGAGCATACACCAAGGCATGCTCCAGAGAAACCCTCAATCCTGAGGTGGCCACATGTAATTTTTTTTGTTTTCTTTAAAGTGATCCTGAGCTGTAGGATGAGACATTTAACAATAAGAAACATAAAGGATAATTAAATAACTAAATCACTCAAATTTACTGTAATGTATCCAGAATATTTGCAGTAGCAATATATTTTCAGTGCTATTAAATAAATTCCTACAGCAGCATGAAACAGTTACAGCTAATTTTATTCCTCCTTTTTCCCCTTCTTCTTTCTGTCTCTGTCTTCTCTCAGATCCTAATGCATTAGGACAACATGGACCTGATCACGCTTTAATCGGTGGCGTAGTTGCAGTCGTGGTCTTCATCACCTTGTGTTTGATAATAGTTCTTGGACGATATCTGGCTAGACATAAAGGTAAAGGGGATCACTTGCATTGCTTTTTGTCTTAATGAATAGGCTTTGTATTTTTCAGCTGTTGGATTTGTCTCTGTAAATCAACAGGAACATATCTAACACATGAGGCCAAAGGAGCAGAGGACGCCCCCGACGCCGACACAGCAATCATCAATGCAGAAGGAAACCATGTGCATGCAGAGGAAAAGAAAGAGTACTTCATTTAGACTTTTTACCGCTTCTCCTTTGTTCCATCTTTCAACAGCAGACATGCAATTTTAAGCTGCCTCAGTGCCACCACATGATCTGTTTTATTTTACTTGGTTTTCCTATTGTCTTTTTTTCAGAAAGCTCATGCTTGGATTTGCTTGTTTTCTAAGCATTCGCTGACAAAATAGCTTTCTCATTTTCTAATTAATACAAACCATGTACAACTGAATTAGATTTTTTCAGTTTTCTGGTGCCTAAATGCTGTACATTTTTCTGCATTTATTTATCTCTACTCTCTCTTACTTAAGGTGATGCACAACTTTTTTGCAGATTTTTAAAAATTCACAACAACAAACGTGCTCCATCTCAACACATATTAGCTTTTCAAAGTGGTTTACTTTAAAAGCAAAAGTCATGCGCTACATCAATTTATCAAACATTAACATCAAATGAATTTTTATGGCTTAAACTATTGTTTTTGGATGTTGCCTGGAATTTATCCCCTCCACAGCCATTATGCACATGTTTCTAATGTCATAAAACAGATTTTGATAGAGCGAAATGTAGAAGCACAGTCTTTGCGATTGTCAGATCAGCTCAATTCTATCTTGGCACCGTTTGTATAATACTGCACTGATTTATTTCTGTTTTTCCCCTTTTTTGCTCACACTGTTGTTTTTATACCAACAGAGAAGTTAGAAAATTAAAGCACAAAGTCTGAGGACTAACAAAGAGGGAAAACACGTCAACTGTTTCTTGTCTCAGGATTCAATATGAGTCTAGATGAAGATACCGAGTCCAACACACGATGAACATTTCAGTTATCGTCATGAATGAGGAACTTTAATTTTTGTTAGCTATTTGATGTAAAATCCAAACTGAATGAATGGAACCTTGCTTTGGTTCATTATTTATGTTGAATTTTATTCAAACAACTATGCTTAATGTGTGGATATTGCTGTAAAATACTTTGCTAACGTGAATATTGGTGAACAATATTGTTGAATCTTGGAATCCCTGACACATTACAATTTGTATATTAGCATATACAGTATTTAAAGGATTCTACCAGTCTTTTTTAATCATTTACCTTAAAAAAATCTGTTTTGCCACAAGACATGTAAGTATTTGATTTTAAGGAAAGGAAAGAAAAAAATACTTGTAGTAACTTTTGATTTAATGTCATATCAGTTTCTGTCATTTTGATGAGTGTTTTCACACTTTTTGAGGATTTCTTCAAACAGGGATTCTAATGAATTGCATAAAATAAAAAAATAAATATATGTATTTATTATTATGACTAATTGACATTTATTATATACTATATTGATCAATATTGCTGTTAATACTAAGGTAGTTGTCTGACATTGACTTTTCCATTTTTTGATTCAGTAACTTATCATGAAAAAAAGAAAAAAAAACATACAAGGATCACCGTTATGGCCTTTGAGTTTGCTGCGAACCGTACCGACATGTTGAGGCATTGGTGAATCAGACATCCCCTCATTGTACATAATCACTGTATCAAAGACACTGAAGTACATTGCCAATGCTCATACATGTTATTTTGTTAGTTCTGTATGATGCTATAAAAAAACTCATTTTGTACAAAAACTTGATTGCTGTAATTAATTTGCTTTTTATGAAGGATGTGTGAGGTTTGCTTTTTTTCCTCAGTATTGGATATTCATTTTTCAACTATGCCACTGTAAAAATGAAAAAAAGAGAGAAAGAGCGGATTAAAATATGAATAAATTCAAAACTGACATTTTGTTGTGCTAAGATTTGTACTGTATAATGAACTCAAGATCAAAGCGTTGTGCCTGTGAATTATAGTACTTTTACCAGCAGTCATAATATCAGCTCTTATACGTGATCCTCAGTTAGGGTGAAAGGAAAGGAGCATATTGATTGGCAGCCCTACAATCAAATCTGAACTGTGATTGTTACTACAAGGAAATTACTAAGTATTTCTCAGTCTTTAGTATTAATAATATATGCTAAGTGTCTAACTTGTAGAAAATTATAAAACCATGAACCTCCTCAGGAAGATTGCCTGAGGCTCTTAGCTCCAATCATGATTAGTGCATTAATATGAGGTAAAAAAAAAAAAAAAAAAAAAAAAGTGCAAGTCTCACCCAGTTGCTCCCCTTCTCACCAACACTGAGTTTGAAATGTCTTGAAGTAGTTTACTGAAAAAAAAGAAAGTATGCTGGGTGAAGAAAACTGAGACAAATTATAAAGTAATTTGACTTTATAGTCTAGTGTGTTCAGTCAACTGTTCAGAATGTAGTCACAACAAAGGTGCAGAAATTGTGAGATTTTTGTGATTAAACTCATGTTGCTTTGTACACGTCCAGGAATTTTATCATGTGTGAGCATTCAAGACAGTTAATTGTACTAGAAACTATGAGCATGCTCCATTGTTGAAAGCAGTGGGAGGCAAATAATGTTTTTTAGTCTAAATGGTGCAGCAGTTCTGCAGCTTGTAGATGTCAGACTGCTAGGACTTTACGTTGTGGGCCAACATCATCGTGTGAAATGTTGGCTGTCGGTATGAGGTTGATTGCTTGAAAATAAAAATGATGATAATCATTTTAACTTTAGAGCAAAGGTCTTAAACATTGGGTAAGTGACTCCAGGCGGTCTGCGGAGGTACTGCTGGGGTGGTCCTGAAAGTTTTTGTTGATTTAAAAAATCATTTTTTTAAAAAGTATATTTTTAATATTTTTTTCCCACATTTTTCCCACAAATTAAAAATACTCATTAACAATAATCCAACATATTGTAATCAGTGGATAAATAATAAATTTATTTATATAGCACATTTCATAGATACAGTATGAAATCACTAAGTGCTTCACAGACCAATACTAATAAAACTACGTAAAATACAAAAAGAGTAAAAGATTTGAGTCGTACATTATAATCAAACACACAATAAAAAACAATTAAACAGTAATAAACTAAAAGTCAGTTTTAAAAGCCAAGTCTTTAAATACATCAACAGTCCGTGCAGTGAAGAGGAAGAGCGTTCCACAACCTGGTGCCACCACCTCAAAAATACAATCACCTTGAGTCTTAAAACAAGTTTTTGGGACCACAATTAGCATCTGGCCTTCAGACCTCAAAGTACAAGCCGGGGAGTGGATCTGAAACAGGTCACAGATATAAGAAGGACCTTGACTATGCAAGGCTCGGAAAGTTGGGGTCAAGATTTAAATATGTATTCTAAAATTAACTGGGAAGGGAGGCTAAAACCTGTTTACTGTGGGTGCGTTTGTGTTTCCCAGTTAAAAGCCTTACAGCAGTGTTTAGTGTATATAATAGCGTAAATGTAGATTTTATCTATATCATTCGAGTCAAGATGAATGGGTAATGGTCTCTGGATGCAATTTACAAAAAAAGGTAGCAAACTTATATTTAACTAATGCAGATATTAAAGGGACATTGTGTAACATTTTCTGTTGTTTATAGCCAAAATCGATGTCTCTCTCTCTCTCTCTCTCTCTCTCTCTCTCTCTCTCTATATATATATATATATATATATATATATATATATATATTTGTTCATACATGTGACGGGTAAGCCAGCAAGTGCCATGGCAGTCTGCCATCTTAAAAACTACAGCTGCTGGAAACAGCACCACAGTAGAATCCCTGTAATCCAGTGCACAGTGATTGAGACACTGGAGAAGATGCTTACATCTCCTGATGCTTACTATCCCGGCAAGTTGGAAAATCTGTTAAATTGTTATTCACAAAAATGCAGGACCATACATATGTAGCAGAAGCACGGGGGCAATTTAACCATTGGCAAGAAAGTGGAGATGGTTAAATGGCCCGACGATAGAAAAAAGGAGGATCAACATCAGGCTCGCATGGAAGGAGCTCAAGAAGAAGAAAGATTTTAAAAGGAATGCAGAAGTTGCCACCTTTCCACTCAACAAGTCAACAGTACTGCAGTACTACTGCTAACTTTTGTCATTTGGTTTTGTTAGACAGTGTTGCTCATTACCATGGGCAGCGTGACAGTAGTTTTTACTAAAATACACCAGCCTCATTAATACAGAAGTGTATATTTACGTGGTTTCAGTCACTTTAATAGTCACAGTAAATGCCATCTTTAAAGCCAGTGGGGAAGTCTTTATAAGCTGGCTTTTGCTGTGACAAAAATCCGGTGCTGTGCCGAGGCTAGTTTCCCCATCAAGATCCCTTCTCCCTGTGAGAACCATTCTTCCTTCTAATCACAGAGGAACAATATCTGCCAGATTGATGGGATGCAGTTTGCAATATTTATGAAATCACAAACCTCTTCACCTGAGTGGTCCATTATCAGCACTTCAGTGACAGAATCAAACTTTTAAATTTGAGGATTAAAATGGTAGCCTTCTGCTGATTAGTTAAACTCATGTTAAATACATCCAAACTCTTAAGGGGAAATCTTGTTCCATGACACAGTACGCAAGTCATTATGTTCCTCCATTCTTCAGCTCCCTTTGACCTTGAGCATAATGTTGCTTCCCAGTAGACTAATGTTGCCATTATCAACACGCTGTCCGGCCAACCATCTGCCTGTTTCACACAGCGCCCAGCTCCCCCTCTCCTCTCTGTTCCCAGTGCTCACTTCATAATCATTACCGCAGAAAGCCCAGCCAGTTCAAATAAACATCAGCTATCACTATTGCGCTCATTCACATTATTAAAAGCTCAGTGTTTTGTTAAAGCTATGTAAATTGAGATAGACTGTCTAGAAGAAAGCCTGGCAGAAAATAATGCTAAAAATCCATCATAATTTAGTAATTGAATATCAAGAGAGAGAACATTTATGTGTAATCACAAAATGGTGAGTTGGGAAATGGGTTTTCTCCTTATCCTTGAAATGGATGAACCATACCTTGGGCAATGTAACAATCACAACATGACCTCTGAGGAGATCTTGTAAGTCTTACTAAATGGAGGAAACAGATTCCCACTGCATCCTGTAGGCAGGGTCCATAACAGCCCTCCAGCTCCTTATCATAGCAGAACAGAAGTCTCTGACTAAATTCTTCAGCGACAAATTGATATCTTAAAAAGAGACATTAACACTTTTACACATTAGGTCTGCAACACTATTCTGATTTTAAAGTTGTACATTCATTTATAATAAATAATACCCCCTAATTTTCTCCAGCACTAAAAGAATGCATGCTCCTTATGAGCCTTGGCTTTTTCAGCCTCATCATTAAGGCTCTGGCAGAGAATAAAGTTTTACAATCACAAAAACCAAATAGTTGACAGCATAGTTTGTTTTTCCTGACAATTCTACTGTAGATTAGTGACAGCTGTTGTAGCCATATACCAAGACTGCAAGATACTTACACAAATAGCTGTCACTCTATTATACTACTAGTACAGCAATTTGTTGAAAACAAAAGCAAAACAGTTATTCAATTTGTTTTCAGTATCCAAGTGTGTATATTTCTTTTTGTAATTCACTCTGTTTGTGGAGGATGCAAGAAGGATAATATGATTTTAAAGATAATGTGGGATGAAATAGGCTTAACAGAAGTAATGAAGAACCATGTGTCCTCTGGATCATGTTTTACAGATTTATTAGGTAATGGTAATTCAGCAAAGTGACCCAGTGATTTTTGGAAGGTTCAAGTCAGAACATAAGTATGCACAATATTTCTGGTGAGAAGCATTCAATCCACCCCTTTTCCAGCAGGGGAATGTTGTAGCCATATGGACAGGGAGTGGGCGAGGGAGAGACAGAGGGGGGAGAGGGTATTCGTATATGCAGAAACTTTCAAGTACATGGCAATTGTGAATCTATGCGAGTACCAGGATAGATGAAGTTTTGCAAGCAGAGAATGGTCTTAATGTTACGGCTGATCAATGCATTTGTGTGTGTGGGTGTTTCTGGTGACTTGGACAAACATTTTATAAGACATGCACTTCATCTGAAGGTTCACTGTAAAAAATTATATATGATATTTTATTATATCCTTTTATTTGCAGAACTTTGTGTAGCACATTGTCATTTTCTTTACATTCCTAATGCTTTTATTTTATTCTAATTGAGAATCAGGTAGCATGATAAGACAGTTGATGCTACCTTAGAAAAATAGTCATTGCAGGAAAGAAATAGAAGTAAAGATTCTATAACATCATGGGTTGATCTGAATTAACACGTCTTGGTGAAATATTTAGTTACTTTCAAAAAAGTCCATTTGCATGTAAAGCAATACTGGTCAAGCACAGAAGAGATCTTGTGGAGACCCATTTGATGTATAACTACAACATTCACACCTCATCTGCATCTCAGCTGGAACAGAGGAATGTAGATATTATCCTGAGATGTGCTTTGGTTAATCATATTTGATGAGCTTATACAGATCACTCACACTTCTACTTGTGACAGAGCCGAATGGAAGTTAGAGGAAATCAAATGATCTGGAACAAAGAACATGAGCTTGTGTATCCCCCTACATGCATCACCATGCCATTAGTCTGGATGAATGTGTACAGTCAGATACAATTCCCTTGTTTGCTGCATGAAGGCTTCCACATTGTGAGGCAGCAGCCTCACTGTTCGAATCAGGGCACATGCAAGCCTGTGGATTGATGACCGAAACAGAACTACCCTCTGTATTTTAAAGTCATTCATCCACACTGACTCACTCTCTTTGTGGTATATCTTTAAATAACCTGGCAAAGAAGAGTGTCTGCCATTTGATGTGTTTTATATTGTATCTTTAAATTAAAGGAAGCTTTTCTAAATTGTTTGGGTGAGTTTAGATTCATACAAATCCAAGAGAGTACATAAACAGAAGCCTTTTCATATTTCTTTTTTTTTTTTTTTTTTTTTTTTATGTGGTGGTGGATGTTTTTGGGGGCCTCTAGTACTGTACCTGTGGCATAAGGTATGCAATAAATAGCTTCCCATCTGTTTGAAGTTGAGCACTTGAGATTTTTCCAAGGACCTCACCAGAGACTTAATTAAAGTTAGAGTATTAGTAAGTGGGAGAGTGATGTTCCTCCAATAAAATTTAAACCTGTGGATATCTTAGAGCTCATTTCTTATAATTTTGTATTTTTATACAAAGTAAAACTATAGTGCTGTTTTATTTTAAAGTATCTCCTCATATATTATCATACAAGATACAATTTTTTATTGTTTCTATGTAAATGTGCCCTTTTGATGCTAATATGCACATCTAATAGTTTTATTTTTCAAAGTAGACATTTTGACCTGAAATAGCAGAACAAGCATATGTGTATTAATGAGGTCTGCAAAAGGTGTATTTTGTTTTTGTGCATGTTCTACACAAAACATGCAAAAGGTGCAGAAATGGAGCCTTTGATAATACTCCTGAGTTTTTCCCATTTCATGCCAAAATGTCTGCTGTGAAAAAGGGTCTTTATAGGAAATTATGTGGAGGTCAGTCATTTGTAGCTATTTTCATGATCCTCTGCAGCTGCAACCATATCTGCACAGCTGTAGAAAGATTTTTTTTTTCTCACTGATTGGCTCGTTGACATTACAAGATGATAATTTTGGGGTTCATGGGTTAGATTAATTTGTCTGTACATCAAAAGTCAACAACTGGCCATCCTCAGGTCATCTGTAGAGAGGAAAGTTAGACATTTTTTAATGAGAAAAAACAAAAACACAGTGATAGGCATAATTAATTTAAAAACTAAAACAAATTTAACTACATATTTGAATCATACAGTGTCATTTGATTTTTTTTTTCTCTCTGTATTCCACTATTAGTTTTAGTTGCAAACAGAATATTAATGTGTAAACACAGGGTAGAAGACTGTTGACAAACTGCTGAGCCAAAAGGATGTCAGCTGTTTTTTGTGGGAGGACATCAGGTGCTGCCATTAGCTTCATTATCATACTAATACCTCAGAACAACAAGTTTCATTATTAGGATTTTACATTTAGTTTTCCATGTCCAAGTGGGGAATATATTAATAACATCATTTTTAAAAAACGGGGATCTCTGTGAGTTAAAGGCAGATCTCAGCTGTTAATTAAAAAATGCCTTTATGATCTTTTTAGATTTGCAGCTGTATAACTGAGTCTTTTTTTCTTTTACAAGGAATTCCAAAGTTTTGATCTAAGAGTCAGATTTATTATACTTTTAAAGCGTGGTTTGGGATGTGTGAGCTTTATGACCGCCAGAAAGTCCCATGTAGCAAAATCCACCAAGGTCATTTTTAAGCAGTAACATCAAAGAAAAGTTTCCAGAAGAATATATCTGAAATTCTTTCCTCCAAATGTCTAAAATAGTCACAATCATTATAGTAAAAAACACAACTTAGAACTTATATATGCTCCCATTGATTACAAACACAGACTAGGTCATAGTTGAGCTCCACTCAAAGGTTGACAAAGCACATTACCTATGTAACAGTGTTTTCCTTGACTTATAAGGCTGCAGCAAGCAGAGTGCACAAGGGCAATAACAAATCTGGGAACAACCAGTAGGATGTGAAGTTTAAATACTACCAAAGCAGCCTGGCTGTTGTCTTTATGATGCCAGTCAGTGTGAGGGTGGGCCCTAGGGATTGAACCAGACAGACAGCGCTGAAAGAAAACTGATTAAATAGTAGTGAAACGAGAGAAAATGTTTAATTCAGCCATAGTTAGTATTCATGGGGTGACAAGCCATACAAGAGTTCACCTTGAGGGGTCACTGGGAGAGAAAGTCCAGAATCCCAAAGAGCAGCTAAACTGAGTTTCCATATAACACTTGGAAACCCATCTGATTGTGTTCTTAATTGCTTTGATTATCAAGTTTACTCTAGCTGAATTGAAAATGGTAATGAAACACAGAGAATTGACAGAATGATATGCCTTTAAAAAAAAAAAGCTCTTTGTATCACAGTGACATTGTGATAGTTTTACCACAATAATCAATACTAAATCTCAAGCAGGGAATATAAATGAATTCATTCCTCACTCATTTAATCTACTTCATCATTACAGTCAAATGAAATGTGCTTACATGCATGTGTTATGGCATTACATTGTACCCTGCATAAACAAGTGGAAAGTTGTGCACATGATAAATTACATGGCAAAATTTTATTATTACCATAATTAACTGCTTATGTTACAACATTAAGAACACAACAGGGTAAAGAACGCTCCAGAATAGCTTGTTAAGAAGAGGAAATCTGGGACAAAAGACACACTAGTCAAAATAAGTCTGAACTTTTTATTTTTATAATTGCAACACAAATAATTAATATGATTTGGGTTAGGCTCAGAAAAATGTATTATAATAACAACTGTACATCTTTTTAATGCAATTAAGCATAAGTATGAAAGCTGTTCATCAAAACCTCTGTTCAGTGTTTTCAGCTTCAGGTATTTCAAAACAACATTATTACCTTGGCTGTGTGACAGAATGCCAGCTATAGAGACATGATGAAATCCCTGTGTTCAAGTACCTCGCCATTACATTCAAAACTAATTCAATTATATGCATGACCACTTCAATAGACCTAAAGAATTGGGTTATTGTATGAAATCTTTTTTTAAAAAAAAGAGGGGGGGGGGGGGGTGGGGGGGGGGATACTAGCAAATCATTGGTGAATTAAATGTTAATGTTAAAATGATTTTCAGAAAGAGTTGCAAAATGGGTTTAAGAAACAAGAGATAATAAATTATTTCTTGCAGGCATTCTTCTAAGCTTTTGATTCCCCACCAGCTGGTGACGCTATTTAATATGTTTCTTGAAAAGGTATATATTTTATCATTGATACAATGGCAAGAGAGGAGAAATAAAATATGAAGAGCAAAATAGGACAAAGAATGTCTGGATTTCTATATCTTTATGTACTTTTTCTTTTTTTAATACCACTTAAGATATCTCATTAATTAAATCACGACAGCGCGTTTAGGATCTGATCGATAGTTTGCTGCATCCAGTGTGGGCTGTGTGTTGATCTGTGGTGTGTTTATATGCAAGCTGAGATTCGTGGTAATAATCAGGGGATTCCAGGGGTGTTGTTTGAGGTTAACAGTCTTAAAATGCTAAGTTAATTGATTTAGAAACCTAAAGTTCTTGTCATGATTATGGTTGCTGATACAAAGGAGATAAAATAGTCTCACCAACAATCTAAGCTTTTTATTTACAGTCCAGTTTTCCATTTTCATTCAATATGAAAATATGAATATGTCATAGAACAATGAAACACTGTGAGGTAAGTGAATTAAAAAAAATGGAGCCATGGTTCAACCTTCACTAGCTTTATACACCTCTGTCTGCAGTTCTGTGATAATAAAGAGAAAAGAAAGAAGCCCATAAATTTCCATCTGCTGAACTCATCTCACAGACATAAATATCAAACTGATATTGTCCAGGTGAGCATCATTCTACCTGTTTGCTGTGTCGTACTGTAATTACTCGTCTTGTTCTATGATGACTTATTATTCCAAGTTTTAAGTTTTAATAAAGTTTTCTGATGTGTTCTAACCACATATTGAGTAGATAAGAGTAGAAATTTGTTATTTTAAGGATTAAGGAGATGGTAGCCCATTCAAATCCTAATTAATCTTATCACCTAACAAGCTAGAATAACAGAGTCATTTAGTTGCTGCTGTGCATAGCTTTGTCTCATTTCATTATCTTATAGAACATGTTGAGACTGATAGATACCCAAGTCTGCACTTTAGTAAAATCTGAGAGCTTCTCCAGGGGAACTTGCACCTCTGTTGCACAGATTTCAGTTTTTAAACTGCTAAAATGTCAACTAAATATATACATTTGCTTATCTTTTAAACTGATGAGTAACACATTGAGGTTAAACAGTCCTTAAATTAAGATTTTACAGAACTGCTTCAACTTCATAGTCAGTTTTTTTTCCTAAGAACTACAGAAGCTCAGAGACTACAGCACAAAAATGTGCTACTATCAAATCTTTCATGGACAAACACTGTTTTATCAGTCTGCTGGTAAAATGCTGAGAGGGAAAAATACAGGAAACTTAGAAAAAAATATCTGTTGAAGACTTTTCTGCTAAAGAAACTGTAGTTATCTAAAAGTAAAACATTCCTTGAAAACGACTGCTCAGTTTGGCATCTTCAAGACATATAGGCCACTGTTGATTTGTCCATCTTTGTTACCCAAATCAACAACTGAAGAAAATCACCAGAAAAAAATCCAAGACAAAATCCTGAAACTCATCTTTGCAAGGAATGAAACAGATTAAGGGTGGAGAAAAGAAACGTCTGAATGAGTTCTTTACAAAGGCAAGTTAGCCATGCCCGGTGGACCATTGCTTTATCAAAGCTGTAATGATATGATGTACATGACTGTGGAAGTAATTACTCTGCCCACACACTGAGAAGTTAGATGGAAGCATAATAAAATGAAGCCAGTTTAAGTTGCTGCATTGTTTAGTTTTAACAGCAATGATTCAGGCTCAAGACATCTTTCTGAAAACACTGTAGTTATCAGACCAGAACAGATGAATGAAGGGTTAGAACAGGTCACATACCATTTAGAGTATTAAGGTCTCAGGCACAAGAGCTATGGGTGCGCATTTAAGTCAGTACTCAAACAATAAACAGACAAAGGAGTTATGAGACTGAAGACACAAGTCAGAAGTCTTTGTTAAAGGTCTTTAGACCTCTGACTGGTATCAGTCTAATAATTATGATAGTGAAGTGAGAATACCTTAAAGTCAGCAGAAGCAGAACAGGACAAGTCACCAGGCCCAGGATCATCTCCCAGCACAGATTAAAATAAGCTTTAATAACTGCTGTGAACCGAGGAAACAGATAATTCCCAACACATTTTAAAAATGAAATAGTCTATGTACACATGTAAAGAAATATAAAGCTGATGTTTTTATAATCATAACTTTGATATTTCTCCCTCCTAACTGAAATTATATCTAACCAAATCATTACTCTCACCAGTAAATAAACACACATCGCCATGTTTGCAGATTTAAAAGATCCAATGCTGCCATCTGCTGGCCACTAAAGCTCGAGATAGTTTGCAGGCTGATTCATTTTGCAGGCTGATTCAGTTTGCAGGCTGATTCAGTTTGCTGCGTTCAGTGTAAACATCCTTGTAATTTGTTTTAATCAAACTCTGTTGAACTGCATTTAACTTCACCAGACCTTCTGGGATAGCTCTAGTATTAGTCATTTTAAGAAGGAAGTGCTAAAAAGAATAGATTTTTAGTATATTTAGTAACAGTAAACTGAGATGCTGAGTCAGGGTTCAGACTCATTCAAGGAGAACATTTTCTGCAGGATTTCCACATCTTACAAACTTTTAAGAAATTATACATTTTCATAAACATTAAAATATACCATATAGATACAACTGTATTATAGTATTATCGCACTTAGAAAATCACCTCAAACATATTCATGAATGCAGTTAATTTAACGTGGCCCTAAAGAATAAAATCAACATCAAATTGTTTCAACTTTTATAACCTAAATTTCAGTATCAGTCTTTGGGTGCTAAAATTTTAGATTCATGTTCATTGAAAAGAAAAAAGAAAAATAATTGTAACTGTCCAAGTGTAAATTACAGTGATATGGAGTTAGCCAAACTAGCTATCATCTATCTATTATCAACATAAAAAAATACAAGAGGCATTCCAAGGTTCCCTTATCTATAATTCGGAGAAACACAATCAATAGATTAAAAAGAAAAAATGATCATGTCCAATTATTATAACAATGTGGGACTTTAAAATCCTATCAGCCTGGTGTTAATAAACATCTGAGGACAAGGTGTGATCTTCAACACATGCAATATTTAAAATAAAATAGAATAATGTCCTTGAGAGAAACTCAGTTAACATGTAAATGCTTTTTATGAAAATACATCTATTAGTTGACAAACAGTTTCTCAATTTGATAAAAAAAAAATACTGGTAATTAAAGCAGTGAAGTCATAGAATAGTAAATTGAGCATCATTCAACGAAGGGTTTTGAACTCATTTCACTTCATCAGGTAAACATGTCTTCATCCATCTGAGTGCTTGCATGTGACACCAAGTCATTGTTTTCAGGAAAAGTGACATTTGTTGTGACATCTGACTGCTACCTTCCTTCAATGCCAAAATAAATCTGAAACACATCACAACAGCCTTTCTCATTTAAGAACTGGTAGAGCTGCCCAAGGTCCATGTGATTCCCTCTGTTCCCATGGGGGTCAAACAATGCCTCCTCAAAGCCTGTGAATTTGCGCAGGGAATCTATACCCTCAACACTCTTGCTGTCCTCACGTTGACGTTCAATGGTAATATCTTCTCTATGCCGGATCATGATCTTTTTCCATGTCAAAACCTTCACTCTGAAAAGGAAAAAGGTTTTAAAAAGTAATGTCAGACATTAAATATAAGAAAACATTCATTCAGTTGGCTTTTGACTGTGATATTAACTGAATAAGTAATACTGAAGGTACCTGGACCAAAACTCCTCGCAGGCAGACTGAGGACCTTCCACACAGACAACACCAGGCTTCCCAGGCATGCTGAACCCTGATAGGCCCAACTCCTTGGACCACTCTAAGATATTCTTCCTCTTTGACTTGTTGTAGATGTGGTGGCTGTAGATCCACAGTCGGCTGAACACTTCCTGTGACTGTGAAGAAGACGACTCTTTCTTGGGAGCAGGTGCTGCTAATAAGCTCTCATTAATGAAAGACTGCAGGTTGTCTTTTACCCAGTCCACAGCAGCGAGAACGCATACTTCCCCTTGGCAGTTTTCCATGAGGTATTTATTGAGATGTGCCTGTAGCTGCGTCTGCTGAGCTCTACTAAGACCAGAACATCTAGAGCACAAGTAAAACATGTTGTGAGGAGGCTTAAGAAAACATTAAAAGCCACAAGGAAATGGAAAAATAACTTTTTATGGGCAGCAAGAAGAAACTTCCTTGTCATAGTTAAATTATTTAGTATTTTGTGTTATATACTCCATAAATGCCACATTTATGATTAAAATCTATTAAGCTATACATAAAAAAAACTACAGAAAGTTAGTAACAGGTAATATTTTTGCGGGTAAAAGATAATTAATCAGTGCAAATTTACCTCATAAAATGCAAACTATTAGGAATTAAAATACAGTATCTAACACAGAAAACTGTATGCGGAAAATATAATGCTACTCCTACATCAAACAATAAAATAACAGCCATGAATCAAAACAATTTGTAAACAAGTTGAGCTCACTGGTGAATGAATCACCTACCCCAGTTCCCTCATAGACTGCGTAAGTGATGGATGATGTTTGCCAATGACCTCATAATGTGAGGTGAGTGAAATTTAATGATTTGGTGTATCATGCAAGATGGTGATTTTTTTTTTTTTTCTTCTTTAAATGGAAGTCCTTTGGAGCCAGAGCTTTACTGTTTTCTAATATGTTTCGTTCATTCGCTAACAAAGTCACCCCAGTTATTCTACTCTATTATTAATATCTAAATACAATGCTCAGAAGGTCTGTGATGTTTGAGACTGAACTTACGTATGTAAGTAAGCAGAATAATAGCAAAACTAAAAGAAAAAGAACAAAGGCTACCCTCTGGTGTAGCATTCTCTGATGACATGCCACCTTCCCAAGGGCTGCGTGGGATTGAATTAGCTCTTTACAATTTATATATATATATATATATATATATATATATATATATATAGTGAAATGAGTATCTTTCAGGCTGCTCATAAAAGCAATATAACATAGCTGGATCTTATCTCTTCTCTTTAGCTGACACAACACATGAGAATAGAGGACGGTGACTTTGTACCTTGATTAGACACAACACTATTGTATATTTAGATAGCAAATAGTTTTTAAAATATTGTATATTTAACCTTGTGTGTGAACTTGTGAATTTCATCATAATGCAGTTAAACAATTTAGAGAATGCTTTAGGGCAAATTTAGAGAAATCTTGCACAAGACACGAATGAAAAAGTAAAATTAAGTGGCCTTCAAGCAGCATTGCTGTGTGGAGGAAATTACTGCATGTAATGGATAAGAGCTTACCGTACTGTTATTTCTGGTAGCACATTAGGATAATCAGATGGATAGGCACAGGACAGGATGACCTCCGTCTGAGTGGGACACCAAAGTTAAATATATAAATAAAAATCCACTTAAAACAATTCCAGTCACAGTAACATCACAATGACTAGTTACCTCCTCTATGCTTATAGGGTCAAGCTTCTGTTTGATGAGGAACTGTGGTCTGGAAGAAGGAGAGTTGTCTGCTGAGGTAGAGCCATCTACGTAGTCCCTGAGCTCAGCAAGTGCCAGCTGGTCAGTGAACTCCAGTTCCTCCACAGTGGGAAACATGCTGGTTAGAAGCTCTATCTCTGCAAGCTGAGACTCGGCACACTCCAAATATGACATTTCTGTGAAGCCAAACTAAAGCGTCGACCCTTTCTAGTGTCCATAAAGCAACACTTACTACTCAGGAACTGTCAGTGTTTTCCCCCGTATGCGATCAACGTCATACTATCAAATATTTAGAATAGTTTTTGATTAATCAAGAAAGCATCATTAAGTCTGACAAAAATTGTGACATACATATAAATAAACTGTGCACCGAAATATGGGTACATGGCCTAGTTTACCATATGAACAACAGCACTAACCATACCAACCCAGACTAACGAGGTTTGTTTCTACTCGGACTCTTCTGAACGGTACACGCAGGAAAAAGACGAGCAGCAGAAACTGTTGCACCATCTCAGTTGGTTCCTCTGTGGTTGGCATGTGTCATCCGCTGGTTGTTGTGGCACATCATCGAACAGATTTTTTTTTCAACTGTGTAAATGTATGAATTTATTTTTCTTTAGCTTTAAGCTTGTATTTTTTAGTTCTAATAAATAAACTAAATTAGTTATGTCTGGATTGGAGAGTTCATCTACTCAAAGTAAACGAAACTGAAAACCGTGAATGTTGTAGCGTCCGTTTGAGACAGTAAGTTATTTTCATTGGGTATGTAGTTACTATTATTAGTTCTGTTTTTTTTTCTCTCTCTCTCTCTAGAGAATGTATTGAAATTGAACAGTGTTTGTAGTATTAAAATGTGATGTAACTATTGGCTAAAGCTTGCGTTATTTTGGGTGGCTGCTCTGCCTCTTTGTTTTTGATCTGTTATTGTGCTTAGGTAAAAATGGGAAAGAAGAGGGGGAAGGTCAAGAGCTCGAGAGAGGATGATGACATTGACCTGACAGGTAAATAAATGCAAAAAATCAAAGAAATGCATTCATGATTGTCTTAATTCATATTTTGCATCATATCATTTAAAGCCTGATAAGAGTTGTATTTTTAAATATTATATTTATAGTTCCATCCTGCAGACATATTAAAAGAGGAGCGGACCAAACTCTTCTAAAGAAACTTGTGGGTATTTCTGATTGGATGAGTTGTCAGGACTGTAAGCAAGAGGAAAATAAAGAAAATATCAACTCATCCTTGCCTCAAGATACAGAAGAAAAGGAAACAGAAGCCTTGTGGATGTGCTTGAAATGTGGCCATAGAGTGAGTATATTCTAACCTTTGTCTTTCTTATTTTGACTGTGCATTTAGTTGCTTTTTAAATGAACATGTACCCCTTTTCTCCAAGGGATGTGGAAGGAATTCTGAAAACAAGCATGCCGTTAAACATTATGAAACTCCTCGCTCAGATCCACATTGTCTTGTGGTCAGTTTGGACAACTGGAGTGTGTGGTGAGTATGTTGCTCTGTTGTAAAACCCATATACTGTTATAGAAATGAGGAGAACTCACTTTTTTTAATTGTTTTTTTTTTTATGGTGCAAACTTTTCAGGTGTTATATGTGTGATGATGAAGTCCAGTACTCAACAACAGGACATTTGGCACAACTGGTCACTAACCTGAAAAAGCAAATTACTGCAGACCCCATAAAGATACCACAGAAAAGTAGGTACCAGTTAGAAGACTAATGCATTGTGATAATATTCTTCTCTTTACTATGTTCACCGTGTTTGCCTATGTAGAAGGGAAGGAGGAAGTGGATGTATCAGAAACTGTACAGAAATCAGAAACTGTATGCATAGCAGAAAGTGAGAACAAGGAAAACAAGAAAAACAGGAGTCCTCAAAGGAAGAACATCAAGAAAGACAGTGATGGGAAATCACAAAACCAAAACAAAACTGAAGAAAACTATGGTGTTCCAGTAAAAGGACTGAGCAACCTAGGAAACACCTGTTTCTTTAATGCAGTCATTCAGGTAAGGTTGTGTCTTATAGCATACCAGTTTTGATATAAGCAGAAAAATGAAACTCTGTATTAATCACAGTCCTTTTGCAGAATCTTTCACAAACACAGCTCTTAAGAGAGACTCTCAACAAAGTGACAGAAGAAAAGCAAAGTCTTGACATTAAACCTGATTCCTCTTTGAAACTGGTATGTTGTCATACTTATGTTTATTTCTGACCCATTGAATGTTTTTTACTACTTAAAGACTTGAATTTGTAATGATTACAGGAGCCTATAGTTGTGGAATTAGATCAGCCTGGATCCCTGACTTTTGCAATGTGTCAGCTACTCAGTGAAATCCAGGAAACCAAGAAGGGTGTGGTAACACCAAGAGAATTGTTCACACAAGTCTGTAAAAAGTGAGTGCAACTAGTGTTCAAGTTGGGACTAAAATGTGTTTAATATGTATCTCCTAGTATTTGTGGATCAGAGGTAGTTCATTATTGCTTCTGATCCCTGCAGGGCTTCCAGGTTCAAAGGATTTCAGCAGCAAGATAGCCAGGAACTGCTGCGCTACCTGCTGGATGGGATGCGAGCTGAGGAGCTGAAAGTGAGCATATAGTTTATCAAAAAATTGTTCATATATATATATATATATTTTTATTTATTTTTATGTATGTATATATATATATATATTTTTATTTATTTTTATGTATGTATATATATATATATATATATATATATATATATAGAGAGAGAGAGAGAGAGAGAGAGAGAGAGAGAGAGAGAGAGAGATAGATATATATATAAACATATATATATATAAACATTGTACATTGTAAAGAACTAATTTAATCTCACGCAGCCCTTGGGAAGGTGGCATGTCAGAGAATACTACACCAAAGGGTAGCCTTTGTTCTTTTTCTATTAGTTTTGCTATTAGCAGTGGCTGTTTATATGGCTGCGTATTACACAGCAGCAGATTATTGTGCACTATTAAATATTTCCTGCTTATTAGCTAAAATTCAAAGTTAAAATTTTGTCACATGTGGGTCACAGGTTGTATATGAGGTGCAAAGAGGTGTTAATAGACATTTTCCTCTTATTTAATGAGCCTGGAGAATCTGCTGTTTAAAAGCATTAGTATATTGTTATGGCATAGAGGTTTTAAAGAGCATGATCAGTGCATGATGTGCTAAGAGGCTGATGTTGAGGGTTTGTCACTGTGATGTAAGTCTCATTTTCATGATGATTACTGTTTATCAGTTTAATTTCCATTGCAGTTAAGGTTTGTTTGTTTCTACAGAGGGTAAATACAGGGATAATGAACACATTGAAACAATCAAGTAAATGCACAGATGGAGAACATCTGAAAACATTAGCAAAAGGTAAGTCACTAATTATTTGTCTATGTCTTATAAGCTAGAATGTATTATCATATATCATAGCTTATGGAATGCAGGTGGTTCATGTATTTAAGAAACACAGTCCTCTAAAACATGTTCTGTCTTTTAGATTATGAGAAAAATGGACTTCCAAAAAACTTTGTTGACCAAGTTTTTGGTGGGGAAATGACCAGCACTATAATGTGTCAGCAGTGCAAAACGGTATGTAACGTAGCTCCAAACACAGAAAAGAAACTGACTTTGAGTGTTGCTCTAACAGCTGTCATAACCTCACTCTTACAGGTGTCTATTGTAATGGAGATGTTTTTGGATCTTTCCCTTCCTGTTTCTGAGGAGGTAAAGGAATATGTTTTATTTCTTTCTTTTTCTGACCATTCTTTTTCATATTAACATGCCTGGGCCCTCTTGTGACAACCTCACACAGGCATACAGAAAGAAAAATCAAAAGAAAGTTCAAAAGACCAGTGAATCGAGCCATGAAGGCAGAAGCAGTCCTGCTTTGAACAATGGAAATGATGACATTCCTACCGGAGCCGGCAGCAAATACCAGCAGAAAAAGGCAAAGAAACAAGCAAAGAAACAGGCAAAGGTATTTTAGAAAATTAATATAAAAGAGTTTTTGTCTTTTGCTTAGATTTTTCTGATGAATAATTAAATTAAATAGTCTAAAGTGGTCCCTTGTCTTAACCTACAGCATCAAAAAAGGCAGCATAAGCTTGAGGGCAAAGTTACTTTGGACAGTTTGACATCTCCAAGCCCCGCAGAGACCCAACAAACAGATGCTACTGCAGATGCAATGGATGGGGAAAACGCTAACATAAAGCCATATGAAAAAGACTCGCTCAGTGAAGAAAATCCTACACTAGTCAATCTGTCTGAACAGGATCAGAGCATTGAGCTGGAAAAAGAGGAGGACGGAGATTTAGAGACTGACTGTGACTCATTAGCTACATCATCAGTCAGCAACCGTTTCACTGTCTTGTCAGCAGAGCAGCACTCGCAGGACAGCTTATATGATGAAATGTCCAACATGGATCAGGAAGGAGAGGAGGACACACTGCTGGTGGATAAAATGGAGAAAGTGACCCTGGATGATGCTTTCATTGAGGAATCTGATTCTGTGGAACAAGGCACAGAGAGCGAAGATGACTTGCTAGAGGCTAAAGAATATACAGTGATAAACCAAGACCCAGAGCTGGCCTTCCACACACTTGCTACCAGGACGACCCCAGAGAAACAGGAAAGTTCAGTACAATCATGTCTTTTTCAGTTCACAGAGGTGGAAACACTGATGCAGAACAACAGCTTGCTTTGTGTCACTTGCACCAAACGACAGCTGAAGGAAGACAAAGCTGGAGGCATGTAAAGTTACTCTCAAAAATAATATTTGGCCTATCTAAAACATGTCTTAATATTCATAAATTGATTATATTGTACAATTTAGGACCAGTGACATTTATTTTCTTTATTTGTGTTCTGTTTAGGATCCAAGAAGAATATTTACACTGATGCCTTGAAGCAGATGCTGATCTCCTCTCCACCAGCTGTCCTTACCCTTCATTTAAAAAGATTTCAGCAAGTAATGCGTTATTTTTACCATATTTTTGTTGACTATCAACAAAGCTGTCCAAGTTCACAAGGCTATGCAACAACTATGTCAAAAGAGCATGAAAACATTGTTTGAGCTTTCTTTTATAAATGACAAAATAGTTGAATTGTTGATTTTTGTTTTTCTTCTTTCCTGGTAGAGTGGATACAGTATTTGTAAAGTTAATAGACATGTCCACTTTCCCCTGATTCTGGATATTGCTCCATATTGTGCAGCCAAATGCAAGGTTAGTAGAAAAAGCTTAGGCTTACAGGCCTTTTAAAAATCTCATCTAAGTGCTCACAAGTATTTTTATGTTTTTTCCGCACACAGAATCTTCCAGAGGGAGATGCTAAGATTTTATACAGTTTGTATGGCATCGTAGAGCACAGTGGGACAATGAGGTCTGGTCATTACACAGCGTATGTAAAAGTTCGACCCGAGTGTCCTAAAGCCTCATCTAAAGGACTCATAGAAGGTAGGTGTATTTGGACATGACAATCACTAGAACAATAACTTATTCCTAAAACCAATTTATCTCCATCAGCCGATCATTTTCTTTCAGGAGATGCAGATCCTCCCAGAGGATCTTGGTTCCATATCAGCGATACAAGTTTTCAACCTGTGAGTGAGAGCAAAGTCATGAGCTGCCAAGCCTACCTCCTCTTCTATGAAAGAATCCTCTGATTGAACTGTGACTAAATACTCAGGAAATAATATATCAATCAACCAGCCTGCCGCTTCACCTCCAGTGCACAAGGGATCTCAGTGAGGGACAGGATGAAATTGTATTGATTTTACATAGGTCATAATGGTGTCACTTAAGGTTCCAACACCTGTATGAATTCTCAGACTCATGCAAAATTGCTGTGAAATTGTACTCAAAATAGTTATTGTAGCAGCTGGAGTAAAAAATATAAATGACATGTGGAAGCAAAAATGTGTACATTTGTGAATTATACGGCTATCGTGTTTTTTTTTTTTTTTTTTTTTTTTTTTTTTCCCCCCCAAAGAAATCATTTCCATGTAATAAATAAAAATAAAAAAATAATAAATTCTTCCTTCATACAAGCCTGCTGATTTACTGGGCATGCGCAGTGAGTGCTGTTAGCTTTTTCCTTGTGTTAACGTCACATGACAAAAGGAAAGTCCAGCTCCGTACGGCCAGAAGCTTTACCCAAAATTTATAAATGTCAGTTTCATTCAGCTAACATGGCAGGTCAGTGAACACTTCTCCTTTATGAATAAACTTTTTTTTTAAGTAAAGACCATTTTCAAGAGAAATATCTAGGCTAATAAGAATATTTGTTTTCTTGTCAGTGTAATTACAGCTAACGGTCTGGCCTAGCGTAAAGCCTCTCTGATTAACATTTACGACAGTTTTAACATCTTAATAAGCGTATTAATCAAAAGTTGTATAACGTCTTAGTCCAATCTGTGGATATTTTCGTTGCGTTTCGTCACCAGGCCGTGTTGAGTAACTTGGCTTATCATGAGTCAGCATTTCAGCGTTCTACTTGATGTCTGTAGCATAGACTGTATGTAGTCGTCAAGAATTGTCTAGTTTGTTAAATTAGCTCATTCATTTTTTTGTCGGTATGTTTTATTCCACTCAAGGGTTTACAAAATATCTATTTTGCAAACACGGTCCATTTTCCTTTATTAAGCTACAACAATAGAAAACGTATGTTGTCCACAGATCAGACTCTTACAACTACTGACAGTACATAAACTTACTATAGTCATGTAGTTATTTTCTGACCAAGTATTAATCCAGTTTTAAGAAACATAAATAAGAAAAATTATTGCCTAAGTTTTAAGTTTACTTCATTACAGTGGGTTGCCCAACTGTCTGATATAAAGCTAATTCAGTCTGTCGTAATATTGTCTAAAATGTTTTTAATGTTAAATAATCAGGAATTTAACTCCTTAGTAGATTATTTTATATTGTCAAGAAGAGTACACATGGCAGCGCTACGATGAAAGATTTTCCGTGTTCCTCAACCATACTGTATAGAAATGTCCCTGTGGGCTGGTTGAATGGCGTTGCATTGCACCTTGTGTTAAAAACATAATCCAGGGGCGCTGCAACAGATGTTTAGCAATAAAATCACACGTTCGCTATCAGTCAGTTTTATGGTTCACAGAGCGAAATGTGGATATATTTATAGAATTAAAGAAGCAATCGGATTGCAAGAAGCAGTTTTGTTTTTTGTTTTTTTTTGTTTGTTTGTTTGTTTTGTTTGTTTGTTTGTTTGGTTGGTTGGTTTTTTTGTCTTTTTTGCATTAAATTATTTTTGCAACTTTTAAATGACTTGTAAGTGTAGACCATTAAATGGCAATAAACTAACTGTTAAAGCATTAAACTGCTGCTCTGGTTTAACAAGCAATATGACGTGACTCCAGTGCTGTTTTGACTTTATCCTGCTCCCCTTGTCAAACAGGTTGAGCTTTTAACAGCCATGATGCCCCAAGCTCCTCGTATGTCAGTGTTCACCTTTCAGTCTGCAGTGCATAGCACTCATGTTCTCCAGTGTTTGAATGAGCAGAGGCAGCAGGACATCTTATGCGATGTGACGGTGATGGTGGAAAACAGGAGTTTTCGGGCCCATTGTTCTGTCCTGGCCTCATGCAGCGAATACTTTTACAGTAGAGTTACCAGTGTTGCCAGAAATAATCCCATCATCACTCTACCTGAAGAGGTTTGTGTCCCAGTGTTTAATTAAATTGTTGCGCTTGTTTTTCTGTCCTGAATGTATTAATTACAGTGTTGCTAACACATCCTTATTGCAGTTGTTCTAATTTAAAAATTAAGTGTTAAGACTTTAATTCATATTCTCTACCTATTTTTGAGATGGCAAAGCTTTATTGGATCAATTTGAGGCTAAGTTACTTTAACTACGTCTCAATTTGCTGCATTTCCTTTCTCCACAGGTGACTGTGGAAGGGTTTGAACCTTTGCTTCAGTTTGCCTACACGTCAAAGCTGCTTTTCACCAAAGAAAACATTCATGCTATTCACACCAGTGCTGCATTTTTGGGATTTCACAACTTGGAATCAGCTTGCTTTGATTTTCTCATCCCCAAGTTTTCTGAAAGTGAAAAAATCTCACAGGTCAGACATAGATCCTGTTGTCAGAACTGGGAGCGCAGTGCCAGTTTTGGCTCCAGTGCGGTCAGTAGACAGGTAGAATCAGTTGAGTCACACTGCACAGGGACTTTAGGAGGTGATGAGCAAATAGACTTGTCATCACAGTGCCCGCAGAGCAGACAGGGTAAGACAAACAGTGGGGAGGAACACTTCTGTTTGGAGAACTGTGGGCCACAAATGGCTCCCTTATCTCTAGAGTTAGCAGCAAATGGCGTGTGCCCGTTATTGTCTCTGCCATGCCCAGGCTCTGACAAAGCAGATCATCCCCCTGAATTTTGTGAAAGAGACATATTACAGATGGGAGATGTATGTAATCAAAGTGAGTTGAGTTTGGCAGGCTGTAGCTTACGATGTGAGCTGTCAACACCAGGAAATGTAAATCCTCCAGAAATTATTGAGGTAGCTGCCAGAGATAATGAACAGACTGTTGAGACTTTTAGTGCTGAAACTAACTGCAGTGTAGGTTCATGTCCACTGAAGACATCAGAGGTTGAAAATTGTACTACAGTTTTAGAGCAGAGTGAGGATGGACTTGAGCAGCAGATGGCAGATGATGTCTCTGTCCCAACCTTATCTGTCTTAACCAACAAAGAGGGATATGAAGACCGTAGTCGTGTGGAGAGGGAGGTCGCTGAACATCTTGCAAAGGGGTTTTGGCCTGACCTATGCCCCTCTCAGGCTCAACCACAGTCCCTTGATCCAGTGAGCCAAAACAATTTGTCAAAAGCATCAGACTTCCACTGGCTTAGGCAGTTGGACCTGAGTTCCAGTGTAGGAGACTGTCCCTTTCTCAGGGACCTTGGGACAGGTGATGATCCAGGTACACAGACTGACAGCATGTCCCAAGCAGAGAAGAGTCCCTACGTATCCTCCTCTCTCAACTCAGGGGATGAATCAGAAATGGACACAGATGGAGATACTGAGGCCAACAACACAAGAGCTGCAGAGGTCATTTTTATACACAACCTGCTTTTGATCTGAGTACATTGTTTAATGAAATTAAAACACAATTTCTAAAACTCTTTCTACAGATTCAGCTCCCATTTCCAGTGGCGCATATCTCAAAATTGAGCAGGAGTGCGTTCCAGCAGCTTCTGAGGGACCATCGGCTGACTCAAGATCAGCTTGAGTTTGTCCATGACGTCCGTCGCCGAAGTAAAAACCGCGTGGCTGCACAACGCTGCCGAAAGAGGAAGCTAGATGGCATACATCAGCTGGAATGTGAAATAAAAAAATTAGTAAGTTGATTTTTATATGTTCATAGAATATACCATATAAATACGTTTCTTTATCTGCAAGTACTTACAGGACCTTTTATGACCCCAAGTGGGGGTCACAGCGCATTGAAAAAAGTGTCACTCGAGCAGGTCAGACAGTCACGTAAGGACTGGAAGATGTTCTACTTGAGCAAAAGTACCAATGCAAAACTGTACAAAAACTATTTCACAGTTTAGGTTTTGCAGTGAAAACTCCCCCTTGTGACTCTTAAGGTAACACTTGAGATTTTCAGAAGAATTAGAGGGCAGTTTGGTCCATTTGCAGCTGCTTTTCACACATGCAGAAACTCTCTGCTGGCAGGACTTGATAAAGAAATTGAATTGTGGAAATCACTGTGATTTCATTATGAGGCTTCTTGTTGTGTTGATGTCAACGCTGCATGTGCCTGAATATCTCCTCAGAAGGGATTAGTAGGTGGGGAGCAGGATGCAGGTCAGCAGAAAAGGAGACTGAAAGTCTCCTTTTACCACTGTGCTCATTCATACACAAAAATCAGCTGTTTTCTTTGTACATTATCCCACTCATTGATCTTCCAGACATTACACTAGGGGACAAAGGGGGGAAATCTCAGTAAAAATTCTGAAGTAAATGTTGCCAGATATTTGCATTCACAGATGCCGCCATTCCAGAGTATCTCTTTAAATGGCTTGAAATTATTTTAACTATGAATGGTAACAAATATTTAATTGTTATATTTAGTGACAGTGGATTCCAACCATTACATGTATTTTGCTTATTTTAATTAATCTGCTATTTTTCTGAATTTATTGATTCAGAAATATAGGAAATAGTGAGAAAAAGTTAGACAATTTATTATTTGCAAATGAAATATGACCTATATCAGGGGTTCCCAAGTTCAGTCCTCAAGCTCTACTATCCTCAAACTTTTAGATGCAACCCTTCTCCAATACGCCTGTATCAAATGGCTTAATTCCCTCATCCACATGTCATTCAGCTCTGCAGCTGCCTGGTAACGAGCCATTCATTTGATTCAGGTGTGTTGGGGAAGGGTTGCATCTAAAAGGTGTAGGATAGTAGATCTTGGGGACTGGACTTGGACACCCCTGACCTAAATGGTATATATGAAAAGATGCAGGGACAAAGAAAAAGAAAAACAATAGAGTTTTTTTGTCTACATTTGTCCAATCATAGCTGTAGAGAGACCCGCAAAGGTAAATGTACTTTTTACTTTTATTTTTTTCTTTCTAATTGCATTGTACATCTTGGTTGGAAGTAGTCTTCTACACATTGTTTTCCACTGCAGGTAGTTTTTCTTCATCACAGACCTCCTGGGTAAATGTGCAAATAGGTTGTTGTCCAAAATCATGTGAGAAAAAGAGTAAAAGAGTGAGAATAACAACTGTATGCTGCAGAGGACACCTGCAGTCAATGAAGAAAAAGAAAATGTATAAATCCATACTGGCATCATATAAACCTGCACATAGATTAAATTGATGTTCATGTATATCAGGGATCACCAACTCCGGACCTCTTGAGCCAGTGTCCTGCAGGTTTTCACTGCATCCCTGCTGCAACACACCTGGTTCAAATTAAATAGTCAATTGTCAAGGTCTACACCAGCCTCTTAACGACCCATTATTTGAGTCAGGTGTGCTGCAGTATGGAGATATTGAAAACCTGCAGGACACTGGCTCAAGAGGTCCGGAGTTGGTGATCCCTGATGTATATAATACCTGTGCACATAAATCTGCATTATGGTTTACAATCTACCCATACACTGTCTTTTATTTTTTAAATAACAATGAAGTGTGCACAGGTGAGGTGAATTGAGGATTCTTTTGGACCAATCAGTGGTCTGCAGTGTTTTCAAGTTATCATTTTGTATTAACTCCAGGTTATAGGATCATCGGCTAAGGGAGCACTAAATAAAAATCAGGTTTAAATTACTACCTAGAATGAAGGAAAAACACAGCTGAGCCATGCAACATCATGTAATGGAAAGAAGGCATCAAGTTAAGTGTAAAAGGAGGCTTATGCAGCGATTAAGTGCGTTTGTTGTTCCTCTACCCACAGAAAATTGAGAAAGAGCGTTTGCTACAGGAGCAAACAGAGCTACAGCTAAACCTTGGAGAGATGCAGCAGAGCCTGCGTGGGCTTTGTAAGAGCGTCAGCATCGAGACCGGCTCTGATCAGGATCACTTGCAACTTTTCGCCAAGCTCTCTACACCCGACATTCCTTTCTCCTCCCCCAGCCTTGAGGAACAAAACGAGGAGTCACAGACCACCATTGAAATATTAAGTTCTTCTTCAGAGTGCAGTCAAAGTAGGCCACTCCCAGGGTCAGGTCAGACTGCTGCACTTCAGGCCTGCACAGAGGACGCAGGACACTCTGTCCCTGCATCTTTGCTCACTGCCTGTTTGGACATGACCAACACTTTATAATATGGCTCCAATTTCACTGTTATTATTTCAGGACTACAACCTTTCTTTTATACTGTAATCCTCTTTTTGGACAGACTTGCTTTCCTGTGTATCTCACTTAATAATTTTCAGCCTGAAAGTGGTATCTTAAATTGACACACAAATATATTTTGATGTGTTTATAATTTTTTAGAATTATAATTTCCCTTCAGGCTTTGATAATTATTTTTTTTCCTTATTACGTTAATCTGTATTTCACTAAAGTAAACAGAATCCAGTATTCATCTATTTGAAGGTGCAGGTAATTTTCAGGTAGTTTTTAAAAGTTTCCATTCACTCAATTTAGGTTGTTTCCAAATGTTAAATTAGTTTTTCTCAGGGAAGCTAAAAATCTAACTGTATTTATAATCTTCACTGTACACCAATCCAACTCATCTCCAAACATACACACAGAATGTTTTCTGTATTTTTCATTAGCGTATTGTTATCATCTTTGCTTAATCAGAATTATTCGACCATTTTACTTTTCTTTGACTACTATTGCACAGAACTAACAGAAAACCCACGCAGTACTCTATAAGTTTGTAATTTCTCAGCTAATGTGACATTTTAAGTTTATTTGAATGCACATGTATAGTTGGATGATTAACTATCTGCTTCCCTTAAAAATTGAAAAACGGTTCTACAGAGTATAAAAATGTTACAGGATAACATAAACTGTTGGATACTAAATGTGCCTTATACTGCATTCTAAAAGATAGGTCATGTTCGAGTATTACTGTCTCAAGCACTGTTGCACATTAACCCAGAGCTAATATTAATGGCATCATCTTGTCTGTCTGCATGTTGATTTTTTTTTTTAAATAAATTGCTTTCATTAAAAACTAATTTAAATAAAAAAAATTTACCATTCAGTATTTCATTTAGACTCATCTCTTCATGCCTATATTTATTAACAGTTTTAGACTTTGGCCAATAGATGGAAGTACAGCTCTACAACCCCAGCTCTTCAGTTTAACTAGCTGCATAGACCCATGCAACAGAATGAAATGCATCTCAACATTTTGTTTAACCCCCTATCAAGCGGGGTCATTTTGGCAAAAACGGCTGTAATATGACGTCTCCAAATTAGAATTACTGCTGTTATTGAACCCTCTGGATTGCATGTACAGGTTTGGGCTCTTTGTAAAGGCAACACTCTCTAGTTTCACCCACAGCAATCAGAATCACTGTAAGTATTACTGAAAAAAAGTTATACACTTTAGAACACACAGAAAAAAGTTGTTTTTTTTCCTCGCCTAACCTGTATGGAGAGAATGAGACCAATCTTGATGGGAAATATTGATGTTTGACCTATAGAGAGCCCTCAAAGGTAAGGAAAGTCAACATTTAAACTTTCTGCTTTTCTGTAAAAAAAAAAAAAAAAAAAAGGCTTTAGTGTTAGTGCTGTGGATGTTGCGTGTCAAAATGGTTTATATCATCGGAAAGACGAGACTTTGAACTTTCATTTGATGTGTATATTGTGGGCATTCATGACGGAGGGGCTTGCTCACATGACCGGTACGTCTGCATCGTAAGGGGTTAAGCTAAAGATAAATGATTATGCTATGTTAACAGTTTGTGGGATTTGTGTGTGTGTGTGTATTTTTAGCATGAACAGACCAAAATGGTATTTGACTGTGAATACTCTTAGCACCAGCAGGTGTCAGTTTAACTGGCAGTTAGCTTTATTTCATGGTAAAGATCATGAAATATATTCTTGAAATAAAAAAAAACAGTTGACTTTGAATAACTACAGGAACACCATGTTTGGACTGTTTCCTAATATCACTCTTGCATCACACCTACCGAGTTCTTATGCAGAAATACTCTTTTAACACTGAGGTCTGTTCAAGTAATCTGATTACTGTATAAGACATGGCAAGAATATTTAGCTAGAACTGAAATTACAAGTTGACAGAGCAGAGTATCCCTCTGCTAACAAGTCAACTTACTATTGATATACACAACAGTGTCACCTGTTTCTAAGTTTAGCATTGAATAATGATTACAAAAGGTATATGTGTGCAGAGCATCATGATTTCACAATGAAGTTCATCTTTGATCTCTGACATCTAAAACTACATATCAAGGTATTCCCATGATATCCCGATGGAAGAATAAACAAACATAATGTCTTTGTCAGTTGTTTTCATTGGCACAGAAATGTGGATAAATGCCATTGAATGTAATGCTTGCTATCGTTGTGTAGATTCTCAGTCATTCAGGTAATAATAGAAATAACTGCAACTGGACTTAATTTCTGCTTTGCGAAGACAATTCTCCTCTCATAAGACTGTCAGTGAAATAGGATGCTTACTATCGTATTAGCCACACATTTCACTATATCATTATGAATTCTAAACAAAAAATTAAATTTAAATGCAAAATTTAATGCATGTTCAAAAACCAAGACCACATCATATCTACAGTTTCCATTCAAGGAGCTGTCTTTGGCATCAAAGTAGAAATCCATAACATTGTTGGCTGTTTACTGTCTGCAAACCTTGGTATCTATTCTTGAACTGCCAAAAGAAACCATAGATCAACCTGGGTCTTCGTTTTAAATGCTTAGACTTCCTGAAGCAATCTGTAAACTCTTACATCAGACACAAACTAGAATTAAATGTAAAAATTCAAGGTGGTCACATGGCACATGTAGCAATATGGTCAAAATGCTTTTCCTCTCATATGAATTCTTATTTTCTACCCTATGAAGAAGCTATGATGGAACTCGAGAAGAGAAAATTGAAAGAAGAAGCAACAGTTTTATGTTTACACACAATTAAGGTTAAAGTATTTACTAGGGATTATAAAGTGACTAACAGAATTTGGTACCTGTCTTTCAGAAGTAGATTGAACCACATGACTCACAAAGCTGTGACTCTAAACAGCACCTAAAAATCAGAAACATTAGCTCTGCCTGTGCGGCTTTGACATAAAAAAAAGAAAGAAATCTTCAAGTCGGTGTTAGAAAAAACATTACCCTCAAAGCCAAGCACTACAAAGCATTTAAAAAATGGGTCTTTGCACCCAGTGTTTGTCTTTTATACACAGTTTGGATCTTAGAGCATTGTAGTGGAAAAGTAAGATTATCTTCTTTTGCAAGCGAGACAGAACGAGAGACTTGATTTGAGGCGGAAGCAGCTGTGCAGCATGGCAAGGTCAGATGCCCGTAATCCGCGGCCTCATTCATGCAAGATTAAAAACCTGCTCTGAGTTCTGATTAAGAACGCAGGGATAGAAGATTAAAGACCAGCAAACAAAATGAAAGCAGTTAAAGCCCAATCCTGGAATTCATCAGAATACCAAAACCTTAAACAGACATAACGTGAGATTAATGCAAAGCTCGCTGGATCTGTCTTGATGTATCTTGTGTGTCTATAAATTTTCCCTTTTCCCAAAAATATGAAAAAAAAGGTCCCTCTTTTTTTGATGGTGGTGGTGGTGGTGGAAGGTTCCTTTACATGATTTTTGTAATGAACATTCACACGTTTGTTTGCTTACTGGTTTTTGACAGAATAAATTATTCAAGCAACTAAGAATGTCTCTTATCTAATGATTGTAATCATTTCTTTCAGGCAGACAGAGTCAACCTTAATAAGGTAGCAGGGATTAGGAAGCTGAAGGTGAAGGAAAAACATGATTAGAAGTAAGTTTGCTTTTAAAACTGAGAAAAAAATGTCAATATTAAAATTGCACCACATATGAACTGGACTTTTCCTGCAGTAATGTTTTCCTTTTCTTTCTTTTTAGGTTTTTTATTTTTTCTAACACAGATGCCAATATTATTTTGTTTAAATAGTCACCTAATTTATAAAGATTAATAGCAGGATTATGGTGCTGTATTTATTTTCAATTAGGGACAAAGAATAATACACAATTCATACAGTCCACACAACTGTTATCAAGCATCAGAACAATATAAACTAAAATCTTTGGTATGATAACATCAGTCTTTATCATAGTAAACCACAGGTTGTAGCTGATAGATCTATTAGCTCTTGTATTTCTTTCTATCAACTGAAAAAAGAGTCCTATTAAAATACAAGTGTTAATAGTGGCACAGGAGCACCCTACACAAGAGTACAGAATTAAGGAGTGGACCGGAGATCTGTATAACACTAACGTTTCTTTAGCATAAGTCAAAAGCCGAGAGAATGACACAATACTCATAATCAATCTCAGCACAAGGTCCATGACCTCTCTCCAAAGTCTTAAGCTGCTGAGCTACTGCCTCCCAACAGATTACACGCTGAAGTAAGTGTGAACTTCGTTTTGGGGTAGTACCGAGAAGGAGGTTGTATCCCATTGACAGGATTATATAAATGAGGACCATAATACTGTAATCTCCAAGAGAAATGAGAGAAAATAGGGGACGTGCCGACCCCAGCTCACTAGAACCCTGATCTGAAACAGTCGGATTAACAGCCGGTTGAACAGTGACAGATTACACTCGCTTGTTTCTTGTCTCAACAATCCTTTCTGTACTGCATTTAAACACTAGATGAACAGAGAAAAGTGTCTCAGGACAAAATCTTTCAGAGAAGTCACACTGTATGGGAGTAGGATTATTTTACAAGTCATGGTCAAATTGTTTGAATTTATCAGTGTTAAATGCTGACTGGAAAAAACAAAAACGTTGCCTGCAATTTCATTGCTTTTTAATTAATGTAGAAACATGGAGATTTAGATTCAGCAGTGAGTATTATTTCTTCTCATCTTAACAGAAAAAAATAATCCACAAAGTTTAAAGAAAGTAATCATACATCAAATATAGTCTTGTGGCATAGATTATTCATGCATTTTGCCTATGTGTATTATATTAGAAAAAATATGTATCAGTCTACTGTATGAAATTAAGAGAGCAAACATCTCATCTATCTAGAATTAATAGTTATAACATTATTATACAGTATATTCAACTGTTGATCCACTTGTGTTCAATTAATGCTATTTGGAACATTTTCTTTTGTTTTGGGGCAAAAATCTAAAACTCAAGTGAGTTTGTATAAAATCATGAATTGTTTAAGTATCAGATTTAATTCAACATAATTTACAAGTGATCAGTACTTCAGAAATTTATTTGAGTCAGTTATGCTGACAGGTCAACAGTAGAGTTATATGAACAATTAAAACATTTTGTTTAAAGTAGCAAAGAATTTGTTACAGAATAGCAGTGAGTAAAACTTCCACTCAGTATCCGATGAGGGAAGATTTCTTTTCCACAAATAAGTTGCAGAGTAACATCCTGCTCTCTGTTTGACATAGATTTTTCCCTTTATTGGCAAGTGAGAAAGATCATTACATTTCTGTTGTGTGACAGCAGTGGGAAAAAAATCAAGTAGTTACTGTGTCAACATTGAGTAATTTTAGGTGTTTTTTTTTTCAGTGAAGGTTTTCAGCTAAATGTTAGATGCTGTTATACATTTTCATGAACCCAGACAATTCTGTGCTGGGAATTATAAAAGATATTCTGTTGTATCATTTCGACAACGCACAGGAGATAACTCAAAAGCTAAGTACCTTACTAAATCTAGCAAACATTCAAATAAAAATGTCTCATATGTCTCCTTTGTTGTGATTGATGGACAACATTTCCATATAGTTGCCAAATGAACAGTTCAACCTTAACTTTAAATATAAAAAGCCCCCTCTCCGTATCTCTGTCAGTACAAAGAATTTTTTTTTCTTTTTAATTTATCGGAACTGCAGTTATCTGCACTTGCAGGTGACTCGTTAGGAAGTGGGTACTGTAAGAGAATATTCTCGCTCAGTGATTATTTTATCAGCTATCTGATATTGTAAGTAATTATTGGCAGCTTATTATTTCATGCTGTTACATTGGGTAAAAAATGGTAGAGGTATTTAACATTGAGGTAATGATTGATTCAACAGTCTTTTGCCATAATCATTATGATTTCAAGCCTGACATCGTCCTAAATGTGATATAAATTATACAAATATAGAAGCAAAACAAGAAAAGCTCAGTTTTACCTGTTTGATTGTGGGAAGAAGAATTCCATTCCATCCCATTTTGTAATCTATTTTACATCAGCTGGTTATTTTCTACCTTATGGTGATATTAAAAGACTAAGAATGCACAAGGCGAGTTCAGGTTTGATCAGAACTGAAAGCAGGTAAAGAGAAATGTGATGCAGAGATAGAAGGAGTTACTTTTGCACATGTAAAATAGTTTGTTAGTTTTAAATAAATTACAATTAAAGCTACACACATATAAAAATAATATATGTAGTAAACAAGGTTGTCCATAACGCAAACAACAAAAAGAAAATCTGAGGTTACAAGGACATAGCCCCTCCTCTTCGATGCAGCATCTCTTTAAACTTATTCCCCCAAAACAGTTGATCAATTGTAAGTAAAAGAAATTAAAATCAGATCTGATGAAACTCCTGCATTTTTTAATATTAACAGCATCTCTATTCAGTAAAGGAACTAGCTGAGAACACAACTAGGAAAGATCAAAACCAAAACAACCAAAGAGCACAGGTGAAAAGACGTCATTTTTTCACGTAACTTTAGTCATTCTGAAACAGTTCCAACATGACAAAACTTATACATGTATCTTTATAAATTTAAAACAAAAACAGAAGAAAAAAAAGCAAAACTCCATGAATAATATATTGAGGGAACACTCATTCATAAACAATTTGGAAACACCTGTCAATCAGTTTCTATGAAGTGTAATATTAGAAGTACAAACCTGCTGTAGTTATTAAAATGAATATGGCAATAAAGTCCAAAATTATACCACAGACCATTTGCCCACCATACCATGTCATGATAGTAACATTTCTCTCATAACAATGTTACAATGCTTTTACAAATAAAAAACCCCAACAAGGCCCAGATGGTCATTTATCATTAAGTCATGAGGGATCAACCATCAGTTATCCAACAGAGATTCTAACGTATTCTTTCAATCATGACTAACAACTTTGTGTGTTCTACATAAACACTACTAGAAACACAAAACTCCGCATTAAAAACATGTTTTGATTGTAACAATGCAGTTTAACACATTCAGACTTAATTTTTTTATTTGCCCTCTGATGACTGTAGTCCAGTGAAGACAACGATAACACAAATGTCTGGCTAGGTGCATAAAAGTCTTTGAGTGGCCTAATGTGTTAATATTTGTTGTGCCATTCGCACTGGCCAACGCTCACCTCCTCGATGTCCAAATTCTTTTTGGATTTGTAAATAAATTCTCCAATAGCTACAAAGACTGACAGAACAAGTCCAGCTGCCAACACAATGAAGATTCCACCAATGTTCTCAACACCCAGGGCACTGGCCTCTTTGCTGTCTTCTTCTGGGCAGCCATTCCCTCTCCACCATTTCTCCTTCATCATGTGTAGCTTCCCTTCCTCCTGAAGTTGCAAGATGGCAATGGTGACCTTGTCTCTGTAAGGGGAACCTACAAGAAACACCACGATTATGGTGACAAAATGCTTGAGTTGTACAGATTGTTGGTTATCTATTAGCCATCTGGCTTACCAATTGGAGTTCCTACACCATAGCCCTTTGAATCTATTAAGCCTCCAATCTGTGTGAGGTTGCAGTTGCGCTGGCTGATGTACTCGATGCTGGTAGACTCCATGAGAAGAGCATAATCTGTGGTGAGGACTCTCTGAATCCCCTCCCGGTTGTTTTTCACCAAGGCTGTGTTTTTCCTGCTGCTCATAAATGCCCACATTTTCTCATAGGTTGAGATCTTTGATTTCTGTTGAAACAGAATCAGAGTTTATAGGAGATTACAATAACCAGTTAACAGAACAAACAATATTTTAAAAGCATTTCTTAGAAAAATTAAATATCTGCTGTTAACATGAAGCTCATGCATGGCAGAGGATGGGATGAAAGCAGCAAGCTGCACAAATCTGCACAAATTCACTGAAATTTCACTGTGCATATAAATAAAGTCCACAAGACCCTTTAGAGAGGCCAATAAATTACCCACAGGCTAATATTAACTTGATGTATGTGGAAATTTCTGAAGCAGAAACCTTTAACCCCACTCTGTTTTAATCTAACTCACTTTCCTTCACAGCTATGAGTGGTGGCCTTGTTTGCACCCCCCACCACACTCGTCCGTCTGCCCCTCCCCCCTTTCATTTTCACATTCCCTGTTGTGTAAAGAGGGTTACCTTAAAAAAGGTCATGGTAGAGCCATCTCTTACAGCACCATACTCTATTTTGGTTTGCTTGGCTAAGTCATCTGCAGAGTCAATTGGTGAGTCCATTCTCTCCACAGTGAGGAAGGCAGCCAAATTGGCAGTGTATGAGGAGATTATGATCAGCGTAAAGAACCACCATATTCCACCAACTATCCTGGTGGAGAGGGCCTTAGGCATCAGTTCAGACCCTGTAAAAGAAAGTGAATTATCCATTCTAAATCACACATATAAAACATGAACATCTTGTTTATTTTACAAGCACACTTAATAATAATATAATAATACATTTTATTTATAAAGGCGCCTTTCTCACACTCAAGGTCACCGTACAATAAAAACACAACAATGAATAAATCCAAATAAAATACAAGAAAAACATAAAACAGTGATTGCAACAATGTACATATTATAATGAGTAAGCCAGTTTAAACAGATGTGTTTTCAATTTGGATTTGAACAGATGAATAGAATCAGAGTTGCGGAGGTCAGGGGGGAGTGAGTTCCACAGATGAGGAGCAGAGCAGCTGAAAGCTCTACTCCCCATGGTGACAAGGCGAGAGGGGGTGAAGATGAGGTGAATTGCAGAGGAGGATCTGAGGGAACGGACCGGTTTGACAACACGGAGGAGATCAGAGAAATATGGAGGGGCGAGGTTGTGTATGGCCTTAAAGGTTAACAGCAAAATTTTATAGTGAATGCGATGGGTGATGGGGAGCCAGTGGAGCTGCTGTAAGATGGGGGTGATATGATGGATGGATGGGGTTCTAGTGATGATTCTGGCTGCTGCATTCTGTACCAGCTGAAGTTTATGAATTGATTTCTGGGGAAGACCAAACAGAAGGGAGTTGCAGTAATCCAAGCGTGATGTGACCAGGCTGTGTACAAGTATGGCGGTGGTGTGAGGGGTGAGAGAAGGGCGTAGGCGGTTGATATTGCGGAGATGGAAGTATGTGGACCGTGTTATGTTATTAATGTGTGATGTGAAAGAAAGAGTGCTGTCGAGGATGACACCCAGACTCTTTACCTGAGGGGAGGGAGAGATGGAAGAGTCATCAATGGGAATGCAGAAACTATCAGATTTAGAGAGGGTGGATTTGGTGCCAACTAGTAACATTTCGGTTTTACTACTGTTTAATTTGAGAAAGTTTGAAGTGAACCAGGACTTAATGTCATGAAGACAATCTGTGAGTGAGGTAGGTGGGAGAGTGGAGTTTGGCTTTGTGGAGAGATAGAGCTGGGTGTCATCCGCATAACAATGGAAATGTATGTGGTGTTTTCTAAAAATATAACCGAGGGGGAGGAGGTAGATGATGAACAACAGGGGCCCCAGGACTGAGCCCTGGGGCACACCTGTGGTGACTGGGAGTGACTGGGAATGGGATGATTTCAGCTGTACGAACTGAGTGCGGCCAGAAAGGTATGATTTGAACCAGTTAAGAGGGGTGTGGGTAATGCCAATAGAGGAGAGTCTAGTCAGAAGGATGGAGTGGGAAATAGTATCGAAGGCCGCACTCAGATCGAGAAGGATAAGAATGGATAATAAACCAGAGTCAGCTGCTAGAAGGAGATCATTGGTGACTTTTAGTAATGCTGTTTCAGTGCTGTGGAGTGGACGGAAACCAGATTGAAATTCTTCATATAGATTGTTAATGGATAGATGGGCTCGGAGTTGTGAGGAAACTATTTTTTCCAGTAGTTTTGAAATAAACGGCAGATTGGAGATGGGACGAAAGTTATTAAGGTTGTTAGGGTCCAAGCCGGGTTTTTTAAGTATTGGGGTGATGGCAGCAGTTTTTAACAATGGGGGGACCAGACCAGTGGTGAGGGAGGAGTGTATGATGCAAGTAATGAGCGGCGCCAGTGAGGAAGCAGATGCTTTTACTAGGAAGGTTGGGATGGGGTCTAGTCGACAGGTGGATGATTTTGATTTCCTTATTAATTCAGTGATGGCAGTGATAGGGGGGAGAGTAAATGCAGAAAGAGAGATGGAAGGAGGCAGAAGGGGAGGTAATGGAGAAGGATTATAAGAAACATTTGGAGCGAGATGTTGATGAATAAACTTGGACATTATGCAATGGTTAACAGTGCTTTTTCAAAGGGCTGCATAAACACGCTGCACATTAAAAACAGCATAAAATATACCTTGCTGCATAAGTGCTCCTACTCCAAACCAGACACTGTTGATTAGGGTGAAGTTGTTTTCAACCACATCTGAGTCTGGATTGCAGGGGTGAGGGTTGTACCACTCATACGGAGTGAACCTAATGGCAATAAATACAATAGATCTGCAGAAACAGCTGACACATATTCATTAATAATGCTTTTTGGCTCTTTCTCTAATATTTCCTCATGGCATAAATGCAAACATAACGAAGTCCACTCCTTAGCTATTAGTCATGCATCCTATTTTAGTCTTTTGCAGCTAAGACGCCAAGTCAGTAAGCCTTAAAGAGTGAAAACATTTAATATTGCTAAGCCAAAATGAATCATTTAATTTGCCTCCCATTTCTACAGAAGCTTACCTGGCAATGACAAACAGTACACAGCTGACACCTAGGCATGCCAGCAACACATACATCCAGATATCTGGAGAGAGTGGGTTGAGGAAGGAGAACACTCCTGGATTGGTGCCATTTGGTTTGTGGTACAGGATGCTGATACCCAGGGTCATGAAGGGCTTGGAGAAATCTATCACTTTCTCTCTCACATATGTGATAGTTAGAGGGGCCACAGCGAGGTCAGCCACCTGGGACAGAATAAGACCTCATTTAGGTTATGTAGCAAACTACTTTTTTCTCTTCTCTCTAGCAATAAGACTGACCAGTACTCACATGATCAATGAGCTCTCGCACCATGCCATTCCACTCCCCCTTGTCATTCTGAGCTCCATATTTGCCATCTGACACCAGCTTTACCTCATAGGAGAAGCCCAAAATGTTGGAAAGCTCTTTGAGCAAGTCAAGACAGTAACCCTCAAAGCGGTCATTCCCATATAGTGGTTTATCAGATTTTTTGTACATGACATAAGGATTTTCCTGGTAAAAGACACAGAACATACATTAGCTTGCTTTATTAATATAAAAACATAAAAAACATCAGATTAAATGTGTGTTGGTTATGATTAATTTCTGTTCATACCAGAATTGTAGTTACAATAAGAGTCCTATTGGCCATTGAGTCTGTGATATTTGTGGAAGAGTCTTTGTTGGTTTCTGTTAAGTTAAGACCCATCTGGGAATTCCAGACACCAATCTGTAAAGGATAAAATATCCAGATAACCACACTGATCTGTTGCCTGAGGTACCCTCATATGATCAGGGATAATAATACTAAAAAGGGAATAGAAACAGCTAGTTGGAAAGAAATTACAACAGAAGAGCGAACAGAGATGTGACTGTCACGAAAGGATTAAAAAAAAAAAGTATGGAAGGGATAAAGAACATTAAATTTTATAAAAGCTTGAAATGAAACAACCAGCACAGAAATGTTGAACATTTCTTCCCACCAACAGCTGAACCTTATTTTTATTAAAGGGGGAGACATCACAGGGAGCATCAGGTAAAGTAGTAAATAACAATATTCCTTTAGTCTGCTGGGGCAGCTAAAGTACAGACCTTTTTCCACACTTTATTCAGGCGGTTGCCCGTCATTGACTTGCAAAACAATAAAGAGAAAGCATTTTAATCACAGAGTCCTGGCCTTAAATGTAATTGCAGCAATGATGGTAATTTATGGCTTTAAGGCAAATGTAGAAAATACCTTCTCTGGTAAAGGCAATTTTATTTTTAGTTTTTACTTCCAGTTGCATTAAACTTGTTTTGATTCCTTCATTGTGATGACAGCATTAACAAAGAACAGGCTCCCTAATGACTTGTCAAAATGCAGAGCATTGTCAGTCTGATTAAAGGAGCATCCCCAAACCTCTGAGCTTTAAATGAAAACTATAACTATTCACATCATCATGTTCACAGAGTTCCTTATTTGGACACCAGCTGTCAAGATTCCTGTATTTTTCCATGAATTATATTGTATGTTATTTAAGGAAAAAAGTGCATCTTTCTGCCACTTTTATTGTAGAAATTTTATTGTAAGTAGAAACTGCCTTGTTAGTCTATACACAGCTCTCTGTTCAGCTCTGCTTACATGTCAAGTCTAATAGCCTCTACTGACAGTATACACAGGTCAGATAGTTCACCTTCTCCAGGCCATCCTCCTTTAGGCTGATGATATCTAAATCAAAGTCTTTCCGCAGCCCGTCTGTCTTGTTTATAATTATTAGTCCCGTCAAACCGTTCCATTGTGCCTGTGGCAAAGACAGAATAGAAAACATAAACAACAAATTCCTGTTTTTATTTCATGTCATGAAAACAGAATCAAGCATCAATAGGCCTAGAAAAAATGAAAACACTGCCTAGAAGATTAGTAACTGATAAATTCTTTTTTTTTTAACCAAAATTAACTAAATGAAGTTTAATAGAAATGTTTGTATAGTCTGGATCCTCAATGGAAATATGAAATGTCTCTGAGTCTGTCACACTGATGTGAATGGAGCAGGCAGACAGTCTGACTGGAGGGCAGCTGGTGGACCAGAGATATTTGAAATCAGTTTATAATGAAATGAGCTCAGTTGAATAACAGTCAAGTTAAATCTTTATTACAGAGGAAATGTAAGCTCAATTCTACTCTGACAAAGGAAGCTCAGAGGTCTGTTTCTTCATGTGAAAGTGGAATTTCTACCAGTATCCGTATTTCAAATCTTTAAATATCCAGGCCAGGGTATGTCATTATTTATTCTGCATGTAAATAGTAGTTTATTTATGATAATAGTATATGGCCACATGTGTAAAGATTGTGACTTGTTTACGTCTGAAATATTTCTTAAAAGTCGCAGTTCTTTAAAGTATTTCAAAAATAAATTAAATGATGATCTGACACAAAACAGGAAACGTTGCAAATGCCAAATCATACAGAAACTTACTGATCTGTTCGATAAACTGGGAAGCTGTTTTAATTTAATAAAGCACTGTGTATGTAACACTACAAAATACACAAATATAAATATATTATTCTTCAATTCTTTGGTTAAAATACATAAAGAAATGGCAAACAAGTGCAAAGAGATGACAAACGACATTGAGTCTTTGTGTTTTGCCTGTTTATAAGAGAGAAATTTATATCAAGCAGGGAGAAAATAAGCCTTTTCAGTTGGAAAACCTGAATGAATGTATGCTGAAATAATATGTACAACCAGTAAAAAAAAAAAAAGATTAGGAAAGAATTTAACCGAACATTATCTGACCTGAAACCAAAATAAAAAGAAAAGATTCAAGGTTAAACCTGTTCACATCACATGCAGCATCATTCATCACATCACATCACTGTCTAATTCATTTTTAGTGTCAACAGGAGGTCACAGGGTCTCATTGGATGCAGTTGTTCTCTGATTAGTCCGCTTTAGACAGACTTATTGCACACATCTATGAAATCTACTAGACCATGAGGTCCAGATTTATTATCGGCATTAATTCTTGTTCTAAATCCTCACCAATCAAAAAAGTCTCTGTCTTGACCATGTGTTTGAATCATTACTGTACATGCAATGATGACATAGATCTTCTCAAAAGTAGAATCCCGATGATAGCAAAGATACAAGTCGGATTTTAACACACCACTGAGACATCACCACTTTTTTTGTAAAACTAAGTTGCATCTAATTTTCTAGAACTAAGAAATCTTTCTAAAACATTTTCCATGTTAAATATGTGACACAGAACTGATACCTGCAGGAAGATTTGTCAGTTTGCCTTCTCACCCCCACCGTAGCAAAGTCCAAATTTTATGTAACTAAATCAGGGACAGGGCTCATCAAAAACATGTGCAATCTATTGTACAATAGAGATGAAAAAAAAAAAAAATCTCTGTTATTCATTGCACACTATTTTCCAATTGTTTTCCAATTGTTTAGACTACTTTCATCCACCTCTTTTTTTGCAGCAATTCTTCAAACACTAATCACACCCTGCTCAAGCACTTGCACCTTCTCGACCTAAACAGACTCTTCAGTATATACAGATATACACTGATGAGCAGGACTACCAAACCTACTTGTTAACAAATTACCATAATTCTGTTCTTCAATCCTTTAATGTTACACTAAGAAAAAAGCAATAGCAATGTATTTCTTTACTTAGTTTTCATTTCCTTGGGACAATAATAATAATAATCAATGTTTTTAACAATTGGATGACAGTGAAATAGTCACTTACAACCCTGATGTAATGAACAATTACTTTTGGTATCATATACCCAAACAAAGTGGTAGAGATGATTCAAGCATCCTTACTTCCAGTTTTTTGTTGTTTTTTTTTTTTAATAAGATGCATTACAGTCACTAAAAAGTTTCCACAAAAGGTACAGCAGGCAGTTAAGGGATTAAACCAGACCACACTTTATGGCAACAAATCAAAATTTCCCACATTTTATTTAAACAAAGCACCAAGAGTAGGTGCTCAGAAAATAAGGCAGATCTATGGAGGCCCATTTCACACTTTCTACAAGAGTCTACTTGCTACCTGATACACAACAGAACCAGAAAACATGTGTTTGAATCAGAGGATCAGAACTGCTCTTGCAGCAAAAAAACAACACTAAACAGGTGGTTTTAATGTGTCCAGTGTGTAGCAGCCATCGTCCATCAGCGCCCTCCTAACTGTGCTCTAGTTGAATGTTTGGACCAAATAGTAGCTGAGTAAATATCTTATTGAAAAATAATCATTTTAGTCATTGCTGGACAAGAAAATCCCATTTAAAACTAGTGTGTTTATTGTAATATACTACTAAGAAACCTAATTACAGACTATATCTGCAGTCTGTATAGGTAAAAGTTAATTTGTTTACACATTGTCTTGTGGGATCTTTGGTTTTGCAGCATCTCAATATTTTGTTATTTTTTTGCAACTGAGAAGCTAATTTGTCAAATAAACTTCTAATTAGATACGGCAATAAACGAGGACAACCTATTAAATCCAAACTTATACTTGCTAGCAGAGATGAGAAAATCTGTTTCTACAATTAAGCTGAGACATTTAAACACAGGATAGACGGGATATTTGGTAAACAGTTTGTTGGCATTGATTGATTGCTTTTTATTTCATCTTCTGTTAGATTAGTAATTCATGCAGGCTTTTTTTATTTTCAACAGTAGAAGAATTTTACTTCAGGATAAGTACCCTTTAGTGTGATGAAATGAATCCATCTCCTGAGAAAAGCCTGATGTCCTAAAACTATTGTTTCTGCTCTTGCAGTGACAAAGAGGAAGCAGGCAAAACAAATGGATGGATGGATGGATGGATGGATGGATGGATGGATGGATGGATGGATGGATGGATGGATGGATGGATGGATAGATGGAGGGAGGAAGAGTGCCAGGTCTTATAACTTCAGAATGTAACTCACGTCTTTGAGCATGTTCATAAAGCGTGATCCAAAACGCCAGGGTTTGTGCCGGTGGCACTGAAGGGAGCTGACAGTGATCTGGGAGGTGCGTTGTGAGGCAGCAGCCACCATGTAAACAGCATCGTACATCAGAGCTGCTTCAGTCTGCAAGACAGACACAGCTATCATAATCAATTACAGGGATCACAATAAACATGTTATGCGCTTCTTACATCAGGACTCTTGCATGTATATGTGCAGCATAACATGGATTCTCAAATCTGACCAAACGGACGGCTCAAGTTTTGCAGCCCAACTCACAGTTAACAACTATTTGGTGTTCAACAGATTAAAGAGCTCCTTCATAAATTGCTGTATGCTGACAACAACAAAATCCATTGATTTTGTTTTAAAAATTTCTTTACTGTTAACATAAAAGTTTTCTCTATTTAAATCAATGGTTGAAGGCCCAAAGGTTTCATGTGCAGTCTACATTGTAAAGCCCCCTGAGACAAAGTTGCAATGTGTGATATTTGACTATCTAAATTTATATAATATTGATTTGTTCTCATGTGTGTCCCTGTACACAGACCTTTCATTTCCAAGTGAGACCTTAAACTAGTGAAATCAAACTCACTGTCATCATCCCCTCCATCATTCCAGTCTCAACTTTGGAGGGAGCCTGCAGTCGTTCCATGGCCCACCTCTCTAACACTGAGGCCACTTTAGGACTGTCCACATTGAGCAACCTAAACCCTGTCATGTTGACCCCACTGTAGCGGTATGGCTCCAGGTCAAGGGCAAACAAGTCCTGGAAAAATCAACCACAAGACTATCAGTGCAAAGAAAATACATTTCTGCTTATAAGATCTCAATGTAGACCTGATTCACGCAGTAAGGGCAAAGGGATGCTTGATTAAATAGCGGAATGACATACAATGTACTACCATGCAATTATGTCAAGGGCACTCAAAACATCCAACAGTCTTATTTAAAAACAAATCACAGATGTTTGTATTCATCTACAAAATCATTGCTTAACGTAATCTCAAGGTGAACACGTGTCTAAAATTGTGTGGGATAAAATTTTAGCTTAATTATGGCAATGAAAAATGTGTAATTAAGTAGCAAATTACCTACATATATTTTTCCATCAAGTTTTTCAAACCACTTCAACAAGAACTATCATGAGTCATAGTTCCAGTGTGTATACTTTTTGTTTTCAGACATGTCTTCATGGTGGAGACTTTTTTTGAAAAAATGATTTTCTTACCAGCGTCGTGAAGAAGTAATGATAGTATTCAGTCATCATTCCCATGGACAAGATCTAAACAGAATAAAAAAAATAAAATTATTCAGTTTTCACCTGAACTGTACTTTTTTTACTTTATTTTAATTCAGCCAAACCAACTCATCCTCTCTTCCACTCTAATTTATCCTCTCTTCCACTAAGACCAACCGTCTGTATCTTAAACCACATCTTTTTCTGAATAAGCTCAAATTGGATTATTTATATGTTTTGCATTAACAAGCATTAAAGTGAAAATATGTCACTATTTGCTTGTGTTAGCACTTTGTCTCCGATGAATCTTCAGTACTGTATTTGGTTATAAATGTGTATGTATGGCTCAGAAATAGGCTGTCTGGATTTGGAGATGAACATAGGATTTCTAAAGGGGATAGAATTTGACTAATCTTGCTTGTAGTGAATATTAAACCAAAAGTAACACAGGAAGTTTTAAATAACGCAGCTCAGAGACTGCTCTACACTGAATAATCCAAATGGGGTTTTCTGACACAACCCTGTGTTTCAGGTAGGAAATTATAAATGAAAGTTTAAAGAGACAGAATGTGCACAATGTAGCTACAAGCTAACTGTTTGCATTATTCACCTGCTTGAGAACGTCAGCTGATGTTTGGTAAGAGCAGTCAAAGATGACGTAGAACTCCTTCCCTTTCTTCATCTCTTTCAGAAGAGGACGGGCATCTTTGCTTCCTGACGGAAGCTGCCGGATCTTGATTTTAATGCTGTATCTTGATGGAGCTTTGATCAACTCTTGCAAACGGATCAGTCCTTGAATTTAAACAGCACAACAGTATTATTATAATTACTTCTGAAAGCATTTCATCACAATTTAGTAGTTCACGATCTATATATTTTGACTACACCTCATTCAGTTGTACATAGATATGCAATTTCAGCCCTTATAATTTTCACCTAAAACTTTTTGTTATGGATAAAAGACATGTTGTGGAACAACTATTTTACTTGACTACTGTTACTGGACCATTGCTGATGCAACAGGCCCATTTCTGTTGCAGTATCATCTGCTACTGGGGTACAATATGGCTTCAAAGATAAGTTCCAATTGCGACTGGTCAGAAATAAGTCTTTACTGAATCTATAGTTATGATTGTAGCCTAGAATGTATGTATCATTCAAATCTTAAGAATCATAGCTTTCCAGTGGTGTATAATATATACTTGGAAGGGAGACTGAGTAAAATATATATATATAATATATATATAATATATATATTTGTCATGTTCTGCCCACTGGACATCTGGTACCAACTGGTTAATGAAGTGTCGTGCAGACTCACTTTAAATCTTTGAGACAGTCTGACAATGTAAAATTGTCCCTTTAACATCAAACTAATCACATTATAAAATGATACATTTTGTGGTGAAAACATGGAATATAAATTGTTTTCGTCTTTTAATTAGGAAATTGTGGACACAGTAAATCAGAGAAATATCTCACTCACCAAATAGGGTTAAATTGTACTTCCTACTAAGCTGAGACAAGGAGAGATTGGACAACGGTGACGCTTGGAGGACAAGTGGCACCGTCAACTCCCCATAGATGTTGCACTTAAACCAGATTTAAACTTAAACTTAATTCTCCCATTCCCAGCTGTGCATATAGCCTATATAATTTTAAGTTTGGTTTTCAGAAGACAGCTATGCCATAGACGTAACCACTGGTAAACATGTTAACCAAAAGAGACACATACACCCAGACACATGCAACCACTGTCTCCCATCAAGAAGGCAGGTGATGTACCATGTTGATCATAACTGTCCCACAGAACAATTAACCATTGACAAACGAACTGAAATGTTTCTGCTTGACCAGAATAATCTCCATAAATGTATTTTATTCCAATAATTCTGTTGCAACTGCATTCAGTATTTTATGTTTCACGTCTTTTCAATAAAGTCATGTTTTAATGTGATATTGTTCCAATTTTGTTAATTAGGGTGGCAGCGCTATGCATCTGTAGTGTTTTTTTTTTTTATTTTTATTACTTTCATTTATTTACTTTATTTTCAAGGTAGAAATACTTTTCTGTTTCTGTTTTAGTAGTATTTTGGCTAATTTCGTTTTGTGATTGTACAGAGTGACCACAACAGGTAAGTAAAGATTCCAAAACCAAAAATTGCAATTATCAAAGCAAAATACCTTTATACAATTTAATGTGAAATTATTTGTGAAACCAAGAGCAACCATATCATCGTTGTTTTATTATCCAATGCTAAACACCTGAGGAAAATTCTAAAATGACAAAATTTCTTTTTTACATCTTCTCGTTTTCAGTTAAATGGTAGTGCACCATATAATGTATTTTTTAGAGCTGTAAATAACATAGTATTACTTAAGTGTGAATAGAAACCACATATACTATTTATAAAATTAGTCATTTTTAAATTTTTTAAAAAAACTAGATTTTGTGGGTCAAAAATGGCTCATAACGCCCCCTACAGGGTAAAACCAAGTTTAGCTTTTTGTGATGAAACACCATACTTAGTGTTTTTCTACATCACAAGAAAAATTTAAAAACCTCACAGCCCCTCCCTCCAGATGCAGATAGACAGGTCCTTGCCTTGCAGGCGAGAAAACCATGCCCACCAACGCATATGAACGATTCTGAATTTATATGGTGTAGATTTGCTAGTTTCAGACTTCTGCTCTTTCACAGAGTTTCTGATTAAATATTCCTGCCCTGGGGCAGATTTGTGCTTTTGAGTGGAGTAAAAGTAACACGAGTCTCCACAGCTTTCCAGAGTCTGCAGGAGCTGCTGACAGGTCAGCGTAACAGCGCTAATGGCTCAGACTGATACGGTTCAGGACCACCTTGTTCTTGTGTAGCTGAGAGGAAAAGTCCTCCACCTCAAATACCACTCTGTGGCGTAGGTGCTTTATGAATCTCGTTTTCCATCTATCTAGTGGCCACTGAGCTGCTGTCTGTCATTCATTCATTTCTGCCTGTGTCTCCTGACCCACTGACTATCCACTCCCTGATCATCCCACACCTCCCACCCCAACCCTTACAGTTTCTAGATTTTTTTTTTTTAATTTGGCAGTGTGTTGAGTTACACAAAAAGTCGAGGGTGTAGTTATACTTGAATTGCGTAAAACCTAAATATTGCAATAAAAAACTAATGGAAACACCAACATTTCGAAAAACATCTCAAATATCGCTAAAACGTTTTTACACTTTCATGAGGTTTTTCAGACATGTTGATATAGAAGTATGTCACAAAAGTGTAATTTAATTTCCACGTTTACACATCACCAGACAGGATGTAGGTAGTCACGTGACCAGTTTTTTTCAAGTAAAGATGGCATGGTATGTATGGACAGAGGACGAGACGGAAATCTATATATAAATAATTAAATAAAAAAATACAACTGCCATCCTTGATAGCAAACAACAAGGAAAGGAATTAGAAATCTCCATCCTCCTCAAAGTGGAGTCTCGCAGGACGAGATTTTACGAGAATTACGGCTAATGCACAAGGTATAGGTATAATGCGCTATTCAATGGAAACACCTGCAAATCGCAATCATACTTTATCAGAGTTTTAGAAATATTGCTTTTATTTTGCAGAGAAACTGTAATAGCTACTGACTGATTTACATTTTGAAATTCCTCAGCCGGCCCACCAGAGGGCAGTGGTGAATTTGATGCATAATGACAGTACTTAAGCATCAAATGCCAAAACAGCTAACTAATTTAACTCATTTACCAGTTAAATTAAATTAATATGAATTTACTTATTAAAGGTCCCATATTATGCAAAATTCTCTTTCTAAAGGTTTTCTAACGGTCATATGTGTCTTCATAGCCTGTGTATGATGCCCAAAAATAAGAAAATTCTGTTTCCTCTCTCACTTGCTTGCTCCAGTTTTTAGCGAATGTGTGTTCAAATGGGTGAGTCTGAGATCTTTCTCTTTGCGACCTCACAAAGGGAAATAACCACTACCCCTAGATAGGCTGCAGCCATCCCTGCATTGGGAAGAATTTAGAAAACACCACTTAACCTAGCATGCATGACTTTTGATGGTAAGAGGAAGCCAGAGTACCCAGAGAGAGAAGCCCATGCATACACAGGGAAAAAAATCCAAACACACAGAAAGACCCCCTGGTCCAGAGCTCAAAACTTTTTGTTAATCACCATTAATTTAAATCAAAATTATGTCCACTGCCCTCTTGTTATGTAACATTGTTATGTCAAGTGAAATGGTAAATGGCCTGTATTTATATAGCGCTTCACCGTACCTGGGATGATATCCAAAGCACTTTACATTATACATCACATTCACCCATTCACACACACATTCACACACTGATGGCAGAAGCTGCCATGCAAGGTGCTTGACCACGACCCATCAGGAGCAATTAGGGGTTCGGTGTCTTGCCCAAGGACACCTCGACATGAACTCGACTTGGCCGAGGATCGAACCGGCAACCCTTGGGTTACAAGACGACCGCTCTACCTTGCTGAGCCACGCCACCGCAAGTTAGTTTCAATAAAATACATAACAAAGATTTCAAAGAAAAGCATCTATTTTAGATTTGCGCTATCTTTAGTTGAGGTCACAGGGATACAATTGAGGATGTGCAGGTAAAATAAGGCTTTGTTTTTTGGTAATTTACGTAGAGTCAGACACTTTACCTAGATTTAGGTAATGTCTTTAGTGTTTAGTTTGAAGTCATTAAATCAAATCGAATCAAATCAAACTTTATTTATAAAGCACCTTTCATGCCACAGGCAACACAAAGTGCTTTACATGATTAAAAACATTTATGCACATTAAAAACAAAACAAAGTGGAAATACATAATAATAGAAACTCACCAAAATATTTTACACAGCCGCACGCACACACACGCGCACACACACACACACACCAAGCAGCCCCCCCTCCCCATTCTATACAAACATGATTCTCTTATTTCTGTTTCAAACTGAATGTTATTATAAAATACTAAAAGTGATAAGCATCCGGCCTGATGCTGCTGTGAGGAAACAATATCAGTGTCATGGGGATCCATCCACACCAGGGGCCAGTCTACCCATGTCCAACAGCGGCAACCACCCCACCAGCACAGACCGGGGCCCACACAACAGGCAAAGGGCTGCAGTGCAGGGCCCCAGCCACACCGATAGGTGCAGTCACCGCGGCAGCAGCCCCCAGACTGAGCAGGCAAAACCCCCGGAGCGGAGGATCCCCACGAGGAAAACACTGGAGCGACAATTAAAATTAAACAACCTTAAGAAACAATAAGAACAGCTAAGAATGAATAAATTAAAAAGGGTAAATGAATAAATAAATAAGTAGTACAGTTGAGTAAAATGAAAATAAAATAACGTGAAATAAAATTATGTAAAATAAATTAATATCAAATAAAATTTTGTTAAAAGCTAAGCTAAAAAGGTAGGTCTTAAGCCTCTTTTTAAAAACATCAACGTTCTCTGCAGCCCTGAGGCCCTCCGGCAGACTGTTCCACAAACGAGGGCCGTAACAATGAAAAGAGGCCTCGCCGTATGTCTTGGTCCTCACCCTTGGAACAACTAGGCCAGTACCAGAGGACCTTAGGGTCAGCAAGGGTTCATGTCTTAAAAGAAGGTCTGATAAATAAGATGGCCCAAGACCATTACAACATTTATAAACTACTAAAAGAACCTTAAAATCAATCCTGAAACGCACAGGGAGCCAATGCAGTGATTTTAAAACTGGTGAAATTCTATCTAAATAGCACCAGTATGCAATAGCACTAGCACCAGTAGCCCCAGTCCAGTTGATTTGACTCAACATTGGATATCATGACCTGGATGAATAAGAACCTTCAAAGACAGCATCAGTAAACTTAATATGAAAGCAGAGCTGCCATGCCCACAACTGCCTTTATTTAAACTGTAGTTCCTGTTCCCTGCCCACTACATTTGAATGCAGTTGCCCCTATATCAGTTTTTCAGGGAGCAAGAGACTGATACATTGGAGAGGCAGCTAAATTAAACTGAGGACTCTCAACAGTGAGTTGATCAGACAGTACCGTGGAGTATAAAATATAGGTTGAGAAACTGTATCAGCTGCGTTGCTTAACCCAACTTATTGAAATTCACACTGTTCAAATCCCATAATGGACAATGTGGTGAACTGCCAGAGATTAGCCATAATGTAAAAATAATTTATATTTAACACACATGCTGCGTTTCTTTTAAACTGTTTTTGACTCACCAGTTGCATCCTCATAGACTACAGTGACTGCTTTCCACTTATAGTACTGCACTATGTCCAGCACAGCTCTGCTTATTGAGGCATATTCAGGATGAAGGTTAATGTAGAAACTGTCTTTGTTGTCCACTGAAGGGTGTTTCCATCGTGTTTGAATGTGAGGGACTTCCAGGGCATTACATATAGATTGAACGGCACTGACTGATGAGCTGTGGGAGGGCCCAAAAACTGCTCCGACTCCCAGTCCCAACTGGTCACAGGCTGGAATAAAGGAAACAGACAATCCATCAGTCTTATAATAAATTTTAAAAGGTTTAAAGAATAATATGAATATAAATTTACCTCTTCTTGAGGCCTCAAAACTGTCAAATAAATTTATTCTCTGAATGTCATAGGTCAGTGTGGTGTTTGGCATCAAGGTCCGGTTCCTATTTATGTTGGTTACAGCAAATTTAAAGGCCAGTTCTTCAACACTAATGGGCTCATTTTCAAGTGTCTCAAAGATGCCCCCTGCAAGAAGAGAAGAAACAATGGTCACACAGGGAGAAAAGCAGAGAAATTAATTAATATATTATTTTAACCAGTGGCTACGTTCACATGTAGTATAGTGAATTTGTTTTTTTTTTTTTTGTTTTTTTTTTTCCTCCAAAGTTTAAAGATTATCACAATTTAATTCTCACAGTTGCATAATGTGGCCCAATTTCCAGTGTACTTTGCCAAAGAGCAAGGGACTTGGATGAGATGACAGGATTTAGTCTCATTCAGCAAAAACTTTGACTTTGTCCTTTGACTTGAGCCTGTTCCCATGACCTGAATTTTCCCAACTGCCTAACAAATATTTATTTCATTACAGGCTTTTTCAATAAAAACTCATCTTTAATTAAATAAAACTTATTGTGGAACGGATGTGTGAAGTGTGGAAGGCTGACTTAAAAAATCAAAAAGAAATATTTGACTCGATAAATTTTTACTGACTAATTTTTTCTTTTCTTTTTTTCTGATTAATTGTCATCTTTATTTAATTTATTTATTTATTTTGTTATTTGTTTTTTCAGGTTCCACTTTAGTATTAAAACTTTGATTTTAAGCTATTTTGAGACTCTCTTCTGACTTTCCAATGACTGCTCAGAGAAAATGTGGTGGTTTGACTACATCTTGTGCTAGCCTTTGTGATTTCATATACTGAGATGGTATTCTTTTCCTTGACATGATCAAAGAATATTTGTAATGGGATATGCATGACTTATTCTGTCTTGCTCAAGCACTGCATCAAGTGTAAAATACAGTGTGTGGAAATCAAAGCAGCAGGGCAACCCAAACAAAAAACCCAAGCAGAACAAGTTATAACTCTTAGTGAAGATCTCCTTCACTGTGCCCTCACAATTTACTGAATTGAAAGAAAAATGTCCTCGGAAGCTAAATGATGGTGTACTGGACTAACAACAACAAACTGTGTAATATCTCAGATTCAACATTTTTCACTGACTGCCTTCAATGCTCTGTTTTTTGGTTTTTTTTTTGTTGTTGTTGTTTTTTCTTTACATTTAATTAACTTGATAATCGGTCAGACATTTTTTAATTTGTTCAAGTTTTTGAGAAATTTGCTACTGATTTTTCATTGCCCCAGATAAACATATAAACCGTTTTGTCTAGCAATTCTAAAATGTTATTTTACAGTGACGGAAAATCATTTCTGAGGACGAGAAAACACAAAATGGCTGAGAAACAGGCTCTTTAGCTTAATCAATTTCAAATTAGTCTTAAAATAAAATAAAATAAAATAAAATAAAATAAAATAAAATAAAATAAAATAAAATAAAAATAAAATAAAATAAAATAAAATAAAATAAAATAAAATAAATTAAAAGCACATGTTGTTTCAAAAACTCCTAAAATATTTTAGAGCCACTGTAGAGTGCAAAGTGTTAGACAGTAGTTAGCTGCTCTGATGGGATGAACTGACATATTAGCTTCTTACAAGTCTCATACAATGTGAAAAATCAAGTGTTTTGTTCCTTTTCTGTGCATGTCAGCCCCCTCTGCAAGCTTCTGCAACGTAATAAACCAAAGGTGCATACACTATATAAGTTAAGTTCCACTATAATCATTTGAGACTCATTGCTTTTAATTCGAAGAAAATAGTTAAAACTGGACCATCTAGTCACCCAAATGAATAAGAGTTACTTTACTTTACTTTACTTTACTTAATGACAATCATACACAGAGTTTTAATTAAATGTGTAACACTGAATTGGTGTGATGCCTTTTTAAAGTCTGACCATAAACACTGTGATGCGTTCAAACTGAGGTGAGACCACCACTTTTAACTTTAAAATTCAAGATATATTTCTCCATTCATCCACCCTTGAGCTACAATAGCTGTGTGTGCCAGGACTGCAGAGAGGAAGGGGTTGTTTCAGAGTTGGGAAAATCATGCTGGACACCATCCAAATCTTAATCCAGCCTGCTGCCCCAGAAAGATTGCTGGTGTGCCACAGCTGGCAATATGGACAGATATAACCCCTGCCTTGCCTGAGTCCTACATCCAATCTCTCACATAAAGCATATAAAAAAAAAAAAAACATTAGGATTAAGGCTAGAAAAATGCTGGATTGTCACCACTGACCTGTGTGAGAGAAAGCTCCCACTTGTTAGTTAGCTTGACAAATATAACTCATTTAAAACGTTTGTGACTTTTTTTTTTCTTTTCTTTTTTGTAATGATACCGCCAGGGCTAAATGTTAAATTGTGACTTCCCATCTACAAGCATAGACAGTTTACCATCTCAGCACATGTCATTTATAAGTTCTTTCACGCAAACAAAATAAAGGAATGAAACATTTGAAGAGCTGACATTTTAAAAATTGTTCATAAATGATTATATTGACCACAAATATAATTCATAAACATGGCATTTAAATGTTGCGAGAGTTTGCAAATGACCTTACTTCAACACTGATGGTACAGATGGCAATAGGTCATTACATTCTCAAACAGCCTTTGAAGAATTGCCTGTGAAATTGTAATTGATTTGAAAGAGAGGTCCTTTAAAAAGCTCCCCTTGAGACCTCGATTGTGAATGACCTTTTTCTTTAGTGTAGCATAGCCTCAACCCCCAAACTGAGAGAGCCTTGTCTGGACTGCCTGGTCAATAAAAGCATGCTTGAAAGTGCCAGTCCTAATTATGGTTACCAAGACTCAGTGAGCAGCTGCTGGGGCCTGTTAAAGTCCTTCATTCTGTCCACTGAAATATAAAATTCTTAGGAAACATTTGATTACTTGCTTATCTTGCTTTAAATCTGATGAAGACAAATAGACCATCTTAAAGGGTGTTTTGAAATAAAATGGAAAATAAGTCTGTTTTGGACCATCTGGTCCAATTTGTTTGTTTTTGAGTGCCAAGGCTGACGCTTTATTAAAGGTCTGGAAACAAAACAATCTTAGTGGCAACGACACAGTATTTCTAATCAGAATTTTTTTTCATACAAGAAGAGTGTGAAAATAGATTACACTCCATGTCCAAGAGGCAAAAATATGTGTTACTTTTATTATTTCTTTAATTTACATTTATTGTTTTTGACCTCTAAATAAATGCCTTTCTATCTATGCAAATTTCTTCTGGTTAAATAAACTGTAAAAAGTTGTATATTGAAATAATAATAGAAATTGTTTTTAATGATCAAAAGAACAATAAACTTTAGGAGCTTGTATATTTAATATGATCTCTTCCAGCACAACGTCTATTCTCAGCTAAAGATTAATATAATATAATTTAGTGTCATTCACTTCCTCTTTAAAGCTTGATAGAAAGACCTTGAGAAGGAAAAACTCATTATTTTTCCCTTCATTTCCACTTGAAACAAGCTCTTGCAATTGTGTGTAAAGTGTAATGAGTTTCTTGATTTCCTGAGAGCAGCTGGGAGGATTGAGAGGGACAGCTGAACGTCCTCACGATGAAGCGTGTTGGGCCAAGAAATCACCACTGGAAAATATTCCTACTGTTTAAACCGGCTAATCTCTTTAGAATATTACACAATTAAAAGACACCTAAGATGGATGTACTCACTACCAGCTGATCCATTAGCTGACTTTTCAGCTGAGTATTTGCTCTGCTTTGGTCACTGGTATTATTTTTCCTTTTGACCTTGATGAACCATCCTTGTGAGTGGAGTAAAGCAACAGTACTCCCTTTTTGAAAAACAATGATCTTACATATGTGGTTGAAAACCCAGGCAGTTCTTTTCAATAACAAAACTTCACAAAACACTATGTGAATATCACCAGAAAAATAATTAAGCTTGTCTCTGCCCAAGGCTTTAACAACTGCGGTCCAATGAGATTGAGTAAACATTATCTACGGTGGTATTTTATGATTGCTTCTGCCTTCGGGAGAGAAGTTTTTACTTTGTGCAAACAGTCTGCAAATTGTCTAAAATTGCTGGAAATCAACAAGCTTTTTCCAATGAGGTTCAGTGCAATACATTCTTATGTAGAAACACCTTTACCCATCCATCACACCCAAACATACTTAAATGGTAAAGCCACAACAACATCAATGCATAAAAAAAACATTGGCAAGCATTCATTCTTTTACTCCATTACATATCAAACATGAGATAATGTAAATAACATGCTATGATTATTCTATAATACTGTTGTTTTTTTCATAATCTATTAACTGCAGACATGCAGAATAGGAGGATGTAATGAGCCATGACTCAATTTAGGAGAAACTCACAAAAAGCAGCTCAATGACAAGGTTAAATTTAGGCATGTTTGTTTAAAAAATCACAGTATCGTGTTGTAAATGAGATGCTGGATCAAGTCCTTCAACATATTTGTTTAATTGCTATATGTCCCTGTACTACATTTATTGTGAAGATAATTTTCTGCCTCATGTAGGAGCCAAGAGCAGAAGAATAAATATGCATTTACAGATTACTCTTCAGTTCAGCCCCTCTGCAGACTGCGGCAAGGAAAATACACAAAGACAGAAAAAGGTCAGAGCTGCCAAGGATGATTTATGTTTTATCATTTTAAGTTGAATCTGTTCAGATTCAGTTAAAACTTCATCATTGAAAGCTGAAAATTACTTGCTTTTTATTAGAGCACAGCTATTGAAAATTTGTAAATGAAACCGTTTAAATGCGAGTCCTCAAAATGAGAAGCAAAACTTCTTTCTTTCCCCTTACTATTTTATCTTCAGTTTTCTGTTTTGTATCACACTGGCATAATTAATATAATTAAGAAATAGCTAATGGGGAATTCTTGATATAGCTATCATTAATTAATTTCAAATATCATTTTCAGGATTGCTGAGCTTCCATGCCAAAAGTACTGGTGGATGATGCACTGTGGCCGGTCACTAAAACAAAAGATTGCTCTCCTGCTGCAGGAAAATGTAAAAAAAAAAAGACCTTTAGGCTGTGCTTTTTATAGACTTATGTTCCTTCGTTCAAAAGAAAAATACCAAGGTTCAGACCGAGGCAGCTGGACAGGGTTTTGTAATTCAGAGGCTCAAAGGTTAACCTTAAGAAGTGAATCTTGAGATCATGATTTTAATGCATTTTTTTCATTCTGTTTCTCAAAATTATCACATATAGGCTAGTTTTTTAAAGCAGCAGAACAATAACGTAGTGTTGTCTTTCTCTTTTCTCCTCTTCCTGGGCCAGTACCCAACGAAACCTCCCACCCCAGCAGCACCACCAGCACTACCCCAACCTGGGCCCTTGCCAGACTGTGAATGAATGAGGAGGTCCTAAACAGTACTATGCTCGTTTGATGTGGAGCACTGAGGTTTCTCTGTTTACACGATAAATGCTTGCAACCCACCACCAAAATATTAAAAGTGACTAAAAATTAGCTGGTTTACAAAACCATTTCATGTAAAAAACACTTAATAGCCTAGAATTGTGCTATACAGATAAGATGCCTTCACTAATAAAGACATGAGTCACTATCAAATACATTTCAATAAGCAGGAGCAAGTTGCACATTGATCATCAGATGGGTCAAAATAATGGACAAATCAGTTACCATCTGTATAAGGAATACGAACCAGTGGAAATAGGGCTTTAAAAAGGAGGAAAATAGAGCAGAAGCGGCAAGCTGTTGCCTCTGTGCTCTCCCCAGTGAAGAGATTTGATCGCTGCCTAAGTACCATATTTGGGGAAGAGACTTTCTGCATAAAGAAGATTAGTGTAAGTTGTTTAAGGCTTGGGGGAGAAGATTTACCATTATTACCAACCCTAGTAGAAGGGGTGAAAGCTAGTCACAATCTGATACCAACACTTGCCAAGACAGAGAAATGTTAATTGGGCCAAGCCACACACCATATGGAAGAGATTATGATGTGAGTGGGGGTCATACAGAGAATGACAAAGATTAGGTGACATTTGAGAGTGATAGATGATTTAGAGAGATCAACAATATAGAGCTCAGATATAATCTGCTGAAAGGGGGAAGTGGCACTGGCCTATTAGCCTTTAAAGTTATGTAACACCACATTTGTAAAAAATTATTTCAAACTTTAGAAGTAAATTTTTAAAAAAATACCGATACGCCTTGGGCATTAGGCAGAGTCCTGAGGCCTAAATTCAAAATAGCCATTTTTGTGATGCAATCTTCTAACCCGTGGGAGGAACACATAAGTAATGGGAGAGGAACAAAGAGCTGTAGAACATTAATTCACTTGCAACCACTGGCTCATTGTTACAACATTACATCAGAGATCAAAGCGGTAAAATTTGGAGCAAGAACTGTGTAATTTACATTTGCAGATGTCATTGGCCATCAGTGAGCCTTAAGTCTAAAAGTCTTGACTTTGTCAGACTCAGAAGCCAAAAGGAAGTCAAATATCACCAAGTTTTACTGAAACTGTCCAATGTTCTTATCTATGGTTTCTGCTGCCAATAAGGAAGAAAAGGCAGGAAATGAGAGGGAGACTCCGATACTGGCTGAGCAAAGAGAATTATCACCAGTTTGATTATAATAATAATAATAATAATAATAATTTAATCTTAATAGGATTCTGGACAAAGATAGTAATAATGAAGTCGGTCCATAGAATAATAATGAGTTACACACTTTGTTGACTCTTTATAGCAACTGTAAGCACTTTTGAAAGCAAGTCCCAAGAGTTACATTTGTTCATAGCAACTAGCTTAGGAATGGATATCTGTGCATACCTTCAAATATATATACATTAAGTTGATACCACAAAAAGTCATAAACTTTTTTAAATTGAAATTCAATGCATTATCTCATTGTAACATATGCTCATAGAGTGAGCTGTTAAAGAGAATAGAAATTATAGGCTAGATAAAAATAAATAAATAAATAAATCTGGGTTCTCACCAATTCTTAGGACTTGCTGCGAAGTGAACCAAAACTCTGCCATGAAGTACAGAAGTGAAAACAACAGTCCCTTCCTTTTTACCATGGTCGGTCCTCCTGAGTCCAGTTTAACATTGACATAAATTTTTTTTTTGTTTTCGCCCTCACTAATTCATGCTGATAACTTGCCAATCCTCGTTTCTGTATCGAAAATAAACTGGCATCCTAACCAGATCCATGCTTCACACATTGTGATGAAAAACAAAACTAAAAAAAAAATCACAAAACACGCACTTCACTTGCAGCTGCCAATGATCAAAAGACATCCAGTTTTCCCATTCTAAGATCCTTTGTGTGCTAATAATGTTTTGTTTCCCATATTCAGTCTCCAGACATCCTTCTTATCATGTTTTCCCGGTGGATACTTGAATTGTAGGCTGCAACTGAGGAGGAGGACCGAGCTTCTGTAAATTCTGCAAGGAGAGATGATTTCCTGTGTTAACATCTTTCAGAATAAAGTTAAATTTGAAATCAGGTCGCAACGATGCAGACAAACCAGCGTGTTAAAGGAAGCTTAATTGTATTTCAGGTATTATTTATGTACTTTCCAAAAATGACACACATGCTACCCATCCAATTTTTTTGGTTCATCATTTTTAAGCATAAAGCCAATTTCTATATCCAACTGGCTTATATATCGCCTTTAAGCCATGGACAAAGTCGAGTAAAAATTTACATCAAATGAAAGCTTTTATTTTGGAATCAACTTTGCTTGTTTCCGGTAATATCAGCTGTACCTTTGTCTGACTTGACGCAATTGAACAACCCCTCCCATACAAGCGCTCAATTGAGGGCAAAGCCAAGCCGTTGATCCGCAAAAATGGATACGTCCTGAAGATTAACTTCAAATCTGGCAACACTCGACCTCAACAACGTCTTTGCTTTGGTACACCGAGGAATGATTAAATCTTTGCTCCAGTGCTGATGGAAACGCAGATTAAGTCTACAAACTAGTCTCGACGCTCCCATGAAGATTAACTATCTCAACCCGTTTATCTGACAGTGTAGTTAAATAAAATGTGTTCATGTTACATTAACCTAAATTTACTTTATTCCTTGAAACAGAGCAGTTTGGGATGGAAGTTGTCACAGCTGTTCACCAATCAGAAACTGACTGATTTTCTAAACCTCATAGTTCCAAGCAGGAGAGAAGCATCTCTTGGGTGGATTTCTTGTAATATTACTGTGATTTGATTCCCCAGAGGTTAGTTCAAGTAGAGACTGATATTGAATGATTTGTTCCATTTACACTTGTAACATTAAGAATACTTTTTATTGGCATTAACGGGGGTCCAGTGGGGTTTGGGCAATTTATTCTCCTCAGCTGATCTATCAAAAAATCCCAGACTGAAAATAGTGCTGTGTTCATTATTTGTCTTTATAATTTAAAGGTTAAAAATGTTTCAGTGTTTTCCATTCATTTTTTTAAAGAATAGCGTTTATGTATTTTTTATATTTTAAGCTATCTCTGTATTTTTTTAAATAAATAAATAAAAACTTGTGGAAAGGGGTTTGTTTGTCTTTTTTAATCTGATATTACTGTATGAAAGTAGAAGTTGTGTTCCGGTATATGATGGCCCTCCTCCTGTTCTCTGATGTCATCTAGTGGTGAGAAATGTGCATGTCAGGAACTGGTTCAGGCATCCATGGTGACTGTATTTTCAGGTTTGAGCTGCCATCATGTTTGCCTTTGTAAATCATTCATTATAATACAATAACTAGAATAGATAATATATTACCAGTTCACACTGATGTACAATTACACAGAAAATTACTTATTAATTGATTATTTCCCATTCAGTTATATTATGACAAGAAGTATCCTTTCTTCTCTTTATATTTTAGATATGCTTTATTTCAGATAGTATTAACCTGTATACATACATACATACATTTCCTATCAATAAGTATAGGTCATTAAAAAATATGAGCAAAATTCCAAGAAATATTTCTAGCCTATTACAATTAACAGTTTCCATTTATTCAGTCTTAGTCTACTTTATCTTAACAAACTGATTCCACTCAGAAAAGAAGACAAATCTAAATTTGCTTCTTAAAGCTTTTGATCCTACAAAATACATAAAAAATCTATAAAGCAGCTGTAACTTCCAAATTCCTTTTCATGATAATTGTTGATACAGATAATAACAAATAACGTAACAATGTAGAATAATGATTTAATATTGATCATACAAATTTAATAAATTATTAAAACATTGTAAATTAATATGATAATAGTTTCAAGATATCTTGATATTAATAGACAAAATAACCTGAACAAAATATAACAATGTATTGAAAGTATGCTTATAAAGATTAAAAAACATGATGCTATGGTGTACCAAATGAATACATTCCCCCTCCAGGGTTTCGTGAAAACAAGGCATTCTCAGCCTTGTTTATACTACAGCAGTTATGTTTAACTTAATCACATTCTGCATGTTTTGCACAATAAAAGTTCTAGAAAATATATTAAGAACAGAAAAAAGGTGGACAATTTGGTATAGTCAACAATATAACAGCAGGAATAATGATTATCATTTACAATCAGCTTAAGGTGACAGTGAATATCTTTGTGTTTGTGATGTGTGATTATCTCCAAAATCTCACTGGTATATTTCTATATGTATACTCCAGTCCTGTTCCCACTATCAGTCTCTGGATGAATCCTTGATTCTTTATATGTGATGAAAACAGGACCTTGTGGAACGGGATGAAAGCTGGACTGGTAGGACACAGTGGGGTTGCCAATATAAGATGCTGTATAGGGAGTGATATTTCTGCTCATGTACAAGGAGTTACCTGGAGCATACAAGTTGCCGTCTTGGAAGGAATTTTGCAAGGAAGAATGGGGAGCCAGACTACCTTGATGGTACAAGGATGCATTTTCAGGAAGACTGGGGTTATAAACAACAGATGGGTGTCTCATGGATCCATTATTTGGCATTAGCTGAGGGACATTTTGCAGTGGCATGGCAGCTTCTTGCATTACAGAACCATTGTACCGAAGAAAATTCTGATGTGCATCAGAAGAAATGCTGGAAACACTTGAGATGGGATGATACCTCATCAGATTTGGTTTTTGAGCTGCCTGGTATCTGAGTGAGTTAACAGGGTGGTACACATCAAACGAGCCTTTGTCTGAGGGCATACGGCGGCAGACAAACAACAAAGCTGAAGCAAAAAGGAATGCACCAGTCACCCAACCGATATAGAGAGCCTCCCCTAGCTCCCTCCTTTGGGCATCAATCAGCAAAGGATTATAAAAATCCCTAATGATGACATGACCTGTCCATGAGACAGGGATAAAGACACATATGCATGCCAAGAACTGCATAGCACCTGCAGTCATGAGGATAATGGTTTTGGCCCATTTATTATCACTGAAACAGGAAATGCATCTCATTCCTGTAAGAGCCACCAAGAGCCCCAGCCCTGACAAGGCCACAGAACAGCACATAAGACCCCTGGCAGCCTGCAGCTCTGGGGGCAGATACAAAAGGGAGTCGTAGACTTTACACTGCATCCTGATGTTTGCCTGTCTGTAGCAGTTCATCCATAAGCCCTCCCAGCGGGTCTCCATCACAATGATGTTTTCTCCAATGAAAGCTGTCACCTTCCACATGGGCATCCCAGTAGTGGCTGCTGCACCGATCAGCCCAACCAGGCCAACACACATTGCAGCTATCTCAGAAACACCTTGTATCATTGTTCAGTATCCAAGAGTCCTGTGGATTAGTACAAATTAAGACTATATAACGTCCATAGTAACAAATAATTATTCTGAAACAAAGATATAAAACTTACATTTGAATAAGAAATATGTCCAATGCAGCAAAGAGCTCACCTGATACAGTGTGGTTGCTGTAAGAGGCAGTTTGTTATGGGAAAGATGCTTTGCGGTCACCTGGTTGGCTCATAGACATGGAGGTAAACAGGATATCTGCTTATTTTGTGTTTATGGTTTCTCAGACAATGCTGGTACATCACTGACAGTTTTTCCAGCGTGGAAGACACAAAACAAGGCAATGCCAGATTTAAAAAAAACTCTCACTCTCTAGAAGATTTTTTTAAATGACCATATTTTTATTTTCTGTACTCATATGTTGTACAAAGATGCAAATATGAATGTAATACAGCCCATGCAATTCTTCTATTGGCCACATGGAGGCAGAGATTAGCTTAGAGGTGATAAAATTAGGAGTTCAGAGTGCACAGACCAAATTCATTTCCCTATTGCTGAGAGCCAGATAAAAATTTGAGTTGGTAGCTCTTTTCATTGGTATTATTATTATATATTTTTTCTGTTTAAATGTTCTATAAACATTTTGTAATTGTTTGGTTCTGAGGATATTAACTAGGTCTAACAGATAAACAGAGACAAGTTTTAATGCATCTTATTAAACTTGCTTTTGCTTAGTTTTATTAGTTTTTATATCTCCTGTGCTGTTTTGTGTTTTGTTGTGAAACATTTTGTGATTTTTATCTGGAAAGGTGCTTTATAAAAATAACCCTAACCTTAACCCTTTACTTACTTACTTCACTCATGAATGGTAGAAATAAACAAACAAAAGTAAACTAGTTTTAGTCTAAAGTTCTTTGCTTTTTTATTCAAAGTAACTTGCAAATTTGGACTACTGGGACATGCTGGCAGCTTATCGCTGCCTCCTTCCTGAACACTAATCCCTCTGACTAAAAGTTGCCTCTGAGTCCACACCCTTAGCAAGCAGTCTTAAATCTGCAACTCATATTTATTCTTCTTCTTTTTCTTTGGTTCCCAGAAAAGCGTTCCAAGACATGATGTCAAACATCAACAAAGACACGTGTTTCCTGAAAAAAAATGTTTAAAGACTTTAAAAACAAACACATCTGAGTAAATCCAACAAATTCAAATTCAAATGTCCAGGTTTAGCTTTACTTTTGTGTACCAACTAAAACCAGTAAGAAAATATAAAGATGTATGAGAAGTTGTTTCCTGTGAAAGGTTGTTCTGGCCTTATTTTATTTTATTTAACCTTTATTTTACCAGGCAGATGCTTGACATCCGATTATCTCTTTTACAAGCATGGCCTGGCCAACAAGGCAGCAGTAACATAAACGGGGTGGGTGGTGGGGGTTTACACAGTGCAATACATTAAAAAATACTTAACAATATTAAAAAACACACTAAAACAAAGAAAATTCACCATGTCACAGCATATCATGCAGCAAAGTACCTGCAAAGGCCAATATCTGTCATCAACATGTCTGTGACAAAAGTTTTAAACTGAGGGAGACTAACGAGGGTCTGAAGCTTGATTGTTTTTAATTCATTTCCAAGTAAAGCGAGCAGAGTACATGAATTCCATCTTCCAAAATTTAGTACAAGTTCTGGGCACTGAGGCAGACATACAGACCTGGGGTGGCCAATTGTGCATTCAGTTGTATTTAAACGCAAGGTAAAAGCAGAGGTATGGAGGGAGTAGTCCAATAATAACTATAGATAAAAATGTACCAGTGAAGAAGCCTGTAAGCAGACAACCTTAGCATACAACATTACACATACTCATACATTAAATATGTATGATTCTTAGCAACATATTTGAGCACAGATTTTAGATACAACTCTTGAGAATAAACTGCCTATAGAGCTACCTAATCAGTCATATAACTGTAAACACAAATAGTTTGTGTCACATTACTCAGTAGTCCATTATGACATTATTGATATATACAGTATTTATATCTACAAAGTTTTTGATTGTACAAAAGATAAGTATTCAATCTGAATAACATGTACAAACCATTTTTATAATTACAGATTGAGACAGAGAGGATAATATGTGTGGACTCTTCAAATAGTGCATAAAAGTGATTTAGAAATTATCCAGGTTTAATTTGCTTTCACATCAAATATATTCACTAAAATTCATTTTCACTTGAAATGTAAAGATTACAGGACCAAATCAACACACAAAGAAAAGTAGGTATATATATATATATATATATATATATGTACATCAAGCATTATGGATCATCATTGCTGAAAGTACTCAGAGATAAGCGATCCCGCTGTGTACTGAGGGGTATCTGGAGTGGTAACTGTAGTTAGTTGATGGGTGTCTTGACAAAACTGGCTGAGGTTGTGGCTGAGGGAGAAGCACCAGCTGTTGAGGCTGTAGAGGCTGTGGAGTATAGGCTCTGTAGTCTGAGTTTCTGGAGTATATGTATCTCTCTGATCCTTTGTCTTCAGACTGTACATTACAACAAACAAGCATGCATCCTCCAGCAAACAAGAAAGCAGAGGCAACCCAGCCAATGTAAAGAGCCTCTCCGAGTTCCCGGCGCTGGGCGTTGATCAGCAACGGGTTGTAGAAGTCCGTGATGATAACATGGCCTGTCCAGGATACAGGGACAAGGACGCAAATGCAAGCCATTAAGATCATGCTTCCTGCAATGATGAGGACTAGTTTCTTAGCTCGGTCGTTGTTTACAATACATGATGTGCACTGCATTCCAACCAAGCTGATCAGTATTCCAAGTCCAGCCAGGGCCACAGCAGAGCACATAAGCCCCCTTGCTGCTTGTAGGTCAGGGGACAGGGCCAGGAGGGAGTCATACACCTTACATTGCATCCTGATGTTGGCTTGCCGAAAGCAGTTCATCCACAAACCCTCATAGCGATTCTCAAACACAATAATGTTCTCCCCAATGAAGGCTGTGACCCGCCACATGGGCATCCCGGTGCTTGCAGCTGCTCCAATCAGCCCAATCAGTGTCAATAAAAGACCCACTATTTCCAGCGCTGAGTTGGCCATCCTGTTGTCCTTTTAAAATCTCCAAGCTCATAGATACGGTAGCATGCAGGCACTATGTGGCTCTAGCATAGAGAAGATTTCCTCTATGGAGTGAATTTGTATCCAGATGGAGGAGGAGCAGGTTGACGCTCACCTGTAAGTTCTCTTCCCCATGGATTGTACAAAAGAATGGGTGGGGATGGGAATTTAAACCTGTTGCTAGGGAACCGAGTCCTCTGGGCATGTTTTTCTTTGCACACTAAACGCAGGAGCTTCTGTAAGCTGCTAGTTTGTTTATTAAGAGGTATTGATTTACATTCTCAGATCTCACTTCTTTTTTTTTTTTTAATTTAAGAATGAATATATTGTGTTTATAAAGCCAGGACATTTTTAAAGCTTGATAAGTTCCTACTTGTGTGAATTAAATAATATGTTAATGTATTACCATTTAAAAAACTTTTATATGTCATTGTTTTGTGTGTTTATTAATGGAAGAGATAATACTTAAGTTGCTATGTGTCACTACAGGATTCATTGACTGGCTCTCTTGTGTTGGTCTGAGCTCAGGAAAATACTGGCAGTTGTAGCTCTGGCTTGGCTGAAATGAAGTCTCTCTGGAGATTTGCATTGTGGGTGGACCTGTGAAAGCATTCTTGTTTTACCAGTTGAGCTGCATTTCCACTGACAATAAAGACAGCATAAAAACTCTTCACTGGCACACTCATGAGAAGAATCGATGTGGTTTCAGGCTTTGGTCAATAAAATAAAAAATAAAAAAAGCAAAAGCAAAACAACATTTGTCAACATTACTTCTTTATTTGAAACTGTGATTATTGTAAAATGCTGTGTTGCATTTTGAAAAAGAATTTATATTTACAATGAAATCTCAAAATAAAGATAAATCATGTGGTGATATCTAAAAATGACTTGGTGCATGATTTGTATACAGACAACATACCAGCAGAGCCTTTAAAGGCAGAGAGGTTAACACAAACATGTTTTTATCAAAGATTAAATATATGAGTGTTAATAAAGCACACAGAAACTAAATCTATGACAATTTAGCATAGTTCGTCAGCATTAAAACACAATAAAGTCCATGATGAATGCCATTCTCTGCATTACTTTGCCTACTTTGAAAAATAATGAAAATACCAGCCCATTTCCATGTATGGCCTGTTGGTTTTAAATCACTCAAGTCTCATTTTTGCGGCAAATCTTAGCAAGTTTGTCAGATAAGTCCCAAAATGTCTAGTATTGACTTGGTGTGTATACCACAGATCGTGGTGGAGGGGCAGAGTAAGGAGGTTGGTAGGTATACTCAGGCTGGTACGTGTATGGTTGGTATGCTGGTTGGTAAATACTTCCCCCAGGGTTGTATATAATCCTCTCATCTGGTTCCTGAGTGCGGGGAGCATGACGACACAGCAGGATCACTCCAGCAGCAAAAAGCAAACCAGAGGTCACCCAGCCGATATACAGAGCTTCTCCAAGCTCCCTGCGCTGGGCATCGATCAGCAGGGGGTTGTAGAAATCTGTGATGATAACATGGCCAGTCCAGGACACAGGGATCAGGGTAGTGACACAGCCCAAGAGAAAGAGACAACCGCCAGACACAAGAACAATATGCTTGGTGCGAGCACGATGGTCCACCACTTTGGTACATTTCATTCCCACTGCTGTAACGATGAGAGCAAACGCGGTCACAGCCACAGAGCTGCACATTAGACCCCTGGCAGCCTGGAGATCCGGAGGCAGAAACAGCAAGGAATCATACACCTTGCACTGCATCCTAATGTTGGCCTGTCTGAAGCAGTTCATCCACAAACCTTCCCAGCGGGTCTCCATCACAATGATGTTCTCCTGAATGAAGGCTGTTACCTTCCACATAGGCAAGCCTGTCACAGCTGACACTCCAATAAATCCGATGAAGCCGATGATGAGGGCCACAACCTCACAACAAATGGTATTCCGGCGTTTGCGTTTCTCAGTTTTTAGTTTTTCCTGGTATACAGAGTCTTGGTAATCTGCATAGGCCTGGGCTTGCTTCTCGTCGTAGAAAGATCCTGGGTAAGACATAGGTGGCTTGGTGTAGCCACTGTAGGCAGTGTAAGAGGCCATTGTGGCTGGTACTAAGAGCCAAAGATGCACTCCTTGGCTGCACTCTTACAAGGTCCGGAAACAAATCTGAGGGGAAAGACAAGTCAAGGAACTTATACACCCACAAAAAAAACACCAACGATGCAATGCAACCTTTCTGGTTAAACTACTTCTTTGCCATCAGATAAATTGGGAGAGACCAAACAGTGTGACTAGTTTTAAATAACAATACAACTTCCACTGCTAACAATTGAATGTTTGGTTTTTTTATTTAGAATTTAATCACTAAAACTCATTTACTAAATAGAGTCATAGCTTATTAAAACACACTTCTTTCAAATATAAACAGAAATATTCAGAGTACCAATTAGAATAAAAAAAAAAAAAAAAAAACAAACAAAAAAAACAACGTAATTTAGACAGTACACAGGAATGGAAAAGTGTTTTATTAAAAATATTAAAATACTAAACATGACATCTCAGTGTCATTATTGGCTGTGAAAAATTAAAAAACTAAATATATTGCATCTCTTCATGCAATGATAAGTTTTTAAACAGCACTGGATGCACATTACTGTTTAAAACTAAAAACAATACACAGTAATTTATGAAGATACACTCTTGTAGGCTGCAATGTTTCAAATTGGTGTAGGTAAAGAATCTGTTGTTTAGCAAGCCGAAAGCTGCTAAGACGATCACGGATGTAAAACTGCCCACACCTATAAAGGTAAATTGATCTGGTGAAGAGACTTTGAACACAGAAACTTGAGGAGGGTTGGTTTCATTACAGCACAGACATATCCACTGCCAGCAGTTCTCACCGTGTCATTGATGGGTGAATTATTTATCTCTGACACATGAAAAACACCCAACTACATTTCACTCTTCACACAAGCTACAGTGCAACAATTGAACTGATCTGTGTTTTGAGTTGTTGGCTCAGGCGATTAAATGCTTAAATTCAATGTGGTGAAGCACAGAAATATGAAAATAAATGTAATTTCACAAACAAATGAGATCATATTTAATTTTCAACTGTGTTACAACTTGAACATTTAAGGTAAGTGATGCACATGGTTAAGCTCTGACATTTATTTTTCCTACATGCACTTGCAGGCTTAAATCACAGGGAGAAGTTACACACTGTCAGCCCTTTCTGCAATTATCTAATATAGTAACACATAACATAGCAGGTCGGTTATGCACAGATATCAGACTCTAACAAACTGCATGTTTATTTGATTCATGTGAATACTTGAAGTAGTAAAATAAGAAATAAAGAGCAGCTGAGCTGAACAGTTTTATATAAAAAAAAAAAAACATAATAAAAGGCATGGTGATGCAAATATAGTGGAAAAATCTAAGTTTGTGTGCAACTTTATCCCAAGTCTTTTCTTAGACCTTCCACTTGGACTTACCACTTGATCCCTGAAGCTTTTAGATGATCTTAGACAGTCTTGGTGGCTCATAAGTCATTGTAGGAGTCATTAAAGCAGATATAATGATATAAATGTGCATGTAAGATGAGCATAGATTGTGTACATTCTTTCCATCACAATATAGTACAGTTATTTACACATATACTTGATACTTATGAGAGCTGGATAGCTTCCTTGCCAGGTAGACGCTATCCAGTTTCTGAACAGCCTTTTCCTTCATAAGATATCTGTCATTGTCTGGCTGTTTGTCCTGTGATCTACACTTACTGTGTCTGAACAGGAGAATGATTCCGGTGAGCAGCAGAATGCCAGAGGCGTGCCCAAGCTCACGTTTCTCAGGGTCCAGCGACGTTGGATTATAGAAGCGCTTGATAACAGTGTGACCCACCCAGCTATTAGGAATGAGTGTGGTCAAAAAGGAAAGCAAATACAAACCCTCCCTAAGGCCAGGACAAGTTCAGAAAACTACACAGATTTTGTCTTTTATTTATCTCTGAAAACCAAAGAAGTATAATACAACTGCATGGCATTTACACTCATGAATCACAAGAGTATGAATAACCAACTAAATTAAAATCTTCATAGTTCACTTTTGGTGAATTTAACATTTATGTGATATTGTTAGTGTACTTTTTCACTCTGACCAGCCTACCCCATTAAATGTACCAAGTAGTGTCACATGTTAAATGATATAGTTGTTAATTTTTAAGTGTTTTAAAATGAGCAGACAATAAAATAAAATTAAAATGAAAATTACTTCATTTATCCCAGAGGGAAATTACAGTTAATAAGACAAGAAAAAAATGTCACATCTTCTCTTCTTTGTAATTATATTCCAGGAACAAGGTGGTTATAACTTGGTCAATTAGCACAAATTCATCGTTTTGAGTACAAGCCGACATGAAGACTGCAACTTAATGTTGACATGATCCTGTTTCCCAGCATCAACACCTCAGTGATTATTTGGTCTCATTTTCTCATGAACTGGTACACACTGACCATTATGCCCCGTTTCTATAATAAATGTAGGTATGCTAGAACAGTGCAAAATGTTGTGCCCATTTTGTGTTGTATTTTCTTTTAGATTATAGATTTTTCTGAAACATTAAGTGGGCTTTGACTTCCTTAATTGTGTGAAAGATACTGTAGTTTCTCCACCCCATAAGTTTTCACAACCAATGGGGGGGTGTACATGTATCCATCTCTGTACCATTCTGAATAAAATGTTCTGACATCACCACCCATGACTGGTGACTTTTCAGGCCTTTCAGTGGGACTAGTTAGAGCAACGATGAGACAGCACGTCTGGTATCTTAATTCTGAGAAACCATACACAAGCCTTTACTATTCTCATGAAAATAGCTAATTTAACTTCCTTTAATGAAGACCAAAAACCCTTTAAAGAAGACTAAGGTAAATGGAGTGACTGCAGATATTTAGGAAAGGTTTTATAATAATGGGGAATTTCACAACTGTCGAAATGACCGCTCCTCTTTTCAAACTTTATTTAGTCTAAAAAAGGTAACACACCTTGTTTCTGGGAAGTAGGAAAGACAAAGTGCTTTCATAAAATAGAGAGAGAGAGAGAGAGAGAGAAAGAGGCCTCAGGTGAGGTCATAAAACAGGAACAGAAACTGGAAAGCCAGTTGAACAGGTTTGATGACTGATACTATCGTCACATTCTCAGCTACTTTAAAGGTAAACAGACTATAATACACTGTTTGTGATCACAGTGAACTTGTAGTGGGATATTCAAATACATCAACTCTGTGCTGTGAGATAATTTATTTTGCTGTTAACTGTGAATTTTGACTTGAGCTGGATTCGATTATAGACTACACAGTGAAGTGTGAGTTATTAATGTAGTGCAGGAAGAAACAAAACGTGCGCCACCTACTGTATACAAATATGACTACACACTGCTGTGCCTGGGGGAAGACCTGCATGTTGTTTGGTTGAATTCAGTTCTCATTTTATTTTTTGTCCTGGCATATTTGTAATTCTATGTTGATTTTTAAATATAAAATTCTGAATTTATCTGGTTAAAGAGAATTATTTGATAGATGAAGTTTATCTCTGGTAGGGCATGTTTCTGTACCTGTAATGTCAAGCAAACAGCAGGAAAAGCATCACAACCCTTGGCCATTCGGAGCTGTCTAGTGTTGTTCTGCATTACATTAACCATCCAGTCTCCAGTGATCTCTCCCCTTTTATCTGAAGGGGAACAAGAGCTTTTGTGGTGGGAGTGACAGGTTTAAGAGGGATCAGGAATACAATAGACAAAGTAAAGATAAGACTGAGAGAAGCACTGATTATACTGTCTAGGGCATGTGCAGCCACACTTCCACACATCAGCTTAAAAACTGTTACAAGCAGCAGAAGACTTGGTTAGAGATAATAAAGACAGTTTCCTACTGTCTTTCTAAAAAGAAGACTGACTCATGTCTTCACTTTACAATTTGTGCGAGGTATGCACAAAGAAAATTACACAAATAACTCTGAGAAAACTGTAAGATAATAAATATAATCTATGGGCTTTTAAATCAGTGTTTTTAAACTGTACATTATTTCCATTTAAAGAAGATGAAAATTGACATTTTTGACCTTTCATGCTTCCACTTGTCAAATTACTGTTGAGTGTTTACAACAGGTGCACCTGAATTTCATCTCTCAAAATTTAGGATGACATTTGAGAGATGAGAGCCTTGCTAAAGGAGAAAATCACAACCAGATCCTTGCCAAAGACACAGGTGATGAGAGACACAGGAGCTGCAAAACAGTCATTTCTAAAGAGGGAAAGAATAGACAATTATAGTCCAAAACAAGGTGGCCTAATTTAGTGCAGGGCTTTGAAAAAAAAGTTTTTGTTTGTGCACCTTAAAGGAATATTACATTACTTTTGGACCTTAGAAAACCATGATACTGTGTCATTTTGATGGCACACTGGCAATAATTATGTACATTCCTGGATCGCTGTTGCTCTGCAGCATCCTGAGGCTAAAATAATGCACTTCACAACTTTTTTTCCATCATGTCAGCTGCATTTTGCTGTACAACTCCCTGTCACATGCCACCAGCTGCTTGTCAACATAGTGACCACTTTGGATGTGCACCACAGGTAACTAATTTAAAAGAAGCCAAGGACATTATCGTAGGAAGCAAGGAAAAGACAGAAAGTGATAAGAGTCAACAGACTGGCTTCTACTGGCTGAAAAGAGCTCAGGGAAGAGGCAGGATGCAAGACGTGGAATTAGCTGTTAGGAGGCATCAGTGTTCATTTAAAAATTCTTCATTATCTAAACATGTCTCAGGTATTTCTTACCTTATTTTCAACAGAGGAAATTTGGCTGGTCATTAATAAAAATGACACATTAACTAAATACATTTCTTCACCATAGAGATTAACTTCGTTACCATCTGTAACACAGTCGGCCACATCCCACAAATACTCAATGCTGGATATTTATGCTTACAAATAAATCAGAACAGAAGGGCAGTTTTATTATAAGTAGGAAACAAGTGTATTTATTACGATATCAATACATTTCATATATACACAGTAATAAAAATGCAGTCTTAGTAGCACAATGAGTTGTTTACCAGTATGACTTCTTTCAGTGTTCAGGCATACTGCAAGTATTTGACCTTGATTGCATGAGCAAATTTGGACTTTCTTTGTGGAAAAAAGGTTACTTGTTTGATGCTAACAAATTATTTTACATATGAATAAATAAAGCATTGCTTTGTAACTGTAATTAATTACTAGTAAACAGTCTTTCTGAGCACACACGACCTTCTAAAGAAGCTGAAGTGTATATATCTACAATACCGCGTGTGCAGTATCAGTGAGTGTGTATGAGTGGCAATACTGAAAAGCAAATAGGTTAAAATAAAAAATAGTTTCACAGTCAAGAAAAATCATGAAACAGCAAATACAAATTTCAAGTAAAACAGGATAATGTTAAATAAACTAAAATCCCTTCGTGTATGTGGCTTGAGGGCTATTACATAATTTTTTTTATTAAATGTCACAACAGAAATAAAATATTTTCCTGACTAAAATTCATTTTAATCTGTAAAACACTACACAAAATAATTATACAAGTCAGTGTGTATTCATGAGAAAATATACAAGTACAGTAAACTATGCACGACAAGACTGCTGTTTGCAATTTATTACTCTATGTCTTTCAGGACAAATAATATACAGCCCTTAACTAGGATAATATCTCTGAGTCACACAGACTAAACCAATATTAATAATGTTCTCACAACAACCAAATTTGGCAACAGCAGGCAGGATTGTAGAATGCCGCCCTAATGTGCAAACCATGCCAATCAAAGCAAGTGATTAGACTCCATGATTGTCCCGTTAGTTCATCTCTCAAAGCTAACACTTGACATTTACTGTATGAAACAGCATCTGGTTTGGGACGAAGCTCCCCCCATTCTGGATTCCTTTATTGCTCCACTGAAAAAATGATCTCACTTGTACAAAAAAAGCATTCAGCATAAGTAAGGTAAAGGATATACGGTTTCTTCTACGAGCTGTGCAATATACATCAATGCTCATGCATTGTTTGTGATGAGTGACATTTGTGCAGCCAATTTAAAGACAAGCATGTCCCCATTAGCTTTTACGTGGCACAGTCTGGGGGTGAATCAGTTAGCTCCCTTCGTACCCAGACCTCACCCTTCTCCGTTTGATTCTGATCCTCCATGTTGTCTGATATGGAGCTCTCTTTCTCCATGTCAGATAGCTTCACATCATCAGGTGTCTCACTAACAGTCGGAGATTTAAGGCTTTCACTTTCCTCTGTTTCTGCACCCTCTAAGGACAAAGCCATCATGGGGCCCTCCAGATCAGCCTCGCTGGATGGAGCTCTGGGTGTCTGGCAAAACTCGTCATCGTCGTCACTGAGGATGTCCGTCTCCTTCACCTCCTCCTGGTCTTCGTATTCCTCCAGGTCGAACTGCTCCTCCACCCAGCGGTCTGTGTCAGCTGTTAATTCAGGCTGCTTCTGCTGATCTGTTTCCTCCTTCTGCTGCAACCTTTTTGGCTCGGGCTCCTGTGGTGATGCAAGGTCCTGCTGTTCAGGGTCTCCATCAAAAACAATATCTGTGTCTATGGTGAAACGGTTGCGCACTAACTTCCTTCTACCAAGTGTCCTGGTTGGAGCAGATGCTGTAAAAAAAGAACAAAAACACATCATCAAATCATCACATCATGTAAAGAACGTTATGTTGCCTATGGAATGAAAAGTGCTTTATAAATAAAGTTTGATTTGATTTGATGAATGGCAGTGTCAAAAAAAAGAATGGCTCACAAATGAACGACTCACAGCTGTGAATCGGTTCCCATCATTCATTTAAGAGTCGTTCATGAACGTCATATCTCTATGGTGTGAGTGGAGCTCACCTGTGTGTGCACGGAGCACGGCATGTACAGACATGACGTGACATAATTACATGTCAACATGAGAATAAAATAAATTAAACCAGGCCGTTTAGTTTTTATAATACAAGGGAAAAATATAAACCTGTTCTAGAGGAAAATGGGATCTTAGATTACTTCTGTTGTGATCTGGTGCAGAAATAAAAAAAACCTAAATAATAAAATAAGAATATTTTAATATAAAATAACTGAAGGAAAAACATCAGATAATGAGTGAGTAATTAATCATAAAAAATAAAATTAACTTGATCTTCTAGGGCTGGTGAGAGTTGGGGCTCCCCTCTAATATAATGGTTGGGGAAATGTTTATTTCAGTGTGTAAGTGCAGGTTTCTTGTTCAAAATAAAAAAAGTTTGAAAGTAAAAAATCACAATAAAAATAAATTTCACTGAGTTTACTTAAATCCTACTGGTGTCTTTTTATGCATAATAATCTTTAATTTAATATTTACAGTGTTTTAGAGGAGATCTTAAAACACTGGGATGTATATCGTGTATCGGTATAAAGCCAAAAATAATCGGGACATCAGTTTTAGGCCATATCGCCCAGCCCTAATATCAAGTTATCCTAACAGTCAAGAGAATGAATAAGTATTAATCCAAGTTGAAAATTAGAAAAATAATCCTAATTAATTTCAGAGTCAACAAACGTTATATTTCCTTTATATATAGCTGCAGATTTTTTTAGATACTGTTGTCTTGCAAAACATTAATCAAATTTGTTTGGCTGAAAAGATAAATGAAAAACCTGGATTCAACCAAAGATTGCATCTGTGTCAGTTCTGTAGGAACTGGGACACTTGGAGCTGTAGGGTGAGAGCAGCCACAGACAGGCATTTACCGGCTCTATTTATGGCTGGACGGGCTCCCTTCAGGGCACAGAGTCGTTTTCCTCCAAATGGCACATACTGCTGGCTGAGGGGTAAACTCTCTGTTTTAAGGAGCTGCCGGCGGTGCTTTTCCCTCAAAATGGAATGGACAGTCTTCAGAAAGTCTTTTCTGCTCTCTGGAGAGCTGAGGGTGATAGAAGGGCATGCCATCAGTTTGTGATAAAAGCAGGCAAGACATTATCGGCTGCATGAAAGCTTGAGTATGAAGTCTGGAGAGATCCTCACCTACTGCACAGTTGAAATGTCCTCTCTGGCCTTCCCTCTGACTCTGATTTTGTGTGAACAATTTCACAGATAGCAGAGTTCTCGCCATCTGTGGGATAATAATGTTATGTCATTAATAGAGCAATCTGGTAAGTTTTTCTGGATTCATTATTTCAAGATTTAGAATAATCCCTATTTCAGTAAAGTACTGTATTAATTGTGTAGTCTACCTGCGTTGGCCAATGATCTGACTTGAAGGGCATCTGTTGGGATCATGTGACGGAATCGAAAGGGGTCTTTTTCTTCTGAAGACATGGAGACTCGATGGGAGCCCCCCTTAAATCAATCAAAAATATGATCTTACCATCTTCCATAAAACTGAGCAATTAATGTTTCTTTGACAGATGCAGATAAAATAAAATAAAATGCAGGATTTAGTACACTGCTAACAGATTAGTTTGTGTAACCCTTGTTTAAAAACCTACCATTTTTTTCTTCTGCTTGGACCCTTCTTTACATACAAAAACCACTGCTGTTTTGAACACTAAAGCACATTAGGAGAAAAAAAATCAGTTACCACACAAGACTGCACATGACTTATCAAATCAACACATCTAAATCACCCACAACAACAGCAGTGCATCTATAATACACTTAAAAGTAATAATAGTCCTTTATATTCTCTTCATCTTATTCCTGATTATTCAAAACATAATAAATTTTTAACTGTATGACAGTAATCAGTAATATAACAGTATAATGTTAACAATTACTATTAAAAAAAAAAGTTACTTATGGGACATAGATACTGGCTCATACCACACACGTACCAAACGTAGCCATTTGTGGTTCTTTCTTCCACTTTCCTAAAGATGCAGGTGGATTGAGCCAGGTCACAGTGTTATGGAGCAGCAGGTCACCCATTGATAGATCAGCAACCTGGCAATTATAAACATATCAACATTTATCCCACAGGGACACTTCACTTAAAAGAACAAAGCCAAGTCATACTTGTCCAACCCTACCTCTTTCTTTACACTGCTCTGCTCAGTGATAAGCTGGTCAAACACTGCTCCAAATTCTTCATGAATCTTTTGCATCTCATTGATGTGGCTGGCAACTTTGTTCATGGCTTTCATAGCAACTAAAGCCAAGTAGAAAACAACATGGTTAAAATTGGAACGGATGCGACTGTGGATGCCTTCACTTAAGTTCTCTTCTGGTAGAATTATTTCAGCTTCTGAGTCTATCATATAACTGAGCATTACCATCCAGATGGTAGTGTTCCTCGCTGTCTGGGTCTGTGAGGGAGTACAGTTCCCTCAGCAGGAGGGGATACTTTAGCACCCTCTGTATGGGCTTGATGAGGTACGATTCAAGGGTTGAAGAGTGCTGCTGCTTTGGGTTCCGCTCATCAAGGAAAGCCTTAAAATCAGGGTCAGTTTTGGCTGCAATGATAAAGAATATTTATAACAATTTTATATTCTTGAGTGCTTTACTCTGATTATTTAATTTTATGCTCGTAATTCACAGTAATAAAACTTGCACTGGTATAAACATGAGAAAACTTGATTTAATTAAACTTAATTGATGTGCACTTCATTTTGTCTTTCATTTCAGATTACTCTAACACATGCCAGAGGGACTTAAGTGTTTTCACATTTTGTACAAAGGTTGTTTTATCAAAAAAGTACAGGAAATCACAAGTAATTTGAAAAAATCTGTTTACCACTTTTAAAAAAACAGCTTTATCCTAATATCATCTCACAAAATTGCATGGCAGACAATAGTTGACTCATTGAAAATAAATGCGACAAACAAAGCCATCCATTAAGTTTTAAAGGCAGTGGGTGTGCAAGCTACAGAACAGTCCGTTCAACACTCCTCATCATATCATACAATCTTGCCGGGCTTTTAACCCTGACAGCCTGCAGCTTGAAAGTAGGCAGGGGTCAGATGGATAACAGTGCACATGGCAGCTCTGCAGGGTAGATTTATGAAGACTTACAATATATGGCAGATGGTTTTTGAATAAATACATCCCCTCCTTTGAGCCAATGAGGAATGTCAGTGCAAGAGCACATTTACTCACCCTTTACAAGAACCTTCGGGACTTTGGTGTGGCTGGCACAGAAAGCGCTGTAGATTTTAAATCGATCTGCATAGTACAGGAAAGAGCCTCCCAGGGAAAAGAGGATTTTCTGTGGTGAAAAAAGAAGTTAATGGGTCTGTGAAGTGCTTTTTGTGGCTCAAGTTTTAGGTATGCTTTAAAAAAAAAAAAAAAAACTAGAAAAAATTTACCTTGAACTGATCCACTCGCTCCAACTTCTCCAGATCCGGTACCAGTCTGGTCCCATCTTCCAGGGTCTTGAGGAACTCAACCTGGAACTCCACCATTTCTGGCAAGTTGCCGAACAAAACATCCAGCTGTAGGGAAGGTCAAACAGTCAGAATATGCAAACTTTAAATGTAATATTGGAACAGCATGTAAAACATCTCTTTATTTTGCCAACTGCTCCATCTCGCTCCTCATTATCCCTCCCTCTTGTCCTACACAACTACTCTTCACAGGATTATGTAACTAACTTTTATTAGAACATTTAACCAGAGTCGGCATTTAAAAGCCAAGCTACGGCTAAAACATTTTACATTCTAACATCTTACATACCTCATCTTGAGTGAGGAAAATCTCTTTCTGCAGTGGTGTTAAGTATCTCCCAATGAGGCAATTAAGATCCTGCAAGACAAAGCAAAAATAAGTTAGATTCCAGTTTACCCTATGCCATTATGTTGAGTTGCAAACTTGTTGCATCTAAACAAGTCAGACATAGTGGGAAAGTCAGAAATAGTCCATCCAGAGGAGCTGCTATATGCCCCTGTACATGCTTCCTGTCAGATCAGTGGTTGGCAATAGTTCTAAAATGAACTCTAAGAAGCTTATACACGAAACTCTCCATGCAATTAGGCTAAATCTAAAGCGCTTTAATCACACCAACAACTGCCTGGCAATCAGATGTAGTTCAAGATTTTAAAAAGCCTAAAATCTCCTGCGCTCAAACTAGCAGAAAATAATTATGTTACATAAGTTAGCAACATGATTTAAAGTTTTATTTCTCCAAAATCACAGCAGAAGGTAAATAAACATTGAACTGCTTAATGAACAACAATATCAGGCTAAAACTTACAAAGGTAAATAAATGTGTTTATACTTAGGTTGCATAATTTGTTCAGTATGCCAAACAAGCACACAAATCATAAAACCATCAGGCAAGCCTTTTTGGTTAGCAGTATTTTGCTTGTCGCTTGTAATAGGAAGTGAAAGTCCCATTTCTGCACACAAAGAAGCATTGTTCACCCACAATGTCTGACTAGTTAATTTAAACAAATTCAGCAAATATAAAACCATCCTTTTGAAGGCTGTAAAAGAGTACAATTGTGCCCCCCTGAAATGAGGTATAATGCTTTTGACAGTCTTGACATTATCCCATTATATACCATCTCTAACCCAGTTATTCCACTGAGCCACATTCATACTGGGTAGGAAACGATTTGAAAATATCCATGCAAGGGCACAGCTGTGTCCCTCTCATATCTCCAAGGACAAAGAGATAAATATGGCTTGGTTATTATACAGAACAGGTAATACGCAGGGCAAGCACAACCTACGACAGGCTGAAACTCAGATCGATGGATGTGGGAGCATATGCCCCCGCAAACACCATCTGCTCCTTACAGGTAAGATGACTGCCACTTACTTTGACATAGGTGCGTTCCGTCTCCACAAGTTCACAGATGACTTTGCGGAGCTTGTCAGCATCGGACAGCTGTCGGGGAGTTGTGGTAGGTGGAAAGGGTGAGTCCGGGCTCGGTGAAGAGGACACACACTCCAAGGGATTCATATCATGGAGACTGCGGCAGAAAGCAGCAACCTGCTCCGTACTCTGCAAATGAATAGGAAAACGGTTAAAAATATTCAAATATAACCCCAACCTGAAGAAATATGCACACACAATCAATCAGCACCTTAAATGTTGTCGTGCAATCACCACCTTCTACCTACTAATGTGCACTGATTCATGACTATACAGAGAGTGAGCCTCGAAAGAGGGAGAGAGGCAGTGCTAAAAAAATCATTTGCACTAATTTGGTCTATTTTCAGTCTTTCGTAACTATGACTTTCAGACTCCCTCTCTTCCACCGACTTCCCTGTTTTCCCCGAGGCTTTCTTCCTACTGCTGGATCAGTGTTGTAATGACTGGGCGCTTTCACAGAATCAAAATATAGACACAACAATGTCTGTCCACAAAGAGTATGGGTTGCTGTGGTGACCAGCCCTGATGTACATTAGACTATTATTTTGGACAAAAATAGACCCCACTCAACAAAGAGCCTAATGGCTGAACAAACACAGTTACTCTGCCTGCAACGTGCTACAGCTTCAACAGCCAAAAAGAGATGAAACAAAATGGTTTTTAGGCTCAAAAAATTATTAAGTCTTGTTATGGAAAGACACAGAGCAGAGCAGTTACGCTCATACAACAAATGCAGTTAGTGGTAGATGCCACAGAGCGCATAACAGGGCTGAGGTGTCTCCTGCTCATAATATGTGGAGTTTTATGGATGTGGCAAAAGCAATTTATCCTGTCACACCTACAAGTTCCCCTGGGAAATAATGATATAGGCGCCACACAGCTGCAGAGGGTAGAATGTTATAATTCACAGATAAAAATAATCTTAATTAAGATCTAAGAACTGTCAGTCTACAAATCCATCAACACAACTTTCTTGTGCATAGTTCACTTAGAAGATTCACCAATGAGCAGACAGCAGAAACAGCCTCTGCTGTTCTTTTACATCATTTACTTGATCATGATGAAGAAATTGAGAATGTAAAGTCCATGCAAAATACAGCAAGAACAGTGTGTTATTCAACCACAGCAACAGCTCTTACAGCTTTGAAAATGGCAGTAATTATCAGCATTGTTATCTAATTCAGCAGACATTCACATGCGAGGTGCGACAACCATTTGTCCCTCTTGACACATTTCCCAAAATGATCAGGCAGCTCCCAGATCAACTAGGAAATGTTATAATGACTGTAAATGTAATGTCACAAATGCACCATAATGTAACTTCAAAGTATATTTTCTGCTTAATCTGAAGCATCTAAAGTGCAAAATTGGTCCATTTTGACAACATATTCACTGGTTAAATCAGGGGACATGCAACAGTGATAGAATTTAAACTATTTGGCTAGCATCTACAAAAGGAAATCTGGGTGAAGACAAAATTTATCTACGGTTCTTTTGCCTCAGACATGTTACTACTGCAACACCTAATGAAACTGTCTGGTGTTTCCATTTACACACAGGTGAAAACATTGACAATCTTAAGAATTATCTCCAAGCTATATTTTATTATCCGTAAACTCACAATGACGTGGTTTTTTTGGATGGTAATAATGTCCTCCAGCAAGCAAGACTTGGACCTGCTGGCAGCATAACCACACTAGTATGAACCAAGAACACTGACAGCAGGGATCTCAAACTCCAGTCCTCCAGGGCTGCTGTCCTGCAGGGTTTAGATGTTTCCCTGCTTCAACACACCTGATTCAAATTAAGGGGTCATTGTACAAAACTTGACAACAAGCGGATGGATCCATTACTTTCAGAGGCTCTCAAAGACTTGAATTCAAAATCCCTGATTTACAGCTGCTGCGGCTTGCCTCGAAAATGACTTCTGTATGAATTCAGTCAAACAGACTTCCGCTCTCTCTCAAGCTCTACTTTCTTCCTGAAACTATCGTCTGGTGCTGCCATCCCTACGCACTAGGCAGTCTGTGTTCTACTCTGTGGTCGCATGACGGTGGAACAAAATATTAAATACTATCAGAGCAGGGGCATCCATCTCTACTATAATTAACTTTTGAAGATCCATCTCTCCTTTCCCAGCACCTCAAACACTTATCATGCCTGACCTATACATACTTTCACTTGTGCACTCGCTTTGTAGGATTATACCTGCACTACTACTGCATTAAAATGAATTTATATAATTGTGCATAGATTTTTTTGTTTGTTTTTTAATGCAGGCAACTGAAGACTGAATGCAGTTTCTTATATGCATCTAGCTTTGGATAAAAGTGCATTTCATGTATTCAGAATGGGTGATTTACAGTACAGAAGTACAGTCAATAGTCATATAGGCATCATTTAGAAAATGACTTTTGACCAGCTCTGGTGTTAGATGTAACAAACGTAGGAAAAAAGCACGTCTGCATCGCTATGAAAATCCGGCTTTAATATAAAGCTGAAATTATCTTTAAGTAAAGTCCAGAGTTTTATGAATAATGTTGATATGTTGATTAAAGGTGATTAATAAATGGTCAGTTTTAAGAATTTGAGTTATTTTTTTTCTTATGGCAAAACTACTTTTATATAATATCTGCCAAAGTTTGGTTTGTCTGCCCCAGCTAATTTCCTGCAATGACCAGGGCTTTGTTAACCCACCTTTTAGTCTATAAAATAATACATCTGACTTCAATATCCTCAATAATTATAACATTAACATTCCTGGTCTTTTTTAATGTTCTCTGTATTTTATAAATTGAATTTAAATTAACGACTGGAAATTATTCGTAATGACTTTTTTTATTCATAACTGAGGATACAATATTATACTCCACTTTAGAACAAAAATGTTACTGTTTTGATTTTGGAGATGAGCTGGATGCTGCATTCACTGCCAGCAGAAGCCTTGGGTGCCGTTCACCGCAGTGCTCTGCAATTCATCACTGCAGACAGTTGTCACAGTCACCGCTGTGAGGTTTATGCAAAGGTTGGCTGAATATCACAGGTCAAAAGACATCCGCAAACATGTCTCTCCACCAATAAAACCAGGATATTGTATCCAAACTGCAAAGGTATATGACCAGTCAAACTTTTACACATGCCTTGTGATTCATGATGAAAATGTGAATGTTGAATTGATCCAGTTACATGATCCACTGTTGCATGACCTCCGCGATGGTGGAGGTCATGCAACATTCACAAACATTCCTTTACTGGGGCCTTTTTAGTTATATTGTTCTCTGTCTTAAATTTTGCAATGTTTTACAGAACACTTATAAAACTTTGATACGCCGAATATCTCCTCTTCACCTGCTGTCTCGCTTACCTCCATGTTAGCAGCTTACTAACTGCGGCTGCGTCACCTGGTTCCTAACAACGCCACATAGCGAATATGCGTTCAAGGCACCTCGAAAATACGCGCGTAGAGAAGATAAACTATGTAATAATCGATGTAACAATTGGTTTTACAAATGCGGACACGCTAAGAAAGATACATTGCGCATTTAGCCAGCAGGCAGCTGTACCCGATGCACACTGAAGCTACAGCTGCTGTCGCATCGCAAACGACTGCCTAGGATCAAATCTGTGAATCTCTCCATCCCCACTGGACACTAAAAGCATCAATCATAGCATGTAGCATACCAAAATGAGTAACTCTGCTAAAAGACTACCGAGCATTGCCACCCAAACGAAACACAATTCAAACCACAACTTAAAAAAAAAAAACATAAAGTCTGTCTCACCTTTTCTGTTTTGGGGTCAAAGCTTATATCTCAGGTGGAAAAAACGCTGCTGTCTACTCCTTTGACTGATAATTAGAAGTGACTTACGAAGGCCCAGGTTAGTTATACAAAGAAGAAATGTAATCTCTCTCTCTCTCTCTCTCTCTCTCTCTTTTTTTTAATACTCGAACTACAGAACTTTGGGTTCTCTTACAAATTTCTGAGAAGTATATTAATGAAAGAACTCTTCCCCGGTCAAACGAGAAGACATTATATTCTCAGAGATTTTAATTTGGAGCATGTTACTAAAATAAGAAAAAATATATATATCCTACCGTTGGCCTCCAAAAGTTAAAGAATTAAAGTTTAAGGTTCTTAATGGGGTTTATTTAACTAATGAATATATTAAACTGAAATTCAAGGGAGATGTTAATGGTTGTACATTTTGTGACGGGGATACTAAAGATTTGGATCATCTGTTTTGCAATTTTGGGAAAATATTTTATTCACAAATGTAGGTTTTTGTTTGTTTGTTTGTTTTTTTGTTGTTGTTGTTTTTTTTGTTTTTTTTAACATGTAAACCAAATTTCATTTATTGAAGAACTGATTTAAGTTTATTTATGAGGTCTTCAACGATAATGGAGAATGAGCTAGCCTGTAAACTTTTCTTTTTTCTTTTTCTCTCCCCTATTTATGATTTCTTTTCTTTTCTTTTCTTTTGTGTGTTTTATTTTGTTGGTCTCAACAAACAATTGCAATGATTATGTGCCTTTGATGTATCTGTACGTTCAATGAAGTTCTCTTCCTTTTGGATCATCATTGGTGTTTTTTAGGGTGAATTTGGGAAGTAGCCCTCATTTCTCCTAACTCTAATTGGTCTATATTTAGTGTCAATAATGGAAATCAAACAATGGATTGCCAACACCCCCCAAGAAAAGTCAGCACCCCCCTCTTTAATGCTCCCAGTGGCCCCTTGATGATCTCTGAACGCTCCAATGAGAAATGCTACTTTAGGGTGTCAAAATTACCTCTGCAAAATACAGTTCTTAACTGACCATTGTCTGCCATTTTATAAAAGGAAGAACCATGTCTCCCACAGTAAAATAATTTTCATGCAAGATACCGCGTCATGCCATGCTGCAGAATACACCAGTGAATCTTTCTGGGTATTATGGGTACAAAGGAAGAAAAACTCATGGTGTAGCTACCAGCATCACCTGACGTCAACCCTACTGAGAACCTATGAAGCATCCCAAAAGGCAGCTCTACGAGGGTGGGGTGCAATGTACCTCTAAATAGCAACTTTGGGAGGCAATTCTTGTCTCCTCAAAAGGCTAAACTTATCCATGAACTTCCAAGTTCATGAGAGTTATTAAGGCTCCTTTGTTAACACGTAACTTGATCTGTAAAAATGTTATTTTTATTTGTTTCCAGAAAAATGATATCCTACATAATGAAAAAATACACCAGTTGCTCATTTTCAGTTCTTTACAATCTGTTTTATGTTTTGAAATGACTAAGGTTGTGAAAACATATGTTTTAGTTTCAGGTAGTCTTTTGTACATATGAATGGAGACAATTAAAACCAACCTGTTAAACTATTTTGGTCACCATGAACAACTGAGGGCAGTTGATGTAGCAACTGTGACAGCCCCGTTTCAGATCTGCACATCCCCTCATCAAACTGATAATATGTCAGCAAAAGTCTGGGTTAGTGACAGCAGAATGTAAATGCAGTGTCATGCATTTATGGTCAATCTGGCAGCAATAGTACAGAGCAGAGAGGCTCAGGTCTGAATACACACAGGGAGTGTGGTTTTCTTTCTTGAGCGAGGAAGCTATCACTCACCAGTATCTCAATATAGCTGCCAACAGTTGCTTGCAGCTGTTTTCATGTTCAGATTCTTACATAATACACCTTTGAACATATATTAAAATTATTTCAGTTGATCACAACCCCATCACAATTGTCAGACTTATATAAATAGAATATTTAAGGTAAGTCCTTACAACAGGTCTATATTAATTGCTGCAATACTTTATGAATGTGAAGACATGATATATGTGCAAGACGATATTACAAAAACAATGTGAAAAATTAACATATATAAATAAATCCACTTATTTCCAGACTGTTTGGGCATTAAGTTGTACTGAGATAAGAAAGACGGTCACAGTCTAGTCATACTCCTCACAGTCTTGACTAATTAACACCGTAACAGCTCTGAGTGCATGGACAGTCATGACAGAGAGATGAGGAAGAACAAAGTAGGAAGGAACAAAGATTTCAGCATCACATCATGAAAATCCTGTAAATTACAGAGGCTGTCATGGGGAAAACTGCAAGATGCCAGAGTCAATAATATCCCAGAGCTTATAAAAAATAGCTTAAATTCAGTTTGAAAGCATGAAAACAGTGATAAAGTAGAGAGAAGATTATACGTTTGCCCTCTGAATCTAAAAGAAACCTGCGATCACAGCTTGACATGGCAAAAGAGAAAACTCCCCAACAGTCAATCACTGCAACAACACTCCGGGTAGTTTGTCAAAGTCCTGTAAGGCCAATCTGTTTGGGTCAGGTCTGTGGAGATTAAGCTCTCGCATGCAGCTTTTTATTTCCTTATTATCTTGTGGAGCACTCCAGTGATTATGGGGCATCTCTGCGACACAACGATGACTCACAGCTTCCTGTGTTTAGCAGTCAAGAAGGGACGTGAAACGAATGCTATATAGAAACCCACCCACCCTCACACCCTAACTAACAGCCAGCACAGCAGCAGCACCAGCAAATGCATCCCAGGTAAAGAAGAGAGATACGTGGAAGGAATCTCACCAGATGAAGCATATCATAGATGGAGTCTGAGGAGCGCTTTCTGGGCTTGTTCCACTTCAGGACGGACATAGCCCAGTGCAGTGAACAACCAGCTTGAGTTAAAGTGCCAATAAAAGAAAAAAAAAAGACTCTACACTGTCCTTCTCCAACACATTTTCAGACCTTTTGTCAACCCTGCTTTATAAAAGAATGTGCTGTAGTGCTTGTGATGAAGGCTGAGTGAAGCTGCTCAGCCTCCTCCTCTCCGCCCACCAGCACTTACAGCCTTCCAACTCCTCTTCCTTTGCGCCCTCACAGTCTGATGTTTCTCTATCTCTAATATTCTGCTGTTTTCTCTCTCTGCCTTTCTCTCTTCTCTACGGACTGGGTATATTCAGGCACACAGAGTGAGTGTGAATATCTGGCCAATTCTGGCATCATTGTAAATGAGTTTTGATAATCCCCCTGACTGGACTGAGAGCAAAGCAGCAGGAGGGAAAGAGCCTCCTCCTCAAGGTTGCAGTGAAGCAGGATTGGCTGGGTAAGCAGCACAGCAATAGAATATAAATGCAGGTTTCAAGAAGAGGGGAACTACAAAGGAGATAGCTACAGAGCAAGGTGCAGGAAGAAAAGAGAGAATGGGAAATGCATTTAATTATTAGTAACAATATATTAGGTTTTGGCTTCTGTAATTAGTTTGTAAGAAAAACATATCACTATAGTTATGATGATTTTTATGATAAATTCCATTCTGAAACAAGGAATATTATAACAAACCATAATGTTGTTTGGAGAACATTATTTGCCAAATTCACAGTGGCAAAGCTAAAGCTAAATAAATCAAAAGATAAAAGTCTGCTGTGCCTTTTTCTGATGGAAACAGCAGTGTGTGATGAGGAAATCAGCTTCCAAGGTTTATTGATTCTGACGAGTGGTTGTAATTGTGACCTGTCTGGCCTTGAACTGCAATTATCCCAGATACACAATCCTGGAATAAATAACTGTCATGTGCCTGGTTACATTTCTTCTGTTTATGCTAAGTATGTAGCAGACCTGTGGATTAGAGCTTTGCTCCTCAGTCAGTCACGGCAGCGTGCAGATTGCTGAGGACATTGACATTTTGTATAATCCCAGACCCGGATCAATTTAAGTGGTGGTCAAAGTGTTTGTCAACTTGCTAGAAGAAACAGCAACTCTGCGAAAGGGACAGAATCTTCTAGAGGATTCTGTTTAAATTCAAAGAAATTCAGTTTTTGAGCTGCATTGTGCCAACTGTGAGTATCACTCATGCAGAAATCAATGTCACTGCCTCCTCATATCCGATTTTGAGTGTTAATAATTAATACTTAAGTCTACACTATAACAATACACTTTGATACTCCCCAGAACAAGTAAAAAGTTCCAGAAATGGAGGAAAGGAGGTCATATAATAAAAAGGCTCAGATGCAATGAAAAAGTTTCTGTCAGTGTTTCATAACGAAAGATAGGACGATAATTTTCTAAAGGTCAGATTGAATTAATCAATAACCACTAATCTCTCACTCATGTTTACACCAAATTCAAAAGCATCTGTGGTAACAGGAAGTCATGCTATACACACATGAGGATACGTATCCACAAATATCTGGATTGTTTCCATTAGTGATCTGGTGGTGCAGTCACACAGCAGGCTAAACTATAACTTGTCATGTCTCTGAGCTTTGCAGCTTTTAATGTCATGTTAATACAGATTTATTACTTTTAATTCCAGAGAGATGCTAAAGAAACAATAATAAACCAGAATGATATATTTTCAAACAATTAGCCTTAACAGAAAAAAGGGGGTCAATAAAAAAGACTACTTAACAACAAAAAAGACCAGATAAATTTAAATAAGGACTGTCTAATCTCTAAAATTGTTCTCTAATAAATAGAAAAGTTAAAGAGCGCGTGGACAGACGGCGTGACAGCGATGTAACGGGTCCAGAGTTTAGAGGAAAAGTGGAAGGGCTGAGGATGCAACACTCATCTTTAAAGTTCTTCCACCGACAGCCAATGAGAAATTACAATAATAAAATGTTGTCTTAAGAGAGCCAAGCTACCCTTTTAAAGTCTGTTACAGAAATAAAATGAAAACAGTTTATTGTAATAACATAAAAAACACATAATAATAATAAAACCAAGCTTAATCAAAGATGACCTATCAATTAGCTGTTACATTCAGAGGGAATGATTTGCTTTGCCTTTGGTCTCTAAATGCAAAATACAAACCTATTCAACATTTTTTAAATAAAATTTCTATTATTTTAATTATGTCAAAAGTGACTGCATTGTGTTACAGCTGTGTGTTATTAAGGAACAAGCTTCATATTAAGAAGCAACACACTAAAGTAAATATGGAAGGAAACTGTGCTGCTTTTTCAAACAAGATGAAATGAGCCAGTAACAGATGGTGACTCAAACTGTGCTGAAACAAAATGTTCATGAGTGCTTTTTGTCATAACAACACAAAGCTGAGAGGGATGCTGTAAAGGACAAAAACAACAACAAAAAAAACATAGATGCAAGATGTGCTGTCACATGTTTTCTGTGCTCTTACCTTTTTGCACTCATCAAACTCACAGAAGATCTCAGAATCATCATCCAGGCTGTCTCCAGAGCTCTCAAGCAACAGACCCACCCCATCATCCAGGATTTCCTCTGCATCAAAGCATAAAGGTTAACTTTGAGTGTCTTGGGTGGTATTTCTTCAGTTTGAGCTTTCTTTGCACTGTCATTTTATTAATATTTCAGATAGCATTAAATTAATCCACAAAGTTTGACTCCAACAAAACATTAAGAGCCTCCTCTCCTCCTTAATTAGGACCCTCACTGTGTTAGCATAAAGCAAACTGTTGTCACTAAGGATACTGGTGGTTGCTTTTTTTTGGAAGCTGGAAAACAAGAACACACTATCTGCAGAACATGGCTGATTATTTTTGGGAATTTTACTTTTTAGTAATCTTTACTAATTAGACCCAGAATATGCCAAGAGGGGATATAAGTTTGTCCCAGAACTGCACAACAGTCTGCATTTCATGGTGATTTTCACCTTGACTCTGGGAGAAGATGTCAGTGTAGAGATCTTCTGCTGAATCTGAGCGACGCGGCGGCAAGTAGCATAGCTGACGGCGATCCACGGAAGGCAGGGTGTTGACTGTCAAAGCAAGCGAGGCTTGAGAGAACGCTGCCTTCATGTCGGAGAAATTGAGACTGTGAGAGTTTTTCCCATTAAGCTGAAGGATTTCATCCCCTGCATTTAGACCTGCAAAATGGGAACACACATCAGATTAAAAATATATTCAAAGGATTCATGCATTACTTTAACGTGTTTTCCAATATTAAAAACAAATGAATTTCCACATCAAAACAACAAAGCAACACAATTAAGAGTAAAAAATTCAACTTTGGAAATTAGTGCAGTTTTTTTTCTCAGCTTTTTAAACCAATAAGCATGACCCACTTTTCCACATTACATGACATTACACACTGATGCAGTGTGGGTATTTAAGTGTTTGCTGCACACATATATAGAGCCCTGCAAAATAACCAGCTCTGCATTTTTACATCAGGCAACCATGTGGGATAACTAATGCAGGGCTTCCATTGTGAAGCAGCTGTAGTTAAGTGTTATATCCAACATCAACCTCCATCAAAACCATTGAGAGGTAGTGTGGTTATGATTATAGATGTCAACATCCTTCAGAAATACCCCATACTCTAAACCAATTAAAAGGCATGTGTTAATGCATTTTTAAAAAGTCTATCTACTTCAGTGGATGCCGAGAAACTGCTAATGCAACCCGTCTTTTCATGTTATGTTAGACTAATAGTTTTTTAAAAGTAGCTCTTTTAATAAAAAAATGTAGTTTAATAAACCTTTGGCAAAGGCTAATCCCCCTGCCTTTACATCAGTGATGTAGAGCTGCTGTACTCCGTCTTCCTCCACCACGGAAATAGAGAAACCTGAGGAAGAGAGAAAAGACAAGAGAGGTGAGAGGAGCTTAGACACAGAGAAGGGTAACTAACATAATCAGTGTTTAGATGCTCTGAATAACAGGTCATGTGTAGGTCAAAGAAAAGCAATATATTCTGTTTAAAAAGAAAAACACCAAACATGAAATTTTCTTTAGTTTCATAACTGAGAACAAAAATAGTTCTTACCGTAACCAATCATACAAGATTCATCTCTGTCAAACTGGATTACTTTTGTTATTTTGGAGCAGAGCTCAATTTCTTTGTAAAGCTGTGAAGAACAAAAAGAAGATATTATATAAATCATGAAATGCTTGCCGACTTTAGTCACAGTGTGGTGTGTGGGTTACTGACAGCAGGAAAAGAGAGCATTCATTTTCTGTGTTCTCTGACAAAGCAGCTCTAGCTGTCAGTATGAACAATGCTGTGTATTGTGTCATAATTACATGACGTAAATACAGATAGTGGTTTCAGACAGTTCTCAAAAGGGTTTCCATAAATGTGTTTTAGTGCATAGTCTTCCTAGAAAGCTGATAATCTGGAGAAATGTGTGGAATCAAAGGCAGGAAAAATATCTATAATTCAAAATAATAGATTCTCTTGTGGTTGTACCATTATTCCGTGTGATACTTAACACACTAATGAAATTAATAGCATTGAAATCCATTTATTGACCTTTGTAAGTTAAAGATGGTTGGTGGGATAAAAAGGATAACATCATGTTGATACAGGCAGTCACATACCAAGTCACATATATCCTCCTCTGGTTTAGGAATGTAGAATTGCACTTGATTGTCGATAAGGAATTTCAGTCTTAAGTAGTGTTTGGTTGGATCAAGCTCGTGAGTCTGCGTGATTGGAACAAAAAAGAAAAAATGATGTTGTATAACAAAAACAGGATTTATTTTCTATTTGGAAACTGACATTTCTCTAGTTGAATGTTGTTAAGATGAGTAAACTATACCCTGCATGCATCCTAGAGATGGAGATACATATAGACGGCACATCTGTCATGCAAAAAAAAAAAAAAAAAAAAAAAAAACTCTTTAAATAAACAGTTCAGGTCCTGTAATTGAAGGTTTGGTTCTGTTACCTTGCAGATGGATTCAAGAACACACAGTGCAGACTCCTCCGGCTGGATGATGGTTAACACAGGCTGATCATTTGGCAGGCAAACCCAGGAGGGAGTGAGGTGGTCAGGGACCCAGATGTCACTCTCAGTGTTAACTCTTGGGAAGCTTTTCACAGTGCCTTCCTCGCTTTTCTTGTAACACAGACATCAAAAGTATGTAAACACTACTGCTGCAAATTTACATAATGATTTGGTTTAATTAGATTCCACCTCCAGTACGTTTAAAATATTCCTTAAAGTGAACTTTCCTTACCTACTTACTTTTAATCTAAATTGCTACTGTCAGTGCACCCATGAAGTATTTGTATAGATTTTAGGTTATGATAGTAACAGTTCAGGTAAGAAAGATTATTTAATCTTGTAAGCAGTCTGAGAAGTTGTCATGGTTGTTATCAAGATAGATACCTGTCTAATATTTAATTGATATCAATGTTGGTCAAAAATTTTGAGTTGAGTAAGTGCCTTTTTACCAACAGTGTAACTCATGCTTACAGAGAAAGAATGATTCCTTCTTACTGTGTTTTCCTTAACAGGATCAACATATATGCCATCAGCAAGCTTTTTCTCTGGCTCTTCACCATTAGCAAAGACCTGCAGAGGTAAAATAAAAAGGTCAAGTAGTGATACTACAAGCACAAAAGTGAAAGACTGTATGCGCCCAAGTCAACTGTACTGATGTGCAGAAATGTAAAAACATATATATGGAAATAAAGAATCACCCAGACCTGACTGACTGTAGGGTGGGCTTTTGTCTTCTTCTTTGAGGTAGTGTCCAGACCCCAGAGGGAAGAGAACCTGCTCTTGCGTTTGCTGCAGGAACGGGACATGGCCTGTGTTCGCCGTCGCACTCCGGTCTCGGTGCGAGCAGCCACCTGCAAAAACATAAGCACACAGTCAGAGACATGAGAAATCAGATGAGAAAAACACAGCCATCAGTCTGTTCTCAAGTCACGCTACATGTTAGAAAACTTTGTGGCAAACATTTATCATATTATAAATACAGCTTAACAACAGTAGCCCCAAACACAAGCAAAGGAGGGATGTTTTCACAACGCTGTAGCTCTAAGAATGTCCTTCAAACAGATATTAGCCAAAAAAAATTTAAAAAGGAGTAAAGGTCATATGGGCTTTGCAATGAAAAAATATATATATAAAAAAAAAAATTGTCACTCCTGTACATGACCTTTCTGGGCTAGTGGCAAAAGTATAAAGCAGTACAGAAAAACACTGAAACTACTCTGTGCCTGTAGGACCAAGGATTCTCTTAAACTAACCTGAGGACTCTCCATCTTTTGTCCAGTGTTTCAAAACCACAGAGGGCATGGTGTTGATACAGGTATTGATGAATGTGGGATGAACAAATTAGAGGTTTGAAACTGCAGGGCAGCTATTAGTAATCTTCTCTTGTCTGAGATCCCAAACAATTTTTCAGCTTTTACACCCACCTGCTCAACTGCACTGCGTTGGTGGTGAGGTAGAAGTACCTCAATGATGTCTAAAAATCAAACACGTTTTTCCCTGCTACAGTTGCTTTTATACGTGGAGAGCATAACCTTGGTGCAGTAGTAGGAGGCCAAAATGTAACTAAAACCTACAAAGGTGCCCCTGTGTGAAACACAGGCTCCAAAATAGCAATCACTGAAGAAAAACATGGATTCACACAAAGCATTTTAGTTTTTTGGACATCAATTTCCCTGCCTGGAGAGTCACCAGTAGCACTCATGCCAAAGTGTTTTATGAAAGAGGCACAATTTTTTTTTTTCATTTATAGTGCAAGAATTTAGATAGACATAAGAGCAGTACAATATTAAGAGATGATCTTGCAAGGGAGAGGTAACAGGTTTGTTTTCTCCAACAGCTACAATTGATGTTCCTAAACTATACTTTAGCTAGTCATCAGTCGCTCTAGGTCTAACCCGTTAAATCTGTAAGGGCATCAGCTAAATACAAAAAATCTACACGCATGCAAAGTTTTGATATTTTATAGAAGTACATCACAACTGTCCTTTAAGAAATTAGATGTGGGCAGTCAATAAGCATGAAGAAGAAATCAGAGGATATCTACCAGTGCATGGAAAGAAGAGACTGAGAATATACCCAGTCGACCCATTGCCAGCTTGGTGGGGCGAGAAGCAAAGGCCAGGAGGCGTTTGGGGTTGGGCAGCTCTCCTCCTTGCAGGCTAGCCAGGTAGCACCTGAAGCGAAACAGATCCATGTGAAACTGCTCCAGGTTCTGCTCCCACAAGAAGATCTGCCGGGCAAGAGAGACACGACAACACATCCACTTAATTGTTAATCAAGACTCTTGTATTTTTTACTTCAGATCAAGACGGAGCATCTCTTCTCTTCCCCAAAAGCTCTGTTAGCAGTTTTTCTCAGTGGTGCCAACCTGCCCTTTCTTTGCCTAATGGTTGATGTTTATTGGGGCAGTAGAGCAGGACATTGTAAATATTCACTGGGCCATCCCATCTCAGTCACGGTCCTGAACTGGTGTTTAGAAGAGGTGGCCATCACCATGGTGGAAGGCTCTGTTTTACTGCCAAGTCACCCAGAGACGAAGAAACAATACTGCACATTCCACTGGCAGATCGAGGCTGGGAGCGTTTCAGCTTTCTAAGGAGCAGTTTTATATCCATTCAGTTCTGCACAATTTGAAACCTGACACTGCCAAACAGAACAGCTCCAACCAGGCACTACCTAACTGACCGAACAAAGGCCATTTGATCTCCCCTCTCTGTAAACAAACCTATTAAAGACAATATGAGATTTGCAATTAATTAAGAGAATGGAGGGCCATTAACCAGTGCCAACTGCAGACCATGCAAAAAAATAGGGAAAAGGGGGTAGGGGTGTCAATATGGTGGCTGATAAATGTGTAGCCTCAGCAGCCTCTAAGGAACAGAACGTTGTAATCTTTTACTCAATCATCTCAAGATGGTCCCCACTTCAGTCCTGTTTTCTTGTATTTAAACCACTTTGCTTGATATTAAGTAAACAAAACATAACTTGAATATATAATTAAATAAAAAGCAATATAAAAATAAACCACATAACAATGTGAGATATTTTTAAGGAAGTTTCCATCTTGAATTAGACACTAAATATTTTGCAATACAATGAAAAATGACTCTTATTTTTATCCCCATAATTAAGGGAGGGTGGCTGACCCATTTTTCATATATTACATTTTTATTTAGTTTTTTATTTTGTGCTATTAAATGTTTAAATTCTCAAAATAACACATTTTTCTAAAAGCTTGAAATAAAATCAGAAAATGTAAAGGGTTAGGGTAAAAACTGACCGCAGTTTTAGATTTTTGAAGTAATTATAGTGCATAAAAATCTAGTGCAACTGCCTGCCTAACTATGATAGGACTGATTATAAAGAGGAATGAAACCTACTTGATCCAGGATTGTTTTCCTCTTCTTGGTGTCAGTCACAGCAGATAGTTGCATGTCTCCCATCTTCTTCATTTTCTCATCCATGTCGATCTTCTGCTCCAGCTTTTTGATCTCAGCACGAAGCAGCCGAACTGTGTCCTCTCTGTGATGGTGGCGGGCAACAGCAGTCGCGCACGCTGAGTGGATAGCTGTGATCCAGTTTTCTAGCTCTGTCTGGCTGCAGGTCTACATGGGGACAAAAAGAAAAAGTTCAAACTGCATAGTAGATCCATGGGATTCAACATTAGTAGGTTTACTGTAGGTCAAGGTAATGTCCATAGGAGAAAACAAACTTATTGGTATAAAAAATAACTGTGCTATGAAGCATAATTAAAAAATCAGGTAATGTGATTTAAGATTAAACTTTGGGTTTTCAGGGTTAAGCTCAGTTCTTACCAGACCGCATTGTCATAATTTTTGATGCCCACCTAAACAAGATTAATGTGTAAGACAATAGCTGTCTGACCCATCTTGGAAAAAAAGTGCCACCTCTCCTTGTAGGACCTAACAGCTACTGCAATCTTTCAACTTAGAAGAGCATCTACATATGAGAAGAAGATTTAAAACAGAAAGATCTGCTTTTTTTAAATTAGAGGCTGCAAGCCTTGTACTTGCTGACCAAATAAGATTAGCAAGTTCTTATATCAGTTGATTATTTACTTCCGATATTACTTCTACAGCTGCATCTGGACAGATCCAACTAAGGCTTATTTTTTCTTCTTACATGAAAAATTGATTTAAGCAACATTCATAGCTACAACAAACAAATAATTAAAATCAGACTTAAATTACTTGTGACTTAACGTTGGGGCAATAATGCTGTAAGCCTCTGGCTACAGCAACTGTGTTAGTTTTCTCTAATATGTTTTTAGGATTATAGTTTGTGTTGTCAGAAATATTTGGCTTTAAACATGTTAGTGTTTGGAATTAGCCATCTGGTGCAAATGTGGAGTTTTGTTTTTTTTTTAACTTAAACTGGCTTATGACTAACGACAGAAAACATGGGAGGCTTCCTGGTAAAAGTGATTGTGGTCGTTAAGGTCAATGAACAGATAAATGAAAGATATTATGATTATGCTGAAGTTGCCTCATGGAACATTTTCTTACCTGGAAAAGAAATGCATCGCCTAAGGAATTGCTGAGGCAGAACACAAAGTCCTTTTTTGGATGCTCTGGCACAGCTTGGACAATGCTGTTCTCTGCCCATATGGCATGCTTGGGAATACTGTTGTTGTCAATTCCTGAACGGCCATCCGTCTCATAAAAAAAGAGAGTGCACCCTGGAAAACCAAAACAACCTATTATTTTAAAGGGCAGACACTTGTTGGACTCAGTCAGAAGGAAAGAAAAACAATGATGCTTTTTTTTAAGCCAGATTCTCAGAAGCTATTTAATTCTGCTCTCCAGTGGCCAAGATTAAGAAGTGCAACATCGCTGATGGATTTTCATTTCTAGCAATCAAGTGACAGGATTTTATATGCATGTGTGCATGCATTTGTGATGAAAAGAAAGAAAGAAAATGCTAAAAATGCATGAAGCTTAATAAATTTATATTTCATTATTTAATAATATTACTGAAAAGTAATGAAGTGCAATGTTATAACCACACTGAGAACAGAACACACCTTTCAGGGAAACCCAGTAACTCTTCCACTTGCGTCTCGTGGCAGACTCCACTTTCTTGTTTTTCTTATGTACGAGGAAGTTCTTGACAGCAAGTTTACCAGCTTTGCGTACCATCCCCTGGACAACGCTAAGTAACAGATCCGACTGGTAGGCGGAGCTCATAGTGCTTTGCTCATCACTCAGGGCGGAGCCTGCTTCTTCCAAGCTCTCCGTCTGGCAGGAGCTCATTTCTAGTTCCTGGCGAAAGTTTTCGTACACACCCTGTACACATTCGCTGGCCCCGCCGCCACCACTGCTGCCACTGTCACTGCCAGCAAACATGTTTCTGCTGTGCACTGAACATATGGAGAAGGAGGCTGACATGGTCTTGTAGCGGCGAGGCTGGTGCTCTGCTTCCACCATCACCCCATCGATTCCACTGTCCTCATACTCGCTGCTCTCCCCAGCTGTAACATCCTGAATTGTGGCAGAGGCACAAGACAGGTGAGATGGCATGGCAACCAGGATTTCTTCATCACTAAGAGAACAGGTGGTCAAGCAATAACTACACTGGCTGACAGCTGAAAAATCTCTGAAGATGCAGGAGCCATTTTTGTAAAGCAAACAAGTTGCAAAAAATAGACTTTTGAGGCCTGAAAAGAGTCGGTGAGTTGCTAAATCCGGAGATTCTGCTTAAAATTAATGACTCACAGCAAAGCTTCTGCTGTTGTATGAGTACAGCCTGCCCTCCCTGTGGCACTGCAGGGTCTGCCCTCTCCTCCCCACATGGCCAAAAGCTCCTGGGAGATGAAGGGGGTTACACTAAGCTTGGTATCTCCATCTGGTCACATGACCAAATCATGCGCTCCAGAGTTCCATTCACCATGGTTGACGGTGCCCCGTTGTGACAGGCCCTCCACACACGTTTTACTGTTACTCTTTTCCCCAGGCCTTTCCTCATTATCATAACAAAAGCCTGGGGCATTTCTAACGGGGAGTGACTTTAAGCTGTGCTCACCCCCTTTTCATCACTTCAGTCTCCTCTCTCGAGAAAAACAACAGTTTCATCAGGGAATGACATATTGCAGCTTTCTTTTTACATTTTATCAGTTTTAGTAGCTTAATATCTGAGATGAAAACAGCAGAGGATATTTCAACACTAAATAAATAATAATGACATGAGTTTTCCTACTGGTGATGCCTCTTTACTACATTAAAATTCTGCACGACTTCTCATCTTCTATACAAGAGCACAAAAAAACTATTACAAAGCTTTCACACTTCAGTTCCCTGACAGTTAACTTATCTAAGATGGTCTATAACAGACACAAATACAATATCCAACACAGACTTTTACTCTGTTTTCTTTCATGCCTTATCCTAATTAAATTAGTTGTCTGAAATTGGAGTTTATCTATTACAATACTACAGATCATCTTACCTGTATAGTCTGCGCCCTCCTGCCCTGCATACTAGTACATATTGAGGCTTGGTGGTTGCTCAGGCCTTCGGACAGGCAATGGGAACGCCGGCAGGGAAGGGTGTATGCACCATAAGTGTTCCCATCCTCCTCTGAAGGGGAGAGCATCTTATCATCCTCACTCTCTCTGATAGATCTGTTGGTGTCATGCCACTTGGCATAGCGACCATGGGGCTGTTTTCGGGTTGGACTCGTGTTACTGTACAGCTCATCCAGAGAGTTTGCCCTGTCAGCGGAGTCTGTGGGGCTGGGCTGCAGGTGGCCTTCACAGTCGGTAAAGTCTCTTTCATTGGCCATGTCTATGATCTCCTCAGTGCTGGTCAAGTGATCTTGACTGACATCAGACAGGGAGAACTCTAGGCTGTCATCTCGCCACATGTCTGCAGATTTGGACCTCTTTTTGAAGCTGACTGTCTCTTTGGAGCAATCTCTGGTCTTCTGGAGGTATTTCACCTCTGTTGTATACAAGTCTTCATCCTGCACCTCCTCTGCTGTGGGACCAGGTAGGGTTATGTGCATCGTATTCATGTGCACAGAAGGATTAGCCAGATCATTGTGAAAGGAGACAGGCCGTAGACTCATGGCCACTCGATCTACCCAAATGGGACTTCCAAAGTCTGGGAGGATATTTGTCTCATTGAACGGTTCCAAGCCATTGTCAGCCAGAGACTGTGGGATGCTTGGGGTGCTACTCGAGCGTGTGCTCGTCTCAGAGTTCCTGTGCTCTATTTTTCCTGATGAAGCGTGGCGAGAGCGTCTGGACTGTTTGTTGGAGATGCGAAGTGACCGGGACATGTGCTTACGTGACAAATAGCCACGTCCATTACTGTAGAGGGCATGGTCCCCGTTCTGGCTCTCAACATTTCCCATGATTCAGAGCCTGAATGGAAGATAACACACAGTTTAAACACATTTCAGAAGTTCATGATCATAATGTGCTCTTTAACAGACATGCAGAAAATACAAATATCTAAATGTTGGAGTACCTGGAGGGTCCTAAGGATTTTTCTGGCATTTTGTTACTGGATCTTTAGACTGTTTGAGCTTTAGCTGCTGGGCCAATCCACAAAGCTCTGGAAGAAATACATCCACATTAATATAATTTTTCTAAAATGTTCATTCTATGACCAAGTTTGTGTTTAAGAAACCAAATTTGAAAGGCAGAAATTTGAACATAAGAAGTTACATGGTTACTTGATGGTAGTAAAAAAAAAAGGGATAAGGACATGAAATATAGAAATCTGGATAGTAGATCCTGCGTAATTGCTTGCATTTCTTGCTATGCTTAAAAAAAACTGTTTCTCACTAAATTTAGATGTTACCCCTAGACAGACAGAGGAAGTAATCCACTCAGCCTCTTTCAAAATGCACAGGGAGATGTGAAGCAGAGGGAATGTAATGAGAATATGAGTATAGTGACAGGCTGAGTGAACATGAGTTATTCAGAGCTAAAGTGAACCCTCATGTTGTGTTATTGTCGTTTGTTCTCAGGGACTACCTCCTGCAGTACAGGGGGCTGTGAGCAGGAGGAGGGGGCAGAGGTTTTCACCATAATGCACATTCAGACTCCATCTACCTGCCTTTAGGCTGGACAGCTTGTTCTAAATTAGGTCCTGTCCCATTGCCCTGAGACCATCAACAGATGGGAGTTTAGAATCACCAGGATGTGGTTGTTTCTCCTGATGTGTGTTCCCCTCATTTTAGGACAGACCCATTGGGGGGTTGATGTTTTTATGTGTGTTGCTGACGCATATGAGTGTGAGCCCAACCCTCTGCTGCTGCATGCACTCAAGCTTACAGTAATGGGGGTGTTATATAAACTGGAACTGACCCTGTTTTTCTACCTTGTTGCTCTAATTTCCCTCTTCATTCTGTCCTCTCACCACCACATACCATCACTGCAGTGAACAATGTTTGATGTTGCAAATGAATACCATTTATTTTTCATATAGCCCAGTGGTTTATCACCCACTCCTTAATCCAGTTCGAGAAGGGAAGGACAACAAAATAGGATCTAACTGTGAAGGACCACACTGCTCAAAAGACACAACAAATGGCACAAACATTGCACATCTGAGTTACCCTTTCCCTAGAATACCCTTCACTTTCATTTGTCTGGTGGTTAAAGTTTAATTGCTCTGCAGATGTCCATGGAGAAAAAGAAAATGTATTTAAGTTCTGGTCAGTTTTAGTAGGTCAAAGTTGTGTTATTTATAGGGGAGCTCTAACATGTGTAATTTGTTGTTCAAGTGGTCATACATCAATATTTCATTAAGGTTTAATCAAGTTTCAAACAATGACGAGAAGCTGAAGAAGCAAGAAAGGGTTTTAGGGTTAGAAACCATATCTGAAAGTACAAAAAACTCATTAGTGAACAATATAACTCACTGTGCAGTATATTTAGATTTTACAGGGTAATTTACTTAGTTCATCCCTCAACTAAATGAACTGTGTGGTCATCCGATGATCCAGAAAAAAAAACCATGGACCTGAAACCTAAAACCAAATTTAACTTACAACATCTTATTGCCTTTCAGATACAAAGTTAAAATGCTGTAAATTTTCCAATACACTGCTCTCTAAAGCTGCAATGCTCCTGCTGCACAGAATTCATTATTATTGCTTGATTAATACATGAGGAGAAGTATTCTGAACATCAAATTTCGCTCTCCTTGAGCGGCCTTCTCTACTCACAAAGTTAAAAACAGCTATTTTAAAAATTATAGGATGATTGTTTTATATTTACTTGCATTTTAAAGTGAAACGAAGGAAAATTGTGAGAAATAAAATGGGATTTTCAACCATTTTACTTCACTAATTTACAACAGGAAACGAGCACGAAATTGTCCAAAGCAACTCACAATTGACAGACTTTCTGAATATTCTCTCTGGGGCTAAAGGACCACAACATGAAATCCTTCTCACACAATCCCACAGCTGAACAAACTACTGGTCATCATTGATCAACAACCTCACAATGTTCACACGAGAATAAGATTTCTACGGCATCATAATGGTTGTAGACATACCTGCTAACACACAAGTAGCTCTCCCTGCCTCTGCACTGTATCAGCTGTTCTTCATAAATAATTAAATGCATAATAAATTTAGAGGCATGACAGGGACTCATGAATGAATCACCTCTTATTGTCAAATGGGTTGTTACAGCAGTACTTGTACATTTTCTCTGGAACAGGTTGTAAGTTAAATAATCATAAAAGGTTATATCTACAAACAGTTCAGGAAGATAAAGTATGTTTTGAGTCTCAAAACAAGAAAAAAAACAGCTTTAAAGAACAGAGATTTACCACAAGGAGACACAGCTTTTGGGAAACTGTAAAAACTCCAGGTGAGTGACAAACATAAAATCTTTTTTTATTACTACTTTTATTTGGTAGTTACCATCCAGAATGTATTACAGTAACTGCGAAATGTTGTAAAACATAATATTTCAAAATCACCTACATTTTCTTTCATTTTTATTAAAAAAAAGTCTGATTTATGCTTATAAAACTAATATCTATTGCAATATATGGGTCACAGATTCCGAATTATGTTTCCCATGTCACATGCAGAAGGGTGAGATTTTGTCATTACTGAACTTTGTGACAGCTAGATTTGAGGCCCTTTTGTTATTGAACACTTAAAAGCACTTAATAAATTCCTTGGCCTGCTGCAACAGGAAACAAAAACTGTCCAACCCCCACCTGCCTTTTCCAGTGGAAATGATGAAAATGTCTGCCCCACAGCCTAAATATGGCCTACCAATGGTGTGAAAGGGTCACTTTGACATTCTCTAACTCGTGAAATTAATGTTGAACATTATAATACAAAAACACAAGCAATATCATTATTTCTAAAACATGTTAAAATGAGACTAAACGTAAACAGGCACAAACTGGGCCTATATGTTGTTTGAACTGTTGAAACGCATTCCTACCATTTAAACCAACACAGATGAAAAGAAAGAATGCATCAAGCTGACTAGTTACAAGCTTCAACACAAAACCCTGTAATCTGAAGACTCCTGGCTCTAGAGATAATAACACAGGTAGTTGTATGGAGGAAGGGAGAGGGTTTGCCATTGAAAGAATGCACTCAAGACTCATATTTTTCAGCTGATAGTCATATTGTGTGTAAGAGGACGTTATGTACCATGCAGCAGCTCTCATTCTAATGACTCATTTTCTGTTCTCATGAGCACTCTGTGCTTAGGACTATCTGAGGACAGGAGGAAATTAGCATCAGAAATGGCTGTTTCCACATTTGTATGGATTCCATTTCAATGACAATCATCCATAACAGTGAACATTTATGTGGAGTGTTAATGATCAGACAAAGTTGTTTAACTTGTTGTTTAATTTCTTAAAAGAAAACCTGGCTACTCTGCCAAAAGAATATATTTTCTGATAAGAATGTAACCCTTAAAGACTTATTTGGAAAAGGGGGCTTGGCTTGCAGGGTTAATGAAAGCTGCTCAGCTTGTTTTAGAACAGTTTTGTGCCAAGCAGAATGCATCAAAAAGCAACGAGATAGTCAGCATTTGGCTCATACAAACAATATTTTTTTAAGCTTTTCTCAAAATGTATTTGTAGAGCTGGGAAACTTGATCAAGCATCTTTACACATAAAAAATAAGCAAAAAGCAACTAGAAAAACAGATAAGATAAACCATTATGCCATTTTAATTTGCTGTATAGTTAAGAATGTGCTTCAGAATGCATTAGCAACTGCTGCAGCTATGTGTAACCCGCCTGACCCATCATGAGGGGCTCAGGTGGCTGTGTGTTAAGGGGTATTGTTTATACAGAGGACAGCTTCTAGACGGATCCAAGCACATAATCAAGCAGCTTAATGGTTGAGTTCAGCTGGTGTAAACCCTGGAAAGACAGCAGCCACTAGTGAGGGTATACTGCTATCAAATAATAACTTAAAATTTTTATTAGGGGGCAAACTGTTGTATAGGCTATGTATTTTTTACTTGTGAGTGATGTACAATGGGCTAAGTGGGGTTCTATTAAAATTTCATTTTCTTCTTTCTGTCCTTTGGGGTTTAGCCTCTTGCATGAAAGAGTTAGTCTGTCATTACCCCAATACTTATTACTAAGATCATGTCATGTGTTGCATACTTACTTACAATACTTACTCTGATGTGTTCATTTACTTTAAATGTCAGAGTTTTGACATCATTATTTAAACTTACAAAACACAGGTCTGAGCACAGTTTTATCCAAGAATACTAAACATAAACTCCCAACTTTGCAACTAAATCCATTCATCATTGAACTTGGTGCACAATAAAAGAAAACTAGATTCTTGTTGAAACCTGTTGAGCTGCAGCTGGTGTTGTTTAGCCTAGCGACACCTTCGTCCCTCTCAGTGTTTATTCTAGGGCATCACTGTGTGCAGAGGTCACTTCTTTTCCAAGTGTTGAAGTATGTATGTTTGGTTTTTTTGCAACAGATGCTGCAGGTTCACTTGGAGCAACAAATACGTTATTCGCCTTTTAGAACAGCTTGGCCATGCCTCTATCCTAATACTGCACTAAATAATGACACAGATTTAGATGTTTTCATTATACTAAGAAATATATAAAATTAACAAATAGAAGCCCCGAAAATATCAATCTCGTTTACAAAGCAGCCTATTCTTTTAAGTTTTCCTGATTTTTCAACACTGGCTGACAGCTAAAGACCCTTTGTGAATTCCAGTAAATTTGCCTGTTCACAACTTGCAAGCTATCAGCAGGTCCTGCTTTCAGCTCTTCTGTTCTTTATTTGATGTTCTTAAACAGCTGCAAGCTGAATGCACATAAACCACAAGGCTGCTTTCAACACTTACAAGTGTGGATACAGGTTGTGGGAGTCGGGATTAATGTGAATTCAGCTGTGTGATCGAGGGGATATATGATTTTCATAATGTCCAAGTACATTTAATATTTTATCGAAACAACATTCTTGTTGTCTGCCTTTCACTACACAAATTTACAAGCAAGTCTACAACATCCCCATTCATTCTATTTGCAAAAGAAATATATTTAATTTTCTATTTACTAATACTACTACTGTTACTAGTCATTACTACTGATTTTTCTTTTTGTATCAGACTTCATAAACTACTGTGACTCAACCGGCTTGGAAAAAGGCTGGGTGGAAATATTCTTTAAAAAAATGTGAGCAGATGGATTTTGCTAAGAAAAATTAAAGATTTGTTCTTACATCCAAGGGGTTCCCATGGCAACTATATACAACTAAAGTGTCACAGACTACAGCCTTTTAAAGTTTCAAATTTTCCTACAAATTAATCCTTATCAATATGATACATCTCTAAACCTACTAAAATAGGTTTTCTGTGCTTTTTTTCTGTGTTGCTTTGTCCATTTATGGACTGCACTTTGTTTTAACGGTGGTTGTTTTAAAGCACTTTATAAATAAAGTTGACTTGAGTTTTTTTTTGTTTTTTTTTCATACATGGGCACAGTCTGACATTATCTGCACTTTTATCATTGGAGTTTGCAGGACAAAATCTGGTAAATCTGGTTCTCTTGCACAGCATGGATATGGCTTATTTGATGTAGTGACTGTATAAAGAATATTTTCCAAGTCTAACTTATCTTGTTACTTTCTGCTTTGGTAGTTTCTGTAAAATTTATAGGAGTAGGAGTATGACTTAAGCTTTTGTGTTGCCAAGGAAATATTTGCTGCAAGAGAGAAACAATGGGATCACACTCATATCTTATACTTGGGTTACGAAGAAGGCATACATTTGGGAAGAATATGTTTTGTGATTATAAAAGTCATCATAATAGAAAACAGTTACCGTCACTCACAGTGTAAAGGTCTCTCTTGGCTACATGGAGCATCAAAACCTCTCTGTCTATACACGTTTCACATTCCAGACTTAATTTGCTCTTCCGCAATGTGACTTCAAACACCCAACAATTTTCCCTTTGCAAGGGAAACAAAAGTGCTGAATAGTTTCATGATTATAATCTGATAATCAACAGTATTATGTGGGGACCAAAAACAGGATCTGATGTGAGAAATTTGTCTCAAAGGGTACTCATGTACTCCTAACTGACACAAGATATCTAAAAAAACAAAAAGCTTAATCAAAATACTTTATGTGTATCAGATTTGCATATCAGCACAGACACCCTGTGAAAGTAGTGGTAATCGTAATGTTGGGACAATATTTACCAATAGATCTCGTGTGTGATTCACTAAAGCTTTTCCACACAGGCGAACATTTCCTTCCAGGTCAGTAAGTGAGAAAACCAAGCATGCCTTCAGTTTGAGTTTGTTTCTTTTTATACCGAATTGAAAGCACACACTCCACTCAAAATCACATTTGGGTCAACGTCAAGACAAATTTCCATCATTTTGATTCCAACATTAATGAGCAGGGTATACATGTTTCACTTTTTTTGGGAAATAGGTGCTGAAAACATGAGTCTGGATGAGTCTGGCTGTCATGTTCCATCATTAGCTTTAAATCAGAGTTACATGTCAAATATTTACATTAAACGAGGAGACTTTATCTTTACCATTAATATGAACTATATGAGGGCATCCCTGAGTGCCACTTTATCCATAACACCTCGGAGCTCTCTGCTCTTTGTTGCATTGCAGTGTGCTCTAGTGCGGAACCAAGTTTAATCCTGACGCACGTGACAACACACAGCAAGGTAAAAAATTATCTCATTTCCTCCCACCAATCCTGTTTACAGTTTCCATTGCAAACCTCTTTACTGACCACATTTCAGTTATATGCAAAGGCCTTCACCTAGCTAAAAACTTAGTAACAAGTTAAATATATCTAAAAAGCGTATTTACTGCAGGTTAGGTTCAATCTTTTTGCAGTTTATATCCTGTACTTCCACAAAGCTCAGCAGGATACACAAGTTTATTCAAGCTTGCAATTAACAGGCAGTCTAATAAGGCATGAAAAACAACCATGAAACACCATGAAAAACAATATATTGCATTTTGTCCTTAAGTCCCTGTTTACTGGCACATCCACTGATAGTATCTAAATAACTAGAAGAACTCATAGCATAGACCTCTGCCAAGCCATTGTCACTTTTTTGCCACTGATTGCGGCCTTTAGTATGAGTTAGAAGCTCTAATGGCAAAATGAATCCTTTAAAAACTTCCTGAATCCAGGCAGTGATCCAGATCACCCCCAAAATCTAACCACTTGTTTCTTATTTCATTTCTGAGATTTCCTGAAAAGTTAATCAAAATTCTGTCCATTACTTTTTGAGTTATGCTGCTAACAGACAGACCAACACTGCTAATTACATGACCTCCACCTTGGTGGAGGTAATAAAAACATCAATATGAAATTAGGTTTATATTGGGTTTTTACTATAAAATCCGTATAATTCTGTGAAAATATTTGACACATGCCTTATTGTCATTACAGCTTTAAAAAACAATTAAATATAGCAGACAAGATACCGATGATAAAGATATCGGTCTAACTATCAGGAAACCAAATATCTTGCTGCTCAGTTTTGTGTAACTTTATACTCTAGAAGGGAGGGCAGAGTACTTCGGTGGAAACAAATTTGCATGAACCAGAAATAACGTTTCCTACAACAGAAGCCACTAATAATTCCCAGTGGTTTGAGTTGTGTATTCATAAAGGAATGACTTGGAAAAAAAAACATCATTGTGCAGCTGCATTTGTCACTGTGCTGAATTCTGCTTTATATTCTCAAGTTTATAAGTAAAGTTTAGTATCTGAAAGACCACATGATCTAGACAAGTACTTGTGGATTGTAGATCTACAAAACAGCCTTTGTTCCACAGCACACTGTACTTTAAAGCTTATGACATAAGACTGTTAAACCAATATGAGCACTCATTTTCCTCTCTTGAACACCTTTTCTTTGAGACCAACTTAAATAAAAAAAGGCTCCTCTGCATATTAGTTTTATACTTAGCTTTTAAAAAGAACCTGCTTGTGTTGTTTAACGTTTGCTCTCCTCCAGTCATAATAGGGACATTGTTGAGATTTACAAGCCTGTGAGCCAGAGTCTGACCTCCTGTCCTGCTGAGCCTTGAACGATCGATACATTACCATAACTAAGACACCAGATGACCATTTCTCGCCCCTCTCCCCACATGCAAGTCACAGCGGGTTTTCAAACACAATGCTCTGATTTTAAATGAACTCAGAGATCATGAAGTCGTCTATTACCCCCTCTGCAGGATGCGTTTTGGGAATACTTCTTGACTTTGACCATCTCGCACATTTGCAATTCATCATTTCTCTTGCTCAGCATCACAAAACCGCCACCACCAGCACTGCTTTGTCATTACAACGACACAGACACAAGCAGTATTGTTTGTGTCTGGCAATGAATGGTGGGCAATTCAATGGCTTGCAGACACCAGTTGTAGGTGAAGGTTTGCCCTACATGGTGGTGCTACAGGTAGAAACCCCCCCACCATAAACACAGGCTGTAAAGACCTCAGGATATGGCAGCAACACACTGAATGAAAAAAGGAGAAAATGGAAAAGCAGAAGAAACTTCTGAGAATATTGAATCCAATGTTAACATAAATCCTTCAAGCATAACATGAGCTTTGGTTCTGAAATATAAACCTTACTTAGAGACCACACTTCGACTCTTTGTGTGAACACTGATGTTTAACACCCCTTTTGGAAAGTGGGAGGTTTTCAGTAGAAGAGCCATTTGTCCCTTTTATCTCCTAAACAGTGTTGCAAAGAGGCAAGACAAACAGAAGCAAGCCCACTGACTTACCTTTTTTTTCCAGCCAGGAAGCTTTAATTCTGTTTTTCTTCACATGGGAGCGATAACAAACCCCACATATCAATGAGGAGGTCTATTTCAAGACCCACTTGAAGGGATTACTGATACTCCTGCAAGTCCACTGCAGAATGACTACTATATGCAAGGATGAGTTGAAAAACTGAGGAAGAGAAGAAAGGGGGAGTGTCTGCTTCTAAACACCCCCTACTCACACACACACACTCCAGCTGACTGTTTCACACTCTTTACTCCCTCCCTCCTTGCCCACTCCTTTATTCTATAATTCCATCCCCCTTAACTACAAACCTATTGCCAGTAGGAATTCGTGTTCTTTCCCTCCTCTGTAATTGTGGCTCCATTCCCTTATGAGAGGCATGATATTTACACTAAATGTTGCAGGCTTTTCATTGCTGGAAAAAAGAAATACTGTCAGAGTCAGGCCTTTAGTTCTCAGTATGGATCAGTAAACATTTCACTTTTGTCTGGAGCAAAAAGTACTCTTGGTTTAATGTCTTTGTGGTTTTAAAAGCATGATTTGTGAAAACTGAATTGTAGAAAATAGGACTTATCTTTGCCTTAAAGGCTGCTGGCTTAAAAAGGATGCAGTCACTGTGTTGCAGTGTATAATTAATTAAAATATTCAGTGACAATCCACTGGAAGAAATGAGACATACACTACATAACTTGTGATGTGGTGTGTCTATTACACCAGCAGTGGCTGTGGTGCTGGATTATTTTGAGTAAATGGAACCACAAAGGACACAGGGGAGAAAGAGAAAGGGTGGTATGTAATGGTGAAGTTCTACAGAAATGTTTGTTAGACTACAGCCAGCATCATGTGCTTCAGAAACAGATTTGCACACACACTGAACAGAAAAAATTTGCCCTGAGCAAGTTGAGGGTATACAACCAGGAAGGAGAGAGAAAGCTCTAAGCTTGGTCTGACTGAAAATAATCCAAATAATGGAGGGATAAATTGTCTAGACTTTCCAACGATTATTGGCAAAATAGAACCATTTAGCTCAGTGGTCAAACTGGCTTAATCTCAAATTAATTTTACTTTTCAGAGGCTGTGACACTGATATTTAAACAAAGTCCGGAGGTGCATTACCTGCATTCATATCAGTTTGATTTCACTCAGCTAATATGCACAAACTTTCAAAAATACTCATTTTACACACTCAACTCACTGTGTGCCAATTTTCTTTTTTAATTAATGAAACTACTTTTTTCATTTAAAAGGATCTGTCCTTTAAAAGTATGTGATAGAGTGTAAAAAAAGTCAAAAAATGGTTGCATGTATTTAATCAGCCCACTGTAACATACAACCAAGTCCTTACAGTGACTTCTTCTATATTCTTATTGCTAACTTATAAGTGAATAAGAAGTAAGCTAAACATATACCTCTACTGCATGCTCCTCAGTCACACCTCTTCATCTCCCTCCCCCCTACAAAACAAAACAGAAGAGCAATAAATGCATCTATCACTCACCCTGAAATTTGGGCTAATGCTGACTCCATGTCTGCTGTCACCACAGACATTTCAGAAATGTAGACGGCTTGCAGCTCAGCTAAACAAAAACTGCTTTCTCATTATTGGCACAAGGCTTTTAAGCCCAGTGCTATCTACACTCAGTTTGGGAGCTGATTGAAATGGATGTCCAAACACATTGACAAGCTACTCGATACTACTGGAGCTATTTGGCAGGTGAGACTGCAGCTCCGCAGATCCACAGCAACACTTCAGACTGCTGATTCTGTCCTGGTGTCACAACCAACCATAATTACTGCCAATCAACTTCAGGCATAATCAGGGGAGAAAAAAAGAGTCAGAGACATTTAGCAAACTCATGATGGACACAGTGAAAAACCTCTAAACTTGTTAAAATAATTTTTTTTCCACAATTTTTCTGCTTGAAGTCACTCTTAACTCAAATAATTTTACATGTATCTTAACTTTGCTAGACAATGAGCTGATGCTGCCACAGAAATTTCCATCTGTGTTTACAAAGTGAACAATCTCTTGCATTTGCCAATGCAACCCTCCCAAATCATTATGTTTGATGCTACTTGTTGGTCGAATGTTGAAGATTGAAAGTTAGCTCAAGCCTGGAGTGATGACAGCTGATTTTCTAACAAAGACAATGACACATTAAAGAATAACACATAACAAAGAAATATATCATTTTTTTTTTTAATACTAACAATAGTTGTACTTATGAATCTTTGTTATTTTAACACTTGGTTTAATATTTTCATTTTGTGCACTTGGCTGACGAATGCACAAATAGGAAATAAACCAACAGATTTTAATTCTTTGTTTCCTGGTTTGGAAGCAGTGCAGTGATAAACACATCACAGAACACAGAGAACAGTGGACGTCTGCAAAAACTTTTCCAGGTGATGTGGTTTAGGCTAACTGTGATTTGGATATAAAGAACTTGGGCTTTGTGTTTGTAGAAGTAAGGATCACTGCATACAGGATTTGAAATTAAATGTTACTGAGCTGTATGACACCCCATGTGCAGATGAAGATTAGTTAACTATTTAAATTCATGTCAGGTTAGGTCACTAATGTCTGAGACCGAAACATCTAAATATGAACTTCAGAGTTAGGCATCTATAATGATCAAAGTAATTAATCAGTTCTATTTATGCATCGTCTCTTTGACGACTCTTTGCTTCTCTTGTGAGCTTATCGCAGTAAGGATGATTCATACTATTGTGTTTTTAGACACGTTTTTACATAGTTTACTAGTGAGAAGCCTGAAAGCGTAGATAAGCCGGGGTCTCCCAGTATGGCCGGCAAACCCCCAGTGATATCTTGTGTTCATTCTCTATACAAGCAAGGGCAGCACAAGACTGTTTAACATGTTTCTAAAATTGCCCCCAAGTGACAGCAAATAGCTATAATATGTAGATGCATTCTAGTGCAGAGATTGCACAATCCTGTTAAAAGCATGAAGCAGCAGGGGCACTGTTAGGTAGCCTCTCCTCAACAGAGGCAGCCCCAGTTAAAAGACAATTTGACACCTGAAAAAGGGAGAAGATTAGTTTTCTTTACATGACATTTTGGGTTACTGCATGGAGATCAGTCACATAAATTTCTGTTCCTTTGTAGCAAGGATAAAACCACGAGACGTGGGAAAAGTCGTCAGCATTCAACCCCTTCTCAAGCCACAGGGGCTTAACATGTCTAAACAGCTGCAATGCTGCTTTCTAGAAGAGCTTCAATAAAGGTCAGTTAATAATTGGCTGCACACTGTTGTGAATGGCCCACACTACAGGATTACATATGATTCAAGATAATGAAACATCCATCCATTTTCTATACCGCTTAGTCCAATTCAGGATTGTGGGGAAGCTGGAGCCTATTCCAGCAATTAGCAGGCGAGAGGCAGGGTACACCCTCGACAGGTTGCAAGTCCAGAAGATGAAACAACAATATTAAATTCTTCATTAGGCTATACAGTCAACAAAAACACCACTGATCATAAACAAAGCTCTTTTCAGTCCATGAAGTCAAGGCAGGCTAACAGAATGCAGCTCTGCAGGATAGAATCAGTAGCATGACTTTTCCTGGCAAGGATTAATATGTAAAGTCTGTTGTGAACAATGCGCTGCATAATAAAAAAAAAAATAGTGCAATGAAACGACTATAATAAAACTGCTAAACAGTTGTCTATTGGCAACAATTTTGAACTACAAGGCCTAGATGCTTTCATGTCTGAAACAAATGAATCCCTTACATGGGATGAGTATTATCCACAACCCTACCTCATGATGTAGTATCAGCAGCATTTGCCTTCATTTTTTTTTCTCAGAACTAACTACAACAAAGATACTGGCCTGCACATACAAAAAGGTCATGCATCAAATCAAAACTGATTTTGCATTTAAACAAGCACCTGTCATGTGTTGCATCTGGTGAAGCAGCCAAACTGGCAACACTAAAAGGAACATTCATCACAACGAAGGGTCAAGTTTTTTTTTCTTGAATTTCTCCTCAAATTACACCAACACCTCCCCCACCTATGTCTCTCAGAGGAAAAAAATAATCCATTGTAATGAAGATCAGTATGTACAGCTGATATCTAAAGAGAAAAAAAGCAAGTGTTGCAAAAGACATGAAAGGAGAAGCCTCAGCCTGGGTATAGATCATTAGCGGAGGATCTAGAGAGCTCCAGCAGAGAGTTGCCTCTCAAGAGTCTACATCAAAGACAGCAAAACTGAGAGGAAAATCATTTAGACTGCACAGAAAAAAGCTGGGATCTACTGGTCAGGACTGAAACTAAGCAGCATAGGTGGCTCTCCAGTATTCATTATTAAAGGATGCTTTGAGAATAATAAAATGCAGAGGTCTGTACTTAACAGGCCGTTAGGTTGGAGTAATGATATTTTGGGCTAGTTCCCAGAACATGGTTAGTTAAGTTTAGGTATTAATAACAACATGTTTAAGGTTATGCCTTTCAATACAACTTATCCTTTAATAACACATCTGGATTACTTGTCAGAAATAAACCTTACAACACTCATCCTTAAACTGGCTGTAAAAGTGACATGGATGCGGTCTTCAAAACTCTCAATACTGTGTCAGACCATTTGATAAACATTACCAGTAATTTCATCCTTGTTTCAAATATGACACAGCTGCTACATTAACATCTGACAAGCTTTCATTTCTACCACATTCAGGGCAGTTTAACCTTGATGGCAGGACAGCTTGTGACTTGAATATATCAAAATTAATGCATTGAATGAGAGGTAAAAAAAAAAAGAGGTACAATTTCTACCCTGTAACAGTTTCCACCCTGAGTCAACCAAAATAAATTTAAAAGGTTCCTGAGAAGTTCTTGTTTATGATTGATGATGTGGTAAAGTTAGCCTAACTCCAGTCTCCCCAAGTGACTCACAGCCTCAGCAGTTTTGTGCACTTAGTGTCTATTATTCATACAAAAGCACGAGACTCGATCAGCCATGTGAGTTGGTGACCATGATAATGTGCATTTTGACAGCTGGTCTTACGTTCTTGTTTGCTGTACAAAAATAAATGGAAAGGAGTTTAAATGAGATCTTTAAATACTGGTTTTCATGTCTTTTCAAACCCTATGACTGCTGCAGAAAGAAAATACAAGAGGGCCATTTAATACTGTCTACTGGTGTTCTCATACAAACACACACTAGGATATTCTCTTTGGAAAATTTTACCCACTGCAAACCAAATAATATTGTCAGAAATCCCTCATTCAAGGCTATACAATCTTCAAAGGAGGCTCTGAAGATGGAGTCAGTACTTTCAGGTGACATATTATGCTCTTTATTCCCAATCTGAAAAATATTTCTGATGTCTCAATGAAATGTTGAAGCTATGCTTTGGTCAAATTAGATCTTAGTTTGAGTATAGCGGCTTCTCTCTGACAGTGGGGCTCTAGAAAGCAGTCTTTTTCAGGAGGAGGTGAGCAGCTGCTTTCTCTACCCATTACACTCCATCTTCCTGAAGGTGGGAATTGCACAGGTGATTGACACAGTTTTGAACATACAAGGTAACAGCTGAGGATGTCAAAACAGTGGGGAAAAGAAGAGAGAGAGAGAGAAAAAAAAGACAGGAACGTGTCTGAACCAGAGTTATAAGTCCCTGAGCAAGAAGAAGGTCCTGAAGTTTGAAGATTAAGTCTTCAACAGAACACTGGTGAGACGTTAGGCGGATGTTTGCTAATTTTCTGTTTGCTTCTAGTTGTCACATAAAACAAAAAAATGGTGCCCTTCAGTGTTGCAGCCACCAGTGGAGATTCAGAGATTATTGAGCCTCAATCATCTGAGAAACTTTCTGACATCCTGCAAACACATTTTAGAAAAAGTGGAAACTGGGAGCAGCATCACGGACCCACCATCCACAACTGTGGGTCAGGAGGGGGACACGGACGAGGCCAGCACCTCCGTTGCAGCCGACGGACTGACACTTTACATGACACATACAGAGAAAACTGATCAGACTACATTTAGGTTGTGGAATTTTATAAATGCATAATATTGGTGGAGCAATTTGGTCACATGTGGTTTAGTTTTGCTGATGAGGTGTAAATCATCAGAGCCTAAATGCATCTTTTTTTCCAAGTCCCTTTTGACTTCAGAAAGTTTAGAAAACCATATTTTAGTGAATAAAGACGAGTTTCGGTGCTTGGTAGTTTGTGATGGCAGGTCAAAAATTTGCATGGCAATGCTCACAGATCCATGCAAAGTTGTCTTTTGTACATCCCGACATTAGCGTGGCTCACGCCATGTGGAGCATTGTGATGCATATGCAATGTTCATACATGAGGTCCCACCACATCCCGGTAGTCTGAAACATAAACATGGAGATTGTATTTGTAAAAAAAAAAAAAAACATGATCTGACCACAAAGCCTTTTTACTGATAAATTGGTTGATTTTAGGGTAGAATATATTTAATTATGCTGAATGATCTGTGATTAACACAAACAAGTATTTAGGTATATGTTTATACTTCAGCTGTTATTACTACTGTCTATAATACCCTGTTGTAAAATTACTGGATGATTTATGTTTATGTTCAGTCAATAAAACAGTTTTAGTTAAATGCTGTCCACCACCGACAGTACTGATGGCTGAATATTAAGTTATGAGCCGACAGAAACAGACAGAGAGCTACTGCTAAATTTATACTGGACCATCAAACAGTCTCCTCAGCTACAGGTTTTCTGATTCATGGACTCAACTGTTTAACAACAAATCACCAAGTAACAAAGAAGTGAAGAAAAAGTAATGAACCTTTCAGAGATTAAAAGAAAAGATTACAAGCATCAACGTTAGCTACTGAGTTCAGGTTTTACACAGAGACAATATATAAATATGTGAATAATTTCTCACATAAATACATTCTCCTGGTCTGAAGTTAGTCCACAGACTAACAGTCTCACCAGACCCTTTGCTGACTTTTTCTGGAGCATTACCCTGAAATATAAAGTTAATCCAGACAGCATGTATTTCTTTTGAAGGTGGCAGTTTATGAAGGGATACATGCTCTCCAGTAAAGCAGACAACAGAGAATTTAATTACTGTGACCATTTACTGAGCAACTGAGCAGCTCCCTAGAGATCAGGTCCAGAGATAGGCGGGATGGACGACCAGCAGGTGGGGTTTACTTCTCTGATGTGATGTACAAAAAACACAGAAGTACAACAGTGCTACAAAAAACTACCTTTAAACTTAGGCAGACACTAAATAAATTGTTGTTAATAGGAGTTTTTGGCCTGGTAGTAACATAGGATGCATTCATACCAGGACAGTCTGGTAGACTCAGGTCCAATAGGCAGGGAATTCTGAAAATGTTCACACCTTCATTTGGTTTGTTTTGCTTTCATTCTGCACTTTACTCAAGCAGATTAAACCACCTGATCAATGCCATACAGTTACTGCTTGTTAGGGGTCAGGGGTTTCCTGAAATAACCACTGACCACTTGGCTTGTTGATTGGCCAGGACTCAAAACAGCTTGTTCACTTCAAATAAACAATGGAACAATAATAAGTTTTGTCAGGCTTGAGGTTTTTGTTTTCACCTCGATGTTCAAACCTAATACAGTTTTTACCAGAAACTTTCCAGTATGAGCCGAAGGAGAGGCAGCGAGATAGCTAACATGTTGCGCTGTGTTATGCTGTGTCACTTCCTCCATTTGGTTCACAGGATGGTTCGTTTGCATTCATACTGTAAGCAAACCACAGGATTCAGTTGCAAACAAACCAAGACCTCCTGCACAAGAGACCAAATAGACATATACATTGTTCAAACAGACCGTGGAAGCAGACCAATGTTTGTTTGAAGCAGACCAAACAGCACCAGTGTGCCCTTAGCATCCCAAAATAGACACTCGCAAGCACTTAAAAAGGTGCAACCCATAGCATTTTGTTATTCATGAAGACTTTGAAATAAGGCATCAGAATGCCCATGTCTTCATTGTGCTTGAAAGCAAATCTACAAAAGTACAGCCTTAAACTTGAAGGGAGACAGTACCTTGGGTTTGGTCTTTCCTTTCCAAGGCTGGTGAAATGCAACCAGGTTTTCTGACATTAAACAGAGTGCATCAGAGTCATCTTAATGTGCAGTACTGCTGGAGGCTAACTCTCTGGAAAGCAGCAAGAAACAAATCTTGGCAAGCAATCTATCCGATTTTGCTGACTGTCAGCATATGGTGAATTCATCACGTGGTCTGATACTGGAATATGTGGCAACATCCAGTGTTCTTCAATCACTAAAAAAAGTGAAAAATACAGAAAGCTGTATAAAAATGGATGAGACACTGAGAAGTAGGGTTCAAAGATGTACTGAATCACCACGGTTAGCAGCATATAATTCAGAACAAAACAATACTGCACACCCTGATGTGTACAATTCAGCTGATTGTGGAGAACAATGTGGTTCCTTTATCCAACTGTTCAAAGATGGTGGAGGAACAACGAATCAAGAATCACGTCAGTGGCCTTCACTAATGGAGACAGATGTCCTGTCAGGAGGAACAAGGAATGGGTAATTCATGCCGGAAAATCCATATAAAATGGTTGTAACATTAATGAAATGGAAAGCTTGGTGTTCATTGAGAGACACATAATCCTTGGATTAACCCACGTTGCACATATGACTGCAGCAAGAAGTCTGTGGAATGGAAAGGAATCTGTTGCTTTAGGCAGAAAAGAGAAAATTCAAACTGAAAAGATCAGAAAAAAGATCAAACTGGCAACCTGCCAGTGATGACTGCACTTCACACAAATTCGGTCAGAAGACGTCATTATTATATGATTTGTGTGAACATAAATCATGGAATTATACATTTAAAACTTAAATAAAAAATTATTTTGAGCTTCTTTTTTTGTTTGTTTGTTTGTTTACATTTCTTTAAATATCTAATCAACTTTACCAGCACTGTGCATTTAAGGCTGATTTTTTTTATTTTTAAAACCTGACAGAGAGAATAGTAGCTGCTAACACAGTCCTGCCATATCAAGAGAAATATGTGCATAGAACTGAGGCTTTGTAACAACTAATATATACCACTTGGCACAGAGATATTAATATATTTTATGGCTGTGCTTGTTCTTAAATCAATATTTTCATACTTGCATCATTTTATGTTGAGCTGACTTTTAAACATTGACTTGATAAGCTAAAAATGGGATGCAACTGCTTTAGCATAATTTAAACCAGGGTACCAGTTACAACTGAATTATTAGTGATACCTAGATGGTAGCAGTAAGTTTGGATTCTAATGAATGGACTGTGGCAGTGTTGTCACACTAGATATGTTGTATGTTATTCCCATGACGCTAAGCGTAGCACCATAATGTTCAGTATTTACTTTGCAAATGAAAGACTGAGTTATGTGCAAGTGGGATGGAAATGAATAATTCACAAAGAGCAGTTATAAAGGTTAGATTATGCACATCTCAACAAAACAACTGTTTTTGGTAGTACATTTCTGTACATGCATGAAGAACAAAGTCACAGATTGTACAAAAAGCCAAAAAAATTATCATATGAATGTGCAGACATTCTTTCATCAGCAGACAGTTGATGACACTCAAGATCTCGGAGATGCAGAGTTAAAGAGGACGGACACAAGCCAGAGAGGAGCAAAACTGAGCCACGTAACTGGAGGCAGACAGAGAGAGGGTTGGGTCTTTGTGCAGGCATGTCACTCAGAGGTTCAGGTTACCACCTAGAGGACACGTCACTAAACACAGAGGCCTTTCTGTGTTATGATCCCCAACACAACATGCTTGTTAACCTCCGTCCTTCTGAGCTTTTATATCATTTACAAAGCTACAAAGTATAACAAACCAAACTTGAAAATATTAAACCTTTCGAAATCTCCAGGATGTTATAATAATTAGTGGCTGATGATGGAAAAGTTAAAAAGTTAGTTAGCAGGCAATGTAATCAAATGATAGAGCTGATTGAAAACACAAAAGGAATTTGTTGTAATATAAAAATACAAAATTCCTTAAAAATGCTACTTAATAACTGTATTATCAGCAAACAGTCAATAAAAAACATGCAACCATGTGAAGTCCTGATACTAGCTAGAGTCACATCATTTTGACTGAATAGTGGCAAATGTGATGGCCTTCCTGAGACATATATTCAGTGCACATGTCAACTGTCTGGTAGCAGCTGATAATGTGTATCTTAGCTTGTACCATTGATGGACTGAAACCCAGAAGCAAGAAATGTAAGTGGTGCCGAACATTTTTTACATTTTTACATAATATCACTGCATTTATTTATTTTTATTTTTTATTATTTGTAATTTCAGTCCATAATATTTTTCTGTATTTCTGAACCTTTGTAATTACATGCTTTTTTTCTCTTGTTTCACCTTGTTTGATGCAGCTATTACAAGTTGTTTGTGAGTCAGGCAAATACTGGTTCACTATAAACACAATCTAAAAAACTGCATCACATCCTCCCAAGGGTCAGATTTTTTTCCCCAGAAAAAGTATTGCCCAAATAAACTACAGAATACACAATGACAACAAACATGCATCTGTCATATTCTCATAGCATAGTTATAGACAAACTGTCCCTACCCATGTCTTGTTATACATAACTTGCTAAACCACATGCAGCATGAAATCTGAACATGATACAACCTTGCATCCTCTTTACCCTGTACTCGCAATATTAATATATTTATTATGCGCAGAGAAAAGACGAGAAGAAAACATTCAGTGGCAGGCTGTGGCAGAGACGCTGCAACAAACGTGACACCATAAGGTCATCGGAGTAAAGCAGCTGCACGAATGAGCCATCGCCTTTCAGTTGAGTCACCTCTACCTAGTCTGATTAGTCAGTAGCATGCAGTAAAACAAGAGAGGTGGAACAAGTCCAGTTAAATTGCTTCATGCTACAATTTACCCCACTAAGACCACGCAAGGCTTTTCGTTTGCCAACATACAAAATCAACCACGTTTCAAAGATATTCTGATAGCACTCTGCGTGGTTGTTTTTAGACAAATTTTGTATATGATGCGTTCATGTATTAGAATATAAATGCATATTTTTGAACATATATGCTTTAATCCTGATTAGTCTCCCGTCATCCAGCCACATGACTGGTTTTAGCCACAAAACAACCGACAATGACTGGGTTACTGGACACCAAATACAGCGCACCACGTAAAAAAAAAGACGCATCTTGTCCACTGGACCGCACTGTCCGCTTCAGTGCGCCAGCGTGTCACCTCTGGTAAACTTGTATGATTGAGTAGCGCGCTCATGCGTGCACACGGCGCTAGGACCACGCAGAGGCATGATCGGTCATCGAGCTTATTTTTCCTTCTCATGATAAGGACAAGCATGCTTCCCAGTCCCCTCACATACATACCTGTTTTCACCTCCGCGGAGATGTGCTAGCTCTTCCCCGGTCATTGAAATATCCATTTTCACGCACAAGTGTTGCCCATCTGAGCCTGAAATCCTGCAGCTTCGCCAAGGTCTGTCTGTCTACACGGACCATGCGTGTTGTTTCCACACCGCTGGGAGGGGCGGAGCCCACGGCCCATGGAGACGGTGTGCAAGTGGATCATGAGAATGCCACTTATTCATTCTCAGAGCCAATCAGATGTGGTACTACACGGGTCGACGTTCACTCACTGTGACTCTAACTAAAGTCCTAAAGTCTATATATATATATATATATATATATATATATATATATATATATACATATACATATACATATACATATGTGTGTGTGTGTGTGTGTGTATTTTCTTTTACTTATTTGTTAAGGGAGTATAAAATAAAATGATAAAGAACTGCGGGTACCAACTTTTTATAAATCCTAATTCGTTATTAAAATGCTTTTTGGTTCAGTGTCTATTCATAACAGCTCTTAACTGCGTTATGAGCAAAAAAGTACAATAAGACATACTAAGACCTACTTAAATACTTAAATTAAACCCCCATCCACTCTAAAAACGACCTCAGCAAAGAACAGCTATAGTTGTTCAGATTCACAAAACCTGTAAAAACACTATTTTTAACAGCTAAGTTAAAAATAAAAAATACAACTTTAATTTGATAACAATGTTCCACTATATGGTGTTTGACACTGATGCTGTGAAACTACATGGAATCTCTCATGCAGAACTGCTTGTCAACTCAACGGTGGTAATGGAGATATTTAAAAAATTCAGAACCATAAACCACTTGAACAAATGGTGGATGTTTAATATTCACTGCACATGAGCATTCATGGTGAGACCTTAGTGTAAAACAGAGTGGTTATAGAAACAGGGTTCACTCTACCCTCTACTGGCAGGACATGAAATCTTTTTTCAAATGAAATCAACAGTTAAGCATTAATGTGATTCTAAAAACAAAATACCAAAAAGTGTATGACAGATTTTTTTAAGATTCTTCCTTCAATAAACCAAACCTCTGATAAAGGAATAAGTTTAAAAATACATCCTGCCTTTGTTTAGAACTGCACCTAAGAAGATATTTGAATCAGGCATAAACTACCCAAATTTAAATATACAAAAAGATAAACATCTACATTCACATACAATATTTACAAGAATAAGGGTTTCCTCTGTGGAATGTACAAGAGAAAGGACCAAATCCAAAACAGTGTTTTGTTTTTCAGTGTGTGCCACAGAGAAAAGGGTTACGGTGGTTTAACAGATCTCAACAGAAGACAGACCACCACCAGTCGCACAAAACGGTTCTTGTTGAACCAAGTTCATTGTTTTTATTAACATCTGTCACAGTGGTTCCTCAACCTCCCAGGTTCTCTACCATCGCCCTCTCTGAAAGGGTGGGCATCCAAATCCGGGCCTACCATTTCTGAAATGCCTCCCATCCCCCTCATTCATACTCTCAGGCCCCATGGATGGATATCGCTGGAAAGGAGCACCCTGAGGAGGAAAGGGCAGAGGCATCCTATATCTGTTTGATGGAAACATTGGTCCTCCTGGCATCATTTGTGGGGGCATATGCTGCATATTTGGAGGTGACAGGAAGGGGGGTAGGTGTGAGCCTGGCATGCCGGGAAGAGGGTGCAGAGGTGGCATACCCGGCCTGGGGGGTCCCTGCATCATTGCAGGGTTTTGCAGGTTCATCACTGATGCTACTGGAGAGCCCAGCTGGTTACCAGTTCCAGCATCGGAGGATGGGTCGTTGCTTCCTGCAGAACTCTCTGTGGACTCCTCTAGAAGTTTAATTCTTCCTGCTGTAAAAGAAGATATTAAGAGGTTTTATTGAGTCTCTGTACGGATTAAGTATTTAAAAGAGAGAGAGAGAGAGAGAGAGAGGGAGAGAGAGAGAATGAATGACGACAAATATTGAAGGAAACATTATCAAGCCAGGAAAATTCCCAAAGTTGTTACATAATTTTTGTAAACCAGTATGACAGCTATATGACTGTCTGCTTTAATGATAATAAATTATGCTCAGTGGAGTGTTTGATTCTGCAAAAGTTACCTGCTGCCAGACTGTCAAATTCTTTGGGTATGTAAGGGGATCCTCCTGGAGGCATGGATGTTGGAGAAAGCATGATAGGTCCAGGAAATGCAGGTGGACTTCCAATGGACTCAGCCTGAGGGATTGTTGGCACCTGGAAGACATGTGAACAAGGATGGCATTTCAATCAAAATGAAAGTTAGCAACCAGCAAGAAAGTCTTGATGAAGCAAAGTAAAGCAGAAGTATGGCAGCCCACTGATTCCATATCATGATGTAGTTCGCTGTGAGGGAGAAAACAACAAAATCTCTTAGGTGTTGCTTCCGCTGTCATAAAGAGAGGTTTAGAGAATCATTCCTTCTTGTCTTTCACAATGATTCCTCCATGTGTGAGAGGTGATCATCATCTCTGCGTTTACCCATACATACCCAACAATCGAAAATCATAATTGTATAGTCTGTGTGTACAGCTATTTTATTTTATTTGTGTGTTTCTGGGATTTGCTTGTATATATTGTGGATAGAGTTTATTTTCTATTTTCTCTATATGTTTACATTTATTTTTTACATATCTGTTCTTGATGGCTGCTGCTGTAACAGAAATATTTCCCTCACAGGATTAATAAAGTACTTTATTCTCTCTCTCTTTTATGGTAGTCCACAAGAGATAGAAATGATAATTCACTACTTCAAAGCTAAATAAATTATCTGATTCCACAAAATAAAACAGAAAAACTGTAAGGGATACGATGTCTACAGATTGAACAGGAAGGTTTACACACCAACAACTAACAAATAAACGTAACTGCAAAGTTTGATGTTTGGCAAACTGTCTTTATATGATACATTTTGTCATAATTTTTCTTATTATCAAGACAAACAATGGAAAATTGGGGAAATGTTCATTTTCATTTTAAGGCCATGGCTCCACATATTTTCTGTAACATTGTTTTAAATAATAATATAATACCATACAAAATACTACAAAATAAATGTTTAAATAAATATATGAAATTTGAAGTTTACTACCATTTACAGACACAAGGTCATCAGAGGATGGCATGTTGTCAGATTCTCATCCCAAACATTTAGGAAAACACAGTCACACACACAACACTGCCACAAATAAGTAAAATATAAATGAACAAATAAAATGATAATTTAAATTCTTTTCAGATCTATTTTTATAATTAGAGTGAGAAACGAATTCACGCTGAGAGAAGGTAGGGGTCTAGCACTGAGTAAGTAAGTGTTCAAAGATGTGCACAACAGTAATAAAAACTATGAGATAAAAAAGTGTCGAAACAAACACCACACTGCTACTTACCATGACATACACGTTAATAGTGTAGCTACTGTATGCACTGATAAACTACTAACTATAAAAACATAAACACGGTAACTCTATGATGATCACTGATAAACTGCCACTGTGTATAAATAAACAATGTATTAGGTAAAAGGAGCCAGACGAAGACATGCATGTCAGGTTATGTAAACAGGTCTCTTGTAAATTAGACTGCGCGTCTCAGTGGGATTGCCTGTATAACTAGAGGTTAATAATAAATAATAATGATACACCTGTATGACCACATCTAATGGAATTTCTTTGTGCTCTGCTCTAATTTCCACAGTAGTCCATCAAAGTAGCTTTACAAGAAACTGAACCATAACTATGAAGGAAATACCTTCTAGAATAATCCAATAACATCAAACTCCTCTTCAAAAATATACATTTGTTGTGGTGTCAACAAACAAAAATAAAAGATATTACAACTATCCCACGACGCAACTTAAAATACACCTCCCTTATCTGTTTAAATACCTTGTAACTGTAGGCCTATAAATGTTTTAAACATATATTTATTAATTTATCTACTGTATCCTAACTTATCCATCTGTCTAATCTGTGAGAAACTGACAAGCTGACTTGACTTTGCCTGATGAAACCATTATGAAACATTATAAGCATTTCATTCCTTTCTTATAGACATCTTTATCACAATGTCCTGACTTTACTGTAGTCTTGGACACTAAAGATTCTCCAATGTTTATTTTCCTTATAGCAACAACATTTTTTTCAAGAACAATCTTTGACTTGATAAATGAGGTATGTCAATCTGAACATCTAAGTCATGGTGATAACTGCTCGCTAAATAAATGAATGAATAAATATGATACAAACTAAAAATACTTGAACATAAAAATATGTGTACATTCCAAAATCTGGATATCCCTCTAGCAACATTACCTTATGTTCTTTGAAATCCTGTAACTCTTCAACCATTTACGCTATCAATGTAATTCAACTGGATTCAGAACACTGAGAAGTACAGCTTTGTGCTGACATATGGTGCACTACGGTACCGTAACATCCTGCTAGTACATCGGTCAACTGGCGTCTCGATTTTTGGACAAAGCAGGAAAAGTGTCACTTTTTATGTTACAACCTTGTGTTTGTGGTGTGATAAATGACTTACTAGCTTTTACACATTGCTGTGGTTTCCTTCCTCATGTTATACTAGCGCACTAGTGATGTGCAATGTGCGAAGGAGCGGGCTCTGAGAGCCGATGCTTGGTAGTGAATCAGAAGAGCCAGCTCTCACTGGATGGGAGCCGGCTCCCAGTTTTTTTTCCTTTTGCTGCGTGCTTGGTGCAAGGTGTAGACAAGCGCTACAATGCGAGTGAGATAGCAGCAGACAGCCATGAGGAGAGTACAAGAGTGAGTACTCGTGTCATCAAACCCACCTCACAGAGAGGATAAACTGGATCAGCCCATCCAAGATGAGGCATCTTATTTTTCTGAATGCCAACCTGCACTGAGGACATTAACGCTGCTTTCTTGAGTTTAGGTCTTGTTCTGTTTTGTTGATTTGTTTGCTGTTTTTTGTTCATTTGTGCAAAATAAGATTTTTGTTGAAATATTACAAAATATTACAAAAGTGGTTTTGTATCAGAATAAATACAGAAAAGGATGCAAATATACGTAAAAATGCTGAACACAAAAGGGTTTTCAAAACACAATTCATTCATTTTTGAGATGTCAACGTAAATTATAGGGCTAAAAAAGACGGTAAATTAAGAGCCGTTCGGAAGCGAAAAGAGTCAACTCTTCTTTGGGAGCTGAGCCAAAAGAGCCAGTTCTCTGAAAAGAGCCGAACATCCCATCACTATAGCGCACAGAGATGAAACACTGAGCTGCCGGTAGCCCCTGATGGAAAAAGGCAAGTGGACCAAACCACTGTGAGGAATGGAGGGAATATGAATTTATTAAAAGATTAAAAACATTAAAATAATTGTTTACAATTGTTTGACTAAATTTACAAGGCATTGTGATCTGGACATAATCTGATTTGTCTAATTTGTGTAGTGTCTCTTCTCTTCTTGCCTATGATTTGGAAATTGATTGTAGAAAAATATTCTGAGGGATGTCTTAATTCTGTAAATGTAGAGAATAGGCAAATGGTCTGTATTTATATAGCTCTTAACTGTACCTGGAATGATACCCAAAGCATACATCACATTCACCCATTCACACACACATTCACGCACTGATGGGGGAAGCTGCCATGCAAGGCGCTAACCACCAACCATCAGGAGCAATTTGGGGTTCGGTGTCTTGCCCAAGGACACCTCGAACATTATTTTATGTTAATCTGGCACGAATAATAAATACAACCAATGGGTACAACAAGGCATTCAGATTATGCATCTGTATCCTGAGTCATAACATATTTAAAGCAAAGATCTCTAAGCTTGATAAATACCTCTTCTCACCTCTTGTCTGCTTTTCCTCTGCTGCTTACTGAAATGCAAGAAGATGGCTTAAGAAAAACTATGTGATATGCAAATTGGGACATGGAATAAGGGACAGTTATAGCACGCCCCCCCCCCCCGTGGTTAATTGAACTACCATGTCTCTTATACACACACATATAAGCATTGCATATCAATTTTAAAATAAAGGAGTTAAGTGTAATCTAATCTGATATGTTTATTTACTAATAATGATGCATGAATTCACCTAACCCTTCTAACCCTGTACATAATGCATGTTAAGACGGGACAAAGATTAATCATTTTTTCCACACCACACTATGTTTTTTATACTTTACCTTTTAAAAGGTCGAAAATGTTTGAACAAAATAAAAAAAATGCTATTATACTTATATGAAAATTGCTTTGAGTGACATTAATATTATTCATAACTATGTAGGCATGTAAGCTGTGATGTGATAGCTCATATCTGTGAATCCTGTGAGTTTGTATGTATGGAATAATGGTGGTTCTAGGAACAACCACCGCAGAGAAGTAAACCAAAGAGGCAGTAACGTGAGCATCCCAACAGGTTTGAAGGCCATGCATTTGTTCTATCAGTTTGGAAGGTTACAACTGTGTAGCTGATGTAAAAAAAAAAGGATTAACACCCACAGTAAGACGGATGTTACCAGAAGGCTCTGAAATCACATCTGGTGTAATCTGTTTTAATAAGAGATTGATTGTTTGATCAATCAATTAATCTAACTATATTAACCAATTTTCATGTTATAACATTTTGATGATGTTTAAATTAAATCTCCAACCTCTCAGCTGGGATATTTCTATTAATATGCAGAACCAGTCAAACATTTAGACACATCTAAACATCAGCTTTGAAAGAGGATGTGTCCAGACTTTTGACCGGTACTGTACTTTGATGTTGTATACGGCAGGCAGGCACAACGTGCTCTGAAAAAGCTGAATGCACCATCTGATTGGGATTGTTATGGAAGTGTCAGAGCAGACATTTAATTTACAGAAAAGATCCCAACACAAAGGTTTGATTTCAAACCTTACAACAGGTGTAAACAACTATCCGTTATGAGCCAACCATAATAATGGTCTTACCAGAGTGAAACGTTCCTCCCCTGTGCGCCTATTTCCTTCTTGTTATGCTGCCAGATCATGTATGCATGTTTTGTATTTTTATACATTCATTTATATTATGTTGTTCCAGTCCGAAGTGAGTGAATGCAATTAAATTTCTTTCTCAATATGCACTGACCAGTAATTGTGAATGACAAAAAAGTGACTATTCTATTCTATGTGCATTGTCTACTGAAGCAAACAAAGATCTGGTTCATCATCTTTTTCAGTTAAAGACTTACAAAGGAGGAGGTAAGAGCAGATTTTAAGACTTATTGTATTGTATTTAACATGATAAACGGATCTTTTGAGGAGCTCAGCTCAGTGTTAGGTTTTACTTTTGATTGAGGTTGCATTTGTTTTGGTCCAAATTACTCTAGCAGTGCATGATTGAGTCTTTGTTAATTGAGATTAATATATATATATATATATATATATATATATATATATATATATATATATATATATATATATATATATATATATATATATATATATATATATATATATATATATATATATATATATATATATATTAAAGGCCTTAAACAGAAGCACCCCAATTACACAAATAACATGTTGCATGATTACAGTCTGAAGAGCTTTGCTAACTTTGCCAAGGTCTGTCTGTCTACACGGACCATGCGTGTTGTTTCCACACCGCTGGGAGGGGCCTTAAATGGAAGCACCCCAATTACACAAGTAACATGCTGCATGATAAGTATACAGTATTACCCAAACAGCAAGTACAAGTACAGTATGCAATTTCAAATACAGTGGTGGTTTTCATACCAACAATTAAGTCTCTCCAATGAAATTGCCAAATCTTGTAGTTGTATAAGATTTCAATCTGCATCAATGTCATTTCTATTATTACCTTTAAAGGGCACCAAACCTCTTAATTTTCAGGTAATTCAGTTTCCCTTTCCATTAAAGTAGCCCTTTGGCCTCATGTGTAAATATGTTCACACATCAGTTTGTGTGACTTGAGGGATGAGTGTGCAGTCATGAGTAATGAAGCAATGTACTTCTATCACCCTGAGCACCTCAGACTTTCAGTCCTTTCATCTTCAAATTTAATCTGGTGTACGACTTAAGAGCAGAATTGAGTTCTACTTGATCTTATCCATTCCATGTGTTAGGAGTTTACTACAGCAATCAAAGCAATATGTGGCTTATGGCTGTTGTCGTTTTGCCCTTACAAATTTAAAGACTGACATGTTTTTTGGTTTTTAATAAAATATTTCAACCACAGCTACATCCTTCTTTGTTGCAGTGGCATCATGATGTTTAAGCCCCACTTGAGTTTGGCAGTTGTTTGCCGTTTGGCACCCTCTACAGTAGTGGGATGGGGCACCACTGTTGTAAAATCAAATCAATGGCCCAAGGACAGGCATAAACATGAATTTGTCGACATACTGAAGAAACCAGCAGAAACATTGTTAGCAACCAGCAAAAATGTGGTACAATAGTCTACGGATATGCTACAGGTCCTAATAATAAACAATAAGTCAGAATATGTCATATCCCCGATGAACAAATAATAAAATAGTTCTAGCTGTTCTTAGTATAGTTTGCTTATTCTTATTAAAATCTTTGAGGAAATGTGTAAACTCAGTACAGTGTAATTTCCATTATATCAGAGGGTCATGAACTAACCAAAAATATGACAACAGGAAAGTTTGCTCCTTGTATTATCCACTCATCTTAGGGATCTGATAGACTCACTTGACATTGAACAGAACAGAAACTGCAGTATTCTGTTATACAGAACCCTCCAACAGAGGTGTGGGTGTCATTTGTATTTAGCTCTACAACAATATGTTGATGTTGTAGTTCTGCTTACTTTTACAATTTATAGACAATGTAGATGTTAACAGCCATGCCGCCCACTGGTTTGTGTACTATAGTTTCAAAACTTCATGTTCACCAAATTTAGTGTCTTCACAGCATGAAGAGAATAAATCTTAGAGAAGGGGTGAAACTGAAGAGCAACAGCTGAAACCTGATGGGACAAAAATATGTATCTTTGTAGCATATGTATTTTTTTCCCTCTCTTTCCTCCTGCAAAAAATAAGCTTGTTGAGATTAAAATATTATATCACAGCGATATTCAAAAACAAAGGGGGCAAAACAGGAAAAAGATTAAACCTATTTCTCTTATAAAAAAAAAAAAGCCCTCACAAATAGCCTGCATTTCATTCCTTCAGAGGGAAACTGGATAAAGGATAAACATCTTTCTTGCAAGTTAATACTTCATGGAAACTCCATGAGACAAGCAGCCAAACAGATCTTAGATATGAGAACTACAATATCCTGGACTTTAAAACTGGTTTAAGACTGTGACATGAAAATGACAAAGATACCTTTTTTTTATGAAAGAGCCTTTCATTACCTTTCCACCAAACTATCATGCCAGATTAAGGGTCTGAATATCCAACAATGTTTTGAATTTTCCCAACTCACCTTTATGAGGCCTCATGTGGGTCTGATGTCCATGGATCTAGATCATTGTTGTTTTGCTTTAGTTTACGGAAGAATTCCCCTCTTTCCATGGAAGATCACCTTATTAAAAACGGCTGAGAGAAGAACACCTCCAAAAATTTTAGAGTTGTATTAACACATTCAGTGCTTGGACTGATTCCTGCTACAAGATGCTTTAAGAAAAAAACAAAACAAAAACACATTGAAGATATTTTTGAAATGCAGTTTTTCCTTTTTTTTTTTTATTTTAACTGCAAAATGTTTGGTGAAATTTTACATTTCCACAACAACCTGTTTTGTACTGCACCACAAATGTTATTACTAATCAATTTAGAAGCTTCATTAAAAAGTATTTTTACTATAAATGCTATGCATTTCAAAAAAGATCAAATATTGCATTTCTTAAAAATATGTTTAACTCCTATTACATGATTTACAGCATGTAAGGTAACACTTTATTCATAATAAGTAGTAGTGTAGATACATCTTCAGTTTTCTGTAATGTTTTGAATATACTGATCTAATCAGAGCGGACAGTGTGTCTTTAGACAGGTATTTCATCAAAAATGTACTGTTCTGGCACACTTAGTCATGAATGCAGAATCTCTTGACTGGGTGCCTTGTACTGGTATTGGAGCTTTTTGGTTCCTTGTGGATTGCCAGGTGGGACTCCTGAGGATTGAGCCCTTTCCAGTGCAACCCTTAATCTGTCTGAGATCTAGTGAGTTTGAAAACCAGGCCAACACCTTGCCATGTGGGACGTCTCCATACGGCACCTGACAGCGCTTACAGCGGCCAAAGTCCTTGCAAAAGCCAGCGCAAGCAGGCCTGACCACGGGCCATCGATTCTATTCCTGCCTGTGTTGCATTTTTCTTTGTTTTAAAAGTTAAAAGAATCTAGTCTATTAATACATTTTTGTTACATACGTTTAAAGTAAAAATTTCAACATACCGAACAATGCAAAAGCTGATAGATGTGCAGGAGACTTTCTGTGACATACCTGAAGCATCATGTAAGAAGTCATTTGGATTCCTACGTAATTAGGACACTGCAAACACAAGCTCTAAAAGCTGCATTTAAAAATGACAAACATTTTTAAAAGTGAGTGCTCTGAAGGATATACACATGTATGCACAAAGCTTGTGTACTTGTAAAGGCTGATAAAATGACATGTGAAAGTAAATAAAAACACCCGCATGAAACATGTGAGCCAATACGCAGCTGTGTATAAGGAAGGCTTCTGCGCTTGTTTTGGGCAAACTTGCAAATACCTTGGAGTATTAATTCTGTTTATTCAGCCAAAGTTGAAATCCTCCATTACTGAGACCACCAGCTGAGCACTCATCCATACTTTTCAGCTGAGTGTTTAGACTTAAAAGTTTCCTCATTAAAATTAAACTTCTTTCCGGATGTTTCCTTTCGCCAAGTTTAACAACTTGCAGACTAACTGAGACAGCCTCTTCATTAACTCAACTCAAGCTTTGGCATTTTTATTTATTTTGTAAAGCTAAAGTATGACATCACACTGTCATCTCTTAAAAGTATACCAACAATTATTTTTGATATGTTATGTCAATTGGGAAACACAAAGTTTAGCACACTTTATAAGATAATTTTTTTTTTAAAACAAATGCTAGGCTGACAAATTTCTCAGGGCTAAAACAGACTCATGTCGTGTTGTGTAAGTGTTGAAGAGATATCCCAGAGAAGAAGCTTTGTATTGAAAATAAAGATGCTGCACTTGGTTAGTTTTGTTGGCTAAAGGCCAGTCACACCACTCTGTTCAGCATGGCCTGAACATTCAAGTTTAGCCCTGTGTTCAGAAGCTATTTTAGCTCATAAACTGTAAATGTTCAGCCTTGATTATCTTTTCATGTCATTCTTTTTTGCTTAACCCCTTTTTTCCATCCCTCTGCTGCTGCTGCTCTTGATGGCCGACAGTGAAATATTGCCAAGCCATTAAATTATCTTAACAGTACTGTTTGATGCCCCTACCTGAACCAAAAACGGCCATGTTTTCAAAAGAGAAGAATATTATGCATGTACTGATAAAATGAGCTAATGCAATTAAATGACCTATTCTCAAGAGGTTAAGGCTCACTTTAGTAAGCAGACAGCTGCACATCCTAAAATATACATACAATATTGTTGGTAGAAGGTTTTTATACAGAGGAAAAATAAAAAGGAAGCACTTTGATTCAAAGTTTACTGCAAGCAGAGCCACAGAGCCAGGCCACAACACTAGAGTTTTCTGTAAAAGCTCTGTTATATACAGGTTAATGATGAATAAAACATTAAAAATGGTTCACATTCATACTTGAAATCTGAAACGTGCTGTATTTTAATAGGGCAGCTTACTGGTGGTATTGGGATATTTTCTAGCTGAACAGCTTTAAGTCAGATGTAAATGCCCCCTTGATAGATTAAGGACATGAAGAGCAAACTACCACATTTGGAGGTCTGGGACACAAGCCCACAATTCAACAGTGTTAATGCAAATGTGTCTTGAATTACATTGAAGGACCACCTACTCACCTGACATGCCTCCACACAAGCAGCAGTTTCTATTTATTTTTTTTTCTTGCTCCTCCAGTGTGCAGAAAAAATTCTATGAATCCTCTCTTAAAGGATATATCATTCAAAGAAAATCTGCTCATTTTTACCTTATTTGGGACAAACAACAAAAGCATTGAGTGCAGTACCAAAGCTTCAAGCCCGCCCTGCAGGTTCCAGGTTTTGCTTCTTGAGCTGAATTTTTAGAGCCAATGCATATTTTTGCTCCCTAAACTGCTGTCTTATGTAGCATGCAGTTTCAGAGCAAGGGAGGTGTTGGGTGTTGTTGCTCCACGTGTATTTCAAGAAGTTAAATCAGTTTTTTAACAGTTTACCATTAATCTGTTGGGGTTTTATTCTACAGTGAGAGGCCTAGTGTGTTGAGCCTATATGGAACTTAACTGCATAACACCAAAAATCATTTAACTCTACTTGAACTTGTCATACTCCATCTGTTACATAACAAAAGTTGCTAGGGGGGAGCTTTGGACAGCAGAGAATACACCAGAAACATATATTAAAATATTTAAACACCACAGGTAATTCCCAAATGGATTAAACAATAAAAAATAAATAAAAAACTTGTAAGATTGAGATTAAGAGCTGTGTACACAAAAAGGTTGGGCCTATTTCTGTCAATAAGCCTGTGTCCTTTTCTTCAGATGACTGGTCATGACACAAGTATATCAAGCTGAAGCATGAAGTGTTTAACCATTTATGCACTGAAGTTTTAAAGGTATACTGTAAATGAGAAAAAAAAAATTATGAACTAAAGTTTATGATGGCAGTAAAATTACTCATCTAATTTCATATTGTGGAACCATAGGTTGACGGCCGTATTACATTTTTATAACTTTCACTATTAACTATGACACAGTATATATATATATATATATATGTTTCACTTAGGCTTTTTGGCTTTGGGGTGATCTGGTGGCCGATCGTCGACAGCCAATTCATGTTTGCCATCTAGCGGTTGAAAGTGGACATGGCCTGGTGCTTGTCGCAATTTTGCGACTTTGGCGCTTAGACGGTCAATTCAGGTAAAATTAGCAAAAACAAGACTTTTGAAATTAGGCACACAAATGGGTACCCAAGGTTTCTTCACACATACCTGCCTAACAAAGCTGTAACAAGAGCGCTTGGGCAGTCTTAAGCATGGAGAGAGCGCTTTTCCCTACATTCCCATGTCCAGTAGAAATTAAAACAAGTTAAAACTTGCTTTACATACTGCAGTGTGTGTGTGTGGATGGGTGGGTGGGATTCATTGTTTAAAAAATGCTGCTTATTAGAAACAAACAAAATTGAAGGGAAAAAAAAAAAAAAAAGTAATAAAATGATTTGGTTGGCCTGACTGACACCACTGTTGGCTTACCTTGTCTCCCACTTTGACAGTCCTCTTCCAAACTGGACCTTTAAGTCCCACCAGCAGCCAACAGCAACATACACTCGACCAAAAGATGAGCGCAACTTTTGTTCCATGTTAAGTGCTCAGTTAGGGTCCTGCTATGTATCGAACACTGCAGACAGCCCATTTATTTCAGGCTACTTTACTGACCAAGGCCATTGTGGATGAATAAAATTTCTGCTGATCCAGATTGACATTTTAATACTACTTGTTGCAGTTATTTCATTTATTGCAAGCACACTATTTGATTATACATTCTTAATATTTACCACTTACTGGAACTTAATCTTTAACCATTTAAATATTTTGACCATTCAATCGTGGTTACGTGGTTGAGAAATAATTATGTAACCTCATTTGACCAAATATACATTGCCAACACACATGCTCCACACATTTTGGATAGAGTTTAGTTACTGAACACAGAAAGGATAACAGAAATGTTTTCCTGCACACATACCACAGTAATTAAAAGTTTTTTAATCCCACTTTATTTGTATAAATTAAATGACAGTACAAGGTAACTGAGTGGAGATGCAAATAGTTTGCAGGAAAGAAAGAAGAAATAGAAGAATAAACACTACTGAATTCAAGGCCTATCAGCTGAGGAGCCTATCTGAATTGTGACAATGATCAAAAGGCAGATCAAATGTCATTGCTTATTGTACATAACAAATATATTGATCTGATGTGTGTTAAGTGGGGGTAGGTCTTCTTGAAAAGGAATAAAAACACAAACATCTTCCAGAAATATGCACAAGAATCCCACTCAGTTTTCACCACCAAATCCAGGCTACATAACCACACTTGCCATTAACTGTAAGTTAATCCAAGAACATTGTCATCATTAGATTTTTTTTAAGTGAAAGAATGGGCCAGATGTGAAATTTGGTAGTTCTATACATATTACAACCAACATAAGAACTTTGATAGTTCTTCATTAGCAGTCAGTTCTAGAAATAATGACGTTTTTGTTTTCAACAGGTCAGATAGTCACTCAAGTAACTATGATTAATGATTTTACCATATTTCTATTCATTTTCTACAATAAACTATTATAGTATAAGACTAACAGAGGAACTAATCAAATCTCTGAGATGAGTCTTCTGAAGACACAGATGATTCTAAATTAATTCCCGTCAAAAATTGAAACTCTAAATGTAGATGGAGAACTTCAAAAAGCAGAAGTACCCAAATAGATTATGGTGTGTGCAACATGGCTGAGTGAGAAATCATGCTTTAGCAGCCACTATATGGAAGCATTCTGACAGAAAAGCTAAAATATTTTGGAAACTTGACAAACATAAGCAATCAAATGTTTACAGGCAGGCAAAGATGAAGGACACCTGGCTGGACTTGCTTGCAAACCGCAGGAACTTTAAGTAATGTCAAACATTTATTACAACTAAGAAAGGGCTAAGAAAACTAAAAACTATTGCAACCTTCACTCACTAATCCAGATATTTCATTGACAATTATCCAAGATAACGATGTCCACACTGTACAACAAGACCCAAGCCAATGTCATGGAATTATTTAAGAAAGCAGGCAGGGTAGCAGTAACGTGTGCCACATTGCCACCATCTTGTGCCACTTTCACGGTTCATTTTATTACAGACGAGAGGCAACTAGCTTCTCAAGTGCTCCAAACAATAACAGTGAATGTACATTAACATACTGGAAATAAATAAATTAAATAATATACACTTTATTTTGCCTTGTTTACATTTTAAACCAAAGTTACACATGGCCGACATGCCACATCCAAAGCTATAGACAGATGAGGCCATGATTAAAAACTAATGCATAGGACAGAGTGAGTCAGTCCACCAAATATGCAGATTTTTAATGCAACATCTCATCTGTGGTCTGTTGCACTTAACTAATGTAACTGACAAATACATAGAAGGCTGTGGCTCATTTAGAAAAGTTTTGAAATGCATTTTAGTAAAATTAACAATTGGCATTGTGAACTACTTAAAACCTAATACGACAACCAACATAGCTTTTTTATTGTTTGTTTTTAAATAGTTCATTATCCTAAGGAAATGTAACTGAATTATTTGTATGAGCCAACTAAGCAATTGATTTAATGGGAATATAGGACAATGACATGCTGAGCTGCTTTTTCTTTTAAAAAGAATAAAAAAGACAAAGAGGATGTTGTAACCAATATAACAGCATTTCTGTGGTGTAAATTTTTTGTTGATGAATGATGAATATTTTTTGAATCTGAGGAATTGTAACGTATGCTTTCTTATATGGCCATTAAAAATGTAATTAAATATGGAATCGGCACACATGTTAAGAGCAATTTCACTGTTGTTTTTGTTACAGAACACAATTCTAATGAACATTAAGGCCATTAGAACAAAGTTCTTTCCATGCAGGCAAAGTCTGACCAAAGTTTTCTAATGCAAGCAACCTTTAGAAATATGGCATTTTTATTACGTTTGTTTTCTACCAATTTCTTTTAATTTTAATTTGTGTTGACTTGACTTTTGAAAGTTCATTCAGATAGGCTCCACCACTCATAGGCAACAACAATTTATTTTCTTCACAGCCTTTATTAGAAAGATTGTGGAACAATCTCTCCTCAAGACGATCAAACCAACCAAATAAAAACACTTGCAGTATCAAGGAAAAAGTGTTTAAGAATTGCATCAGCATTACCTGAACAAGAGTAGTGACAGTCCTATCTGGTACCCTTTCCAATGCTCCATTTACAGCTGTCCTGTTGTTTAGGTCCTTAACAACATTCCAATCTAGACCAAAGAAAAGATAGAGAAGTAAGGAAAATCTTATAGCTTGAAATAAGTTAATTAAGCTTATGCTAAAAGAAACTATGTGGGCTTACCTGGATTTAGTGTCTCTGCATCCAACACGCCCCCCTCTCGGTAGCTCTCCAACTCTTCAACTTTGACTTTGCTCCACGGGATATAAGTAACTCCCTGCTCCACATCCCAGAACTTTTTGTGTGCTGATTTTATACCTTTGTTCAAAGCCCAAGCAATCTTGGAAAGAATGACATTAGGTGTAATTAGGTGTAAGTATTTAAGCACAGTTTATATAACTTGCCAAGGTGTCACTGGAAATGGTGCATACCTTAACAGGTTTCTGATTGACTTTGTAAGACCCTCTGCTGAGTTTGTTCAAGGCTGTATAGGCATCTTGTCTGTGAACCATAACAATGTAGGCACAACCCCTGGGAGGAATCATCTGTGCACAGAGAGCAAAAGTTAAAAGGGGGAGTTATCTCCAATCACAGAAGTTAAAAAGCATCTTTGATATAAATAAAAACAAAAAAAACTTACATTGACAGACTCAATCTGGCCAAACTCTTCTATAAGGGACATCACATCAGACTGCTGAGTTTTCTTGTCTAGCTGTCCTACCCAAAGTGTAGTACTGCAAACTAAAAGCAAAAGAAAATTATATTAAGGTGTATAATTATTTTTTATCTCTATGCATTCCTATCTTCAAAACAAACATGCTGATATTCATATTAACTGCCAACTATTACAGTGTAATACTATAGTAGTGATAAAAGTAAATTTGATGCCTCAGCTTTGACAAATACAAACTAGGAGCATTTAGAGAAAGCAGATCTTCGCTAAGCAATTTTAATTTTTTTGCCAATGATTGTTGACATTAACTTTGCGCTAGAAGCTCTAAAGACAAAATTATCCCTAACCCCTCATAGTAAAGAATCCTTTAAAAAATTCCTGGATCACCCGTTAAAATCTAATAATTTGTTCCTTGTTCCATTTGTTGAGATTTCCCAAAACTTTAATTAAAATCCAACCATAACTTTGAGTTGCTAACAGACGGACAGGCAGACAAACAAACCAACGTTACCAAATAAATGACCTCTGCCTTGGTGGAGGTAATTACATTTTATGTAAAACATGGTAGATTTATGTTACGATTACAACCAAGGAGGTTTACTAATAACAGACATGCATATATATACACACTACACACACAAACAGGTTCAAAGTAGAAGAAAGCCAATTTGATGATTGTGATTGTTCTCAGCATTTTGATGGCATGGCACCAACAAATGTAGGGGAAACACTGCAGTTTCATTCTGTCAAGAAGTAGATATTTACACTTTGTATTTTATAGTAGAGCTATGCTAAAGAGTCATCCCAAACTAACAGCCGAGATTGTTTGATGTATTTGTGATTGCTGCCTCTTACTGGCAGCAAAACACTAAAACATAGTAACATGCATCTGCAGGAGCAGAGAGAAGCAGAGTGCAGACGTATGTTGTGATCCTGTCTGGTTATAAACGTTAAGTCATCCGTAGATCTGACTTTTGGCTTTCTGGGAATTTGGACAAGCACATTGTTAAAATGACCACACTTGGTTAATTAAAAAACACATTTTGTGTGGTAACTACAATTATACCTATACAGGACATGCATGGCATGCATAGTTTATCAGTGTTGTTTCCTTCAATAGGGATGCTCATATCTGACAATACAGCAAAAAAAAACAAGGGGGGCATGCAGTGTTGAGTCCAGCACTGTTCTAGTCATAACACATACCACTAAGTGACTGGCTCTTTATGGTGGGAAGACCCCTCTGTCTACGTTCTCGGTCCTTCTCTCTTTCACTCCTATCCAGGGATCTAGAACGAGATCTCCTGCGTCGCTCTCTGGAGTCAGAGCGTCGATATCTTGATCTTCTTGAGTGAGATGAAGATCGTGATCTTCTTCTTCTAGGAGATCTGAAATACAAAGGATTAAAACACCTCAACATTATGTCAATGAATTAAATTATTTTCCATTTCGGGATTCATAAAGTATTGTTCTATTCTAATTCAACAAATATTGCCATTCGCCAGAGATCCACAATCCTGTTAGCCATGAGATGAGCAAGAAATGACAACATCAGCAGTCCTTAGAGTCTGCTGTTGTCACATGTGCAATTTTACCCTACAGGAGGCATTGTGTAAGTCAGGAGTAAGTCTTAACGATGTGTAGAAAAAAAAAATCTACTTGTGAATTTTCTGACCAAAATTGCGATTGCAATTTGGTTTGCGATTTAATCTTTTGAATTCCAGCTTGTTCAGTGTTCATGTAGAAATATATTTTCTATGTGAAGTGGAGGATTATCACATGACATACTAACTGCTTTATATTTTAACAAGGACACAGTGTTTAGATATGAACGGCTTCACTTACCAACTACAAGATGCAACATATGTTCATAATACTGAAGACTGAAGGTTACATTTCCTCTAGAACAGGTTTATACGTTGTCAGTGTAGTAAAAACTAAACTGTCTGATCTCATTTATACCACAGCACCTCATTTCTCTCTACATGATTTCAGTAGTGGACACAGTGGAGTTTCATCCTGACGCCACATACACAGAGAACTGTGTGTGCATACGCTGGTGCACACACTCAAACCACCAGAAAACGCATTTCGAACAACATGTGGTTTCAACCACAAGCACCAAGTTACTCTGTCTTTTCTGCCTCCTCTCCCCTCCCTCTCACTGGCTGAGAGAGTGGACAATATTAAGTGAGTGTGGGGAATAAAACACGATGCAAATCTGGTGTCAATACATTTGGGGCTCAGACAGAGCAGAATTTTTTTTTTAACCCTCACAAAGAGGACTTTCTATCCCACAAGAAAGACGACCGGAATTACATGTGAAACGAGTACATTTGTAAAACTAAATGCTGCAACTTTGAAACCTGGATCAGCCGCAATGTAACACGGAAATGAATCGTGCTCTTTGCAATTTACTAATCGCAACATCTTGTTTTAAAAATTATTAATCATGCAGCCCTAAATAGCAGATAAACACATCACTCCTAAATAAACTGTAACATTATGACAATACAGTTGGCTCTGAAAAGTGAAACAACCAACCAACCAGCAACTTCCTGTAGCTCATCTTTACATCCATCAACAAAAAAAGTCAACATTCAAAATGCAACAAAAAGTAAAATCATAAAAAAAGACAGAACCCACTATTGTGACTGTATAATAGCGATAAATAAATAAAATGACTATAACCAGATGTTACTGGAGGTCGTTAAAAAGTCTAAAGGCTGTGGGGACAAAAGACCTAAACCATTCCGTCCAGCAACGCAGCGAGATGAGCCTCCTTCTCTGTTGCTTCTTTGTCTATGGCCTGAATTTTAGCCCCTTTGCACCTCTCCACAACCTTCTCCATGGTGTCCAAGATTTTGGTGCTCAGAACAGAGCCAGTCTTTTTGATGAGCTTACCCAGTCTCCTTTTGTCCATAGCTTTTGTCCTTAGATACTGCCTCAACAGCATACAACAAAAAAGAAAATGGCACTCTACACCACCGAGTGATAAAACATTTGACGCATTTTACTGCATACGTCGACCTCAGCCTCCGAAGAAACGAACGCCACCTTCCGATAGGCAGACCTCCATGTGCGGGGATCACTCCAGCTTGTTCATATGCACACCCAGGTATTTGCAGGTCTGCAGCACTTCAAAGTCCTCACCTTTGATGCCAACAGCCCGGAGGGGTAGTTTAGACCTACGATAGGTCCGTCACCTTGATACATTCAGACAGAGGCAGTTGGCAGCACACCAGTCACTGAAAACCAGCACCAAGTCCCTATACTCCTTCTCCTATTCACCCCTAATACATGCCATAATTGCTGTCTTCAGACTACTTCTGGATGTGGCATGATGCTGTATTGTGATTAAAATCAGCAGTGTATGGGGTGAATAGGAAAAGAGCAAGAACAGGCCCCTGTGGGACCCCCGTACTGCTCACCATCATCCTATTCTACAGTCATTTAGCAGATGCTTTTCTACAAAGTGACTTGCATCTGGGAGTAAGAACACAAGCAAAGAATCAAAACAGGTTGACCTCACTGGCCTTATCAACATCACTTATTGTCCTTATTCCTATAAGCAATGATGGTCCTCATGCCCTCCCACAACTCCATAGTGCTGTTGTGCTGCAGCTTACTCTTTACGTTTATAGTTCGCTTTAGCCTACTTGAGGCTCCACTTCAGCTCATGCTGAAATTATAAACAACTGCCTGGAATTGTGCACTTCATGCTCTCCCACGTGTACTCTTGTTATATACTTTCAGCATGTGTATGCACAGGGGTTAACTTGGCAGTTCCCGTTAGTGTGGGCTGGGCAGCCCCATTCCCAGCAAGCTGTACAAGGATCTAGACCAGGTTTTTCCACTAGTAGGACTTCCTCCTTAACATTTTAAGCACTAGCACGAGCACTGATGCACACACAATAAAACAGATAACAGATTACAATACAGCAGAAGTATCTGTGATCAGCACAACAGTTACCTGGAGTCAGATCTGGATCTTCTGCCATAACCTCCATGTCTACTCTCTCGTCTCATGGATGGGTCTTCTCTTGAATTTCCCTATTAGATAAGTGATGAAAGGACCATTTACAGCTGCTATTTTTTTTAAAGATTATTATTATTGTTATTATTATTATTATTATATTAAATAGATTTTTAAGAGTTTGACAAACTTTCAGTCAGAATAAAATTTCCCACTATTTACATTAACCATGGCAATGACTTCCTTCTATGGAATGAGGAAAAGAAAGATACTATGATTTTGCAATAAAATGCTTACCTGAGACAAAGAGTAAGCTTCATTAGTAGACTGATATCCATCTGGTAAGAAATTATGTTCACTCTGGCTCAATCCATCACTTTGCTGAGGTTTGACAAAAAGCAAAAAAACAGAAAAAAGTAAATGGGCATCATAGTAATACTGATCATGGTAAATTTTAAATTAAGATTACAACTCCACAACTCCTAACAAATACTAAAACAGAATTTTCTTAAAAATTTTCTAGAATACATTAATAAAGGATTTTCGATTTGTCCAATGTCCAAGTACTAAATATTAAAAAAAAGATTAAAATCTAGAAAATTTTCCCCAGGGATTAGTAAAGTATTTTTCGTTTCATGAACATTTATGTCTAAAAAAAAATCTTTGGACACAATAATAGAGCTGCTGTATTTAAGGGGGAAAAAAGAGTGATTGTGTTTTATAGATGAATACCTTTATATCCCCAGTAAGACCAATGATATCACGATGATGACCTGTGTTTAGCATCGGACCATGAAACTGGTTTAGCACATTTTCAGGAATACCCCTGTCATGACAAATGCACACTGTGTATTACAACACATAGAAAATAACACATTAAGATGATGATGACTAAAAGAATGGACTCAATAAACAGCCATTTTATAAAACAACAAAAGGAGCAAGGAGAAAAAAATTGTTTTACCTGTTAAATACCTGATAAACCATAGTGCTGTCAATGCAGTTACATCACAATAAGACAGATACTGGCATGCTCATCTGCTTTGTGTAGACCTATGTTTAAAATAAAACTTCTTTCTATGGTCCAAATCCCCTGAGCTTAAAACTATTTTTGCAGACTGTCTGGTAATGCTTTACTGTTTGCTCTGGGGACCTCTGCACTTAGCAGTATAGTCCACAAGGACATCTTAATTCTATGGAGTGATCAACACTCTTCTTTGTGTCACCTGGGAGAGATAACTGCATTATTGGGAGTTGCATTGTGCTCATTTTATGCCAAAACCCTATCTTAACCTACCCCTAAGTCAGCAGAAAGCCATAGGACCAAAAACATCAAATTAAAATCTGTGGAGCATTCGGGTGTGTGTGTGTTACTCAAACTCACTGTGGATGAATGTTGCTTTCTGAAACTGGCATATCATCAGGTTCATCATCATAGTCAAACCGATCGAGAAGTTTCTGAGGAAATATATGTAGTACACAGTTCAATAAATAAAAAAGCATATCAAATAAAATTATTTTGAGCTTTTGCACTACTGAGCCATGTTAATACCTCTGCTAAAGAGCTTTTCTTGTCAGTTTGTGTACTATATGGGTTGAGCTGGGCCACCGGCATCTGAGGTGGGGTTTGTATGTTATTTGCAACTGTGGAGGCTGTCAGTATCTTATCTGCTTGCTGAAAGTTCTGGAGCATCTTCTGCAGCTGGTGGAGGGACAGAGTGTCATCTAACAAATAATTGTTTTACAATAACTGATGGAACACAAAGAAATTTAGTGTTTACCTCCTGACCATGTGGGGACTGAAACAGCTGTGCCACAGCAGCTAAGGCATCAGAAGTGGGTAGCTGCGGCACACCTGCCACAATTGAGGAATTACTTGCAGAAGGCTGTGTCTCTTGTTTGGAATCAGCATGAACTGTTAAGACAAGAAAAACAGGTTTGCAGAAAATCAAGAAAGTAGACAACATTGTTTAACTTTATGCTTAAATAATACTAAATAATACTTTAAATAATAATAAAATACTGTTCTAAAACATGGCACACAGAACTATATTATTTTCATTACCTTCCAGGGCAGGAGGAGCAGCAATGACACCATTAGCCATATCCATCAAAGGCTGAATGATGTCCATGTCAAACACACCGTTCTTCTGCCAGAGGTTGAGGACGCGTACTATTTTACTCTGATAAGAATAAAAATTTAATCCATTAAGAACCTTTTTTTCCCCATTCAAACTAATTATAAATACCTAAAGCACAAAATACCTTGTCATCCTCTGGACAACGGTAAAGGTTTTGGAAGGTATCTGTGAAATTTTTTAGGAATCTTGGTCCAAATACATCTTTGTCAACACCAAACTGATGGCGCGACTGTCGAACAATGGAATCAACCACATATAAACCGGGGACTTTTAATTCTGGCTTGCACTGAAACAGCAAAAACAACAAAAATACAATTTATTTCTCTTATCTGACAGCTTGCATCTGTTAAATGCACTCTGATAATAAAAAATAACTGAATTGTGACACAGTCCATGACACGTACCTTCTTGATGAACTTCTCAACAATCTGGACAACATGTTTGTAAAGCTGATTAGAGAGAAAAATGAACATCAGTCACTAAAGCCCAGTTACTACTTTGAGCAGGCAGGATATAACAGAAACATGAAAGGTAGTGATTGTATCAGAAATACAAAACTGTTCAAAAGTCTTTAACTACACCACGTTTGTTTTTGTTTTTTTTGTTTTGTTTTTTTTACAAATAGCCAAACTTTCCTGTATTTTATTTATTTATTTATTTTGTAGTCCTGAACAATAGTTTTCTTAGCTTTCTGAAGGTCAAAGTTCTCCCAAAAAACTGGACGCCTTTTCCCTCAGATTCATTTCAGTTTTTGCACCTAATATATATTTTTTAAAGCTAGGTATAAACCAGTGACCAAGTTTACACGAACTAACTAAACTGGACTTTCAGAAAGCATGTAAACCTGTTAGTTTGACTTACAAACATACAAAAATCAAAGCTCTCAAAACATGCTGTTTTTAAAACAAACTGGATAACTTCAGGTCAATAAACAGAAGTTGCAGCCTTAAAGGGACATTGTGTAACATTTTCTGTTGTTTACTGGCCAAAATCAATGTCTGTATGTATAAATGTCTTATCATTGGTGTATTATGACCTTTACTAATAATCTGACACATTCTTTTAAGTGAGGAATTATAGATTTGTTCATATATATGACGGATAAGGTGTTACGGAAGTGCCATGATTGTCTGCCATTTTGAAACTACAGCCGCCGACAAGGAACAAATAGCATGAACTTTGCGTTTTCCCTGCAAGCTAGCACACAGTGATTGAGAAACAGGAGGAGAAGATAAATGAGAGAGGCTTACTACCCTGGCAAGTTGGAAAATCTGTTAAATTGTCATTCACAAAAATGCAGGACCATGCTTATGCAGCAGCAGCACAGGAGCTGTTTTCACCATCGCCAAGAAAGTGAAAAAGCTGACCTAAAAGGCAGCATGACCAGACAATACAGAAAGGACAAATACAAAAAGGAAAAACATCGGGCTAGCCTTCCCCAGGTAGAAGAAGCTCAAGACGGAGAAAGATTTTTAAAAGAATGTTGAAGTTGTCAGCTTTCTCCTAAACAAATAAGTCAACGGTACTGCCCTAAATTTGCCTACAGCTAATTTTTTTCATTTGGTTTTGTTAGTGTTGCTCGTTACCATGAGCAGCATAACAGTAGTTTCTGCTAAAATACACCAGCCTCATTGGTATCAAAGTGTATGTTTACAAGGTTTCAGTTGCTTTCATAGTTACAGCAAACGTCAGCTTTCAGTCACAGTAAAGCCGGACTAAAAGCCAGTGGGAAGGCTTTATAAGCTGGCTTTTACTGTGACAAAAAGCCAGTGCTGTGTCAAAGCCAGTTTCCCCATCAAGATCCGTTCCCCCTGTGACAACCATTCTTTCAGCTAAACTCAGGGGAACAATATCTGACAGTAAATTTACGTCCACCAGATGTTTCCCCTCTGACGATTTATGATCCAGAGGGAAATTGTTCACCTGAGTGTGTTGAAAACCGTTGAAAAACAGTAATTGTGTTACTGGTTAACACATACTTCTGTATTTGTTTCATGGTGGTCACATATGTATATTGTTACTGTGAAGGGAGCGGAAGTCCGGATGCTAGTATTGTAACGTAAACAGAAGTAGGCAAACTGCGTTGTTGTGAATATGGTGGTGGTGAATAAAGTTAACTTTCAACTTCAGAAGCTAATATTTTGTGTATAACAGAGTGAACAGTGTATGAACTATCAGATGACACTTTCATCAGTGCTGTGGAGGTTTTTTTAAGACGTGGCAGCTTCCGTTGTTACAATATGTGTTTGAGAAATTGAGGCGCTAAAATGCATCACACTTTAGAATGCGATATATGATTCCAAAGTTAGATGACAAAAATTCTTACATAATGTCCCTTTAAAAAAATAACTACATACAGCAGATTAAAATAATCTGAAAGTGATGGCCTTAAGAAGGTGGAAAAAAAAAACAAAAAACAATCCAGCAAAGACCCAACACAGGACCCGAGAGATACGTCTGGTCAAATCTTTCTGTGATGCCTCATCAGACACTGTCTCAATCAAGAAACGGTTATAATTACATTAACAATAATAATAATAAAAAAAAACAACAAAACTGGACCAAAAAGTGACAAGGCTTGGTTATGCTTGCTGCACTGATCATGAGGTGGGTGAGTGAGTAAACTAACAATAGCAAAGTTTACTTGAACAAATACTTTATCAGACTGAAATCAATTGGATCAGAGATTCCAGCTAAAATGATTAAATGGACACTAGATAAAGTAATCTGATCAGTTGTATTAACATGATGGCCAGATTTAATACAATCCTAACACTATTCACATGCGCAGTACCTACTATTTTGAAAGAAGGGGTTTCAATTTAACTTTTCAACATTTTGATTGTCAAAAGGTTCAATAATTCTTAACTAACCTCTAACAAAAACATTGTATAGGACAACGGATTAGCTATGTTTACATGACAAATTTTTGATTGTGTATGGGTAACTAAACCCAAAAATCAATGTTTGTTTTCATTACTATATCAATCATTCATTCTCTGTACCACTTAGTCCATTATGGGTCGCGGGTAAGCTGGAGCCTATCCTAGAATTAACAGGTGAGAGGCAGGGTACACCATGGACAGATCACCAGTCCATCGCAGGGCCAACACATAGGGGACAAACAATCATTCACCCTCGCACACACTCCTAGGGAGAATTTAGAGTAATCAATTAACCTAACATGCATGTCTTTGGACGGTGGAGGGAAGCCAGAGTACCCGGAGGGAACCCACGCATACTTAGAACTCCACACAGAGATTCGAACCAGCGACGTTCTTGCTGTGAGGCTGTGGTGTTAACCACCACACCACCGCACGGCCCGCCATATCACTAAGCAGAATATATGCATCCTCCTACCAGTACTTAATATAAAAGTTGTTCTGAAGTCAAAATAAAAGTCGTTCTGAAGTCAAAATAATAGTCTTCAAGGTTGTTTAGTATAAAAATAAAATGATTTACCTTGATAGCTTTGATGGCAGATTTGGTTACAGACATCATTTTAGCACGGGATATTGGAGGCTTCATGTCAATCATGGAGAACAACTGGAGGGTTTAAGGGCAAAGAAGTTAACATATCAGTTCATCTGAAAAAAAAAGAGCTACATGATAAAGTATGTGTAGCAAGAGGAAAAAACATTTGGCAATCTTCTGTACTACAAGACCAACAGATAATTTAGAGACAGCATTTAACTTAATTTATTGGGATCCCATTAGTGGCAGCAAAAACATCAGCTACTCTGTCTGGTGTTTAAATACTGCTGTTTAAAATCTTTTATTTAAAAAAAGGTTTCCACGCATCCCTGCTCCAACACACCTGGCTACAATTAATGAGCCATTTGCTGAATCTGATAGGCTGTTAGATGCATTTAATTTGACTTTGGTGTGCTGAAAATCTGCTGGATTGCAACTGTTATAGGACGGGATTGAGTAACCCTGAGCTGAAGGTTGAGCAGAAACCTTTAGCACGGGGATCATCAAATCTGGTGTCCTGCACGTATTGGATGATTCTCTACTCCAACACCTGATTTAAAAAATGGATCCCCAACAGTTCTGCACAAGTCTGTTAATGGTCTAATCATTTTAATCAGGCGTGTTTGAAGCAAAGACATATACCTGCAGGATACCAGCCCTCGAGGACTGGATTTGATGATTGCCACATTAACATGTATCAGTGTTTCTCAATCTAGGTCCACTGAGACATGTTTTAGATGTGTCTACTCAACACACCTGATTCAAAATTAAAATATAAGTTTGCACAAATAGCCAACGCTAACGTTACCTAGTTAAAGTATTGAGGTTAATATATATTAAATAGCCTTTTTTCCCCAGGATATTTGATCTAATTGAGATGCAGTGGGTTAACAAACCACATGTGCACCGATAAGAACGGCCGCGTGTTACTTATGTCCAAACATAACAACAACCATTTAAGCGACTTTGCTAACACAATCAATAATTATTTCTCTTTTAGTGGTGTACGCTAAGCGGAACAACCATTTTCCCCATAACAGTCCATTCTAGTGTTCAAAACTAAAATAAGTACAGCAATGAATCGTACAGGTCAACTAAACTAAAAGAAACGACATTAGTTAGCATTAAGCTAGCTAAAGGACTTAGCTTCTGTAATTCGAACGACACTGCTAAACTTTACCTCCATATTGAACGCGTTCACTGCATCCATCGCGGTTTGTTAATGATGAAAACTAACTAGCGTGTATATTTTGTCACTGTAACCAAAAGTAATTATGTGAAGTTAACATTACAACAAGTCACGTCTAATGGCTCTGTTTTTATTCGGACGATGACCGACGAAGAGTTAGCCAGGACTTTGCTAAGCTAAGAATTACTACTATTAGCCTCGCGCGGTTCCACCCTGTGTACGTCGTTTTAGCATGTGACGTAACGAACTGATGTTGCCTTCGTGACTATTGGAAATGGCCGCAAACGTATTTTGCTGTAGAGATAAACGTAAAATTCGCACACTTGCCACCATCTTTTAATGGATTAGCCGCTTATATGGGCTCATGACTAGTGATTTAACGGAGCTTCTTTTTATGCTGTGGAGTTGCTATTTTAAATAGGTATAAATGCAAACAAATTCCACTAATTAAAGTCAGTGGGTAGGTAATGCAGGCAAACTAGCCATTTCTGTGTAACTGAACATCGCACGTCACTTTGCGTGGTTTTCTCTTCCCTGCCCTCTAGTGTTGTGGAGTGTTTTTGATTTTAAGAAAATAGTTACTAAGTTCTGTTTAGAAATAATATCTGCTATAAATAGTCAAACGTGATGTGAAATTAATTATTTGACTGACTCCTTAGATGCAGTGTGAAATTATGTGTTTCTTTTTGTTTTGTTTTTTTGTTTTGTTTTATGTCAGTGGTCTGTCAGCTTAACCATTTTCTCAACCCTTCTTCGCTCTCACTGACTGGTTCTATTGCCCCATCCTGTGGCCAAATCTCTATGCTGCACTCATTCTCTCATATACGATACACTCCGCAGAGCTGACAACTGGAGGACAACACAAATTCAGATGTAGCTGAGAATTGAACCTCTGTTTAATTGTTTTTTTTTTTTTTGAGATTTTGTCTCAAATGACCGCTTTTAGGAACAGGACAGCAATACCTTTGTCCAGTAATCAGACGATGACTGTCACCGAGGACTCTACAGCTATTTCATATGAATGGGAGTACTATTATGATTATCTTGATCCCGTGATTGTGGATGAGAGCAAACTGAAATACAATAAATGTAAGTTTTTATATTTCATGGGATTTTTACAGTTGTTCTTTTATGTTGCATAAAGATAACCTTCTCCCTATTTCAGATTCGATTGTCATAATACTTTGGATAACTTTAGCTGCATTTGTGGGACTTCTGTTTCTCAGCTTGAATCTAATGTCCCACAGTGGGACCTTGACAAAGTAAGTGTAATACATCTTCTGTCAAAGCTTAATTACCTTGTAGAGGAGAAAGGGGATAGTGGGTTCTGTAACAAAAACATGCATAGTCTGAATTACACCGAAGCCACTCAAAGCGCTTTACACTACTTGTCACATTCAACCATTACACACACACATACCCCAATAGGCACATCGGGAGGCAACCTAGGGTTAAGGGTCTTGCCCAAGGACACTGACATGTAATCAGGGAGGATATATACATATATATATATATATATATATATATATATATATATATATTGTGCTATTCTTTTTGCAGGAAACACAGATTCAAAATGAAGCGAAACCACAGAGCATCGTGTGCTTGATCAGAGGCCAACTGAAGGTTAGCAGTCTTGAATTAATGTGATAACTAAGATGACAAAAATTAAAAATTAAATGTAATGAGGGAAACAATGTTTTAAGTAAGATTTCTAGGTTGGTTAAAAAATAGTTTTAGCAAATGATTAATCTTCCCTACCATTTCACCTACAAAGTGCATGGTTATGTAACATTTGTTTAATGGTAATGATACCATTAACTTGTGCTTTAAACTGTAGTGTGTGAGAGCATCAAACCCCCAGAATGAGCTTATTATTGTGACTCATTGAAAACACAGCTGTACATTTTCCCCGTTCTTTTTATTTAACCAGAGAATCCCATTTTTGGTTTTACAGGGCTCACATGTGCACTTTAACAAACAGGCTTGTAATTAACAGGATTTTTTTTTACATACATGGTGTTAAATTGCTTTAAACTAAGTAAAAAACAAAAGTAAAAAAAGAGTATGTGAGGTCTGATATTGTATCCATCATCCATTTTAACTCTTCATTGTGATGATTTTGTTACAGATGACTTCAACGGCTGTTTGATTCTTCAGTGATTTGGAGGTTTTCTTTCTTTTGTGCTTGGCTCTAATCACCAAAGTGACATGAGACAGGAACAGTTGTGGTGATGCTGCTCCGCTCCACAACTCATGGATGTACAGTGACAACAGAGACAGTCCTGCTTCTGGAAAGAAGAGAAGAAGAGTTTAATTCACATGCATCACAATTTTTTTATAACTGAGTGCCATTGTGTGGCTTCATATAATCTTAGATAAATGTGTCAATACTTTTTTGTTTTCCTTTGTTTGAATCAGCATTTATTACATTATACTAAAATATTTCTTTTTATCCGTATCAAGTAAGCTCACACGTGCTTGAGAGCCTTTCAGATGCTTCTTCTTTGTGATTACTGCCAATATTATGTGTTCTGTAAACAATTGGAGTGCTTTGCTCTTCAATAATGTCTAGTAACAGAATTAATCAATCTGACTTCATGCATTGTCTTTTTTTTGTTTATTTTCTTGTACAAACACCACCTCCTTCATATTTGATATCTAACAGAAACTAAAATCAATATTGCAGAGCTAAGTAATAACTGCTGACCTGGACTTTTTTTAATTTTACTTCCAGCAAATACAGATAAATGAATCTTCTTTCAGATCTGTAGCTGTGATGGTATCCAAATCAAAAATATTTTTTACATTTAAGTTTAGTTTCAGTCTCTTTACATTATGGTGGCAAATTAAGAGAAAATAGAAATCTTTCAGTAATTGAAGTGAAAAAGTGAAAAAGTCGTATAGTTACATGAAAAGATATGTTTAGTATTCACAGTTGCAGATACAGAGTTTGTGATTAAGCAATCAGGGTCCTACCTTGTCTAGATGGATCATGAGTGGTGTCCGACATGCAGGCAGAGACCACAACCCCATGAAGTTCTGGAAGGTGGCCTTGTGTCTCCAGCAAGTGGATCATTATGTTGGTAAAAAGCTGGATGCTTTCTGTTCTTGCTGAAATGCTGGAGTGACACTGAGCTTCGCAGGTGTGATGGTAGAGCCGAAGGAGGTCTGCTTTCAAGGCAAGGTCGAGCATCACAGCATTTACGATTTCCTTGTGTTTTATCACTGCTTTTTCAAACCACTGCAAAAACTCTTTTACCCTATTTTCATCATACAAATCCTCCACCAGCCACCTCAGGGACCACTTTGTAAGCAGGTGTGCAGTATCACTGGCCAACTGACTGGAATCCAGTTTGTCTCTTGGCAGAGCTGACTGGGGTTCTGAGAGGTGAAACGCAGGTTCCCAGTGAGCAAAGATCCTGCCGAGGTAAGATTTACACTCTGCCAGGAGACTTTCTTCTTCTCTCTCTGTCTCGTTGTCCTTTGCCAGGTTCTCTTCTCGAATGCGGGTGTAGGAAATGTAGCTCTTAGCTCTGACCTTATCCTTCCCCGTCCCTGAAGAGGAAGATAAAAACATTTTTTATTCTATTTAAATTGGATGATGCTGTTTTTATGTAACTAAGTTGTAAATTTCAGATTTATAGAAGCTAACAGAAATAAAAACGATAAGATGTACAGTCACATCATGCAATAAAACACTTATGCTTAAATTTAATGGCAAGTTTGGCTTTGGGGTAGACTATGACAGCCAAATACCAAATAAGTTTCAGCTTTTTTGGTTCCATATATATTTTTAAAAGCCAAAATGTCTTGTATAATCAGCAGAGCTACAATGCAACAGAGGTTAGGTTAGGTAAGCTAAAACAAAACGGGCCCCACAATGTGTAATTATGAAATGTGCATTTTCTTTTGTAATGAATGGCTTATAAGCTAACCCACTCAAAACTCACATCAAAGGTTTACTAGAAGACTATGACTAGAGTTATGAGAGTTTAAACTTTTCTGTCCATGACTTGGAAAGAAAGAAAGCATTTGAAGGAACTCACCCATTAATTCCCTCACTTTGTGCTTTTCAGACAAAGCTTGTATTTGGGTAATGAGGGCAGTGCTGCTGGACAAGGAGGCCCAGCAGCGAAGCGGAGTGAGGGTTTCAGTGCAGGAGAGGGGCTGCTGATGGAGGGTGAGTCGGTCAGCTTGTTTGTTTACATTGACAGCTGTCCCACGATGCATCAGTACAGAGCAAAGAGTTTGCACAAACAAGCTGAGCTGAGTGGCCTTCACACCCAACCTGGAAGGGGAACAGCAAACAAACACAAGCATCCTTGACCAAAAGACTCTGACTTCTCAGTTTTAATCAGCCTGAAGCATCACTAGAAAAACTCAGTATCTGGAGGTTATGCTGCTTTACCTGAGGTGTCTGCTAATAGCTGATGTCACACACAGGAATTCATTAATGAGTGGGAGTGGGAGACATTTCACTAAGCCCCGAGGCTTCTCCTCAGTAGATGACATGTTAGCTTCATCAAACTTCTTCTCTTTCTGCGCAAGGATAGTAAACCACAGCATGTGGAGGAGCTCAATGATGGCACAGAGCAGCTGCTGGTTTAGTTTCCTGAAGAGGACATGATGTAGCAAATATGAAACAGACCAAGCAGATTATTTTATGCTTTTATGCTTATAATAACAACCAAGTTAACAGCAAAAAATGTACGCCTTACTTTTTTTCAACTACTTGTATTAGCCAACTCAGGAGCCCACAGCTCTTCGTGAGCCTACAAGTCGCTTTTGTCACACGGGCAGCGTGGCACAACACCCTGATGATTTGTGCCTGCGTGAAAAGTTTTCAGAAAAAATGTTTTTAGGTTTAAATGCTTGTCTTGATTTTTTTTTTTTTTTGCTACTTCACATTTAACTAATTCATCTCTGGTGTCACTCTTGACTCATGACTAATAATGAGCTGAAGAACTGTGTTTACAGCTGTGTGTACCTCGAAGTGTTCATCACACAGTGGGCTGCTACTGAAGCCTAAAAGGATCTGAAAGATGCGTTGCTGGTTGCACAGTTCGTAACAGTGTCCATCACTTATCCCTTCCTCAAGCACATCCAGGATCCACTCACGTTCCACTTTGTGCTGCAAGACAAGTAAAAGTCACACTTCCACAGATCACAGAAACAGATATCAGTCTAAAAATGCCTGACCTGAGCAAACAGATAAAAGGTTACACTTTGTTGGCACAAGAAAGGATTACTTAAGCAGTGATTTTATTATTTATTTTAACTAACATCTGCCTGATGTTATAAATAACTTGCACACTACAAAACACAAACAATGTGCTCAACAGTTTCATGTTAGAATTTACCTCCAAGTCAAAGCTAAAAAATAGCTTGAAGAATTCAGGGACTCTTCTGAAGTCCAAACTCTGGTGGGATAACAGAAACCTGTTCAACACCACGTACATGTGGTCCTCTAGAAATACAAGTAGGACAAGGTAAAGGTCAGTTACACTGAAAGATACATTAACACAATATTGTACTAAAGTACAAGGAATAAAGCACACAAAAAGGGAGTTCCTGATTTGTTTGACTCAGTCTAACACAAATATTGACCAAAACCTTCAGTATGAAGGACAAGTCAGGAAAAAGTCTATAATTACACACCAGGTTTAAGCATTTGCTGGGCTACTTTAGAGATGTAAGTGGTCATAACAAACGGTAGTCTTTGATTCTGCTGTGGAATTCCATTCTTGACCATGTCCATCAAGTATAGCAGCTGTTTGACAAGAAAAAAAGCAACAAGGTTTCAGGAGGCGATTTCTGAACACAATATTTGAATGCTTACAGAAAACCTCACAAACAATTTACCTGTCTTTTCTCTCTGAACCGAGCAGCCTCCAGGTGTTGGTAAAAACAGGTAAGGACGTGGTACGCTGCCGCCCTCAATTTTGGGTCGTAGCTACTTAGAGCCGTTACAGTTACTCCAAGAGCGTGGCTGGATACAAACTTGTGGCAGTCAATAACACACTCTGTCACACAGATGAAGAAAAATGTAACAGTTAAAGGCACTGATGACTAGCTTATTTTACTGGGTGATAACAAGCAGTCAAACATCCTACCTGGCTTCAGTATGACGCTGAATAAAGGCAAAAGAAAGCAGGGATCATACAAATTCCCAAGGTCCTTCACTGCATTGTTACTGTACAGCAGCTCCTGTCTATCCTAAAAGTTGGGCAAAATAGTGTATTAAAATCCCCTTCATTAAATAAAGAAGCACATTTTCCCAAAAGATGTTCTATATCTGAGAGCACTTTATATTTAACATTACATACAAAAAAAGAAAAAAAAAAAAATCACAACTGCTCTTGAAAATTTACACACCAATTTTGAAGAGTTTAGGGAGGAATGGGGGTGGGGTTGTGAACATATGCCTTGATATTCATTGGTCTAATTCTTTAGAGTAACTTTAAAACTAGAAAAATAATTGCGATTCAAACTCAACCTGCGGGATGATGCAGCGTTGCTGTGGAAACTTGGAAACAGTTTGGAGCATCCTGTCTACGTTAAGCAGAGCCAACACGTCGTCTGAGCTCGTCTGCTTCCAGAGAGATGCACCCAGGCTTTTCCTGGTCTTGTGATGCTCCACAGCAGCAGGGCCCCACATAAACGACCTGTATATTAGATAGAGAGAAGAAAAAAAAAAAAAAAAAAAAAAAACATGAGCGACTGTTTGAAACAAGCAATACTTTTTTACAGGCTCAGCATAAAAAAAGTAAATATAACTTACTGATATTTAAGCAGACTGACTTGGTTTCGTTCATATTCCTGGAGAAGCAGTAGCAGTTTCTGATCTATAAAACAAAATATTCTGTTAAATGAAAAATAAAAAAGCGCATTCTGATTTATCCCTGGAGGATCTGTTTACCTGATGTTGATAGTGTAGCTCCATATGCTCCCAAAAGCACGACAAAATGATTGACATTACAAACTGCTGGGCACTTTTTCACCAGACAAAAAAGAAGTGATACTAGCGCCTCTGAAATCACAGCAAAATAAGTGTGTTTGTTATCAATAAAGAATAAAAAAGAGAAAAGAAAAAAAAAGAGGGATGGCCTCAACTTTGCAATGCTCTGTTTCATGAAATGGACCTTTGGTTCGACCCCTGCTGGGCTCATCATTGGAGTCCAGCATGGAGGGCAGGAACTGAGAATGGCTGGTGACCATCATGTGTAGTGTGGATAAAGGTATCAGATCCTTCTGTACTTCTTTACTCCCATATACCAGCTCCACCAGGCTGCTCAGTGTGTGCAGGAAATGGTGATCTTGATAACGATACCTGGAGTGTTTAAGGATATTTTAGGTCATAAATAAATGAAATATGAATATAGTAAATATAGTGTTAGACTACTAAATAATAAAAAGAATAGCTTTAGATAGATATCCATACTTTAGTCCATTTTTGACAAAACTGTTCCACTCAGTTGCGTTCACTTCTTCAGCTGATGTCTGTTAAAAAAAAACATCATGAAATGCAAAAATAAGACTCATAAATGCACAATGTATGAGGAAAACAAACTCACAAGGAGTTGCTGCAGTCTTTTTAACATGCTGTGCTCCTGGTCTGATGGGGAAGCAGTCTGGTCTTTTGATTGACAGTATGAGGCTATGAGACACTTCAGGGCTGCACCAGTGACAGACCTCCTCCATACTTCTTGTTCCTCTGGGTAGTCAGCAAGTTTCTCTTTAATAACATCTACCAGTTGCCATCTAAAAAAAAATTAAATAACCAAAACATTTAGTTAAAACTTCTGAAAGTAATAAACTATTTTCTTACGGCCATACTCTATGTTTTACCTTTCAAAACTGTCCACATTTTGAAGAGCATTGGGAAGATTGTTGATAAAATCCCAGATGTCTATGATGTCTGCAGAGAGCTTTAGCAGCTTTGAAACAGTCTCTACCAGCAGGGCTCCAGAGTCCGTTCTCAGGTTTCCCAAAATACACACGGATAATTTGCCAAGCAGTGCGTCCATCAAGACTTTTAATACGTTTTTTTGAACTAAGAAAAACAACATTTCAAAAATATCCAAATTAATACAGACGTGGCAATGAGAAAAGACAAAGACAGACATAAATTCATATACTTTGACATAATAGAGAATTACTTAAAGCACACACCATCTTTGGGTCGGGCTGGATCCTCTTTAGTTGCTTCCTGTAAATACGTATTAATCAGCGGGAGGAAGGCTTCTGACTCTTTTAATAGCTTGTCCATGTTCGCAGGCTCTAGGCACCACATCTCAAAGCAGAGACGGTGAGAGGAGCAGTTCTGCAGCAGCAAAGAGCTGACCGCCAGAGCATCTGGGAGAGGTTTTTGTAGGCAGTGCAACAGCACATCAGTCTGGATAAGTTTGGCAGAGCCTGGCTCACTGGCCAGGGTCTGGAGCAGGAAAGCCTCTAGCTCAGGGCTGGAGCAGGACAGGACAAGGGTGCCCAGGCCGTGGAGGTGTGATTGTGTCAAAAATGTGCCATGGTTCTGGTAAGATGTAGTTTTACACTGTGTGAGAATTTGCAGGACTACATGGCCATAACTGCTGAGCTCAGACTGCTTCCCTGTGCTGCTGGGACAGATGAGACTTTCATGTGGAAGAACTAGCAACCTGGAAAGCACTAATCTCAGACTACTGGAATCCATGTAATTGTGCAAAGACAAGAGTGCCTGAAAAGTTCTGGAATGTGTCTTTGGAGGTTGAGAACCCCTTTCCATTAATTCCTTAAGAGCAGCTCTTTCTAGGGACCCCATGTAGCTACAGAGAAGCTCCAGGTGACCCAGTTCACAAAGAGTGGGAGCACTGATCTTCAATAGGGTCACAATGTTTTCAGTCAGCTGAGCACACAGATGTTTTAGTCGAACAGGGTTCAGAGAGTGAGGAGGTAATGCAGATAGCTCCAGAGCCAGAAACCACTGCTCTAAACATGGATGCCTGAAGATGGAGGCTAAAGCTGAAACGAGGATCTAAATACAGAAGGCTTCATATCAGAATCCAGACATAAAATAGAAGAATTAAAATAGATAGAAAAAAACTGTCAAATAAAATCACAGTAGAAGAAAAAAAAAATTCTCAAACCTGCTCCCTTTTGGTTTCCACTGTCTGTGACTGGTTGAGGTCCGAAAAGAGATCAGATTCTTCTTGAGCTTGTTCTGGTTCTGGCTCAGAGTTTTTAGTCTCATCAAAGCCTAGCACTTTAGTCACTATATCTTGGAGCATTTCCATTAAGGTCTCCAGAAGAGCAGCTCCAACATCTTTGGAAAACTGTGCAACATATTAAGATGAATTGTGTATACTTCATGCTTAACAATTTACTGAATAAACTTGTTTGGCGCACTTACCGTGCTGAAGTTTTCCACTGTTGATTTGATGTAAAGTAAAATCTGCTTGATTGCAACTGGAAATTCGTCCAGTGCTGTGGAAGCTAGAGCTTCTTTTGCATTTTTCTTGAAGCTGTCCTTAAGTAAAGAGCTTGGCTCTTGGACATAAGCAGCTTGCATTAGTGCAGAGAATGAAGTAGGGGGTGACAACCCACCTGAAGGGTGTTCAGAAGACTTGAACTGCAAAAAAAAGGGGAATAAAACAAATGACTGTAAATTGTCTGAATTTAAAAATAACATGTTTGTGACACTTCTTTATGGCACCAAAAAAAACTGACCAGTTCCTCACGGCACTGCTGTGGTAGCCATCTGGAGTAATAATGATGAAAGCGCATAATAGATGGATGATTACAAGCCGGGAGTCCAGAGGATACAAGCTCTTTATCGTACTGCTGCAGAGCCACACAGAGCGGGAACGGCTCTCTCTGACAGTGCAGCACATCTGAGAACACTGCAGACAAGTATTCACATACCACCCCTACGGGATGAAAAGGCAGATGTTCACCAAAATCACAACATACACACCCTTTACTTTTTAAATAAACTATTAATATGATTCAAATCTCTTTTAAAGCGTATAGAAAAATCTATATTCGAAGGAAAGTCAGAGAAAGACTTTCAACTCCAAAAATTGGTGATGCTGGACAGTAAGTGTACTGTTTATTTTACCTTTGTCTGCGGACAGTTTGTTTCGAGCCTCCAGAGCAGCAGGAACCAAAGCACTGAAGGGAAATGTTTGGGTAATGAGGTCTTCACTCAGAGATGGCCCAAACTCCTCCATCTCACCATCATTACCCTCCATGATGACATCCAGCATGTCCAAGACATCTGAAAGATATTCACATCTGGGTCAGATTTCAAAAGACGAAGATTTAAAGACATATTTGAAGTTTGGTTTTATATTTTAATCTTCACCATCAATGTGTGAAACTGGGATGCTGGTTGCGTCGCCCTCCTGGCTACTCAGATTGGTTTGCAGATTAGCTGCCTCCTGGACGAGGCTGGCAACTTTATCTGTGTATTCGTAGGAACTGCAAACCAATTTAACCAACACCTAGAATAAGAGGCAGGCATGTCAACTATAACTTACAGTTTCAAAATGTTTTATTTTTTCTAGCCAATGGTGCAACAGATATATATCAGAACCAAAGACTTGCCCTTTCCAAGAACTGGATAACAGAGTCTTGTTGGTTTGGTTCTAGCTTGCTGAGCTGGTAAAGCCAGATCTCAAGTTCAGTCAAATTGTGCTCAAATACCCCAGTGTCCTTAAGCACCTGAACATATTTCAGGAAAAAAGAAGAGTGGTTATTTGTCCTGAAAACAGCAACATAAAGCTTTCACTCCAGCATTTCATGTCTTTATCACTTCAGGTTCCTGTGATCATTATGGAAACTTTTTTTTCTGAGGACTGACACAGTTGACGGACTTCAAACAAATATACTGTTTTTAAATTATTCTTTGCCCTAGATTCAATGCTATATCATATTTATAGTTTTATAACCCAACTTGATCAATATGGTGCAAATATGGGAAAATAAACCAAAACAAAGCTCCAAGCCTAATCTAATTCTTGCTTGGAGAGAAGATTTTGTGTTATCTAAAGAATCTAAATGACGTGTAACTTACATTAAGTGGATGCTCACAGCACAGTGCAAAACAGAAAATCTTTCTTACCTTTACAACCAGCTTCTGTGTTGAGGATTTCAGGTGGCTGCTGTTGCAGCTGTTAACAAACATCTTGAGAAGCAGGTGAAGTACTGACTTCTCTCTGGATGATGATTCTGTGTCTGCAGCATCCTGTTTAAGAAAAAGATTGTAGAACAAATCAGACACCACACAAATTACAAAGTTGTATGTTATAAACAAATCCTCATTAAAAAGACAGTAATGGCAGAACAAAACTTGTTCACCTGTATGCGGAACCAAGAAAATTTTTTTGCGGGTAGATCCAACGCCAACTGCAGTATCTGATACTGCAGCACTGGAGGAACTTCATCTCTTATTCCTTTCTCTGACACAATCCCTAAATAGGATGGAAATTATTAAGCTGTAAATGTAATTTTTTTTAAACAATTACATCATTAATCAATGCCATATCATATCAACAAATTACCTTTCAGGAGTTTGCTGAAGTCAAACTTGCACTGAACAACCAGATGTGGCACCACTTTCTGGTAAAGACACATGACCTGAAGAATCAAAGCCTTCAGCAGAATGACCTCAGCTGTCTCAGTAACTGCGAAACAAAGTACACGAGCCAGTCAAGTGACATTGATCCATTTTGTTTTAAAAGATTTATAAGAGCAAATAAAATATATGCGCTTGAGATTATTACCAGACAGCTGATTTTTATCATCTGTCAGTTCAGCATTGCCCCCACTTTTAGCCTCGTTATCATCACCATCAACTTTCTCCTTCTTGCTGAGTGACTGCCATCTTGAAACTATGCCTGTCATGTCGGGCAAAATCTGAAACAGACAAGTGAAAATATTAATTACAGCATCTGAAAGTGCATCGCTATTGTTAGCATGAGTTAGCATGAGCATACCTTGCTGAGTGACTCCCTGTATTGCTGTACCAATTCCTCCATCATGTCAACAGTGTATACATCTGACTTGTACCACACAGTCTTGTCCAAAAGATATTCCATATTCTTTTTGGCTCGTTTCAAGATGAAATTCATCATGGATACAGTTGTAAGCTGGACTGCAGGGTTGGAAAGCTGTCATTCAAATAAAGACATATTCAACATTTTCCTTTAAAAACAAAATAAAAAAAAAAAAGAAAAGAAAAATGTTGACTAAAATAATTTACAACACAAAGTTAAGTCACTTACACTGAGGCCCTGTGTGAAGAAAGTCTTGTTACAGACTGGGGGTAGAGATGTCACCATAATCATGTTGAGCAGACGAGACAAAGGGATCACTTCACGAGTCTGAAAGATTGTGGAAATCTCTGGCTGAGCCTCGTAGATCTTAAATGGAAATATACAGATCACTTTTAAAACCACACATCTTTGCAAACAGACAACTATACAATCAATAATTACCTTTTTAAGTAACTTGACATTGTCTTGCCAGGCACTTCTGAGGCGTGGGGTATAAGAATACTGAGTTTCCTTGAAGTATCTGGACAAAATGTCAGGGCTGGCTTTTAGTACATTCACCAGCAGGTCTGCCACCAACTCATCCTCATTCGCTTGTTTCAGCCCAACCAAGAACTGAAGCAACACAAGATTCCCAGCTCTACAGACAAAGTAAAATATTCAGTCAGCATAGGGAGTCTTGAGAGAAGTAAAAAGCAAACTTGAAACATGAATTACTTACCTGCTAGCTGTACCAAAGCTGGCATCATGAAAGCTGATTCCATGCTTCCGGGAGCAACACAGGTCAAGAAGAAAGCTGTGAACAAGTTCCCGGACGACTGATAATCCAGCAGAATCTGAAAACTCCTCTGTCTTGTGAAGGCACGATTAAATAGAAATGAGATGCACAACTTATAAAGCAAATTTGGATGACAGCATTTCTGTGCATGAGAACAAGTCAGTAACTTACTATCTTATCATCAATGCGTGCATCTACAATCCCATTCCACTTGTACAGAGATGCAATGTTGGCCAATACAGCAGCAGTGAAAAAGCGGACTTTCTGGGTTTTACTAATGGCTTTGTTAAGCACGATCTGTCGAAGAAAACATAAATATTTAAGCAAATGCAAAATAATTTTTTATTTAAATTCATAAATTGCAAAGCTCTTACTCTAGTCTTTAATGTGGACAAAATCAGATTGACTGTGGAAATCCTGTCCTCCTTCACACCCGTATTCAAGATGTGTGGCAGCAGCTCTAGTCCATAAAATAAAAAAGTTATCCACACACTGAAGTTACTCTGTGTGAATTTTAACTCGTGTGTAATTCTTACCTTTAACCTCTAATATTTGTCCAATAGTTGCACCAGAACCAGAGACCAAAAAGGACAGCACAAACTGAATAAAAGCCAGGCGGACATCAGGTTTACCCTGAACAAAGGAAAAAAATTAAGGACTCCATATATTTACAGTATTTGATAAATTATGACACGCAGTGTATATTGAAAATACGAAAACGGTGGCGCACCCTTTTATCCTTTCTTTTTGCCAGCCCAGACAGAGCTTTAATGTTTAGCTGACTGAAGACCTCTCTCGCAGCTTCTGCACCCTGAGACACCATGGCAGATAGCAGACTGAGGCACTGCTGGACAAACCTGTTTACAACAGTTAACACAACTTATGGCTATGGACAGAAAAAATGTGGCGAGCTGACAATGCATTGATGTAATTCGATCTACCTGTGATTTGCTGAATTGAAAGACCCTTGCAAAAGCTTCATGTAGTTAGAAGATATCTTTTTCACTATTGTATTGCCAACCATACTGAAGTGGGAGAGGTCACTGGCTGTCCTTAGAAGTATTATTTGCAAGCTCTCAAAAATCAGCATCATCTGGGGAAAAAAAAGAAAAGGTTTCATTACACAGATTATTCTGCAGAAAGTCAGTTTCACGTACGCGTGCACTTCAGCTTACTTCGTTCTCTGTGTGCTTTGCTCCTTCTAGCAGTTTTAATATTTCTGCACACTCCACTGAGATTTTAACATAACCCTCAACCACATCATACAGGTCAGAGCGTGGCAGCTTCTTCGCAACCGATATGAATTTCTCCAGTCCTGCAGTCATAAATCAAAAGACCGGACAAAAGATTATGGACAATAAAATACATAACATTCTTTTTTTTTTACAATTATTTGTATTAACCTCTTTTCACCTCTCAAACTTAGAAACATACTTACCCTTCATGGCTGTGGTGGGACCTTTCAGCATGGCTTTAAATTCAGTTCCATTGAACTCCGGAGCTTTTTCTTTTTTCACCGGAACTCCTGTCTCCGCCGAGACTTCGCTGCTGCGCTTTTTACCCATTGTTTAGACAAAAATAGCTATTAATGTCTAACTGTTCAAGTTTGTCATATTTCACAACTCTGTTTTAAGAAATGCCGTCAGCCTGACGCACGTTGTAGTATAAACAGAAAATCTTCCCTTAGACTAGTCATCCGTAAGGAAACATTTGCTGCCGAAAGTATAGTTCCGCATTGTTTTTTCTCCTCACAAAGCAAACTGCTGCATTGTCGCTGCATAAAAGCTGTAATTTTCTAATATAGACATTATATAAAATAAAGAATTAATATAACAACTTAAAGAATTGTGGATCTATGTAAGTTACAGTAACAAATATAATTTAATGGGCAAACAGTAAACAAGAAGGAGTATTTGAATGGCACAAGACGGGAGGTGAGTTAGATCAAATGGATACTCTTCAAAATACAACAAGAATGTTCAATAAGTATCCGACATTACCATTTCTCAAAATGGATTTTTCTTTTCTTTTTTTTTTTTTCTTTTTTTTCTTTTTTCCAGGAAGGATTTGAAGGGCGTTAAAGAAATAGTGTGACAAAGTTCAGATGGCAAACACTTTCAGTTGGTGACCTAATGGAAAACCCTCACTTCTCTTGGTGAGAAATTGTGATCTAGGAATTGTTAAGCCAAGGCAAGGCAGTTTATTTGTATAGCACATTTCATGTACAGGACAATTCAAAGTGCTTTACATAAAACAAAGGCATTACAGATATTTAGAAATAGTAAAAGGCATCAACACATAATCACAATAAAATAATAAATTACATTAAAATAATTAAAAGCAACATAAGTTTTAAAAAAAAGTTACCGTGCAGATTTCATGCATAGCAGCATAAGAAAAGAAATGTTTTTAACCTGGATTTAAACATGTCTACATTTGGTGAAAGTTTAATCTCCACTGGCAGTTTGTTCCATTTGTTTGCAGCATAACAGCTAAATGCTGCTTCTCCATGTTTAGTCTGGACTCTGGTCTGGACTAGTTGACCAGAGTCTTTGGCTCTAAGAGCTCTGCTAGGTTTATATTCTCTGAACATATCACAGATGTATTCTGGGCCTAAACCGTTCTGGGATTTGTAAATGATCGGAAGGGTTTTAAAATCTATTCTGTGACTGACTGGAAGCCAGTGTAAAGATTTCAAAACTGGTGTGATGTGTTCAGATCTCTTAGTCCTGGTTAAAACTCTAGCAGCAGCGTTTTGGATGAGCTGCAGATGTTTAATGCTCTTTTTAGGAAGTCCTGTTAAAAGACCATTACAGTAATCCAGCCTACTGGAAATGAATGCATGGATGAGTTTTTCTTGGTTTTTCTGGGAGACTAAACTTTTAATTCTGTTGATGATTCTGAACTGGTAAAAAGCTGTCTTAGTGACAGCTTTGATGTGGCTGCTGAAAGTCAGATCTGAGTCTATCAACACTCCAAGGTTACGAGCTTGGTCAGTGATTTTAAGAGCCCTCTTCTCTTTGCTACCAAACAGAATAATCTCTGTTTTGTCTTCATTTAATTTTAGAAAATTCTCCTTCATCCAGGTGTTTATTTGCTCCAGACACTGATACAATAAGTCTATTGGACTGCAGTCATCTGGTGACAGAGACACATAAAGTTGGGTATCATCTGCATAACTTTGAGAATTAATGCTATAGTTCTGCAATATTTGACCCAAAGGGAGCATATACAAGTTGAACAGAAGAGGTCCAAGGACTGACCCCTGGGGGACTCCACAAGTCATGGCCACTCGCTCAGATTCATAGCTGCCAATCGTAACAAAATAACTCCGGCCTTCTAAATAGGACCTGAACCAGTTAAGGACCACTCCAGAAAGTCCAACCCAGTTTTCCAGCCTGTGCAACAGGATTCTGTGATCTACAGTATCAAACGCAGCACTGAGATCCAACAGAACCAGGACTGATACTTGACCAGAATCAGTATTCAACCTAATGTCATTTAACACTTTGACCAGAGCTGTTTCAGTGCTGTGATGAGGTTGGAAGCCGGACTGAAATTTATCAAGATTTCCACTTTCATTTAAAAAGTCATTAATCTGGTGAAATACAACTTTCTCAATAATCTTGGAAACAAAAGAGAGGTTAGAGACAGGTCTATAGTTGTTCATTATAGAGGCGTCTAGAGTCCTTTTCTTTAGGAGTGGCTTAATAGCAGCTATCTTTAGTAACTTGGGAAAAATGCCTGATGCCAGTGAGCTGTTAACTATCAGTAGGAGATCACTTTCTACTGAGGTAAAAACTGTTTTTAAAAAGTCGGATGGTATCATGTCCAGAGTGGATGTTGTTGATTTCAAATGCCAAACTGTTTCTTGTAGGATTTTTAAATCAACCATTTTAAATTGCGACATAACATCAGAATTATTTCCTGGTTTTAGACACAGACTACTTTTCTTGTGTGACTGTGTGGAATTAATATTTTGCCTAATTGTTTTCATTTTTTGGCTAAAAAAGTTGGCAAATTAGTTGCATTTCTCAGTGGAAAGGAGCTCTGGTCTTATCTGTATAGGAGGATTTGTAAGTTTTTCAATCATAGTAAACAGAGTGCGAGAATTGTTGACATTCCTGTTAATCATTTCAGATAAATGCAGCTCTCTGGCCGAGCACAGCTCATTGTTATAGTTATGCAGGCTTTGTTTGTACAGCTCATAGTGAATTTAAAGTTTATTTTTACGCCATTTCCGCTCAGTTTTTCTGCATTCTCTTTTTAGGCTGGTAACCACAGTGGTGTTTGTCCATGGTGTTTTCTGTTTGCTCAAAGTGCTCTTGATTCTTATCGGTGCAACAGCATCCATTACATTCAAGACTTTCAGACTGAAATGATCCAGGAGTCCATCAACTGACTCTGCACTGGTTGTTGGTAACATAGCTATGGCCTCCACAAACTTAGCACTTGTTCTTTCATTAATGTACCTCTTCCTAACCGAGGAGCAGGTTGGTTGGACATTCTGAGTAATCAGTAAATCAAACAAAATACTAAAATGGTCAGACAAGGCCAAGTCAGTGACCGCAACAGAAGAAATATCAACACCATTTGAAATAACCAGGTCCAGAATGTGACCTTGAATGTGGGTCGGTTCTTTTACATGTTGCCACAAACCAAACATGTCCAATATGGAAGAAAATTCCTTGACATTACCATCCGTCATGTTATCTATGTGAATGTTAAAATCCCCAGTTAAGAGAAATGGTTAAAATCAGTACAGATAACCGACAATAATTTAGAAAATTTATCAATAAAATTTACACAGTGTCCTGGACGTCTGTAGATGATTAGAAATAGGATTTTAGGAACACCCCTTAAAATAAAACTAAGATATTCAAAAGAAGTAAAATCAGCAAATGAAATCTCTTTACACTGAAATTAATCTTTAAATAAGGCAGCTTCTCCTCCCCCTTTCCTTTCGTTTCGACATTTACTAAAATGAGGGGGTGTTGTTTCATTAAGAACTGTAGCACTTGTGTCTTCTGTTAACCACATTTCTGTCAGAAAAAGAAAGGGATTACCGCCACAACAGGCACCGATGACCTTACAGCCACAGCTCTAGATGGCATCTTCAACAATAGAGACACAGCCCACTCAAACTCAATGTCCCCCACCTTAACTGCAACATTGTTTAAGCTCTGCCGGAGATGGGAGTTGAAACTCTTTCTGACAGGGCACTCCGCCGAATGTTCCCAGCAGACCCTCACAATATGTTTGAGTATGCCTGGCCTTACCAGCATCCTCCCCCACCATCTGAGCCAAATCACCAGCAGGTGATCAGTTGACAGCTCCTCCCCTTTCTTCACCCGAGTGTCCAAGACATGTAGCTGCAAGTCCAATGATACGACTACAAAGTCGATCATCGAACTGGGGCCTAGAGTGTCCTGGTGCCAAGTGCACATGTGGACACTGTTATGCCTTAACATGGTGTTCAGACAATCCATAATGAGCACAGAAGTCCAACAACAAAGCACTATCGGATTCAGATTAGGGGGGATGTTCCTCCCAATCACACCCCTCCAGGTCTCACTGTCATTACCTACATGACCATTGAAGTCCCGCAGCAGAACGAGGGAGTGCCCGGAAGGAGTGCTTTCCAACACCCCCTCCAAGGACTCCAAAAAGGGTGGATACTCAGAACTGTTGTGTGGTGCATAAGCACAAACAACAGTCAAGACACCTAAAGGCGGAGGGAGGCTACCCTCTTGTTCACCGGAGTAAACCCCAACATTCAGGCGCCAAGTTGGGGGGCAATGAGTATGTCCACCCTAGCTCGACGATTCTCACTGGGAGCAACTCTAGAATTGAAGAGAGTCCAGCCCCTCTCGAGGACAGTGGTTACAGAGCCCAAGCTGTGCATCGAGGTGAGTCCAACTATATCGAGTCAGAACTGCTCAACCTTGGGCACCAGCTCAGGCTCCTTCCCCACCAGAGAGGTGACCTTCCATGTCCCTAGAGCTAGCTTCTGCATCCGAGGATCAGACCACCAGGGTCCTCACCTTCAGCCGCTGCCCAGCTCACACTGCACCCGACCCCTATGGCCCCTTCTGCAGGTGGTGAGCCCACAGGAGGGGGACCCATGATACACAGAACCATGATGTTATGTAATAATTATAATGGTAAGGTTCACATTAAATTGTGGGCCGTCCACAATTTAATTTAAGCAAGAAAGGCTTGAGACTTACAAGGCTGATTGGATCTGTTGGTATGGTTATCATGTCTAGATGAATAAGCTGGACTGAGCCTGTGGTACGCTATAAGTCTGCTGAACCATCTAGAAGGTAATGTTATTCAAAGTGATCAAAAAGGTTTAATAAGAATAAGCTAAGAGTCAAATTCATAATTTCAACCCAAAACCCTAAACAATGAAGAAATGATGGTATCCTCTGCAACCTGTTATCTTTAAGGATATTATTCACTTTAAAAAATGTGTCTTTGCTTACTTATATTAGCTCTTCTATAAAAGCTTTAATGCATAAACTGTTGAAATGGTCATGTAAAACTATTTTGGTTCACAGTCTTGAATAGTAACTGAGAGTATGCACAACAGTATGCACAGCAAACTATTATGTACATGACTGACTGTATAGATGTTTAATTTTTCATATTCATCAGTTATAATAACTAATTAATATATAATCTCTAGAAAGGCTTTTTGAAGCTCCCTTTAAAGAAAAAAGCAGATTGTGCCTAAGGGATGTTATGTGTTATTTTATGTATTATGGCTGAAAATTACATCAATTTATTTCTATAAATTCATAATAATGTTATAAATGTTCATAGTGTATCAAAGATTAAAAAGTCTTTGATGGGAATGTCTCACATTTTTGTTCTGTCAGTAACTCGTACACTTCAGTTTGGAGAAATATTCTCATTGCTGTTTTTGCTATTTTTATACATATCAGTCTCCAACATACCATGTTTTAATCTTCTCTTAGTGTCAGCATAAAATGCTAGGGAAACACACACTTTATTGAAACCAGGTAGACAAAGTTGTGGTTTTGTTTTGCTGCCTATTTGAAGGGTATGTGGTTTTCAACCAAATTATAACTTGTTCTAAGTTATTCTTTTAATAGATTTCTGCACATTTTGTCTGACCAGACCTAATTGTTGGTATCCGAATAATGAGGGTCAACTTGTGTTCGATAAAACATTTCAAGTCCAAGTTCCTATGTTTGTAAAAACATGTTTACAGTATTTTTTTTTAAAGTATATTGAGTTTTTGTTAAACTGATATATAGACTAAAGCTTAAACAGACCCACTGGTAAATTAATTCTAAGCTCACTCAGAAAATCTGACATCTATGTAAAACAGGCATTATACTAACACATGATTTTCCAAAAGACATGTCTTCTTTTGGTTTATGCCAGGAAAACAACAATTTGCTTTTGGTTAAGGTGAACTTCAATTAAACTAATAGAACAAAGAGAGAAAGAAAAAAAGGAACAGTATTTTTTTCTCTCTTTCTTTCTCTCGCTCTCTCTCTCCCTGTCTCTCTCTCTTACCACAAATTTTTAACTCAAGATGTTATTTAATCAAATGGCCAACAGGGGTCACCTTTGCATGATTTGAGAGCTTAGGAGTAATGTGCAAACTTTGCAGGGAAAACTGATTTTAACAGCAGCTCTAGAGTTAATCCAAAGGCTCAGTTGATCAGATACGGTCCAGCCAAACAGTCATCTTTATGGGAATTACTGGAAGATGGTACAATTTGTTGTCTGTTGCATAGTTTAGTGAAGCCTCCACACTCACTAAGAGCAGGGCATGATTATCAGACATCTTTTGTTAAGTTGAGCTTGCAAAGTCTGCTGTTGTCTGGAATGTTACTTGGGATGGTAATTTAATTATAGCTCAGTGCTGTGCATACTGTAAAACACATTTGGAGTAGAAATCACTGAAAACCACTTAAATGGGAATTTTGGAATAAAAGGGTTAAATATCCGCTAAATGATGTTACATTAAAAACTCACTCTGAGGGTATTTTATTTATTTATTTGAGTTATTTGACAGGGACATTGCATTTGTACATAGTCACAAAATATTGTAGCTGATGCCTTGCAGAGTTTTTAGCCAAAGCTAGTTCTCAACTCTTGTCCCTGGTTGGGCTTTTCTACACTACATTACAATACATTAAAATACATTAAAATACATGTATGTCTTACAAAATCTATATAAATCTAACCTAAACACACAATACAAAATCTATAATTCTTTTACACACACATACAGTACTATTTACAAGTGGGTACAGTTTTGGTTTGTTTTAAGCCAAAATTTAAGCCTAGCGCTGAAGGTTTTAAACTCAGATATTGTCTTAAGTTCAGTTGGTAATGTATTCCACAGCTTTGCACTTTCATAAGAACTCTGGTGCTAAATTATTGATACATTTGAATATTAGTTTAAGAAAGCACAAGTGACTAAAACTTGAAAAGCTTAGCAATTTATACTTTTCTAGAATTTTGCAGTGGTGGTAGCGGATTTGCTTTCTGTCCATAAGTTTTATTGCTTGATTGTACAATGACCCAATGCACTTTATGGCTGAGGGAGGGGCCTGGCCCCATGCTGTCATGCAATATGATATATGTGAGAATATCATAGCATGCATGTAAAGGAGGGCTGCCTGGTCTGGGATATAGTGCCTGATTATTTTAAAACAATTTAAATTGGTTTTTATTGTTTTTGTATTCTTCAGCTTTAACAGCTTAATTGTGCAGTTCCTACTAATCCACTGTCAACCAATTTTAATTCAAACAAATATTGTCCTTTTTAAACACCCATGTGTTTTTTTCCCAAAAGGAAACACCAGAAGTTATTTCCCAAACCCTGACCTAACTGAAGTACTGACATAATCAAATATTTTTTTATTAAGTTAAGTGCTCTGATGCAGCTAGTCTAATAGTAATTGACAGCTTCTTTTTTTAACCACTAGCAAATAAATATCTAGTATAAAACAGTCTGGAGGGTATGACAAAACTAACAAAAATGCATCTTAAATCAAGGTTTAGGCAAGTAAAGCCATGTTAACTCTTTAAAGTGCGAAGATAAGTATCAGATTGTACACCACAGGGTTTTGAGCTAAGTTTTTACCATGAAGTGATGCAAAAAGTCTCAAAAACATTATGTGCATAAAGCATTAAAGAAAAACTTAACTACATCAAACAGTCAACAAAAAACAAAAAACATAGAAAAAAACATCATAAAAATTACTCTTTGAAATGTATATTCTTTATGCAAGTACCTTTTTTAAAACCACGAGCAGACAACTCATGCTGACAAAATATTCTTTGCTGCTCTTTTTTGCTCATCACTCTTTCTTGTTGGTCATGTGCTATAGAGGTAATATTATTGCTTTTCTTTTGTATGGCTTTTGTGTAAAATAAAAGCTATGCAGTATTCCAGTGGCCCTCTCCAGAGTTATTCTCACTAATACTCAACAGAAATGATGAAATAGCAACATTTGTCGACACATAATAATTCACACATAATCGACACAAAATAGTTTGACCAATCAGGCTTAAAAAATGTGTGATGACAATTGGTGTGCAGTTCTTTTGTACACCATCACCAGACCTGTTTGGAAGTGATGAGCGATGCAGCCAATAAGTAATTAACTTTGTAGTCTGTGACGGTGTGGCTGGAAGCAATATAAAACCAGTGAGGAACTGCCTAGAAAAGTGCACGAACTCTGGAAAAGACTGTGCAGGTTGGCACTTGAACCAGTGAGCTCTCACTTGGAAATTAAGGATTTTAAGGTCATCCACTGACCCTTCCTTCCTTTTCATATGGTATTGGTATTCTGGTCAACAGTGGCAACTTTCGACATCATTAGGTGGCAAGCATCAGGGGGCATTAGGTGTTGTCACATTATGAAGTTGACTACCTCCCTGACTACCATCTACAATTCCCGCTGCTCAGCAGAGCCAGAAACATCTTAAAGGACACCACCCACCCTGGCTTCCGTCTCTTCAACCTGGTGCCGTCTGGCAGGTGCTTTAGGTCCATCAAGGCCAGAAGAAATAGACTCAGGGACAGTTTTTTTTCCCAAAGCTGTCACCATTCTGAACACAAACTTGCACTAAATCAAACTGCACTGCCATTTGCACATAAAATATTTGCACTGCTTTTTAAATCTCATTGTACTGGGTATAATGACAATAAAGGCTAATCTTATCTTATCTAATGACAGTAGCGGAAACATCAATGGTGGCCAGACAGATGTTTTGTCACAGCAAAGAAGTGAGAAATAAAAATTAGCTATTGTATTTTAACTGTCTTTACTGTGGTTGCATTAGTTACTCTCTTCCACAAATGAGGCTGCTCCTAAACTGCCTAAGATGCTTCATTCATAGTCCAGGCTTTTCTTTCTTCAAATATAATTATAAATGTTTTTACGTACCTTGTAACTCAACTCAAAAAAGCATTTTCAACATATTATATTTGATGCTATTGAAAAACCAAGAAATTCTCATTCCCAGTTAATCACATTATGCTGCTTGGTCAAGAACCCCTCGTATCAGTTTTCAATGCACAAGTTTCCCCCTTGTTAGTCAATTTCTCATGCACAGTAAACTATTTATATCTTTATGTTGTTAGTTATTCTTCTATGGTTGTAAATAGTGTTTTGGCGGTTCCAAATCTAAATCTAACATAACAACATTCAACATACATGAATATTCAAGTAACCAGTGAGCTTCTAGGTTCCTGAAGAAGTCTGTTTTTCTCACACATATAGCCCTGACCACAGATTTTGTTTGAGTCCTCTTCCTAAAAGTTTTGTTTTGTTTCTGACAGTTGAATGGCAATGCAGCTAGTGTCAGACCCTGTTTTGTTTTTTTTTTAGATAAGAGAGGAAGCGGTGGTAGCACAGCTATCTAGACCATTAATGTTGATTTTATTTTCGAAGTTCTGGTCTAGTCTTGCACAATTTCCAAAAATACCATCTGTATGAACCAAAATGGTGGGTGTACAAAGCCTGTCACAATACTGACAGGGATGGTTAAGTCTTTATAGCTCTGGGATGTCAGGGTAGGCTGTTCAGCAGTTCAAAGAGATTTTCACCATGTGTGAGTGTGTCGGGGTAAACTCCTTCCACTTTTTGCTGTCAAAGGAAAAAGAGGAGGTTATTTATGCCACTGTTTTTTTCCATGCCACAATGTGCTACAGCACTTAGCACCGATAAGAATAAGTATTTTGAGACTGAGTTGAAAAATTTAGATACTTTTTTAGTTTTATCACAATATTTCAGATATGTTTAATTTACCTAAAGCTTAAAATATTTCCTCTATTTTTCTCTTCCACCATATATCACATGGTTATAGTGTTCTTGTGTTGATTTCTTTTATTATGATCCCAGTAGCACTACTAGGTCTGGACAGAAATGCTGGGTGGTTTCCATAGAGCTCTTTTCCACAGCTGAAGCCACTTTACCATGCCTGTTTTCACCACAGTGAACCACAGGCCCTTCTGTGAGGTTGCTGTACTTCCGTTGTGTGCCTCTGAGAGCATTTCAAGCCCACCTCACCATAACAGTACAGCCAACGCTGTTAAAGGATCAAAGATCACCTCCTGCTTAACAAACAGCTAGACACTCTGCCTATCAGAAACATCTGGGGGTGGTTGGTTGCAGCTGTTGGCGAATACCCACACCCCTGAAACAATCAGACCAGATGTGGAGATCATCTCACGTAAGGTACAGATGTTTTTGTTCCTCAGAGTCATTCACCACAGGGAGATGGAGGATACTTTCTGAAGTTCTATTAAATTTAGACTGTTTGTACTGCACCAAGATTGGGTTTGGTGCCTTGGGACGTGCCACTGGCTTGTGGGTTGTCGCTATTCAGCAAGCTGATTGAAAACAGTGCTGAATGCAGAATGCTTATGGAAACAAAGTGTAAGTAGAGTAGTGTTTTCTAAATGAGCCACTAAATATCACTTAGTGTGGCCTATCTGATGATATAAAAAAAAGTATACTCCAGAAATATTTTGTACACTTCACACAATAAGCACCCATATTTTGCAGTTCTTGAAAAAAAGTCGCCTAAATTTGGTGACTGTTGAAACAGCATGTTCATCACATGACACCCAGTAATGTCCCATAATCTGACAATCACGGCTACTAGGTGAGAGGCTGCTGAACTGGGAGGCAGTTCAGTTGACTGGGATTAAATGCATGAAAGTTCCTGAGAAAAGGTATCTTTTTATGTGAAAAATAAATAAATAATATATTAATGTGTCAACTAATCAAGCAAGTCGATCACAGAAACAATGATGATTTGGCTGCTTTTTTTAAATCTGTGTCATATCTTGTGCAGGATGTTTTAGAGTCCACCGTGGACATGTAAAACTTACTCATAGACAAGAAGACACCCACGGAGTGTTTGCAGAGTTGACATATTAATGCAGTGGATATGATGTTCATACCAGACCTGAAAGGTTCTAGAGAGAGTCTTCCGTTCCTGCACACTCCCTGGGGTGATTAAAAAACAATTTGGTGGATATTACACCTGTTATTCTTTCCCTCTGCTGTCTCTTTTTCTCTCTGCACACCACTAAAACAACATCTTCAGCCTAGGCTCAACGTCCACGACATCAGAAGCAAAGTTCAGTGAGCTACACTCCCTGTGACCTCCTCATTCCCAATTCAAATGAGCAATTTCTTCTTTACATCAAAAGGAGTTTTCTGTTTTTACTGGCTGTTAATCTGCATTGAACCCATTTGAAGTTTTTTTGTTTTAGCTTCAGTTTTTTTTTTTTTTTTCACTTTGTCATGATCCGTTATATGTGGGAAAAAACTTATATGTACCCAAAATGTAACAGAACTTTGGTAAATGTTAGCTTTCAGTGCAGTTGAATGGCCGTCATGATCTCTGACATTTTCAGTCCAGAAATGAACCAACAGGATGTATTAGCAGGTACATTAATCATTATATGTGTTGTAACAGCTGATGAATCTCTGTGTTTTTCTTTGAGAACAAATTGTTTTATTTACGAATCAATCTCTTGTTATTGAGAGATATAAGAGGGCAGACTTTAAAAATGTACCTTTTGAGTTCTGCTTTTTAATTTTAATATAAATATTATAATGAACATATGATGAAATGCCACCTAAGTTTTTTTTGACAACTCAATGGAGAAGAAACAATGTCTGGACCAAAGCTATCTATTAATTTTAAAATGTTTTTATTGGAAACTTGTCCTAAATTAAGCAACTCACTGAAGTTGTTGAAAGTCTTCTTTCTGTCTTGGAGGTTCTTCAGCTATGTGTGTATGAGCATTAAGTTGAATGTAAGCAAATCAGCCTTGGATGCTGATTTTCTACTGGAAAACTGAACCATGACCTCAATATGGAGCAACCATTGACTGCCTACTATTTTGCATCTTGAGCTTCTTTTACACTGCAATGATCATACAATTACTTTATGTGCTGTGACAGCGTTACCATTGGTTGATTATTTGGCTGTAAGTTCCTGCACTGATGAGCTGGATAAAAAAAAAATATAAAAGACTGACTCCCTGTGCTTCAGGGAAGGGATTTCAGTTCTTAACCTCACCAAATCATCAAAGGGCAAAAACAGGATGTGATTATTTTTCATATGTGGTTTTAAAATGATTTCTGCCACCATTAAAATGGTTATACTGGTATATTTTCTGAATTTCTGATGTGCAGCCTTGACTGTGGGCTCAGCAGCTGATTTTTAGAGCGCTACTGATTACACTGCAAACCAAAGCACATATGGTTTTGACAATATAACAACTTTCTTCTTGAACATCTGTGCATGACTAATACTACAACATGATCTACTGATGGAGGATTATCCCTTGGGTCCTTCATATATTAAATTTACTCCCCATCACCTTTGTACTTCATTAATCTTCCTGAATTTGCCATAGATTTGACTCAGCAATTTAGCATAGTTTATAAACTTTTAAACTTTATAAACATTTTTTATATTTTCCTAAGCAAGACCCTTTTAAACAACAGGTTCTGTCGTATGATATAATGATTTTCAGCTGAATGATTTAAAATCATACTTTATTACTGATCGGCCACCAGTCTTTCAGAAGATGGACATGCATGGTCACAGCTGTTTGTTGCTAACCTTTGATGTTGAGGTTTTCACTGCATAAATTCAGGGTAAGATTCCTATGTTCAGCTACAACTGGCAAGTGAAAAATACAAGCCTTAATAATTTGAAAGATAAACACACCTTAGAATTTGAGGCCCCCAAAGAATAACTTGCTTGGTAGTCTTTATCAAGTAGTTATATTAATCACTAGAGAGTTTGACAGTGCAAGTTTAAATTCCTTTATGTAAATCTCATCACTTATTGGGGCCCTAGACACTGTATGCTGCTTGTCCCTGCGTGGTTGTCACCCCTAGCCCTCTGGTGCCTGTGCTCCATGGCCATGTGGCTCTGGGTGGGAACTTCCTCTTCTGGCCAAGTGCGTGGTCATCTCTGTGGTGGGCTATCTGGAATTTTATGCTTTGTGGTAGCTCCCGGTCAACCATGCCTTGGGTCCCCCCCCGGTCACCCTCTGACCCTTGGATGAGCACAGTCACATTAGCATATACCACACACATCACTGAACACTTTCATTTTGTATGTTTTACAGGTTTAGCAACTGGTTATCTAGTTTTCTGTTGTGGTTGCACAGTTGTTACTGTTGCTTTCTATCTGGTGGATCTTTGTCTTGTCTTATCTATTCATAAACAACAAAGCTCCTGGAAACGGCCAGATAATTTATATAAATTTTCACTGAACAGTAATTTACTGGCAGCAATCTTGTATGCAGTGAATAGTACATGTTTACTAGCTATATATTACGTTTGAATTTTATTAGAGTTATTCATTTACAACTTATAACTGTTGTAGTTATTTTACTATACAAATCTCATATTCTAGTAGCAATGTATTTATACAGTGTTTGAATCTACAGTTTGTTCCCTGTATTAAATAATTATTTAAAATTGCTTCCTGTGTTTTTTAAATAATAAATTACTACAACTGCTACTATTACTACTAGTGGTAGCCCATCCCAGAGGCAGCTGGAGCCTGTCCCAGCTGATATTTGGCAGGAGGCAAAGTAAATCCTGGAAATAGTACATCAGAGCACTATAACATAGAGAAACAGACAACCATACACAAACACACCTTTGATGAATTAAAAATCACTGATTAACTTAGCATGCTCATTTTAGGCCATGGGAGGAAAGTAGAGTAAATGAGTAAATGAAGAAAAACCTTAGCTGATCCAAAAGCTCTGAATAGCTATTGGATGAAGAAAAGAAAAATGTAAGCCACTAAAACAAACTTCTGCAAGAGACTGAAATGCTCTTATGTATGTTTCTTAATATATATATATATATATATATATATATATATATATATATATATATATATATATATATATATAAGCGCATAAGCGCCTTTCAAAACACCCAAGGACACTGTACAAAAGAACATTAAAATAGTTAAAAAAAACCAATAAGTACAAAACAAATATTAAAACAGTTAAAAACAATAGGTACAAAACAAAATGGAACGGAGGTCAATATAAAGATGGAGAGTGACTAGATGGCATAGGACTGTCTGAACAAATGTGTTTTGAGTTGTGATTTGAAGAGAGGAAGAGAGTCTATGGTACGGATGTCAGGGGGAAGAGAGTTCAAGAGATGGGGAGCAGAGCTACTGAATGCTCGGCTCCCCATAGTGATGAGATGGGCAGGGGGGACAAGAAACTGGAGAGAGGAGGAGACGTGAATGGACCGGAGCAGGAGATCAGATATATATGGTGGGGCCAGATTGTGGAGTGCTTTGAATGTAATGAGTAGAATTTTGAAGTTAATTCTTTGTTTTATGGGGAGCCAGTGAAGTTGTTGTAAGATGGGGGTGATATGGTGAGTAGTAGGGATCCGTGTAATGATGCGTGCAGCAGAGTTTTGAAAGAGCTGCAGTTTCTGGAGGGATTTATTGGGGAGACCAAAGAGGAAAGAGTTGCAATAGTCAATCCGGGAGTTATCAAGAGTGTGGACGAGGATGGCAGGGGTGTGGGGGGGTGAGAGAGGGACGGAGACGAGAAATGTTTCTCAAGTGAAAATATGCAGACCGGGTGATACTGTTAATGTGGGAGTGAAAGGAAAGAGTGCTGTCAAGGACGACACCCAGACTCTTTACCTGAGGGGAGGGAAGGACAGTTGAGTTGTTTATGGAAATGGGAAAACTGTTAGATTTGGAGAGAGTGTGGGGCATGCCTACCAGGAGGACTTCTGTTTTAGAACTGTTGAGTTTGAGGAAGTTGGATGAAAACCAAGAATGAATTTCTTGTAGACAGGTGGAAAGGGAGGTTGGTGGAAGTGAAGAGGAGGGTTTGGTCGAGAGGTAGAGCTGGGTGTCATCCACGTAGCAATGAAAATTGATACTGTGTCTGCAAAAGATGTAACCAAGTGGAAGAATGTAGATAATGAAAAGCAGGGGCCCCAGGACTGAGCCCTGGGGCACACCAGCAGAGACAGGGAAAGTAAACCTGAGTCTGAAGCTATGAGAAGGTCGTTGGAGATTTTGAGGAGTGCTGTTTCAGTACTGTGAAGAGGACAGAAACCGGATTGAAACTGCTCATAAATATTGTTAGTAATAAGATGGTTATGAAATTGAGAAGTAACAGACTTTTTGAGGATTTTGGAAATGAAGAGTAAATTAGAAATTGGACGAAGGTTATTGAAATTTGTGAAATTTATTGAAAGATAGGTGTGACTGTAGCGGTTTTGAGTGCAAGATGGACGTTCCAGAGATTAGGGAGGAGTGAATGATGATGGTGATGAGGGGAGCAAGTGAGGAGAGGCAGGTTTTAACAAGAGCTGTAGGGATTGGATCAAGCTGACAGGTAGAGGGTTTGGATTTGAGGATAAATTCAGAGATGGCTTGGATGGAGGGGAGAATAAAACTGGAGAATGTGGTTATGGGTGATGTATGGGGGGGTGACGTCCACTCCAGACACTGCAGCTCTCCACGGGGTCAGGTGTTGTTGAATGTCAGAGATTTTGGAGACAAAGGAAGACATGAGTAAGTTACAGAAGTCAGTGGATTGCATGTGGTGGGGAAAAGAGGCGGCTTTGTAATATTGGTGAGGAGAGAAAAGAGAGTTTTGAAGTTATGTTGATTGGACTGAATGACACCAGAGTAGTATGCGGATTTAGTTAAGGAGAGATTGTCCTTGTATAGCATTACATGATTATTGTACATTTCTTTGTGTATAGTGAGTCCAGTTTTGTTATAGAGTAGTTCCAGTTCTCGTCCTTGGGATTTGAGCCGACGGAGGGCAGGAGTGAACCACGATGCAGAGCGGGTGAAAGACACGGATCTGGTTTTCAGTGGAGCATGAGTATCCAGAAGAATATGAAGACTGTTGTTATAGTGGGAAACCAGGTCATCAGGTGAGCAGTTGGCATGTGGACTGGGAAAATTGATGATTTCAGACATGTTGATGTCCTTAACACTACGGAATGAGATGGTCTGGGGGAGAATGATTCTGGACAGAAGGAGGTTGACATTGAAAGTAATGAGTCTATGGTCAGTGTAAGGGAGCATATGAGGTTTACACTGAGTTGGAAAATTAATGTATTGTTGCAGACCAAAACTTTCTAGACAAGATGAGAAGAAGAAGAGCGAGAGCATTACTGTTACTGTCCATATGAATATATTTATGTATATATATATATATATATATATATATATATATACATAGCACTGTAGCACATTTTGTTTTCATTCAGTGAATTGTAGTTTACTGCATGACACTGCATAACAATATAGTAGAATACTCCTTTTGATTTCTGAACGTCTGCTGAGGTTTCTTTTCATACATTAGTAATTATGTCATGAGCTACACATGATTGAATTCTTCTCTAAATGTGTCCTTGTGGTGCATGTGCATCCAGGTAGATATGGGCTATAATTACAATTAAAGAATATGTGACCTCTAGTGGTCATGAGAGCAACTCTTCATGAAGAATAAAATGGTGTCCATGGTGGTGACATAAAAAGCAGGTATTTTAGCTCAAGCTGTGATTCTTTTCTAGCCCTAGCTTAACAATATTACAGCCTAAAGGCAACCAGAAAATTCAAAATGTCATGATGTGCGTACATGTAACCATAGCAACTTATAACATGGTGTCTATCTGGTGCTGGCAATGTTGCAAAAAGAACAGTACTCTACAGGACAAATGATGTGAGTTTGTATAAATGCATATATGACTGTCTCATTTAAATACTTCTCAAACTGCACACTTTACATTAGGTCTGTGTATGCTAGGTTTTTAATATTTTCATAGAAAACAACCCTACTCTAAATGGTAAATGGCTGAATATAGACACTTGTTTAATAAAAAAAATGAAGCAACCAAGGTCAGACTTGCATTCATAAAAGTGAGTAATCTTAAATTCACATTTTCCTTAAAAACACTCTTTTGGGTTTATATCTCCATGAGGAAATGTTAACAATTTCCATCCATTTATCTGTGCTTATTGTTATGCAATTTCTTAGGAGCATAACTATATGGATTATGTGACTCCTGGACACCATGCTGGTTTAGTTAACAGCCTTACCCAAGTCTTACCTAAAAAATATGCAACTAAAAAAAACATTTATTTGCACATGTCTTTCTGAAACTTCAACCATAGTACAAAATATACAAATGTATAATAACACAAACACATCTTGATGTTGCTTTTAGATGAGTTTCATCACAACAGCCTGGTTTAAATCAGCTGACTTTTTCATTTTTCTATTAGTTTAAGCAGAACTTTGGACATCTTTTAACATGTTTTAATTTACTTTTCATATTTTATAACAAAGCCTTGATAAACTGTGAAGTGAGTTGACTTGTTCCCACTGAAGGGAGATCATTAACTGTTTATAGGAGGGTGTGTGTCTATCATGCTTCCTGTGGAATCAAACAAAAGTTTCACATCTGCCAAAGAAAATGATCATAACAACAAACTCAGTGAATGGAAAAATAGTTTCCATGGTCAGGAATTATTTCAGTTTATCATGTCTTTCCATGATGCTCTCAGTGAACACCCTTTTTTTAGTATTATTGATTGAGATGTGTGATGTAACCACCATGGATATGCAGTTGTAACAAAGTTCACTGAGGTTACCATGGTGAGACGAGGTAGCCCTTCACCCATCTGATCTGTGCCAACAGCGTCTTCTCACTTCAGGCTTATTTCTACGTGTTTCTAAATAACAGACGACAAATTCAAAGCGTTCCCAAGTGACAGTGAAGTGTGGAGTAATGGGATTAGAACCTTTTTCTTCTTAAGTTTTTTCTTCCTTCAAAGAAACGTTTGCTTGAGCAATTTAATTGTTTTGGGAATTCCAGAGCATCGCTCTCAATGCTGTGCATTCCTTTCCTCCACAACACAATGCATTCCTGGAGAATAAAAGTGATCTCCATCAGAATTAGGTAGGATCCCTACAATGTCTCAGGAATTTCGTCCAGCAGGAAAACAGCGTGCTGACAGTGTGATTGATAGTGTATTAATTATTGAGCAGTCATTGCTAAAGTAGGTGTCTTTGTTATACCCAGACTGTTGTTAACTTGACAAAGGCCATAAGTAGATGTGATCCTGACCAGTATATGGAAGCAATAAATCTAAAGAAAAATAATATTATAGGCACTTGATGGTAAATCACATCCAGCAAGAAAGATCTCCTTGTTGACATGCTGACATGCTAAATTATTCTTAAAACTAGTGGATCTTTTAGGGAGAATTCAGTTTGACTTATCTGTTTAAAAAACAGAGCTTTTTTGTATTGCTTGAGGAAAAAATACCAGTTTCATTGATTTTTCTCCACAATCCTATGCATTATTTAACCTGTCTGGAGGCTGGTGTCAGAAACTTAATACTGTAGATTTATTCTAGTTAACTTCAGCTTTTATTGTGACCAAATAATTGTAAACAACTAACAAATACATACATATGCAATTCTGGTGACTAGTTCCTATCAGTCATGACATACCAAACCATACCAAATTATTCACACCTTTGCCTTTTGCAGAACTCATTAAAGCTCTAAAATCCATGAGCACAAACTCTCAAGGAAGGGAAGGATCCTGTCAGAATTAGACTTTACCTCTGGAATTAGATTCCACACAAGAAATTAACACAAGGCTTTGGAAACCATTTCTTTAAATGTACTATTCTGTTTCTATACTATAGTTTCGCTTCCCTCTTTGTCCTGTTTCAGCTTGGAAAAGAGCAGTTATATAAATAAATAAATATATATATATATATATATATATATATATATATATATATATATATATATATATATATATATATATATATATATATATATACATATATAGTATAGTATATATATAGTGCTGTAGCACATTTTGTTTTCATTGAGTGAATTGTGGTTTATGGCATGACACTGCATAACAATATAATAGAATTGTCCTTTTGATTTCTGAACGTCTGCTGAGGTTTCTTTTCATACATCAGTAATTATGTCATGAGCTGTGTTTTGAACACATGAACATGTGTTTTCTAGCACCTGGCAGGCCTCATAGCAGATAAAATGAGTAATGTGGCACATGAGCAGGGCTTTGAAGGGGATTGAGAGCAACATCATATGAGCTAAACACCAGCTACTGATTGACAGATCTATAGCATAGGATACTGGAATGCTTGGATCTCTACAACATCAACAGGACACTGAAAACCTTTATCAACAACTCACTGTGGAAGATGGAGACTGGAAGTTAATTTAAAGTTGATTGCATAAGTCACCATCAAGTAAGATATTTACCAAGGAGATGCCCTGTTCCCATTCTGTTCTGTATTATCCTGTTTGTTAGACCATAACAGTGACTTTGTATACTGGTACGGAGCAACAATAAGCTCCTCACAATGCACTGAGGGTTTCACCCCAAGACCAGCACCCTAAGCCTGCACACTAGGTAGACGGAGGGAGGCTGGGGGCCAGTGAGCCTCAGAGCCACTATCTTGGGTATCCCAAGAAATTTGGAAGGTTTTCTTAATATGAATGATTTATTGGGGCAATCATATTTTTCAAATCACGATTAATTTGAAGATGACAAAGAGCTGGATACTCCAAGAGCTTTCCTTAACTAAATGAAAACCATCTGTGTAATCAATGTCCAAGACCTTTTTGAAATGGTCATACATTGTAAGTCTATGTAGACTAAATCAATACAGTGTATACTGTGAATGTTCACAGTGCACAAATATGCAGTGCGATGATCTCAGGTTTCTTAATTTGATTTATACAGTGTTTAAAATACCTTATGAACTTGTCCCAACTGCATCTTTTAAAGGTAATGTTAAACAAACCAAAGGTCATATTTCCCGCTAATGCAAAGCAATCTGAGGGGAATGATGTGCTCGTGCTCATGCTCCTGGTTAGTGTTTTGTCTCAGTGAATGTCTATGTTAGACCACTTGCTCAAATAAGTGCCCAATTCCTCAAAGCATACTCAGTTCTGCTCAGAGATCACTATACACCCCATCATGTTCTAAACTAGAATGGGACTCCCAAAGTGCAGCAATATGAAACTAGTATCCTCACTGACTTCTGGGAATAAATTAATTTACTTTTAAAAAACAAAGTGAGCTATACTCATGAAAGAATCAACTAATTATCATTGTGAAACAATTAATTTAAAACTTGAAACTGGTGTTTCACTAATAAAACATTTTTGTTAAATTAGTTAGAAATGACAAAAAGCAGGAAGAAGAGTATGTTCAAAGATTGTGCTCAATTTTCAACAAATTTTAAAAAGTGCTTCAAAATTAAAGGAGGTTCTTCTTTTACACCTTCTTCAACTTCTTCTTGATCTGACTGATGTTAATTCCTTTGAAATAGTGGGCTATCATATGCATATACCTTTAATTTTGAATACATTTGATCTGTTTATTATTTCTTCAATGGGTTTCAAGCAAGGTCTAAAAAGCCAAGCAATGTGGTTTTCCATTTAAGTCATGGTCAAATGTCACCAAAATAGGCTATGATTATAACCTTGTGCTGTGGACAGCACCTAACCTCAAAGTAGAATTGCAAATTTATCTATTATTACTGCACCTTGGTTTTATACACACTCTGCTATGACTAACAGGAGCAGTCCAAAAAATGGTCTAAAGTTTAGCTAGGATCTACGCTGAACTCATTGCATTATACATATATCTTTGGCAAGTTTATGCATGGAAAAAAGGCATGAAAAATTCATTACAAATGTGAAGTGAGCCTGGGTAAAATGATGCAGATTAACTTTTAAATTCAAGATATTGCATTATTAGATAAGCATTTGCTTAAATCAAAGCTGTACTTTAGTAAGAAACTGAAGCACTGATGCAAAACAAGCAGGAGAATCTCGTCATCCACTGAATTATATCTAATCAGTCTATTGTTGCCTGTAAACCATAAATAATGCATCAGTTTGACATTTTAATTTCAGTACATCTTTTCATCTTTCACCATGCTTCAAAGTTAGAGACAACTCTGACAAGTGAAAATTTTGTCTTATCAGTATGTTAACAGGATATTTGACAATACATTATCTTGTCAACAGACAGTGTTTGTTATTTTTAAACAAGTATTTGCACAAACTGAAAAAAGAAAGGATATTTGCAACCAAAGTTAATCTTGATAAGGAAAGGAATTTGCTTTCCTTAATAAAACACAGACAGATAGTGGTGTCTGCTATTACATGAGCTGATAATATGAAACAGAGCTACATTATATAAGAGAGGAAAAGCAACATTTTTTCTTTACTGCTGTTTTTTTCTACTGCTATCATAATACATGTGCATTTATTAACTATTCATTGACTTGTTTATGCATGCATCACATTTTTTATGTTTCTATTTACCATTGTGTTTTCTTTTATTAAAGTTTACATGGTAAATCAGTTCCTATGCAAAAAGAACATATTCAACCAAACATCATGTTATGTTGAGCAGCTGGGGCAACTAGTGCAGGTAACTAGATGATTATCCCAGTGGAAGCAAACCTGCAGGCTATCTGAATATATTGATTTGTGCCTGCATGTGTATGGTTTCCCTCCCTTTACTGTCCCAGTTATAATGAGAAGTTGCCACAACCAGAACCATTTCCAGGAGATAGAGCTGTTCACCTAACCAGACAGGGGAGGCATAACTAGACTGCCTAGAGAAAAAAAAAGGTTTAGATGCAAAAATGTTGGACTATGGGGGCAAAGATATTATCCAAGCCTTATCCAAACTGCCTGTTGCCACTATTTCAGAGCTCTTAACTCCTCATTGTTTTTGCTATATAAAATCATAAATCAGATGACTTTGTTTTGCAAAGACTTAGTGAAGATGACATAAATTATTAAGCTGCATGCATTTATCCCATTTCTGTTGGATGTTTCTCAGTAAGACGCTGACAGCGGGGTGCTTGTTGCACTTCTATTTATCATCTCTAAGTAAAAAGTGATAGGCGTTCAATAACTTTCAGAGCATTCAGTGATTGACAAGACAGCAAAGCAGGGTTATGACTTCAGCACGATGACAGATAAAAGTGAGGTTCCTCTTTGGCTTTGACAGATGTTGCTAGCTCTACTCTTTACAAGATACATGGAAAAGTTGAAGGCTTTTTTTTAAGACTAACAAAGAGTGTATGATGGATACTTCTCTTCTAGAATCTATGTTTTCATTAAGTTATGGATATTACAAGTAGATTTAAACTGACCCTTGTTTCTATCATTTTAAAGCTTGAAAGTCTGAATATTTCCCATTATATTTTTATGGGACACGTCTGATAATTGTTTTGAAGTGGTTTCTCTTTCAAATCCGGTTTAGACTGTGCTTAAATGGTCAGGGATCATATTGTTTTTTAAAAGAGTATAAGTACTGTCCACGCTGAAGCTACATTATGATTTACAGACACATGGCATGTTTGATTTTTCCACTATTCCAACGATAAAAGCATCAATGTGGAAAAACATTGCAAGTAGCTGATTTACAGTTCCCTTTTGGATAGGATGAGGGCACCAAAGTTCAGCAGTAACCTGGACTGCCTGCCTCTTCCTGCAGTCAGTGTGGCTTTTTGAGGTAATCACAGCAGCAGCATAGAGGAGCGGAGCAGGAGGTTGCACCCCGTCACGTGTTGAATAAATCAGATTTTGGAGACGGACGTCCACTGCACGGCCCCAGCACCGTTTGGTTTCAGTTAGCGCGCTGCAGCAGTGTGCCTGCGACCAGTCAGCAGTGGGTCTCGATAAGTTCATATCGTACACGAGAAGGAGAAAGTTTACCACAAGTTTGCATTTTCATTTTGTTTTCTCGTTTAATAAGAAAGAACTTAGAAGGAATTTCGTTACAGACAACATCTCCCGACTCGATCAGAGAAGACGCGATTTTTTCCTGAGATGGATGTAACTTTTCCTTTGTACTTCTTCATAACGCGGTGCTGAGAAGGATACCTTATAACTCGACCAGTCATCTGATAAACGTCAAAGACAGATGAATGTGAGTATCCATCACAACAAAGATAAAAATCACTCCAACAGTTGTCAGATTTGGTGAAATCAACCATCAGTGCAGTTTATCCTCAACCACTGTTCACAGCCTCCCATCAACCAGCTGCAGTGGATGCTTTTAGTGGAGGGATGTGAAACATAAATGTCTCACAGTGGCAACTTTTTGCAGATCTCGATGTATCGGTACACTTGCAAGTCCCTCTCGTTACCTTAAAAAGTTTGAGTTAATTTAAAAAACCCGATTGAAAGTAAATTTCATACATCGGTCCAAGCGAATATAAGCATTAAATTGCTTTTTTAATTAGTCTCTTTTTTCATGCACTATACCTGCCAATGCCAGTTTCGGATATTCTATAGTATTCCTGGAATTTATTTTGTTCTGCACGAGCTTTTGAGATGCAGCCAGAATAATTAAACTGCTTGTTTTGTCGCTTCCGATTAAAGTCCTCCCACGAGACAGAGGCATTCCTCCAAGAACAGTTATGGGGTTATTGTATTGTCCTCCCAAAGCTGCTGCAGCTGCTGCTTTTCAAGTTTACTAAATGCTTTCCCATATGACAGTTATTGCGATTGCAGACTTGTGTTCACTGACCGTGACCAGGTGTTTCTCTACCCCTATCAATAAATAAATTAAATCTCCACTGGGTTTCATCACGTCGCACGTTGTGAGTGTGATGGTTGCTGTGGGGAAGCTACGTAAATCTAAGCGTTTCCTTTTTAAACTTAAGCCACAAACCGACTGCTTCCTCCTTTCTTTTTGTTACCACCAGTTTGGGAAGGAATACCTTAGCAGATTATAACAGTAGCCTTTATTCCAGTTTTTTCCCCCTCCTTTAAAAAATGATGTTGCCTTTTTTTCCACCAAGATATACATGACTGCTAAGTTTTGGGAGTAAACTACTTCTTTTTTTTTTTTTAATTTGGTGACAGTTTTCATTGCTGCAGCTCCAGCCTATAACTTTAATTAATATTATTTTAAATATTAGTTTAAATGAATCTTTTGTAAAAATACAAGAATCATGTCACAAAACCTTGGTGCAGTGAAACATGTGTGCATATGGTGCTGATGAAGCCAGCATTCCATTTTTATAAGAAAAGCTACCCCAACACCACCTAGAAAGTTTTTGCTCCTTCTAACCAGACTGACTGTGGTTGGTTTCAGCTCATTGCAGTGTCATCATAAGCAGCATATGTCAAGTGCACTTAAAGATTGGCTTTTGTTGTGTTCTAGCAATCGGCTGCTATTTCTGGAGTTGATTTTATCCATTTTTCGACTTTTGAAATATATCATCAACATTGCAGCTGAAAGCTACGTGTGTGACTTTGTTAAATTGTGAAAATCGCAATCAGTCGTGCTCTTTTCTGAAGTGAGAACACAGCTACAACTTCCCTTTGTTATTACTATTTGCACCACTGCTACTGTAACTTGATGTACATAGGTTTTTAGTGATGCAATAATCAGTGCTGCCAGTGCAATGCCAGATGGTGTCATCTTCAAAGATATGAGGTGTTTTCTTTTTCTTTTTTTATCCAGAACTTCTTACACAAACATCTGAGCCAACCCATGCTGTTTTTGCTGTGTATGGGAAAGAGATGATCCTGCTTGTCACGAAACTTCAGAGCCCTAGGCTAAAGCGTTCACCAGGAAAATGTAGCTTGTGAGCTCTTTCAAGTCAGTGTTTGTTATGACCAGGAAGTGAATATGTATCTAAGGCCTGTGATGGCTTTTCCTGGTCTTTTTTTTGCATGCCCAGGGACCAAAGTTTCAAAGACTAATGCAAGGCACAGAAACACAGCACTTAGTCTGGCAAAGGTTGAGAGCATTTTTGGTTGCTTTGTGCTAAGCCTGTCATCCTCATGTCCAGGCAATCTGCAGTTCTGTCTGTGGTTTCCATTATGGCTCCATTGAACCTCAGGCAGGCTGGCATGGTCTCGAAACCACAGACGTTTTCTTTGAGTTAACTGGAATCATGACATGCTCATTTTTATAAAGTTTGTCCTGTAGTTGTCTCTTTTGGCCTGTTGGTTGTGAATGATATGCTTGTGTTAATTAAAGTTGTGCAGCTGCACTTTTGCTTTAAAGGATCATGGTTTTGTTTTTGATTAATTAAGATAGTTTTTCAGCAATAATTGAGTTTTATCTGTGTGGCTCAGATACTGTAGTCAAATCAAGACTCTACACTCAGATGAAATGATGAATTGATAGCTCGCTATCACATTTACAAAGTCTATCAATGCCTTCATGAGAGGGTTAGTATTCTTGTATGTTTTTTTTTTTTTTTTTTTTTTTTTTTTTGTGGGGTTTGGCAAGCCAGTGACTTCTAAGAAAACTAAGAAGTACAAATAAGCTAATATGTTTTCAGAATTATATCTTTCCCATTTCACAAACATGTTCCAGACAACACTTTAGTTTAAAAAAGTGTAGCCAATACAGTTTGAATTTAGTTTAATTAGCAAAGTACTCAGTATGATATCCACTGGATTTAAACAGAGTCTTCAGTTGTCTCCTGCAAACACTTGGATTTGGTTGTTTGATTTGATTCAAAATATTTATAAGAAACTGGGTCAGTACATAAGTTATTGCCAACAGTATCATCCAAATGAAAATAATCATAATGATGCTATAGAACATTTGAAAATGGAATTTTTTGGTGTCAAGGTAGAAGGTGCATCGGTGTTAATGCTCCAGTAGTTACATCACCATAACTAAACCCATTAGCTATGTTTAACCACTACTTGGAAACACTCAGGATGATCTACTGCAGTGATGCAAGAAAAGCATCTGTATCCAGACTAGAGGGAAATTAGCTAAACAAAACACTTTTCAACCATTATCAGCTTTCCCAGTGCATTTCTTTTTTCCAAATTTCTGTCCCTTAAATCATGTGCATGAATAAATTATCATAAGTTTCAGGAATAAAATATTTAGTGTCTATGGTGTGCTTGTTGGCTTTAAATTGCAGGAATTGTTCTTATTTTGCCTCACAGAGAATCTCATGTTCTTAAATCTTAAATCATATGTTCTTCTTAACCTGGTATTGTGCAATTAGCTTACCCAGCTGCGTCTGCTATATCCATTAGGCTGCACTACTCTGCAGAGGTCCTCCACTGAAGTTCCCCAAGAAAATACATTTTTTTAGTTGTGGCATTTGGTCAAAGATTTAGGCCTTGAAAAACCATCTTTTGTGCTTTGGCGTATGCTTTGTTAAAGTTCATCCCCAGTGTTGCAGTAAAGTAAATCAATACTGAGACTTTAAAGTTCAAGAGCTGTCAGGATTTTCAGGCCGTCATGGATGTGCTTATATATTTTGCCAAGAACAGCACTCAGAAAACAACTCAAGATATGGAATGTAATGGTGAATTTCTAGTGCTTGCCTTTTAAGGTCCTGTCATTTGCAGTTATAATAGTCTCTTTGAAAGCAATATGAATTCAAAATGAATGCAGCAAATTGGCAACGAGTTAAAATTTAATGCAATATTTTGGATCAGTAAACATCCTAACAGTTCTGTTTCTTCCATCAAAACAAATATTACTCGTAGGTTTCTCACTACTCACCCTATGTTAAATTCAAACCAATTTATAACATTAAAGCTAGCATCTTCCGTGTTGTGGGCTCTGAATCGCGGCAGACTGAAATTAGCCCTGAATTCTTGTGTGCATATGGCCAACTTCCAGAAGACCTCAATTACAATGCTGCAGAGCCAGAAAAAGGGAAAGAGGTAGACTTTGTGGAGCCCTTCAATTCTGCTGTAGCCTACTACTCTGTCACTCAAACACACTGCTTCTACCGTGGCTAAGACAGATCACCACACTGCATTCAGGGACACATGGGAGGCATTAAGTGAGTGCACACACACACACACACACATACACAAACACAAGCTCACACAGATGTTTTGTGAACGTTTCCATGTTGGTGTCAGTTAAACCACTGGGGGGAGCCTTGCTGAGATTCCTGAAGACGTTCAGTTCTTCAAATTTTAATACTGTTTACTGGGCTTCTGTTAATTCTTCCTTAAAACTGACTTCAGAAACAACCAGTTTAACACAAATTTAGGTGGCATCGCACACAATTGGAAGCAGGTCTCTTTTATTTAATGAAAACGACACAATTATTTTATGTGTGCCAGACACTTGGTGGTTTTGGATTATTCTGCAGATGGTGACAGTCTTGTTGAACAGTTTCCACAGTGCTCCATCTCTGTTACAGAACGTCTGTAGGGGTGTTTAATGCCAAAGTCTGCCTACTATTTATGCAAGACATTCTACTTTCAATTATCAAGATTTTATGATTTTCTTTTTTTCCCTTTTGATTTCACACACAAACATTTCATTCTCAAAAGATGGCTAGATATGTTTGCTTTATGAGAGTGAAATAATTTAAATGTTCTCAGAGGAGAAATTTAAAACTGCTTGCTCCATAAGAGCTAAATTTTAAATCCAAGACCTTGCCTCCCAGTCTGACTTGAGAGAGTGTTGCTATAGCGAACACAAAGGGTATCCAGGCAAAAGTGATTCTTGGACCTTTTTAATTAGACCTGAATAGCAGCAGTCACAGACTCCCAGTCTGAGGTGGCCTGGGGTTTTGATGTTTCCTTACTAAAGGACAGCTTTCTTGTACATAAAGGGAACAAGGTGTTGAGTTATTGGAAAATGTTATGTGCCGGGCCTATTGTAAGTGGTGTGGTAAGGAACAGAGCCAATAAAACATAAGGGAAGGTGTTTGAGACGTATATCTATTTTTCTTAAACTGAAACTATACTATAAAAATATTCCATAAATATTTCTTTAGTTCCTGCTGTTGTGAGGTTTTCATATTACTCAGGTTTTCCTCTTTGTGTGTCTCCAGGTTTAAAACGAAGGAGTGAAAATGAAGACCGCTGCCAAGGGTATTGAGAAGTCTATAATGGATCCTTTGCACCGTGAGTGTTGGTGGAGCAGAAGGATAGTGCTAATATTGTATGTGGCCTTGGAGCTTATAACAGTCCATTCACCTCCTGTCCTTGGGACTCTTGAGCTGCAACTAGATGAGGAACAACCAGCGGGCACGATTGTGGGTGACATAAGCGCAGGACTTCCCACTGGAGTCACAGCCTCCTTATTCTTCATTTCAGACCACGAGGGCACCGGTGTGGGCAGTGATTTGGATATAGATGAAAGCACAGGTATAATTAAAACTGCCAAAGTTTTGGACAGAGAGTTGAGGGACAGATATAACTTCATTGCAGTAACCATGACAGGTGTGACAGTGGAAGTGACTATCAAGGTTAATGATATAAATGACCATGCTCCGAAGTTCTCCAGACAAAGGGCTACGTTTAAAATTCCTGAGCAAACAGTAATCGGCACTAGGTTTCCTCTTGAGCCAGCTGTTGATAATGATAAAGGCCAGCTTACAACACAGGGTTACCTTATCAAGGATGGGAATGTTGGCCAGGCATTTACCTTGGAGACCAGGAGGGGAAGTAATGAGGTTCTCTTTTTGGACTTGGTGGTCAATACCATTTTAGACCGAGAAAAAAGATCAGCCTATACCTTATCTTTGGAGGCCTTTGATGGTGGATCCCCTAAAAGGACTGATCAGATGACATTAGATATTACAGTGCAAGATATTAATGACAACGCTCCAGTTTTCAACCAGAGCCGCTACCATGCCATAATATCTGAGAACCTCCAACCAGGAAGCAACATCCTGCAGGTGTTTGCCACAGATGCTGATGAGGGAGACAATGGGATGGTGCTATATGAAATCAATAGGAGACAAAGTGACCCAGACCGCTACTTTGTCATAGACTCTCGCTCTGGCCTCATCACACTAAACAAGCCACTGGATTTTGAAATGAGGAGAGTCCATGAACTGGTGGTCCAAGCACAAGACAATGCAACCCAGCCAGAAGTGACCAATGCCTTTGTCACCATCCATGTCAGAGATTACAATGACAACCAGCCCACAATGACCATCATCTTTCTTAGTGAGGATGGGTCTCCCAGAATCTCTGAAGGGGTACAACCAGGCCAATATGTTGCCCGGATCTCAGTCACAGATCCAGACTATGGGGAATATGCCAACGTCAACGTCTCCCTAGAGGGAGGGGATGGAAAATTTGCCTTGACCACTAAAGATAGCATCATCTATCTTGTCTGTGTGGATCAGATTCTGGACCGTGAGGAGAGAGATTCTTATGAGCTGAGGGTGATGGCGACAGACTCTGGCACGCCTCCCCTCATGGCTGAATCTTCCTTTATCATCCAAGTGACTGATATCAATGACAACCCTCCACTATTTGACCAGACTGTCTACAGACAAGTCATACCTGAAGTGGTTTTTCCAGGCAGCTTTGTGTTGCAAGTAACTGCTAGAGACAAAGACCAAGGGCCTAATGGGGACATTAGCTACAGCATCCTGCAAGACCAAAGTCTTTACTATAGCTGGTTCAGTATAGACTCTGTTACAGGGATTATCACCACCTTATCCCAGCTGGATTATGAAAAGAACCCGAGTCCCAGTATAACTGTGGTGGCCACAGATGGAGGGAAACCACCCCTTTCTTCCACTGCAGTGGTAAACATTGTACTTCAGGATATAAATGACAATGAACCTATTTTTGCAAGAAACTTCTACAATGTGTCCATCAAGGAAAACACAGCTCCAGAGACATGCATTCTTGAGGTAGGACATTTTTATCACCGCCAAGGCGGAGGTTATGTTTTTTGATGACGTTGGTTGGTCAGTCGGTCTGTCTGTTTGTTAGTAACATAACTCAAAAAAATTTTCAGGAATTTTCAGAAATGGAGAAAAAAAATAAGTAATTACATTTTGGGGGTGATCCGGATCACTGTTGGATCCAGGAATTTTTTTAAATTATTCTTTACTATTGGTAGATAAGGATAGTTTTATAACTTCATAGATAGTGATAATGCCCAGAAACTTTGGCAAAAAAAAAGACAAGAAGATATCAAGGTAGATGTTAAATACACCAGACTGCGGCAAACCCAAATTGCTGCCATTAGAGAAAATGTGAATTTCCTCAAGACTGTTATAGTCATTTGCTTCATCTTGATGTCTAAGGGTATGTTTCCAGGGTCAAGGATTTTAAATAAGATGTTACATCTATGTACTCTCTGAGTGCTTCTAGTCTTGGAGATTCATATAAAAAAAGTGTATTGATGGATTTCTGTCAACACTCTTGCAGTAAAAAAGCATGCTTTTATAAGATTTAGCACTTAATCTCAAGGGAAATGTGAAAGGCAAAATAAATGTAAATTCATTAGATAAATAGTAGAAAACTTTTTCTGTTTTTTTTTTTTTTTTTTTTTTTTTTTTTAATTAAGTCCTGTTATTCCTTTAAGACAAGTTATATTTTTAATGGTGAAGCTGTTGAAATTGGATGGCCTAAGTGAGCATTTACCTGCAATTTTAGGCCAAGATGATCTCTACTTTGGCTCTCCTCTCCTTCACCTCTTGAAAAGTTTCCAGGGTAGCAGAGGCAGTTTAAAGTACTCTGTCAACCCAGTCACAAAAGGTTTTTCACATGTTTACAGGCAGAGACAAATTCAGGGCTTTATGTCAAGAAATATATGTCACTTCACTCTTAAAAGGCACTTTAATTAGGCTTGTTTAGTGTGAGAAAAATAGTCACAGTTGACAAGATAAATTAAAGTTCAGGCAAATTACTGTGCTCTATTTTAAAGCTGTCTTGTTTCTTTAAAACATCTTTTTCTCAAGTTTTAGTAAACCGATCAAAAAGACAGCACTTAGAAAGGGAAAAGAAGCTAATCCGGTGTTAAGCAGCGCAAAGAATTTCTTATTTCAGCAGGCTTTTGCTTATTTTTACAAGTATAGAGGTTCATATAAAATCTATTTTGCAAGTGTCTGTGGTAGTATTGCATGGTTCAAGGAGCTGGATACGGCATCTATCCAAATAAGGTGCCCAGCAGATGATATCTTAGCTCAAGGAGGGCTGTAGAGGAGAGAGGAGTGAAAAAAAAAAAACATGCAGATTGTAGTGCGAAACCTGGCTTAAATATACTTATACATGTTGGGAAGGCTTCTTGTAAGAGGTCCACTAATTGTTGATAACAAGGACCACAAAAGTGGTCCTTGAATGGAATGATGAATGAAGGATCCTGAAACTGATTATGTAAGTTGGAAAATTAACCTGGTAGTACATGCTTGATCTGTGGCCCTTAAGGGTCCAAGTATGGAGGAAGTGAGGAGTTCTTAAAAGCCACTGCTCTCTGACTTCTCTTTGGCCTGCCTGGATGCTGCAGACATGTGTTTGGCGAGCCATGTGAGAACAGACTGCTCTTACTCAGGGTGCCAGCTCTACATCCAAACATCACCGCAAGACATCTGATGACTGTCCTTTTTCTTTGTAGATAAAATTCACTATGCCCCCATTTCAATACAGAGCGCTGTCCAAAAAAACCATTACAGTATGAGTAGTGTGATCATTAATTCAGAAGTTTGAAGTTTCACTATTTATTTTACTCTGCGGGGTCACCAGCGCAGCAGTTCATGATTATTCCAGTGATGTCTGGCTCCACAGTTCTGTTCCGGTGATATTTAGTCACTTTCTGCTAAACATCAGTTGGTTTTAAGATTACTTAAAATTAGACGTGAGGGGGTGAGGGGGATAACTAAAAATAAGGATAATGAAATAAGCCCATTAACAGCAGTCAGTCTTGTAATTTAATATGTAGGATCTCTTGCAAAGAAAATAGGTCATCCTTGAGGGAGGAGATGAAATATGAAACAAAATTTTACAAAACCCGAGTTGCGTAGTGGAATGTTTTTCTTGAGGTACTATTAATTTGATTCACCATTAATAGTTTTCCAACTGTGTCAAATTTTACAACTTATCTGTATGTTACAGCGCAGACCTGATGCCATAAGGAAACCAAATTGCTGTTGCAAATGATGTTTTATGCTTACTGTTCAGTATAGATATCAGTTTTATACTATATATGCATACATGTAGGAGCTATTACATTTAGTGTTTGGCCACATTTAATGTGTAAAGACTTTTCCAAATAATAGGAAATTAATAAGATGAAAAATACTTTGTGGTCATTTTTATGAGGTTTGTTAAGTCCAGGGGCTTTTAAATCCTGTAATGGGAGGGAAAAGACCAGTGCAAAATGTTGTGAGGGATAATGAAGCACATGAGCCAGCTTTAATATTTCTAAATGGAGTAAAGCAAAGCATGGTTGGCTTGGCTTTGAGAGTTTGCCATTTATTCTACTATGTGTTATTTTACTCATGAAGTAATGAAGCTTTTCAGTTGGTTTGTGGGAATCATGCACTGGGGAATAACTTACACATATCATTGCGGTTTTAGGTTAATTTGGAGGGTCTCTGCTAAGAATTGTTCCTCTGTCTGTTATGGGGGTGCTCTGGCTCCAGTAGAAAAGCGAGAGGGGGTCTCTTGGCAGCTGTGGGGGAAATGAACCCTGACAAGTGCTTGCAGGAGTGGCGGAGGTGAAACGAGCAGGGGGGCTTCCTTTTCTGTCCATTGGCCTGAACCGCTCCAACATTTTATCTGATTTCCCTTCATTTTTCATTAGTGAGGTGTGAGGATAAGCTAGACTTCATTTTTAAGCCCTACGACCCCAATGTTCATGACAGAATGGACTTCTTGTCGTTGCTGCAACCCCCTTAAGCAACATGAGACAAACACTGATTGCTGCGATAAAAGAAGCAAAGATTTAGCCATTTTTCTTTCTTTAAAATGTGACTCAGACTGTCGCCTTCGGTTTATTCTTTCATGTCCTGGCTTGTCCCTGAACATCTCTTTCTTTTAAAACAGCATTGGTATTATTTCTGTAGGGTTGTTCTTTTACTTAGACTCCTTGTGTGCAGCAAAAACTATGATCCTGCTAGTTTTTTTGATGAGACCGGTACAGCTACAAAGTCCTTTTTAGTGGTCATACAGTAACACTCGAACATATTCATTATTTCACACTGAATGCTTTTAAAGGCAGCCTAGTTGAAAGAGGTACCTCAGTAAAGTAGCACTCCGACTCACTTCTCCATTCCTGCCAACATTAAAGCAGTCAGTCTATTGAGGAAAACGACTACTCATAATTGCCCTGGAGAGAAAGTATAAGCGATTGAAAGAATGCGTTTCTTTCACAGTAGCCCCTCATAGTTTTTGCGGCCTTTTTTGTTCTTTAGTGACCACCCACTGGTGTCCACCAGGCAGGTTTTTATACAGATTCCAGTGCCTTAAGCCATGCTTTTCCCAACCCTGTGCTAGTTTAGGAAATATAAAAGAAGACTTACTTTCATTTAGAAACATTCATTACTCTTGATGCATTATAGTCAGGATCCAGGTATTCACTGTTTTATTGCAGAAGCAGCTTTTGTTGAAGCTTCCTCCATAAAATTTGAATAGTCTGCATTATTTAATTACACTTTAATATCTACCACTCAGTCTCTGCCTTTTACTCCTTTGTGTGTGTGCCTTCTTTGATATGCTATGATAAAACTGAAATAGACTTGATAAGTCATCTGATTAAAAAAACATGATTAGGCTGATGAATGGCCTGTGGGATTTAGAATTGAAATAATCCCCCTCTTTATTTATTATAACAATTACCTCCTTTTTTAATTTTTTACTATTATTTTTAGTTTTAAAAAACCCCGCACATGAAGAGCTTCTCTTCCCTGACTCATGAATAACAACCCTTTCTTTCCTGGAGCTTCTCAGGATGGCACATCAAAACTGCTCATTATAACTTTTAGTTTTTTTACCCAAACTAAAGTTCTGCAGAACAGCCATTCAGAACACACTGATGTGATAGCTGAAAACAAAACCTGACTGTTCTATATACACACTTTGGTATCTCAAATAAACCTTTTCCAAATTAGGCTCTTGCTTTCTGAAAATAAGATACTAATTATGGATGAAGGAAATTGGCAATTTGAGACTGTTATTTTGGTACACAAACCATGTAATCAATTCTCACCAGGCATTTTTCTGTGGATCATGCACGTCAAATGAAATGTTCACTTGTCTGTTTTAATACTAGACAGGCTTGTTTCACTGTGAGACTGGTTTAGTTTGAGGCAAGCTGACTCTGCATTTGGTCTTTCTTCTGTTTCCTTTTCCTCCTCCCAACAACCAAGCTTCATTGTGGCTCTGCGGTATAACACTATTTTCAGGGAATGGTAAAATTGCAGGAAACTGGATGTGCTACTTAATGTGTTTGTGAATGTAATACTTCCTTGAACACTTACTTCTGGGTCTAGCAGGGGCAATGAAGTGAACATAAACACTGATGTACATCTGGATAGAATGTGGGTGTTCAGGTCAAAGTTGCTGCGCTTGAGTCAGCTGAACGCATTTTATTGTGCTCAGACATCCATCAGCAAATCCACTGCCTCTTTCTCTCCTGCAGCACAGAAAAAGAAGAAGGTTGTGGTAAAAATGGTCAGAGTCAAATGGCTCAATACAGAAGCTCGAAGGAAATACCATTCATTAGTGTAAAACCAAATATGTAGTTGTTTTAACACCAAACTGTTAAACAAAATGAAAGAAACACTGCATTTTTACTGGAATTAGGATTATAGACTAAAAGTGTAACCTTGACAACCTTTTCTGCACTATTTATTAAACCTTTGCTTATGATTATGGTTGTTTAAAATACAAAATAATGCTGCAAAAGCTCTGTTTTTCCATACCTTGTAATTACATGAGCATTCACTGACAACAAAATGATTAACCAATCAGTTATATAAGTATTATCTTTACTTTTTAGTGTGTGAGTGCTTGGCCATTTCAAAAGCCATTTTCTGCTTTCAAATATTTAAAGTTATTGCTGTGTAATGCAACCAGAGTAAGTGAGCATCATGCAGTCAGAATTTGTTGGTTGCTTTTACCCATCAGTCAGCCAGCAGTTCTTACAAGACTTCAGAGCTGTGATGTAGATCCATGCAGTGCTGCCTGTAAAGTTGCAAAGAATAAAAGTCAGCTGCAGGGGTTTCCTGCACACATCTGGCAGGGAAGGTAGATGGGTTTATATATATATCTCTCATGGGGAAGAAAATTTCATCAGTACAGTCTGTCGCCCAGACTGCCTGCTGCAGGTGAAACAGACCTACTTGTATTGATTCCAAGTTTCTGTGAAACATTGTGAGTGTAAAGTGAAAGGCCAGAGACAGACAGAGAAAAATTATTTTAGAGTCCACAGAGGGTCTTAGCCTCTGGCAACAATGACAAAGTTTGGACTCTACAGCTAGATCCAGCTGTTAAGCCCTCTTCTAACATGTATCCTCTGACACTGGGGTATCCTGTCTCGTAGTCTGTTTGTCTTTGGTCTCTCTGCTTGACCAGACATCTTATCTCTTCCCACTTCCTTTTCCCACATTGCTGTGTTCCCTTTGTAATCCTGTTACACCTCTTCACTTCCCCTGTTTCCCTGTAGTGTGGTGACATGTGGATCAGAGCAGGTGATAGCAGCACATCTGCCTGCCTGGGGATGCTTGGTCCTCCCCTGAGTGATTTGAGCAGACTGCCTTTTAGGTCTCAGTCTGATGAGGCCCAGGCTTATCTAGTTTGATGATTCAAAAAAGAGAGGGTCTACATTGCCAGCGTAGTGAAGTCAGACTGCAGGTGCATGTGTCTTTTCAGTTGCTTTGTTACAATATTGAATTCAAGCACAAGAGGAGTATCTTTGTTTGACCTTTGTAAATAGAGGCATTTATTCACTTTGCCTGCTCCTTTGAGACAAATTAATGGGGAGGGGGGTGGTAGACCTTGAGACTGGCTGTGGTGATGGCTGCCAGGCCTTCTGTTCTCACCCCCACTGGTACCCCTGCACATGTGCAAGGCAGTTGGCACTACAGAACAAGCTGGGCATCAGGAAGCATCATCTGTTCATGATATTCTCTCTGTTCCAAAGCAAATCTGAGCTAAATCATCCATCCAGGCCCCTGCTGTCCATCAGAAAGCACCAGACTGGAAAACAGATGCTGAGTGACAGCTTGCCAGGTAACAAAAATCAGTAACCATGAAACTAGAATCCAAACAAAAAGAAGTTAATCAATTTTGACATGATGATGATGATGGACACATTTTGCATTGGTACAGTTCAATTTTTACACTTATGACAAAAGTACCTCTTCCTAGAAGAGCATGCATATATTTGCACAGCCTTAAAATATCGTAACCACTGAGCAAATGTCTCCATGTCCAGAGCTCCAAAACTGTTACAAAGAATGCATCGCTTTTGCATGCCAGCAACCTCAACCCACTTTTGCTCAGGCCTTTCTGCTGCACTAACTGCCAGTTGAAATAGCAACTGAGAAGAATGTTACTGAGCCTTGCAAACTCAATGAAGGAGTGGTGCATTGAGTTACAACACATGTATTTGCTCTCAGAAAATCTTTTGGTTTACAGCCATGTTTAATGAGGCTTTGAGGATTGCTGAACATTAGAATTGGTCAATAATTTGGCTCCCTAAGTGAGAAATAGAATGTAGAGAAATTAGTGATAGACATTCAAGTTGTTAGTGTGTATAAAAAAATGTGGGACCTGCATTCTCTGATAGTACAGGACAATTCCTCTGTGCACCAAAATTACTGCTTATTGCTTACAGTCCTTATTTTTTTATTTGATTCGACTGTGATCAAGCATTGTGTCTTCTAATTCTTTGATTTTTTTTTAAGTTTGTGGGTTTAAATAATTGTTTGGCCATTTAACTGCATTTAAGATACTCACAATTCTTTTTTTGTGCCTATTAAAAAGAAGTGTGGAAAAAGTGTGCTTGAGATACTCATGGCCATAAAGACCAAATTAGATGAATGAGAAACAGAAAAGTCTCACCCTTGTACTTAAGCTGGTTCTACAATCTTATCAGGGTTTTTTAAACTTTGTAAGCCAGAGGAAAAAAGGGAGAATGATGTGCCACACAAAAAAAGAGGTTTGTGGGAAGAGATGCTCCACTTTTACTCTATGGTTCACCAGCCTTGTCTGTCTTGGTTTCAGACAGAAATGCATCCTGGGCTTACCGGCTGTGTTCAGTGATGCTCCGTGGTGGTCCACCCTCACACCGTTGTTTGCATATGTACAAATCTTCTGCTGCTTGTTTTATAAAGAAGGGATTATTCTCTGTTTTTTTCATCTATGGTAAGGTATTCATCCCATAGATTAAATGTAATAAGAATACAACTGATTGGCTTCATTGTGACTTCCACTGAGTGCAAGGATGCGATTTAAAGATTTAGCAGATGAACTAATTATAACAAGGTTAAGCACCTCATCAATAAAGCTAATTTGGTCTGGGGCTATAGAATTTATTTTGAAGGTACTGTGTCACTTTTTTAGCCATTGTGCAAATCTTTGTTTAGGTGGTTGTGTATGCCCTGGTGCTGTTGGAGAATATGGACCAGTGGGATTCTCGGCTGTAATCAAGCAGAGCTAGTTGTGCAAGACTCAGGATTTTGTGATATCACGGCAGGTGAACAGAAGCCAGGGATTAGATGTGTTTATGTGCATGTGATGGTGTAGACAAGGTTTAAAGTGGAAGAAATTCTTTAATCAGTGCCATCATTTCCTCCAAACCTGCTTCACATATGCTTTTGTGGAATTTAAAGCTTCAACACTCAGGAGCCAAGAAACTGATCGGGTGGACAGGATTTTGGCTTGCCAAGGTCAAACTAAAATGATACACTTGGCTGTTCTGCACCACCTCTCCATTCCAGTACAGGCTGAAGGCTAGACATGCAGCCTCTCATCGCCAGCATCTGCCCTCACCGTGAGGCAGCACCTTGAAATGTGACCTGACATATTTGTGTTTAACAGTAATTGACCTCAACACACTACAGAGGCTCTCTTCCAGGCTTTTTAAGTGAATCTGATCACTCTCAGTGGATGAATGAAACATTTTTTACAAGAAATATGTTTTGTCTGTAGTGACTTCTACATCAAAGTAAGCTCAATAGGGATCTCAGTGCAGACAGCCGGTAGCCAGAACAACTGAAAGACAAGTTGTTGATGATTTCAGTTAGTTAATGGATGATTTGAAAGCATCTAGACATCTGGGATGAAAAATATTCTTCATTTAAATCTACATTATACAATGATATGTTTTTATCAGATCCTATTGTTACTACAAAAGCCTAAATCCCCAGTATAATTCTGTCATGTAACCCAGAATATTGTAATATACCTTTCATTAGAGACTGCTGATACTCAAATGTAATCTGACTTAAGACCAGGTGCTACTGATGTTTATGACTTTGATTTGAAAACTTCTCGTTTGATGCTTGGAGTTAACTCGAAAGTTGAATGTGACATGATTGCATGCTGAAATAGCCTCAGACCGAATTGTCGATTCCCATCTTCTGCCTCAATTGTAGCTTTCCACAACAACCACAGCAATCTCCTGCTGGCCACTAAGCAGGGTTCCTCAGATTTTCCTAGTTATCAAAGGAGGAGTGATTTACATGAGTCACACTTTAATTCACATTTTCACAGCCCAATGAAAAAGCAGCTGTCACGCATCAGTACTAATCCTGCTGCCCAAAGGTTGTAATGATTGCAGTCTCCTGACAGATAAGCCAGCTATACAAGACACTATAATAACAAAAGCTGTCATTAAAACCTTTTTGAACCCATAGGAAACTATTGACTGATATTTAAAGGTGACATAAGGCAGCTGTTAAAGGTTTTAAATGTGAGAAAGAAAACAAAATCTGTGCTAAGACATTTGATAGTCTCTTAATTAATGTACTGCAGTATAAGAAGTATCCTCAGAAATTCACCCTTCACGGTTATGTTTCAAATACCACAACACATGTTGGATTTTTAACATTGCTGTCAGTGCATCTCTTAAATTCAGTATGTTAGCTGTAAGCTGTCACACACCAGTGAGCCCAAATGACAGGAAATATGATTTTAAGCATTCTAACTATGCCCAAAGCACAAAACTTTAAGTCTTATTATTATTTATTTGTGAGTGTTTTAAGGGTAAGTTCTAGAAGTTTAATGTGTTCCTAAAATGCTTTGACCAAGACATTTTAAAAGCAATCATTCACCAAGTATCATGACAGTGCAAAGAGAAAATGAGAGGAGGATTGGTCTTTTTTGGCTTTAAATCTAAGCCAGCTTCAAGGAATGCTCTTCCTCTGTCACCACTCCAGTCATCACTGTTGCCGCACCATTTTTATTTATGAGTCTTCCCTTCTGTGCGTGTGTGTTTTAAACCTCAAGCATACTAATTCTGCAGTTTTAATAGGCTTTGGTATGTGTTCATTTTTTTTATATTTGAAATAAACTGCATGGAAATACATCCTCCTAAGCAGGAGGCTTAATTTTGCTTTAAAGACGCAACTGTTCATTTAGTAAAGCTGTTTGAAGTTCTCTGCAGTCTTGTTTTACTCTTTTTATGAATTTCTGAATGAGGGGCTTTATTTGGGGAAACTCCTCTGAGTCCCCCCCCCCCCCAACCCCTCTTGCAGCTTTGTAAATTACTTGTAAACAGGCTGTTTAAGTGTGAAGTCACCCTATGCCCTGCTTCCGCTCTTTATTCATTACACTGACACACATACACATGGAAGTATAGTGAATGTTTTTGCTGAAGAGCTGGGGGAAGGGCTCTACTGCTGTTAAGGGACTTGTCCAAGCTCTGACACACACTGCAGAAAGTTCTTTTGGTTTTAGTTTTTTCCTGCAGGAGAAAAATCTCTTATATGGGGTCACTTTTTAAGCCAGACTAGTTTAAAATTATTTTTGTGTTTAAATGTTCATGGTGTAAAGCTTTGAAATAATATAATATTTGAACATTTTCCAAAACGCTCAATTAAATTTATCATTTTTGAAAATTTCCCAAATGACTGGTGTCTATTACACATAATGTTTTTGCTCTGACAATCGTTAATAGGACACGATTGTAAAGCAGAAAAGTCATAAACAAAATGATAAATAAGTGGAAAAAGATCGAAATATATGAGGAACACGATAGGAAGAAGAGTGAAAAACAAATGTGATGCTGTGAGGAAAAAGGAGGCTATTTACCTCATGCAGTGTGAGTGCAAAAGTGGTGTATATAAAGCTGTGGTGGTGGCTTGTTACCATGGCAATACTGAGAAACAAGGGAGAGTAGAAAGTGGCCTAAATAAGAAGTCGATTCCTTGGGTAAGTCATCATGCCAAAGTGAGTGGTTCTCAGTTGTAATTGCATTGGAGTATTTATGTGCTTGGTTAGTCAGTAAATGAATTAAAGAGGGGTGAACTCATGAAACTTGGAATGCCCAGCTTTTACAAAAAAACAGTTCTTTGACTTTCATTTATATTTTGTTTTTTTAATTTAGTGGCCTGCTTCTAGTTAAGCTGCTCCCCCCCCCCCAAGTTCATCCCTGTTTCATTTTTGACTGGCTTGCTGTCTCAGCTTTCACATGACACTATCAACACATCCTAGAGGTCTGGAGAAGATGTAGCAGAGTCTGTGGGATGTTTGTTTGGAAATAGAGACATCATGATCCCTTGGCTAGAGAGACGACATTTATTCTGGTCTATAAACACATGGTATAAACTGAGGTATCACATAGAATTATAATGTATATCAACTGAGGTTTTCATTAAGAGGGGATGTCATGAGAGTGGCAGAGGCTTAAATGTTTATTCAGCATGTTCCCCCTCTAAAACCATGACCCCATATGTCGTCAGTGACTGGGCCCCTGAATCTGTCATGAAGGACACTTTCTTCTCCTCAAGCCCACTAAAGGGACTTTCATTCACTTTGTTCCCTCCAGCTCTCCTGGGTTCTGATAATAGATTGAGGGTGTCTTAATGAAGTGCCAGAATGATTAGATTCAATTTGCCCTGTTTTTCTTCTTAGGGAAAAAAGATCTATCAGTTTAAAACACACTTTTCATCAGAGACAGACTTATCCCACACCTACACTCTACTTATGTTGCCAGAAGTTACCAGACTGTTGCTATCATTCAGCCTTTATCTTGCAAAGAAAGAAACAAATGTTTTATCTCAGCACAGATAAAGTATACACAGGCCACAATATAAACTCTCAAGGAAAACTATCATAGGAATAATTGGTGTATACGTGCCAATATAATCACCATAATTATTCAAAATTAAACTACACCAGACCACTTTATGTCACATTTGGTTTTGTGTTTAGCAGTTTCAGACCTCCACACTGAGCTTGACAGGAAGTTCAAACTTATCACGAATATGTAAATTTTTTCCATCTAGTGGCTAAAACACTTGGTTGTAATAAAAAATTCTCACAGATTAGCTGAAATTACAGATGCATTTTAGCAATGCATTTACACATTGGAGATTACAAAATGATGTTTTAAGGGGAGGAGAGAGACAAAATGTGCAACACTGTGTCAACCAGTTTGTGAAGGTGGAACAAAGCTGCAGGAATTGGCCAAGACCAAAGGAGAAGGGTGCCTCAAAATGAGGCCAAAGCACATAAGCTGAAAATGTTTTTGGCTGGATATACAAGAGGCAAAGCTTCAGCCAAAACAGGTTTATACAGCGGTATTATACAGGTACCACTGGGAGCTGAAAGCAATCTGACTTAACTGACCCAATTCTTCTCTATATCTATGTCTTTGTGATGGAATTAAAGTAATAAAATTGGCCTAATGATATTATAACAAACAAATGCTTAACAAGTAAAATGTATTACATTTTATTACATTCTTTAACAGTAATGCAGAGTGGCCCAAAGTCTGAACTCTGTAATCTGCAGATGTTGTTTAGCTGTATTCATAATTACATTACGTGTAGGTGCGAGACTATTTAAAAAGGAGCATCAGTGAAGTAATTTTAGTGCCCGAGTTAGAAAAGAGAAATATTTAAATAAAAAAAAAAAAAAAATCAAATAACGCAATAATGTCACAAGAAAGTCTCATATATGTTATACACATATATATTGATGTTATCTCACATCTTAAACCACAATGTTGCACCATCCTTGGTAATGATCTATTTTAGGTAAAATATATTCCGGGTGGATGTTTTATCCATTTGTGTTATCGAGTACAGGCTTGTTGTTACAGCTCTTTGTAAACCATTTTCACCACTTTGTTATTCTATTGAGAGCCTCCTGTCATATGAAAGAGCAGCTCTTCCATTTAGAAAACAAGTGTGTGAAATTACATTTTAAAACCTGTGCTGATTTATTATAAACAATATTGATGTGGTCTAGTATTTTCCTTTAAGTGAGTTCACTACAACTGTGTTTAATTTAAATATGGGCAGATAAAATATTATGACCTTTGTTTTCTGACGCAGCGTTTAGTTCTGTGCCTTCTGGGAAGTTCATTACAGGTTTATTGGGTGTAATAAGCCTCATTAATGCAGTCCCAGGAGTACTTGTTATTGTGCTCACAGGGGGAGAGTGAAGCATTTGGTGTAGTCTTCCTGAGGCTTGGGTGGTATAGAGAAATGGGTTGATGGTGTGACGTCAGAGTGCTCTGACTGGAAAGAACAGCGTGATATGAACACATAGCTGTCTTCACACTGGACAGCCTGTTGGTTTCATATCTCTGCTTAAGCCTGTGAAACCTCAGATATGGCTATTGAAGGAAACCAGTGGAAATGAGAGCTGTGGTGTCCTCTGTGGATGACTGAGAGGAAACTGCTCGCTCATACAGCACAAACTAATTCAAAGCTTTTGAATTTCTTTCAGGCTCACCAAAGAAGACCTTATTATGTAACTCACCACCTTTATTTGCTGTTTTCTTTTTACTTTTCTTTTCTTTTTACTAACTAGATATAAAAAAAAAAACAAAGAACGGAGAGGAAACTGTTTTTCTAAAGCTTGGTGTCAGACTAGATTGATGGATCGACCATTTCCCCAGATTCATGCTATTCTGCAAAGTAAGTTATTCAAATGAATTCAACTCAGCCAAGACAGGAGACAGAATACTTTGTGGGGAAAAAAAACAACTTTTTTAATGCAGAGTTCATTTAACCATGGTTTTTTTAGGCAAGAGATGGAAAACAGATTCATTCTAAATAAATCTGTCAATTTCTTTAGCTATCTCGCTGCCTGAAGTAGCAAAGAAATACTGATAGCTTAAGACCTAAAGTGGTATTTGGGGTTTTGATGGGACCCCATTTCCACTCTCCCACTACTTACAAAACTGACTGTAGTTGCTACTTGTTCCAACTTAGATGCCTCGTAACAGTCCTAATTAAGGGATTATGTACAAGCACATCAGTATCCTTTTTGCAATGTTGCTTTTAGCTCCAAGTGCTAATGTGAAGTGAGGGTCTCTTGAGAAGACTGGTCTAGACACTTTGTGATCTTGCTGTTGCCAGGCTGTTAAAAATGCCAGAGGAGTTGCCACAATGTGTTTGTATAGAGTGGCTTATGGCACAAACACAGCACTGCCTGTGTCTGCAGGGACTGTTGATGTGGGACAGCTGCTTTATGATGGTAAACTCCTTTCCTTAAAGTTGTGGGACCCCCTGCTAACTCACTGGCATAACCACATTGTATGTGAATTGACTCAATGTGTTGGATTAGTTGGTTAAATGCAGAAATCTTTTCCATCAAAAGTACAATCTCAACATTACGGGTATTATGATCCCAACAAAAACTGCTCAGTCTTTTCCCTGGCTTGCTTTTCCTGCATGTTAATTATGCATCTCACTGCAAATTTATGCAAGAGGTCATCTGTTGAATTAGAATTGAATGGAAACACAAGACACTGGATGTTTTTTTTGGTTTACATTGCCTCCGTCGGTGCAGAAGGCTTACAGCACACAGTGCAGTGATACTGCCAAACCAGTGACAGAGAACTCTTAACTATCTTGGCAAGCTTCTGCAAGACAGAAAAGAAAAAGGCAAGTGAACTTGAGGATCCAAACCAAAAACCAAGCCATGTAGTTTATTTTTGTATTTTTTATTTTTTTTGTTTCTGTCATAAGGCATACACATTGACATTCAACTCACCACTGTAGAATAAGAAGGCAGTGGGAAAGAGATAGACAGAAAAGGCTAAATGAGATGGCTGAAAAAAGAGCAAGAATTGTCTGAACAGGGAAAGGGATAAAAAGAGAAAGCAAGAAAATGGAATAAAAATAGGCTCATGATGGAGATGGTGTCTCGATGAGGCAGCCCACTAACCTCAGAGGCGCCACACTCCCTGCCTTATCCCAGCCCAGTGAAAAGGAGGGGCCATACCACAGATCCTTCTGACTGCCAAGACTCCAGCGTTAAGCCGCCTCTCTCTTTCAGTCTGGTCGTGGGGGGGCCAGGCATCTCAGACTGTGAAAGGCAACAAAGCACTGCTGCCATTTCTGTGTGACAGGGTGGCCCCTCGTGCCTCAGAGCAGGAAAACTGGCAAAGTCTCAGCCAGGTGATAATTCAGGACTCCAGTCTTTTGCTAAACATGTTGTCATAACCTAACAACAAAACAGGGTGACTGGCAGTGACGCTACAAGTTAAATAAATGCACATTTGCAAGTAAAGATGGTAAAACGCGAGACCTTCACATGGCAGACTCAAATTCAGTGGTCAGATTTACTAAACTGGAAAAGTAGCTTAAATCTGCAATCCAGGAAATGTAATCTGATCAGATCTGATTATATGTTTTACCATAAATAATGGATCGATCAGCACTTACCTGCAAATGGCAACCCACGGTAAATCAGCCAAAACAGAATGCTGTGTCTAAACCCTTCAGGTGATAACTTATATTTCCATTTATTTGGTCAATTACACCAAAGGTTTTAAAGACTGAAACATTTCACTACAAATTTATGCAAAAGATAATCTTTTAATTAAAGTTTAATGGAAACACAATTAACTGAACAGTGTTTTACTAAGTACAAGTCACAGGTGGGAACATTATTCAACTTTATTTTTCATTATTAGTTTTATTATTATTATTATTATTATTTAGATTTATTTATGTTAATTTCCTTAAATTGTTCACACTGTTTTATTGTTAAACCAAAACCTGACCCTAAATTGAGCTAAGTTTCATGTTTAGGCAAAGTTCCAACTCAAATTGTAAAAATATGTGAAATAAAAATTTGAAATATCATAATAATAATATGTGAAATAAACTGTTTTACAGTACATGTCATTGTGGCACCACAGTAACAATGTGGAGGCTGGTGTTCACATTAAGTCTTAGTATGTGGTGAAAGCACATGATCTGTTTAGTCTGAGGAATAAATACAGACAAATATCCACAGTTGAAGGTTATGGTGGACTCATCATATAACCAATAAGGCTTCTCTGATTTACATACACGAAACCAACATGGCTTCAAAACACAGTAAAGTGAAATTACATAAAAATCACAATGTTGTTATAATTGTTAGTAGATTTATTTTAATTTATTATTTTTAATTTATGTCTTTGAAAAGCTTCTTTTAAATTTTCTGGATCACAGAAGTATGACTTCTACCAACACTGCTTTTCTGAAACAACTTTAACATGAGTTGTTTTCACAGTTAAGCTGTAGTCTCTTTTTTGTTGAGGTTGGCATACCATTTCTTTTTTTAAATAGCTCCTTGGTTGATTTTGTTTTTTTTTAACAAAAGTTGGCAACTCAGAACAGAAGATGGTTGCTACTGATTCAAAAGACTGACGTTGGAACTGTTCAGGCAGTATGAATGCTGCTCTTTGTCCCCGTTTAGGCAAGGTGGGAGTCTGAAGTAAAAGACTTTAACCTGGCAGGATGTCAGTGACCTAGTGGCCGCTTTCTGCCCTCCATTGCAATGGGAAGATTTATAATTTATAACAGTATATTATTAATTATACTTTCAGTGAAAAAAATCTAAAGAAAATCCAGAGTTCTGATCTATACAATATGAAAGTGGGCTCAGTTTTCTATGGGCAAGGAACTGTCAGTTTTCATACCAGGTTTCTACCTTGGATTTTCATTTTACAGTAAGTAAAATAGACTTTTTGCTGCATGTGAAAACAACCAATTCTGATCAGGAAATCTGTGCTGTTATCTGAGAAATATTGACAGACAAAGAAGAGAAGGAAACTAGACATCTCAACATGCTCTCTCAGCTGGAGGATATTCATTGGAAAAATATTGTCTTAACTGTTTTAAATTTTACATATTAGGCAGATTAGGAGGTTTTTCCATTTAATTCAAAAAATGACATCTGGGTTATATTAGTTGTGTCTTGGATGGATGGATGGATGGATGGATGTTAAAAAAAATTCTCATCATGAGACTGTTTGGAGCCAAGTGTTATTTAAACCTTTGTCATACTGGTGTTCTTTATTTAGTATAGTCATTGATAACACAACTCAGCGAGTGAAGAGTTATAGCTTCATCCAAAACCGCCCAGTCTGCTCTCTGTGGCCTTTTCATCTGGTAGCAATCTTCTGGTGAGCTTTCAGTCACCAAAAGCCCAATCTATCAGCCACTGTCATGCCATGAAATGTGAAAGGGAGTGTAAACGCACAAAGGCATAATGTACTTTTAAAATGGAAAATACCTGTTTAAACTTCATTTGTGCATAATTGCTTTTGGGAGGACAAGAAAATAAGGAAATCGGTTCAAAATTCTCTCTATTTGTTTTAGCACCAGCATTAACTGAGAGTTCTCTGAAGCATGTTTTCTCTTTTTAAACTTGTGCCTGTTCATTATTCCTAAGACAACAGCAAGATTACAGTTAAATGTGCTTATTTCATACATATACAGCAGACTGGTTTTAATTGGTTCTTCTTTTATGTTTCATGAGACAGTCACCGCACTTTGGGTTTGATGTGGAAAATGAGCACCAGATTGCATAAACTCCAATGCAAACAGAGAAAAGGGGTGCTTTGTGCATGCAATGTAAGTGATTGTTGCCAGATTATAAGCACCACATGTATCCCTTCAAGAAAGTAGACAGACCGAATGTTCATTTCTATGAATTCCACCCAAAATCATCACTGGAGCGATATTTACCTCTACTGGCTAACCAGCTCCATGCTTTTCAATTCAAACCATCTTGAGCCTGTGGACAGATGATAACGGCACAGCAGGTCATAGAAGGACAGGACAGCCATCAGCTATCTACCACACTTAAAACAACTCATATTTGCTCAATTTTAAAGCCTAAGACCTGGGATAAAAGGTAATATTAACTGTCTGTCTGAAGAGATGAAAAGCAGCCTTGGAGCACGTGGTCTCCTCACTTCTGCCCCAAGCATTGGGCAAGCTGCAACGCATCCCCTCACAAAGGTGAATGGAGGGCTTCATGATCATGGGATTGTCGGATGCAGGATGTGTGCTTTTACTAGATGGAGAAAAGGAAATGAGAGGTGTCTACAGAAAGCCAGTTAAAATGAGCCATACAAAAAAAATAAAAAGAGGAAGCATCTTGCTCCATTCACTTGTGGCATGAGGTGAGATGAACTCACTCTTAGAAAAGGATAAAGGGATAGATAGATAGAAGGAAGATGGGAGAGACAGAGAGAGAAAGAAGATCAACTAATGAACAGCAAAAAAAAAGCCAGTTTTACTACTGAATGTCTTCTGTGGAGGAATGAGGATTATATATTTAAAGTGTACTTTTAAAAGACAGATGTTAAGCAATATTTATTTATTTAAAAGTCTTTGAAGAACTAGTTATTTTATTTAATTCATTTTCTTAAGTTCTTATTCTAGAAAACTTAGTTTAAATCAAGTTTCAGTCTACCCATTGGCTATTAACCATTGCTGCATGTGACCTGGCTCATCCTAACCAGGTTTAGGAAAAGGAAGGATGGACGATCTTTATCCTTCAAAATCATAAAGATTTCTCAGAGTTTTAAATACCTAATTTACTGAAATTACACTATTATTGCAGTGGATTCTGAATTGTACTATCATTGTGTAACCAAAATTTCTAAACAGTTGTGACTATATTTAAAATGTTTACCAGTGTTTAGTAACCCCTCTTCTTTTAACAACAGTTCATAAACATCTGGGACCTGAGGATACCGGATGCTGGACTTTGGGGAAAGGAATGTTGTCCCATTATGGTCTGATGTAGGATTCTAGCTTTTTAACCATGTTAGGTCTTTGTTTTTGTGTTTCATGATCCACCAAAAGTTTGAAGTTGATGAAGTGTCTGGACAACAGGTCAGCCAGTCCAGCACCTCCTGGCCTCTTCCACTATGAAGCCATGCTGTTGTAATAGACAACGCATGTAGCTTTGTATTATCTTACTAAAATATGCAAGGCTTTCCCTGAACAAAAAAAAATGAACCGGTTAGGAACACATGTTGCTCTACAACATGGCTACTAAATTTGCTCCTACAAGGGCTGCAGTCCTGCAGGTTTTCAATTTGTCACTGCTCCAACACACCTGATTCAAATTAAATGGATTCAGCTTTCTATGAAGTTGTGCACAATGACTCATTAATTTGAGTCAGGTGTGTTGGAGCAGGGATACATTGAAAACCTGCAGGACTGCAGCCATCATAGGACCAAATTGAGGAGCTCTGCTTCACTAAAACCTGAATAAACTAGGGAAGGGTATTTTAGGTGATTTTTTTTAAGTCAACTAATCAAGGTTTTCAAAATCGATTAGTCAACAAGTCATCACGTCACTATGACTCTCATATTCAAATGGAAATTTTGAAACATGTTTGAGATGTTATTTGTATTTGTGTGTGTTCCATAAACATGTTTTTATTTACTTTTTTTTTTACATATTTTTAACATTGTTCTAGTGTTTTTTATTGTACAGCACTTAGATGAGAACGTGGGTCAGGCAGATGTTGGGATCAAACTTAGTTGGTTGCTTTATATGGCGCCTGCTATGCTGAGTGAGCTAAACACCACACTGGAGCTCAGCAACAACAAAACCAGTTATTTTCATCTTCTTTCCATCTGGTCTTTTTGCTACTGAGGCAACATTTCTGTGAGGGTTTAGTAACTGTGCTGCTCTGGTATCTTGCCTCCACTGTTGGTGAAAACTCAGACAGAAGCAGCTGCTGAACTTTCCTCCTCCACACCGAGGTCAGGAGGTGAAGGAGAGGTGACTACTCCTGGGAGAAGCTGCAACTAGCTTTAGGCTTGACTTCCTTCACTTTACTTAGCAGCGGTGAAGCAGACACGGACTCTGCTGGAACCAACCTTCAGCGGAGAAATGTGAAGTCTATGTGGAAGTGCAAAAAATTGCAGTTAACCCCTCATCCCGCTAGGGGCTGGCTCCAAAACAGAGTCAATCCCCATAGACTTCTGTTCAGAAACCTACAGGTGACGTCATGGAGGCTCCGCCCATCTTTTATTTACAGTCTATGGCTGGAACTAGAAGAGCTGTATAGTGTTTGTTGCTAAAGTTTGTAGATAAATATTCACTGCTAAATGGACATTTTCTCACAGCTAACTTTCTCTGCCCCAAAGTTTTCAATGTTCTGTTGTGAGTAGAAGGCTTATGTGGGAGATTTGCTTATTTTCAGTGTCTTAACTTTTTTTTAAATTGGGGTTATATTTGCTAAGAAACCTTTAGCCATGTGTCAGTAGAAACATAAAGAAATGTCAGATAATGGCAAGCGGTAATTATTTGAGAGAAGTATGTCGATGTCATTTACTCTTTAGCTAAAAGTGACTGCTAAACTTATAAGTCCAAATCTCTTAATGATTATAGTTTTATTGAGCTATGTGGTTTTTTTCCTCATTTTATTTTGATTTCCTGTGATTGGATTTACCAGGACAAAGTTAAGGCCCATCAGTGAGTAGTCAGGAGTAAGCAGCTGCTTCTCATCTTTCTCTGGAAGCATGAGTGTTATGGCTCTGCCCTGATTGGATATCGCATAACCTCCTTATATCTCTTGACCTATTTGAGGCTAAATTCAGAGCATTACCTGTTTTATTAAAGCTCTACAAAAGTTTAAGCACTTAAGAGTGCAGCTGCTCTTATTTTCAGTGTAACTGCATCGTCTATTCTTTTGTTAAGCAAACATAACTACAAAGAGACGGGAACATATTTAAGTTAATACAATTTTTTGTGCATTACATTTCTATTAACAACAAGTAATCATGAATTCTTTATTTCTTGAAAATGCCTGTTGTGTTTTGTAGTTAAATTGCAGTATACCAAAACACTTCCCACCTTTGTTTGTCTGAAACTTTATTAAGAAATTAAAATTATATTCAAACTGAAACCCAGAAGACACAGTTTTGCAACTGTTCATCATTACTGGAAAACTGCTGAACCAAAGTTTAACATGATATCTCCATTTTAAGCTATCTGAGCTTGCTAAGATAGCTTGCCTCCCTTCCCTCCTGTCAGAGTTCACTCGCTAAGATATAAACCTGGCCTCTTGCCAGATTTGGACTTATGTCTGTTTCTCTGTTTTGTAAGCTGGCTCCTCCACTTTCCGCATCCTGCACAACAGTCCTTAGGTTGTTTGTGAAATGGAAGTAGCACAGGACCCCTCATGGGACATAACAGAGAAGGCAGGGTCTGCAGCCCCCCTCACCTCTGTGTTCCTGCAGAGTCCCCAGTGGCATCGTGAACAGTGGGCTTGCTCTCTTGCTCTTTAAATTTCTTGTATGAGTTTGTCTGAGAAAGAAAGTGGACTTAACGATTGCATTTTGAGGGTGGGCCTTTTCACTTTCTTTGTGTTAGAAATAGATGTCACAGTGAGTTAGTCCAGCAGTGTATTGAGATCTGGCTAGACTGAAGAAAAATATTTTTCCAAGATTGCCCTTAAGTTCCAGTAGCCAAAACAAAAAGATCTTCACATTTAACCTTCATCCATTTCCCTCTTTTTGCTGCATAATAGTCTATTTCTTTATCTTTTTTTTTTTTACTGCATCATTGCACAAGGATAAAATGGACATATTTTACATTTTATAATTACAAATTCTCTGTGCTTTGCCTGTTAGTCTCGCTAAACCCCTTTAACACAGTGAGCTCCAGTGAAGTTTGCATGTGTTATCGTTATCTGCAGGATGCACCAGGCAGGCTGTTGGAATAGTTTAACTAAAGGGTGGTGCTTTTACTGTGAGCAATTTATCTCCAGCACATAATTTTTGTGGAATCATTTTGTAATTGATTTCAGTTCTGCTTTGTGCAGTTTCTCGTATGACAACCACAAGGTGTTTCCCCATTTTTGTCCCAAAGTGCATTTACCTTTCTTAAGTTGATTAGCAGTTACAGACTTTGTGGTGTGGAAAACATAAAAAATAAAAAACAACAAATATATTTTACCTTAACCAGAGACAAAGCAATGCTTAATTGAAAAAAAAAAGTCTACCTCATTTGTTCTCTGATTAAGAACATCCAACATTCACGTGAGATTTAGATTTTACTTTAATCAATGAGATTTTCTGGGTTGTCAGGCAGTGGTCCCTCCTCACATTACCCATGAAATCTAATAGTTTGTGTACATGTGTGTCTGTGTGTGTGTTTCAATTTTCAAAGGAGGAAAATTAGATACTTTTGTGGGCAGACCTGCACACCTCCAACGGCTAACTAAGTTTGGTTATATAAATTTCTTTTGGCAGCTGTCTCAGCTGAGGACTGTGCAGTACCTGCGTGGAACTTTCCATAAATAGAATGTAGATATTTCTGTTTCTACTGCAGTCATTTTTCACAGGAATAAATGTCCCATCCATAAAAAAAAAGCCACAGAAAAAGGCAAGATAAAAGCCAGATGTTTTCTTTCTTTTGGCCATTATGAAATGGGGCTTTAGCAACCAGGAATATGGACAGCAGCAGCACACACTTGCACACATGCCCAGTTTCTTAGCTTAAGCACAAATTCTATCAGTACCCACATATTGCCTGTCAGCTGCACTAATGTGAAGGTGACAGTTGTAAAAGTAATACTGCTAGATGATGGATCTTGCTTCATTTTCACAGTCTATGGAAGTCTGCTTAATCCTGCACTGATTTAAAACACCTTCCATCATTGTGGCTGTCCAACCAAAGTTCTTCAAAATCAAATTTTGACCATTTAAATCATTGTTGTTTGTCCCTTTTTATGGGAGTGGATGCTTAGTATTAAATGAGAAAATGCTGTAGTGTAACAGAATTAAATTGAGGTAGTTGGAAAATACATGTTTACACATGATGCATGTCAAAAAGAGGAAGGCGTGAAATATTTTGAATAGCAAAGATGTGGGTCAGACATGGGTCTCTTTTGGCCTAGAAGCAGATCATCAGAGTAGTTAAGGCCAAAGGTTAGGGGTCAAAGGATGGTCAACAGCAGGCTAAGCAGCTCTCCAGAGCTAGAACCCATAAATAAAAGACATGCTTCTTTAAGCTGTGCGCCAGGATTCTCAATCAAATCAGGGTTTTCCAAATGGGAACTAGAAGAAATACAACACTGAGTTGTCTCTCCCCAAGTCTTCTACCTCTGCTGCTTTCCTTACTTCAACTTTTATCTTTTTTTCTGCTCTTGGTGTGATCTGTTAGATCCATTAGCCCAAGGAGGCCTGAAACTCTTTGTCTGAAGAAATATGTCAAGCTGTAAGCAGACTATGGTCTTTTGGCACATAACATCATGCAGAGAATTAAAACATGTGCTTCAAAAGAAGAACTGCTAAAAGATCAAGAGACTGTTAGATGCACTGAATGATAATCATAACGTTGAATTGTTTTTATTTTTGACTCAAAAAAGGCAAAAGGTATTAGTTTTTTCATTTGCAGGTCATAGACAGGAAAATTTCAATTTCCCTTATATAGTAAGGAACACTGGACAATATTAATATCTACACAGCAAAAAATGACAACAAAACATAACATTGTTCCACCAAATTACTCAAAATCCTGAAAGAACATATGAGAAACCACCTTCCCTCATCCACTTCTCATATTTCCACCATCAATTCCAGTGTTGAATTATGTTGTAAGACATGAAATGCTGTTCATATATGTTGGTATTTTTCAAAATAGGTTGTAAAATTTTCAGCTGGAAGAGCGTTTGGGGTCCACATGGTGACTTCCAGCGCGGCCATACATAAAACATTTGTTTTCTTCAGAGGAAGTGGCTGAACAGAAAAGATGGCAAACAGATTCACTGACCTAAAGGGATCCCTGGATGTCCAAATGACTACACCAGAGACAAAAGATGAGAAGGAGGTCAATGAGCTGCAATAAAACTGATTCGACCTTTGAATTCTTTAAAGTATAACAGACAATAACTGTTAATCCATTTAGTCTTTGCTGACAGCACTGTCTAATAAAACATAAACTCATGAAAGGAGGTATTTCTTTTGTTTCTGTTTGCACAATTAAATATTAAATAAAAATCTGGACGTATTGGATGGAATTATGTGGCTAAGCTTTGTTTTGGCTGGTATATGTACTGATAGTTTATTTCAAGTTGCTACCTCCTGTCCATCCTCTGTCCTCAATTATGCTTCTATTTAGCAGTGCACGTTGTTGTGTTGCTTGTGCTCTCAAAAAGCAAGTCCACCAGAACCCCCCAGAAGTCAAGCGTCAAATCGTGTGAAAAGACAACTGTGTGATTGGATTAACTTTTGAGCGCCACTTTGCCTAATTAATGAAAATGACCCATGAGAAGAGAGTGAGGCCATTGTCTGCACAGTCACAAAGTCCTAGTCCATCAACAATATCCTTAACAGGATTTCACAAAGTATGCCAGGCATTCTTAATTTGTTGGCTCAGATCAATACAGAACAGTCTTGGCAGCTAAACAGTTGTCTTTCAATTGTCACAGTGAAATTTGAGACGCCGGCCAAAACGCATTATGAAAAAGAAATGGAATTCTAAATACCACTTGGTCATAAAAGTGGTTGTTTTTGTCTTGGCCAAACAGAAGTGGAACATTATTGTTCAGTTTTCATAGTCTCTATTGAAGTCTATGGCAAAAATGCTATCCAGTAATTAAGCCTTCAGTTCCATTAAGCCAGACAAAAACTTATACCTGCAGATTTTGGACCTCTCACACACATTCATTGTACAAATGAACAGTAGCCATGGTGAGCAAGCCTCTGTCTTTCCAATCTCCTTTTATCCCTGTCCCTTTAACCTTCTATAGTAGAGGATGTAAATGTGGGCTGTTGTTATGAGAGTGATGACCCTACAGGGTCTTCTGAGAGGTTCTGCAGATTACTTTGCATTCCTCAGTGCTGAATGGCTTTCTGGAAACTATTACCTGGAATTACTTCAAATCAAAGACTTCTTCTTATTATCTCAGCGGGATCAGTCAAAACAGACCATTCTGTGACTGCCAGCTAAGCTGTTACAATAACAAGACTGCATACATGCTCACTTGCCAACCAAATGATGGTTTTACTGAAACAGTCAACCCAAAAGAAATGTAAAAATGGTGAAAGCTTTGTAATAAGTTATCAAAAAAGGTATTTTGTGAAAAAAGAAAAAGCTGATTAGTAGTCATGTTGAATATTCACATACATGGTATTTTCTCCTGAAAAATCGCAAATCATCACTCCACTGGGTCTTGAATAATTTTACAAAGCTATTTTGTTTTAATTATATGCTCAACCCACACCACACTCCACCTACACACAAACCTTTTGTGAAATGTTTTGCTCTAGCAGTCAAAGACCTGAGAACATGCACTTGTACGGAAAAGCTGGCCAGAACCCTTGGTCATAGTGCTGTAGAGAAAGTAGATAATTTGTCTTTGAGCTGTTGTTCATCTCTGTAAAGAGAGAGGTCCAGCTATAAGTAATCTGGGACACCACACTAGTTTAAAATAAAGCCACTTAAAAGCCAAAACATTGGGCAAAATGAAATTATGAAGAGACTCTAATGTATTACTTCCCCCTTTTGTATTGTTTAAATTGGTACCTACAGCAATATTTAATGTTATTCAAGTCCTAATCATGAACGCACTACAGAAATCCAACTGAGATGACACGTTCACTGAATTAAGACTAAACAAAATCTTTATTTTAGAGCCCCGAGAAGTGAAGTGTTCCAGATGGAGCCAAAAGCTCCCAGATATCCAGGTCTTTGAGAGGAGGAGAAATTTGAAACCATGAGTACTTGTGGGGGATAAAGAATAACACAAGGCAAGAACCACTGAGAAGAAAGAGGAAGTTTTCATGCTTTATCAAATTACAGATGATGTCTTAAATCATCTAATAACAACATAAGACACAGACTATAGCCAGAGGCTCATTAACAGTCTCGGTCACAGTGAGTAAGTGATTGCCTCTGAGTGGCTAACAAAGTTCATTGTAAATCCAAATATTCATGGATTCCCGCTGGCAGCTCTGAACTCTCCAGCATTTTACCCTTTTTCACATTTTTACTCAAAAGTAATTAATGACAAATGTAATGGTTATTATTTGACTAGACAACATAGTAAAAATTGAACTTAAGGCAACTTTACAACAGCTGCCTGACCCCATGCCTGAGTACTTGATTCCTCCATTGCCTTCCTTTCATATAGCAGTTGTCCTGTTAGATGTTTTGTTTCACAAGAGTAAGTATATATTCTAAAGTCTGTAAACACAAAGCACACCAAGGTGTTTCACACATTTTTATCAAAATGATGAGCGGGGGAGCATTTAGCTTTTACTTAGCCACTGAGTATTTAGTGAGATAAGAAGTTGCATTGAGATACTGGCAGACTGGTCTAATCAGTTTACATTTGTTTTTGTCTCTCAAATGCTGGTGACTGGTTGTGAACTTGTTTTCCTGCATTTATATATCAAATAAAGTGGGATCCAGTTATCCTCATGGGGTCCAACTTCTTTGTGGGAACAAAAATGCTTGACCTCACAAGCTTTAAAGGCTCTTTAAGGGTCAAAACATGCCTTTTAAGCTGGGGTTGGAAATGATATTAAAGTTAAGGTTGGGGTAAGGTTTAAAACAAATGCTTTTTAACTGTGACAAAGTCAAGACATGACACCAATAGATAGATGAAAAACATTTTTATATGTATGTATAGATGTGTGGGTGCAAAGAATTAAATTTTTCATTGATAAAGGCATTAGAGTGAACACTGATTCCAGCTTACTGAAGAAAATCACAAGTAACTATTGCAGAAAAGAGGATGCTGCAGGACTTATTCCATATTTATTAGTTTGGTCAGAAGCCCTTTACATCAGTTTTCATTGCAGTGAAGGCCCTTTTATGCTAGTATTTTTTCATTTAAAATGAACTGCTTTACAGCTGCATCTCATCAGGTATCCATGTGCATCTTTAGCTGACAACATTTTATTGAAGACAGCTTTGCCAAAATTTTCTGCTTTTTCACAAAATGTCTGCATGTTAAAAATCCATGCTGCAAGGACACAATGTGGTGGAATCTGGCATCAAGAGGTTCTAAGTATGAGTATGTAACACTGACTGAAAACAAGTTGCAAGACGGTGAAGATTCAAACATTATGTCAAAAGACTCATTAGCTTCTATTACTTTGTCTTCTATATCTGACTTTAATACAAATTATTATAGAGGAGTGGTGTTCAGTATAGTTTTTGATTAGCCTGGTTGTTTGTAACTTGTAGAAAAGTCCTGATCTCAAATATCAAAAGGATCTGGAGCATAGTGTTATAAGCCTGGTGGTTTTAAATGGATCATGGGAAAGCAGCAGTCTTATATTGCATTCATTGTATTTTGCATAAAAAATACAATGTTGTGTACATTTTATATAGTCAGTAGTGAAACTGTGCATTTATGTCCAATTCTCACAAAAAAGGTTTTTCCAAGTCCTGTATGTCTGCCTGCAACTCATGGCTGGATCCAACTTTTCCCATATCTAACACCACATACATCCAGTTCAGCTGTTTAGGGTTAAGGGGTAGTGGGTGTGGCATCTGAAGTAATATGATAAGCAGCTTGAATGTGGGTTGAGCGGTACATTTCCATCTGCCTACAGGTTGCAGTGATGCTTTTTGTTTGTTTTATACTTTTCTAGTCTGAGAATTTAAGTTTCTGGAAATGACATACATTATGAAAATGTTTTTTTTTTTTCTCAAAGGAAAATCATTTATATAATCTGTCACTTTATATATGCATCAAAGTGCTCTGATGAGCAGTTTGCTCTGTTCTGTGACACTGGATAATCATCCTTAATGGTTTAACCTCAACCCTTGTCTAGTGTGATGTCCAGACATGGTGTGAAAATGGATTTTACCAGAGGAAATCTACAGCCTGTGTCCAACCTTGTCAAGATGAGCATAGTGAATAGGCTTTATTCCCCTGGTGGTCATTTTAAAATTGGAGTGCATTCGGTGGTGGATAAGCATCCACAGCGTAGCTATGACCTACTGTTTAAAATGTACATCATAAAAATGTCAGTTAGAAGAAGAGCATTTATCATTTCACAGATTTCGAACAGAAAACATGTTAGAAATAAGTGGATCCAGAATGTGGAGGTGCTTCGCAGTCTTAGATGTTCAACACAGTATGGTAGCTATTAACCTATCCCTATATCATACTGAGTAATCTGTTCCTTTCTAATCCATATTAGACAAGAACACAGACATGTTTTTGCAGTGTTTTGAATAACTATAACCTAGGTGTGAAGCTGACAAGTGTGACTCTGTGTGTGAAAATCACACTTTCAAACAAAAATGAGCTGAAACATTAACATACACCCCCTACCCCCCCATCCCCTAAAAGCAAACACAAAGCGCATTGCAGAGACATTTCTGGTAGGCTATAAGAGGCAACCAATAGTTTGCAGGTGTTGTGTTTTTAGTGGCGCATGTGTTCACTCTCTGAGGTCCACTTAAAGTCCTTCCATGTCAAAGTAACATGTTTTATAGCTAAATCTCAGACAGGCTTTCCTGCCTTAAGGGTGACATATGTTAAGAAAGTGGGAATTAGCTCACTCAGTCAGTTTTGTATATATGTCTCGTAAAACACAGTATTTAAAAAATTACAACAATGATCTAGCCTAGAAAGTTCAGACAAATTAAGAGGAGATTTTTTAAGCTCAGGTTAATGTGTTAAATATATAACAAACATGAAGAAAATAAGATACAGCTTAATCTGAATCTAGATTTAGATTCATTTTTAGATTGACTGTGTTAACTTGAACATTTTATGTAAAATTCCAAAGTCCAGATTTGTTTTTGTTGGAGTTGCATGTATAAATGTAAATTGACTCTGTTTTTTTTACAGCATTAAATCACAGACATGTACAGCTTTGCTGCAAAAAAGTAATTACATCTGAGCAGCTTTCAAGGCTACATACTATGAAGTTAGCAGATCAAAGTAAACAGTCGCCACAGTCAATGTGTCCCGTTCACTGGATTCTAAATAGCAGAGCAAATTATTGCTTTTAAATGTAAACTTTCTACCTGTGATCACTGACATTATTCTTATGCAGATGTGTGATTTATAAAACCTTAGAATAAATAAATGTAACTACTGTGTGTCTAATATATGCTCAAATTAGACTGTACTTAGAAGATACTATATATAGTAGTAAGATATATAGTATTATCATATTATTATTACACAACATTTAGCAACCTTTTAAGGGATTATGTGACAGGGGTTAGAGCAATCCACATTATAAAGGTCATCAGTTATACTGAGCTCACAAAAACCAATTAATATACAGATATTTTTTCTTTGTGTGTGTGTGTGTGATGTCATACCTCCAGCCCATTAGATCATTTGTCGTCAGCTGAGTTATTGACTCACTATTGCCATTTCTTACATTTGTCTTTTTTTTTTTTTACTTCGTTCAGTTGGTGCATCTTTGGTTTCTATTCTTGCTTCCTTGCCCATCCTTTTAGAGAAGGTGAGGAGGAGACACAAGTAGAAATGAGACAAAGAAACAAATATTTAATCAATAAAACAAGACATCCAGCAACATATATTTACTTTTAATTCAGCATACATTTTGAGATAATGTCTTGTGATCCTTTGTTACATCATGGACGGCTAAAAGACTTTCACAAAGGGTACACCTACACATTCTTAGCTACTTCAAAGAGCCTTTTCTTTCATCCCTTTTTTGTCTCCGGATATATTATAAGATCTGAATGTCCTGCAAGATAAAAGATTTTCAAGGACATATTTTTGCATCACTCTCTGTGCAAACTCATTATACCTCCATATTAGGGCTGAATTTGTTTAGTTAAGAGTATCTTCCTCCTAAAACTTTGGAGTTGTGTCCTGTTAGATTGTTTCGTTGGCTGTTTCTATTACATACGTTTATTCAATTATCATTTTTTTTAGTATGTAATTCTTTGTTTGAAATCTACATTATCTTGTGGGTGGCATTTGGAGTTTTCATGTGTCATGTATATCTTAATATTGTGAGAATGGACCCATTACCCACAGCACCACTTTGCCACCTCCACCTTCTTCCTGGATTTCTGTCACTGAATAATACAGGGATACTCAAAGTTACTCTACACTTAAGGTTTACTTAAGGTTTACTTAAGCACTCACCCAATAAATTATTTCTTTTTGTTGAGTTCATTGGCATGTCAATAAGCTAAATAACATATTCATATAATGTGATGTAATGTATTAATTGCAGCCACACCCTCGGATCCACACTGCCTCTACATTCAGATCATTTTCTCACTGCCCCATGTGCATAGCTAATATTCTCATTAGGACCAATGGAAAGGCTGCTGAACATGTTTTCACAGCCGGTGTGTGACATCATCACATTTCAAAAAGCACCTCATTAACACAAAGTTCTTGGCTGAGGTCAAGTCTGGCAAAGCTTATAGCCACCCCTCAAGTCGCCCGGTCATTGTCTCTGCAGTGATGGTGATCTAAAAGACCATAAATGATGAAAGAAGTTGAAAGAAAGGTATAAATCTGTGAATGTATTTAAAACTGGGAAAAGTAGGTTTAAATAGCTTGGCAGTGTCTTTTTTAAAAAAATGTCAACTTCATCATTAATTTCAATCAAAAGTTGTTCTTGCTGGGCACACCGGGTACCAGGCTGTACCGTGAGGAGAAAGTAGATTCTTTCTGACATTAAATGGTTCATGAAATGTCTACAAGTAATCTTTTATTTTTTAAATTGAAAAGAAATCTCCAAAAGCAGTGGAATACCAAATAATGAAAAGCTTACAAGAAGCCATTCTCTGGTCAGCCAAAAAAGCTTTATGCCAGCTGATAATTGTGTGTTTTCAGCAGTATTGTGTTTTAAACCTTCAAGTAAAGGCCACACAGTGTGCAGAACAAAAAGGAAAATATCTCTAAAACTAAGCCTTTGATCTCCAAAGCAAGTGTTTGGCAAAGAAATTGCTGTTTCCCCACAAAACTGCTTAATAGGGCTAACAGAAAAGGCAGTAATGATCATCCATGAGGACTTAAACAGCTTGTTGGCATGTTGAATTATCATGTGCATATAGTTTAAACAGATGCGGTTATCCTTCTGCATTAATTATTGATTACTAATTTTTGGGTTCTCATTTACATTGTCTTACTTCAGAATAAGCTTTAGAGAAAAACATATATGCTGCTTGCATTTTTCAGTCTTGTCATTACATTTTTCTGAACACTTCTTTTCTGCACATTCTGTTGTGCTGTAAAAGGGGAAAATCTGCCTGTTAGGCAAAAACAGAACAGCAGAGTTTCGCATAGTGTCTTCTATTTCTGTGTAGTATGACTCTATTATGTCATAATGTAGATTTTTGACTTGATGGAAATCTGTAATGGAAAACCATTGAAAATTTGTCCATGTGCCTGGTATTCTCTGTTTTATAGATTATTTTTCTGAGCTGTTGACCTCTAAAATTAGATGTAATCTGAGTGGTGCTTGATCAGCTTAACCTATCACTACACACTGAGCTTGTTTCCCCTCCAAAGAATCTATCATGTGACATCTGAATCTTAAACCTGTTAAATAAGCTTAAGTTATACTGGTGAGGCAAAATAGGAGAGATCCCATGACTTGCCAATAATCCACAGTCCTCCATATCCCATTGGCTTTTTGGATTACAATGTGTTTTCTTTGTGCCACTTCTCTCTCTCTCTCTCTCTCTCGCTTTCCATTAACTCTGAAACAGCCCACATGGATATGGGTTTCTTTATGGAAGCCACAACTAATCTCTAATTACCCCACATTTAGGCATTTATTGAAGTGTTTGCAAGGTTTGTATGTGGTCTTACTGGATTAATGGATTCAACAAGTTCACTGCTGAGAATTTGCAGTGCACTGTAGTACATGTAGTAAATGCAGCATTTAGAGGGTCTTTGCAAAGACCTCTGCAATTTTTTATGTACACTTGTGTGTCCATGGCATCATGCTGATCTATGAAAGCCATGGCCCCTCTCAGCAGCCACTGTTTTGTGAGATACTGCAACCGTTTGTAGTTAACGGGAATGGACTCCAGTGTGCTGATGTAATCTGTTAAAGGGAAGAAAAACACTGCATAGTTGTTGCTGAATGGACCCTGGTCAGCTTAAGAGGAAACTAGGAACAGGGGGTTCAAGTGGGGTTTTTTCAGACTTTGCTTTACTTTTCTCCCACTTTTTTTCCTCACAACCTTTCCCAGTTTCCTTTCTTTGCAAGAGGGTACTAAATTTGCTCCTGGCCCCATTGTACAATGCTCTCTTTCACATATTCAGGCAAGTATGACTGGCAGATGTAAGTAGCTTTTCAATACAAAAGTTTTTGTCTCTCAAAGATTTTACATACAAATCAGTGCTACAGGACCGAACATTTGAATCCAATTCAGCTTTAAAAACTGATCTCAGGCTACATCTCTGAGAATTTTTTTATATAATAACATCATCTTAACCATTGTTAGTGAATTAAATGTTGAGGAGATTTTAGGCCCATAAGTGGACAAAGTAGAATAATATCAAATTTCTAATATTTTGCTTATTCTTTGCACGTAAGACTTTAAACTTTTTCTGAAATGACGTTTGGAAAAAAATCCCCACACTCGCCTCTGCTTGTTGCTTTTACTAAATTCCTGCCTATAGGATCATTGATGTGTTGGTTTAATCCCATATACACTTAGACATTGAACCAAGGAAACCAATGTTGCTGTTTGTTAAATAATTAGGCTAAACTGATTACACAATTGGCATTTAAGTTATGTTTTAATAACTAATAATATTTCCACGTATAAGCCTCCCCTGAAACTTTATGGAGGCCTCTCAGGGTAGAGGCCCAGCTGACATTTGACTCTGCTCTTCAGGATATGATCCCAAGCATTGTTTTAGTGACATTGTTTGACGTCGCAGAACTAATCGACATACACATAAGGATGCCATGCGCTCTCTCTGTTTTCCTTGTACATCTTTCTGGCCATGGCTGGGCTTTGATGGGTCAAATTCTCTATTAATCTTCTCTGAACCAGCTCTGCTCCTCTGTCATAGTTGGCCCTGCTCATTTCAGCTTTAAGTGCACTATTTAGTGCTGGAGATAAGAAATGCCACATGAAAGAGAATACTTGAGTTATGACTGAATAACCATCTTTTTTGTGTCACAATTAAATAAACAACTCTCTTAACATTTTTTAAACTCTCTTAATATCTTTGCTGTTTATTTGGGTTGTTTATTTGAATAATGTTTCAACTCTTTTGTCAGCTTGGCTTAACGCTGCTCTGCCAATCGGACTATCTCATCCTCTATCCACCAAACCAGTGACCCTGCAGCAGCCTCACTGAGTTAGTCTTGGTTCTTCTCCTGTTTTAGAGAGACATTAGAAATGTAGGGGCATGTGTTTTTCTAGCAATTTACCGCTCTTGCTACAGGACTGCTACTTGCGTAGTAGCCCCTCTCAGTAAACCTCTCTTTGATCTGGTCAGGGCCTGTGCCCTTCCTCTTTGTTTCATCACTTTCCTTGTATTTCTATGCTTAAAATACATGTACCTGTTTGGAGAAACATGTTTGATTAAAGTTCATTCCTTTGTGTGTTGCAAAGAAACCAAAAAGAAACCAACTGATATGGAAAATATTTTCAAGTTGTTTAAATACAACAAAACAAAAGAAACATTTTATAGAACAGACATGTTCCCTTTATTTAAACCCACATCTGCCTAATAAATATCTGATTTGTGGCTGGAAAAAAAGTAATGTGAGATTTTACACAGTTTCATTAAAAATCAGCAAACTTTGATTCCATTCAAAAAAAGTTGGACTGTTTCACCTCTTTCTTGTTTTGCATAAAAAAACATACCACTTGCTATATGACTTAACTGTATGATTCTCCTTTTATCTTTTCCTTTTTCTTTTCTGCAATCATTTCAGGAAAACTGGCTTTACAGTAGCATCCTAAAGATCTTCATTTTTTTCCTGTTGCATGGAAAAGGAAGAGAGACTGTGACCTTTTAAGATGTTGTTGTGTCTGTTTGGCTGGCCAGTCTCCTGACCATAAGACACATTCCAGTCCTCGGATAAATCTTTCCTCAGAATTCAAACCCTGATTTATTTCTGCCATTGTCAAGGGGTCTAGAGTCAAACTGCATTACAGAGTCAGAGGGGTTAGGACACAAGGTCTCCCAGCAGGATGCAACACATTACCCCATTCACTTTCTGTGTAATACAGCTCTAATGGGCTCATTAGTTTAACTGTTATGGGCAGGTTTGAAAGACGTATATGCATCACAGTAAATAATGTCAACTGAACAATGGCCTGTTTTAGACACTAGAACTAATACAGAATAATTAGTTTCTCTTTCACATACTGAACTGCTGACATTGGTTGGGCCTCATTTAATTGGGTTATTCAACAAATGTTTAGCAGCACATCAATGAAGCATGAAATACGCTCATATAATTAGAATTCATTTATTTTAATTTTGCACATATGTGCAACAGTGGAAATATTTTCCTGTTTATAGGGGGTAATACAATGGTTTATTTATTATTATTGTTATTTATTGATTTTTCATGCTTTGCATTGTATACATTACTAAGTACCTCTAAAGCAGATCCAGTACTTCAGGTAAAAAAAATTATTAATACAGCATTATGGGGCTGAAAACACACAAACCTCTCAAGCGCCCCTGCTGGCACTAAGACAGCTATTGTTACAAATTGTAGTTGTATTCTTTCGTATTTTTATTTTTCGAATTACAATAGTTGGACTGTTTGTCATTAGACATTTGACTATGATATCAGCTTAGGGGCAGTAACTGGCATGCTTCAATATTTACATGAATTTATCATTTAGACAAAAATATCCTTATGTCTAAAGCTGAGTGGATGAGCATTAGTGAAGTTGGAAAAAATGTCAGGTCTTTGTGATTTAAATAAGAGAGGCCTAACAGAGATATTGACATTAACAGACAGAAACTTTTTGCCTTCCAGCTTGAAAGAAATTAAGAGTGTTGGCTGCTCATTAACTGTGTTCACACAAGAAAGGTTTGATATTAAGCATAGAGCTACTAAGAATGTTGTGCTGGAGCAATGTATACCATAACCAAATAAACAACACATGTTGACATTGAACTTGCTGAATCTGTCTGCAGGTAAGAAGACAGATGACCCATTCACCTCCTCAGTATGGATAATGTATGCATTCTGTTACAATGACGATGTTTCTCTGCTGTGTTAAGGTCACTTCAGCAGTTTGTTTGATTCGTTTTATCATTTTCATCACTCATAAAGCTGCTACCCACAAACTGAGATTAAATGAAATGCCAATGATGCCTGGAAATGAGATTTCAACATAGCTAATGAAGCTTGGACTCCCAACATCTAAATGACAGAGTAGAAATGCTGCAGGACCACAGCAAAACATATTAAACCATTAAATGGAGTGTAGTTTTTTGCTTGAGTTTCTTGTTTAATAAGTGGGTTACTATTTGTGGCTTTTTTGAAGGCCACTTGCTAGTCTGAGATGGCCTATAATACCATACCTCAGGACATCAGTTGAGTCTTTAATTACAAAGTAAAAACAAATGTCTTTGGATCATGGACGAATACAAAAGGCTCCAGGGAGATTTTAGATGCCAATTTATCTGTGATTTACATTACCCTTCCTTTTTCCTGCACCATAATTCACTTGTCTGCCTCAAGTCATCGTCATTGAGTGGCGGGTGGCTGGCCAACACATGAAAGACAGAATAGATGGTTGCCAGGCCGAAGGTCAGAATGGATGTTTGGCCGACCTGTAACCCAGGAACTTGCATGTTTGTCAGAACTTTCCACTTCATTGGATTAGATTTGGTACGCTTTGTACCCCTTTCTTCATAACAGGCCAATTAGATGCACATGGATAGTTGCAGTACTACAGGCCCATAGCAGTTCTTTTTATAGCAGATACTTAAAATCTGATTAAAGGACAAATTTCTGTTTATGTGCAGTAGAGGTTATCTTCAAAAAAATGTCTTCAGGATGTGCACTATGTGATTCAATTCTACAAGGTCACAGAAAGTAGGTGAGTTTAAATTTTTCCACAGATGGCCTTGGGCAGACCCTCTAATGTCCACACTCAGGACCCCACCAATACACTCTGAGATGCACATTTAACACCTTAATCGCACCCACAGATGCATTTTCTCACAGATTTTGGAGTTGACACCCGAGATCTGATAGGACTACACGACGAGGCAGCCCCAGTCTTTCTCTATCAAACTTGCTGGGATGTAAGTAACACCAGCAAAACAAAGGATAACAGAGAGGAAAAAAACATGTAAAAACACATTTGTTGAAATTTTTCTTTAATAAACTTATTTTCTGTGGCATGCACGCTACAAATCAGTGGAGAAAACGGGTCCATTTAGTAAACAAATTACCAGGTGTAAGGTCATCCACTCCCTTTGATGATGCCCTGACCACCAAAGCCTTGCAAGTTTTATGTTTTTTTTTTTTTTTTGTGCTGTAAAATGTGGGAAAGCTTACTCTTATCATGACAAGCCAAACCAGCAAATGGAATAAAAATCAATGACCTCATGGGTGCATTTTTGTAGATGTGTCTGTGTTAATCTGTAAGTTTATGATAGTATAGGTGTCAAATTTACCTGCATACATAATGGTTCAATACATTAAAAGTCGCAATGGGGAAAAATGCATCCTAACTTTTAACTGGTACTGTACATAACCACTGTAGGCATGTCATCCTACACCACTGTGTCCACATTTTACACCTAACCCATTGAAGCAAATCAAAGAATTTCAGGGAGGAAGGGAAAGAGTCATCACTATTTCAAACAGTTTAAAAGTGGAAATGGGTCAAAGTGACCTGTAACATTGTAGGAGTATTTCAATATGACTCTTTTTTTATATTCTCAATGATTTTGGGGAGACTTAGTAAAACAAAATGGCAGATGTTTGCTGTTGGGAGCCTTGATAATGTCTTGCTCTTTGCACCCACATCACCCTGTTTTTACTCACTTTAGTTTCTCAAGCTATTCTTTATTGACTGGCTGGTCTTGGCTTCCCATTTTAATGAGACGCAGTGATCACATTAGAAGGTCACCTCATTCCCCTCTTAATTTCATTTTCCAATTTTTAGAGAAAACTAATTCCAGATATGTACTGTAATTCAACAAACTTGTGATGCTTCCAGCAACAACATGGTATGTCGGCAAACTTAAAAGCATGGCATTTTTTTATTTCTAAATTCAGACAAATGTGTTATTTACCATCCAGCTACTCATAAATGATTAAAAGAAATAGATCTCAAAGGTATAAAGAAATGAGAGTTCTCTGCTCTAGGACATTATGAGGCATGTCTGCTGAAGACTAAACTCAGATCAGCTCCAGTGAACTGCAATACAGAGCAAATTTCTGTTAAACTGAAGTAAACTAAGACACACTAAAGCTAGTAAAAATTACCATCACTGTGTCAGTCAGTCAGTCATTCAGCTGTGGACTAAGTTATGAACATTGTTGAAATGTGCAACTTCCCCACATTGTCGTGGTGGGTATGTTTTAGTTGGTGACAATTTAGCAAGTGTATGTTGGGGCAGTTGTGCACACCAGTGTGCAAAACTTCTTCTCCTGTAAAAGTAGTAGGTGAATACTGAAGCACATGTTGCAGAAAGCCCTGAGCTTTCTATTATCTCAGCACAAATTAATCCAGTAAGCATATACTTGAAACTTTATTTTTCAACCTTTGGTTCTTTTAAGCAGGTGCTCTTCACAAAATTATTCCCAAGTGTGTAACTCCAATATGCTTATACAGTCCTTAATAACTGCAATATGGGAATATTAAGTTGACTCTACACCAAGCAAATATTTGATATTTGGAGCTGGACAATGCTAATGCTAAATGCATTTCAGTGATCGAAGTAAAACAATAAGCTGGCTTGTTGCTAGTCTGAGGCTGAAACACTGTTATAAGTCTTTTTATCGTGTTCAAGTTCATCATGGGCCTTCCCTAAAAATCCTGAGCTAAAAAAAATCAATAATAAATGGTTTAACCATCTAAGCATATCAGGAAAACCACATCTCTTTGTACTTATAACACTTATAACATTTAGTTCATGTAAATCTCAGAATTTTCTTTACTCAACTTGAATGTTACCGACGTAGTTCTTCATAGCTTCTCTCTCTACCGACTGCACATGGAAGACATTCCCCTGCACAGCTGGAAAAGTTATTAATACTGAAGCATATCTCCAGACACTTGATGATAACAACCCTGTCCTATGTAAGTCTCATTGCAAAGCAGAAAGCAGGAAATGTAATCACTGAGCAGATTTTGGCTTGTGAAGTGCTCTTTGGTAGTGTCTGAGGTGCATTTGAGGTGTGCTTGAGTATACTTTATAAAGCGAGGGTAAGTCCTTGCCAGAGTTTTGCTCTCTATAACCCAAACAGGTTTTTATCTTTCAAATCGATGAAAAATGCTTCATTCAGACTTGTGTGTGTTCATTTTAAGAGCTTGCATGAGTGTAATCTTGTGGAGGACATGTTTACTGTGGAAGTCCCTTCTCCTCTGAGAAACAACTAAAGTGCTCACTGACTACCTTATGTATACTCAGATGGGATTGTTTGAAATTAATCACATGAAGGAGGGGACTGGGCATGTATACAAGAGAAAATATAATCACTCTATCACCTAAATATTTTGCTGAAAGCTAAATAAATATCTTCGAGAGGAAATGAAGCCTGCCTATAGCTTTGCAGACTAAAGATATATATATATATATATATATAATGCTTGTGAATCAGATGTTAAAGTTACAAGTATTATGTAGAAATTATATTGAGCATGCAAAGTAAGAAAAAGACTTAACAATATAGAAAGTATACGAGTTTAGGAGGAACGTATGAGTTCTGAATAAAATCTGCTAGTATAAACATGGAAAATATCACTTTTTTGGCAAGATTAAAATTATAATAGAATTTGTAATGATGAGAGGCCACCAGTTTAACAACTGCTGTTTATAGTTGACTGGAAACTGGGAACTTATTGTACATACACTTGCGTGTGTGTGTTTGTTTGGACTCATCTGGTTATCTGGACATTATTCTCTGTCCACTGCAGTCATGTGACTCGGTGAAACAAAGGAAAGAAATCTACACAGACTGTCTTTCTGGACCATCTCCATTGCCTCAGCATTTTGTCTTTATGTGTCTGACCCACATCTGAACTGGGGATGACTTTCAGCACTGGGCTTACAGTTAAACACAGTTTGCTGAAGAAACAGCGCTCACGCCAGAACCAAGCCTCAGCGGTCTCCGTTTGTTTGCAGTGTTTATCAGTCAGTGACAAAGTGTGTTTATATGGTTCCAGTAGGCCTTCATGACCCTATTGCCCCCCCCCTTTTCCACTTCCCACCCTTCTTTTTTGCTCTGCAGAGTTTGGAGAATGATCCAGTTCTCTTCCCTCAGGACTGATTATGTCACTAAGAGTAGCGTTTGTAAAGCAGTGGCTGTGAGATTCTTACCAGTCAGAGCTGGGTTTTATTCACTTTTATTTTTTTTTTAATCAGAAGGCTTAAATCAACATGCTCGAATGTTTACATGGAGGATTAAATTAATCAGTATGCCAGAAAACTCTTCAGGGCATGCAGTTTTGTTTTCTCTGTTGAAAACTTAGAAAAATAGAAGAAAGAAATGTTTACGGTTAGTTTATTACATGTAATGTAGATGAAATGTGTCCCATTGTGTGTCTGCTTTACATAGCAGAGAACTGAACCAGTTAAAACTGAATAGTAGAACGTGAAATCGTGACAGAAAATGTGCTGTTAATATATCATTTTATGTCCAAACTCATGGTTTTCAGAGTTCTTTCAAACATATTGTCATTGCATTTCATCAAATAGTCATAACTGCATCACATGCACAAGGTTTATGTCTTTAGATAGATAGATAGATAGATAGATAGATAGATAGATAGATAGATAGATAGATAGATAGATAGATAGATAGATAGATAGATAGATAGATAGATAGATAGATAGAATTCATATTCAAATACATTATTTGAAAGCTTTGCAAATTTATATGGAAAAAATGACTAATCAAAATGACCGAAAACATTTTCCTTTTGGTAGCTAAATATTATATTTGTTATGGCAATGACAGCTAAAATGATGATTAAAGTGAGTTGAAATATCTGCCTGGAGCAACTAGCCATAAGTTTCTTTTCATTTCCTGCTAAACCTAGCTGCTTAGAATAATATTCTTTCGATCACTGATAAATAATCAAGCCATCATTAGGATGACGGTTGATGGATGGATTGTTTCATCACTCAGTAAACAATAAATGGAGTGATGGAGCCATGTGGATGACTACTTATCTGAAACTGCCTCAAAGAACTCCATCATCTTCATCATTTTGTGGAACTGTCACTGCTTGCTACTGAGGATAGTCTTCTGTATAGTGGAGCCAAGAATTACTATATTAGGAAACACTGTATTTGCCACGTTTTTTTATTTTTATTTATTTATTTTTTACATTTGGCTTTACCATTAATGAGGCCATAAAAACAGTTTGTTTAAAGCTCCATAGCAGCAAGATAGGCATTGGGTGTTAAAGCATAAAAAGTTCAGAAGCACTGTTTGTAACAGATATTCTGGTTTATAATTTATTTGTGAGACTCAACATGTCTAGACTCAAAACACAAGCAAATACATGTGGTGTTATGGAGAAGTCTATCTCTGCCTCCCAAACTGTCTGTTGTAATTATTGTTTTGGTGCAAGAAATAACCATGCCACTATGACTTCAAGTAAACATATCTTTCAAACTTTGTGCAAACAAAATCGTTACTTAAAAATCAAACGCCTAAAAATGGCAGTGTTTTTGGTAGCTGCCTTGTGTGCAATGTTTTTCTCATTTCCTGGCCTCTGAAGACCTGGCAAGTTTATTTATATAAAATATTTCATACACAAAGGAAGTTCATGGCACTGTACAAGGAGAAGAGAGAAACTAGCACAAAAAATTGTAAGCAATGAAATCAGAGATGGGGTATTCGCATTTCATCAGAGTTTTGTTGGTAATATACAGTTCACAAGCAAGGACCACAACCTCAGTTATGTGCAGCCTTTACTGATTGTGAAAGTGAGAATGGTGACGAATATATGAGGACAATAGAACTGTGCTTAAGGCAGTTTGTGCAAGCTTCACTGAAGATCAGTTGACATCCAAGTTCATGTGAGTTTAACGAAGAGGGAGGGACAATGAGCCATGGAAAACTAACAGCTTATCAGAGCAGGTACGGGCATTAGTAGACCCAAAACACAGAAGTAAAGGTTTGGGGTGTAGTGGTCCTGCTAATGAACTGCAGGTACTAATATCTCCAGAAAGAAATGCTGAGCATTGAAAGATTTGACCCTGCGCCAGTCCTCAGTCAAGACTCCATCTGCTGTGTTTGGAAACTCAATCAATCTGTCCCAGTTTTACTTATAACTGCTGACATCAGCACAGTCTTTGGGAAAGTACTGTAAAAGTACACAAAATGAATGGTGCTTCTGTATTTTTCCTACATGTGTTTATCAGTGTCCACATCTGTCACATAGTGAGCTCTGAATGTGATTCTGTTGAAAAGGAGAGTTTGGGAAAATTTAAGTCTGCTTTAAATTATATGAGTACATTGGAAGTATCAGCTGCCAGTGTGCACTAACACTTATAATCTGATGTATGTTACTGATCAACGGGGAACATATGCACTCATTTACTGTATGTTGGACATTGAAAGATAGAATTAAGATGTGGTTGTCCAGTTTTTCCTTGTACTGACTCTACTGGCAAGCAAAACCTTGTGTTTACCATCTCTTTAGAGGAATACTTTTTCCTTTGTAACTGGTCGTGATCACATTTTTATCCAAAGACAGTTCGATCACTGGAATGAGGCTGCCTGGCTCTGAAGAGAGAATGCTCCAGCAATGAATAATCTCCAGCCATGTCATCAAAAAGGCTCATGGATATATGGCATCCAGGTTCAGTCTGGCTGTGCAACTGCATCTGCACTTTGTTTGTGCATGCCAGGCTCAGTGGGCATTCTCCCACCCACTGCAGGCAGCTGTAGCACTTGCCTAACCCACATCAGTACTCCTGCACCCCCTTGCTGTGCATGGTTCATATTAGCTCTCCTCCCACCTACCCAGATGCTATGTTTCACTGCCTGGTCTGCCTCACCAGATCAAGGCTTAGCACTGCTATTGGATCCAGTGAAAGGGATGAGTGACTGTAACAGAGCCAAGTAAGGTCCTGACTGGTCTGCCTCATGGGTGTCTAATTCAAAGTCAGCTTCCTACAGTCTTGTGAGTGAATATGCACTGCAACCTTCTATCATCAGTTCTTCTCCCAGGATTGGATCTCGAGATTATAAGAGGTTACTTAAAAAGTTTGCAGTGAGCCATCATTTAGACACAATTACCATGCCATGTCAGGTTTTCTGTAGAAGAAGACATTTAAAGTCAATAGTTTTTTTTTTATTCATTTAGACTTTGCATTTAGTTGGTCAAAATATAATACAAGAAAAAATAAATCTATAACATATGAAGGTGTCAGCAAACATACAGAAGTATGGTACATGGCAGCATAAAAGGCACATTTAACATCTTGTATTTTTTTTCTGTGCAATTATCAATCTAAAAAACATCTTTCTTTTTTCCCATCAGCTACCCAGTGTTTAGCTTACTTTAAAACATAGTGGCAGATTTGTTTCTCCCATTTGACTTTTAGAAAACAAATAGCCTAATGTCTTGAGCAGGAGCGTCGGCCGTTGCAGGTGGTCAGGGGTTAATGCCTCACCAGCAGCAAACTTAACACATCCAGCAGAGTTTTTGTCATGTTTATTTTTCTTGCCAGTGTAAAACTTTGTACGAGAAATATCCCTGATATTGTGTGCAAGGAGTTTGTCAGCAGTGCTTCAGCTGTGAGCCTAAAACTAGATCAGCAACATTTTTGGCATGAAGACCTTTCCCAGAATTCTCTGCAAACCTTTGCACACATGTGGTTTTCAGTGTAACATAAAAATGTGTTTTTTCAACAACCCCCTCCCCCCAGTATTCTTTCTTTCTTTCTTTCTTTCTTTCTTTCTTTCTTTCTTTCTTTCTTTCTTTCTTTCTTTCTTTCTTTCTTTCTTTCTTTCTTTCTTTCTTTCTTTCTTTCTTTCTTTCTTTCTTTCTTTTGTGGCTAATATCAGGTACTGTCTAAACTCACCAGAGAGGACTGAAAAACATTTTAACATTGTTTTCATGGTGTACTCACATTCCTGCTTAATTCAGATCTGTTAGCTCTGGCTTTTTTTTCCTTAAGATGAATAATATCTCTCCTCTCTGCTCATTTAGCCTTTTTTTTAGAATCCTGTTAGATGCTTAACTGCTTAGATTCAAGATCCAGATGAGAGACCGACACTTACAGGTGTAGGTACATCCATAGCCTCTTCTTTTACAGAGATGCCTTTGTAATGTGTGAAGATTGTGATTTTGCTTTGCTAAAAAAAATGCATGAATGACCACAGAAAAGATGTCACCTTGAAGGCGGCGGATGTTGCTAAAACAATCATTAAACTTTTCTGCAGTAATTCGGCCATCACAGAAGTGTAAATGAGCTTCTCCAAGGACGCTTAGAAAGCTTCATACATCACAGAGCCTGGCTTTTGGACTTGTTGCTGATAATAGTCTGAAGTACACCATGTATACTTCTTAATGAGGATGTCTGTCCATGTTTGGACAAAGTTAAAATAAGGTTTCTGTTTTTACAGAGTAAAGTTTCAGGTTGTGTCTAAGTTTTTGCTCAGTAATCCTTTTGCCATTGTGGTTGCATCAGCTAGAAATAAATAATGTTTCTTGATTGGTTCAAAGATCATGGGTATCCAACTTAAACCTATCTTTACCAGCTTTTGTTGTCTGATTTAAGGTTGTTAAAAGACTTAAAGAAAAGGATGCATTCATGGATCAATACAACAATGACTAAAAATATGTTTTTTTTTTATTATGTTTTCACTAACTGAGTAAAAACCAAGAGTTTAGAAAGACCATTTAGACTTGAGTTAAAAACTTAAACCATCTATCAGGTGAAATTCTTCACATTATTGATCATTACTGATCAACAGTGGTACATGTATTTACATTGTGCTGTGTTTCTCTTTCTTGTCCTTTGAGTTTTAATTGAAAATAATTTGCCTGGAGCACTTAAATTCTATCCTAAAATGGACTGACACACTGACCTGAATCCTGCCTCAAGCAGAAATGCAAAAACACTCATGATGTCTTAGATCATTTTTTTCCAGCGGTCTTGTATTTACAGTGAGTGATGTATGAGAGCAAAGAGACAAAAGTCTTATACTCTCGCTCTGAGTGTCTCTAATCCCTGTCTACTATATGACCTCCCTTCTGTTTCTCTACCAGATTTGTGGACCTAACAATATACAGTGTTGGCTTTAAGCCTTGTTCTCCATATTTATGTCACTGCTTTACACTGATAAAGATAAACAGCTACAGTTCATAAAACCTTGGTTGATTTAGAAATCAATACTTATTTGTCTTCTCGTGTCAGAAAGTAGTTTTGTTGCACTAAAACAGCTGACAGAATACAGTTTCATGGAGCCAGGTCTGTATGAACTGGACTCATAAGTAAATGCTGCTTTGTATAGCGTTTGAATGGGCAGTCAATATTTCCAAGACTGAAATTTCTTACTTAAAAAATTTCAAGCTTGGAAATATTTTTTCAAACGCTTCTCGTCTGGTCGAATCATTATCCCTTCAGTGACTGTTGGAACCAGTTTCCTCACTGAAAGATAGTTATGGATGATATGATTTGGCAAGTAGCACATAACATGTTTTTTCTTTCTTTTTCTGAGAAATCTGCATGATTAAGATGGTTACTGACCTTGACAGTTATACTATGTTTCACCAGGATATCCCAAATCAGCAGATGTGTCTTAATGCACATCTGGGCAGACAAAACACTTGACAAATCTGGAATAGATTGTCTATGTTCAAGTCAAGCAATGATACCAAGGGAGTTTTTTTTTCATTTTAATTGCTGTGTGAATAAAACTTTACAGATGTTATAAAGAATATGTGGTACTGCAAGATTCCTTACAACAGAAATTATGAAAAAGATGATTTACCAAATGCAAAATATAGTTCTGGTTAAACTGTATTGAGTGTTTACTTGTCTGACCTCGCTAAAAGATTTTATTCTGACCTAAAGGATTATTTCCTTAAAGCAGGGAAGTGTATGTGTGGTGGTGTACCCCATGTGTGGCCCTCTGCACTTTGTTTTAGGTCAACATTTTGTCTTTTACAACACGTGCAAATGATAAGGTGTCTTAGAGACTTTTGGCTGTCTCTTGGCTCTATTAAATTTGCTGTGGATATTAATGATCCCCAGGGGTAAACCCTGGTGTTTTTGATTACCTCTGGCCTTCCTGTGAACTGTTGTTTTTAAGATGTTCTCAACATAACCGAGGCTAGAGGAATACATAAGGCCAGCTACTACCTCAAACCAAAAAAAAAACTTTTATTCCTGTGATGTTCAGCAGTACAGTACAGGATACCACTGAGCAAAGCATAATATTTCAGTTTTGGAGTGGAGCCTTGGGGTTTCTGCCCTGGCTTTCTCATATTATGTTGACCTGCTCTTTATACACATGGTATGCGTGATAGCTATGGAACACAAGAAGACAGCTGGGATGATACTTTAACATATTTTATGTTTTGTTCTCTACGGTTTTACTTAAACAAACACAGTCAGTACACACATCATGTTTGCACAAAGCAAGCAGACATCACAGGGCAAATGCTGATAATCTTCAACGTCACTGTTTCCTAAACTTTACTCATGTTGTAACTATGCTGTGTTTTTGTCTCCTTAGTAACCACCTAAATCTTCCACATATGGTTGGTCTGAATCCAGATGATACTGTCTGTTCGGCAAATGTTTTGTATTTTGATAGATTTGTCAACAATGTGTGGGCTTTTTCCTTCCACTGGGCCAGTGTGGTCTCTGTCTGGTCTTTTGTGTGGTGGTGGACAAGTCAAAAAGTCTCTGACCTCTACTACTTTAACAAGTAGTGAAAGAGGGATGGAGGAGGTCTCCACCTTGTTTTCCCCCATCTCTGCTTTCCTCTGAAGTGATGCCAGAACAATAGAGAGAGCAGTAAGCACGGCTTCATACCAGCTGTGAAAGCTCAAAGCGTCGCTCAGTCCAGATTTCTAGAGCTCACCCACTCGTTTGATTTCTTTGAGCCTACGCTTTCCTCTTTGCCTCTGTCTTTTAATGATCTGTGTGTCATCTCATCAATCTTTTGCTTCCGATCGTGCATGCAGAAGCTGTGCCATGATGTTGTTTTTATAGCATCATGGCTGGAAAGTTTATTCTTTTTGTGAAAAGTCTAAATCTCTGATCAGGTTGTAGCATCTTTTTCATCTAAGCTACCCATTCTACAGTATATAGCAACTAGAATAACTCTTGTATAGGATGAAAACTTGTTCCTGTTTCACACCCACTATGCCTTTTCTTGCGTAACCACTGTATGAAACCTACATCAACTTTCTGCCCAACTATGAGTAGCAACACTCTCCAAGTAACACAAGCGCAGTCACAAATGTCAGCTTAATGTCATTCAATATTTTATAAAAATCTCTTCATGCCACAGAGTTGCACTTTGATTTCTTTGAGCCAGAATCACAGCAGCTTCAGCTGCATACTCATCAGTGCTTGGTGTCTTCGCAAAGAAAATACAGAAGATTTTTTGATTTGGACATCCCAGACCACAGAATTAGTGTGGTTTTAATCTTTTGTTCCACAGACATCTGAAGACTGCAACAAGCAAGCACTTTATCATCAGTGTTTGTGCATTTACGTCTTTGCTTACGCATCTAAGGTGCACTCATAGGATGTGTGCACGCAGAGTTTGATAAATCTGTGTGATAATTACTCAGTTGGCAAACATTTACATGCACGCTCAGTCATTTGTAGCCTGTTTGGATTGGCAGTGCCACAGTCCTGATTGGCTGGTTTCAATGAAGACTACATGAGATGGATTTGTTTGACTGGGCACTCTAAAATACGGTGAGCATGATTAAAAACTACATCCCCCTTCATTTCACCCCTTGTTGGCCTCAGTGGTTTCAACTTTGCATCATTCATTTGCTCACTGTTTTTTTTTCTGCTAGTTCTCTCCACAGTGGGACTTTTTTGCATGGCTGCACAATAAAGGTGGAAAAAAGGAGCAGAAGCTTGGGCAAATAAGGTCATGCTAGCATGTATGTGGTTCTCTACGGAAATTTAAGTACAACACTTGAAAGCAGCAGAGGTCATTCATGTGCAGTGATCCCAACTTGGGTTTTGGGAAATTTATATATATGAAATAGAAACCAAATTCTGGACTTGTTCTTTTCGAGAGTTGGCTCTTTCTCAGACCACAGAGTTAAGACATTAGATGGGCCGGAACACTCAGAGCATCCAAAAGCTGTGGGATCATTGTTCCATTTGGATATATTATACATAAACATACAACAGCATGTTCTCTACTGTAGATCTGCTCCTCTTTATTGGACAGTCAGCTAAAAAGTGTACTCTGGAAGGCTCCTGCAATCTGATGGCAGAACCACAGAGTGCCCCAGTTATCTTTGGATTTCAATCACTTGTTTTACGAAGGACCCTTACTAATGTTGCCTTATCTCTACTGAAAACACAGCTTCCATCATGCTTCTCACACACTCATTAAGTGCGGGGAGAATACTTCTGGTTGCTGCAGGTGATCTGAGGTTATTCTTTCTTTTGAATTTTTAATCTTGTGAAAATAGAGTTTGTGGAATACACATACACTTCAGAGGATATAGTGAAAAATCACTGAGTCTGTTCAAGTGAGGTGGCATCTGCATGATCACTCTGCATGGTCACTCCTTCCTGAACGTCTCCACACAGTCTTTGCGTCGCCGTGTGGCCGAGTTCTCCAACACATCCACACAGGTTTCTCTGCGCGTGTTCTTGAATACAGCAGTTTCACTTATATCTATTATCATATTTTGTTTCTTTTTTTAATTATTTCTGTTCTTATTATTATTATTACTCTTACTCTTATTATTATTATTGTTACTATTATCAACTAGTTGTGTAATGACCTACTGGCTAGGATGATCGTAGCTATATATGTTGTAAGTAGTATGGATTACATGGTCTTCTGTATGATGTTTCAAGTCCCCACCCGCACTCCCCACACCCTTTCTGTCCCTCTCTCTCCCCTCCCTCTTCTCTCTACTTTCTTTTCTCTCTCTCTCTCTCTGTCCCCTCCGGTCGAGTCCAGCATTAAGAGTCTGATTTAATAAAGTTTTTCATCAAGAGGGACTTTATACATGTAGTATAAATCCCTGCTTGATAGAGTAAAATTGCCCAGCACCAGACAGCAGCCAGACAATCATTCTGTTTGCAACGATGCTGGACAAGACAGGTTAAAAAAAAAAAAAAAAAAAAAAAAAGAAAAATCACTGAGTTACCAAAATAGAGCAGCCTCATATTCACGTCATGCTGGATAAGTAGTGAGTGGTGCTGCGAGCTCAAGTCTTAATGAAAAAAGAATGAATGTTAAACACAGAATATCTGAAAGGGAAAGGAAAGAAATCTACCTGTTTGTTATCAACATTCTAAAATAAATGCTGGATTTCTCTTTGCCATGACTTAACTGCTACAGTGAAGCATTTTGTATCAAGTATCCCATGCTAAATTCAGTTTTTCCTTTTGTTCAAGACTTTCTGAAAATCCTTTTTCATCCACTGAGATTTAAACTGGCTGTGTCATGAATCATTCTCAGCTTTTTAGTGCACTTTTACTTAAAAAAAGTTTGATGCCAGATGCCATATTTTGTTAGGTTGTCCTCATCTTAAGGGTTGATGGTTTGTGGCCCGGCTAATTTTTAAAAATGCCATTTCATATGGGTAGTCTGGAAATACTATTTTCCTGGATAGGTAAATCCTCTACTTTCTAGCACAATGATACTGATATTCTGCTATTAACCTGTACATATGAGAATTAAAGTTTTAGTCTTTGGAGGATTAAACATAGATTGCTTCAGGCATTCTGCTGGTAGATTATGTAAATGTGATTATGTGGTTTATTCATATGCAGTATATTTCCCAATACAATGATATACTTATGTTATGGAACATATTATCTTCAGGTTTTTAAATTACACATGGCTGCAAAAATCCTTACTACTTTGTCTACAAGAGTACTGAATCCTCCCCTTGTAACATAATTTCATGGCTCAGCCGACAGTCGCTCCTCAACTGTTCATAACAGAACAGAAGCTCAGTATATCTAAAGCACATACTGTGCTACACCGCTTCTCTTACATTGGTACTTTTTAAATTCAAAGAGGATCTTGAATTCAACATGAACTGAATGATCCGTCTGAGCAAATTATATAGTAAAAGAACATTCAGACTTTCTGTCATCTGGCTTTTGTCATATTTTTTTTCTTCATCTTTCAAGTTTTCTTACCATAAATTTGAAGGTTTCTGGGAGAATGCACTCTTTGTGGGTGTATCTTAAAAAACACAGTTCTTATAGATTACTGTGGCTAAAATGGATAGCTACAGTACATTCAGTCACCTCAAATAACTCATTCATTGCCAGCAGTGGATTGGTGAGTCATAAGAAAAGAAGAAATACTTTTTCTGTAGATCTTTAGGAAATTTGTATTAAATTTGTTACTTATCTGTCAGCTTGTTTTTATTTAAGATCCAGGTACTCATGGCAAAATGCTTGTTTTACTTCAGCTGACACTTATACTACAAATTTAAATTTCACTATAAAGCTGTGTGCTTGTGATAAATAACATGGCATGTTCACACACACAAGGACATACACAGCCCCAGCAAAACAAGAGAAAATTACAGTAAACTGCAGCCTCCACACCTTAAAAATGGAATAACTTTTTTTTGCATTACTCTTGGTTTCTCCTTTCATTGTGTAGTTTATTATTCTTCTCTTTGGCTTGCATGTCTGCCAGCTTTACAACTCTCTCACTCCCACACACCACTCACCCTCTGTGAGGAGTTACAGTCAAGAGTGTGGGCCATGCTCTCTGCTGAGTCCCCCGTCTGCCATCTGCTCAGGAAAGAGATGGAGGCTAAATTACTGCAGCCAAACTCATCACATCGAATGAATGATTTCCAGCAACTCAGTCATACGATTGCCATCTTTTAAAAAAGTTGACATTTGATGATAAGCATGGCTTCCTTTATTTTTCTTGGCAATGTTCCTGATGACTGTGTCGTCTCATGCAGAGGAGTCTCCCTGCTGCTGAGTGCTGGAGCACCAGAGCATTTCTTCCAATTAGTGTTTTGCTAAAAAGATCCATTTATAAAACACGGAAGGAAGAAGAAATCTAATCAGCTTGTGAGGTTCAACTCTACTGTAATCTACCATCTAGAGCCCACACTTGCTAACAATTACACTGTTGGTACCCAGGGGCCCAATCTGATTGGTCTGTTTGCCTTGTATCGTCTTGGGAGATCCTACAGTAATTAAGTCGGCCCCTTGGCTGATGGCTTGTGAGCTGCATTTATAGCTCTAGTGGTTCTATAGCTCTGTGGATGTGCAGAATTATTAAAACCAGACTATTTTTATGACTGTACATTTGGATCTAATATGCTGCACTGAAGCATAGTGTGTGGTATCCAACTTCTCACCCCTGTCACTGTCCTAGTCAGAAACACACAACTCCTGAAACAGGCAACATTTCCTGTTGGCTGCCCTCCCAGAGACTATAGAAGTCAGCCTTCGTCCTGCTCACCCCTATCTTTCCCTCCAAGTCCGTTTTTGCCAAAGGGCCTGTTTGGCTCATGTACTGGCTCAGATAAACAACAAAGAACAGGTCCAAAGATGCTCTCAAAGCCACCTGGTATGGAGCTCTTGTTTGAGTTTGTGGAGTGTCATCAAGCATCTTCAGTTAAATATAAATTTGATTTGTTGACACTTATCAACTATGGAAACCGTTGACTTTCTTGAATTTAGTAAGTGCAATGTTGGAAAGTTTATTAAATACCATGTCTTTGTGTCTGTAGGTGACTGCGACAGATGCTGATGATGGTTCCTTTGGCTCCATTACCTACTCCCTTGGCTCTGGCAGTAACAGTGCTGTTCCCTCTCAGTTCACTATTGGCAAGGAGACTGGCCAGATCTGCACTAGTGCTGTCCTAGACAGGGATCAAGGACCGGACAGTTTCGACTTTACTGTTACTGCCATGGATGGGGTAAGCCAGCACCTTTTGAAATCATGCTTAATATGAATCCATTGAGACAGAATGTAATCCTATAAACACAGCCGCCATGCTTTCCCTACTGACAGGGAAGCAAAGACAGAGCCAACTTTCCCCCCCCCCAAAAAATAAATTAATAAATCTGATTGAAACAGCAAAGTAGAAAAAAAAGTTTGAATAGCTCTCCATGGTAGGTAGACTTACTGAACCAACCTGTTCACTGGCTGCCAAAAAATGCTTAAAGAATAAAAGGTTAAAATGAAAGAAAATTACTTTAGGTATGTTAAAGTAATCAAATGGAGAAATACCTCAACTGTCAGGCTGTAATATTTTAACAAGCTGGACTGCCGCCTTCCTCGTTTTTGCCACCTGGTCCAAATGAAAAGCCTGCACTGTATTCTCTGCAAATGAAAAGCCTATGAAATAGACTTGGGTTGCAGCAAGCCCTCTCACCCTGCATGGGTCATGACATATTGCTCTTTCCCAAGGGAAACTATCAATCTGCGCTCATGCACAAACCTGCTGGGACTATATTTTAGAGGCTCTGCCGCACATAGAAATTTTAACCTGGTTTACTGCTGGTTTTTACTTTCACGATTACTGTTGTGCACATGCAGCAATAATAGGCCTAAATTATGCTTTCACATGATTTTTTTTCCTGTTCATGATTTAATGTTTGTGAAGGTATAACAGAAGAGCTTTTTGTTTTCTCTGCAGGGTGGACTGAGCTCGGTAGCCTATGTGAAGGTAGACCTGGTCGACATTAATGATAACAGACCGACTTTTTACCCACTCAACTATGCTGTTAGTCTGAGTACACAGAGTGCCCCTGGGACATCTGTTGTCAGAGTGACGGCCTATGACCCAGACTTAGGCGAAAATGGCAAACTTACATATAAAATAGTACCTGGAGGGGCCTCTCCATACTTTACTCTCAACAAAGACACAGGTTTGCAATAATATACCCTATTCCTGCACACACCCTGGCATGTTCAATGCATTCATATGTAATTATAATTTAATAGACAATTATAAAGTTGTATGATGTAAAATAGCCTCTTTTTTTGCCCTTTGCAACCATCTTTCATAGGAGTCATCTCTCTGTCTCGGTCAGTCTATGGGAAGGCCAACTCCATCATTCCTATGGTCATCTCCGTTCAAGATGGCGGTGGTCTGTTCGCTTTAGTTAATGCTAAGGTGAATATAAGTGTGGTGGCAGGGTTGGTGGCACCACCCTTATTTGAACACACCCTATACTACTTCACGGTACCAGAAGATGCCCTGCGGGGGACAGTTGTTGGCATTGTCCAGGCCAGCAGTAAGACAGGTGAGAAAAATGACGGCAAGTGCTATTTTTTTCCTCCCGGATTAGGCAGACAATCTGTTTTCTGATCTGACTGGTGGAGAGTCATTTTACAAGTAAAAATGTGAAACTGATTTAAATTTTATTCAAAATTTGATAAAAATTGAAAAGTGTGAGTTCTGACTCTTGAGCTTTATGTGACGTTTCCTTGTTTTGTCATCTTTCCTCTGTTTCCAGGCACCTCCACAGACATTGTCTACACCATCAGCTCAGGTGACCCTGCAGGTTACTTTACTGTGGATCCTGACACTGGAGTCCTAAGGACCAGTCTGCCTCTTGATCATGAATCCCAGTCAGCTCTTGATGTGGAGGTGCAGGCCCGTAGTGGCAATCCTCCGGCCTTTGGCCAGACCCGTGTCCATATCACCATTGCAGACATCAACGATAATCCACCTGTTTTTCTGCCCTCTTCATCAGAGTCCCTACTGCTGCCTGAGCACACAGAGTTGGGCACAGTGGTTTATCGGGTCCAAGCTGAGGACAGAGACTCGGGAGTAAATGGACAACTCAGCTTTGATCTTTCCTCTCCAAGTGGAATCCAGAGGATCTTCAGCATAGAGCGCAGCAGTGGAGAAATACGATTGGTTGGCAGCCTGTGCTATGAAACTACCCCTCGTTATGACCTCCAGGTGGTTGCAAAGGATAGTGGAGTACCCCAGCTAAGTGCAACACTCATGCTTGTGGTCCACGTCCAGGCAGAGAATGACCAGGGACCTGTGTTTGATACACTCACCTACCGGGTAGAACTAAAAGAAGGAACACCAATAAATACACGCTTCCTGCAAGTCAGGGCACTGAACAGAGAGATCCCAGGCTCCGGTCAATTTGGACCCCTGACATATCACCTGCGTCCAGATGGGGATGCTGCAGGGTTTGGCATTGCTTCTGAAAGTGGCTGGCTGTTCGTAAAGAGCGCTCTGGACAGAGAAGTAAAGGACATGTATTTGCTAACAGTGCTGGCCAGTGTAGGCCATGGACAGTTAAAGAAGACAGGTAGCGCTACTGTGCGGATATCTGTAACTGATGAGAATGACAACTCTCCTCGGCTCACACAGGAGAGGGTTTTCATGGCTGTGAGAGAGAACCTGCCTGCAGGAACAGGCTTTGGTCACGTGTTGGCCACGGACAGAGACAGCGGCTCCAATGGACGCCTCAGCTACCGTTTCCTGCATCCTTACCGCCACTTCCAGATAAACACCCACACAGGTTAAATTTTATATATGGATAGTAGGGAATTAGATTAGTGTTAAAACAAGACATAAGATTAGAGGAAATAAAACATGTATGCATAATGATTCAGTTCAAATATTTTTATGGTTGAAGTAAAAGAAATGTTGAATTTTGGATGTGCTTTATGCCATGTGAAATATGTAGCATCAGTATCCTTTTAGAAAGTATCCTGTCAGGATCCTGATGCAACATGTTCAAAATAATCTCTCGTAGTATATTTATTAAATAGTTTTAGTGATTAAACTGAAACTAAACCAAAATAACTGATTAGTTATGTTTTAAATTAACTGGATACCTTAAATATGAAGAACCAGCTGTGATTTCCCATCAGACGTCTTCATAAAAATAAAAAAAAGCTACATGTGGGAAATCACTATTTAGTCAATTCACTGACTCGTATCTTAAGGATGATGCACTAGACTAAAAGCTGCTTCTTCCTCAATGCCATAAATAAGGCAGATAATGGTGACAGCAGCACTCAGTGTCTTGCTGAGCTCTTAATTGGCCTGTTGCTCTTGTTTGCCTGTGGGTGGGGACCCCTGTTCTGATTTGTGATCAGTTTCTGGCTGAGTTGAGAATCTATACAGCATCTGCCAACCCTCCAAAATTCATCTATTTATGTGTGAGTGTGTGCATATGAAAGCATAAATCTGCACACTGTGCATGTCTATGACTTATGTCATTGATCAAAGCCTGCTGGCTTCTGAGACTCTCATCATTATTCCAGTGGACTAGTATCTCTGCAAGACTCCCTCTCATCCATTCCTCTTCCTCCTCAGGTGAAATCAGTACAAGGATGACTCTTGACAGAGAACAGCAGTCAAGTTACCAGCTGGTGGTTGTGGCACAAGATGGTGGTTTACCTCCTCGTACTGCAACAGGGACTGTCTTCATTACTGTCCTTGATGACAATGACAATGCCCCTACTTTTAGCCACAGTCAGTCAGACAAAAACATCATCATACAGGTGACCACAAGACCACAAATAGGAGGAAAATTAAAATGTTCATGTCCTTAGTGACATCTTTTTTTTGTGTGTGTGTTTTGTTTGTATTTTTCTGTAGGTGACAGAGGGTCAGTCTGCAGGAGTCATGCTGGGAACGTTGCAAGCCAAGGACCCAGATGAAGGGGAGAATGGCACCATAATCTACACTCTGTCAGGTACAATTACACACAAGTTGTAAATAAAGTAAACTGGGCAAAATTATTATCTTTTATTATTGATTATTAACTTTTTAAAATATTACATGGACAAGAGATGCAAATAATGTTTTTTCTTTGCCTATTTAAATACTTTATTGTGAGCTTCATGTAGTGCTTAATGAATTTTGTACGTATGCAGAATTTTACACAGCTATATTTTTTAGTTAAAAGTCCTGATAATAAATAAAAGGAGCAGTACATGTTAGCACATCTGAAGAAAGTTGTTTCACATTGAATTGCTTTTACTGCTTTACTCTATATTTTGCATTACTTTTTTGGACTTGTATAAATGGTATTTGCAAGCTAATCTAATAATAGAATATATTTAAATGCAGCAAAGGACAGCATGGTTGTTGTGATTTGTCACATGTGTTGTGCATAGGATTTTGGGTTCGTGTATGACCTTCCTTCACATTTCATCTCCACTTAAAGCTTGGACTTTGTGTCTCCCAAAGGTCCTAGGGCTGAGCGTTTCTCTTTGAATGCAATCACTGGTGAGCTGCGTTCATCATCCCCTCTTAGCCACTCAGAACGAGCCGAGTACTCTCTGACGGTGACAGCTACTGACAGAGGACTGCCCCCTCGCAGTGCCTCCTGCTCCCTCACCATTCAGGTCAGACTCCCATTGGATTCCAGCCAGCGCAAACACCCTCATAACACACCTATTTAATATCAAAGAATAGTCTTTGGGCTGAGAGGATCCATGTGTCTAGGCCCCTCAGACTAGCTGCCGACATATCAGCCTCACTTCTGACAAGGTCCCCTCCCATCCCCTCCCTTTTCTTCCCCCTGTGAATTTTCAAAAGGGAAATTTCTATCTGAAATGGAAAAGTAGGTCTGAATCAAATACTCCCAGCTGGCTTATGATGAGGGCCAGCTGTAGACTGCTCTGATCAAGGTCATACTCAATGACTTCAACACTTTTTTAATACAGTAGCCCTTTTTACAAAGAGTAGCAGGGCTTTGCTTTTACTGAATGTAAAACGCAACCTAGAAGGTAATTAAAGTTAATATTTAATATAGAAGAGAAGTGGACACAATGGAAGAAAACTGGAAGGAACACTGATTTGTAAGTTCCAGGAAAATAGAAATGGCATATAAATAGCAGCAGTAAGCACAAGTTCAGTTTTTCCTCCTTTCCAGTAACAGAAAAAGAGTCATAATTATTAGTTAATCGGATTAAACAGTGCTGTGTTGTTCTTGTCCACCAACGTATTTATGTAATTTCCTATAATCATCTTTTCAGACTGATTTTTAAATCTGTCTGTAATATGATGTGACTATGTCATTTATTTTTGGAAAACTCCTTTTCCATCTAATGTGGAACCAATTTACAGCTTGTCAAGAATCTTTTTTTTTTCCTGACTAATTGAGGGAGTTGTAGAAATTCATACTAAGTGTTCACATCAATCTACTATGTTACCAGATAGTCACCAAACTCTTACATGCTCATTCCTGTTTAGTGCTGTGCTGCTGTTTTATTAATTAGCGTGTCATGTGCTGTTTTCATACAATGTTCTAGTCTTTGAAGATGCTTAAACAGCTTATCAAAAGAAGTGTAAAGCTCTAATTTATGCCTCACTGCTTAAAGAGAATATTTTACCATTTTCTTTCGATTGTATTACTTGTGTCGTCCATTATTTTTGCTGGCACTAGCATGAGTATCAGATTAAGTGTGATTAATGTTAGTAACCCTGTTATTTAAGTCTATAAAAACCTCTCATAACTGGTTTCATATACTCCCAGAGTTGTCGCTCTGCCTAAAATCCATTAAATTCTTTCACTTTGCATTGAAAATTGTAAACTTGAGCTACCATGAGGCATCTAAGTGAAACATTTTTTTCATCTACTCTTTATAAATACACATGTTTCTTCTTTGTAGGTTATCAGCATTAGCCGGCCTACCACGAAGACCAGCTCTCACTTCCTATCTTTTAACTCTGTGGAAGAGACCAGTCCTGGCTCCATTGTTGGCTCAGTTCGACTACATGACAGAGGAACTTTAGAGGAAGGCAAGGTGACCTATACAATAGTGGGGGGCACAGATCGAGATGGAACCTTTGTTGTGGACCGTCTAACTGGTGATGTCTACCTGGCTCGTCCTCTTGATTATGAACGAGACACACGGTACAATCTGAAAATTGAGGTGGATGACTTCTTTCAGGTCCCTCCTAGTAGCACCCTTGTCCACTTGGACATTGACGTAGAGGACAGCAATGAGCACAGCCCTGAGTTTATTGAGGACCCCATCACCATTGTCATCTCGGAGAGCATGGAGGCAGGCTCATCAGTCTATACTTTCCAAGCCACAGATAAAGATGGCAGTGGGCCCAACAGCGAGCTGGCATATTCCATTCTCCACCAGTGGCCAAACACTCCTGGCCTTTTAACCCTTAACCCCATCACTGGTGTTCTTTCTTTGGGCCGTGAGCTGGACCATGAGGTCACTTCCACTCTGATCCTTGTTGTAAAGGCAACAGATTCTGCACTTGATGCCAGTCAGAGGCGCTGGAGTTCTGTCACAGCAAGGGTGTATATAACCGATGAGAATGACAATCCTCCAGTGTTCATATCGCCAACAGCTGTTAGTGTGATGGAGGACCAGCCGGTGGGCTTTGTGATGCTTTTCATCATGGCCAGAGATGCAGACCAAGGGGAAAATGGGAGAGTGACCTACAGAATCCAGTCAGGCAACACTGAGGGGACATTCAACCTGAATCCTAATACAGGTGAGTCTAGCTCAGTCACAATGTAGGAAGTAATTTGGTCTTCATGCCTTTCAAAATAAGCGCAAAATAAGACTGTGGAAGGCAAGAAAAAGATGTTTGTTGCATAAATGACTTACTTATTGTAAACCAGTCATCATTCCTGGCAATTTGTGTTTTCTACTGCATGTATAACCACAACTACAATATTTTGTTTACCATAACTACTCACTCATGTAACTCATTTTAAAATATTATATCATTAAATATAATTTGGGGTTATGCACAGTTCATGCTCAGTCTTTTAGGACAGTGCTTAAGTCCCACGTCTGAGGGAACTATTTACATGAATACCATGATAATTTAAATACAGTAACTTTACTACCTGGAAAGCCTTTAACTTTTCCATGTTTTAATCACCGGCAGTCTATCTAGCATACAGTCTGTAGGATTTTCCCTATGGGACACAAGTCATTACATTTGAAATGAATAAATCTCATATTAACATAAGATATCTGCATTTTTAGCACTGCAAAATATATAAGTGCAGTAAATTTGAAGCATATTATAGGGAATTATTTTTACAAAACTACTGCTGCCTCACAGGAATTTAACTTGAGTTAAAATATTTTAAGATAATCACATTTTCAGTTTGCATTACTTGCTTACCTCCCACTGCCTGCCAACTGTATTCACCAAACCATTACTTTCAGGCACAAACTGTTAAATTCTTCTTACTACTACTCACAAAACACTCTTGCTCCACCTTTCATGACTTATTCCTCTCGGGTGAAAGCCAGACAGAGCACCCTGCCAAATATTAAACACACTCATTTGAGAATGTGCAAGCACACGTGCACACACAACAACCCATCATCTGTTATTGTGGATCTATTCCCATGAAAGACCAAAGAACCTCCTGCTCGCGCTTCTGGGAACCATTAGAGACGGGATCAGTTACGCATGTTTGTATGTGTGTGTGTGTGTGTGTGTGTAGGCATGCACATGCTCATGTGTTTGTGTGCTTGCGTTATTCTGTCACTTAGTCAATGCTGACTTTGGGCTATTTGGTCCTGTGGGCTTTGTTGTTGTGTTTGAGACACGTGTCAACATTTGCTCCGCCTTCCCCTTCAAGTCCCAACCAGGATGCCCCCTGGAGCACCTCAGGGATGGAAACGTTCAGGGTCTGTCATGCATGTCACTTCTTCCTCAGCCCAGTGTGTATTCATCTTGAAGTGTTTTCATGCACACTGATTATTTGTTAGAATAATGACAGAGTTAATCCTCTGAGCACCTGGTTGGCTCCTGTTTTGGGGTCAGTTACTAGAGACCTGTGACCAAGTCTGCACACTGTTTTCATTTCTTTGGTGTAACTGTTATCCATAATAGAGTAAAGTATCAAGTCATCATTAGGAATCTGTAAAGTCACAGAGAGAAAGTCATTTTCATCACTCATTTTAAGAAGGGAGATCATTAATTTCAATTTTGGAGCAAGGGAAGTGATAAGGTGAATAGCTTCGCTGCAAAAGATAACAGCATTTGGGATTAACACATCAAATGCTGATAAATAGCTTCAGAATTTAGGACAAAAATAATTGTTGTCTAAACAATATCTGCCAGTCCTAACGCTGCAGTCCAAAGAATTGGCGCCGCAAACCCTACACAGGATTAGGATGTTGGAATTGAAAGCATCTAAAACAAAAACTTTTCCCAGTATTCCACTGTCTGTTCTTTCTTTCTACCCATATGTTATCAGTGACTGGGGATATGGAAGGATCGCAGAGGAATCGAATTTAGTTGAAAAAATTCCAGCCTTTAACTTTTACCAGATTAAAGCTTTGGGGCAAGTTATCTCAGTCCTTGCAAGACACAAAGTGAAAAACATACACAAAGAAGTTAAAAGCAGAGCAGCCTTGACCCTCTCTGTCTTTAACAGTTGCATCTCATTTTAAAGCATGAAATTGAAACTGAATCAATGCAAGCTCTACCCTCTTAGGGCAGGATAATGAAAAGGCTAGGGTGCCCCTAATTCCTACAGAGCACGGCAAGCCTGGCTGTTGCGTGTCTAGAGTGTGTGTTTACTGCTTCTTTCTTGATGGCTGCGGCATTCTCCAGTGGAAAATCTCGTAAACTGTGGCCAGACCATTTGGGCTCTTACAGCAGTTTTGGTGGTAGCACTCAGGTAGGCAAAGATGTATGTGTGGAGGATATTAGCTTTGATTTGGCCCTCACACGTCAACCTTGCACACTTACTTTTTAAATGAGCCGAAGACACACAATCCTGGAATGTACAGTTTTACTGCCTTTGATAACATGGTGTAGTTTTTGTTTGCAGCTGACTCCATGAAGCGAACTGTAATATAGTACATGCACACACATAAGAGATCTTTTGTTGCATTTGTACTTTGATTTATCTCTTTACAGGCTCTCTGTCTATTTTTAAACCTCTGGATCGTGAGGAGCAGGACATCTTTAACCTCACAATAATCGCTGAAGATCATGGAATACCTCAGCTGTCATCCAGCCAAATGCTGTGTATTCATGTGATTGATGTCAATGATGAAGTGCCCTGGTTTGAGGAGAGCCAGTATGAAACCCAAGTCTCTGAGAATCAGCCTCCAGGAACTACTGTTTTGACAGTGTCTGCCTCTGATCTGGACCAAGGTATGCGATTTGCTATTTTTTAAAATACATACTAGGTTTTGAACAAACAAGGCTATAATTTAATCAACATTTATTATTTGGTCATTTGCAAGAGAAATGTTGTTAGATAAAGTAAAGTTTGGTTAGAAATTTTATGTTTTAGGAATCCAAGTTGCCTACAGCCATTATACACAGGAGGGGTCACAGGCTACACAGGAGGGAGGGGATAGACATACAGAAAAGATGCATTCCCTTGGAGTTAGTCAGAAGCACATAAAACAGGAGGATAATAAACTTTCTACTCAAATGCAATTAATGAAGAAAATAGGTGAGGTTGCCAAACTGTTTGCTTTTAGCACGCAATCTGGAAATCCAGACACCTGAGAAAGGGCTATCACTGCCAAATACTTAGAAAGCAAATTTTACATTAAACAAACAAACAAACAAAAAAGAGAATTCAGTTCTGTTATCTTGGATTTGCAGGTTATAGGAATCAACCTTTTGTTTGACTGAAATTATGTCTATCTCTGCAGGAACCAACGGACATGTAACATATGGTGGCATCTCAAAAGGAAGTTTCAGTATCAACCCATTCACAGGCATTATTACAACAACCAAGACATTGGACAGAGAGTCTCAGGACTACTATTCTGTGACAGGTATTACCCGTTTATTGTCTTACAGCATCACTGATAAAGCATCATTCTTTAGTACTGTATTACAAAATAATATCAATTCTCTTTTCTTTTGTAATTTGACAGTTTATGCAAAAGATGGAGGACTTCCACCCCACTACGCTAAAGCAACAGTAAGGATCAAGGTGCTTGATGTTAATGACAATGCCCCTATCTTTGGACGTGTCTATTACAGCATTGAGGTGCCTGAAAACATGGAGGCATTACCTCTCTTCACCCTAAGAGCTACTGACCCAGATGCAGGAAACAATGGGGAGATAAACTATAGAGTTGCAGGTGTGAATTTCTTTTAATTTGCCATTTTTTTCTAAATCTTAAGTAGAACTGCTGCTTTCACATTTTTATAGTGTGGAGGTGATGATGATTCTTACTCAAACAGCCATTTACTATTGCTCCCCTGGCAGCTGGAGATCCATTGGGAGACTTTCACCTGGACAGGCAGACAGGTGTCCTGTATACCTCACGGCCTCTGGATCGGGAAAAGAGAGCTGGATATACTCTAACAGTCATTGCTCAGGACCATGGCCACTCTCCCCTCAGCAGTACTGCCACAGTAGAGGTGACAGTGCTGGACATCAATGATCACAGCCCACAGTTTCAGAGCAGCAGCTATACTGCAGACATTTCCGAAGATGTTCCCATTGGCTCACTGGTTCTTGAGGTGAAAGCCATAGATTTGGACTATGGACCCAACAGCCGGGTCATGTACTTTCTGAGTCATGGCTCCCAAAGCATGTTCATTATAGACCAGAACACAGGCCGTATTATCACAGCAGCCCCCCTAGACAGAGAGAGAACAGCCTCTTACACCTTTGAGGTGTGTGCCACTGACTACTCCCCTGCAGACCCACATAACTCCACTGCTCAGGTGACTATCTACATACAGGATGTGAATGATAATGCACCCTTCTTCATTCAGGACCCTCTTATTGTAAACATCTCTGCCAGTGGAGTGTCTAGCCGCCAAGTGCTGGCAACCATGAGGGCAGAAGACAAGGATTTTGGGGCTAATGGCTCAGTTTTTTACCGTTTTGCCAACCCTGTGAAGAGCTTTACAATTAATTCCCTGACAGGAGACATCCAGACCACAGAGAAGCTGCAGACTCTGACCCAAAGCCAGAGGACTTTGATAGTTCAGGCCATGGACCAAGGAAACCCAGCTCAGTCTTCACTAGGTGTTGTTATCATTTATATTAGGGAACAGAGTTACAGGGGCATTCGCTTCTCACGTACAGCGAGGGATGTGAGTCTGCAAGAGAACGCTTCTAAAGGTTTGATTGGCATAACATTTTTTTCTATTCTTTTCACTACATTATTTTGAATGTATGATGTAAATAATAAATTGAATTGAATATTTTTTGCCTTATAGGCACAGTGGTAACACAGACACAGGCCCAGTATCCTGATGGCTCTAAAACTGGGATTAGCTACAGCATTTTCAGTGGAAACAGAATGCAGTCTTTTGGAATAAACACAATTACTGGTAAGTGCACAAACTGCAAGATAATATTTTCTAATCCTGCAAAGTGATTCATTGATGTTTTTTTGTGAATTAGGTGAAATATGGGTCCAGAAATCTGAAGGAATTGACTATGAGGAGACCCCAAAACTCCGCCTAGTGGTAAAAGCTGAGACAGCATCTTCCAGCTCCTACATGGCTGTCAACATAATTCTGCAGGACGTAAATGACAACTTGCCCCGCTTCCAGCTCCAGAATTATGTGGCGTACATTAGGGAAGCACAAGGCTATGATTTTCCCATTATCCAGGTGCAGTAGCCTCTCATCCACATGTTTATTATGAATATTTTTTTAAGGTGTGAGGTTGTAAGAAATAAAACAAAACACTTAGATAAAAAAAACCTGGATATTTTTCAGTACCGCAGCAAAATTATTATTCAATTATATGTATTCTTAGTGCCCCACTTGAATACAGTTTATATTCATGAGGACTGTAAAGTGAGGTCCATATACTTTTTTTATGGACTCTTTTTATGAAGTTCAATATTGCTCACTAGTTTCAATTACTTTAAAACAGCTGTTGTAAATATGTCTGTGTTTTTGTTTCCAAAATGTGGTGGTAATTTCTTCAGGTTGCTGCAGATGACCTGGACCAGGGTCAAAATGGTCAGGTGACCTACTCTATCAGGTCATCATCCATGAGTGGTTTGTTTAAGATAGACCCATTGACTGGTAGCATCACTACTGCTGCCATAATGGACAGAGAGATCTGGACCCAAACAAAGTGAGTCTGTAATCACCTGCATCAAGTTATTTACACATGCTTATGTTGTTACTGTGATAGTGTCAATTTCCTCTTTTAAATATATTTCCTTGCATTTAATGGTCAAACAGGTTTTTACATTTAAAGTGTTTATAATCAGTTTCCCTTTTTCATTGGTTTTTTAAATATCCTTTGGCAAGTAGAGAGGTTTTTTTTTTCCCTTTTATTGTTATTGTCTCAAAAATATCTTCAAGTTCTCATTCTGAAGCAAAGAGTCTGGTCTTCATAAGAGTGGATATGAAACATGCAACTGGGTTCAAAAAAAGTTCAGATACTAAAATTCATTTTGTGGCACCAGGCTTGTTGTTACGGCAACAGACCGGGGAACTCCACGGCTGGCAGGCTCTGCCACACTGACTGTGATCATCACCGACCTCAATGACAACAGCCCCATGATTCCTTTGCCTCGGGAGATCCGGGTGCCTGAGGGTAAGCTACACAGCGGAAGTTAATTCAATGATATTATCATAAAACCTCACATCACTCTCCCTGGCAGCTCACTCAGGGCTCAGTGAGAAAAATCTGACCTTTGTATGAAACTTGTTATTGCCAACGTTCCTCTGTTCATTTCCTGTCTGTCAGGTCAAGGCTTTCAAGAACAGGATATTTCTTCATGAAGAGCAGATTTTTTTTTCCATTACTAAGATACTCTGCTTCATATCAACTGCAATTTAAATGTCTGCTCTTCTTCTCTGCCCTCTTTTGTTTACTGTCACCCATACATAGATACTCTTATTGGCACAGTTATCACTCAGGTAACAGGAAATGATGTGGACTCAGGGCCACCACTCTCCTACACACTACATCTGGATGTTAACAGCCAAGGCATGTTTGGGATTCATCATTATGGAGGAGGTGTGTCCTTGACGGGCCCACTAGACTATGAGGAAAGGACGTGGTATACTCTGACAGTCCGTTCTTCTGACTCTAAACATCAAAGCGAGGCCAACCTCACTGTGTTGGTGGACGACGTGAATGATAATGCCCCAATATTTTCTCAAGACTTGTATCAGGTACAATAATCTTTGAATGCCTCCTATCACACCAGCATGTCATCACATTTGTAGTTCCATTTTATAAAGATGTAATTATGTTTCTTATCAGGTGACTGTATCAGAGCAACTCCCAGCAGGCAGTGCAGTCATCACTGTGACAGCCACTGACCGTGACTCAGGGGAGAATGGAAAGATTACCTATAAAGTAATGTCATCATCTAAGGGTTTTTTTGACATTGACCCAAGCAATGGTAAGTTTACAATTTGCATATTGTGGGCTGTTTATAGACATTTATACTTCATAAAAGATGTAATCTCTTAAGGTTCTTTTTGAATGCTTATTTGGGTTTTCGGGCAAATTTGCAACGTGCAATTCAATCATGTTTAAACGTGTTGTTTATTAAGGGTAATTAAAAACTAGATTTTATGTTTTTTTCCTCTGATAATTTGCTTGAGACTGCTTGTCAGATTAGATGTACTATAAAAGAAGATTGCTTTTGCCTAAAACTGTCTAGTGTGTTCAAGTTAATCAGTACACCTCAAATTTACCCTCTGATAGCTTATTTAATAGCTAACCACCCTGTGTATTTGACCTCAGCAATTTATTTGATGGTTTCATTATAGAAATAATGTTTTTATGTCATCCTGTTCTTTATTTCTTCACAGGCACTCTCTTCATCAGGCAAAAAATAGAGTTTGATTTTGATCACCCCTCCATTTTGGTGGTAATTGAGGCACATGACCAGGGTAGTCCATCCTTGTCTTCCGTTGCCACTGTCCAGTTACAAGTATCTGATGTCAATGACAATGCTCCCATCTTCCACCAGTCAGAGTACAGAGCCTCTGTGCCTGAAGACAGGCTTCCTGGATCAACTGTTCTGACGTTAGAAGCTGTGGATGAAGACCTGTTTAGGGACAACTGTGGTTTTGATTTTGCAATTGCCAGTGGTAACTCTGGTAATGCTTTCCAGATTGAGAGCAGCGTGCGCTTTATTGAGGGGCAGGGCTTCCAGACATTTGGCAGCCTGATCCTGGTGGAGAAGCTGGACTTCGAAGCTGTACCAAGTTATAACCTGACAGTTGTGGTATCAGATCGGGGAATCCCTCAGCGTAGCTCCAGTGTACCTCTCCTTATCAGTGTTACAGATGCAAATGACAACGCTCCAGCATTCAGCCGAACAGAATACAGTGTTCTATTGAATGAGGGCACTGCAGCAGGGACCGAGATCTTACATTTATCTGCCACAGACTTGGACTCTGCCCCAAATGGAGAGGTGCAGTACTTCATAAGCTCAGGGGATGAGACACACCTCTTTCAGGTGGATCGTTGGACTGGAGCTTTGAGGCTGCAGAGACCTTTAGACAGCGAGACACAGTTGTTCCATATGATTGTGGTCCAGGCTACTGATGGTCAAGGACATTATGCTTTGGCCCCAGTCACCATTGAGGTGAAGGACATCAATAACAACAAGCCTTTCTTTCCCCTTAAACTAGTAACAGTAAGCATCAGAGAAAATCAACCCCAGAATGCCTTAGTCACCAAGCTGCATGCAATCGACCACGACAGGGGGGCTTTTGGAAAGCTGAAGTACTACATGTTAGATACATCTAAAGAGGGAAGAGAGGGCTTCCTCATCAATCAGACATCAGGTGAAGTGCGGACTCGTTCTACGTTTGACTTTGAGAAAGTAAACTTCTTCCGCTTTGAGGCTGTTGCCATGGATGCTGGCAACTATACTGCTACTGTAACATTGCAAGTTTATGTTACAGGGGAGGATGAATATGATCCAGTTTTCACCTCCTCAGAATTCTCATTTAAAGTGCCTGAGAGAGCAAAGAAAGGTCAAATCATCGGCAAGGTACAAGCCAGAGATGAGGATGGAGGAGTGGATGGTGTTGTCCTTTACTTATTATCAGACCATTCGCCTTATTTTGAGGTTAATAAATCAACTGGAGCCATTACCTTGAAGATGGACAGTGATAGCAGACATGTGAGTCGTTCTAAAAGAGAGGTGCGTCTGGTTACACTGGATGTGACTGCTCACAGCCCTCTGGAGACCTCTCGAACAGCAGTGGCCAAAGTTACCATAGATGTGAGCCACACATCTTTTGGTCTTACCACAGATATGAATACACTACTTATCAGTGTCATTGCAGTTTCACTGGGGACTATAGTCATGCTAATAGTAATTGCTGTGGCTCTATTTTTTGTCAAGTTAAGACGTCACAAAAGGGAGCAAAAAGCACATAAACGCACACCAATGTCAGGCACCCTGCTGCACAATCTAGATGAAACAAAACTAACAGCCAATGAAATGATTTACCACCAGGCACTTCCTGGATATGCAGCTGATCAGAGTGGGAGCGGTGGGGGTCCATTCACTCGTGGAGGATCCTTGGATCCCTCCCACTCCAGTGGCCGTGGCTCAGCAGAGGCAGCAGAGGATGATGAGATCAGAATGATTAATGAATATCCTCGCGTGTCAAGTATCTCCTCCTCCATGCAGGAACGAATCTCTGCCAGAGGTCCAGACTCTGGAATCCAGCAGGATGCTGATCAGTTATCAGATGTGTCCTGCGAGCCCTCCTTAGACTGGTTCAAAGGGAAGAAAATGGGCAGTCTGAATGGTACTTTATTAGCTGGCCAGGTGCCAATCTACAGGGATGAAGGAGGTGGGTATGTTGGTGTGGGACGGGGACTCAGCATCTCCCATCCTAAAGACTATACCTTTCCTGAAGATGGAAAGCCCCCTGTAGATGGCTCTCTTACAGCTATTGTGGCAAGTGATGAAGAGCTGAGGGGCAGCTATAACTGGGACTACCTCCTGAACTGGTGCCCCCAATTCCAACCGTTAGCTAATGTTTTTACTGAAATAGCACGTTTAAAAGATGAATCTGCACCTTCTCATCCTCGCAGATCATTTCATCACAAAGCAAAAGGAGAGTCAAGAATTGACCCACCACCACTCATTACCTCTGTGGCTCACCCAGGGGCCAAAACTGTACCTCCAAAGCCTGCCGTATCAAGAACATTCCCTCAGTTGGCCTCTTTACGAAGATCTCCCATCAGTGCTGAGGGGTCTATCTCCTCAGTCGCAATGTCTCCGAGTTTCTCCCCCTCTCTCTCACCACTGGCAGCACGTTCTCCTGCAATTACACCCTTCAGTGTCTCACAGGGCCCCTCTGCCTCCATGATTAGCACAACTGAACACAATTTGGAGCACAGTGAGGAGGCAGAACTAAGAATTTAAACTCTTAATGGGGTGGAATAAAAACTGAATAACTGCTGTCCCAAACTTTTTCTACTGTATGGTCACAGGTTGCAACTTGAAATGAGTGCTAATCTCTGCTCTGTTTTCAAGAGAACAAGCACACAGTGTTACTCTAAAAAGTCTAAACAGCTGAAGCTGTGGTGCTTTCTGAATAGAAACTGCATCATTCACAGGCCAAAAAAGACTGTGCCTCTCTGTGTATTTGTGTATGTGTGACAAAAACATTTTTTATATTGTTAATTTGCACATTGAAATGGAAATTAATACATGATGTCAATATTTCGTACAAAATCATTGTCTATATTTTTATACTTCAATGTGGTTTCTGACAGAAACAATACATTTAAGTGTCAAAGGTTTGTAAAAACCTCAATATATTTCTATATTTGTAGCTTGTACTGTATACTTGTATGTACTGTATGTTTGTGGTTTTTATGGTCATTCACAGCCTTGTAGTTTTAAATGAAGCTCCTCATCAAGATTTTATGAACTGGGAATTTTGTATAAAAAATGTAAATATTAATAGAAGAAGAGACATCTTTAACAATGAAACATCAGTCAGAATAGAGAATAGAATCCAGTGTTTGATCTATCATCATTAGGTAGTAATGAATGTGAAATGCTGAAAAGTTGTCTAAGTCCTTAACATGCATTTCTTCAAACTGTGCAGAAGAAAAATGGACCTTGTTATCCTCTGATCTGTCTGTCACACACATTTGCTGTAATTTCTCACAACAAGCCTTACTGTTTTTCATGTTGCATTGTGAAAAAAGCAGCTATGTGGCAAATATACTGTTGTTCAATGTTGTGCAGTGACATAAAAAGACAATAACAACATAAGTCATAGATTAGTGTTATTGCAATACTGAAATGTACAGCAGGCTCAGCTCATTTCTGTCAAGCTAAATTATCACACATACATTTACTGACCAAATTTAAAGAAGTTTTAGACCACATTTCTCCATTCACTATATGGATGGTTTAACAAATGTTATATTTGTTATAAAAAAAAGTGAATGTTAAACACCAGAGAATGTTTCGCGTTATACTGCTTTCACCCCGATGCCTCCATCATAAGATGTTCATAATCATAAATATGTTTTTGGTTGTCTTTATAGAATAAAGTAATGTGTCAGTTTTCAACAATAACCACCTAGTATTCTTGCTCACTGCAGTTTTAGACTCTTTAACATTACCCAACATTTTACAGTAATTCCATTAAGACAGACACTTGGAAGATTATTTATAGGGACTGGAAGAATAAACATGAAAAGCACCAATGTTTGTATTGTTTTGTATTCAACAACTGTTGAGATGTAACTTGCTGCTTACATGTCATGTTTATCATTACTGGAGATGAATCAGAAGAGAAATCCCCCAAATGTTCACAGGTATTACTCTGCGCTTGTCCAGAAAAATTAATTCAGAGCAAAAAGTGCCTGATTAAAGTCCTTTTGATAACCTTGTTGCCTCTGTAACATTTGTCAGCTTAGAATATTTAATAAATGTACTATATATAAACAGTTTCATTTGTAGAAAATGTCATATTCCTATAAGTTTAAAAAATTGGCTCCTTTTAACACTGCTATTTTGATGCTTTATGCTGTGCAGAAGCAAATGTTTCATATGTGTGTCAGGCCTCATGAAAATAGGACTAAGTTTGTATAATTGTCCATCTTAAAGTTCACGATTATCTCAAATGTCAAAAGAATGAATAAAACATATGGGCTTCTAACAGTCCATTTTATTCCAAGTATTGTCCCAATCTCAAGAGAACCTTTTTTAAACAATATTTGGTTTAATGATAGCCATTAGGTGTAATTTAGAGCTTGATTGGCATATATAATGTAACACACTGACAATATTATTGCATGTTATTTAAAATAATGGTTTCACATATTCCTTCACTTTTACTAATAGCAGCTATCATGATGTCTCAACAGTTCTTTTTAATTATTTCTCTTAAGTGTTTCAAGTAATTGGCTTTTTTTATTTTATTCCTCAAGATTAGACATGACAGTTGGTAAACAATCAAATAAACTGAGTTGTATCATTATAATCAAGATTTAGTAATACTTTTGTGTTTTGTAAGATGTGCATTATCTCTATTATAAGTTGTTTGACTTAATACTGACTTTTGAACAAATCAGCTGTCTGACATTTAACCCATTACAACTAAAACTGCAAATAGCTTCTGCAGTTTTCATGCTGAGAAGGAACTTTAGTTTGATTGGATCAAAAACAATGTAAAACCTATGCACTTCTAAGCCTTCATGTTTTAGAATGAATGCCTCTGACTGGTCATTGAGCTGGAACGTAAACCTTGTGGCACACCCACTCATAGAGGAGAATTTGTGTGTTTTTGTCTCAACATTCACATGGATCCAGTGGAATTGCACTGCACACTGATGATACATTCAAGAGTAAGCGTCATAGCAGACTTAAGTTATGAGATAAATGCTGTGACCCAAACTAAGTACCTTGGATCAGTGGCCAGTATATACACACAACAGAACTTAGATCATAAGAGTATGAGGGCAAAAGCTAAGTCATTACTCAGGCTTTGATTAAAGGCTTTGTGTAAACCAAATGAAATCTATAATTTTCCCTTCAACACAACATGAATACACAGGAGGTTACTATTCTGTCCTTTTCCCCCTACTGACATACTGCCTTAACCTCTGCTTCTTAGAGTTGTCATTTCTTCCATGTTAATCATATTGAAATCTTTACCCCATGATTTTTGGAGACTTATTCAATTACTTACTTCATTTATTGCTTTCAGTATTTACGTAAGTTCACCAGGGTCATCTCTTGAAAAGCAATAACTGAACTGAAATGCAACAACTATAAAATGAAGTTATTTGGTTCATTTAGCAGCCCATTCTCTTATTGGCTTATTATTCTGCTGAATTTAGTTTGTAAGAAATAAGCCAGAAATAAACCTCAGACTCACTCTAATGTAAATAAAGTAAATAAGGCAGCAAATAAAGCAGCATGAATGCAACATGTACCTCCAACAGCAAGTAAACTAGAAACAGGATCTAACCTGTTTTGCAGTTTGCTACATAAACTCTTTTTCAAACTCTTCATTTTGCCATGATTAACCACATGGGTGAGAGTCAATGATACAATTATAAGATGTAGGTGTATAAGAAAAATGCCTCAACAGACAAATAAGATTTTATCAAGCATTCTTTGTTCTCCTAGAGTGTGTTTATTAAGTTATGTGTTCATGGTGTTCAAGCTTAAAGCTGTTTTTGCACAAAGAAAGCATCCATCCTTTGAAATCTTTAAACCTGCTGGAGAACAATAGTGTCATTATTCATATTGATCAGCCACACACTTTCATCAAAGAATATGCTAATCACCTCATTTCATGCATTGTTGAATGATTTCCTTTTGCTACCTGTATTGAACCCTTCTGAACGGATGCAAATTCTTATTTGTTGTGTCAGTACAAAAAGAGGATGTTATGGTTCTGGTGGAATCAAAGTATTTGGTCATTTCTGTGAAGAATTTAGTATTGCTATATATACTTTAATATATATATATATATAAACATCTGGCCTTCTTTTTCTTGGTTCTTGTAGACATTTCCTGTCTAATCCAAGAGGCTCCCTCACACATTAAGGGTTGTTAAGGACACATTTGTACAGCCTTATCTGATCATTATGTTGTTCAGTCATTGTCACCTGAGAGTTTTTTTTATTTGTGTAATCTTTCCAGTTTTACACAGATTACTTCTTAGACACATCTTTCAAACCATCCATCTACTCTATCCAAAATGTGTACATACTTTACTCAAAAAAAATCCTTTATCTATGCATCTTTATTTATGACATCAAAGTAGCATTTTCTTTAGATATCTGAGCTTGACGCGATGAATGCAAAATCGTCTTTATGATTAGACAAAAGCTCACTGTGCTATGTTGCATAAGACATTTAGTCATGAGACACTTAATAATTGGTCACCAGAAGTACAAGGGATCAGATGTCTAAATTAAGTTGAAACATGGAAAGCGTTTAGCAACCACTATATTCTTATTGGTCTGAAATGACAGGATTATAAAATATCTTGCATTATAAAAGGCAATTGATCAGAATACTCAGAATACTGATCAGAATGGCTTTTCAGTTAGGGCAGGATGATTAAATATAATTTTTGACAGAAAAAAGTGCTGCTTATTCTTTAAAGAAATTAATGCTGGGCAAACTTGTATTTAGTATCTAAGTTCAAGGCTGTGTACAGCACTTTGGTCAACTATGTTGTTTTGAAGTGCTCTATAAATAAAGTTGGTTTGGATTATAATTGATTGAATATCCTTCATCAAGTTTCACCTCTTACCTAATGCTGTTTATGTTTATCAAGCTTCTAACAGAATTCTACTTAAAATTTTAATTACTCTTTTTAATGTAGTCGTGCTCAATTTACTGACATGGAGACATCTTTTTCATTTCTCTTTTTATTTTTATTAATCAATCAGAGTTTATTTCTATAGCACCTTACAACAGCACTCAAGCTGACCAAGGTGCTTAACATCATAAAACATAAATACAAATACAATAAAATAAAGGAACATAACAGGAATATAACAGAAAGGCAAAACCAATTAAAACTAATAGATAACACGGAAAGTACTAAAAGTATAAAACACATTAAAACAAAATACTACAAGCTAAAGGCCTTTTTTAAATAAATAGGTCTTAAGTTTGTCCTTGAACATAGGCAGATCAGTGTGGGTGCGTAGCTCGTGGGGAAGAGTATTACAAAATGTTGGACCTGCCATTGAAAATGACCAAGCCACCTGGGCCGAGGCACCTCCAACAGATTTTGACCAGCAGAATGTACAGCTCTTCTGAGCTGGTGGATTTTCAACAATTCTGATAAATAAGGAGGTGCGAAACCATTTAGTGCTTTAAAAACAGACAGCAACAATTTATACTGTATCCTGAACTGAACTGGAAGCCAGTGCAGAGCTAACAGGATAGGAGTGATATGTTGATGCTTATTAGTGCTGGTTAAGAGATGAGCAGCAGAATTTCGTTCAAGCTGTAAATGGGAGATGCAAGATTGATTGATTGATACCAACGTATAAAGCATTGCAGTAGTCATGTTTGGAGCTCACGAAGGCATGGATAGCCTTGTTTTGAAAGGGTTGATGCTGAGACTTTAAAATGGCAATTTTTAAAAAAATGTACTCTACTCATTCTACAGCCTGTTTTCAAGTATTTGGAGCCAAAATCTGATTGGATCACCCCTGTGTCTGTTTCAGCTGTCTTGTTGATGGTTTAAATGGTTTAAATGAATCCTTAATTTTTTTTTTTTTTATCCACTTTCTCACTACATGTTATGTGCATTATTGACACATCTCACTTGGCCAAAAATGCTTGTGAAGATAAAAAAGGGGATGGTGGAAGGTATAAAGTACTATGAGTTCAGCGCCTGTCTTTTGTGGTTATTTCACTTTTATACTTTCCACCTACTCACAAATAAGTAAGATTGCATTAAAAAAAACATGAATGGTTAATGTTTGAATAAAATACATGATTAAATTTTAACGACACAAAGTACATGGATAGGGTTTAAATATATATTTATACCTGGTTAAGGCTTAAACATTTCACATTTCATTATTCCTGGATTGTGCTTTTCATTATGTCACATTCTGCCCAACAGAAGATGATACCCTGGAGGTATACTTGCCTTTGCATGGTTTACAACCATGGATTGTGACACTGATTGACTATTGTGCCTCTTACGTATTTCACAGTTCTAAAAGTGTCACAAGTTATTTATGGTGTATTTTGGATGATGCTTATCAGGTACTCAAAATAAAAAGAAAAGAAAAAAAAAAGGAAAACCCTAACTCAGATCTTCTAAGGAACATCCATGCTCTTTTGCAGGCTTAAATAGCCTTGGCGGAATGATGACTATAATGACTGGAGGATTTAATGGTTTTTACATTGGTTCTGCAGAAAAGCTTGTGATTCCTTCTCACTGTCAGATGTTCAAATGCATTTTCTATAATGAATCTACCAAAATAGGCATACTTTCAAAGGTAGTAATCCAAGACTTAATAATGTCTCCTTTTCTAACTAGTGATCTCATTTTGATGACGTATTGCATTATATGATGTGACAAGTAAAAAATATGAATACCAACTGCAGGGATCAGTTCAATGTGAAGTGGGGGAATGGGAATTTTTGCTTTTGAGCATGAGGTACTTGTCTGTAGCCCCTTTGGTAAGGATCAGACTCTTCTTTGGAAAAGCCTAGGCTCCCATCCAGTTAAAAACGAGGCCAGACCAGAGCAAGGTCTTTGCTCATTCTTGGATTACCAATAAACCCCTCATACCTGGAGCTTGCACGGAAGTCTCTTCTTCTTTAACTGAGGGCTAGGGTCCAGGCATGCTCCATCCACAGCTTACCATGATCCTCACTCCAAACTCTACAAAGAGACTTTTTTTCCCTTCTTAGATCCTCTTGTCTCCCATGAGTTCAGTTTTTTTTTTCCCCCTGTTTTCTCGTCAAGGTCTTGCCAGGCTACTTGCGTGACTAGAGGGAGTGGAAAAAAAAGGTTTCAAAACCCATTGGCACGCGAGCCTCAAATCTATTTTTGGATAGCTTTTTTTTCTTTAAAAAACAAAAAAGCCACAGGGAGAAATAGGCAATAGTGGGGTGAAGGGGGTCTGTTTCTCATTTGGCCAGGCCTGCCTTCTGTCCTGCCCCACCAGCGTCAGAACCACAGCACTGGGGAAAGAGGGTGGCTCAGACAAGGGAGGAGAAGTGTTTTTCCTGTAAAACCACAGCCAAAACTATGGACCCTCATCTTAGCCTTTGTCACTTAGCAACAAAACCAACCTGCTTCCCATTACAAAGCCATCTGCTTGTGTTTCCAGCTTCACTTTGTTTTGATTTCTTTTAACTCTTTAACTTGTCTTAAATTCATCATGTTTAAATTACTGCATTTAAACTCATCTCTCATGTTAATTCATTTTCATTAAGCATTGTTTAGCAGATCCTCTGCAGAAGGATGTGCTGCAACACACACCATAGTTCAATTATAGTCATTCCTCATGTTTTTTTGTTTTGTTTTTTTTTCCCCATTTCGTTTGTACTGAGATTTGGGGAAGAGAGATGATGAGATAGGAATGCAAGAAATTATGCATGACGTGTTTATTGGTCAACACATTTGAAAATAGTCTGCAAACAAGTCAAAACAGCACAAAGACACATGTTTACAATATTGATTTATAACAGCTCTAAATAATGTGCATTTAACTGAAATCAGAGGTTTGAAATACTAACATTTCTTTGAAGCAATTGTTGTGACTACAAAACATTGATGACAATGATGCAAAAAAATCCCTGTTAGAAATCAACTCCTAAATGTGTTTCACAGTATCAGAGGTAATATTTCTTTAAATTTCGAATGTCCTGACTATCAGGATTTTTATATAATTCTGCTCAAAAGAGGCTGAAAATAACAGAAAAATACTGTAATGCATTGGCAATTTGGCCAACTGTGTTGTTTCTAAAGTGCCTTATAAATTAAAGGGACATTGTGTAAGAATTATTTCCATCTAACATTGAATCTTGTATCGCGATCTAATGTATAATGCATGTTCTAGCACCTCACTTTCTTAAACATGTATTGCAATGGTAGCAGGTATTTCTCAAAAAGCCTCGACAACACCAGTAAAAGTAGGTCCTCCGATAGCTCATGGAGTGTTCAGGTGAAGAGGTTTATGATTTAATATTTCAAACTGCATCCCATCAAATTGCCAGATATTGTTCCTCTGTGTTTAGAAGAAAGAATGGTTCTCAAACAGGGAACATATCTTGATGGGGAAACTGACCTTGACACAGGACTGGCTTTTTGTCACAGTAAAAGCCAGCTTATAAAGCCTTCCCAACTGCTTTTAGTCCAGCTTCACTGTGCTTAAAAGCCGGTGTTTACTGTGACTATAAAAACAATTATACCCACATAAACATAGCCCACATTTCAGTACAAACAAGGCCGGTGTATTTTAGCAGGATCACTCTTGTTAGCCCACTAACAAAACCAAATTTAAAAAGTTAGCTTTAGGCTTGTTTAGGCCACACCATTGACTTACTTGTCGAATCTGGCAACTTCAGCAACCCTGTTGAAGTCTTTTCCTTTTTGAGCTCCTTCCACCTGGGGAAGGCTAGCGCGATGTTGATCTTTCTATATCGTCTGGTCACACTGCCTTTTAAGTCCCCTTTTTTGCTTGGTCCTGCATTTTTTTTAATAACAATTTAACAAATTCTTTCAACTTTCCTCTCTCATTTATCTTCTCCTCCCATCTCTCAATCACTGTACACTGGCTTGCAGGGAAAATGCGTAGTTGGTGCCATTTGTCCCTTGCCGGTGGCTATAGTTTCAAGATGGCAGACCATCATGGTGCTTCCCAACCGGCGTACCCGTCTTATGTATGAACAAATCTAAAATTCTTAACTTACGAGAATGTGTCAGCTCTTTAGCAGAGGTCATAATACACCAATGATAACACATACATGCAGACATTGATTTTGGCCAGTAAACAACAGAAAATGTTAAACAATGTCCCGTTAAGTTATTGTTAAAAGAAATTTACATAGGGTTTTCACAATTACTTTCAGCTTATAAGGACAATAGCTATAAATATGCAATTTTAGCTCTAAAGGTGCTGCAATTTGTCTGATGGGCAAAAAATATAAAGGCTTTAATGAAAATATAGTGGCTGCAGAGTCATGATTCGCTGCACTGTACTGCCATCACAATAATATAGTATTACACATCAAATCTGTAGATTCTAAAGTTTCTTAAAGAAACTTTGGAAAACCACTGCACCTTCAACACATTCTGCCAAAACTTTAGTCTCTTTTCCTTTTTTTGAACTATTGCAGTATTCTAGACATCACCAGAAAACATGGCTAAACATTTTATTGTTCATCAGGTTTACCGCATCCAAACCTGTTAATGGTAGGGTAGGAGATCCTGGAAAAATTAGCCTACATTTTGAAAATACACAATTCAAAACCCTTTCTTCAGACATCCCACCGAAGCCATGCCTCCAAAACACAAAAACGTGCAATGATTGTTCCCGAGGGTTCATGAGAGCTGGTTCAATAACATTAGCATCACTGAATTGTTTTCATAAAGTTAAGCTGTTAGTTAACAGCTTTAATTAGGATAGAGTATAAATGCAAGCTTTTGCTGCATATTTTAAAATCTTACTCCGACCTGGTGATGAGGATAAGTGGATTTTCATAATTTCCCCAAGGCTAGCTTTTCCATGGAGCCCACTGTTGCTGAATTTTTACTGAAAACTATGAAGCTGTTATAGAGTTAATCTGAGGATGTTTTCAGGGAAATTTCAAAATAGCCTGAGGCTTAAGGTGCTAAGTCATAAACAATATTTGCTATGCATCGTCATGTTCCAACCTTAGAGAAATCTCATTGCTTTACAGGAGGGGTAATAAGTTTTATTTATTTATTTATTTTTATCAAATAATCTCAAAACTAACAAGATAATTTTAATGAGAGTTTGTGGAAATGAAAGAAGAAACAATTAGATTCTGGATGATGTGTTAACTGGATCAGCTGTAGGGATAAATGGGAGAGAGGTTCTTCTGGTTTGGATTGTGAAGATGAAAGTTTTGGATAATTTATGGAGGCTAATTTTGGGCTAAACTTTGCTTTAAATAACACAAATAACGTCTAAAACAGCTGTTTATTGGCCAATTAAAAAGTACTCTCACATTTCTGCACTTTTACTTTGTCAACTTATTTTCTTATTTGTAAAATATATATCAAAGATATGTCCCTCTATTTTTTTGCAGGCTAAACGTTATTCAGTGCTGCTAATAGAAATAGTTTTCTTTAGATCTAGAGGCTGAAGTCCACACTCTGAAATGAATACATTCAAGTTTAATGATTGCAGTCGACCGCAAGGCAAAAAATAAAGCATGTACACAGTGCTTTTGTAGTGCTGTTTACTACTCAAACTGCTTTTACATTAAAGTCAACACTCACCTATTTACACACACACACACACACACACACACACACACACACACACACACACACACACACACACACACACACTTCAAGGTTTATTCATTTTACATAATCTGCAGATCTTTTTTTTTTCATATATATATAATATATATATATACCATTTTTAATCAGATTAATAACAGCTTACAAATGAATTAATCATGATGATTCATGATTAATCACCTATGCCCAAAATATGCCTGTTTTTAATGTATTTTATCAACAGAAAGACCAAGCTAATGCTCACTTAAGTTTTTATTTGCTTTTTTACATTAGATAAATCTTTTAGTTGTGATAATCAGTTCAATATTACATAAAATCAAAAAAATATATCTAATTTGTCCCAGCCTTTTCCTGGTCAGTGCCCCGTCTAGCCCCCTATCAAAACTTTCCTAGACCCACCTCTGCATAGCTGAAGTTCTACCACCTGTCAGCTACTTTGTTAGAGAAGGGTCCTGCTCTGGTTTGCTTCTCTCAGACCCTGTTCATAATTTCTTTCATCACATTCATGGCTCCTAAATGATCAGCTCTGTGTCTCCAACATCTGCACAGCACCAATGATTTAGAGAAGACATGCCCTTGCTTCCTTTTGCTGTTTCAGTCTCAAAAGATATCTGAACCTGACCTATTTTACAGCTGTTTCACTAGTAAACCTAATTAATACTGAAAAGTAATATAAATGAAAAACAAGCAATATCTAACTGAAATACTGTTATCAACATTTTTCATTCTTTAGCTTCATGTGATAGTAACATGGGTCTGATTAACATGAGACTGACAAATTTAGCTTCCTTTTGCTGGTGTGTCTGAAAACAATACTTTACGGTCAATATGTGCCAGTGTGAACCACGAACCGCTAGTTTCCCCTTTCTCAGCTGAACGATAAACCAACGCAAAAGAGAGACACTACTAGTGACAGAAAGCCGATTAGCTCATCTCTGACAGCTAGTGTTACACCAAAATCTGGAACTAATCAAAATCTGTGACCACAGGGGGGCGATAGTGTAAATATTTCTGCAAGAACATCTTGGTAGACAAGAAAAGTCTTGAAAACACTTGTTATTAGGTCTGAGTTCATTGTGATGCAAGTACAGTAAAGTCACACATTTTGATAGCTATCAGAAATGGTGACCTGTATGTTCTTGGCTAATATTATACACACACACTGTGTTTTAACAATTAAGGGAAACGCTTTGTTATTTAACCTATGTTATTAAATTGACTGAGTAGGTGGAGGGTGGGGGCAGGGGGTCGATGGGGCCCTGGTTCCCGGGGTGTGTGGCTGGAACATTGGGGTGTGTGCTAGCCCACACCGGGTGGTTGTCTGGGGGGGCCTGGTTCTCTTGGGCATGGTGCTGGCCCTCTGCCTTTGGGGGGTGGGGAGGCCGCCTCTGGGCTCCTGGGGCCCTGGGCCCTTTGCTCAGGTAGCTTGGGTCAGTGCTTCGGGGCTGCTGCTGAGGGCCCGGGTCTCTGGGCTGCCCTGGTCTGCCTCTGACCTCCGTAGAGGTGTGGTCACATTTGCACGATCTCACTCACCACTCTTCATCACTGATCACTCCTTATTCCTCATGCTCTGACACAGTCACTGAGTTGTCCAGTGGGTTTATATACCACGGGATTCTTTTTCTTTTTTTTTTCTTTTTTTTTTTCCTGAGTTAGTATCTGGTCGCTGTTGTGCTACTTTCATGATGTGTCTTTTTGATTTGGTTATTATTTAAAAACTCTTAATGACTAGCAGCTCTGTTTTTTTGTAAAAGTTGTAGGAAATTTTCTGGTGTGTTCATGTACAGGTGTAACAGTTTGTTGTCTGAACATGGTGCAGATTGAAGGGTCGTTTCCTTCTGTCTGTGATGTTTTTTTGTCTTCTTTCTTCTTTTCCTTTTGCTTCTTTTTGCTAATTTCCATTTTTTTCTGTCCACTCCGGTCAGGTACAGCAAGATTACGTAGATTCCGTGATTCAAAGTATATAAATAAATAAATTAATCAGATTATCAAGAGGAGCCTTACCCATAGGCCTCGCCTTGTCAGAGCAAATTTGTTCAGCACGATACAGCAACCAGATTATCATTTTGCTTGCTATGATGCTGGACAGGACATGTAAAAAAAAAAAAATTAAACCAGTTAAATAATTTTAATAAACCTAGCAAGACAGACTGAGTATGAGGATCTTCGTAGATGTATTATTCTTCACCATGTTCCATGTCCTTATTGTTAAACGTTTTTTATTACTTTAAATTTTAACATTAAAAATATACAACACTATTAGCAGACACCCTGCTGGCTCTTGATTCTTAGGATGCCTGTCTTTATCTCTTCTTTGGGGTCATCCAACTCAGAAGACACTTTTTTTATAACTCACCAAATGATTGTGTGATGAAGATGATTGAATCTATGTAGTTTGAACATCACTTCTCTGGCTTCTGCTAGAATAACATCAGCTAAGTGTGGTCTTAACAAGTGTGGCCAAGAGGAAAGAATTCTACAATTCATTCCCATCTGTATCTTTTTGATTCCCCATGATCGTAAATACTATGCAACAATGACTCACCGTTATTCACTTCAAAAGCATTGATGTTAAGGAGATTTTCCTCTCGTTATTATAAATAATTCAATGAACACCATCTGCTTGGATGTTAGAAGAGCACACTCAGCATCTCATGAAAGTTATGGCTCATAATTGCAAAACTTTTTACTGCTTATAGAAAACTATTAAGTTTAAAATGATGAGCACAGACGAGTATGTATCTGAGACCCAGAGAGACTAAGTCATAGAAATATCAAGTTTCCAGAAGAAAAATACACAATAGTTCATTTTAATCTTGCACACAATTTGCTCAATATCCACAACTTCATCAGCTAAAATGAATCAGCAACATCTTGTCAGAAGTTTAGTTTAAACCATGGTACTGTTTCTGCCTTCGGTTCATCATTAGATTCCACCTAAATATAAGTTAATATTAATAGAAAGATAATATTTTACCCAAGCAAGTCTTCAATATTTTCCACTGTTATTCAGTTCAAATTAATCTAACTATTGCAACTTAATTACCTCAAAGTGAACATTATGTTATTAGGTCAATTTTGCAAGCATTGCATGCACAAATGGTGCCCAGTAGTCCGAGGCTTAGTAGAAGCTCAACATGTGATAATTTTTAAACAGATTTACAGTATAAATATATACTTCTTTAAACCGGCTTGATTGCTGTGCTTGTGGAATGTTTTTTTTTGTTTTTACATCTGCTCTAAAGAGTTACCAACCAAACACGAAAGTCCATGTTGGTGCAGGTGATTGAGGTTTTCATTGTCTACAGAGTTTACCTGTGTTACCTGCTGACACTGCAAGTGATGCCATCTGCTTAATATTTGCTAATCTATAAACACAACACCCCACCATGTTCATAGCCGTGTCTGCATGTCATCATTCTTCAGTGAGTTATTCTGCAATAATACAATTTCTCTTGAGTGATTTATTAATTTTTTCATTCAGATTAAGGCCAAGTTTTGGTGCTTGCACCTGATCTAGTTATTCTAAACCTAGCTCTGACTGAATTGTATACTTTTCTGTGAAATTCATTTTTGTGTCAATTCATTGTGCTTAGGAAGGGCTTTGACCCAAATGATGTGGGGCATCCTTGTAATTCTCTACTGTATTTTGTATTTTTGTTATTTCTTTTTTTTTCCCCCTCTTGTGTTTCTAATGTGTTCGCTTTTTTTCTCCCTCTTTCTTGTATTTTTCTTTATATTTTTTTTTCTTTTTTTTTCTTAATTATAATACTTACTAGTTTAATTTAATGCAGAAACTTTGTGATGGTTATATTGTACAGGGTTAGGCAAAATAAGTTTATCTTCAGCCTAAACCCTTTCGGTCTTAAATGCAATGTAAGAGACAACATAAGTAATTTGATTGAAACTGTTATTATTATTTTAATTTGATGGACCGAAATAAACGTGCATTCATTCATTCATTCAGTATACTTGGATCAAACACTTCACATAATAAATAGCCAATCAGCATGGGTTTTAAAGGTTACTTTTAATTATTCAGATAAATAGTGAATAAATAAAGATAAATAACAACTGGCTTTATTTGTTTTGTTAGACATGCATTTACATTACAGAACAGAATAACAGTCTCTTCATGCACATGAAAATGAGCCCATTGCATTTTTTTTCTTTTGGATTGCATACATTTTCTCTGCATTAGAGTCACTCTTAAATAACCAGGCAGATTCCTATTTCAAGTTTTACTTATCATTTAATCAATCATCATGATGTACTGTTCCTCATAAATGATGTAGAAACCTTTAAAAAGGAGCAGACATTCCAATTAGCAGAGAAGATATTTTGGTGAATCAGAAACAATTAGAACTGTTTTCTAAACAATACACCTTTCATAAAGCAGAAATTTTGACTTGTCATAGCAGGAAAAGTATTGATACTTATATTCCATTTAGATCACATAGTTAAGAATCCATGTATTGTGTGTTTTTTCTCGCTGTTACAGCTTACAAAGAACAGAGCCATTACTTACACAATCTGGCTCTATGCTTTCCCTTCACCTTGATTATTGGGTGCTCTGGACATTATTCAGTGGTATAAATCTCTTGTCAGCGTGTATCCATGTAAAAGAGTATTTGTCCCCTGACCTTTCTAAAGACAAGCGTTAAGTATCACTCAGATGTTCTATGTTCACATGTTTCTGTATGAACATAAAACATCCTTTAGGAAAAACTAGGAAACATTCACTAAGGTACTCTGAAACCTGCAGGCCTTGTAGGGGAGAAGCTTCTGTGTAAAGATTGAGACAATCTTTCCATACTCTGGAATTACAACACTTGACTTTATTCTTCTGAAGTGGGGATTTACTAAGCTAAATTCAATCTGTATTTCATGTAACTGCGTTATATAAAGGAGCCATGATGAATATGCTGACATTTGTCTGAAGTGGAAGATCTCTGCTTATCAGGACAATGGAACACTTCATTTTGAACTACAACAGCAAAATAAGTGGAACTGAGCATGACCCAGGAAATGCTGCTCAGAAAGTTTACTCAGAAGCACCTTCTTAGTCCTTCAGGGGAAAAAAGATGAACCATATTGTGGAATGTATATCCATATATGCATTATATATTTTATACATGCAATGAAATTTCAAACCTTTTCTATAATTCTTCATTCATTGTTAGTAGAAATAAAAGAAAAAGCAAACAAGACAAATTAATGGCCTTACAAAACTTGAAGCTTCCATAAAAATTGCATGAGAAAGTCAGTAAACAGTTTAAATAGAGTAAATGTGGCCTTCCGTGCATATCCTTGCCACAGCCTCTGTGCTCCAACCAAAGGTGGCGTTCCTGAAAACAACAAACTGCTACTTTAACACTTCACTGAAAATGCCAACAATCCCTTGTGGGATTTGCAATTCTTTAATTGCCCTTTCAGTTTATTTGCGGCCTGTGGCTGGTTGTCCCTCTGATTATGCAGGTGAATTTAATTGGAAACATCAGAGTCACAGTAAAGCCTGTGTTTCGTGGGGGCCAGCGCTCTCACGCCATGAACTTGGGATTATTTTGCTTAATGCCAGAGTAGTGCCTTGTGAAGGTGAGAAAATTTGTCCTGAAAATTGACTTGAAAAACATTCTAGTTGTCACACTAAATAATTCAATAGCATTTTTATTTGTTTTTCTTTTTTGTGTTTAAGATATTACTTTCCATAGTTGTTTGGTACTTAGCTTACATAAATAATATTTAGAGAAATGCTCTTGACAGCTGTGTGTTTGTCCTGAAATTAGCACCTTCAAAGAGATGAGTGTAAAAGAAAAATGAAACAAAGAGTCTCTGTCTCACTGGTAATTTATATGAAAACATATGTCAGTCAAAAATAATTTCTTGTCTTTAGAAAGTGGATGTATGCGTCTGAACCATACGTTCAGTTCACACAGACACAGACTTTCTTTGTAACTGATGCCCTTTTCTGGCATGAATTTTTTATGAGAGCAATATTCAACAAAGTGCAAGCATACAAATATTTATTGTTCTTGATAATGTGTCATCTTTTTAAAGATTCTGACATTAACTAAATCCAAAGACCTATCAAGATGATGAATTGCTGTTTCTATTGATTGAACCACCAGTTTAAAAAGAGATTGATTGACTGTTTGAAATTGCACATTAAAGACACCATAAAAAATGCTTCCACATGCTCTCATGTAAAAATTGAGCAATGTTGGTAATTCCAGTGGAGTGCTGATGCAAGCAGCAATGTGTTGTGTTGTTTTTCTCAACTCATTCCTGACGCTTGTTTTCTGCTGCAGAGCACAGGGGACTGTGTGAGGATGAAGTTTCCTCCCAACATCTGGAAGCATGCTTAATGATCATTAAAAAACAAGATGAACTATTCTCTAAAATGACAGGGGGAGGGGTACACTGTGGTTTAGGTCTCACGCTCCCCTCACAAGCATACGCTGCCTTTGTGACAAGCAGCACAGTCTCAGTGGAGACCCCGCCTGAGACCTTTAAAATTTAATTTGGCCTTGTTCTAAATTTATAGGCGACACTAAATTTACATTCTCCTGCGTGAGAATTTGGTGTCTTGCAGTTTCTTTTTAATGGTAAGAGCAAAAAGAGTCAGACAAATGGTATACACCCCCAACCACTGACTTGTTAGAATGTGTGATGTTTGTCACATCAACTTAGTGAATCGTGAGAGAATTTGTGACTCTACTTTGCCTTAATGAACCTTAATTACAACTTTCCCAACTAGCAATCTTGTGCAATGTGAGTATTTTATCACTGCATAATTTCCTTAACACTGACTTCAAAAAGCAAAACAACTGGTTTTAAAATTCAAATCACAACAACAGCAGTAGGAACCTGCACTGAAGGATGGTGAGTCATCATTCTTTAAATGGTAAGTTAAAACATACCCTTTCAGTTATTCATTCAGCAAATAAATAAATAAGTAAATAACCACTGAAACTTCATGCTTTGTGACAACAATAACAGTTTTTTTCTATTTCAATTCCTGCCTCCTGTGAGAATCTAGTACTGATTGACATTAATGTGCAAAAGTATAAATATATATATAAAGGGTGACCAATAGTACTGATTTATGAAGGAAAACAAAAATCATGAATTTTGGACATAGGAGGTTTTTGCCTGACAGCAACAATATGACATTAATGAATTAATCATCTATTTAGGTTTATGTATGCCATTGTCATACAAATACAATTCCATAAAATGCATGTAAAGTGAAGCAGAAGAAAGTATGAATTTAAACATGTGTTTTCTGTTCTGTGAGGCTGGCTCTGGTCTGAGTTCACATCTCTTCAACTTTGACCAAGTGAATACATTAAGTTGGCCAGTAGAAAAACTGCCTGGAGAAAATTATGTTGTTTATTTTAATGTTTCATATCAAGGTGAGATTGTTACCACACTAATGAAAACTGAAGTAAAATACTTGATTGAATGCCTTTTTAAAATTTGTTATAACTTTTTTGGAACTTATTAATGACTCACACAAGTATGGGGACACAATATCCTGTTTCATGACTACATGTGGGGCAATGTAGGAATGTAGTTTGTAGAATGTATGAATCTAGATTAGTTTTGTTGTGTGAGGAGATTGCTTGTTACCAACAAGGTTAAAGTGACCTTGAATATCAAAACCCAACATTTCCAAGTTTAAAATTATGTTGTAACAAAATGACCAATGACACGTACGGAAGCCGAGAGGGGACATGCTTGAATATTATTCTTTTTTTAACTGTTATCTCGAGAAAACAGTGTTAAAAACAAAACATGAGAGTACGACCGCTGTCGGTTTCCGTAGAAGTGCACTCCTCCCCTCAGTAGTTTCATGGCAGCTGAACAAAGCAGGGTGCTTGCACTATTTGTCATGCATCATATGGTAGCAAACCTACATAATGCTACTTTGGCATGTTAATTTCCTGATTAGGGTGGAAATAAGAATCTTACAGCTTAGCTAGCCATTTTCCAGCCCTTTATCTTGTAAATGCACTTGTCAAATTCAGCTTAAGCCAAGTTCTTGAAAAGAGGGAACTTTCTAACCACTGGGTTTTAGATACTTGTAAACAATTCATTTTAAGGTAATTCACACATGAAAGCTAATCATAACACATTGTGGTAGTGTGCATGTGTGAGAAGTATTTTCTATTCAGTGCTTGAGTAATTTCAAAAGAGGTTCACATTTGGAGAACACTTGCAATTCCCTTCCATCCCTGATTAAAACAAATGGGGCAAATAATCTGAAATGTGGGCAGTTTACTAGCATGCAAAGTACTTATTCATGCAGTTTGAGCTCAGAAGAATTGTAATCTGTGCAACAGTTAAAATGCACCATTCTAATACTTTAACTAACATTGGCCATAAAGGGGACTTTTAGTCTTATAGTTTATGAGCTGCTAGCGACATCTTCAGGAGGCTCGCTGCAATTGATGCATAAAGCTACGTCAGCAGTTAACTACGTGGACGATGGTGGGGGAGGGAGGAGAGGGGGAGGAGGCTTCACCGTGATGCTATGCTAAAGGTATTACCCTTCAAAGTAAAAAAATATCAATTTACCGTATACCTTCTAGCATCTCTTTTATAACACATTGCATACTTTACAACAAAAAGTGCATGCTTTAAAAGAAGCGTTTTGCTTTTACATCCCATCTATGTCATGCGAATGCGAATAAATCTGTAGGAAACCTTTATTTCGAAGCGTTAAAGCTTCAGGCTGGCTGGATGCAGCAGGGATTTTCTGTCTAAATTAAATGGCAGCAGGCAGACAATCATGTGAACGATTGAAAGATAAATAATCATGTTTGCTGCATGGAATAATAATTTTAAAAAATAATGGTTATTTTCCGTTGAACAGACTCCACATTTCAAGTCAGCTATTTGTGCAATTACGACTTATTTCTCTGTCGCGCGACTTGGACTTGGCTCCTATTCAGTGCTGAAGATTGGAAGCTAGCTGGTCAGGTAGCGACAAGCAGCCACATCAGCACCGTTGGTATTACTAAGTCGTGGTAGCATCAGTGTTAGTGGGCTGTTTTCCTGCTTCGATGTGGGTTTAAAAGCTGTATCAATAGAATTTAGCCAAAGTGCATTTGTTTTAACATTTTGCGTCTGTCTCTTAGAGATTTCATTATGGCAGATAGTATCATGAGCAAGGCTGCTACCATGGAGATCCCCATTAATAGCAATGGAGATACAGGGACTCTCCCAGAGGATGACAGCTTGGAGCAGGTCAGTCACGTTTTCTTTAACCTCACTCGTTATATTACAAATATAATATCATTTTGTGCTCAGTTTGTGTTTTTCCTTTAAATTAACCCTCTAATAATCCTAGGGCTAAAGCTGCTGGGGCCAAATGTTACCTAACCATGCACAGGCCTGCAGCTCCAGTTACAGGAACCATGTTCCACCAAGACCTTTAATAAATGCAAACAAATGGTGACATGAATGGTGAAAAAGCAGAATTGGGCATTTTCTCTCCTGTCACGCAAGCCTGTCACTAAGATTCAATTCTTTGATGCAACATTGATATTCATCCTGGGAAGATTGAGTCATTTTGCATACCTCATAATTTTACTTCTTAAGAATTAAAGTAACACTGAGTAATACAGTGATTCACTTTACAAAATAATAAACAAGCTCATAGTTAAGACAGGTCCTCTATGTGGCATTTGTGCAGGTTACTTAGATTAAAAAAAAAATGTATTTTTGCATTTTAACCACAAGTTTTGTTTATTGGAAGAAAGAAACTTCTTTTAGAGTTAGGGAAATATAGTTTAAAATTTAACATTTTAAATAACATTATTAATAAGTATAATATTTCTTTTTAAAATGCAAAAAATAACATAAAGCAGACAAATAATCTTGCAGCTATTTAGCTCTTAAGGGTTTATTTTATCCAAGGTCTTCACTAAACTTATCACTGTTTATAAAGTGGATATAAAATGTGATTATATTTCCTGCTCTTTAAACCATATTTGAGCTCTATTGCAGTTCAGATCGTTTTTTTTTTTTAATTTACCAGGATCTGCAGCAGGTGATGGTGTCTGGACCCAACCTGAACGAAACCAGCATTGTATCGGGAGGTTATGGGGGGCCTGCAGGAGGTATCATTCCTACCAGCTCTATCAAAGGTACTGCAAGCACACCAGACTGCCATCCTCTGCAGGTCTCACTGTGTTTTTGAGTCTTCAGTGTACAGACACATTATACAATGTAACCATGTCACAAATTTAAAGGTGAATCAAACAAGAGTTTGTTTCATAACTTAGTACATGGCTAATAACTATACATCTGTTTCGAGCAGTTATTTTCCCGGATTATGTCTTCATGTTGCACACTGTACCAGCCACTCTGTTTTCACACCCTGTTGATAGTCAGATGCAAGCTGCCATGAGCTGTGCCAGAGATCTGTCAGTATTGTAGCAATCCTTCAGTAATTGAAAGAGGTCAATGCTTAATGCACCTTTAAGAAACCAGAGCAAAGCAAGAACCTCTCCTCCTTGTATTTTAATGTGTCACTAGGGAGCTGCTGACCTCTAAGCTGCTGGTTTATATTACAAACATCATATTCCATAGGGCCTGCAATTCGCTTCAATCCTGAGTATCTGGACAGAAGACAAGCCTCTGCACCAGGACCAGGTGGCTGTTTATTCTGACAACCATCTTTTTGTTTTCTTACTTAACCTTTATGTGTTGGATTCTTTGGCCCTCTTATAAGAGGTTTTTGTATTGCTTGACTATATAGGGAATTGTATGCAGTCTGGCTTGTAACTCTTCAACTCACAACCTCAACAGCAATGAATGCTTGGGCAGCTTTCAGAATTATGGATGCACTAATGTGATATTACAGGGCTGTCACTTATTATGTTGTGTTGATGTCCAATACCAACGTCTTCCTCTGTGCTGTAAAATGCATTGTAGATAACTGTTTTGTCATTATTGGCATGAACTTTTTATGTCATGCTGTCCATTTACAACTTCTTTTATGCTGCACGAGGAGCCTGCATGGTGGCTTATCATATCTTCAATATCTTTTTAACCCCTGCTTATTACATATCCTCTGTCACTAAGCCTGGGTTCTTTCTTTCAGTCTATGTTCTCTGCTGCTCAGCATTGTTTCACTGCCAAGACCATCTGCACACATTTCACTCCACTCATTTTATATACCCTCTTCTCATTCCCACTCTCCATCACCACCATGCTCATTTCAGACATTCGCATGAAATCCAGGGGTGTTAACTTGCCTAACTCTTCAACCAGTCGACTTGTTCATCACGCAGACCAGCATCCAGGTACCACCAACATCACCATGTCCATTCTGTTGTCACTTATTGTCACAATCCATTCTGGAAACTATCAGATGGGAAACTTTGACAAGACAACATACAGCTACATTTACTTTATTTGTTTTCTATTTTCTATTTCTCTTTAAGGGTCTTTAAATCATAACACTAATTCAACTGAAGAGCTTTCTCGTGGTGTGGCAGTGGAGAAATTGGACAGTGTAAAGAAATGGGGCATTAATACATACAAGGTATTGTGGACTATGTGTGGATATTTTGTTTTTAAAATAAGATTTATTAAGTAAATTGATTAATACTACCAAAAGTAAAATTTAGCTGTTTCCATTACGTTGCCGTTAAACTTAGGTCCATAGTGTTGTCAGTAGGTGGCAGTATAGGCTGTATGCCGAATGGTTGTCATGAATGGAGTCATGGTGGCTAACAAGAAATAATATTTCTGGCAAGAAGCAAACAAAACTAATCCTATAGGTATGCAATATAAAAATGTAAGGGCTAGGATCAGTGTTTTGTTTAATTTGTACTTAGTTTTGATTATTCTTTCTGGTCAGCCAGTTTTTGCTCTGTTAATTCTCCGAAACAGCTGATAATTCAGGTCATGTGATCAACATCAGAACTGATTTGCAGTAGGCACTTCCATATGTCCAAATCCACATTAAGTATTTTATTTATCACATACCTTTTCAAATAGTGCACAAACTTTTGTAAAACTGACATTTTACAGATTTTGGCCAATAACATTAACATTGTCCTCAACATGCATTAAAAAAAAACAAACAAAAAAAAAACAGAAGCACAACAACTGAAATGGCTTTAATTAAACAGTTTTTCTGATTTTATGGATCAACACTCATTTTTTGTTAATTCCATCACATTTGCCCAACACTGTGCTTAATTCAATTTAAATTTATTCACACTTTTCAGTGTACAAAGCAGATGTTCTCGGAGAAGTTTGGCAGAGGCTCACGAACTGTAGACCTGGAACTTGAGGCTCAGATTGATGTGCTGAGAGACACCAAGAGCAAGTACGAAAACATCCTAACCCTGGCAACTGCACTCGTCACCCATTTTCAAAATATGGTGCAGACGCAACAGGCTCTAGGAGACACATTCACTGACCTGAGCCAGAAGTCTCCAGAGTTACAGGTATATAGTATCAGCAAAGCTCTCTAATGTTATGTAATGTGAAGCAGGTGTGTAAAGAATGTGTGTTTCTCTACAGGATGAGTTTGGGTATAACGCAGAAACACAAAAGCTGCTGTGTAAGAATGGTGAGGCTCTGCTTGGTGCCATTAACTTCTTTGTGTCCAGTGTGAATACCCTGGTTAATAAAACCATGGAGGACACTTTGATGACTATCAAGCTGTATGAAAATGCAAGGTAAGTAACACTGACATTGTGTTTAAAGTTAAAGCATCTAAGCTTAAAGCTTGTTGGATGATCACTGGAAAAATGTTTTTCTACTGTTCTTGTGTTCAGACTTGAGTTTGATGCATATCGTTCTGATCTGGAAGAGCTGAGCTTGGGTCCAAGGGATGCAGCAGCCATGGTTCGTATTGAGATGGCTCAGCATGAGTTCCAGATCCACAGAGAAAAATATGAAAGGCTTCGGAGTGACGTCACCATTAAGCTTAAATTCCTGGAAGAAAATAAGGTTTGTTTCATGCATTTTTGCATGTATTTGAAATTTGCCTAACCCAGTCGTTTAATGTCCAGAATTATAGCAAAATACCACTTTCATAGTTTATACTGACACCAAAGTATCAGATCATGGAGTACTTTTGGTTATTTTTGGAGAGAAAAACTGCAAATGGCTGGTGCTTCTTTTCCATGTTTATGTCCTCTCAGACTCATTATATTGTGCCACATATAGTCCCTCAGTTCTAACAAAGCTTTTGTTGAGCCTAAAAATAACTCCTCCTTTTGTCACTCTTTGAAAGATCATACCTGATAATGCTGATAAATTTCATATTGTTGTAACCCTGTTAACCTTTTAATGTTCTGAAGTGGTTGCGTTATGACAACACTGAAGGATGATGTTATACATACTGTACAAAACAACACAAATGCGACCACACCCAACCTGTTGATCGACGCTGGTTGTGGTCTGAGGTGAAACAAGCTATAGTTTTAAATCCAGTAAGTTAATAAAGTATTGCATTTCAATTTTCATTGGAGATTGCTTTGCAGTCACTCTTGTATTTGAAAAAATATCATAACATGTTTTAAATTAAATTTAAACTACATGATGCATTTTCAGTTCTGTAATTGATTTGTTTTGTAGTTCCTTTGTTAATGGCATAGTGGTTAATGGGGTAATTAGAGGTCATTTTTAAAGGAGGAAAGTAAAGAAATTTCTGGAGAATTTTCTAATTTGGTTCAACAGATCAAACTGGAAAGAGTCAGACATGTTTGTGCAGCAAGAAGCATTTGGTTGCCAATTATAAGAATAAGGAGTTACATTTTGTAATGTAAATAAAGCAACATATTGGAAAAGAGTTCAAGTAACATTGAACCTGATTTTTAGGAAAGTACTTGATGCTTCCCTGTGAATATTTTTTTTTTTTTGTAATGTAACAATGTGCTTGTTCTGTATGTGTTCTAGGTGAAGGTGATGCATAAGCAGCTTCTTCTCTTCCATAATGCAATCTCAGCTTATTTTGCTGGCAACCAGCAGCAGTTGGAACAAACTTTAATACAATTCAATGTAAAGGTGAAGCCCCCAGGATCAGACAAACCATCCTGGCTGGAGGAGCAGTAATGAGCACACAAGAGTTCAGCTGCTTAGCGTATACAGTTGCACCCTGATCAGTGAGAACCGTGACATGTGGATAGATGGACAAAAATGAAATGGTAAAAGGAGTATATTGTAGGATCAGAAGCAACTGGAGATTTCTCGTTTTTGTAATGTTTTTCCACTATGATTTATTACATTGATGACAGGATTTGTTTTGTCTAAATCTCAACTTTCTTTTGTCATTTTGTTACTCTTTATAGTTAGCACAATCATTTGAACATAAATCACTTTATTTAAGTACGAGATCATGGTCTAGTAGGGGAGATTCCCCTATGCAGTTTTTGCACATTATTTTGTTGTTGCTTTTTTTTTTTTATGTTGTCTAAAGATATCTTTGTCTTTTCTGTGTATATCAAATTGGAGGAACTCCACATTGAATTAGTGAATAAGTGAGACACTGTTATGAGATATAGCCCTTATTTTCTGAAACTTATTCTCCACTTATTTGCAGTTTTCACTGAAAAAAATATCAGAATATGGCATCTTTTTCTAAAATTAGCCTACTTGCTTTTTACTCTCCCTTTTATGGAATTCCTGCCTAAATGCTCTAATAATGTATAAGATCAAATATATTGGCAATATATTCATTTTGTCTAACTCACTACTTTGGTCTTCTAAATTTTGAAACTCTCAGATACATTATGTTGTTATGAATGGAGCAACGTGTATTTTTCTTTTATTTTTCTCTTCAGATGGAAACACATTGAAACAGACTTAAAGCAGATGTACAATTTATGTTTTCCAGTTTTTGGCATCAGTGTATTTGTTTGATATTTGAATACAAAATGCTAAATTCCTTACTATTATAAGAGATCTAAATCTAAACATAGCCACTATTTGTTTAGTTATATTACAATAGAAGGTGCCATTGTGCAACTATGAAGTCTTATTCTTCAAGTCTCAGTGCCACATGCACATTTCATTTACAAATCTCTGTCTTTCCAAGATAGAATGTATGAGTACATTTGTCATATTTTGTGTTATTCATTCACTTCTTTGTAACATGGCATTGTATGTTACTGGTATTTCTTTAAGGTTCTAGTCAGCTGGTTGTGTTTATCTTGTTCTGCATATTCAATAAAGTGCTGGATGTTTTATTTCACCTTATTGTGTAATTGACACAGGTCTGCCAGTCTCATGTGTATTCACAAAAACACAAGCTTATGCTATATGTTTATGAACATGATTAAACAGTAGAATATACAGATAACAGTATTTCCAGTTATTTTTTTATATACTTAAGTATTTCAAGAATATCACGTCAAATTCATGTAACTTGCTTAATTAATTTACACTGAATCACTGTGATCACTGCACTTTATTTTTGGTGATCTTTGTATGAGTTTAATTTTGTTGCCCTTGGAAATACTTCACCCAAGTTCATCCACTAACACCACCTCAAATTAAGTTCATAACACCAGTGATGAAAAGAATACTAATTAAATCTTTGCACATGGTACCATTAATTTGCTGGCTCTTTTACTCTAGAAGAATAAAACAAATATAATTTAACCCAAAGTAAATTATTTTGAAGAATAAAATAAAGTCAAATACAATTAAACAGCAAAATGACTCATTTTAACCACAAAGATATTAAATGCCAATTCCCTTTTCCATGTTTCCCCACCAGTGAACCTTCTCAGGGGTGATAAGAATGCTTTTGGATCAAATTCCACATCAGATTAGAACACGATCACATAAACACACCACTGATATATTCCCTATAATAACTGCTATAAATTTAATCTCTTCTGTGCTGTTTTATTTAGCTCTCTAGAGGCCTCCTTGTTCAGTGTCTGTCTATCCAACAAAAAATGTTAAAACCCACACTTCCTAGTTAAAAAGTTTGCAGTTCCACTTACTATTGTCATGGAAAGACAAAAGCACACATGTATAAAGGGGGTAAACTTGGAATTCTGTATTTGAAAATGTTGTGTAGAAAAGTATATGTGACTTAAAGGCACACATTTTGTTTTTACAGAAAAATAATATGCAAAGAGCTGGTAAGGCTTCCCCACTCCCCTACCACTGCTGCTTAAGAGTCGTATATTTCATTTATTGCTTTTAAGGTTTCTTTTAGAATATCATGAAGATAAATTAATACTGTACCCACAATATGCGAACTTTAAGGACTCATTTTGAGGAAACAGCCTTTGTATTTGTCCAAGGTAGCTATATTTAGTTTAAATGGGCTGGTAGCAAACGCTTAGACATTCAAGAAATCAATATTCCTTATCTAGTCTGGACTATCTAGTCAGAGGACTGTTTAACAGCTGACAGTTGGAGAAAAAATGCAGCGCAGCTACAAACTCATGTCAGGAAATATAAGTACTGGATAAATGCCAGAGTTGTTCCTGGTGGAAAGGTGTGTGCTGCCATGGACATTTGTGATTTATCTGGGCGTGTCGTCAAACCCACGGATCATTTCGAAACTCTTTGCAATATCCAGGTTGACGTAAGTCGGTGTTTTCAAATCTTCAACAACAAGACTTCAAGAGAAACAAAAAGAGGAGCTGCTGCTGACCTTCATTTTGTAGAAAGTAAGTTGTTTTTAGATTTTCTGATCTGTTACTGAAAATAAAGCTTGCAGCATTGTTTAAGTCGTTTCTTCATTAGGCTAACAGACAGTAAGTACTTTGCAGAGATAAAACACCAAGGATGTACAAGTTAGGATTTAACTTTTTCTGTTGAAAAACAGCCTTTCAGGCCATGGTCACATGTCTGTATACATTCTTCATGCATCTCCCACAAGTAACAACTTGTGACTAAAATGCTAGATAAAAGAGAGTGACCTGTGTGTTGTGGTTTTAAGGTGGACTGCTGTTATTTGTAGGCCTCATGTTATAGATTTCAGAAGCTGTTGTTCAGGATATTCCTGCTCTTGGTATGATTTACTAAACGCTTATAGCTTTGTGGTGAACCTGGGAACGTTTGTAACCGTGTCCATACCCTGCTCTGTTTATTTCAGCCTAAATTCATTATCCTGGCTGACATTTTGGACAATTCTTTCAAGTACCAACGGCTCCCCAAAAGTCCTACAAACAACTTATGCTTCATTACAAATTCTTTATAAGCTTATATCCTGCCTTTATGTGACACAAGGATTATTCTTGATTGTCAAACCTGCTGAGACTTTTTATTGGAAGATGCATCCAGGAGGTCCTCCAGTTCCACCACCTCCACCTCCCCCCCCACTTCTTCCACCACCACCACCACCACCACCTCCTCCAGCCCCTGGACTTCTTTCATCCCAACATGGACCAGGTTTCATTGGTAAGGGAAACCGTCGGCGCTCCAGGATGCGCAATTTTAACTGGGAAACCCTTCCTAAACACAGTGTGATAGGAAAGCACAACATTTGGACAGCAGACAAACCAGATGGGGAATATGAACTGGACACTGATCACATGGAGGAGTTGTTTAGCCACAACCAGGGGCAGCAACAGCACAAAGTTCTGAATCGGTCAAGTGTGAGGGGTTTGCCATCTTCTGCCACAGGAGGGGAAATGGTGAGTACAGCTGGGCCTAGTCTCACATCATCTGTTCACATGTGAAGCCCAAACCCCAAACATTTGTAGCAGTAGATTGAAATCTTTGCAGTATAGTGCTCAGATATCAAGATGTGTTCCTTTGACCTGGATTGATTTTTTTTTTTTTGCTTTAGGCATGCATTTGAGATAAACAGGAAATGTCTTCACAAAACGTCTCTCTTCTCAGGTGTCCAAACATTAGGCTTTTGCAGCAAACCTTCAGCTGTATTTATGATATTGATTTCTTCAGGATATTACAGTCTTTTTTGGAAAATTTTTTTCTTAAATTTCTTTAAAAGAATTTATTTTTCATTTATTTTTCTTCAGGTTTTTCATATGTTGTATTATTAAAACAATAAGAAAAGACGAAGGCAGAATTACTCTATACAAGGGTGGAGTCCCGCTATTCTTCATGTTTGTTTGTCAAAGGAAGGTACATTTATGTCCTTAAAACAGAAGTCTGAAAAGTAGTTTACTTGTTCTCTGTAGCTATGCTGTTGTAGAAAGTAGATGGCAGTTATTTAAAGGACTGCAAATCAACTTAATTTTGTGAAACAAAAGTGGGTTAAATGTGATTGGACAGTTTCCCTTTGACCTATGTACCTTTTTTAGGTACATTAAGAAAATGTATCGCTGGTACAAAATAGTATCTTTGTCCAGACTGTTCAATACAATCATCTCACAGAAACCTTAACCTTTGGAATCAGCAACTGAGGTCACTATGATTCAAAAGACACTTTTCAAGACAGTAGTGAACTTATTTTAACTAACAAGCTGATTATACTCAAGTCCCTGTCTGTTCCCATTCTTAGGTTACTATCCTCAGCTCCAAGAGGAGTATGAACATTGGAATTTTCCTAAAGCAGTTCAAGCGGTGAGTCAGTGGTAGTGCTCTTAAGGTGTAATTGGTTTTGCACAATAATCTATGCACGTCACAATGTTAAACAACACAAAATGAGGCGGATGGATTAGTCTGAAACATTTCTGCATCACACTCACAAACCATTGAAAGCCAGCATGTTCAGACAGGTCTGAGCTCCCGATGACCTCCCTGTGGGATACAGTTTGATCAGTAACTCAGAGTTATTGTAAATAAAACGTCCTAGGCTGTTTGGTAAGCATAAACAGGAAATGGAGAAATATTCTTAATCCCCATACACAAACAGTAAAAACATTGTGATTGGTGATGACTACAGGACTGGATCCTTTCTGAGTCTCCACCTCCGTCCACAGGCCTGTAAAAGACATGATTAAGGACATTAAAACAGGAAGAGGCCTACATTTTGGGTCCGGAAAACTCAGAGAGTTGTGCAGGCTGCTGCCAGATGAAGGAGAGGTATTGACATTAGTTACTTTTTTTTTTTTTTTTTTATCCAAATCATGCTCGTCATTTTTTTTAAATCAATGTCTGCTTTTATTTTTGTATAAATGCAGGTGAAGCAGCTGCTTAGTTTTAAAGGTGACCTATCTGCTCTCCCTGAAGCGGATCTTTTTATGCTACTGCTGGTAAAGATTCCCAGGTAAGCACACTAAATATAAAGCCATGATCTACACATGTCAGGGTGAGTGGTGGCTTACAAATGTATGTGGTGGTTTAATTGGTGTTTATTAGTTATGAAGAGCGCTTGACCTGCTTGGTGCTGAAAGAGGAATTTTTCCCCCTCATGGATGAAATGAAAGAATTCATTGGCACTCTGACAGCTGCAGGAATGGGTATTGTTGGTTTTCCTTAATTTTTCATAAAATCGACTTCTACTCATGAAGCTGGATTGTTAAACCATTTAATTTTGCTGTTAATGCCATGTGTCTTCTGCTAGAGCTGTTAGAGTGTGAAAATCTCCATTCTGTCATTCGCTTGGTGCTGAAGACTGGAAATTACATGAATGCTGTGAGTGTATATTTGTTATGCTGGGATATTGAATCCTTTTGCACTACTATATCTCATGATATATTTATTTGATCAAAGGGTGGCTACGCAGGCAGTGCAATCGGCTTCCGAATGGCCTCCCTGCTGAAGCTAGCAGATACCAAAGCAAACAAACCTGGAATGAATCTTATGCATTATGTTGTGATGGTAAGTACTTTAAATTTTATTGCAGTGTGAAGTTCTTTTCTATATTTTAAGACATGCACGTAAAATATGATTCATATACCACCTTGTATGTTTACAACAGCAAGCTCAGAAGGCAGATGTGGCGCTGCTTAAGTTTGCAGAACAACTCAAACACATTGAAGCTGCAGCAAGGTAAACAAACTTTTCTTAAAAGAGAAAAACAAAATGAAAAAAAAAAATCTCAATATTTTTTAATGCGATTTAATTTGCTATACCATGATAATATGTACCTTTTTTACGTTTGGATTATTTTAGAATTAAAAAAAGTGAGATTGAAACAGAGTTTGAAAGACAAGTGAAGAAAGTGCAGAATGCCAAAGCAGACACCTTGAAACAAGAAGATCTAAGGGCACAAATGCAAGATTTTTTAATGGTGAGGAGGGGAGAATTCAGTCCAGTTTGTGCAGATTTCAGTGATGAAAACATTTTTCTAATGTCTTGGTTTGGACTCCATTTAGGATGCTGAGGTTTGCTTAGCAGAAATGGAGACTAGTCTTCAAGAACTGGAGTCAGTAAGTGACTCTGTGGCCGAGTACTACTGTGAGGATTCCAGCAAGTTCAAACTGGAGGAATGTTGCTCCATTTTCAACTCTTTCTGTGAAAGGTTTATGCGGGCCATGCAGGTGATTAATGCGTTGACACATTTCTTGGCTTGAAAAAACGGAAAAGAAGACTCCTTGTGACCCATTAACACTGATTATTTTTTTATTTTCAGGAAAACAAGGCCAGAGAGGTTGCAGAGGTGAAACATCGACACATAGACAAGCTACAAAACTCGGCCAAGCGCAGGTCCACAGCTACCTGCTCCAGTAGAGAAAAGGAAATGGACGGTATTGCATTAGAGCACATACTGCAGAACTTCCTTACCAATCGTGTCTCTAGGAGGAGATCTGGGAGGCCTTCATCAGCTCATGGAAGTCCCACGGGTGGCAGCCCTACGAACGGGAGCCTAACTGAAATCACTTCTCAGACGAATCTCCCCATTGGAAATCAGAATTGTGGAGAGATATTCAGAGTCAAAGAGATGTGCAAAAAGGAGTGGAACTCAGCAAATGAACTCACAGAAAACTTTACATTAGAGAAAACCCACTCGCAAGTTGAGGAAAATAAGGCAAAACAGGATATTACCCATGAAGAGGAGATTAAAACTATGAGAAAAGAGGACTCGACACACCCAATCAGAAAGAACAGCATGTTCTCCAATGACAGATCTTTTTCAGCCAGTACTGATGACACTGAGGAAGATGTGCAAGATAACAATGAGAAGGAAGCCCAAAAGTTGCGTGAAGCATCTAAAAGAGTCCTGCATTTTCAGAAAAGCCGTAGTAGTGTCTCATCTGGGGAGTATGCTCTGGAAAATCAGAAATCTCCTGCTGGAACTACAACCCTTCGTCGTCAGCTCACCTTTGATGAGGAAACCCAAAGGTATCCTGGAGACCCCACCAATGAGGATCTGGTTCAATTTTTGCTCAACACTGAATCCTCTTCTAAACGCAACCTTGGCCGTCGACATACTCTACCTACCAAAGTTCCTAAAACTAAGGAAGAGAACGACAATCTGCAGTCTCAGCCTACAGTTAAAAGTCAAAATCAAGTGGCACACGACAAAAGAACACAGCCAGGAGAGGGAGCTGGAGACACATCCTCAAGACAAGAGTTGGATTTTACTGACATTTCTCAGAACTTGAAAAATTCAGATGGCCAAGACCTGAGTTCTCCATCAGCAGAAAAGAAAAGTAAACCAAATAATTCCTCGGCCCATGTTTCAGACAGAGAGTCTTTGGAGCAAAGCAAAGAAGAAAAATCAGTGGAGCACACGGGCAACCACCCACAGACAAATAACGAAAATACTCCCCCCAGGAGCACATGGTTTAAGACTGAGTCCTCTGGACTATTTTTCAGTTTTTTCAGACGCCTTGGAGATATGAGCAAACCACAGAACAGCAAGGTGACTGTTCATAAGGGCACAGATTCTAGTGTGTAGTCATAAAATATTTAAAAATTTATTGGATAATTACATATTAATTTAAAGCTCACGTTACCTAACGGCTATTTAAAATGATATAATTAGTTACAGTAACATGGCAGTGACATGTATCAGTAAGTTTTTTAATTTTTAACTTTGGTAATAAGGTACTGCGACAGACTGGTGACCTGTCCGGGGTGTACCCTGCCTCTCACCTGTTAAAATGCTGGGATAGGCTCCAGCTCACCTGCGACCCGTAGTGGAATAAGCGGTCAAGATGATGGATGGATGGATGGATGGATGGGTAATAAGGTAAAAGTAAGTAAGAAAGAAAGTTCTAGGAAAGTTGCTGAAGAAGGATACTTGCAAGTTGTACCACTAGATGGCAGGATTTAACAGTAAGTTAGGTGTGAATTCCCAGGCAATTTATATATTGCTGATATTCAAAAGAAAGATGGACACACTCGCTGTAAGATATTTTGTCTTTATTTGCTAGCCATACGTATTTTTTTACAATGTGCACAAGTTGGATAATTGACTTAATCCTTACAGTTTGTGTTCTTTGTCAAAATGAATGTACAGAGGAAGTGTTGATGATGTTGAGTTTGAAGATAAAAGAGATTTCAGCATGTAGAAGGAAGGAACTGTGTTGGAATATTTGTTTTCTTTGTATATCAGATAAGTATTTGCTTGTACTGTATGCTTGTATGCAGTGTTGCTAATTTCCAGTTGTATAATGATGGATATACCAATTGCAGTAAATGCTGTTAGCCTCATAGCATAATGACTAAGTCATATTTTGGCTAAACTGGGATATCTGTCTAACTGTCCTCTCCTAATATTGTCAACTGACATCACTGAATTATCCCAATTAAAATATGACTTGAAATATGATATAACACTTAAAATGTGACTTCAAAGAAATTATGCTATGAGGCTAACAAAATATGCGTTTTGATTGTAGTAATTCCTTGTCTCTTTTGTCCCAGAGGCACATCAGAATTGTATGGTTGCTTTCATACTTTTACTGAATTCAGCCATTGTTTTGATCTAAAATGGGTCAGTGTTACAAAGGCTGCCTGTATCTGAACGGAGCTGAACCGTGGACAGTCTGTGGTAAAAGTACGGCTGCTGATCCCACACTAACTTAAGAAGAGAGTTTCATGGTTGAAGGGCCCACATTTAGTGTAAAATGAATAAATCTACAGCACAAGCAAATGTATTTGTAGCACTACTGCCCTCACTTATGGATACCAGAGTACTGACGTTTGAAGCTCTCAAAGTGTAACTATAAAGTAATGAATCCATATTTGGGGATAGTAATGTGAATGCTTTTTATTTTTCTTTGTGATAGAATATCTATGAAAGTGAGTTGCATGGCGATTCTGATGGTAGCAATATGACTGTTTCAAAATTGGTCTTTGTATTTGGTATCATTAAATAATAGTCAATAAATCATTTTCTGTTTGTATTATGCCCACATATGAAGAAATTGCTGAGGTTTCCAGGTAACTCTGCTCCCCACCTAAATGAGTTTGTTATAGTTTATAAACAAAAATACACACATTTAGTGATTTCTAATATGCTTGTGATCTATGATGAGGGAACACACTGTATTACAAATTTGTTTTTCGAGTGTTAATTTTACATTATACTTAAAAAATGAAAAACATACAGTTCATTATTTGATTAGATTGCATCATCAGGATATCTATGTCTAAGAAAATGTCATGAAAACACAAATCAGTAAAAGAAGGGGCCAGCAAATTGAAATGACTCATTTAAAGTAAATTTAATTCATTTTTAGTAAAATAAACATATGATGCATTTAAGGAATTTAGACTCTTTATTTATTGATGCAAATTATTTTTAGAGCTCTTAAGGCACTGTTGGTACTGCCAGTGAGGCCTACGCTAGCTATGCATGCTCTGTTCACTGCTGATGCTAGATTGCAGCAGCCATCTTGACTAAACTGGAAGTAGTCTCCATGGCAACTCCACATTGCAGAATAAAACCCAAAGATGACTGTGCTTGCCCCTCACCCTGAGCCCCACCCCCGACAAACTCCTCATTCTGCGATGCCACAGCTGCCACAGACAGCACAACGCATCATATTGTAATAATCTTTCATTCACATGTGTTTGCCTTTAGGGCACATACAGTACAATGACCACCCCCTCAAATAAACCTTCATGGTGAAAGATGTTTTGGCTGAAAGCCTGAGCTTGTGTTGTTTGTCAGATTGCATTTTGTCTTAACATTTTCTCAAAACTCTATGGTACATCTGATTTTATTACCTTATTTTAAATAATTTATCCTACAATATTTTATATATTACATCAGACTCATCAAGTGTCCTAACAGAAAATACCATACTACTGCCCAAAGAACACTGTTACTACAAGAAATAGGGCTCCCTGTGTAAACACACCCCTCCTTCTACTTTCTGCTAAACCCTCTCATCTCCCTTTCATCATATACTGTACAGAGTAATTATCAAAAAGACTGTGAACTTGTTAATTTACTGAATTATAGTTTCAAGACTTTTGCAAGATAGTTTAATATTTTCTTCATGGTCCAATAATACTTTTCATCCTAATGATTCAAAGCTTAAATTAAATCAACTGCATCCTTTGTCCCTTTTAAGGGTATTGGGTGGTAACTAAAGAAGCCAAACCCCTTTGCACCAGACAGACTTCTCTTTTAGTCAGAGCCTGAGATGTCGCTTCTTTTGCATAATCCCTGCCCCTTTCACGTGCTATTGGGTTCTTCAACTCCTCCCACCAGCCACCCGACCAATACATTATGTAAGCCACGCCCCTACTCTCCTCCTTTCCCTTATTCTCTTCCTTACTGTCCCCGTCTTCTCCCAGACAGACCCTGCCCTTTCCTTTCTGTCGCCCTGTCTGTGGATTCTGTTGTAGAGGACTAGGAGACTAACAATGGGAAGATTTCTCTGTGGCCTGCAATGCTGACACTCCAGTTCCCCCTCCTGGGATTTTATGTGAGTACAATCTGGCCATTCTCTTTATGTGGGATCTCATTTCTGCTTTCTCATCTTGTTTGTGCCTTTATCTGGAGTCCTCATAATACAATGTTCAGGGTTAGAGCAGATGAATAATTGATTACACCATCCCAACTAGCATCTGTGCACTGGCAAATCACAGAGGGGCTGTACATATATACCATGATGTAACCTTCTTTGTTATAGCATATATTCTGTTATGATTGGACAATACACCAAGTGGCAAACATTTAGTGAAAGGATTTTATTGTCGTCTTTTATGAAAGCAACTGTTACATTAAAACGCTCTGCTGCTCTGATTCTCTAATGCTTCCTCAATCAGCCCACACACTTCTCCATTTTAGCTCCTAGCTGACTGCCGGCTGGCTGCCGGCTCTGTGGCAGGTGGGCATCTCTGCTGCAGTTTGAGGGCTGGGCTCAGTAATCAACCATAGATGCTCTTTTGTTTAGAGGATTAGGATCTTTCATAGCTTTTCTGATCTGAATTTGTATGGAGTGTACTGCTGGGAAGCTCTGTGAAGCACATGTGAATCAGCATCTTGCTTGCTTATGTCGACTGTGACTCTTGTGTTGCATTTAACTGCAGGAGCAGCTGCAGGTAATGCATCATTTTTACACCAATGGTGCAGATAGTGAGCAGATAGATTTGTGGTTACATACAGACTGATCTTTGCTCATGAAGACGGTTTCTCCTTGTGTAACATTATCTAAAAATGTTCCTATGCTGAATGTGAATAATAGAGGTGTTGGTTTGGTTTGGCTGCCTGCACTGGCTCACCATGATGTTGCCAGATGGTGCTGGATGCTGCACCAGAGGGCAGATTCCGAGCAGGGGTTATATGTACCACCAGGGCTTCACCAGGGAGTTTGCATTCATGGGGTGGTAGTTTTAGACTGTGTTTTTTCTGAAATATAACGCCTCCAACATGTAAGAGCATTGAGATGTAAACAAGAGTGATATGTTGGCCATACAGCAGAACATTAAAAACTGACTTAGTGCATCTTTGTAAACTCTAAACTAATGAGTGAGTCCAAACAAACAGAAACAGAGCTTAAATAGCTTATGACTGGACAGTGCAGCCTCTGAATACATATTTCATCAAAAGCAGACATGTGGCAGTAATGACGATGCAACACGGACTCTGCATGTTGTCAACTCTCCTTTGCCTAACTATAGACAGGTACGTTAGAAATGAATCACAGAATTCACATTAAATCACATTATCTAGGTGCATGACAGTTAATTTGACTTTTTAATGCACTACTATCAAACCCTAAAAAACCAGATAAATTGAATTCTGAATGAGATTAAATAATCCAATAAACTGCTCTTTTGTATTTTATATGATAACAGAGATTAGATCTTTATGACCCTCCTAACATGTCTTGGGAGGTCATCTTGAGGTCTGTTAAATACCCTACAAACTTCTAACTGTAACTTCATTGTAGTGTGGTAATACTGGCCCATGAAAAGGTGCATAATTAAACAAATAACTAAACATCCTAGAGTGAAATTAGATTCACAGCTCATAAAGACTTTCTTCAATCACTTGTCTCAGTCATTTTTACTCTGTAATGCCAGTTTCTTTTTATTTCTGTACCTGTAGTATTGTGAGTGTACCATAACATAATCAAACAGGACACAGCCACATCAGACTTTATGTAAGATATATAATGATAAATTAGATATTGCTTTTGGACTCTTGTAGGTTGTACAGCAATATTTTGAGTTTTGGTATCACATAAATAATTTCAGACACCATCATTGCACTAAGAGTTACAGTGGTGATTATGTGTTTCATCTTCAAATTTCAGGATCTGAATTGATGTTATATTCTAATGAACTGCAGCATATGCTATGTTGTATGGCATGCAACTTATAAAAGCAACCACAATGCAATTTAATTATTTGGTATTTTCAAAAATTGTACTGATAATATAGATGAGCTTTGTAGAGACCATACACCCCTAGTGCAGAACATTTTTATCAAACCACATGTTTTGTTTCACAACTCATCAATTTAATTATACATTGTGACCATTAAATTGTCATGCTGGAAGTTTCTTTTTGTTTGTTTGTTTCTACACCGCAAGACAATCAATACTTCATATACGGCCTACAAAGACCATTCATCATACCACGAAGTGAAAAACTGCTTGCATATTTGTACAGAACACAACAGTAATGTGACAGTCTGAGCAATAAAATAAGAACTCAGATGTTCTTATATGATATTCTGCTGCTCCTGCTGCAAGTGAATAAGCGTTGCAGGCTTTGTTTGTGCACTAATCGACCTTTTGTAAATTCTGCATTGCATGTGGTGCCTGCAGACACTCACTGCAGGCACCACATGCCTGCAGTGAGTGTCTGCATCATCTTCTGCTGGTGTTTATTAAAACAGGATCACAGGGATAGACACAGATGTGGTCACTTTCTCACAGTTCCACTCAGTTATCAGAGCTAACCAATTTAATGTCTGCAGACAGAAAAATGACTGACCTTCTAAGTTTTTACTATTCGTACTTGAAGAAGAGTTTAATGTTACACCGTGTTATAATTTATTATATACACACTTGTAATTTTGGTGTGTGAACTCTGCATTGCATTTAGATATAGATGTCAGGAAAAAGGAAACACAATGAACGATGAATATAGATGTAGAGCCCAGTTTTCCCCTAGAAAGACCTCATTAGAATAATAAAACATGATAGTAGTGGATCAAATACTGTCTCATGCCGAAAGTCCGCAGACGCCTTATCCAAAATGCCAGAGACTGTTTTTTTATCAGAGAAACCTAACGTTCTCTGCTATGACCCTTCTGAGAGGCTGATGCATTGAGACAGATTCCTTCATCTGATGCAGTGAAGTGTAAGAGGAGCTTGTTAGTTTGAATAGAGGTATGTGTGTTTTGTCTTGCTGAGCTTCTCAATATGCCAAAAAAAAAAAAAAAATCTATCCCTAAACAGGGGCTGGTCTCTGGATTGTTATTGGTAACATAAATGAGACAATGCAATCAGTCATCTGGATTCCATTAGATATTGCATATTGATTCATGACCTCATAAAAAGATCTGAATGCTTTGAAAAGACATTAACAGCAGAATGTCAAATAACTAAAATATTTTCCAGCAATGCAGCTCATGTTTTATATTTTCAGGACAGTAGAAAGCAGTTAAAATATTCAATTATATAATTTATTAATAGTCTGAGGTTAAGCTCTCTTAAAAGTTTTTCCTACTTAACTGTCTTTCTCACTTTTTAAATTTTTTTATTTATTTATTTATAACCCACTACAGTATTCCCTGAAACTAAAAACAGTCCAGGTAGTGTAGGAACAATTATGAAAACACAAGAGCAAGTGGTTGGAGATGTAAACTACATTCTATATTTAAACACAATCTTGACAGCATATCATTAAGGGCCAAAATGGCTGACCTAAGGTCAGTGAGAGTTTCTTTAGTGTTTGTCAGACAGCTATTGCAATAAACTGTCCAAAGTCTCCTTGCTGCTCTATAAAATTAACTGTACAGTTGACATCACTGGAGAAAAAACAACTACAGTGGTCCTATTCCTTATAATAATATTAATTATCTAACTCAGTTACAGTGATTTGTTAGACATAGTCCTATAAGACTGCTGGGATAAAAATACTTGATTCTTGCTAAAACAAGGGAAGAGGAAGAGAAAATGAAACCACTGTTTATGGCCTTAGAAGCACACACACCCTGGAATCCTGAATACTCACACAAAAGGAATGATATTAACATTCTGTAAACTGCAGTCTCCTTAAAAGGGCAGTATCCCATTTATCTTTTTTTTTTTATCAGTTATGAACTTTTAACGAAATCAGATCACTTTGGTAGGCATATAGGGGAAATGTGCATAACACTGAAATAAAGAAAATTGCTTTAACATGCATTGATATATTTTGCATGCATTTGGCTTTCTAGAAAAATTTCCTGACCAATTTAATGAACATTATTTGATTTAAATAATAGGTGTTCCTACCAAACCCACTTCACATCACACTGGAAAAGAAATTAATTAATTAATCCATGTAAACATGTTATCCTGGCTAAATTAAGATTAAATTATGCTCCTTAAAGCCAGGTTAACGTACCCAGATAATGACGGTACATTACCTTTGCATGTATATAGTCAACTAGACTGGACCAAGCCCTTAGGTATGTTCCATGGTTCTCATCCAGTATTTAGAAAAACATTTGGAAAACATTGTTGTGTGAGTGTAAATTCTCAATAGTTGCTTTCAGTAACATTTTTCTGTTTGTTTTGTCAGAAAGGTAAATGCATTAGAAATTTTAACTGCAGCCATCAAGATTATTTTTCAGCTCGCAGTCACTTAAAGTATGTCCCGACTGTCACAAATCTGACAAAATCACCATTCAAGTAACAAAAACACAATATCTATGGAGTGAATTTGGCCCTATTTACATGCACAATGATCTCCTACAGTGAATGTTAAACACAGCAGTGTCTTGAACATGTAGTTTTTACATACAGTCCAGTGCATTACAGCATCTGACATACTTTGGCAATAATTTAATTCCCCTTGCATGCATTCATACTCGAGCCATAACTGTAGCTCAATTTGAGTGTTCAAGTTCATTGTTCAGTGTAAAAGATATCATTTGTAAGAACATAGGAGGAAAAACATCTGGCAAAAAGTCTTCACTAAAACTGTCTGTCATGTCTTTATAAAAGACTTATCTATTGTCATTTTCCTGCAAGAAAGCTGATTTATTGCCACAAATTGAAAGTAAACAAATAAACAAATCACATTTCAATTCATTTTGGAAATAAAATGTTTGAGGACTCACACTTGAAAGCAGTTGCATTATATCAACCTTTCCACTAAATTTAAGGGAACAAGGGATGTGAGGGTAGCAAGTAATTTGTTCAATCTGACCATTTTCTCATCAAAAAACTATACCTCAGTGAGTCCACCTTAATACATTTAAAAAGACTCAAAATGATTAAGTCATTTGTCATTGATTGTAGGCACAAAATTATTATTTTCCTTTAAATGTATGTGGATTGTTTGACAAATTTAGCAACTAAATCACAAACAAGAAGCAGACAGATACAATCTGACTAGATAAGCTGAGGACACTGTTTTCTGTAATTATACAGAATGTCGATAGAATCCAATTAAATAATTTATACGAGACATCCTTTTCCTCAGGAGAGTGTTGAGCACAGAAACAACTTGCACATGAAATATCTCTGTACCATCTGGTCTAATGAGAACCATTACCTGACATTTATTACTTTATGTGCACATGGAGCTTTTGCTTTAACACAAATTTGAGTTGACTGGGCATGGTGGTGTTGTCTGAAACTGGAAGACTCAGTAATCCAGATGGCAGACAGGACCTGACCCTGTGGGTGGACATTAAGCCACTTAACTGTAATGCAGAGTGAGAGTGGCAAGTGATACTTTACAGTCATAAAGCTGAATTAGCAAACATTCATATTCTGTGGATTTCTGCAGGAGACATGTCTAACCATGACATATATGGGACAATGTGAGAAACTCCGTGGCACACTGACGGGACAACTGAACTAATATATGAAGTGCTGATCGTGCATTTTCTGTGACAAAGTCTTGCAGTCGATATCTAATCACATGCTGCCTCAAACATTACAGGATACTGCAGACTTTTTGTGCTCTAAAGTCATTTGTGGCAGGTTAGATATTTCAGAGGCATGTTTCACTTTCAAGCACACAGATCACCTTTGTTTTCTTTTAGATTGACTGGTTTTATGAGGCTTTTGCATAAGAGCTTCATGGCAAAACTTTGCAAACCTACATATTTTAACCATCTGAAATTATTTTTGTTGATTTTTTTAAAATATATTGTTTATTTGTCATTGCATTTTTGCTTTTATTATCTAATTTTTCTTAAATCACATGAACACCAACTAAGGATTGCTGTCAGTGAGAGACTGTTTTTAAAGAAAGATCATCTTTCTGTGGTGAGGCAAGTGGGAGTAACTGAGCCAAGAAGGGCTGCTGGGGGAGCATACTGGCAGGGAGGAAGGGAAGTGAAGGCGGGGGAGACTGTTGCAATCCCAAAGGCAGTGGCCAGTAAGCCAAGAAGGGGAGGAGCTTGAGGGCTTTGGCTCATCCAGCTTCCTCCTGATGTCACTGTTCAGCAGAGTTCATGCAAAAGGAATACAGCACAGGGAGGGGAGGGCCTTTGAGGGGAGAGAAGGGAAGGGGGAGGCAGAGAGCTGGGCGAGGGCTTGTTGTGTGGACAGTGAAAGGGCTCAGCAGAGGCCCTCTAATCATGTGGGAAGAAGCTACAATGGAATCTACATGCCTGAGAAAATCTCCATTTACAAGATGTGTGTGGTTAAGATGAGGCTTACAGTTGCTGTGATTGCATTTATACAATTTAAAGAGAGAAGAGAAAATACAGGATAAACAGGTTAATAAAAGTTAGAAAATAAGATGGGCGTGAAGGAAATGTGGGCTTTGCTGTGAGCAGAGTTGGAATGCTATTGTTAAAGCCTGCTGCTCTGTATTGGAGAGAGGGACAGCTGCGTCTGAGTCCTCTTTGCTTATGTGAGACAGGCAACCCAGCTCACCAGTCCCCCCTCATACAGAAAGACAGGTGGTTCCTGAACTCAGCCTGCTAGGAGTCAAGGGAAGGAACTAGAAGGAATTTGGGGAGTGGCATTTCAAAGCTTCCTCTTCCTCCTTACTCTCAAAGAAAAGGCACCTAGAGGTCTTTTTAAGACACATTTGAGAGCTGACAGAGTAGGAAACATTTGCTTATTTAGGCTTAGATTTAGGCCCAGTTAGTTTCATCCCAGGTCAGCCTGAGAGAACATTTATAAACTAGACTATTAACAAATCTGATGATGAAACATTAAAATTAATAGTAATTTTAACTGGATCCAACTTTGTTTTTTTGTATATTTTGCAGCAGTAATCAGGATTGTTTCTTATCTCATGATGATCTACTATTTTACATAGTTTCTACACACAGATGTTTTACATTTTACTCTAGATTCAGAGACATCTCATGCTGACTTTAATTATATTAGTGACATTATTTACCTGATTCAGCTGATGCTCTGTTTTTTTTATAGGTAGAGTGTGCTGGCATCTGTTCATTAATTTAATGTAATCTCGTTCATACAGAAACGTTGCTGTGTTTTTGTTAGATCAATTGAGATTTGTTGAAAGTGTGGATCCATTACTATTTATTTTTAAAAAAGCCTTGCCAACATCATACATCATGGTAAGGCTAATCAGATGGGATATTTTCTCTCTGATGTTATAAAAAAAAAAAAAAATGAAGTGTTTATACATGAAACTAGGAGTTTTATGTTTACTTCTTCTCTTAAACTGTGAACTACTGGCTGATATATGAGCATTATTAAATGTAGCTTGATGCTTTTAATAAGCATAGCTATCCAGCACATTAAAACAGCATGTATGTGTTTTCAAAGTTAATTTAATCCTTCATGTGACAGATGTACAACATATCATAGGGATGCTGAGGTAATCTGTGATTGACCCAGTGATACAGTTTCATGTGACAACAACTCTGCCATCTGAGCAGAGCCAGCCAGCATGACATCCACTAAATTGGAATCCATATAAACATTTAAACTATGTTTGTTAAAACATTGCCAGATATTAAAAACAAAATGCTTCTCAGCCTTTTCTGAAAGCAGCATGTTTATATGGATCACTTTAAGCAAAGGCATTACATCTAGAGAGCACATTTTTCATTGCTCTTCCCTGCGGTGATCTCATGCATCCCCCCCCCCCCCCCCCCCCCCACTGAATTAACTTGTTGAGAATTTTTTTTTCTAAAGGTCACATGACTTTGGGTTGAGAAGCTCTCATTAGTGACACAGTATACTGAAGAAGAGCATAAAATAACAGTGGATACAAGATTTAGTGAAGGTTTTATAATATAAACAGAATTATGACTCATTTCTTCCTTCATTTGCTCAAGCGCATACACCCTCCTCACCCTGTTTGAGTGTTTCCTCAAGGATATCCTAACTTTTCTTTTGTTTCTTCCACCTCATATCCAGGTCAAGTGGTCCCTGCCCCTTTTGAATGTCAGTCATTATGGCTAAGCGTGAAACCGGCAGCACCAGCCCTGTGGTCAGGCAGATAGACAAGCAGTTCCTGGTCTGCAGCATCTGTTTGGATCATTATCACAACCCCAAGGTTCTGCCTTGCCTGCATACTTTCTGTGAGAAGTAAGTTCTGAATCATTTAATGAGACTTTTTTCCTTTTTATAAAGAGAAATACAGGTCTCTAGCAAACCAAGGCTAATATAACTCAGATCGATATGACAGTAAAAGGCAGTTGAAGATAAAAGCAGCAATATGAAAGATTTTTAACCTTACAAAAACCATGAATCCTTTAAAAGAAGATTTAACTATTAGACATGTTCTACCTAAGTCAATGCCAAGGTTATCATTGTGAATCAAAACTGGTTCTCAATTGACTCATCTGGTTAAATAATGTTTTTTACCGTTATGTTGTTAACAACATTTTTAGCCTGAAGTAGATACTTATTTACAGGTGTTTTCCTCTAAACATATTTGTGTTTTGTTTTGTTGTAGATGTCTCCAGAACTACATCCCTCCCCAGTCTTTGACACTATCCTGTCCAGTATGCAGACAGACTTCTATCTTGCCAGAGAAGGGTGTAGCAGCCCTCCAGAACAACTTCTTTATCACAAACCTAATGGAGGTGTTGCAGCGAGACCCAGAATGCAACCAACCTGAAGCGTGCAATGTACTTGAGTCGGCCAATGCAGCTACAACCTGTCAGCCCCTTTCTTGCCCTAACCATGAGGGCAAGGTGAGACAAAACAAAATTACAGTGTTAGGTAGAGGGTCAGATCCATCATATGACCCATAAATTTGTGCCGACTGCATCAAGCATTAGCAGATCCCATTAAAAAAACATGTTGTTTTATCTTGTGCTCCACTGCACCATCTGCAGGTGATGGAGTTTTACTGCGAGTCATGTGAGACAGCTATGTGTCTGGAGTGTACAGAAGGAGAACACAGGGAGCATGTGACGGTTCCCCTGAGGGATGTGCTGGAGCAGCATAAGTCAGCTCTTAAAAATCAGCTGGACACTGTGCGCAACAGGTATAATGTTCAGGTCCTGAATCGATAATCAGTTAATAAATGCCTTCAGAAAATCATGGATGTGCTGAAAGTAGACAGAGCTGAGATTTGAAAGTTTTTCATGTTTATATCTTTTGTCTGGCAGACTACCTCAACTAACAGCTGCCATTGAGCTTGTAAATGAGATCTCCAAACAACTAACAGGGAGGAAAAATGAAGCAGTGACCGAAATAAGTAGTACTTTTGATGAGCTGGAGAAGGCCTTACACCAACGCAAGACTGCTCTCATCACTGAAGTGGAAAACATCTGCAGCTCTAAGCAGAAGGTCAGAAATCTTTCTAATAATTGTTTTGGTGGGAAAGGCAAAAATGCCACAATGTTTCACATTTTAGCAGAAGCAGTACTAACAGTCTGCTGCTGTCTGTTTGGACATTTTTAGGTGCTTCAAACTCAATTGACCTCTTTGCTTCAGGGCAAAGAGAACATTCAGAGCAGCTGCAATTTCACAGAGCATGCTCTCAGCCATGGCAGTGCCACAGAAGTCCTACTAGTCCAGAAACAAATGGGAGAGAGGGTCAGCGCTCTGGCCAGACACAGCTTTCCCGAACATCCCCATGAAAATGGACACCTGGAATGCCAGGTAGAGACAGATGGGTTAAGGCGCTCTATTCAGAATCTGGGAGTCCTCATCACAACAGGAGCTGTAGGCCACACTAGTGTTGCCACTGGTGAAGGCCTGCGACATGCTTTGGTTGGCCAGCACACAACAATTACAGTCACCACTAAAGACAAAGACGGAGAACTTGTGAAAACTGGGAATGCGGCTCTGAGGGCAGAGATTGTCTCTGCAGATGGAGTGTGCACTGAAGCTGAGGTGGTGGACAACAAAAACGGTACCTATGAGGTTGGATATGCCATCCGCTCTGAGGGAGAATTCACCTTCTCTTTGCTGCTATATGATCAGCCTGTGAGGGGGAGTCCATTCCGTTTGCGGGTCGTCAAGCCATCTGATGTCTTGCAGTCACCAGACGATGTGAAGAGAAGAGTGAAGTCTCCAAGTGGAGGAGGAGGTCATGTTCGACAGAAGGCTGTGCGGAGGCCCTCCAGCATGTACAGCACCACCAAGAAAAAAGAAAACCCAATAGAGGATGAGCTGATCTACAGAGTTGGTGAGTGAATAACTTCAATGGTCATTTTTGCTAACTGATTTTTTTTAATTAGCAATAATAAATAAGAGGAGTATGTTGTTAGCACCTGATGGTGGGGGGCATGCTTTAGTGGCACAAAATGATTAGCTTTTCTTTATCCTTTTTCCAATCACAATGTTAAAGCAAAAAATATATAAAAAAAATAAGGCTAAGCCCATTGAGAGGAATCCCCAATGTTATAGAACAGAATTGATATTAACTACATTTTCACACATGCGGTGCTAAAGCATTTGGATAAATGGTTGTTTTGGCAGGAACAAGAGGGCGAGACAAAGGAGAATTTACAAATCTTCAAGGTATCTCAGCCTCCGGTAATGGACGGATTGTGGTGGCAGATAGTAACAACCAGTGCATACAGGTCATTGTCTCATATTCAGCCAAAAAATATTTATAAATTACTTACTCATTTAGATTATCCAGTAAATAAATTTTCTCTTTTTTTATAGGTTTTCTCTAATGATGGCCAATTCAAGATGAGGTTTGGAGTAAGAGGTCGTTCACCAGGACAGCTGCAGCGCCCCACTGGTGTTGCAGTAGACATGAACGGTGACATAATTGTAGCTGACTATGACAATAGATGGATTAGCATCTTCTCTTCAGATGGCAAGTTTAAGGTGAGAAGTGTTGGAGAGGAAAAATGTCATCACATAAGTATAAAAAGGGATAATAACTAAATCACAAATCTGTCTCTTTGGTTGCCACAGAATAAAATAGGTGCTGGAAGATTGATGGGACCCAAAGGTGTTGCTGTGGATAAGAATGGACATATCATCACAGTTGATAATAAAGCTTGCTGCGTTTTTATCTTCCAAGCAAATGGGAAGCTAGTGACGAAGTTTGGAGCCAGAGGAACTTCAGACAGACACTTTGCAGGTAATTTGTTCTGCTACAAGCGACCTATATTGTTATAATTTTCAATATTTCTTGCAGGAAGAGACTGGGATGAAGTTAAATAAAGCATGCATAGTCATATGATTGGGCCAGATTTACAGACTTTTCAAAATTGTTTCTTTTCAGGAGTGCACCAATGATCAGCATGTTCCTATACGGTGTTTTGATTTGTGTCAAATTAGTGTCTGCGTGTACAGCTGCTTGCTTACTTCAAGACATCAGTGGATGCTTTTTTTTTTTTTGCCATTGTGGCATTGATCACCTTAAACTGTACACATGCTTACACTCATCAAAAAATAGAGTGATTATTGTAAGTGGCCATTTTTTCATGATTCACACTAATGCAAGAAACAATGTACCTGCCACTCAGATTTAGCAAAAAACAATAATTTGCATGTGTTACCGTAACCTTTCTGTGAAGGGGTTTCAGCTATTTAGTGTTGTTTAAGTTGAAACCCACCCTTCTTTCATTTCTCACTTGGACCTTTTCTTTTCTTATAGAGAAAAGTGGTGCAAACATTGCACTGGAATCAAAGCTTAGTAAATCTGGCCCTGTTTTCAGTAAGTAATTAATTCACTGTGAGTGTGACATGAGAAAATATCTGTTCTTTTTTACATGTGGATTCATCATCTCTGTTACGTCTCTCGTCTTGTCACACATCAACTTGCAGAGTCTCTGTGACCATTTTCTGTCTTGTTTTCAAAAACCTTAAATAGTGTGGAACTTCCTCCTGTATGTTGTAAAGCAGTACATGAGTCACAGTTACCTTTTCCCTCTCTGTCCGCTTTACTGTTTTCAGGTCCTCACTTTGTGGCTGTGAATAACAAAAATGAGATTGTGGTAACAGACTTTCACAACCATTCAGTCAAGGTATGACTTGTTGCAAGTATGTGTGTACAATATTTTTCATAGTAAGCCTGCACTGGAAGTATTATGAGTAAATTGTTTAGAAAAAATGTACAGGCAACCTATACTATGCTTTGTAAATCCTGCCCTTAAAAATGTTAATTATTTTAAAGAAATTGTTTCCAGATATGCATATTAAAAAATAAAAGTTAAATACAAATATATATTTTGTTTTAATAAAACAAGGAACGATGAGCTTAACTAAACTTAAACTTATATCCTGTGTTTGTGTGCATATTTTCCATAATGAAAACAGTGACAGTGTCATTCTCTCACATTTTATCTTGCTGACAGGTGTACAATGCAGATGGGGAGTTCCTGTTTAAATTTGGTTCCCATGGTGAGGGCAACGGCCAGTTCAATGCTCCGACAGGAGTGGCTGTGGATGCCAATGGTAATATTATTGTTGCCGATTGGGGCAACAGTCGGATCCAGGTTAGCTTGACACAATTAGAGTTTTCTGAATGCACAGTGCGGAGAGCAGCTTTGTAACAGTGTTAATAGCTTAAAATCTGTCCTTTTATGCTACAGGTTTTCGACAGCTCAGGATCGTTTCTCTCCTACATCAACACATCAGCTGACCCGCTTTACGGCCCTCAGGGCTTGGCCCTTACTTCTGATGGCCATGTGGCAGTGGCAGACTCTGGGAACCACTGCTTTAAGGTCTACCGCTATCTGCAGTAAAGACCCAAGACAGCCACCTTCACCACAGCAAGCACTGACGACACAACCAATGTATTCCACAGGGTGCAATGATATTCCAGCACAGCCTTTTGATGTGCACATCAGCTTATATCCCAGATATAATTGTCAACTCATTTTCCCTGTATGATGTGTACTGAAGGTTAATTTTTAAGTTTGAATAATGTAGCGAACAGGACAAATACTGAGATAAATGACTGGACTGGTTTTAGACAACTTGCAAAAGCTTTTTGTGCTTCATTGAAAATGCTATTGAAAATATTATCACAGCAGACTTTCTGTAAAGCCTGACACTTTAGGAGATAGACTGAAGTATTTAATCAGCCATAACTTGAGCAGATGCATGAAGTTGAAATTTTTTCTCAATACCTAGGCAACAACGCAGTGTACCCGTCATTTGCTTTTATCATGAGCTAGTAAATGCTTAAAGTGAAATAAACAGTGCTATGCTTCTCCAGCAATGAAATGTAAAATTTCTCATTTACTGGCACCTCGCATAAAAATGTCATCACCATCTGTGCATTGATTTGCTGTATGTACTGTATATACATGAATGTATATTGTGTATATTAGATCACTCTCTATGTATGTGCTATTATTTCAAAACACACAGATTTCTGCCTAATCAGAGAGCAGGAGAAAATGAAGGATTCCAGGATTTTAATAATGTGTATGGCAGCTGTTAAAGAGTGAGCTCTTTAAACACACCCAGCACATGCATTAAAGAAGAAGAGTGTCATATTATTGCTTATGTAAGCAGCACAACAATAGTTTTGTTTATAACAGTTATTTTAAAGGGGGAAAACAATGGAAATGCTAATTTATTTTATTTGTACTTTGTACTAGCTTAGCATTTACAAATTATTTTTCTAAAATTTTTCTTTATGTGCTTTTTTCCCCCCCCTTTTCGTTATTTTGGAACTCCCTACTTTTAAGGGGATTATTCCTATTAAAGCAGAATTCAGTATCCACCATCATCTTGAAAATGTAGATCAGCATTTGTACAGATGAGCAGCTCTTTTCCAATGATACTTAACCATTTTTGTTTTCCTTTTAGATGCCAACAAAAAAAAGCAATTTTCTGTGTTTAAATTCTTATGTTTGACTGAAGAACTGAATTGATTGTTTTTGCCTTTAGCAATTTGATAGCTTTATTCTTTGAAGTGCTACCACCCGACAAAAACTTTTACACATATCTCAGGAAATCCATTCAAATTTGAATACAGTGCTAGTATAACAATATCAAATATTATTAATTGCATTTGCAGGTCAGATTGGTCACTTTTTGAGAAAACTGTTGATTTGTACAAATGTATCTGCATCAGAGATCACAGAAATTATGGAGATTGAATATGAATTCTGTTTTACTGGTTGGTGTTGTATGGCTTCACAGGAAACAGTTACACATGCATTACTGTAAATGACCATTTATTAGATGACATTGGCGAGTAAACACATCCACGCTTGAGAATCCACTCAGTATAATACATCTGTAAGCTATCTGTCTTTTAGACCTAAGTTTCTACCTGGGCTGTTGGGCTGTTGTTGCTCTTGCTCCCCCTCATGTTCATTTTATGTAATTTCATAAGAAAACATGGTGCCACAATGGACGAGAGAAAGGTTGCTGTAAAGACAGGGTCCTGGTCTGACTTAATTATCTGCAGCACTGTGTTTAACATCGTAACATTAGCTCTTCATACTGTGGAGCTTTTATTTGAGTGGGATTGTACATCACCAGTTGTCAGCCAGAAAGCTGCTGTCTTTACTTGCATTTGATCTATTGTTTGACTTGTTGCCAAACAAGAGCAAAGACATCTTTTTGGAGTCAATTGCTCACATTTTGAGATGTGTCTAAAGTATTTCACCATACCCAATATTTTGTTTTCTCTATGAATATGCACTGGTAATAAAAGCACATGGTTTACTGAGTTGTTTTAAATTAATGTGATTACAAAGTATCCAGCTTTTCTTGACTTACTCAGCAGAACAAGAACATTTAAAGCAGTTTTCTTGAAAAATTATTTATTTGCAGACCATGTTGTGCTTCTGGCCTATGTTACAAATACTTACAGCACATACAGTATGCATTTTAAACAATAACCAATCCCAAAACATCCAAATGGTATAATTATATGTAACATATATGTATATACACAAATACATAAGTGTGCGTAGAACACTCAGAATGCACTCAGAGCATTATAGTGTAATAAAAGAACCACAGTAAATAGATATAGGGTCAAATCTAGATCAGCAAGCAGATTGTGTACTGAGAAAAACATACTTAAGGGTTAACATTTAATGAAGGTATATGTCACAGGTTGCATAGAATTGTTTTAAGTCTCATGGAATTGTAAATAAGCCTAATATTTGTAAAGCTGACTATGAAGTGTGTACTGTAATATAAAGAGGTAATCAGATTTTGTAGCAATCTGTTGCCAGATATAAGGAAAAAGAACACAGATAAATGGAACACTTATAGAAAGTGTCTCCTTGTACAAAATGCTTCAATAGAAACATGGCACAATCATTTTCAGTAGCATAATCAACTCACAATGATCAACATGTTACACTATTTGAGAAAGAAGTAACAATGCACCATAAAATAGCGTATTTACTGCTAATGAATCATGAAAGAATTTTTGACAATAATAATTGGAGATAAAACATTTAATTCCCTTTATATGAAATGTGATTAAAATTTGACAGCACAGTCTTCACAAAGCCATGTTCTAAAAGTGTTTTATAGTTATTTTAACAAAACGACACCAGTCAACACTTGAAAATGAACTGTACCAAGAGGGAAACTGGTTCCACTTAGAAATAGTGGATTTTGAACCATTATAATAATATGCTGTAGACTGCAGACCAGCTGTCTTAAAAGCTTCATTACCAATCCACTCACAGAAAAGTTTCTCTTCTATTGTTTGACTTCGTGCCATAAATCATTTATGTAGCTATGAAAACATACAGTATGTCAACAACAAAAATAATAAAGGGAAATGTAGCAATGGCAGTTATTATTGATAAATACTGGCGTATACAGTAATATACAAACTGGTGAAAATACAGGAGATCAGACACAATTGTCACAAATTCAAATCAGCATTTAGGCTTTTAAAACACAAAAATTAAAATGCATGCAAAAACAAAAAAAGCATGCAAAACAGTACCTATTCAAATGATTTGTTTCCCATTTGAAATTACATATAAGACAAACATTTAACATAACCTCAAAATCCTGCAAACTTCTTAGGCACACACTGAAACTAATTTATTTTTTATTACATGAGACAGATTTTGTGTAAGGAAACTGTGGACAGTCTCTTATGCACTTAAATGTACAAAGCCTGTTATTAATATCCACATCAGTGAGCAAAGTATCCAGCTTTTCTTGACCTACTCAGCCAAACAGCCAATGCTATTCAAGTTAAGAGGGATCTCCTGTAGCACCTTTGGAAATGTAGTTACACCTTTTTGGATCAAATAGCATCAGAAGTTAATCCATAACAATAAATGAGTTATGACAATTTGATGAGTACCTTGAAACAGCTACAAACACTGTCCATCTCTTACTTAGTGTCCGGATCACTTCCTGGCTGTAGAAGTGATGCAGTATTTCAAGTAGTTTTCTGAAAAGAATCAAAGCTTTTGTAGTTTGTGTTGTTTCAGATGATCTTTTTTTTTTTTTTAGCAAAATGTGAGGCACTTGCAAAATAAAAATATCAACTATTTCTCTCGGTCTTCAGTCTGTTAGACCTCTGAACTGTCATTGTTGCTGAGGCCTCGAGTCATCATTGGCTCTGCACTGCTGGAGGTCCTGGGTACTTCTTTCTTCTCTTGCTTAGACCGTACTAGTAACACCAATACAATGATAAGAAGCACCGTGAGGAGCAATCCAACAAAGATCCCTATGATCAACACAAGGTTGTCATCACTGTCTCTCTGGTTGAGCTTGTGAGGGATGTTTCCTTTGGTGAAGATCTCCCTCTCTGGACTTGTTTTGCGCTGGCTGCTTTGGTCCAGTGCGATGTGCAGAATGTTGGTGCCACGGTTATTGCTCACCCCAATCTCCTCTATTATGTCTGGCACATCATTGGCTGATCTTCTGGCACGAGTTTGACTCTTTGTCGGAGAATCTGTTTGTTGGCTTATCACATGATATTCCAGGCTTCTCTTCCCAATGCCACGGTTAGCATTGTCCTTGGAACGGACAGTGTAGATGGTGTGTATGTACCACTCTCTCCCTGCAGCCACCTGACAAGAGAAACACAACAAATATTATTTAGAGAGCCCGCCATTCTATTCTATTCGACAGTCATTTGGCAGATGCTATGCTCCAAAGCAACTTACATCTGAGAGTAAGAACAACACAAGCGAGAATTCAAACAAGATGGGACATCATAATTAAGTGATAGTCAGACTGCTGTGAGTCCAGCTGGACACAGGTGCTGTCATGTAGTGCTAGAGGCAGTGCTTTTTTCTCTCTCTCTAATAGTCCTTTGTTTAATTACGAGATCATGATTTCAACAGACAATATCATCTTGTCTTGGGTGTAAGTACACGCAGCTTATTCAGTGTATAAGCAATGTAGTGGATGCAGAGTGCTTCTTGAAGAAAAACAAAAAAATAAAATAAAAGAATGACAAAATTAACCTGTGATTAAACATAATGTGCATTAAACATAATGCTGCAACACTCTCTGTTCTGTAGTGCTGCGTCTTTCAGGGTGAAATGGTACATTAGAAAAACCCTGGCTGCTGTACTAGAGCAGCAAAATACAATAAAACTTAGAAGAACAAAAAAATAAATAATATATAAGAACAACAACTTGGGTTCCTCTTAGATATTAGATAGATAGATAGATAGATAGATAGATAGATAGATAGATAGATAGATAGATAGATAGATAGATAGATAGATAGATAGATAGATAGATAGATATCTAAGTAAAAAACTATCTATGGAGAATATGAGGAATATCCCTATTGGTTGTTATACCTCTCATTATTGGGGCCTTTTCAACAGAGGTTGTTGTCTCTCATGGTGAATTATTCAGTGGAAGAAAAGCTACAAAATTTGCTCTCTCCAAATGAGCCATGCGTGCATAAACATACCTGTTCAGTCGTCCCTGGGCTACAATAAAAAGCTTAATAAGAAAAATAAAAAGCAGGCACAGAGAGGACTGTAAGCTCTACTAAGAACATTAATACAGCTTCAAAATATTGTACAATTGACCTTTTAAAAACATTTTACAAAAGATCCCTGACAGATGAATTGGATTTTGTGGCCTTGTTTTTATCTTTGCTATGCCTTGTATCAAAAACTCCCAATTTCTATTGTACATTTTTTAACAAAGAACTCTTTCAGAATTCACTGCAAAATGCAAAACATAATGTTTAACTCTATGATGGGCTGGTAACCTATCCCCCCACTACTCTGAGCAAGTATAGTATAAAAAAGGATGGACCTTTCGACATCACAGATACAAGTCATTCACACGGCCTTCTGTTCCTTATAAGTCCAGGGTGCGTTATGATTCTTTCTATTAAAAAACAAATAGCACATTTTGCCTACAGATCCAGTAATAACAGTAATAATAATAATAATAATAATAATAATAATAATAATAATAATAATAATAATAATAATAATAATAATAATAAATTCCTTCTTATACCATTAGCCATAAAGTGATTCTAATGAACTCTTATAGAATAATTATTTATTTATTGTATTTTGCTGTTGTGTTTATTTATTGTTTTTATTTGTTCAAATAGAAACAATGAGGAATAATTTCAAACATACATATATGGCCAATTGTTGTACAGTTAGTTATAAATGCAGAAAAAATTAGCAAATACTTCCTGCCAGCAGCATGAATCTTTTTTTTTTTAACAAGGCATAAAACACAGACACATTGATCAGAAAAAGCAATCTAGACACAAAGAAAGGCTGAGACTATGAGTCATAATCGACTGTTACAAGAAGCCAAAGAAAAACCAGCCCACATGGTGACAGCGTTGCTCACCCAGGGAGCTTACCACAAGGGCACAGAAACTGTCTAGTCAGTGAATCTTTTTCAGCTTGTTAAAAGAAAAAGAAAAATGTCAGTAGGAAAAAAATATACCTTGTAGTTACAATCTGTGGCTTATTTATTTCTACTTGCTCACTAACTAAAAAGAACATCATAAACACATCAGTTTCATAAAGTTGCATGGATGCATTAAGTAGTCAACTAAAACAACAATAAAAACACACAGGAGAGCATAGAAGATTTGGTAAAATATATGAAGGAGAAATGTTTAAAGGAATAAACTAAACTTATTTACAGTACTTTGCCTTTATTCTGACCTGGAAGAGAGCTGCAGAATCCATTCTGAAACCATCTGATCCAGGTTGTCTCACCAAAACTAAAGCATTGGGATCATCCACTGCCAGGAAGGCATTAAAGGCTACATTTCCAAATGAGCGAGCCTGGGTTTCTGGCTGGGCTTTATCCTGGAATGACAAAATCACAGAGGAAAGAACACTGAGATAGGAATTGATAGAAAGCACATGTAACATGATATGACATCATTTTCTTACTTACAATAATCTTGAATCTATAGAGTAGTGATGGAGCATCAGCCAAACAGCCAAACTCAAAGTTGCTAGGGTTGTATTTGGGGACGTATCCATCAGCTCCAGTACACAGAAACACCTTTTCTATGTTGCATATAAAAGAATCGCCCAAGTTCTGCACTGGATCCACCATCACTCTGCCATAAACTATATCCCCTAATGAAAGACAAATTCAGTTTTCATCACTGCAAAACATACCTGATATTCAAAACAGTATGTAAAGTATATTAATACATTCTTAAATCAGTTCCTCTACAATAATGATAGAAACATTTTAAAACCCAGTTCAAACACCTACACTCATATGGGGAAGGCCCCAATGACTTTTCGAAAGTTCTTCAAGGACTTTTTGGAGAGAAATTCAATTTTTGCTCTCCTATAATTGGGTTGTTTGGAAAAAAGATGTGAATATTGTGAAACTGGCACTTCGCAAAGGCCTAATTTTCCTTTCATTTTACTCGTTGAGTCAGGAAATAATGGGGAACAATCCTGCTAAATCAACAAAAATAAATATGGAAGATTTTTTTTTGATCCAGAGAATGCAACGAATTCCAAAGGGCTGAGCAAAGAAAAACATGCAGCCATCTGTTCGTTGAATATTTAGGCCTTGTTTATTTTTGTTTAATTCACACAATTTTAATGGGAAGTAGGTTGAATGTTTGTCCTTTACCTTGTGAGAAAGCAGTGTCACTGTCCTGTCCAAAGCCCATGGAGCCGTCTGAGAGCCAAAGTGTCCTTTTGGAGAGTAAAATCATCTGTGTGTTCAGACTGAACTCAGCAGCTACTGGGTCGCTAACCTAAAATTACACCAAAGAAAGAACATAACAAGGACACAGTTTGTATAAAGATAAGGCAAAGTAAAATATATGGTGAACTGTCAGTGAAATAGTTTATTTGACAACATATTGCTATTAAAGACATTTACTATAGTTTGGAGTCACTTTCTAAACTGGTCAGCAAATTCTGCACAATCCTGTTAAAGATCTGTTGACTTGAATCAAGTGTGTTAAAGCAGGAAAACATCTGAAACCTACAGGACAGTGGCCATTAACGACCAGAGCTTGACATCCCTTGTTTAGGATAACAAGAACTTTATCATGTTTACACAGACTGACCGCCAAAAATAAATAAATAAATATACCGCATGCAATGTTAAAGGAACATTGTTTACCATTTTCTGTTGTTTACTGACCAAAATCAATGTCTGCATGTATATATGTGTTATCATTGGTGTATTATTATGACCTCTACTAATGATCTGACACATTCTCGTAAGTAAAAAATTTTAGTTTTGTTCATACATATGATGGGAAAACCAGTAGTGCCATGATTGTCTGCCATTTTGAAACTACAGCCTACAAACTACAGCAAGGGAGTGAACTCAGAGCCCAGCACTGCTCACTAGTTGAGGAATTGACTTAACAACCATGGCAACACAAAACACACTTGAAAGTACAAAGACGGCGACGTATGAAAACGTTTGAAATGGACATTGTTATTTATGTAAAGGAGCATAAATGGGCATTAAAGGGGTAGTGCATCCAAAAATGTGTTTTTTGAGCTATAAACATCTCAGTATTACTTAATTGTGATAAAAACTACATATACTGTTGATAAATTTTGTATTTTTTTTAAATTTATTTTAAAAATTTGATTTTGTGGGTAAAAATGCTCATAACGCTCTCTACAGGGTAAAACCAGGTTATGTTTTTCGTGACATAGAGAGGTTATCTACGTCACAAGAAAATGTTAAAAACCCCACAGTCCCTCCCTCCAGGTAGACGTAGACCTGGAGCTGCTAACAGGCCAGCGTAACAGCGCTAATGGCTCAGACTGTTCTTGTGTAGCTGAAGAGATTCAGGAGGGGAAAAGTCTTCCACCTCAAAGACCGCTCTGTGGCGTAGCTGCTTTGTGAAACTCACTTCGCATCTTGCCAGTGATCTGAGCTGCTCTCTGTCAGTAATTTCTGCCTGTTTATCCCGACCCGCCCACTCTCTGCTCCCCGATCACCCCACACCTCCCACCCCACCCTTGGCCGCTACCATTGTTACAATACATGTTTGACAAAGTAAGACGACAGAATGCACCATACGTTAGAATGAATACACGATTCCAATGTTAGATGGTAATAATTCTTACACAATGTCCATTTAAATAACTTAAATTGACCTCCTTGTGATCTTGCCAATAAAATTTAAATTTTTAGACAAGGGTAATGTACCTGCTGAAAGCGGATATCCAGGTCAAAGGTGAGAGGCTCTCTAGGATTACAAACAGGGGGGATGGTGTACTCCAGACTTGGAGGGGAAGTACAGGGGATCAGCCTCACTGTATACAACCCAGAATAGTCACGCACCTGAAATAGAAAATTATGTTTAGAAGGGATCAGTAGTTAAAAAACAAAAACAAACAAGAATAAAGGACTACCTAAACAATTTGACTGATCTACTCACAGCAAAATCAGAAATGAAGTTCCATTGTTGGACTGGTTGGTTGTAGGTCGGCTCACTTCTCACAAGGCTGAGGTTAAAGGTCAATCCAGGATGGTCCGGACACATAACCATGGAGGTGAGGGATGAAGCTGATAGAAAAATACATCAGTTTACATCTGGTATATTCAAGTGTGAGCTACAATATTTCATAACAACTAACAAAAAGTCACAGATAAAAACTCAACATTTAAAGGTGCCTAATTTTCTACATCATGTTTGTTTTAACTTCTACGTAAATCTTATGACAAACTGTCTTATCACACATTTATTATATCATACTGATATACTGTACCTGAGTGTGCGAACACAAACAAGCCTCTAAATCGAGCCTCGGTGCGGAAGTTGACTACTAGCTGACCCTTGCCGTTGATACGCATGCTGGTTGGGTAAAGGGAACCTAAAAAAAAACCAGTTTTAAACCACTTTATATTAACTAATACGTGATAAATTTAAAGCATTCCCTCTGGTGATCATGACACACATTTAACATATCTACAGCCAAATCACTGCTCAAATCTTGCCTTGTAGTTCACCCTCTGGTGGGCTACCAATACCATCCCTCCACAAGATGGCGGTGTCGTACACAAAAGTGAGCCTCAGTTCTGACTGTAAGTCAAAGTGCTGCCATCCTCCTGCTCCCACAGGGGAGTGAAAGACGTATGACACGTGTAGAGGGACTCGAAGGGTCACAAACGATTGGATGAGATTCAGAACCTGCAGTGAGAAACAGCATGAGATGTGTGCTCAATTCAAACTTCACTTGCTATTGTGCCTGATGTATGTTCTGTTCTGAATTGTGCTTCATTAAGTCAACAGATTTATGGGGCCTTGCAGAACAAGCATTAGGGAACTTAAATCACTGTTTACTGGGAAATTATGCTTATGCTATGTTTCCTTTAAGCAGGTATCATTAATGTTTACTGAATGATCTAAACATTGAGTAGGAACTCACTGTTAAGAGAAAAATTCACACCGTTTCAGAAGCAATTATTAATGTGTGGATCTTTTGTTAAACATTTCATTCTCCAAAAGATAAAGTGGCCAAAGTCCTTAGAGGGAGCACTCTCTGGTATCTGCTCTTTCCTTTGACCTGTGAGCGGTACCTGCCTGCACTAGCTTTGTGTTCATGTAGAGATGTGCCTTCGCCTCTGGGCAGTTAGGGCCCAGGCAAATGATTTGCTGAATGGCCTTCTGACACATCCTGCTGGGCTTTAATAGATTCCTGTGGTCCTGTTAAGTCGGGCACTAAGCTCTCCACCATGACATGACACTGGCCCCAGCCTCCACTGAGTAGTCTCCAGTCATCCTGGTTGCCTATTTAGAGGAGTACTTGGGTCAAGGGGCACTGACAAACAAAGGCTGTTCCTTTTATCTGTTGATCTGGTCTTACAGACCCTGAACCTGTGAAGCTTCACTCTGTGTATCTACATTGAGGGCCATCTTCTGATCAAACAAATGAGAAGCTATAAGTATATCATTTTCTCTCTTGATCAAAATAAATACACAATACATGGTTAAGAATAACTCATTATTAACCTGGATTATTTCTGGTCAAGGGTCAGTGATCACTGAAGAAAAACACATTCAAGTTGTTCATCAATTTTTAAATTTTCTATGTTAGATGTTAATGTATTACTTGACTGCAGACCTCAAGGAATTACTAGTGACAGAGGTAGAGTTGGTAGTACTGTCAGCAGACTGCTTACTTGTTAAGACAAGTTTATTACTGCTACATTCATTTTCACATTATGTGGTTACAAGCAACAGTGTTCCACTTGTTGAAAATGACTATTATCACCTGGGTGATGCCTCTGTTATTAAACAAACCTGGAGCTATGTAAAATGAGAATCTCAAAGAATAATTGAAAACCAATATGCATGTACTTACTTATAGGCACAAGAAGTCAAAGTATATTTGCCTGTGCTTTAGGGCTGGAATTAATAATCCACAACAGGGATTGCAGTTAAAATTTTCCCCATGATGTGTCCCCTACATTTTTCCAGACTTTCTTTATCAACTCTCTACCTTAATTAACTCAATGTGAACTAAGAACAAGTTTCCAAGGTGAATGCAAATGTTGAAGGCTGTAAGGCATGTGTGCCAGGGGGTGAGACATTTCCTCCCTCTAGCACTTTGTGTAACATCTGCTGCTGCAAAGAGCACATGGTGCATGGAGCAAAAAAGACCAGTAGGGATTTTTATTAGGTTGCTGGCTATTGACTTGCTAGTTTGACAAGACAAATAACTTGTCCTCCCAGGATCCGAAGTGGCCAGGTGCTGGGTTAGACATTACTGCAGAGGTTAATATGAGACTAGAGACGATTACTTCTTTACAAGGTAGTATTTACTTTAGGATCTTTAAAAAAGAACACAAGTAGGTAAGTAAAGTTTAATATGGCTGTTAATGATTAATCAAAACTGGAAAAAGGCTACACTCTTTATTTTTTAAAGAGGCCAGTAACTGCTGAGTCTATGTTCCTATCAAGAAGGGGACAGCTTTTTCTTTTAGCTCAACTGTGGCACCTTGTGTCAACAGATGAATTAAGAGGTCAAAGGTGAACTGAGGCTCAAAGGTAGAGCTGTTTACCTGTCCATCAGTACCGATGGTGCCTCCACAGTCACTGAGCAGCTCAGACATGTCATAGTAGCTTGTGAATTCCCACAAACAAGCTTCCAAGTTGAGGTTTCTATAGAATCGTAATGCATTAGATCCCCTGAGGGATGTGCTATATTGGTAAGGCGCAGTCTCGCCGATGACTTCAGGATTCTTTGTGGCTTCAGTAAGAAAACCATAATGAGTCTTGACCTCGGTGTAGTCTAACAAATTGGAGCAGCGATGATGGCCAACACGGGTGCCGTCAGGGCTCAGTGTGAGTTCAAAGTTAGACAAGGGTCGTGTAGACACTACAGGCAACATTCCTGTGGGAGAATACAAACAGAAGTCATGAAATGGAAATGAAGGATTGTTAGATTAACAATAAATGATTTAGCAACTGAAGTATCTTATTATTACAAAAATTGGGTGACTAGTGTTGTATTAGTGGAATATGGCACCAACACTAAAGCCCACAAAACTGGGAGGGCTTTCAAATGACAATGCCTCTATATTCACAGATAAAAAGTCTTCAAAACTTTAAATCTGCCATTTGATGCTCACCATCAATATGAGGCATAGTGACAATTAATTTGATGAGGTTGGGGTGGTCTGTGTCCTCTGTTCCACTGTATCGCAGCTTGGCAGAGAAGGGCTCGGCCCCCACTGTGCCTGCAACACGAGGCTGACACATTCCTGCAACCACACAAAAAACAAACCATACAAATTCAGCTTTCTGTTAGAACAAGGACAAACACATCTGTAGTGGGACAAAAAATACAACCCAGCAGCTGTTTATATATTGAGCAACTTTCATGACACAGGCAAGATAGTTGAAGTGAGGACATGGACTAAACTCACCCTCATCTGTGCTGATTGACACTATGGGGCTAGTAAGTTCTAGACCTTCATCCCCATTAGAGTTCACAGCCCTTGCAGCACACTGGACTCTGGAGCCAGACTGGAAATAGACTGAGTCCAAAGTTATGAGTTTTGAGGAGGTGAAGAAAGTGTCAAAGTCAATTTCTCTCATTGGGCTGGTGACACCATTTGGGCCAGTGGGGGCACTAACAAGCCAACGATATCGAGTAAGTGTGTTGTTGATGTTCTCGCTTACACAGATGGAGCCTGTTTTGTCATAGTCTGGATATTTAGGGTTACAAGCCTGGAGAAGATAGAATAAAATACATTTGTGAGTCAAATACAAACAAAACCAAAGTTATTCCTATATATTAATAATAACCCTTTGAAGGGACTAATAATAAAGCAAAGTGTGCATGTGTGGCACCTCATTACTTGTTTTTTAAACTCAACTTGTGGTACATAAAGCTTTTTATTTTTTATTTATTCTTTGATGACTGATAAGCAACAAGAATTTATTGGTTAGAATTTTAGTTTATTTGTTAAAACTTACAGTGACACAAATGACAGGGTATCCAGCCACAGGCAGAGAGTCCCTGGCTCTGTCGATGTCATCATAATGAAACAAAGAAACCACCCTGGGCACCGAGGGAAATGTCACATCTGCCATGCTGTTGGTTTCCTCAATATAAATGATGGCTTTGTTCACCTGATGATTGACAAATAAGCACAATTAAGTACATGTTAAAGGGGATCAAACTGTTGTTCATAATGCAACATCCTGCCAGTTACTTGAAAGGTAAATTATTTACAAAAAACACTTAATGTTCACCTTTATTTCTGCCACCATGTTTTCATCAGGCTTCAGGTGGACAGTGAAGGCTTCTCTCATTTCTCTGACACCGTCATATAAAATTTCCACTTCTACATAATGTTCTGTGTCACCCTGTTTGAACACAATTTCTGCAGAGAAAAAGGAGAGGCATTTGACAGTTATCCTCTTTTAGCAAATTTCAGGTGGTTGGTGGTCTGATAAAGGTGCCTGACATTATTACTTACCTTCAGATATGGGATGGTAGTCCTCTCCAGAGGTGGCAGAGCCATCTTTGGTATGAACTCGAACAATAGAGACCTTGGAGGTGTCTCCAACACGTAATATTGGAATCTTCACCACAAAGACTTCCCCGCTTTCCTTTGGTTCATTAACATTGAATCTAGGCTTTCCAAAACTAATAACAGGTCCTGTGGATGCATGTAATACCATTTTGATCATGCTAATGAATTGTAACATTGCAAAAACACTACATACTGTATTACAGCTGCTATGGGTATCACATCATAGATGTGATCAAATTTGAAAGAACTTAAATTATCCACAAGAACATTTTAAGTAGAATTTTTGCAACTGTCAATAAATGACAAGAAGGCAAAGCATTCTCACTGTCTGCATCATCTTTTATCTTAATGAGTGTTTCATTCTGCTTTCCAACAGATGCTCCAAATGGGGATTCACTCTTCGGGCTTCCCAACACAAGACGAAGCTCTTCTTCCTCCTCATGTTCTGAGTCATCAACCAGCACCAGTACACAAGGTTTTTCAACCTCTCCTGAAAAATAGAAAGTAATATAAAATTTATATAGGCTCCTGCATAAGTCTTTCTACTGTATAAGCAAGGAAACACAAACCAACCAAGGGGACGTGTTAGGTTTTGCTACAACACCTGGCAAGAAGGTAATGATGGAGGCATCTGTGTTGGGCCTCTCAGTGAAATCCATCATGACTTGGGCTGTACTCTGCCTGCTGTAACAGCGCACTGTAGACTTATAGCTGATATCGCCACTACGGTAAACACTAGCTGAGATCTCTCCTGAGTTTTCATTGCCCACATACACAGAATCACGGAACTGCACCTTTGGCACTGGAACACAATTATTTTCAAAAATCAAAACCAAAAGTTAGTTATGAGCATCAAAGAACTGTGTAATCATTTAAATATGTTTTAATAACAACCAAGATTTTCACTCACAGTCAGAGACCGAGTCATTGATGAGGATGGCAGTTTTGCTTGGCTCTCCAAGGATCCCATTCATAGGCATTCGTAGTACTAGTTCAAACTTCTCTGGACCCTCCAGTACTGGCTGACCAAGATCATCCAGGATGGTCACGCGAAACGTTTGCATAGTGACCCCTGGTGCAAAGTCCAGATTCCGGCTGATCCCCACATAATCCACACCAGCTGCCCCACAACAAAATATAGGTCAGGCATGTTTGAAATAATGTGTTTCAAAGAATGTTTATAGGATACAGTGGCTATAATCCCCCCAGACTACAGGACTTAATCATATTTTGACAGCAGTTTCAATGTTACTTCACAAATGATACGTGAATGTCATGCTGTGAGCAAGATGAAAATTCATATCCTGTATGCTGCCAAATTTTTCATCACATAGTCGATAACTATGAACAGTTGGGATTGTTTTATGAATAAAGCAGCACTGAAAGAGACTGGACATTTCCCTGAGCACAAACAGGTTCTTCATTTACCATTCTTTGGAAAGTCTTTGAATTGGGAGCTCAATCTTTGCCTGAAGGCCTTTTCACGTATTTATTACCCAGATATATGTGAACTAGGATTTCTATCATGCTGCATATGATTAGTTGCTAGTCGGTTTTACAGCTGAAGTATAGGCAGGAGAAGAGTAAGAATCTGTGGAAGAGGAGATCACTGCCTGGGGGCAGGAGATAATAAAAGCTGTAGGAAAGGCTTGAGGACACAGTAAGTCTTAAAGTCCCAAGAGCTTGCCAACATGCAGAATAATTAGTATGCATTCCTCAAATGATCTGCAGTCAGAGTACCATCAATGTAAAAACAATGTGTAGATCTGGTGCTTATCTGACAAGGTCTCAGGTGAGAAGTCGTGGCTTCTCTTTCCCCAAACTAAAACAATGTTTACATTCCCCAAGTCATCCACTCAACATATCCATTGTGGAAATCTCCTTGCACAGTTGAGCTCAAGAATACAAAGACTGGCAGGGTGTTAATTAAAACCTATTGTTTTGTTTGGTTTACATTTATCTAACCATGAGCTGTGAGAGAAGTATGTTTATAAAGGAACCCTACCCTCAGCTGAGACAGGATCTGTCTTTTTAGAGCGCACTGTGACAGTTCCTCCTTTGGAAAGATCAGTTCCTGTCCTCCAAACCTTCACTTCCACAAAGCCATCACTCTCGTCCACATGATATTCTGTGTTGTCAAAGTAGAAAACAGGATCTGCGGAAAAAAAAACAACAGCAGAGGAAGTAAAACAGATGAAGACAGGAACACAGGAGGATGACATTCATAACACACAACCGAAAATTTGGATGCTTGATGTAATTGCAGAGTTGAATCTTTAATAGCTACCATACTCCTTCATATTATACCTAATTACAGGAGAGCTGAAACATAATTTCCATGGAATCAGAAGTCGTTAGTCAGCACTGTAATTTTAGATCTCAAAAAGTACTTTCTAACTTCCTGGCACAATGTTTTGGAGGTATTTCTAGAACTGCAACAAGGATTAATAGACAAAAAGCAACCCCTAGGCAAAATTGAATTTCCTGGTTCTATTCTGGATGAGCCTGGTGGTGGAGCTGACTTTGATAGTGATGGCTCTAAAAGGCAGACAGGAGGCCTGACAGGAGGTCTAGGGGATGTAAAGCTTGAAGTGCCAGCCAAGGCCTGCCTGACTGCAATTAGTGTTTCTATGAGCTAAGATTCCACTGCAGTCAAGCTCACCCACTGATATATTTAACCCCTAAAGAGCCTTTCTTAGTTCAAATATATCCAACACATCATGCTGTTTCTGAAATGACTGTTTAAGATCTTTGATCTTCTGTGAGTTCCCTTTGGGAGGAACAATTAACTTGGCTAATTAAAAACCTAAACAAGCAAAAGTTAACCATAAATCAATTTGGGATATTTCCCCAACAAAAAGCTCATATTGGGATACATTAATTTATAAATTATTGTTATTATAAACTGGACCATAACTGGTCTAAAAATGTTTGTGCTTTTGAAAACAGCTGTGACAAAATAGTGAATTAATCAAGTGAAGGGGGATGGCCATTGGCAGAGTTGTTGTTTCCATGACAATGAATATCAGCACCTATGAAACGGTGCTTAGCTGTTTTCTTTGCACACAGCATGGGGCAAAATGGAAAATATGGTACTGGGAGATAAATGCACTAAAACAAATCCATACAGATGATTGTGTTATCTGGTGAAACCAAACAACAGGGACAAGAAAAAAATGTAGACAGAGGCAATGATTAATCATCAGCCAAAAGTGTTGTTAGGCATAAATACTGAACTGTACCAAAAATTGTTTACTATCACACACTTTTAAATTATTCTTCCAAGTAATCTGAGTCTTGAGATAACATTGCATATTCCAGTGCTGTCTGCTTTAACTAGAACAGCTTGATACCATAAAAAACATACAGGTTCTACAAGTAAAAAAATGCTTTTATGCAAATTTTTGGAATTTGTAGTTCTCAACAAAGCATACTGTATGCAGGTAAAATAGCGCTACTCCTAAGTTCAACCAAGGGGCAGAAAACATTAGTGCTTTAATCTGTCATAAGAGAATGGCTGGAATAATGAGTGCTGCACCATGAGGCTTGCAGCTGCCAGAATTTTTCCCCACCAAAAAACTAAACAAAGATGGTTTTGGCTGCCTGCACTGGGTCCCTACCTGGAAGAGTAATCAGATCTACAAGGCCGAGGTTGGCAGCCAGGAACTCAGGCCCTGTTGTACTAGTCCAGTAATCAGATAAGGTCTGTGCAGCAGCCAAACAGAGAGCTTCAAAGTCCTAAGACCCATTAACTGAAAGCTAAACCACTAGCTCTATCAGATTAGCAGCAGTCTCTGACGCCACAAAGTATATTTAAGGTTATGTGGATGTAAGTGTAGGTGATTCAGTTTTGGACAAACTTGTTGTATAATACTCAATGTATTCCATTCATCAAACCAAAAAAAGGAAAAGAAAAAGAAAAGGAAAAAGAAAAAGAACAAGAAAAAAATGTATAAATGCATGTGCTCTGCTGCACATTGGGCTTATTTAACATATCTCATTTTAACCGGTCTTATATAATTGATAACTTCCATCCATTTTCTATTCTTGCTTATTCCAATTTAGGGTCACTGGAGGCTGTTATAGGGGAAAAGTTTAGGTACACCCTTGACAGGCCATCAGTCCATCACAGGGCTAAAATTGAAAGAAAGGCTACCATTTGCATGCACATTCACTCCTAGGGAGAATTTAGAAACAGAAGTCATCCTGATATGAATGTTTTTGGTGAGAAAACTCATGCTTACAAACTCCACATTGAATTGCTTCAGCTAAAGGCAGCCAAAACCATCTTGCTGTGAGGCAACAGTGCTAACTACCACACTACTGTGCAGGCCTAAATGATAACTTTCACACTGGAAGAACACCTGCATGTGGCAATTATGCTGGTCCCTTTATTTAGCAAAGCACTAGAATAACGCGGAAAAAGTAAATACCATTAATGTTTTACATTTGTGAATATAAAAAAAAAAAGGTTTAGACATGAGGAGAGACACAGACTTCCCTAGGGAACTATTAAGCTCCCACTGACAGGTTGATTTCACTTGAACTTTACATGACATTCCCACAGAGTGTCGCTTCACTAATGGCGGGATTCAATTGAGCCCTGGCAAATGCTTTTTTGCCCACTGTGTGACAGACAATTTTCTCTCCTACAGAAAAAGTTCAAGAGATTTCATATTCAATACACAAAACCAAGACATTTAGCATGTAATGACAGCAACATTTGACTTTTGTTTCAAGTCAGCACTTCTTTGTTTCAGTGCTGTGGACATCTGTTTATATCAAAGAGAGTGGGAATCCAGGTGAGACATAATGACAGTGTTTGCAAGTTTCCCCTCAATTCATGCTGCCCATCTTTAAAGCTGCTCATAATCATACCTTTAAAGACAGAGTGAAATTTACAGGTAAGTGACACAAGACTATAAACACACCAGCCAAGTCCTGATGTACAAGCATCCTCTTGTCTTTCAGTTCAGACCACTAAAATATTTTCCCGGATGCAGAGTCAATATCAAACAGCAATTACCTCTGCAAGAAAGGACAAGTTTTTTCAAACCCATTGCAAGCAGAAAACAGAGTGGAAATTGTAGGGATGCGGCAGCTTGACGGTCTGCCACTGAGAAAATAGCAGGTATTCTAAGGATTGCAGCTGTTCAAGATAATGTAGAACGCACGGACAGCTTGTAAACTTTATGGACTTTTCAGTAGCAACAAGATTAAAAAATAAACATAATTCTGATTTAGGGAGACAGACAAAAAAAAGGCATGTGCACAAGCTTATCTGCCAATTAATTACACTAATTAATTAGACATTTATTTACATGCTTAACAGCTAAGTTTCATAGTTTTAGTTTGTTTTTCACTCTTTCCAGAATACTTGTTTCTGGTAAAGAGGTCCTAGAAAAAGATTGGCTGCCATGGATTAGTACATAATAAAATAACAATAACATGTGTATAAAGACCAAAAATAACTGATATTAATGTCCTTGATAACTAAGTGTTTTAACACAAAATATGTGTCAACCCACATCATATTATATATTGTAAAGAATTAATTTCCTCCAGAACACCATTTGCTGACAATTTTCTATAAAAATCTATATCTGTGTTACATAAGATTCCAAATGTTTTTATTCCAGGCCAAGCTGATCACACTCATTGCTTCCTGGGTGACTTACTGTGATAATTAGTGAAATGCCCTCTTCTTTACAGATCACTTTGAGCAGATCACTTTAGTTTATGTTGAAGGAAAAGCTAAAGACTTTTAGCATTTACCATCCAATGAACTGTCAGATGCAATATGAACTTACCTAACATGTGATTTTTTTTATTTATTTATTTTGTGTGATTTATTTTAAATACGTAGCAAAGACTGTGTTGGAAAGAGCAAAGAGTGGATATAATTAATCTGCATCTAATTTTATAATATTAATTAGTATTTTTGGTTGTAAAAAATCATTGAAATGTGTCATCATTAACATGCATTTGAAGAACTGTTTGAATATACAAACTTTGCAAAGGAGCTGAAAACCCTCCTGAGGAATTCCAGCGTAGACATCTCAGGCAGGGCCAGGTGCTTGGCCAGGCACAAACTCATGTACAGCGCAGCAGCTGACAGCAGTTCTTAAAGAGGGATGACCGAGAAAGATGTGATGCCCCCATTTTCTTAAACGCCGTATGTGTACTTAGGCAACAGAACTTGAATTACTTCCTTGAATTTAGCCAGAACAGCTGAACTAAAAGTAGGAATAAATTTTCTGCTGCCTCTTTTCTTTCCGGTATGAGATCAGTCTTGCCTGCCTCATAGCTAGTCACTGTTTACCCCAGCATCAGAGCTCAAGCTTTTCTATTATCACCTGCTTCAGGGACACATGAAGTTTGACATCACTATCATCCTTACCAAGATTAAAAAATAAACATAATTCTGAACAGGATGCAATTCCATCTTAAATAGAGAATATTAACATTAATTGCCATGATCAATTTAAAAAAAACTGGCCAGTGACAGCAGGTTGGAACCCTGAGTGAGGAGATGATAATGATAACCACTGTTCCAACCCTTATTAGCATCATCCAGTGCCGATTCTTACAATTAGACCTTTGAAGTTTTGCTTCCCCCTTTTTTCCATGTATTGTGTGTGAATATGCACCTTTTGTGTATATATGTAGGGTAAAAGTAGCCAGTATAATGCAAGATACTGGTTTTAGTGTGACAAAGAAACAACTTAGCTCAAAAAGTAGTTTTCTTTTAGAAATCCTCAGACAATCATTTTACAAAAACTACTACATGCACAAAACTGATGGTTTTGCATGAGTTGGTTGTGATCTGACAGCCCACATCCATAAGATTTGAACTGTAACTCAGCTGCACCAAAGTAATTATTGACAAAGAAATCCCTATTCCAATTAAAGCAGAAATAAACCATCAGATTTAAGCTAATTCTATTCATCACTGAGTCCTTTCAGTGGTAATACACTGAGGACTCATGAAATCACGGCATACCAGCAAGTCTTGAGTCTGTAGGGTTATAATGAATTGATCTTTTGAGCTATAAAAAAAGATTACTTAGGCAAGCCAATATTTATAACACATAAATGCTGACTCTCTATAAAACAAATATTAATTTTCTCTCCACAGCTCTTTAAAAATGCAGAAATGCACAAACATGAACATGCTATTTATTGGTAAAAGAAACTGAGCCGCAGTAGAAGATTATTTTTTTAGCCATTAATCTCTTGTCTTTGTCCATCTAAGCCCACTTTCAGAGAAAATCTTAAATTGGCTAATCTTATCTTTTATCTTCTAACATCCTCAGTCCTAATTCAAAGTGTAAATTACAAGAGACAATATGTGTCAGAGCCAGACAGACATGGGGAAAATAGTCAATAGTCTCTCCAATACACATGGTGATTAAAGACATCCGTGTCTTAAGCTGTTAGAATCATCAGTAACGACCATTTCAATATATGTTTCTTTGTAAAGAAAGCTAAATGCTGTAAGAACTGACTGCAGATTTTAATCAGCTGTTTAGGCAGCTGTTCAGGACCAGTAGGGGTCAAAAAGCCCCCCCAAAAAAGCCTTATGTTACATAAGACACAGATTTAAGATCAAGTTTTGGCAAACATAATTTCCTCCATCCTCATGCAGGTCAAGTTTATACATAAAGCGTTTCTACTTCAGGTCCCTTGTGAACAGAGGGGAAACATAGCCAGTTACACAGCTTTATACTTTAAACTGAAATGAAAACTGACTCTGAAGCCTCAACACTACATTGACAAGATCGTTTGATGTATTTGGTCAGAGTAGAGAATAAAAGAGAAGAAAATAACTGAAAGTATTGATTTATTTCTAAGTGCCACAAATATTCAGCCAGACTTTTTCTGGCTTCTATAGTCCTGAAATAAATATATATATATCCCAATTATAACTAATCACAGCATTTAGAATACTAAGGCTTCCATGTTTAAGTGACATATGGTAACGTGATCTACAAGTGTTAAGGATTTTCTGACTAACTTAATCATCAAAGCATGGTTTTCTCCATATTGCATCATCACTTCAATTATCTAGCTGCACATTATATGTATACATATATATATATATATATATATATATATATATATATATGTATATATATATATATATATAGCTCTACTGTTTTCCGCCTGCAATCACAGAGTCCTCACTAGAGATTTTCAGAGCGATGGAAAAGTGAGGAGAAGCCGACAGGTGTTGGGGAACAAAGAGGCTTCCATAAGAAATGGGAGACTATCAGCCTTTCAGTCTGATCCTGCAGATAAGAGATAAACTCTTTGCCTCCAGGAAGGAGGACCACACACCCAAATGCTTTTGACGCTGGTACATGGGCAGAGAAGTGATAACATGTACACATGAAAAAAAAAAAAAAAAAAAAAAAAGGCCAAACAAGAACCCACAGCTCCTATTCATATCAAGATGTGGTCTGTCTGTATGCATACTAGCCTATTCAAGCACATTTGCAAACTTTTTTTCAAAATGAACGTGCTGCACATACTTTTAAACTTCAAGTCTGGTAAAAAAATCTCTGTAAGAGACAAATTCAGCCTTTCTGATTACTTAAATTAGAATTAAAGGCAGAAAAGCACAAAATATTAAAATTTGAATCAACAATCAAAGCCTTATAATTTCGTAGACTGATTGCATGCCATTGCACACTTACAATCAGTGTAACAGCTTCTTACCGTCATCCATATCCGGAATGATTATGATTCTGGCTGTAGAGAATTCTGAGCCCAGGCGGCCCCCCATGGGCATGCTGAGGGTGACATTGAAACTTTCCTCATCTTCGTACAAGGAGTCATCAATGATCACCACCCGGCAGGATTTCTCTATCTCCCCTTTGTCAAAGCGCAGGATGCTGTGATGGTCCTCAGGCCTGGAGATATAATCGGAGTAGGACAGGACTGTGGTGGGGACAGTGCCTGTGGCCGATACTGATGGGGCAAAAAACAGAGTTACAAAAAACAAAGTTACTGATTAAACCTGTACCACAATGCAGATTAGGACTTCCTGTTATTATTTCTAATTAAAAAAAAATCAAACTCTTCCTTAATTCACAAACAAGTTTGTTCTTTGTTAAAAAAAGAGCAATACTAATCATTAACATTTTCTCATTTACAAAAAACCTTTAGATAAAAACACATTTTAATTAATTCAAGTAATTGATTAAATGCGAGTGCTTCATTTTTTCTTGCATCGACTACCTGTTCCTTGTGTGAAAGTTCACACCTACCTTTGATGTGTGATAAAGTAGCTCTGTCAGACACAGTACTGACAAGACTAGACCAGAAGTCATTAACACTCCAGCTTTTATCAATATGGCAACCTTCCTCATCTGCTTCAAAGATGCCAATCAGACAAATTGAGCCTTGGTAAGATCTTCACAAAAGCTTAGTAAAAAGTACTGGGATCTGTCAACTTTGCAGGGCAGCACTAACTAACTCAAGAACCAGTTCATCACCTAAATTCAACACATGCAGGAAGGTTTTGTGTGTCACCTTGCTGTGTGTAGCATATGACCATGAGCTCTTGACTGACATCTCCACTTCTGCTTACAGGGATGAGCAGCTCGCCGATGTCCTCCTCTATGTTGTACACAGCTGAGGGTATAAAGACTGTTGATTCTGTATGTGGAAAAAAGATGAATATTAATATTCTAAATTTGGTCTGAATTCTGGCATTAGGACATATTTTGTGTATGACATTCAAATCGATAAATGATTGAGAAATTAAGTGAACCTAATTTTTATTGAAGATAACGAAAAAGGAACAGTTTCAGATACATCTGACATTTTGTACATTAGAAACCTTTATTATATAAGCTTGTATACTAGGAACAGTGACAGCTCTCGGTACAGGTCTGTGGTTGGTGCTTTTGTTTCATCATCTATCATAAGAGACATGGTGCTGCTTTGGCCTGGTAGTTGATACAGATGGATATGGAAAATGCTCAGTGCAAGATATAACTTGCTTTTTTTTTTTTTTTTTTTTTTTAAAGGTCTAAAAAATTGATATCCCTCTTGTTTTATTCAAGTTTATTGTTAGTTTTTCGATAAATGATAAAGTGTTTTAATTCTGTTTGCAAGCATAGAAGTTAAACCACCAAATTCCTCTTCTCATATTTCAGCTATTTGTCTGTTTTAAGTCTTTTGTGACAAATAAAAACTTAAAGAACCTACAAGATTTTATTAATGAACTTCTCAAAGCTTAGAAACAAGTTTTGGATTCCAGTCAGTGAGCATTATGGATGGCAACATTAACAATGTGCTGGTAAGTCAACAAAACTTGACTTCTCCTTTCTAATCCCTGAATAAATAATGCATTGCAAATTATAGCCACAAACTGCACCATGTTTTTCTCAGTTCTTCCAAGTCAGTGCTAATTTAGTCAGTCCGGAATAAAACAATTTATTCGCAGAGACTCACAATAGCAGCCCTTTAGCTATTTGATTATTCTACTCTGACAAAAGAGAACCACAACATAAATTTTTATAAGACTTCAGAGTTTATTTGACCTTGAGAGGCCAAAATATCCTCAAACTTTAGAAATCACAAACAGCGTAATGATATGATAATAGACCTGGCTGTCAGACAACACTGTGTGCTCAAGGCATACAGTGCCACAAATAAAATTTTACATCTTGCAGAAAGATGGCAGTTTTTCTGATTACCCTCCAGGGACTGGTGTTTTCAGAAACAAGCTCCAGCTAAACATGCTAGTTAGTATACATGGTTTAAAGAAAATTCTTTCTTATCGTCTAGTAAAGTCCTATGAGATCTATTTCTGGTATTTTGTATCGCAGTTCTCATGCACTCCAGCAGATTTTAAAAGCACCTTTTTACAATATATCTTTCATTTAACCACTGTGAATGTTTTGCATGCACAACCCATTTGGCAAACAGATGTTACACTCTTTTGACTTTTTTAGCAACATTTTTTTAGAAAGATAATAACACCAAGCTCACTCTTTTTTTTCTTTCACTTTGCAGAAATACTCATAATGAAAATGTGTTTACAGTATTATTAGTTTCCCTCAGCTGTCACTCTTTTTGTAGATTAATGTAAAATTCATGGTGCTGTGATGCCTTCAGGCACATGGCAGATGAATTAAACTGATCAAACATGATCAACTTAAACATGACCGAAGCTTGGATAGGGGTTGAAAAATACACAAATTACTATGATATTCACAGTGTACAAGACTTTCTAAGATTACTCTATAAATGCATAGTCTTTTTCAGTTTTTCATACTCTACCTTGCAGAGAAAGGGTGTAAAATAAATCTTTTATGTGTTGGTGGAACTGAAAAAGGCAAAGTACTTTGTCATTGCTGTGTAAGGGTTCTACAGTAACACATAACTAAAATCTTTGTCTCTTTAAAAATATGTTTCTCTAGTAATCGTTGTAATTTCAAACTGACCGTCATCTGGGTCCAGGATCTCCACAGTAGCAACCTCTGGGAATTCAAGTGCTGCCATCACTGGCTCAGACAGCACAATCTGGAATGTCTCTGACACTTCATACTCGCTGTCTGACAGGATTCTGACCTTCCAGGTGGCTGTGGTCTGGCCTGGGTTGAACTGCACCTGTTTCTGAGACTTCCCGCGGAAATCTTTGTCCTTTTCGGCACTACCATCCTTTGTGCCAATACCTGAAGGACAGAGGAAAGGAAGGATTATTATAATTATAAAGTTAATATGTATTTCCCACATGTACATGCACTGTGGATCTCTTTACTTAATGTGAATCTTGATACAGTATTATAAAAAAAAGAGAAGAGAAGAGAAGAGAAGAGAAGAGAAGAGAAGAGAAGAGAAGAGAAGAGAAGAGAAGAGAAGAGAAGAGAAGAGACAATTTAACTACTGAAATTTAAACTGAAATTTCTTAACACCTGCCATGCAACTTCAGTTTCTGTCCCCAGTGTTTAAAATAAGTATGCTGGAAATAAAGCCAATTATCCTTCATGTCAGCCTGGTCTTGGCAGAAGTGGTCCGAGGCTGACATGGACTGTCTGACCTTCAGCTTGTGAGCTGTTTGATGGAGCTCATAGCTGCCATAGCTGTGACTCTGGCAGGCTTCCTGTTGAGCAAGAGCATTGAAGCCAGTGAATTGTCACACAGCCTCTCTATTGTTTGTGCTAACTGGTCACACAACATGCATCAGGGTTTTGATGACTAAAGAAATAAGCATGAATACACATTCCATGGCAATCTTGCAAGATGCCATATATGTAAAAAAAAACAAAACAAAACATTTTTTTTTTAAATAATGAAACTTTAAACACTAAAGCAACTGTAACGGTCTTCAAAAAATTGGAAAAAAAAAACATAATTTGGTCAAAACTGAAGAACTTCAGTACAAAAAGAGATGAAATACTGAAATATGACAGCATGGCTGCACTCATGTTCTGCACAATTTCTTCAATAGTCTGCAGATTGAGGAATGCTGAGTTTAAGTATTTTCTTAAATTATGATAATATTCTTTGATGAAATGAAAGTGGGCTTTGATATGCATGTGCAGATATAGGGGAATGCCTCTGCACATTGTAACAGAGATAAAACAGTCAGACTCAATGGGGCTTGAAAGATCAGCAGTCTTCAAAGAGCAGCTGCGAGAGAAGAAAGCATGATTTGCTCATGAATTCTATGCCCCAAACAAGGCCTAGATTGAATGGCCCTGATCACAGCAGTCATCCTGGGGATTCCTGGCAGGTGGGCTGACTGCAGCCTCCACACTGGTGCCACCTTCAGTGTGCTGGGCAAGAGAACACATCTCTTGTCTTCATGCGAAGGTACAGACATGAATTCAGATGTTTCCTTGAGTGTTATTTGGCTCTGGTGGCAGGTTTATGTCAGTAAATCAAACTGGTTTTCTGCTTTCCCCCTTCTATTCTTAACAATTAGAAGAAAACTGAAACTAGCTGTTTGGATATTGGTTGTAGTTGTGTTTAATATTGCAGATATGTTGTTAAAGGACAAGAATGGATGATAGATCAAATAGATGTTACTATATTTTAACTAATATGTAAGTTATTTTGTATTTCAGACACTTCAGCATAATTTGGGTTATATCTTAATTAATACATCAAATAATTTAAAGGTTACAATAAAAGTGCAAATAAAATAAATGTAACAGCAGGTTTCTGTTTAGTTAGTTTTATAAATATTTATCTCAGCTAGAAATTAAAGAAGAAATATTTCCAAGAATCTGTTACGACTGACAAAACACAACAGATCATTATGATCAAAGAAGCACTGCTTGCAGATGTAAACTTGAAAAACAGTTTACATAAAAGGTTTCCTCACTTGTGTTCAGAGGAAAAGGAAACAAAACTCTTTCACACAGTTCATGTTTTTATCTTTGCATTGAACACAGTGCATCCACAGTTGAACATAGCATGTCCTTGAATGTTTATGCAGCCATAAATAAATCATATCACTGCTCCAGTACATAAAAACATTATAATTTTTGATTATTTGCCATATCTCCTTTACAGTATTACTTTGTTGTTTAATATTAACTTGCAGGGAGATCATTCTGAGGTCATCTTGCATCTTGCAGGCATTTCAAAGTTTTTATTTTCGCTTTCTTTTATTGTTGCATCTTGTATACATAACAAAATGTAAGCATGTTCCATGTTTCAGTTTTTGATTCACTCTTTACTGTGAACCATTTTTGAACATTTACATCAATGGTGAATGAAATGTTGTTTTATATGAATAACTCACTGAGGTAGAGCAGCCACAAACCGCTTGTGACTATGTAAAGGTTAGCAGAATTTCCATATCATTTTAGAGATTTTTCATTAGCCCTGAGGCCCTGGAGCATAAAAAGATAAGAGATGACAGTGAAGGGAATGATCCTTTATGGGATGTGACCTTTAACTTCAAGTCATTTTTAATCACAACTCATCTCCACTGAAAAAATAAATGGCAGCACAAAAACATGGAAATTGCTGTTAGTGGTGAGTATTTCTGCCGCTAAGCAGCACTAAGAGTTATAATTAGTTTAGTTCTGTCCAGTAAATTGCCTCCACCAACATTTAGAGTGGCGCCCGTATGGCCACTAACTTCAGGTGACCTTATGCATGTACTTAAGAAGCCCCGTGGGATTTTCCTGTGCTATTGTCTGATTGGAACACAAACACTGGTCAGAGAAGAAAGGCTAAAGGTCATGACCTGTGTGACCCTACTGAATATCTGGACCAGCCTTACTATTGTCTCAAAATATATCAAAAGATGTAGTTATCTATCAGTGTGTTAGCTTTCCAAACAATAAAATCTTTGTGTCTTTGATTGAATTTTAATAATGCAACAATGCAAATAAAACTGAATTGATGAAAATGCTACACGCTTTCAATAATCACCGGCAATTTCAAATAATACTTGTCACCATACTGGATTAGGAAGTAACTTGAGCCAAAGAGCACTTACTAACAAAAGAAGTCTCCCCCAGGTAGCCACGACGTTTAAGGACCACCTCCAGGAACTTCGCATCCTCGTCCACCACATAGTGTTCCTTTTCCAGAGATATCCAAGCCCAGTTTAGTCGAAACTGTTGGTTTCTAAGTTTGTTGCCTCCTGCAAACACAAATGATGAATAAAAATCTTTAAATGCTTCTCAAGAATTCATCAAACAGCAAAAGAAAACATAGAAGGGAAATTAAACAGCCTAAACCAGACTTAATAATCCAAATACGCTTTGAAAATGAATGCTACATTCTGTGTCTGGGCTGGCACAGATATTTAATACCCCTTATTGGAGGGATTTCTTGGATACCTTAAGGACTTGAAATTCAGTCATTGCCAGCACTCAGTGGGAGGTATGATGCATGCAAAGCCCTTATACTAAAGGAATATGGTTTATGCTATCTAATTGCTTCATTTTTAATTAAGATAAAGGATGTCTGTTTCCTGTCTGAACTGGGTTATTTTATACTTGCCTTTTGAAGTTGCATTCAAAGGCTATAGCTACAGTACCGGAGGGCATGACTGCTACCATTTGGCCATTAAGGCTCAAACCACAAGTGTATAAATAGGCTTCAAACACACAAAGATACACAAACTCAAACACAAAAATGTGAAGATGCACACACATTGACTCATACAGAAATGATGCCACACTTTGATATTGTAATTTCCAGAGCAATGGCAAACAGTCTAAATAATAACACACTGGTTAGCAAAAGTCAAAGTACATTCATCAGACAGTGAGGCCTGCTGGCTGGCCTCAGTGGATGAACACAGTGAAATCCAGACTGAGCCATTAAACACCTGTCACTTCTGAAAAAGGTGGAACAAAAGCGAGATGGCCAGGAGGATGTGGCGGCATTGTTTAGAGGGTTCACAGGGTTGCTGTTGTTTATGTTAGGCACAGCTAAGTGTCTCTACTCTGCCACGCCCATGTTGTTATGGTCAGTAAATCTGTCACCTACCACCGACCACTTCACTGAGTTCATTTCCTTTCTCTTTAAGCAAACTGAAACCTTCACACATTCACCCTGGGAGCTGTATTATGTGTGAAGGGGAAAGCATTTATGAGTTTAGGAGTCTGAGTGTGTGTGTGCACAAGGGAAACCTTCTATGCACCAGTCCAAACCTTTTTACTTTGGTGTAATAGCACATAGTATAAACCTACTGTGATGGCTCAAGACCCACAATGGTAATGTTTGTCACATTTTTCATTATACATTTATTTGCATATAAATATTAGCATTATTTGTTTTCATGTTGACCTTGCATTGGTGGTTTGAAGTGCACACTTAGCAACAATGGAAGGTTATGTACTTTGTTTTAACATGTTTCTCTTGTTCTGAGTTACCATGGTGGGGCAAGCTTCATTTCCTGGTTGATGAAAAGCGTGGTAAAAGGCTAAGGGGCCTTAAATCTGGGCACCAGTTCATCAGGCTCTACCATGTGCTGCTGGATCATAGGGGGTAATTTCAACCAATTTTAAAATTACTTTCTGTGTCCTTGTTGCTTTACTGCTTGGTCCCTGACACCCACAGTGTTGAAGTTAGGCCTTAATGCTAAACATAGTTTTTTTTTTTTTTTTTAAGAATACACTATGCTCTACACACGGACAAGGACAACTTCATGTACTCATCAAGGTACTTCACAAAGAACTTAAAAATGTCAAGACTGCATCTGCAGTCATACGAGAGAAATATGACAACTTTGTTTGTTCTCTACATTTATTAAAAGAAGAAAAAAGATGACACAAACTGATGCTCCTTCCACATAAAGATCCTTTTTGAATGGAGAGAAGTTTAGACTCAGATGTTAGCTGTAATTGGGTCATAAAGCTTTAGAAACTGTTAGCCTTGAGCCACAATTTCACAATTCTTTCCATCCTGGTAAATGAATTCGTGTTTTGATTAATTTAATAGCATAAACTGTATTTCAATACATTTATTTGCAACAGTATCAATGAGTATTTGATCTCTCTTTTTTAAATTTTCTTTTAAGCATTTTTTAATAAAGCATAAGACAACCAGGACCTCAACATAACAGGAGAGCAAGGTTAAAGGAAGCAGAAAGAAAGAAAGGGTCAGGACATCTTAAGTCAATTCAACCTATTGACCTATTCTATATTGTACAATGCTATCTAATAAAAATCGAGAAGAAAAAAATATATAAATGCAATCTGGCATCCGGTTATGTCTAATATATTTCCAGCTATGCCTCATGGAGTATTGTTGAGAATGGCTTCCACATTTTCTGAAAACAAAGAAGGCTGTTCCCCTATGCTGCAGCGGATCTGTTCTAGCTCAGCGATCATGACCATTTCATTCAACCATTTAATCTTCTAGCTTCCAGATTTCCAGTTTAACAATCTTATTTATTCATTTCTTTATTTATTTTTGATATACCCATGCATGCTTTGAGAATCTCCCTTTGGTAGTCAGTGAGGGTCTTTGTTTTGTTAGAGCAACCATAAATTGTCAGTTTGCAGTCTACATGGTCTCTCTGACCTTATTATGACTCCAAGATTTGTTTTTCTACCACTTAATATTATTCAGTAGATTGGTCTCATGCAATCTTTATAATATCTCTTCAAATATAAGATCTTGATATTTAACATTAATCAAAAGCTCTATCTGCTACTGTGACATATTTATGAAGATTTAGTTTTGAATGCTGGTGCTCAATGTCTATTAAGGCATCACATCACAGTGTTTTGTACAGTGTTATGAGAAGTTTTCCAGGTCCACCATGTAGTTACACCTCCAAATAATTACAAGAAAAAGGTAACAAATACAGCGAGGAAATCTTGGAGGATAGGGAGAAGCAGAAAGATAAATATTTTATTAATCCCAAAGGAAAAACTCTTTGTAATAGCGCTTCATTTGAGATAATAAGAAGTAGCAATATAAAGATGCTGGCAGGTCAGATAAGAAAAACAGCTCAACCTAAATTCTAAAACCACAGTGTGGAAAGGAAATACTTCTTTGGGGAGACTTTCAAGTACAACACAATGCGCTTAAACCAGCAAATATAAAGTCTTAAAAAAGGATTTATTTAATGAGTCATGCATTCTTGAGTATACCACGGAGTAGGATTTTAGCTTCCTGTGTGTTCCACATCATTCCTCTGAAGACAGGTGACCTTTCTATGACAGGACCTCACTGCACTGTTTGGATTAAAGCCAGCAGCGTGGCACTCATGCCACATGTAAACACTGCATGTGTGATCTCTGAGCTGTGGAGCTTGTCCTCCACTGAGGCAATGGAAAAAGAAAAGGTCTTTGGTAGGTGTCTGTTTAGACTTGTTAGCCATGACACTGTAACAGTTACAGTTTAGTATACTTAAACCCAAGTATAGAGCTACATTAATAAAACAGATTGCACATGTAATCAAATGCCCAGACAGAGAACAGGAAAGATAATCTCACATTTTAATTAAACATTAAATGGTTATGTGTTTGCAAAAAGTATTCACGATACTAAGAAAAGAGCTTGTACATCAAACAAAGACTCAAAGAGAGTCCTTTTTGTTAAGATAAGTCATCTATTTGTCTTCAGTGGTATTAGCAAACATAAATTAACACGTACATAATTTTTTCATATCCAGCAGATTTAGAGGGGGATGTCTCCCATAAACTACATGTAAACTCATTAATTACAATTAGTTTATGAGGCCTGGAATCCCTGGTAAAGCTGCAGTGATATGGCCTTTAGGGAACTGGGGAGTAGAGGTGCTTGTTTCCAGAGGACCACTTCACTCCACCAAATTTCTTTCTAATTAAGATAAGGAGGGGTTGGCGTAAGTCCACTTCAAAGAGGCCCCAAGGAAAACACCAGAGTTAATCTTTAACTAGGCTCACAGCACTAAGACAGAATTTGGTGGACAATATTGCTATCTCTCAGACGTAGGTTTCTGCATTAAGATGAAGTTCAGCAGATGGTGGTGGACTTTCAGACGGTTTCTTTATAATGCAGCCATCATTATGCATTGAATTGACTGCTTTCCCACGCTGTCTCTATCTGGCTTATACTAACCTTTTAATCATTCTTTGTAAAAATCATGTAAATCTAGTGTAAAAACTGGAATGGACAGTTAAATGAATTATCTCACAAATCCCCTTGTAGAGTTCAAAAAGTTCTGTCCACTCATATAGAGATTGTGCGATGAGGAACAGAAGCCTTTTGAGAGAGGCAAAAGAATGTGAGAGGGTGAGCTGTGCCAATTTAGTGCCCCTGTCTCCTCCCTGCATACATGTTGCAGTCAGGCCTTATTTGGCCACCGTCAGGCATCGTAGAGCTGTGGTGCCCCATGGACCCTCGTCTGTTAATTCAGCCAGGCAGACAGACTGGCGGCCCCTTGCCAACAGAGCCAGCACCACATTAATCAGCCTGGATAAATGAGTACTAACCTGTAAATACTGCTCGAGTGACACAATACATCTAAAAATACTTAATGATTGTGTACTCTGAATTGATTTTCAAACAGTACATTTGTCTGTTTCCTTAAAATGCAAAGAAATAAAAGGCTAGTTAAACAAATATCAGCAGAGCAATTTTATCTAAGTCCTTCACAGATATGTAACAAAACATTAATGGGTTTGTTACAGGTTTTTTATTTTTATTTTTTTAATTCATCATTCCCAACAGGGTTCATATCTGTTAAAGTGAGGCAGTTCAGTCATTTAAATACTGGAGACTTTTGTGTTCATTTTTCCAACAGTTTAACTCACACATGCCAGTGTAAGTGACCAAGAAGCCCCAAGCTGCTAAAAGTTTAACTTCTATATATCAAATTTAATCTATTAAGCGCTTTTAATGCAAAAAAAGCAGCACAAACCGTTTAGATGATAAAAAAACAACAATTTATGCATAATAAAAATCAAACATAAACCTTCGCACAATATTAAAATAAAAATTTAAAAACACACCTCTATTTCTATTCTTTTTGATACACACACACACACACACACACACACACACACACACACACACACACACACACACACACACACACACACACATTCCTACCCGGTTCTGCATGTCAACTTCAACCCCTAACATCTGTCTCTTAACTGAATGTAGGTATAAAAATATTAATGGAGATAAAAATCTGCCTTGACGCTTCAAACACAGATATCTAGATCTGTTTGAACTTACTTAAGAGTCTGTGTTGTATTTATGAGGTTTTTATTGCAATACTATAACAACATAGTTTTTATCAACATCAGAAAATTATGATCTTTACTTCACCTAAAGACGTTTCTACTGTTACTGATCAACATTTGGACACTAAGCAAGCAACAGATGGTCAGGGTGCCACACGCCTTTGGCTTAATTTTATAAATATTCATGGTCCAGGCTGACAGCCTCTATTATTATCTGCAGTGAAACAGCAAGGCTGAAATGTTTCCCTGTTTTGTTTTATTTTAAGACTGGACTTTATTAAATTTGTGTGATGAACTTTGCTGAAAGTTGTCAGTTTTATTAAAATTATTCCATTAGGTTCAGTTTTATTTCAGTTTTGTCTTTGGGGTATGTAGATAGACCTTCTGCTGTGTTAAAAATCAAGATGTACTCTGCTCTAAGAAATCAACCTCCAATGTTTATTTTTCCATTACTGTGATAGAAAATAACAGTACAGTATAAATGTACAGTATATCATAAATGACCTGCCTTTGAGCTCAACAATTTACTAGACCATGCCAGCATACTTTTTACCTGTCCAATTAAGGCAAAAGGGAGATGATAATCCTGTTAAAGGCAGAAAAATAGGACATGGCAGAGCAGAGAGAGCATGATATGGTCTAATCACCCTAAGCCTCATATCTGCAAAGAGCTGGCCATAGTTTGAAAGATTTAGGACGGTTATGATTTCACAGGCCCTAAACCTTTTCTACCCTCTCAGGGAACTGCTCTGCTATAAATCTGCCCTCTCCACCGGATCTGATCTGGATGCTGCAGCCTCTGTGTCCACTCCAACACAGTGGTCACTCTGACGAGCCTGAAAGAAAGGCCAGAGGTTCTTTTGAACAAAAGTTCTGGGTCACAGAGTCATGCAAGGCTTAAGGCAAGCTATGCTTTGCTCTCAGCAGGGAAAGTTCTTTAAGATTAACATCTGAACTACATATAGAGGTGATGCTTTCTATGCTCTCTTTAAATTTGAAATGTAATGGCCAGCATTACATTCATCCCCAATGACCACATCTTTAATACATTTGTTAAAGAGGTGAGTTGGAGTTTAAAAATGCAATAAGCAGTTAGTGTTAATAGATTTTATGGTCTTTTACCCTTTAGGAGTTTTTAAAGTTTTTAAGGCATACTGTAAATGAGAAAAATGTTGAATATGAACCAGAGTTTTGTATATACACACACACACACACACACACACACACATATATATATGTATATATATAGCCAACTGCCAATGGCGGAAACTTCTGATTGCCGGTGGCCGATTTACTTGTCTGCTAACTAGTGGTGGAAACTGGAGAAAAATGCTTAAATTTGTTAGGGAGCATAAGGATCAGACTTTGGAGCAATGGAAGAAGGTCATGTGGTCTGATGAGTCCAGATTTACCCAGTTCCAGAGCATCAGGGTAGGAAAAGTGGCAGATGAAGTGATGTAGCCATCATGCCTAGTGTCTACTGTACCAGTTGGTGGGGGGTTGCTGCAGTTGGTCAGGTCTAGGTTCAGAAGCATTAAGTACCCAAAGAATGAAGTCAGCTGATAAACCTGAATACACTGAACGACCAGGTTATACCATCAATGGATTTTTTTCTTCCCTGGTGGCATGGGCATATTCCAAAGTGACAATACCAGGATTCATCAGGCTCAAATTGTGAAAGAGTGGTTCAGGGAGCACGAGACATCATTTTCGCAAATGGACTGGCCACCACAGAATCAAGACCTGAACCCTAGAGAATCTTTGGCATGTGCTGGAGAAAGCTTTGCACAGTGGTAGGACTCACCCATCATCAATACAAGATCTTGGTGAAAAATTATGTGACATTGTAGAAGCTTATTGAAACAATGCCACAGTGAATGCTGCCATAATAAAAGCTAAAGGTCATCCAACAAAATATTAAATTGTGTCTTGATAAAGTTGTTTTTGGTGGTGACTTTTTTTGGCCAGCAAGTGTGATTACAGCTCAATTTTAGGGTGGCTTTCAGGTGTACAAATAAATCATGTAATTTATTATAATCTATTTTTCGTAAGACAAAAAGCAAAGAATGAAAAATTATTGGTCCTACTGCTTAGGTAAATCACTATATATATGATAATATTGTGATAAATTGCCACACTACAAACCAACATCTGCAAAAAGCCAGCCAAGATAAAACTGTTCCTATACTGTCCACTATAGTATGACTCCCAGAATCAAACTTTTTAAAACAAAAAACCTTCATGATGTCCACATTTGCCTTTTGTTTTAAAACTTTCAAACTGAAGCACAAAAGTTTTGTAGAAGCCAAACAGTGACTTTCTTCTAGGTTAAAAAAAGAAAGAGCCCCTCACATGTGTGGGAAGGCAAAGCAGAATTCAAAGGGCTCTTATTTCAGACGGGGCTCCTTTATTTGTTGCTCAGGGGAAAAATGTGGCAGAGGAAATACTGTACAATGTGATTATAGGAAAAGGTCACTACTGTCCTGGGAGCATGCTTCACTGGCCAGTATCCTCACTCACTGCCACAAATGACGGCATTTGTCAGCAGAGAAAACTCATAAGAGAACACTTTGATTGAAGGTATGATATTACTGAGTTGTTAAAATGTGTTAAAATTCAACTTAATAAAAAAAACTATAAAAGTACACACTAAAAAACAAGAGAATGTCCATGACATTTGTTTATTTACTATAACAGCATCAATTACTGTCATCGCATAAGTCAATATGGTAATATTCTAAGGTCTGAAATATAACCATAAAAACAATGGCTGGGTATATTTAGCTAAGCTATTTGAAAAGGATTAACATCTGTCTCTGAGAAACATAACTCAGAGAATCTGCTTCTGTTGTGGTATGCAATGAAAAAGTGTGTCCTGCCAAGAGCACAAGCTCAGGACCTCTTACTGATCATGGCTATATCTGCAAACTGGAAAACAAACTGTAAGACAAGTTAATAATTCATATGAATTTTATTTTAGAAGGATTTACAATAAAAAATGATCTCATCATTAAAACACACTGCATTACAAAACTGAAAAGATGTAGAATCAAATTCTCCTGTATCACTGAACTAAATATAAAAGTGGCATTGAAGCAGTTGTTGAGGGGTTTGCTTGTTTTAATTGTGTAGGTGAGGTCAGACAACGTATTCCTTGATTGCCCTTGAATAACACTCCTGTCAGTCAAACAGGACTCAGTCTCAAGTGTCTTAATTAACAGTCAGCCACATGGTTTAGAGAGCAAAAGCCTGAACTCTCAGTAACAAGGGGAGTAACAACAAAAGGCTGAATTAGCAGCCACAGGGCTTTTTCAGCACTCACATAAAGGTCATTGTGGATTTAAAATCTTGAGTTTCTCGCTCATTACCACTCAATTTTGTAGTGTGTAAACACCCTGATGCATAGGTTGTTGTAGCTTTGGCAAATCTACAACAAGCCAGTGAAAACAATGCATGAATAAATAAAAAATATAGCTGCAACCATAAAGAAAAATGACAGCCTGTTGTTTTTGTTTTTTTTTTTAGGTCATCTTAAAACATAAACATCATCAAGTCATATCCTGCCTGACTGGGGAGATGACTGAACAGGAAAGAACAAAAGCAGTAAAATAACAAGGAGATACATGGCTAAGTGTGAAAATGTAAAAGAAAACAAAGCAATATAAGAACACAAGAAGACAGGACTTGACAAAGGGAGGGGGACGTGCTTTTTCTTGACCCTTGAATGCAGAGTGTTTGCTCTCTTGTCAGACCGAATAATGGTGGACTGTTTGCTGAAAGCCGCAGTGTGAGGCCATAGAATATAAAACCCCATCCCTGTCCCACAGACTCATGCGCTCCATACTAATAAAGCTGGGAATTTGTCGGCTCTGTTCTCAGAGCTGGCTGGTGTCATTTATAACAACATGCTTCTGCTGCATTTCACAGTTGTTACATGCAAATCCTCACATGTAGAAAGGCATTTGCCTGAAAGGAAAATACTCCCTGAAAAGATGAAATGGTAATTCCTAAATAAGTGTTAAATGACTCCTGGTCCTGTGTTTACAACTGGTGAAAAGGAGACATCAAATACAACTGTGAAAACCTGCATGTTAAAGATAAGAATGCTATTCTACATTATGAAAAGGTGGAAGAAAATGTCTGAGGATTTAGTGTTGGTATTGTCTCCAGCTTGTAATATTGAACTGAAGCCAGTCTGTGCAATGGAAGAAGCTCTTGGTTCAAAAATACTTACTGGTAACTTAAAAGAGGACTACTTCTAAGCATGCTCACAAAATTAAATTTGCTGACATTCAAGCTGCAAGCATTTTGTTTCATCTAAATCATTGTAAAAACAGCCTTTAGATGTCTGTGCTCTGAACTGGGAAACTTTCAATGTCAAAATCTTAAAAACATTCAGGTCAAAATCAGAGAAACTGTTGTGTTACTGTTACTGGGGCAGATTTTGCCACTGTGACTTTGGTTAAAGTGGTGACCAACTGCACCCCCTTACATGTGTAGTATACTGCTAATTTTACTTGTTTTCTGTGGTAAAGATGCACAACCTGTGATGTGTTTTATTTTTCAGACACTGAGGGCAATTAGATAAATCTCAAAAAAGAAATGCATGTCAGGCAGGAAGAAAACACATTTTTGCTTGCAGGTATATTCTGTGCTAAAATATCAATTTAAAATACATTCAACTTCATTTAGAACTTAAGTTTAAAACTCAAATTAAAACTGCTGGCTGAAGTTTCACAATGCCTCAAAGTCAGAGAAATTCCTCTCCTTAACTATCTGCTCCTTCAGTGACCAGTGATAACCTTTAAAGCAAGACAAAACAATTTAATGGTTACTGCAATGCCTTAGCCAATTACTATGGGTGTTAAGGAGTGAAATGTGACAAGTGTTTCAGATTGCACAGTTGTCTAGACGTGCACCCTCTGGCCTTTCTTTCTTAACCATCATCCTATTTGCTTACCAATATGTAACTCTTCACTCTAAGCCCAGCCCATGTGCTAGAAAACTAAGATAAGCTCATTCATGGTCCAGTTAATTTCAGTCAGCAAGACATTTCTCAGTATTCTTCATGAGAGAAAGGTTCATCAGGTCTGAGCATTTCACTGTTAGAAAACAAGTATTTTTTATGTTTCTATAAATGCTGGGAGGCAGAAATATAACTTAATATAGAAAGAGTTAAATTACTTTGCTCACACATACATTATGCAAAAGCTTTTGGAAAATTACAGAACATTTTGCACCAAATACAAAGTAAGATAAAATTTGAATTGTGGCTCAAGCACCTAACATAACAATGGACACCACACCAGGGAACAGAGTCTAACAAAAATATAAATTACATTTACAGGCCACATGATAGTACCACTTTTAGAGACTGCAACTGGATATCATCTTTTTTAGCCCCTCTTTAAAAGTTTACTTTTCAGAGGTACTTACAAAGTACTAGATAGATAATGTGCCTGAAAACCAGAACCTTCTCTGATTTTGGACAACCACACAGTTTGAGGGAGTCTTTTATTTTTAGAAATGTAGAGATGTGAAATATGTACTTTACATCCGAGCATGCACTACACACTTCAAAATAATATCTATTCATATGCAAATGAAGCTGTCGACAAGCAGGGCCCACCATTTTAGCACTCACAACTTGTCAGCACAAGCAGCATTTGGAGAGTGAAAAGCACATCAGCACATTCATGCCATCGGTACAAACGACAGGAAGCAGACGTAAGTTTTACCCGCACCAGTACTGGGACCAACACTACTTCCATCTTTCATCTCCTCAGACTGCTCTTCCCTCCCATTTCTCAACAAGATGACTCCTTATATCCTATCTATCAGACCACACTCATGGAAAGGTAGTGCAGAGTGGAATCCTGATCCACAAACAGAATTCCCAAGGGGTTTCATCAGCACCTTTTATGGCAATCTCAAGATGTACACTCCTACCTTGTCTGAAAATGAAAACTTTCTCAGGAGAGTTTGTATACAGTTTGTTGCAGCAACTTAAATTCACCATACTATTGCATTTTTTCAATATACTGAAAATCAGTTAATTTGAAATTCAAAGAGGCTGGTGTTTACCAGGTCTGCTTTATATAACTGTAATCAAAAGAGTCAACAGCTTGAAATCAAAGACAGAACAGTTAGCAATTAACTGCAGTTGGTGTCTAGCTTCTTGATGGTACATTTTAGCAGTGCCAGCATCATCTCTCATTTTGGGAAGAGGCAGATGGCCCCATTGAAGTGCATCCTCTGAGTGTGCAACAGTGAGTGTAGCTATTAATGCACACAGAAAGACATACACTAATGTGGGTTTCAATATCTAAACTCAGGCTCATCTTGATAGAGTTGTGACAATACAGCCTTTAGCCACGTTTCCATTGAGCGGTTCGGTTCGGGCCGGTACGCTATTTTGTGTGTTTCCATTATAAAATGGGTCCATACAACTGAACCATACCGTATCATCTATGGACCCCTTTCAGTTGTACGTCCATAGGAAAAAAATGATGGTACTGTTAAGGTGGAGCTACTGGCACAGAAACAACGCTGCTGTTCAGTTCGTGGTTCAGTTGCACGTTGTGCTAGCATGAAAAAAAAGATGTCTGCAACCTCTATCAAAACATTTTATCAAATTATCTCAGAGGTTCCCAAGCTTCTGCAGAGCCTCCTTTTCATCAACAATAATAATGTCAACCCCCCCCCACGCTACTTTATATGAGGTGAGGTGAGCATTTGATGAGACAGATGCTGCGTAAAAAAACAAAACTCTGCTGTTGTGACAGTAGTTCATTTCTAGGTACTTTAGTTCTTAACTGGCTTTTCCTTCTCTTCAGGAAGAGAAGTCTGCAAGTAGCATCATACTACTTTATAGTATGTATGTAATAGTATGAAGACAGGGATATTGTTCAAAATAATACTTGCTATATATTTGTGGTTGTTGAAAAGTCTGTTGTTGATTCATTAGAGATGCATCGATACCAGTATCAGGAATCAGTCCGTGCTCTTACTCAGTATTCATAAAAAAGTTCTGATACAACAGAACCCGTTGCCAATGAGAAACAAACAAACAAACAAACAAACAAACAAACAAACAAACAAACAAAAAAAACTAAGGCTTACTAAATTACTTAAAAGCAATGCGTTACTGTTAAAAGTAACTTTTTAGTTACTTTTGTAAAAGAACATTCTTAAAGGTTCTCATAATATTCTTATTACTTAATTACAATGTTGCACAAAATAAAATACAAACTCAAACACAAAGCAATTTTTAACACTAATTTATTTAAGTCAGGTCAGCAGGTTTTAAAAATAAATATACAGAAATAAAAAGTTATGTAACAGCTGCTCAAAAATTTAATCTATGCTGCATCTTGAGTCCTCCAATCTTTCTCCTACTCTTTATTATACAGTATTTTTTTTTTTTTACATATTTACATATTTCCTTAGTTATTCAAGGCATTGTCAGTCTGTCAAGTGAAGTGTGTGTGTGTGTGTGTGTGTGTGTTTTTACTTTTCACAAAGTAAAAACCTGTTCACAGGTTTTTACTTTGTGAACAGCTGTGAGAAAATCAGGAGGGGATTAAAATCTTAATTTGGCATCATCTTAGCGAGAGAAGCTGATTTAAGGCATGTAGGTTTTTTATCACAGCAGTGAACCAAATCCACCAAAAACCACTTTATCCTCCTTATTTATTCCAATACTAATGAAACCTTACATTTAGAATTTTTATCATCGCGTGACCATAAAGAAAGTTATTACGGGTGCTATTTTAAAAATACGAAATTTGCCATTATCTGCGCAAGAAAAGGTTATTTTGGACAAACAGGTGCCTTGTTAACATAATCCACCAAAACACAATTTATCCTCCTTATTTATAAAGATTCTGACATTAGCTGCCATCAATGCCATCATAACTCTGGGGTGACCTGAGGAGTGGGCCCCCCCACTGAATTATCGAATACATTCTGCTGCTATATGTGCATTTGGTCCATGCATAAATCAGGTTTTTGAGAACTGAAATAGTGGGGACCAGGTCTATAAAGTATGCCAAAAACTTCAACCGAGAAGCTTTTAAGTCCTGGAAAAATCTTCTGCTAGACTGATATCCTGAGGCATTTATGACGACACATATTATCATCCACAGGACAAGCCTGGGCCTGGGGTTTCTATACTTTCGGGAATTTGCCTTTGCTTTGTTAGTTTTAGTTCTATACACTTCCTTTGTCAGCAAGACAGAGAAAAGAATCATCAACCAGGGTTGCCCCTTTTTTTAAAGGGAAAATGAGGGCAAAGTATACCCCCAGTAAAAGGAAAAACTCCTGCAGTTACTATATCAATTCATACTAATACAATCAAATGTTTGTAGAATTAGCTAATCACCATTCATATCTAAATGTTTGATCCCCTTTGCCTTGGCTGCAGCTTCCTTTACGTTTGGCTTGTCCCTGCAGCACTTTCCTGACGAGTTCCACTTAACCTCTACTCTTGGTATTCCCATATTCAAGTAAAATACATTTCAGCTATAATTTACAATGCTGTGTGTGTGTGTGTGTGTGTGTGCTACTGCAGCATAAAAAAGAAAATATTGCAATTATAGATTCAATGAAGACTAGTGAGAAAAATTAAAAGCGAAAGCCAGTTATGTAAGGGACTGGGAAAAGACACAAATCACTTTCCAATTAAAATGATTAGTGTAAATCCTCTTTTTCATTCAGTTTCATCGCCACAGTAAAGCAACTGTTTCCCAGGAAAAGTTCTATAATCAAGTCCCAGATGTTTTATCACATATTTCTTCATAGCAATAAAATGACTGTACCTTTTTTTTATTGGCTGCAGCACAGGTGGACTGTGAAGAAACCTAAACACCCTAAAATCCTCTTAAAACAAAACAATTGGACCAGCTATGTAATTTTCTGAAGTTTACAACATACGTTTTGCATGTACTTCATGACTCACAATACATAGGTTCCAAGGACAGAGGGATGTTATAGCCTCCCCATCCCTAAAGTAAAGGGCGGACAGTTTCATTAATAACAGGGTAAAAACACACTGAAAAATAAAACTGCAGAGTCATCACCTGAGCTGTGATGGGGATATTATAGTATACACCAACCTCACAATTGCATGTGAGCGCATGTTCTTACTTTTACTGTACTCTAGCACGCTATGGCGAGTAAGTTAATCCCTCAAAACCTAAAATTAAACAGGAGGGGCAATGGAGTAAACATTCAGTGATTAAGCACCAATAACATGGAAGATGCTGACAACCGTCCTATCGAATGTTACTGCAGGCCAAAATGGTTTGAAGGATTTATTAGCGCAAGGTACTCACAGTGACCTCAACTTATCTTGTTACATGAAGCAGAAATAACAAAAAAAACATAGTTATTGAGGTGGGCTCTGCTGCCGTGCAATGAAGAGGAGAAATTCCTCACAGTTTTAAAAAGAGAAAAAATGTTCCAGTCAGGAACTTGCTCTATTCTGTATTTTGCAGAATCATTTCACCAGAAATTAGAATTATTGACTTGTGCAGTGTATGATTCTTATATTGAGGAAATGCTTTCAGACAAATGTAAAACAGAGAGAAACCTTTTGTTTAACCTTCAGAGGTAGAATATTTTCTAGAATTAAGGAACTGATAATCTTTTTAAGTCTTTTTGTAACTCAGTAAAAGTAAAAGAAATAAGGTGGAAGTAAGTGCCTGGAATGAAAAACACAGCAGTTTTGTCTCCTGTTGACAACATCCGTAATGCTGACTGACTGGCTGGAGGCAGACAGGGATTCAGTTCTATAAACAACTACCTGGGAATGCCAGGGCTTGTGTGTGCTCAGGTAAGCTCACCTGAATGCACTCGAATCCCCAGGAGACAAGGGGAGTGCTGGAGTCCGCCAAACACACCAATTAACTGATTTAGAACAACAAGAGCAGTCTCATCCCTATCACCAAAACACATGCAGACACACAAGCACACACACAAAAAATCCCCCAAAAACAGATACAATTCTTGTTCTACACAAGACATTTTCTATGTTCTAAGTAATTAAACAAACTTCTGACCCACACCTCTGTTAGTGACTTCAATCCCCAAGTGTTTCTCCAAAACAGTTAACTGACACCCAGCAATTAGTAAGTGCAATTTTAGTTTACTGTGATACTTCATTCAAGGCTTTGACAAGCTAGACACATATTGAGACATGCCAGCAGTCCTGAGTAATAAGCTCTGTCACCTCTGTTTTGGGAAGATCACCTTAAATGCAGCTTAAAAGACACACTGTTAGTTTCTGAAATGAAAAGGAAACTAGGTACATAAGAAAATGGCACAAATGGCACCGTTCACGAATATTATGACCGTTAAAAATAACAGTCTATTGTTTTAAGTATATTCAATATATGTTTTATTTCTATGTCCTAATAGAATTAACAGCAGTAGGGTTCAGTCACCATTAATCATTAATCAAGTAATTTGGGAGACAGCATTATTAGCTAGAAGCTATTTATTTTGAAAGGCAAAAGAAAATTAATAGAATTTATGCAGACTTTATAATACCTATTTAAATAAAAAGTCTCCGGGACCAACGATTTGCAAACTGTAATGGTCAAGAAGCTTTACCAGTCCTACAAGTTTTTAGATGTCTGCTATGATTAAGAGTGTTTTTGGTGTCAGATGTTTCTCACTTAGACCACACAGTTTTGTCATAGCAGCAGGAATCTCATTCTATATCTTTTTTGTTTTGTGCAGATTTCCAGTTAAGATTTCATACAGCTGACAAGGAACACATTTTGTAAAAAAACTGGAATAAAAGAAGACAGAGACAGCATACACACACAGGAATGGACTATCAGAAAATCTTAAATTTGTGTGGCGTTTTTGTTATTTCTGTTTTTCAATTTTCTGTTCATTTAAAAAGATAAAAAAAATTATACAGACAAATACACACAACATACATAGACATAGACATACATAAACATAGAAATATAACAACACACACCTGATCCTAGTATCTCTTTCACACCCACTCTCACACACAAAGCACATGTACAACCCCACCCCCACTCTTAACAAACATGACCTCCACAAGAAAGATAGGAAAAGATAAGATAAGTTAAGATAGATAGATAGATAGATAGATAGATAGATAGATTAGGACACGTTTGCATGAAATTCATGAACAGGAAAAATACAGAGGCATATACAACTACACTGGCAGAACACACAGAACACCAAGGACCAGTATTACCAAGGTCCCATACCTACTTTCAGTGTTTTTTTCATTTTTTATTTTCTATTATTCTTTTATTAGGTTGTGTATTCAGCTGTATTTGTTTGTCTGTCTCTGTTAGCAACATAACTCAAACAGTTATGGACAGATTTTGATTAAATTATCAGGAAATCTCAGAAATGGAATAAGGAACACGTGATTAGATCGTGCGGGTGATCCGGATCACTGCCTGGATCCAGGGACATTTCTTTTAAGGATTCTTTACTATTTTTTACTACTACTTTTGCCATTAGCTTCTAACTCCAATCATTGGTTAAAATAAATAAATAAATATTACAAGGCTCTGCACTCTTCTAGTCCTTTTAGACTACACTTCATTTATTATTCCAGATATGATCTAACATGAATTTTATACTACAACATTAAAGAGATTTATCTTCCAAGGTGATACAAGATCACTTTATTAATGCAAATAGTGTTTGTTGGTTCACTGAGCCTTAAGTACACCAACAGTCTTGCTTTGTGACAGCATTTTCCAGTGTTAGGGCAGCATGAGTCACTTTTGGATAATTCATAAAGTGCTTTAGTGACTACACTGCATTTTGGACCAATATTTAATTGATGTATAACTGAAAGCACACTGTCCTAAGTGTTTTGCAGTGTTGAAACTATTGTACAAAAAAGTGATAACAATAAATAACAAGAAAGAATCTGTAAAAAAAAAAAAGAAAGAATTAGTATCTTGAACTGAGGAGATGAAATGAACACTGGACAAACTGGTGTTCTACAGAAATAACAAAATCACATCTTTGAGTAGAGATAACCAATATCCGACAACTTGCTGGAGGTATTTGTATAAACACGTTTACAAAAACCACTATCCTAACAGACAGGCAAAAAAAAGAAATTCTGGCACATCAGCAGTCAGCAGACATACACACACTGAAAGGTGCACTTAAAACAGCTCACACTTTCACAGTTCATCACATCTGTTGAAACAAACTCCTGGAACACCACTAAAAAGCTGCAACATGAATGGCAACTTTTTACAACAAAAGCATTGCAAAGTATAGCTGGTAATTTTTGTTCCAGTGAAATGGGAACAAGAATGCTTTCCATTGCCTAAAATGATATAGTGTAGCTGTATGCCATGTACACAATTCAGCTCCTCTACAACATGACTGTTTAAAGAGCTGCAGGCTCTTTCTGGGGACTCAGACAGCCACCAGCATAGCTTATATAAATGTTCATTGCCTGCCTCATAAGCTGCAGTGCAGTATGTGATGGCTCATCGTGGAATGGCCTTCCATCTATTAATCAATCTGATAAGCCATTTAAGTTAAACTATAAAGCACAAATCCCATGTCAAAGGATAACATTTTAAAAGAAGATCATTGTGTGTCACAGTGAGCCCATACCTGCTATTGAGGGAAAAATAAGACAGATGCTATTTTGAGTTTCTCATGAAGTCTAAAAGTAACTTAAAAGATTGCACTGAATGATGAGAAAGTGAATTTAATTCTAAGTTCTGGAAATACAAATTACCAGAGTGGGATTTAGGTATGTCATCAAGAGAGTGACAAAGAGGGGAGAAAAGCCCACATAGATCCATAACAAATAAACCAAGCGAGGTAATAATAGAGGGGCTGATGGAAATTCACTCAGCAACAAAGGCGCTCTGCATGCACTCAACACTAACACCAGCTCAGGTGAATGAGAGTAACACAGAGCCAGCTTCTGCTCTTCAGTCATCAGTCATTAGCAGCCCATATACCTGTTGGCACTGATTTCAACCAAAGTAATGCATTTAGCCTGAAAAATAGGAAATGACAAAATGGATATGAGGCCACTGAGATAGTTGTGGGAAAAGAGGGCCCCCATTAGAGTAGTTCTTTGTACTCACTCATCACAGCTGAAGGGTACTAGAAAGGACACACTGTAAGGCATGCTGCTTCCACTAATCGGCAACATAGACATGATCGCCTCAATCCTTTCATTGAGTCTGACTGATTACAAATCTATGTTAAAGGGGAGTGCCTCGCTAATTGCTCTACTAATTAGTTATTTGGTTAAATCAATAATTACTTTCTTAACATATAATGAGTGAATATGGGTTGGAGCTATACGGTAGGCTTACCTGTAGAGTAATTCGCTGTGAGACTAACATGAAAATTATGAAATGAAACTTTGATATTCCAATCTTTTGTCTGAGCTATTAGTTGAATAGAAATCTGCAGAGCACAGCAAAGACGATACTTATCTACAGTATAAACAGAATTTCTTTCCTTCTAATTTAGTCCATGCCGATTTTCTCGTTTGCGCTGAAATGAGATACAGCATGAAACTACTGTTTTGGAAATCTGTCCAATTTTAGCACACGCCTTTTACATGCTAATTATGTTTAATAAGGCACTTTGTGATATGCATGTAAGCCGTTTGAGAAATCTGAGATTGTTAATGTGCAAAGTAAAAGACTGTAACAAATTAAAATCTATCAGCCTCATAAATCAGCATATCTACAACTCATTGCAAACTTCACCGTTATCACATAAAATAACTTCAGGAGAGGATGTTGAAATATAAAAAAAAACTTACCACTGTCCTCAATGGAGAAATGAAAGATGTCACTTGTGGCCCTCTCACCATCCCTCAGAACATAGCATATGCTCATATCATCAATTTCAGCTGAAAAGAAAGAAGGATTTGCATGAATAACTAAATTTATCCTACTAACAAACATGACATGGATTATTTAAGTAAAACAATAATAGTTTCTTGCCAGAATGTGTGTCAGAGATAACTCCTAAAGCTTGCTTTATGATGCAGACTAGGGCTGTATGTTGAAATATGCATCCTGATAGTGTCAGGGGATTTTGAAAACCTAAACTTCCTGATAAAGAGGGCTGTATATCTCTTAGACTCCAAAATGAGACTGAACATTAACAAGCGTCTGCTAAACGAATGTAGAATAGAATGGAACAATAGCTTGACTCTTAGGGCTCAATCATTACTACCTTACGTTCTTAAAATATGTGCTGGCAATAAATCACTCTTTTATGGACTGGTGTATTAAAAATTAATAGCTAAAAAATTAAAATTATAAGTAGAGCGTGTCTGTATCTGTTTACTCTTGTGAGGACTCCTGAAATATTTAAAGTCTCTTGGCAAAAGCATTTCACAGTGATTCAGTAAATAAATGCAGGAAGTACACAGACACTGAGAGAAAACTAATGCTGCTACACTGATATTTACCATTTACCAAAACGCCAGTCTGGTCTGTTTAAAAATGTAACTTCGGCACTATCCTGTGTTGTTTACAAAGCCAGGGATTTGCTTTGAGCCAGACAAACATGTCTATCATTTCTTGACATGTTTAAACCTTCATATTATCTATCATTACATATACAATTATATTGGCTTATGTTTCTCCAGGGACATTTATCTGGTAATATACAAATAATATACAAATCATCAGTTATTTTCCAAAGTCAAAAATACACTTGGCTCTGTTTGAAATATGCAATCCTATGGAGATCTGGTAAACCTGGGGCACAGACATACTTCTCCTAAACTGACACTCTCTTGAGTGAAACCTTAACAAAAACCTTTATGTTAGAAATATTTTTTGCATTAGAAAAGGATTACATATTGCAGTGCAAGAAAATCTAAAGTGAGTTTAAGATTAGCATGAAATACACCTGAGAATGAAAATCTGTCTTTTGTTATCTGGAGGAGTTTGCAAATGTTGAGCAATGTCAAAGATTGCAAAGCAGTTTGAAGAGCAGCTCGCTTACCTTGTGTGAAGCTGGTGATAGTAGCATTTCCTTTGCCGAGGTTTATCAGGTAACCATGTTCCGGGGCTACCGTAATTCCAAAAATCACAGAATCCTGGGGGCTGTCTCTGTCCTCTGCTTTTAGGGTCTTACTTGTGATGACAAACCCCAGGTGACTTGTCTCCAAAACCCGCAATGTTGGGGCACCTTTGTTCACCACAATCTGTGGTACCCCATTATCCACAGACAGAACAGAAATCTTCATCACTTGGGGCTTTCGAGTCTCAAACACTGTGTCAGGGAAAACATAGAAGTCTGTGTGGGTGCCATCAGTGACAGTGAAGGAGAAACTGTCCTCTGCACTCTCTGTGCCATCGTGTTTGTAGCTGATTAAGTTCTCATTAAGGTCCTGTTTCGTAAAAGAGGTGACAGGCTGGGTGTTATTAAAGAGCAGGCGTCCATGAACTGGAATTTGAGTAACTGTGAATTTTAAAAAGGGGTCAACAGTGTCTCTGTCTTCAACTGTTAGCTCGAAAGGTGTGATGAGTTTGTTTTCTCCCTCAGTCACCACCAGGCTGTGTATTGTCACTACAGGCTTTTTATTGTCCACATCAGCAATGGATATGCGGAAAGTGCGGAAGACTGGGTTGTAGCCGTCAGTCACTTCAAATTCAAAGCTATCCATTTTCACCTCATCGTCAGCAGTATGGATGTAAAAAATTTTATTACCAGCCAGCTGAAGCTGCGTAAAGGATGAGATGGGCATCCCAGGGGTGTCTGTGCATTCCAGATGTCCTCTCATTGGAGCACGGGTGATTGTGAAAACTAAGTGTTCATCTGGGCTGTTAAGGTCACTAGTACTGAGAAGATCAGTTGTCAAAGTAACTCTTCCACCCTCTTTAAGAGATACACCTTTGCTAATCACATCAGGGAAAACCATGTCAATGCCACCAATTGTAACATAGAAATATCTGTCAATTAAAGGGTTGATGCCGTCTGTCACATCAAATTTAATGAGGTCTCGAACTCCCTCTTGACCATTATGAGTGTACACAATCAAACCCTGATCTACCTCACTCTGAGTAAAATTCATCCCAACAGTGATATTTTGAAATGTCCCAAATGGCATTATTCTTTGCAAATATCCCTGACCAGGTCCATATTTAATTATGTAAGTTAGTGTGCTATCCTCAGAATCCACATCAGTAGCTTTTAAAACATTGCTGTTAATTGTCTTAACATCACCTATCTCAATTTCAAGGCCATCGTTGATAGCCATCCTCGGGGTTTCATCATCCACAGGGATAATCATAACTATCACAGTTTTCTCTACACTGAACTTTCCATCTGTGAGAAGAATGTCAAAGCTGTCCTCTGTGGTTTCTGAGTCGTCGTGCTCATACACTATACTGGAGGCCTCCCTGATCTGATCCAAGGTGAAGTTAGACACAGGGAGAGTGCCAGTAGTGAGCTGATTGAGAATAAATCCGTGTCTGGGGGGTTTGATAATGAAGAATGCGAGGTGATCAGAAGGGAGATCTGCATCAGCTCCATTCAAAATAGGAGTATCAATAACTATGTTCATGCCCTCCATAACTACAAACTCTCTTATGTAAATCTCTGGCTTTTCATCATTAGTGGGGATTATGGAGATGGGAAAAAAGTGCCTTTCAGAGAAATTGATGCCATCAGAGCATCTGAAGGTAAACCTGTCCTCCACTGGCTCGACTCCTTTGTGAATGCTTTGAACATAGTAAATGTGATTCTGTCTGATGTCCTTGATGGTGAAAGCACTAATAGCTGTTCCGGACCTAGATTTTTCTGAACCTGGAGCAGGAGAGATATTTTCCACATAACCTGAAGTTGGCTGTACAATAATCGTACAAAGGAGATCATCACTGGGGGTGTCAACATCATCAGCGCTTATGTGAAGAATCTGAATGACATTCTTCTCTCCTTCAGTAACAGTGAACTGTGGCCCCACAAAGACCTCTGGAGCCTGGCTGTCCAGAGGAAGAATCGTTACATGCACTCTCACACCTGTGATTTTATTTCCTCCTACAGTCCACTCATCAGACATATCTGTCAAAGTGAGATTGAAATAGTCCTCCTTTGTGTTCAAGCCAATCTCCCCACTGGTATGAGCATAGACCACAAAGCCGTTAATGATATCAGCTTGAGTGAATGTGCTTGATGGAACCCCTTTCACCAGGATTTCACCAAATGATGGCTTGTCCTCAACAATAAAGGTCAAACGGAGGTCATCAGTGTCTTCATCTCTTCCCTGGATGACATTACTTGTGATTTCTGTGGCTCCATTTTCCAAAACATCTATGTAGGAGCCTATTGTGCCAGCTGGAAGACTAATAGTTGGAGTCTCATCATCAATTGGCTTCACTGTAATCTTTATAGTTATTGGAACAATGTGCACCCCATCACTGACATCTATATGTATTAAATCCACTGTTGATTCATCTCCATTGTGGACATATGAAATCATACCATTTCCAATATCCTCTACACGGAAAGTATCTCCTTTTGTCATGTCAGTGAATGTAAACTGGATCTGACCATGTAGTGGAGGCTGGGTAACAGTGAAGGTAATCTTGTTGCTGTCCGTGTCTGTGTCTAAGGTATCCAGCTCAGCTCTTGTAAGGATATGTCTTCCATGCTCCATCACAGTAAAGCCAGAGTTCGTTATTTGAGGTGGTTTGTTGTCCACAGGCTTTAGAAATATAGTGAAAAATCCTTCTACACTATTTCTGGACACATCCTCCACAGCATACCTAAACTGTAAAACACGTGTGGTAATTCCAAGCTCAAGATCAGGTGGTTTGTAAGCTATTTTGTGGTGGTTAATTTGTGCCTGAGTGAAAGTTGTGACTACTGTGTTTGGATTTTCAGTTAGTACCAGTGCTCCCAACACAACAGGGTTATTCTCATCTGTGTCTGTTGGTGGTTGGATGATTGTGTATTTGAGATCCCGATCCTCCGAGTCTAGGTCAGTGTAACGGAGGAATTTCTTTCGAAAGTGAGTGACCTGATACTCATGTACGGTCATTTGTAAGGTTGTGCCAGGGTACAGCTCAGGAGGGAGGTCATCGATAGGGTGGATTTTGATTATGAATGAACTCTTGCCTGACTGATTTGGTGGGTCGTTGTCATCTTGTACTCTAAACACAAACTGATCCATGACTGTACTGGTGCTGTGGGGCCCTATGTGCTTGTAGAACAGTTTCCCATCAGTAATATCCTGCTGCAACCATTCGGTTACAACTTTCTCATACATTTCATCATCTGTATTAAACTTCCATGTAGATGGGTCCTCTGGTGCCTCAGACTGACGCAGCATAACCTGGCCCACTGTTGACAAGGGAGACTCTAATGTGAATTTTATTGTAGAATCTTCAGAGTCAATATCAGCTGCACTGAGCATAAGTGAGGAGATTGGCATCATTTGGTTTTTGAATAAAACCAAACCAGTGTTTGCATTGATTATAGGAGGCTCGTCATCTGTTGGCACAACAGTGATGGGAAACAGAAACTCCACTTCATTTGTGCCATCTGTCATTTTGAAAATAATATTATCACTATACGTATCGCTACCATCATGCTGATAAATGACTACTCCAGCATCAAGGTCAGCTGGGGTGAAAAATTTCCTCCTTGAGCCCATAGCTGTTAACTCTCCATGCCTCAGTCCATCAATAACAGTAATTTTGACATTATCTAAATTGTCCTCATCACTGATTTCCAGATTCTGTGAACTAGACAAAGGCCTAGACTGACCTTCATACAGTAACTGTCCAGTATTCCTTGTGACCACCGGGGCCAACGTGTTCATGGGCTTAACAACAATCATGAAAGCAAAGGGCTCTGATACAGCCCCCTCTGTGTCCACAACCTCAAACTCAATCTGGAAAATCCTGTCAGTGTCTGAATCCACAGCTGGGGGTTTATATGCGATTTTCAATTCTTTGAGGTCTCCTTGGTAAAATGAGGTTATTGGTAAATTTCTGTCATCCGTGCTGACTATGTAGCCCTCCTCAAAGGACAGAGGGGATGTGATGTTGAAAATTAATTCGTCAGGATTAGATTCCACATCCTCTGCAGCCAACATATCCATGGTTATTGCTGTCATTACAAACTGGTCTACTTCCATCATCATCATAGCAGTAAAGCTGGGCTTAGGGGGAGTATTGTCCTCTCCATCTTTTATTCTCACCAAAATCTGGAAGAACTCCTGCTTGAGCAAATTTCCTTCTTTATCATGCAATTCAACAAGCATAGGAATGTAATCTCTGTTTGGAGACTTCAAAGAAAAAGTGTGCTGATAACGGGTGTTCATTTTAATAAATTCATCACAGTCCAGCATTGTTCCGAGGCTGTCCTCGTCCACAAGTCTTCCATACCTGGGAAGCACGTTACCACTGGAGAGTGAAGCTATTTTGCACTGTTGTGCACTTCTGTCAAAGGTAAATTCTAAAATTCTTCCATCGATGGGATTACTTGTGCCGAGCAATTTATCAACAGTAAGTGGCATATTTTTGGTTAGCACTTCCAGCTGTGTAAAAACAACTTCCACTTCCATCATGAATGGTATTATAATTGTATCCGTTTGGGTGTCATACCTGAGCTGTAACCTCACTCGGTCCCTCGGAGGACTCCTGGAGCCAAAGTGAGAATATTTCACGTCGTTGGGGCCAAATTCACACGAAAACTTTTTCGGCGACAGTCGTCCAGGCCTTTGAGACAAGGGATCATTATCCAAAACTGTTATGCTGCATCTGTCACCGGGTTGAACTTGGATAACCAAATCGTTAATGGGATCAATAAAAGCTGATCTCCCGAAAGGCACACGGATCCCATTATTAGCAACCAATATCGTATCTTCTGAAAGCTCAGACCTCAAGGCGTATGATAATCCATAGCTGTCAAAAACCTGTGCAACTGCATCACCTGTCAGGATAACTGCAAGGAGAATCAAGGCAGTGGTGGTCCCGTGCAGATGCGCGAAAATAATCAAAGCCATTTGTAGAGCGGAACCGAAGCGGAGACCCGTTGAACTTTGTACATACAATCTTATAAACTGCGTACCTTGATTAAAGGTGCAGGAATATAAGATCGGAGTTGGTTAATATCATGCACCTATGAGCACGAAGGTGCACCATTCTCTCACGGCAGTTGTGACTGTTAAGCTCAACTTCTTACTCCTGCTTTGCTGGAGTAAGGAAAGTCACGCCCTCCTATCAGACAATTGGTCAATATATCCGATGGAATGTATTTGTCAGGTTTTAAATGGACGTGGCTCGTGTCATTCTGGGCAGAAAAAACTTATGCTTGGTAGGATGGATCTTAAAAGATTAAGGGAAAATAAATAGGTAAAGGGATATTTGGTTAAGATACAGCAGTCATTTAAGCTACAGACTGACTTGCAGCTGAAATAGTGTGTGAAACATTTATTTGCCACACACCTCAAGCAGATCAAGTGAGTTTCAAATGTTTTTAAAATGACTAAACTGTTCCTTCAATCTTCCTAAAAGACTAATGAGAACAACCAGAAGCAGAGCTGTGAAAATACAAATGATCTCCAGTCTAACTCTGTTTAGAGATCTTTGTCTCCATCTCCTGGTTTATATTATTGGAAGGATGTCCTTTTCAAATTACCACAGCAAATTTTTTAAATACCCCTTTCCCCCTTAATCTGTTAATCGAAGATAAGTTTTGGTATTTTATTTTATTTTATTTTGTTTTTCTTTATTTCTTTATTTCTTCATATATTTATAAGGTTAGCATGCCCCGAATGGTATGCAAAGTACTAGAATTAAATGCCTGAGATTATGTGGCAAGAATTGAACATTTGTTTAATATCAGTAATATCACTGTTTACATTTGAGTTGGCGTAAAGTTGGCGGCTCAAAAATATGTCTCCGCTGACCTTCTGTACAGCCAAAAACATGTGTCAAGAATGCTGCATCTAATTTTAACATGCTTAACCCTGTTCAAAACGTTCTAAGCAAATCAAAGTTTATATGTATTGGACTCATGCTGCTGTGTTGTCCCATTTCTTTCTGTCCTTAAGGTGTAAAACACCTTTCCAAGCAGAGCATTCTCCTCTGACTCTTGACAAGCTCAGTCATGATCCAACCTCTTTCTGCACCACTTACTGTATGTGCAGAACCGGTGCTGATTAAGAGAACACACACACACACACACACATATATATTTGGCTACGCAGAAGGACAGGTCTAAATAACTGGATTATATTGGCAGAAAATTTGATTGGGACACTAAAAAACACAGCTGCAAACCCAGATAAGTAGTGCAAACATAGAACAGTTTAAAATATGTTTAAGGGAGGCACCTAATGAGCAGACGGATGAAGCAATGCAAAAATGTCATTCCCTTTTGTCGTTTACTCTGTTACATTAAAAGATGTTTGCAAAATGGGGAGGAAAAAAAACTCAGATTTCTATTAAACAAATGTGGTATTCTTTGTACCACACAGAGACAGCTGCTCTGAATGTTTGATCTCTCACAGCCTTTGTGTATGTACACATATACATATGCTCCCTTTTAAATGTGCAGCACCCCTGAAGCCTTATATTGCCTGGAAGAATTAACTTAAGCTGTGCTCAGTTCCCTTTGATCCCATTTAGATGATTTTCATTCCATCCACAAGCATGTGGGGGCAACCATTGTGTCTGCACCTTTCCTTGGTTATGCATTAATGACAGACAAACCATCTCACAGTTGGCATGTGCTGAAATCAGTACACAGTTGCTGCCATAACAAACCTTGCACTTGAGTTTGCTCTGGATGCTATTGACAGGGTCCAATTATAAATATAGCAAAGCAAACTGCAAGGCGAAGCCCCCGGGCTTTGACAGCTTCTAGTTACAAGAGAAAATGAAAAAGAAGACGAATAGAATTTTCTGACAGCGGCGATAGTATGGAGGGAATTGGATCATACCCAAACCTTCAAGCTTATTTTGGAAGCAAGGGGAAGTTTGATGATATTCTGTCATATCACATTTATATCAAATTTATTGTAAATGACCAATCCTTCCTAGTAGATAGAAGTGTCAGTCTGTAAGGAACTGAAGATTGCAATCACACACCTGATGTGCAGAAGATTTATTGTTGGGCACTTTTATGTAGTGCAGGTGGGACTCAGAATGAAGTATTGCTGTTCAGCTCTCCTTCTTGCACCATTCATATTCGTCTGAATAACAAAAGATAACTTGGAATTGTTCATTCGTTTAAGGTTTTCTCAACACTGAGTGCTGACAACACAAGACTGAAAGGTGTTCAGCAGTTTTGTCTCTTTTTCTTTTCTTCTTTTTCTCTCTTTTTTTGTGGCCATTAATGCTCAAAACCCAGTGTGTTTTGATTTGTGATGGATGTGATGACAACTAACAATACATGTTACCTGCTGTATAAATGAAACTGTCTCCTCAGAAGAAAGGGAAAAAAAGTCTATATTTATAGATGCAATGGCAAGTATTCTGTTTTGCTTGTTGCTCATAGTCTGCACAGCTGAAAGCCCTGGCCTGTCTTGTCATCACTACACAACAAGCACAGACCAAACACTAAAGGACTCATATTTCACTGGTGGCAGTGACAATGCTGTTGTTATAACCCTGTTAACAGAGATATGCATCATGTAAGGCGACTTGTGCTCTGAGGGGTGACATCAAGTCAACCTGATGCTGGGATAATGAGGAGCTGCAAGATGGACCATCTGTGTCTTCAGTCTGGACTTAAATCTACAGCCAAACAAACTCTGCACATTGTCCCATTTTACATCTGTATGCTGTCTTTATAAACACTAAAAACTGTTTTTACTTTTTTGCATGTGTGTCATGTTTCAGTATTATTTCAAAGACATCAAAGCAATGTGATTATAAAATAGTTTTAGTTTTAATTTAAACAATGAAATATATATATATATATATATATATAGAGAGAGAGAGGGGGGGGGGAGCTCAAATTATTATATTAAACATGATTTAAAGATATACTGTATCTCATCTTTTATAATATTGCCAAGGTTTGCTATATTTGTGCATTTTGTCAGCAGTATCTCAGTCTTGCTAAAGTGGCTTCATTTTGACAACTGCTTGGTCTTAGCAGGACTATTTTTATATTTGGTTATTCCCCAGAGACGCCACAACCCCAGTCTCACTGATCTCATTAAGGCTATTTTTGCTCATTTCATCACTGTCACACACAATTCTTCTGATCTACAGCCTTATACTAAAATGATTGTAGAAACGTCTCTGAAATCGTATCCTTTAAAAGTACACTGAATAACCTATAGGCTTAACACCTAGTCTACTGGCAGCCAAATCCATCTTCTCCAGCTTATTTCACTCCTGGGATTACACTACAGAACACTGAAGCGGCTGAACCTGTCGAGTTTAATTATATTATTTATTTGCACTTCCAAATTCTCCATGTGTATCCAAACCCTTGAATTAGGACTATGACATATAGGCTAAAGCAATCATATTGCTTACAAAACAAGTTGGGTTTGTGAACAGTATTATTTGTTCAGTTGCAAAGAACTTTGCAGGAATCCACAGATGCAAAAAAGATTAATTAAAAGAATAAGTATGTGCGAGTAGTTACACTTGTATTTGTTACATAATTATAAATTATTATAACTTATGTGTCTTAGTAAGTAGCAAGGTTTACATTTGTCATTATGAGGAGATATTGAAAATGAATAAAAATAGATTGTTGTCTGCAACATATTAAAAGGAAAAAGCAAAAATGTATCATTTGAATGGTATTAGACAGAGCTCAGCTTTTTGGTTTTTTACTGTAAATAATTTAGTTAACAAAATCAAAAACTATGCACAAAGAATCAAGCAAAGATAGTATAGGAACTAGTTGCTGGTAAACAGAATAAAAGACAATCTTGCATGGCATTAATTAATTGTGGCAGGTATATTCGTGGTGAGGCTAAAGGGAAATGAGAGCAGGCGTATAGGCAGGTGTAAGAATGCAGAGAATTATGACTGTTGAGAAAATCTGATTGCATGGCCTGGAGGAAAAAAGAAGGTATGGAAAGTTTCAGATAGCTCAATAAAGAGTTATGTGCGAGTGGCTATGGGTGAGAATATATCATCCTGTTAAATGTCAAAATGCAAAATCTTTATGTATGTGTGGAATGATGTTAATGTCAGCACGTGACTTAATTCTAGCTGTCAGATGTAGCCATTCATAACTATCTGTTATTCAAAGTAAAAAATGGTTTATTTCCTGTTTCATACATGGGCAACTATCCAATATATTTGGCACATTTTTTAATATCTGGTGAAATCAGCATGTAACATCTAAAACAAAGACCTTAAATGATTATGTGATTGGCATGTTAGTATTATAGAGGTGAGGAAGACTGTTGACTTCTTTAAACATTTTGTTAGTTTTGATGATATTAGAAACATTGTTCTTTATGAAGTGGTTAAAATAGTTAATTATCTGATACAAATTAGATTATTCTTGCGCTGTTGCTGTCTCTGTTGAATGAAGTCTGAGCAACTACATGAAAATCACTTTCTCCATGTGATGCATTATTAATTAATAAAAAATTATGTATCTGAGAGATTTTAACAAAGTGTGATGTGTAATGTGACTAAAAAGTTCTGCAGCACAGTAACAGCAACAATGCAAACCCAGTTGTAGGGGTACTGGGGCACTGTCTAAACTCACTTCATTACAGTCTAATTACCATGACCAGTACAGTGGAAGTGAACAACACAAGCCAGTTCCAAGCAGCGGCCATTTAACCATTCATGTGTAAGTGAAAACTATGTTTTTGACTGCAGACTCATATGTTATTAAAACTCAAAATCATGGGCTTCGTGTGGAGATGTTGTCACCTACAGGTCAAAGGTTACATGATTTAATCGGATTGCTGCCGGATACCCCACAGGCCTTCCTACCCCTGATGAGTTTTCTAACTAAGAGGTACTTAAGATGTATGCCCACCCTGTGTGCTGAACTCCTTGTTACTGCTCAACAGGAAAAAGAAATGAGTATTTACCTGGAGGGACTCAATGTATGACATCTGCACATTAAATGTGGTAAGCAAAAGATAAAAAATACATTTTGGATTGATTATCAGAGATAATCAACTGCACAAATTCTGTAGTGCAAATATAGGAATTTGAGTTTGGGACTCGGACAGAAGTCACACTTAAAGTTTATACAGTGACTTCAGACTCAACTAGGACTCATGATTTGAAACTTGTTAACAATCTTTATTTTTAATGTTGTCATCATGATCCCCGCTATCTGACCGCCTGTCTGCTGTCATTGAATATATTCATTATATCCCAGTAATTATACTATATTCTAAGTCAGCAATAAATTAAACAGATGTAGTCTTTAGTCATGAAAAAACAACAACTGCATAACTGAACAATCACTGCAGCTGGACTCCACTTTATTGCTGTTATCATCAAGAATGAGTTCAAATTAAAATAGTGATCATTTTAGAAAAATTTTGGTGGCTTTCATTCTTACATAATGACATTTATGGTTTTAGAGTGGTGGCACATGTGTGCGTGCCTGTTCCAACATTCTGGGGGAATGTCTCAAATATTTCTAAGTCACCTCCTGCTAAGCTGTAATTGACTTAATCTTTCCATTAGCCCTTAGTTGTCAAAGCCAGCTGTCATCTGTTAAGTTAACTGTTGTAACAAGGTGTTCTTCATACTTCCTGTGAGTTTTAGCTATGCAACTGGAGGGTGATTTTTAACCCACTGACCACCAGCCCTCCACCCACCTGGCCAACACAAACACACTTACACACACACACACACACACACACCTGCTGAAGGATTTAATAAGTATAATAATAATCATACACAAAATGACAAAATCTTAATTTTTCTCAGTTGGGTGGGTCCTGCTGATCTTATTGAGCTGTAGACAGACATACCCAAAAAAAAAACATGTCTCTTTACTTCTCCACTGGTAGCAAACAGAGGTAGAAAATTAATTCAGCGTGTTTGGTGATTAACTTAAATAATGCTTACCCTGCTTTTCTATGTGTAATGAAGAAACTTTTTTTTTTTTTTAACAAGAAGCAACCTATTTGATCTCATATTATTGGCATACAAAATACACATTTTAGTAGTACTTCAGTGCCATTGGCAGAAGTTTATAACATCACATTAGACTTACCATGAAGCAAGCTAGTTTACCAGTATTCCACATTTGCATTAACAACTTTTTATGGCTATGACTACAACGTGCTAAGAGGCTGAAATAAGGAAGAAATGTTACAATTAAAAAATGTTACGAAAGCAATACTGAAAGTAATTTTGACTTTACAATTTAATTTTACTTGTTAAAATGCAGAACATTATAAATACTGTTCATAATGTCTAAAATCTTAATGTAAGAAACCAACATTCATGCTTTCTATTTGTGAAGTTAATAACCTCTTGTTTTCAGATCGGCCAATAAAGAAGTGAAAATAGTGTTGCTATAAATTTTTGGTTAACACACTGGTCGAGCTTTGTATTCAGTGGCTGTGTTCTCTCACCACTCTAAGAGCCTTAAGACTGGCAGATCTAATTAGTTCCACTCCTTATCTAATGACTTTGAACTTCAGCCACTATTCTATTCTATTCTACAGTCATTTAGCAGACACTTTTATCGAAAGCAACTTACATTTGAGAGTAAGAACAACACAAGCAAGAATTCAAACAAGATGGGACGTCATAATTAAGTGATAGACTGCTTTGAGTCCAGTTGGACACAAGTGCTGTCATGTAGTGTTAGAGGCAGTGCATATAATTTTTTTTTTTTTTAAGTCATTTTGTTTAAACACAAGATCACGATTTCATCACACAATATCAACTTGGGCATAAGTGCACACAGCTTCTTCAGTACTTGGTTGAGCCAAAGAGCTGGACAAATCTTTCTAACTCATTTAGTTAAGCTAAGTGTGGAAATGCTCCTTAAACAACTGAGTCTTTAGCTTGCTCTTAAAAGTCAAGCCGCTAGCTTGACTATTGCATCAATGTTCATTTTAAGCAGCAGGGTTGAAACCTGGCTGATACACACTACATCTAATTGACAAAGGAGCTGGACAGCAAAGCCAAATGAGTTCTGCAGCCACAGTAAAGGTTGATGAAGTCCTGTTATGTCAAACCAGGCATTTGTAGTTAATGCACAATGCTAAGTTTTAAAAGTACATTGATTTTATACTTTGAAGCAATGAAATATTTCTTTATCATAGATAGACAGTATATATAGTTGACACAACTGAATTTTGATTGTGTTAAAGCAAACATTAGACTTGAAACCTGGTAAAAATTCTGAATTTGGTATTAACCACCTTGTTTTTAGAGCGTAGCAAGATCTACAAAGCTCATTTGTAAACTTTATTCGCTGAGATCTCACACACTAACCATAAAAGCATATTTCAGTTGTTTGTTAATTTCCATCCAGATAAAAGTCAGAAATACCACAATGAAACCACAATCAAAATGCCAATAACTGGGTCAGAGGAATCTTTGGCAATTTTAAACATTATTATCAAAAATCTGGCCTAGATTTTCTTACACCCACTGAACATAAACCTTTGTGGGAGGTTTTAATCAGCTTAACTGTTTTCACTGATTAGAAACCTTCAAAGGCAAATCTTTCCCAGTAACAGGGGAAGTGCCTTTAATTTGTACATTACAAGTGTGGATGCAGCTAAAAAGCAGAAAAATGTCTGAAATCGCCTCATAATCTTAAAATAGGTAAAATGAGAAGATTTGTCACAAAAGAAAATATTTTACTGCCATCTAGTGGCAAAACAGTTCAGTGATTCACTGAATGAATTCATGTGCTCTTGAAACGCTTGCTGAGAATTTTGTCCGCATTTAATAAGATCTTAATAATGTCAAAATCTAAAAACTTAGGGGATTGTAGATTTTTTTGGGGGGGGCCCTTGCAGTAATTTCTGTGAGAACGATGCCTGTTTTTTTAAACAGTGCTGCCTGAGGGTCCAACGATCATAGACATCTTTGACAGTTTCTGGCACAGAGACATCTCCAGATTTTTGGATTCTTATGACAATTTAATGTACTGCAGATGATTAAATATTCACAGGCTTTAAAACTTAAAGTTCAGTACCATTATTATGAAATTTCTCAACACTTTTCTTTATTTCTTTATGCTTTGCTTCTGTATGCTTTTTCTTTTTCTTTGTAGATTAATGCTACAGTACAACTTTACTTCTGAGAGACTCTGTTTATCTAAATGGCTGTTTTATAATCAGCCAAGTTACTGATTTCTTTGTTTCATAGTGAATATAATTTTTGTTATGCAGAACTGTAAATAATTGCATTTTTATTTACATTTTACACAGTTTGCAAAGTCGTAGATTTGTAGTTATAATAGAAATATAACTAAATTATAATTTTACAACTACACAAATGGGTATTTGAGGACTGCAGCAAATTCACAATTTGGTTGGACTGTGGGTTCAAAAAAATAATTATTATCATTGTAAGTGTAACTATATTTTATCTTAAATCTAGCTATTTATTCTTATTTACAACAAATAATTAAGGTGGAAAGTTGTGAAGAATGGAAAGGTGGAAAGACATAAGCTCGAAATGTTTGTTTTAAAGGTGAGATCCTCAGTATCTTTAAAGCCTGTGTGAGGTGTCTGTTGTCAGTGTATTAGTCTCAAAACAGATGTAATTAGATTATATTTTACAACATAGCATGGTATTAGTGAAACAGGCAATGATAGGTGTTGCATTACTGGATAGTCATTAAGTTTTAAGGACTAGTTTGGTAACTTAGTCTCACAAATATTTACTCAAAAAATAACAACAACAATTAAAAAAAAGAAAAGAAAAAAAAAGGAGAAGAAAAAACATGCAGCACTTCAAGGTTCTGTGTGAAGTTTGGGCATGCCAGATTGCTGTGAAACCCCCTTGCAGCAAGGGTGTCCAGCTCCTCGAGCACCACAGTCCTGCAGGTTTTCAGTGTATCCCTGCTCCACCACACCTGAGTCACCATTGTGCAGAACTTCATAGGCTGTTGGATCCATTTCATTTGAGTCAGGTGTGTTGGAGCAGGGAAACATTGAAAACCTGCAGGACAGCGGCCCTCGGGGAAAGACTTTGGGCACTCCTGCCATGAAGTGACATAGTGAAAGGAAAGAAAATGTTGTAATAAACTGATCCAATTCTGTGATTTTCTTGGGAAGTCTGTGACATAACCAAAGGACACATTTTGTGGTTAAGTAACTTAATAATATAATTAGATCAAATATCAGTTGACAGGGCTTCTGTGTGTGTTAATGTCTTCAGTATCTGCTATGCATTTGTGTCATCCTCATAATTACCAGCAAGCGTCACATGATAGAATTTCAACATTTTCTGATTAGTTTATTCATGGAATAGACTACCTGTGTAGTGTCCACAAAGGCTTTAATACAGAAAAAAATGTTTTATGTATAGGAATGTTTTCCCTCTAAATACAGACAAGTAAGCTATTTTTAAACTGCTGTTTGCCTGATCTCAACTAAACCACAATTTGATAAAGGTGACTAGTGCTTTGATCCCTTTGAAATTATGTATTATTTAATTATTTATTTATTGAAATGAATCTTAAATCTGCCAGTCGGGGTCAAATAAAGGAAAATGGTGGGTCTGGGAAATCTTGAAACTGTTCAGTTCATGTTGGTGTGTATATTTTATAGGACAGGGCAAGGCAAGGCAAGTTTATTTGTATGGCACATTTCATCTACAGGACAATTCAAAGTGCTTTATATAAAACATTACAAGCATTACAGATGTAGCAATGAAAGCATTCAGAAGTCGTAAAAACCAGCAGCAAATAGCAAAAATCACAATAAAATCATAAATTACAATAAACAATTAAAAGCAAGATAAGTTAAAAAGATACCATGCAGATTTCATGCATAGGCACACAAGAAAGAAATCTTTTTAACAGTGGTAACAGAGCTCAATGAGGACCTGGATGCTATCACAAGAAGTGTTAGCAATGGAAATGTACAATTGTTCTTAAGAAAAATTATGATTTTTAAGGTTTATTTGAATTCTTTTATAAGGACTACATGGATTGCACGATGGTATGGTGGTTAGCACCGCTGCCTTGAAGCAAGAAAGTTCCTGGTTTGAGCGTCATCTTTCTGTGTGGAGTTTGCATGTGGATGTGTGAGGGTTAATGGTTGTTTGTCTCTCTGTGTTGGCCCTGCAATGAACTGGTGACCTGTGTGTATCCTGCCTCCTAGTAGTGGATATGTTGCAGCCCCCTGCCATCCTGCATTAGAAGAAGATGCAAAGCATATTTTTGTGTGTGTATGTCTGTGTAAACTCAACAAAAATTGTGTTGTGTCAATCTACCAACCTAAATAAAGACTGTACATCAAAAGTGTCAAGTTGGACAAGCTAGTCACTACTACTCAGATTTACTCATGCAACCCAGTTGTGAACAAAAGTTGCTTCAACCTTTTCAGAGATGTTTTCAACTTAACACAAGTTGTATCAGCTCAAAGATGTGAGTATAGACCCAGCTCCCCTAACTTTATATATTTTAATTTAAGTTATTGTATTAAGATTCATATATACAGCAGAATGCCTTACTTGAGTTGATTCACAAAAATAGTTTGCAGCTGGTTACATTTTTTAAGTTCACTCAACTTTCTTTCTTTCTTTCTTTCTTTCTTTCTTTCTTTCTTTCTTTCTTTCTTTCTTTCTTTCTTTCTTTCTTTCTTTCTTTCTTTCTTCTTAGTCTCTCTATTCCATTAAACTTCAAAATGAACAAAACGGTGTGCATCCTCAAACACATCTGACACACCCACATTTGTGGGAATTGTCTATATTAACGTAAAGATTATGATTTTATCATTTTTTACCGATACAGTTTACTTAAATTAACCTTCTGAGTGAGAAATTAAAAAAAATATTTATCAAATATATTTTCCTATCAGCAAAAACAAACAAACAAAACATATAATCTATCGCTCTTGGTCACATGCTATGTATCCAATAACAGTAAAAGCCCGAGGAAAATGAAGGGGCGTTGGTGTCCGTTTTTTTCTGTTTCTGCGACGGTCATTGAATGTGTCACTTCAGCCGCACCAGACGCGTTTGTTTGGGAGGAAAAATTGTATGTTGGTCGCTTGCGCAGAAGGGTTGGGCGTTGGTAAGGTTGAAGACATGTCAGAGTATCTTTGAAGAAATTTTTTGCGATTAAAAAGAAAATCTACGCAACTTCCCTCTCTGGGAGGCGCAGCGCACGATGCTCTGAGAGGTGATTCATGCAAATTACAACCAGAAAGCAACAAGAAAGCGGTAAAGTTTTTCTTTTGTTCATGATTAAGTTTAACCAGTTAATTTTAACAACTGAAGTAGCTAAAGCGAAATATAGGGATATATTTGAGTCTTGTCATGCTTTATTGTAATATAATTCCGTACAAAAAAACATACTTTTAAAAACGTTTAGATTTTCAGTTTCTAATATTAGCAGCATGTTCACAAGAAGTTTGATATAATTTGAATCATGTTGTGTTTTAACTACCAAATTAACTGCATATTTTGCTGTAGTTTTAAACCCTGTATATCACAGTTATCTAGATTGAAACTCTACCCTCTTCTTTTTTTATCCCAACAATTTCCAAGTTGGGACTGAGATACGGCAACAACAATGTCCCAGCTATATTATAGGAAAACAGCCAATTCCTCATACAGGGACCGCATCCCTCTACGGATTGTGAGGGCAGAGGCTGAGCTCTCTGCCATGGAGAAATTCTATCTGGGGGCTGTAGAAAAGGGGGACTATGCGAGTGTAAAGCAAGCTTTGGAGGAGGCTGAGATCTACTTCAGAATTAACATCAACTGCATTGACTCCTTGGGGCGCACAGCCCTCCTTATTGCCATTGAAAACGAGAACCTGGAGATCATAGAGCTGCTGCTCAGCTGCAACGTATATGTGGGTGATGCCCTGCTCCACGCCATCCGTAAAGAAGTTGTAGGGGCTGTTGAACTGCTGCTGAACCACAAGAGGCCACGTGGGGACAAACAGGTAACAGACACAAGATGTTATGCAAACAAATACATGAAGTAATATTACAAAGCATACATTTTGGCAAGTGTCTCAGCTATTTTATTTTAAGTACTCTAAACTTCATTCTGCTCCTATAGTTTGTAAATGTAAATGCATTTATGCCTGGAAAAACAAAACAAAACAAACAACAACAAAAAAAAAAAAAAAAAAAACTGTAAAGCATTAAGAGAAAAGTTTTTGTCTATAATTAATTTTAAATCCGCTAGTGTTTACAGCTGTTTCCATAAATCAGTTTGTTCATGTGACTCCTGTAATGTTACTAGTTCCAGATGCCACCCTCCTTCTTTGTACTTTATTATCTTACAAAAAAAACATTTTGAAACAGAAGCACTCGGAGAGTGCAGACCTCCACCAAGCCATAGGGTTAATGAGAAAAACCCCAAAAGACCCAACAGCACAGTACCCCTAGGTTTCTAATCAACTGGATCACCAGTTTCAGAATATCAGCATGATCTGGATCAAACAGTCAAAATCGTCTTTAACTTTGATTTATGTCGCTAACAGACAGACAGACAAAACAACACAGCATAGCAGAACATAATAATAAAAAAATGAACAGAAACAGAAGAATGAATGCAGAACAAGCTTTGGATAAATTCATGAGGAAGACTTAGATGGAGGAGAAATGATGAGGCTCCTCTTACTACAATAGGACCAAGTTTAAACATCCTTGACAAGATGCCAAAGGCAGTATTTATCTGTAGCTGCAACTAAAAGATGGCCTGTTGTCGTGTCTGATTAGGTTTTGGACATCATTACACTGAATGCTTGGGTCCTCTACCAGAGCTACATCCATGCCAACATGACAGGATGTGCGTTCATAATTGAGCTGTCGGCATGCCGTACAATAAATCAATATTAGCTGACATCCAGCACTGTTTAGTTACTATAGCATTATATGATGCTTTCTTAAAAATATTCTTTCTCCCCTGATAAAAAAATATATAAATACATTTTAAGAAGGATTTAATTTTTTATGTTAGCTGATTTGTTGTAAACTACTAAGTATTTGACATTTTCTATCTGAAATAGAAACCCAAAGTAATCCTGCTAATCAATCAATTATTTATTTATTGGAGCAGTGCCTATTTCTAAATTATAAAAATTGAAAAAAAAGCCTTTGTAAACACCACCTTTTTAATTTCCTGTATATACAGGTTGTCAAAATAACCCAATCTGGCAGTTCTAGTGTTAAAAACAATTTCTGGAATCAGGTGGTGATCTGGATCTGCTCCAAATTCTAATCACTTGTTTATTATTCCATTTTGGAGATATCCTGAAAATTTAATCAAAATCCATCCATTACTTTTTGAGTTATGTTGCTAACAGACAAACAGAGGTACACCACAGAAAACATAACCTCTGCTTTGAGGTAAAAATTAGATTTTTTTTTCATTGACAACAGCTCAAAACAGGCAGTAAGTATTAAAATACAAGAACATCACGCGCCATTTAAGTTAATGTCACGCCACTCTGTACTAACTTGACCTCAGCAGAAGAATTCTTCAGTAATGGTATCCCTTAGTGCAAGTGTGATAACTTCTTGTAGCTTGGTCTCTCTGCAAATAGTCTGTAAAGTGAAGTAAAAAAAAAAATAAATTAAAAAATAAAAACGTTGTTGCTTCCAACCAGGAAGATAGTATTAGGCCAGCTAAACCACAAGCCATTTAGTTGTGTGCTTGCTGTTAGACAAGCTTGTCAGAGTCTGAACACAGATGAAATTATGTTCATTCAAACAACGAATCAGTTCCTATGAAGGGTTTAAAACAGGGATGGGCAAATCCGGTTCTCAAGGGTCACTGTTCTGCAGGTTTTTGATGTTTCCCTGCTCCAACACACCTGATTCAAATCAAATTAATCCAACAGCTTGTCAACTTCTGCACAATAATTCATTCATTCTAAAACCTGCAGGACAGTGGCCCTTGAGGACCAGAGTTGCCTATATCACATTTTAAAGAAATCTTCTTTGGAAACTATCAGATAAAATATTTGTTTCCTATAAATGATTCTGTCTCATGACTGTATATTTGTGTTTTCTCTTTCCCTTTCCCTTTTTTTCTGCTCCCTAATAAGATCCCACCAATTCTGCTGGACAAGCAGTTTTCAGACTTCACTCCAGACATTACTCCAATCATTCTTGCAGCTCACACCAACAACTATGAGATCATCAAACTTCTTCTGCAGCATGGTGTTTCAATACCTCAGCCACACGCTGTGCATTGCAACTGTGTGGAATGTGTGTCCAGTACAGACGTGGACGGCCTGCGCCTCTCACGCTCTCGTCTTAATATCTATAAGGCCCTTTCCAGCCCGTCTCTCATTGCCCTGTCCAGTGAGGACCCCTTTCTCACTGCTTTTCAACTCAGCTGGGAGCTGAAAGAGCTCAGCACAGTGGAAAACGAGTTTAAGTCAGAGTATGAGGAGCTGTCTCAAATGTGTAAACAGTTTGCCAAGGACCTCTTGGACCAGACCAGGAGCTCCAAAGAGCTCGAAATTATCCTCAACTACCGTGATGACATTAACCCCCTACTGGATGAGAACACCAATGATCTGGCCCGACTGAAGCTGGCTATCAAATATTGCCAGAAAGAGGTAAGCTCGTTCTCTTTTTTTGAATGCTGTGGCATGTAGCTGTACAGCAACAGTATTTTTCCTTAGTTAAATGTGAAAATGTTACACAAACAATGGAAATAAGATGTGGTAACACTTTCATATGCAAACCATTTATTAATAAGTGCATTTCTGGTGACTCAGGGTCACTATACAAAAAACAAGATAGAAGTACAGGAAAAGAAGTAAAAAACAAAAAACCCTATAACATCTAATAAAATACAGTGAACATAGTTAAAACAGCAATAAGGTGCAAGAGTGGCATCATTCCAGTAACAGTCTCAGTACTAAAGGGAATATGCCTGTTCAAAAATGTGCGTTTTAAGATGGGATTTGAAGGAGGTGAAAGAATCAAAATATTTTATGTCCAGTGGCAGAGAAATCCAATGACAGCGGTACAATTTTAACAATTAAAAATAAGAGACGGGTGTTACAAGATTGGAACAACATACCGTAGATTGAATGATAAGGACAGTGCCAAAATGAGCTGTAAATGGCCAGAGATGGGTGGAGACGTCCTTGGGGAGTGTAGAACAACATATAATTGCCAGGCTGGCTTTTAGCAATGCATTACAGAGAACCTCTTTGGCAGTCCCATGATGATTAGATAATTGGATATAATGATGGAAGAAGTAATGGCCACTTCCTTGGAATGTTTTTCTCATAATATTTTAATTAGGGAGAGAGCCTTTTACTGCCTTCAAAATCAGCTTTAGAATAAATAAGTGGAGAAACACAATGAATGAAGAATAAGTGACACATAAGGTATTAACATCCAATCATGCATCTGTGGCAGGTAAATATAATGCTGAGCTAAATGCTAAATATTTCATTCTCATGGGTGCATGGGTCATGCACAAACTCAGCAAGAAAAGTTATGAAATAGTATTTTTCTGTCTCATCAGCAATTTCTATTTGTTGTGACTCATTTTTCATCACTCCTTTTTTCTTTTAACTCTTCCTAGGTGCTTAATATCTAAGTCCGGTGAGGTATCAAGTGGTAACACTACACATTTACCCTGGGCACAGAAACAAAAAACATTGATACACGGCTAAAATAATTAATTAAGGCCTACACAAATAATGCTTTGTTTGTGACTGCAGTTTAGTTTTAATAGCTAGCTCCAAGGCTGCCTCATTCTGTGATTTCTTTTCTCTCCTAATCCATTTTCCACCAAAACAGAACAGCTTCTGTTTTCTAGGGAGTCCTAATATACACCTCAAGATGCCAGTACTCATACCTTACTGCAATGTACAATACAGGGAAAACAGTAGAGTTATTCTTCCTCAAGTAATTGAGAAAGTTAAATGACAGTGTAGTCAGACTTTCAGCAAGAACAGTCTGTAAACGGTTATTTAAGAGAAATATTATAGCTTTACTGTACATTACTCTATACTCATGTTATACTCAAGAATATGTCACCTCTAGTGGTTGTCAGAGCAGCTGCTTGTGAAGTATAATATGGTATCCATAAATGTGACATATTGTAAATATAATATATTTTAGTCCTAACATTGGTGGTTTTTCAAGCTTAACTAAGTTCGTTTGACATTTAACCCGACTCAAACTAAGATACCAGCTTAATCCAAATAGGCAGTCACTAAATTTGCTGTAACATGTTGCACGTACATATTATTAATGCAACAAGCAAACAAGGGTGATTCTTACATTGTAAAAGATCTGTACTGGGCTGTGAGGGAATAAATATACAACCTATGCGATCATCTCAGTTGGAGGATTTGTTTGGCCAGCTGGGGAGTGCTTTTGCTAGCAGGATGTGTGTGCAAATGGTCTTGTGGTAGGCAAAGCTACGACCACAAGAATGCAAAGGAATTCTCTGCAAAACATTGTAACAAGATAAACATTGATGAGGTTATCATTGTTTAGCACCATTTGAGACCTTTAATCTCAGCTTAGCATCTAAAAAATTAGTTAAAACATCAGAAATTTTTAGTGTTTAAGTGAGCTTAATAAAACACAATAGAAGGAAATTTAAAAAAGAGAAAGAAAATAAACTGCAAAACGAAACACGTTAGATGTTGAAAGTAAAGCATTTTGGCCAAGGTATATCAAGTGTATAAATTAACACATCATTCATAGAAGTATATTAGAAGTAGTAGCAATCAAGTGGTATATCTACCATAGGAGACTTATACAAAAATGGACAATTTAATTCATATGAAGACATAAGGAGTCAATACAAATTAGAGGGGAAACTACACTTTTGGAAATATTTACAGATCAGAAACAGTGTGAAATCTAGAATCCATATTTGCTTAGAAAACCCCATCTAGACTACCTGAAATTACCAGAGGAACATTGCACAGCCTCCAATTTTTATAAACTAATAAAACTTTCAACTAGTGACGAATTCACAAGTATTAAACTGCTATGGCAGAAAGACCGGGGAATTAATATAGGACAAGAAAAGTGTCTGGCGATCTTGGCAGATTGTGGAAAGTGTGTTATAGGGGCTAGCGGGAGGTTTACACAATACAAAATCATACACAGGTACTGTCATATTCCTGTGAGATTATATAGAATAAAACTGATAAAAGAGAATATGTACTGGAAATGCAAATTAGAATTAGGAACTTGTGGGACTGGGACTTCCAGTTTATTAATCCATACTGAGCTCAAGTAGTAGATTTCTTGAATAACCAGTCAGTCACAATAGTCCGTCTGACTCCTGCTGTATGCTTGTTAGGGGACAGATCCCAAACACTGAATTTACCCAAAAGAACATTTTGTGTTATTATGGTTGGTGTAATTATAGACTCCAGGATTATTTTATGACCTACATAAGCATACTTAATCTGTTACAACAGCATGGCTTCATAGTAGAGGAGTACTGTTACTGGACTGGTTTGCTTGCCTTTTTGACATATTCTGCATTACCATTGTGATGCATTTCTACAGCTATAATCTTACATGCTCTCAAGGCACTGCATGTTGAAAAACTACACTTTGGGGAACAATGCATGTTGAAAACAGAGTGGGCACCCGATCAGCATGTGACAAGTTGGGATTGATATTTGGAATAAGAAATCACCCATTCCAAACCCTCCCACCTCAAGTCCGCTAAACAGACGTTTACAAGACAGCTTTACCCAGTGTCTATTCAACATTGTGATTTGGTTGAAGAAGTAAAAGGTGAAAAGACGTATATGTACAAAAGAGGTTTGTCCAAGGACATCCACAGATGTCTATATTTTATTAAAAAGTGAAAGGTGTAAAGACACCTTTTTTTTATTACCCCCATGTATTCCAATGCAAGTGGGTAGACCCTATCCATCCAGCTACTAGGGGAGAGGGCAGCTATACTCTAAAGTGGTCACCATTCCATCACAGAGGGAGAAGGGAACTTTACAACCCCCAATTAACCCAGGAATGCACAACCCAGTCTAGGTTCAAACCAGCGACTCCACCTATGAGAAAGCGCTAACCACTGCACCACCATGCAGCCACAAAGAAACAATGATCAGAAAATAAGCAGTTGATGAAATATAGTACATCTGAAACTGCAAAAAAAAAAAAGTTTTTTAAAACTAAAAAACAATTTATTTGCTGCATAGCTACCACCTCCAGAACATCCAGGGCCGTGTTTAAGATGACCATCTTTGACTATTTAATATGATGATCTCTGATCTAACCATCCCATTGTCTGACTGCTGCTGTAGTGACAAAGAGAAAAAAAGTTTTAAATAAAATTGTTAGGTGTTATCATACCAATTTCACAGTGGTATCCTGGAGTATTCTAAAAGTGAGAAGTTATTCCTTTGAGATACATAAAAACATTAAAATTACACATCAAAAATTACGAAGTACATAGTTGCCCGGAATGCCCTTTCATAGCCATGTCCACTCATGTTGTAGGAGAACATCCGGCTGTTGGTCATCATCCTGACAGAACTAACACAAGGCTCTCAAGGATGATGCTTTTTGGTTCTTTGTGGACAGCAGGCTTTGAATCACAGTGGCGCTAAGGGGGGTTCAGATCCCCTGAAAACACTCACCTGGGACACTAAGGGATCTCTGAAAATAATCCACTTTAAGGTTATAGTTTTGATAAGGTTCATAAGGTTTATAAGGTTCCTATTGTTTCTTAAATGCAAAGATTAGCATTAGTGTTGTGTGTTTATACATTTAATATATAATATTAATTTTATCCTTGCAGTTTCTTTTGTCACCATGGACAGTAGCTTTGTTAGTTTGTTGTGTGTCATGAGCCACCCAGACACCACTTGATTTGCTGCTTTTTGTAGTTGTTAAACCCCAGTGCTCCGATAACCACGGGTACTGCAGTTGCCCTCACCTTCCAGGTTTTCTCCAGCTCCTTCTTATGTCCTTGGTATTTCTCCAGTTTCTCGTGTTCCTTTTTATACAATATTGCTGTCGTTAGGGATGGCTATATCGATCACAGCTGCTTTCCCTTGCTGCTTATCCATGTTTACAATGTCCGGTTGGTTGGCCATTACCATTTTGTTAGTCTGTATCTGGAAGTCCAACAGGATCTTAGCTTTTTCATTCTCCACCACCTTGGAAGATGCTTCCTGTTGTGACCTAGGGGTCTCCAGTACATATTCTGCAAAGAAGTTTATGTACACTATGCTGGTTACTTGGTTATTGGGTTCCATGTATTCTATTCCTACCAGTATCTTACAGCCTGCTGTGAGGTGCTGGATTGTTCCAAAGGCCTCTTTGCACAGCCTGAACCTGGGATCCTGCCTGGTGTGGTAGATGTGGGCCTTGATTGCTCTGGTGCTCAAGGTTTGATCCTGTGCCACCATGATTAGCACCTTTGTGCTGTTCTTCAGTCCAGCCCTCTCTAGCCATTGGTAGGATTAGTTCATATCCCCCACTTCAGCTATCTGTTGGCGGTACATCCCATGCAAGGGTTTTTCTTCCAGTGATGGTTCCACCAACTCCTTCTGAACAGGCATCAAAACTAAATGAATACTTATGGAGGGTGCTCTGACAGTATAAGGGAGATTTTCAAAGCCTGTTCCTTTCAGATGCCATGTTTTGCCTTCAGTCATAGTATGTCTTGTCAAAATCTCACATGAAAAGCCAAGATAAATTACAGATTAAAATGTATGACCTCATCAGCCATAATTTAATCCTATATACTGTAGAGCCATTGTGGGGATCCATTTGGTTATAACTCTGTTAAACTGAAATTAACATCCATCTCCATCTACCAGTGTCCATCAGATGTTTATATCAAATTTCAGTGGGCAGAAAAAATGAGTGTGGGAAGCTGATTTGACATCATTTCTGAAAGGGAACATTTCTTGCATGGATACTTACGACATATGTTTCTGCACACCATGTGCAGTTACAGCTCTTACAACTGGATATTTATGATAAAAAAATAATATAAACAGCACAAACTGTTGTACTGTTCTCTGGACTTTCTTTTCTTAATTTTATGGTGCTTTTTTATTGCCAGTGAGGTGAAGAATGTTGAAGCAGGAACTTTTTTCCCCACCTTCAGATATTTACCTTGTTGTGGGTGGAGCAACTTAAATGTCACATGCCAGCATTAGATATGGGATGCAAATTGTAATGATTCTGGTATGAAATTTGGCTGCATTTATTGTTCTTTTACAAATATATTTTGAACATAAAGATTAAAGAGAGTTTAATTTACACTGATATTAGTTAAAGTTGATTTTTGTGTGTGTGTGTGTGTGTGTGTGTGTGTGTGTGTGTGTGTGTCTCTTTCTCTCAGTTTGTTGCTCAGCCCAACTGCCAGCAGCTGTTGGCATCTCGGTGGTACGATGAATTCCCAAGCTGGAGGAGGCGACACTGGGCAGGAAAGCTCATCACCTGTATCTTCATTGGTCTCCTTTTTCCACTGTTATCCATCTGCTACTTGATTATGCCAAAAACTCGTTATGGCCTGTTTATCCGTAAGCCCTTTGTCAAGTTCATCTGTCACACTGCTTCTTACCTGACCTTCCTTTTACTGCTCTTCTTGGCCTCACAACATATTGACTCTACTCACCCTGGCTGTCAAGCCCCGGACTTACAGCACCTTACAGCACACCCGGACTTACATGGCCCACCACCCACCACTGTGGAATGGATGATCCTCCCCTGGGTGATTGGTAACAATTCCCACAGACACAGCCTGTTGTTTACTCTCTCGTTAGCATACACTATGTACATCTGTGCTCTGCATAAAAGCACATATTTAAATGAAAAGTGAAACTTTTGCGTATGAATATATGGATATATACGGTATGCTACGACAGGTGGCTTCTCATTTAATTATTTAACATGGAACCTTACATGCGTGTTAATGTTACAGTGTCACATTGCTTTTGTTCTTTATCTCTCCAAGGCTTTATATGGACTGAGATCAAACAAATGTGGGATAGTGGTTTTGAGGACTATATGGATGACTGGTGGAACATAATGGACTTCATAATGAATTCCTTGTATCTTGCAACTATCTCTCTGAAGATTGTTGCATATGTAAAGGTAATGTATATCGAGACATTTGACTAGATATTTGACATTTAAGGTGTTGCAACTAATACAGAAATATCACATCAGTAACAGCACATTAGGATAATTAGGAACTTTTTGGAGAAACTACACTCATATGTACTATTTGTTAATTATTCTTATTTTGAACAGTACCATGGTTACAAATCCAGGGAGAGCTGGGGATCATGGCACCCAACTTTGGTGGCAGAGGCATTGTTTGCCATCGCCAACATCTTTAGCTCATTGCGCCTCATCAGTCTCTTCACTGCCAACTCCCACTTGGGTCCCTTACAGATTTCACTGGGCCGCATGCTTCTCGACATCCTCAAATTCCTCTTTATCTACTGTCTAGTGCTGTTAGCATTTGCTAATGGCCTCAATCAGCTCTACTATTACTATGCAACACCGGGTGAAAATAATTGCACGGGTATCCGCTGCAATATCCAAAACAACGCCTTTTCAACGCAAGTGAAAGTTTTTCGATTAGTTCTTGACAAATTTGTTCAACTAATAAGTCTTTTTAATCTACTAAATTTATGCATTTTTGTTTGCATTTCAGATTGTTCGAAACACTACAGTCATTATTCTGGTCTATATTTGGCCTGATTAACCTCTATGTGACCAATGTGAAACCTCATCATGAATTTACTGAGTTTGTAGGCTCTACTATGTTTGGCACCTATAATATCATCTCCCTGGTGGTGCTTCTAAACATGTTAATTGCAATGATGAACAACTCCTACCAGCACATCGCTGTGAGTGATGTGGACAATCCATTTCTATTAGAGTTTTGATTTGTATAGTTCTTTTTTAAATTCTTTTTTTCAGGGGGGTTATTGATACTGTACTAATCATTGTTTTTGTTTTTTCTTTTCAGGATCATGCAGATATTGAATGGAAATTTGCAAGAACAAAATTATGGATGAGCTATTTCGAAGAAGGGGGAACTTTACCATCTCCATTTAATATAATACCAAGTCCAAAGTCAGTTTACTATCTGTTTGGATGGATAAAAACACATGTGTTTAAAAGACCAAACAAAAAAACACTTGAAAACTTCCAGACTTTGGGGGTACGCAGTTTCCAGCAATTTTCACTGATCTGTCTTCCCATTGCAGCATTTCATTAGTACTCAATGTCTCAGAGTGCTTTGCTCCAAAGAATTACATGTAAATTAGATTGGTTTTTCTCCTTAGAAATTGAATAGGCTATGTTAATGTGTGTCATAAGATTTTCTGCTGAGAAAGGGCAAGTCAAGAAAACAGTTACCATCCTGCTGTAGACATAAAGTCACTTGTGTTTTTTCCTTTAACTGTAGATACGTGCAGCAGAAAATGTCAGATTAAGCCACGAGTATCAGGTTTGTTATCAATAAAGTGCTAAAATGACATGTTCTGTTTTAACTTATTTAGATGTGTAACTCTGTACATTTGTCTTAAAATAATACAACTGTTTTGTTATAGGAGGTTTTAAAGAGCCTTGTGAAGCGGTATGTGGCTGCAATGATCAGAGATGCGAAGACAGAGGAGGGGTTGACGGAGGAAAATTTCAAGGTAGTGTGTAATGATGCAACATCTAAACCTATATGTAATAATTTAATTTTCTTACCAATGTAATCCTTACTTATGTTTAATCTCTGATTTTCTATAATCATTAGGAACTTAAGCAAGATATCTCCAGCTTCCGCTATGAAGTTCTGGGTATGATGAAGGGTAAACCTTATTGTGGAGTAGCAAGTCAAGTCGCAAGCTCTACTTTGGCTTACCCTGGAAACCCATTCAAATATTGTCCCAAAGTCTCTGCTGATGAGCCTCAAGAAAAGCTGAACAAGCATCATGTGATCACCAGCACCTCTACAACGACCCTGCAAAGTGAAGCCGCACACACCTCCAGCTCTATTTGCTTTGATATACCAGCTAATGGCTCTTATGATTCATCTACTACTGAAAACCCTCCCAGCAAAATGTCAGGCGCTTTAAATGCTGGATCTTCTAAGAGACAGCGAAAAGTCACCTTTCAGAATTATGATGAAAAATATTCCTTTTCAGAAGCAGATATGTTTGAATCTGATGGTCAAAACCAAGACCGGCCTGAAACTAACAAAATTAATGTGGAAGTCTCAGAAAAAGTACAGATGGACATTAAGGAGATGGATCTTCCTTGCACTCTCCATTCTAAGGAAGTGAACAATGGGCCAAAAATATATAAAAATTAATCTGTTAATGACTGAAATTTTCAGTCATGCTAAAGAAACATTTCTGCTTCAGTTTATACACATCCATTACTACATCTACCATTGCTAATGTTTTAATTGAACCCCAAGTCAGTTATGATGAGCAGTACAATATTTACACTTCAGTTACGCAGGGTGTAACTGTCAGTTATTCCCTGCGGGACCAAAGAAAAGTTGCCAAGAAAAATAGAAGATCACACTAATATTTTCTTTACCAAGTTTAGCTTTGATTACAGCATGCATTCGCTGTGGCATTGTTTTGATAAGAGTCTTCAATGTCACAAGATTTATTTCCATATTTATTTTTCACCAAGATCTTGTATTGATGATGGGAAAGTCAGACTACTGCAAAAAGCCTTCTCCAGCACATCTCAAAGATTCTCAATGGTTTTCATGTCTGGACCCTTCAGTGGCCAATTTGTGTGTGAAAATGATGCCTCATACTCCCTGAACTAGGGATGGGCGATACCAACATTTTTTCTGGTGATACGATATCATTAGTTTATAGTTATTTTTCCTCAATACTGATATTGATATCAATAATTCTTGACCCTTAAAGCAAATTTCCGATTGTACAGTGTGCATTAATATTGTTATTGCAAGGGCAGTATGAAATATAAATAAACTCAAGAACATCAGATGCATACATCAAATGTATTAAAGATCTGGTAATTGGTTGTGAATATAATGCTAGCAACTGAGAGTTTAATCACCTCTATATATGGTTTAGATTGCTTGCCTTAAGCCTTGCATGGCTCTCTGACCCAGAACTTTAGTTTAGAATGCCTCAGGCCATTCTTTTGGCTCTACAAATATCCCCTCAGAGTGAGAACGTATTACTCTTTCAACATGGTTATTTAATAAATGAGAAGCTTCACGTTGCATCATTTGAAGTTAAATAACTTGTTTCCAGCTGAACGATAATCGCCTATGCAGTAATTGTCCAAGAGAAGGCTTGTACTGATTTGCTTAGTTAAATCCACGTGGCAACTTTTCTTCTTTTTGTCTCTTAATATGTTGTGCTCACTTGGTGCTCAGGGAATTGTGAAACTTGTTTATTATTTATACTTTACCTTGATAATAATTCCAAAGAGTTCCAACACCCTGGTGCTTTGTATACCTCTTCCACACTGACCTGTCCTTTTACAGTGATATGCAAAAATACTGTTGTACCTCAAGCTTCTTCCCTTTGCAGCAGTATTGCTTATCATTTGTTGCTGTTATTTTTGTTGAAATTAATTAAACGGGAGATCAGGATAATCAAAATGCTTAATAGAAAAAGATAAATATGTCCCTTGTACTAAGTATTTGAGCTAATTTGATATTTCATTTGAATACTTTGATTTACCATTTGCTCTTGTTTCATTTGATGTATTTTTCAGGCTTATGGGCCTTTTAGAAATAGTTTGTTACTCTAGGACTAGTGATATGTCAGTCAGCTTTATTTATAAGCACATTTAAAAACATGTTGACCTAAGTGCTGGACAAGAGAAGAGATAAAATACAAATAAAAATACAAATAAAAGTGGGACTTAACAACAATAAAACATATAAAAGCAACAAAAGAATATAAAAAACATTCCTCAAACTATTAATAATTTAGCAGGAAATACCAAAACTTATTCTAGTTTCAAGGCTAGAGAGTAAAAATAAGTCTTTAAACAAGATTTGAAAATGTCCACGGTAGGTGAGATCTTAAATATGAAGGGGGAGGCTGTACCACAGATTGGGGGGCAATAACAGAAGAAGTTCTGTCCCCTCTTAGTTTCAGCATGGACCTTGGGACAGCAAAGAGCAACTGGTCAGCAGATCTCAGCCATCTAGACAGAGCATGTGAAAGTAAAAGATCAGAAAAATGAGGGGAGCAACCTGTTTAAAGATTTAAAAACAAACAATAAAATATTAAAATTAACTCTAAAACGAACAGGGAGCCCGTGCAAAGAACAAAACTGGTGTAATGCAGTCTGTACCAAGTGCTAGTAAGCATCCAGGCTGCAGCATTTTAGACCAACTGCAGATGGCACAAAAGTGACTGAACCACACCTGAACAGAGGCAATTGCAGTAAAGTCTTGAAGAAAATAAAGTGAGAATTACTCTCCAAATCAGAAAAAAAAGAAAATACTTTTGCAAAAATTCTAGGCTGATAAAACTAGCTCTAACATAACAGCAGTTATATCTTTGTATATAAAATGTTAAGTGTATGTATTTAAACCACTCATAAAAATAAATGTTTCTAACATTTCTTGGTCTCACCTATAACACTCTTTAATTTCCAAATAATTCACAGTGACTTTAACTTCACTTCAATTATGAAATCTCTCCTGTCTTTACTAGAGAAAAGAATTATGTATATGGTTTACCACTGATCTGCTAACATAGTGCATGAGACGTGCTGCTTAAATGTACCCTTTTCTCGTACTGTGTGGCTCATTAGCATTAGGAAGCTCTGAGGCACACATAATTAATGCTGCTTTGATGCATGATTTTTATCCTGCCTCCCTTGTGAGGTTACGCTAACTTTGCTTTTTGTGGTTAGAAAATAAAACAGCCAAAGGTACTCCAACTAACTGGCTTCAAGCACCCTCCACTGATGTGTGCGCAATTAACTATAAGGATATGTAAACAACTGCATCACTGTTCAGTGGCTTATAGATAACTTCTGAAGCAGTGAGAAAATAAGATAAACGCTATATTTAGGTAGAACATGTTGCACTTAACCTGTAATCAAGAGGTACAGGATTTCATATACTATATTACTGCACATTAGTAATATTTTGAAGAGTACTTTCTTATATACAGCTTACAAAATTCCTTACTGGGAACTAGGACTTACCCTTTGTGACATATACAATGTTTGTGTCAGTGTGTCAATGTGTGTGATTCTGTGTCTAAAGTGCAGAAGCGAAGCTGCATTTATTATTACCTAAATTAACTCAAGTATACCATTATTTTTGGACAGTACAATACATTTGCAGAAATAGTTTCCAGTCCCATATTGGTACCGCATGGACCCTGGGTTCTGTATTTTTGTGCCACATTGGGAACATCTGGCTGTAACAACATATGGCAAACTGTATAATGTAACTGGTGCCACTTGGGTGTGCTGTGACTAACAACTAGTAGACTATATGACTTATCTAAGGGCAAAAACAAGCAATGGAATGAGTTGTTTTACTTTTTAGAACAAAGGAGCTGTAATGTTAAAGAACTCAAATAAATTATGTTAGCCACTTACATATGTTTGATACATGTCCTCATATTTTTTTAAAAGTTGCCATTCGTTATTTCCTTACACCACATACACATACTTACACACAGATGCATATATCTGAGACAGTTTGTTTATGTGCTATAATACATCTGGCAAGACAATCAGGATACTGTCAATTACACAAACATGCAAATGTGTTGATCCTTTTACTTTCTGTATCAATGCTCTTACGTGATGACTATACTGAAGACCTTTGGGTTGTGCATTTTAAAAGTTAATATGACCCCACTTAATGACCATTTGAAAATGTGGTGAAGCTGGTCTGAGAGGTGTTGATCATCTAACAGAGACACAGATGTATGTTTTCTAGTTTAGAACAGAAAATGCTTACAGATTTTCAAAACTTGGAAGATTATTTTGGATTTTCTTTGTTACTGGCTGTATTTCTTTATTATTTACTACATCACTTATTCTGTGTCCAATTTAACAATAATTATATAACATCATCCATGTGTTAACGCCAGTGATCCTCCCTGCTTATACTCTGTTTTGCCACTAGATGGCGCAAACTGCATTTTAAAAGAAGTAAACAAATGTTATGTTATGTTATGTTATGTTCTTTCTTTCTTTCTTTCTTTCTTTCTTTCTTTCTTTCTTTCTTTCTTTCTTTCTTTCTTTCTTTCTTTCTTTCTTTCTTTCTTTCTTTCTTTCTTTCTTTCAAATTTAAGTTAGCTTTATCAATGCTTTTAGAAGGCATTTAAAATCATGTACATGAATGTGTTATAAAGTCTGAACATATCAACACACTTTGCAAGTTGACCCAAAACATATTTAATGTGCTGGCTATCCTTCAAATGGTAGAAATAGGTGAGTCAGAATGTTAAATCTTTCTGTTTTTGCAGAAATGCATAAATTGTCAAGCATTATTTAATTCATAGTTAGCATTTAATTACATAAAGGGTGATATAGCGCAGTATTCAAGACAAATATGCAATTTCAAAGGTTCTGGGTGGTCCTTGCAAGTAAGAAATTTTGCCATCCTCCTAGCGTGGAGGGTGAGACTTGTGGTATATAAACTCTGGCTGTGAGTCTGCTCCCACTACTCTGGGACTGGAAGGGCTAGCTGGAAACAAGTATGAAGCTCCTTTTTGTAGCTGCCTTTGCACTCTTTGTGCTCTCTACATTTGACTATGCTGACTCCTCAGCTTATGACAAAATTGTTTCCCACAGTCGCATCAGAGCAAAAAAAGAAGGGTAAGCCCATCAATATGCATGATTACTTTAGATTTTGTTTTTGTTTGTTTTGTATTTTATTTTTTGTGCCATACTGTTTTATTGTACATGCTTGAATCTTGAGCTCAATGAGCATCAGTTCTCACCATCATTTCTGCACACTTGTGTTTTTGTTATTTCTGCAGAAAATCTGCTATCTTGCTATGTAACCTCTGTTTCAAATAAATAATGTATATTTTGAATAGGAATAAACCAGTGAGATAATATTCACAAAATCATAACTCAGAATTGACTCATTTCATGCACAGCAGGCATAGAGATCATTATTCATAACTGACTGCCAGATTTCAGAAGCAACAAGAATAGTTGCCAGATAATTATTCAAACTTGACAGTCTGAAGTCTTACCCAGCAGGGCTGTTTCTGACATAATCATTTACATGTAAGTTATGTCATTTCTGCCAATTTTATACCTGCTGAATAATGGTTGTCCCTTGTCATCCAACAAATCTCATCAGACCCAATGTCTGTGCGCTCCAGCAAGTCATGGGAACCAAGAAGTACTTCAGCACTTGTCGTAATTGGTATCAAGGGACCATCTGTGGAAGAAAAGCGTAAGTGTTGTTTTGTCTCATCAGATAACTTGGCTTAAAGACATTACATGCAAATTCAGAGCACAGTAAAAAAAAAAAAAAAGACAGAAAGAAAAGGAAGTCTAACCCAAGGTTCACTTTTGTGAACGTCTGAAAATGTTTCCTCAGTTTCTGTCTGCTTCTTTGTCTACTTTGTCTTAAATGTTTTCATGGAAACTTGGATGTTTCCACACAGATAGACATCTGTTATCTTACTTTGAATTACACTACAGCATAAAATGAGAAACACATTTATAGACCCAGCCTTTAACTCTTTGTATTGAAGACAATCCTATTTGATCCCATAAATTGCAAAAGGATTTTCATAGCGTTTGAAGACTGGTCATCATTGAATGCCACAGCGGTGAACCACTGATTCCAGGATATGATGTGGCGGCAAAATGTTGACTGTATTCATGAACGGAAACACATTCAGCTCAATCATTAAAACCTCTTTTTTCTGTTATTGTTCCAGCTGGCTCAGCAGTTTTAAGTTTAAAGATGGCTCTAAGCCATGCCTACTTTTGAGTAACTTACTCTTTTTCTCCCTCACATATGCATACAGTACAGTGAAGCCCTGAGTGCTAGACTGCACTATCAGTCATGCATAGCCCTCTAAATAGGCTTAGTTATTCATAATTATTACATTCTGCCCACTAAACCTGTCAATTGATAATATTAGGCCTTCCTAAGAGGGTTGTCTTTTTTAATCCTACTTTTGTAAAAACAAATTCTTACCAAAAGTCAACAAATGAAAATAAAATTCCATTGCTTCCATTTTACCACCTCAAACTGTTTGGTTGACCTAGATTATTCAGTGTATGGCTCAAAATGAGGATTTTTTTTTCCTGATGTTCCAAAATAAACTAAGTCTAACTTCATGCAGCCAGCCAAACCTACCAAGTGAACATTTCTGGTTTTTAAAATGGGTATGTCTCCAAGAAAATGTTGTTCTACCACACTTCCAGACTGACTGTTAGTAATGTGTTGTATTAGAATAAAACCACATACATTACATACAACATACTTTATAAAATGTTATCAAATTTTGTGGTGGAACCAAACTTTTATAAAGATGCTGACTGTCAGAAGTTTCCATTTCCATGGCCAAAGACAATCCTTCAGTGTGGGAAAGCAATATAACAAGGGTTTTGCTGACTCTGCCCCAGTAGGCCTTGTGTGATCTCATTCCAGTCCTTGCAACGCCATTCAACCTTGATTCAAATACAGCTGTTGTAGACATGCAGTTAGCCTTTACCCAGAACCAGCAGTCTATACCTTGTCAGAAACATCAGCAATGGATGAGACACAGAATAATGGGCCTCTAACTTTGCTTGTGAAGTCTTGACTCATTGTAAAGTAATCTAATGGTGTTTGGCTGTTAACATAATATTTTATGTTTATGGTGAATCTGCTTGATATTTTCTGTCTGCATAATTACTTGCATGCAATTTCAATCATAGACATTCCACAAAATAACACACATGGAGGATTTCCTGGTATTCACATCTTGCACAAAACTGACAGTAAAGAACTCCTTAGCTTTTGCACCATTTGCACCATGGCAACCAGTGTTTCACAAACCAACAAGTGTTGCACGTACAATGTATTACTTCTTTTTATCACAATGTAAGTTCATTTATAGAACAAAAAGACACATGATGTCTTTTTTTTTTAACTTTAATTATGTCGAGCTGAAAACTGGAGAAGGAGCAACTTCTCTAACAATAAAAACTAAGTAATCTATCCAAATGAACTCCCTGTGGCCAGCTCTGAGGAACATATGGTATTATTTACCCATAACAGCTACATCTGGGCTGTTCTGTAGGTCTTGTGGGTTTTTATAGTTGAATACCTGCTAGTTATTTAGGGTGAAATGTACATCTCCCCATGTCTAGTTTTCCCATAGCTAAAGTATTGTAGTTTCAGCACGACTAAGCGAGCTGATGCAAGTTATATTTTTACATCTCACAGCTGCACTTTAATTTTACAATTCTCCTCAGGCCATGTTGTCAGGCAAAACAAGGATAAAGCACTGGTTACTGCACGTTTTTCAAAAAAGAAAAAGAAAAAAAATGTAATTTAATCATAATTTGCCCAACATTATCTGTTTCTTTAAAAGTCTGTTGAAAAAAGAAAAAGGTAAAAAAGTTTGTTGTGTTGGCTAAATAAAAACAAAAAGCCCCAAAAATCTAAATATCATTTCTAAGTCTTACTTTTTCCTCAAGTTTGTTAAATGTAAACAAGAATTCAAACTAACTGATTGGCTTAAACAAAGAGAGATCTAAAAGTTTGACTACTGAAATAGTAGCACAATCCTCAAGGCACCACTTCAATTAGGTTTTGGCTCAGACTGCTGGACCACATGGTTTGCTGAGAAAATCCTGTAAATAATGAGTAACAGCTGGGAAAAAAATAAATAAATTTGCACACCAAGGAAGTATTACTTGGCTAACAGTGTAGCAGCCATAAAAAAAATTTAAATAAATAAAACAATAATAATTTCTTTAATAGCATGTGCAACACTCAATTTGTGACTTTTATGTGTTGACTGCAGGACTGTGCTGTATGAGTGCTGCCCAGGTTACATCAAACTGGAGGGAATGCGTGGTTGTCCTGCAGGTACAGTCTCTGCCACAGTGTATTGGGTGCATGAAGGTTAGATGAGGCCAAACCCTACATATGTAGACCAGCTGTGTGGTATTTTTTTAAACAGAGCAAATAAAGTAGGGAACGATGCCATAGCATACTATCCGAATAGCTGACACATTATCTTGATTTTTTTAAAACAATGACTTGAAGACAAGCTTGTGTCTAATAACACTTACTTGTTTTCTAGTTGCCCCAATCGACCATGTTTATGGCAGTTTGGGTATAGTGAAGGCTACGTCAACCCAAAAATATTCTGACATTTCTAAACTAAGGCCTGAGATTGAGGGATCAGGATCCTTTACTTTCTTTGCTCCCAGCAATGAAGCATGGGACATGTTGGATGAGGTGAGTCAAGACAAAACAAACAACCAAAAAAAAAAATCTCTGACTTTTCTGTTTGCGTCATTTTAACATTTTATTTTCATTATCTAACAGACGGTGAGGAATGCACTGGTCAGCAATGTCAACATTGAACTGTACAATGCCCTGCATTATCACATGGCCAACAAACGCCTCTTGACCAAAGATTTAAGGAATGGAATGACAGTCACTTCTATGTACAATGATCTTGGTCTACATATTAACCATTATTCCAATGGGGTGAGTATTGCCATTTAGTGTTACAACAGCTGTCCCCTTGCAGTTGTACTAAAGGAAAAAAAGCTTGTGGGTGGTGCAGCATTTAAGTGTATGTTACGTGCAGGTGGTGACTGTGAACTGTGCTAGGATTATCTATGGCAACCAGATTGCCACCAACGGAGTTGTACATGTCATTGACCGTGTCATCAGCGCCATTGGAAACAACATCCAGGAATACATTGAGGTTAATGATGACTTGACAACTCTCAGTGTAAGTATGTACTAGTGTAGACAAATGTTTGTACTTTGTTTTATTTGTGTTGAGGTTCACTTAACATAACCCAGCTGGTGAAAACATCTTTTAGGACATGGCTCAAACAGCTGGACTGTTGGAGAAACTGGGTCAGCCAGGACATTACACTCTCTTTGCCCCCACCAATGATGCCTTTGATAAGCTTGGTGGTGATATGTTAGAAAGGTTTCAGGCCGACAAGGAGGTCCTCAAAGGTAAATCCATCTATTCTTCAAAAGTTTACATAACATTTTAATTAATTGTGACAAATCCACTTTTCCATTGAATGATGAAACAACTGGATTTTCCATTTTTTACACTTTTAGTTTGTTTAAACGTGTGACATTACAATAGAAACCCACATTTAGCTTTAAATGCTAATGCTGTACCACAAATTCAACACATTATATGTTCAGGTTTGGTTTGCCTTTTTGGACATTGTTAAAAGCACAGATGACATGTTAATAAGCAGAAGCTTAAAGCCTTAAAATAAGTAGTTAAAGTGTACCTTGAAAAATAAATAAACATTTATAGCATCAGATATTATTTCATATGTGCACTACAAGGCAAGAAACAGCTGCCTCTTTGAACAAGCTAAGAAAACTGCCAACATCTCAACATTTCTTTGCTTGCCCTGTGAGATTAGAACCACTTTAAACAAAGTTAAACACAACATCTCAAGTCTTTTCACACAAGGACCTCAGGGATCCAAGGGGTCTGCAGGTTTCCTGGCAATTATTTCTTCAGCTGCAATATAACATGGGACGTACATAAAAATGTCAATGCATCAAATAAATATCTAACTATACAACTTAACAATGATAATTTAAAATGTCATCTGGTTTCAGCCCTTCTGAGTTTCCACCTCCTGGAATCAGTCCAGTGCTCTGAGGCCATCATGGCTGGAAGTTCTTATGAGACTCTGGAGGGAAACAACATTGAAATCGGCTGTGATGGAGATAGTTTAACAGTTAACGGGATTAAAATGGTGCTCAAAAAGGACATTGTCACCACCAATGGTGTCATCCACCTTATTGATCAAGTACTCATGCCAGACTCAGGTTAGACTCCCATTTCCTCTTCTTTCTTTAATTCAGCAAAGATCACTTATTACTGAAAACTTTAATGTATTTTTCTGTTAGTCGAATTTTAACGGTATCTGGAATGCCTGTCCTCCTTTAAGCTAAGCTGGTAATGGAATTGTTGGGAAGTTCCCAGTCAACTTTTGGTGACATGGTGTCCGAGCTGGGCCTTTCTGCTGCCATGAGGGAAGAGGCTGAGTACACTTTGCTGGCCCCTCTCAACGCTGCCTTCACTGGTGAGTCTCAAACAGCTCATTATATGATGAATACCATCTGTTTTCCGCTCAGCAGGTGGCTGAATATGAATGCTGACTTGTTCTCATATAGTTGCAGTCTAGAGAAAAAGGAAATATTTTTAATTCAGCTTGGATATTGATTCATACATCCCTGTATTTTTGTACTGTTTCACATACAGTACATATGCTGAATATTAAGGCAATAAATAAAATAAAATTAAAAATCTACTTGGATAGTTTTGTAAAAAAGAAATCATAGTAAGAGATATAATATATTCATTTTTATACACAACTGATACGTTCATGAAAACCAGTTTACAGCCACATGCAGCGGCTCTTAAGAACACAAGAAGTTGCGTATTCTTGTAATGTGAGTCTGGGTGTAAAACAATTACTATAGAAGTGTCAACACACCAAGAACAGAGAAAGCTTTGTTCATAATATCGCAGCTGCTACTTATGAGTTATTGTTGCCAAAATAATAAAAATGCCAAAACATTAGCTGGAAATATATGTCATCAATTTCCTTTCCTTTCCTTTAAAGATGAGGTGATGAGCATGGATCAAAGATTCCTCAAGGTTATCCTGGAGAACCACATCTTAAAGAATAAGATTGGCCTGGGACAACTTTACAATGGCCAGCGGCTGGAGACCATTGGAGGGAAAATTCTTCGAGTCTTCATTTACCGCACGGTGTGTCATCTTCTGCAAATTTGTACCCAAAATTATGCGATTAAACCCAATTTATGTGCAACAACCCTGTCATTTACTCATCAGTTACAAAATATTTAAGACATTGCATTGATCCTATTTCTTAACTTGTGCATTTTATCTGCAGGCTGTGTGCATTGAGAATTCCTGTCTGATAAGAGGCAGTAAAGAAGGGAGCAATGGGGCCCTTCATCTCATGAGGACTATGTTGAAACCTGCAGAAAAAACTATGTTTCAGATTCTGACAGAAAATGGAGGTTTCAAGTAAGCACTGGACTATGTTAATAAAATATGGAGTTTGGTCTTGAAGAGTAGCATAATTATCAAACCACATCTTCCTGTATCTTCTCATTAAATCCATATGGCACATATGGGAATGAGAAAGTGCTGTCAGCAGAAATAACTTGTTCTCAGTGGGTTTTATAGCAGCTAAATTACTTGTTTCTTCTCTGTGCTGCAGGATCTTTTTGTCTCTTATGGAAACTGCTGGTCTGACTGACCTGCTCAAACAGGAGGGAGATTTCACTCTGTTTGCCCCAAGCGATAAGGCCTTTGCTGGTTTAAGTCAGAGAGATGTGAACTTGTTGAAGGGTTTGTCTGCTTCACTGTTATTATATTTTAATGTTTTAAGCACAATTATTTATTGTTGAAAAATAAATTAACAGATTATATGTTTTCTTTTTTTTAATCCAGGGAACATAAATGCTCTCAGAACCATTCTTTTGTATCACTTCAGTAATGGTGTTTTCATTGGTGGTGGTTTGGAGGGTGGGGTGACAAACCTTCTCAAATCGCTCCAGGGCAGCAACCTAAAAATGATTTTTGTAAGTATTTAATTCAGAAAGTTTTACCTAGATATATTCAGACATTACAACTTTTCTCATCTTTAAGTAGCACGGTTTTTAAAAATGTGTTTTGAATAACTTTCATTAATTATTGTGAAATAGTGAGTCAGCTAATCAGATTAAATCTCCTGAGTTCAAAACCTCAACAAGCTAATGATTTTACTGCAGCTCAGTTTTAATTCCCATCACTCACGCCTCATTTTCTGTCTATAATTGTGTTAACTGTCTACCTCAGGCAAACAACACAGTGAAAGTGAATTCTGTCCAACTCCCAGAATCTGATATCATGGCCACAAATGGCGTCATTCACTTTGTCAACCAAGTTTTGTACCCTGCAGGTACAAATTTATTCATATTTGCCCATTAATAAATCTGTCAAGACATGCACTTGCGTTTATAATTACAGTTTAAATCTAATTGTGCGTAACGCCCTGTGCTCTCATCCAGATATCCCTGTTGGAAGCCAGGATTTGCTCATGATACTGCAGAGGCTCATTACTTATATGCAAATTAAGGTGAGGATTGCCTTGTAGGTAAATTCAGTCTTCATGCCTTTCCATATCTTCAAGCGTAAAGGTATAGAAAAATGTGCTTTTAATAATCACTGGTTGTTATTAAAGCTCCTGTGCTTCTGAATAAGCAAGGTGTAGTCTTCTGTGATTGCCAAAACAGAATATATGCAACAAGTACCTTCTTGAATACCTTATGTCCTTACTGTTTTGTTTATTATATTTTTCTAAATTACTCGCATTTACAAAATTATTAATTACTAAAAGACCAAAAAAGAAATGCACATACAATGCACTTCTGTAACAGTTTTTTTTAAACCATTTTTACAGTTCATTTCAGGGTTTAGATATCAAGAAATACCCCTAACATTTATGAGTAAGTAGTGAAATTATTATGCTATTATTATATTTGTATGTTTTTGATTTCCTCATTGGCATCATTCACTGTCATTAATGGTTTTGCATGCCTTATTGTTTTTAGAGAGGATCATCACACGTGTTGTTGAGGAAGGTAATGGTTCCTGTGTGATTTTCCACTCTACTGTCTAATAAAAACTATGTTCACTCCCTTTGATATCTTTCCATTTTTTTTTCATGTGAATGAAATGTATGAGTAGTACACTATTTACTTATTCATATTATGAACCCCGTGTGAAACAGTTTTCTTAATCTCACTTCTGTGGATAATTCACTGTTATGAAATGTTCTCTTACTGCTTTTTACAGCTCCTGATGTAACCAAAGTGACAAGAGTCATTGAGGGGCAGCCTACTATCACCAAGGTTACCAGGGTCATTGAGGGCGAGCCCACCATTACCAAGGTTACCAGGGTCATTGAGGGCGAGCCCACCATTACCAAGGTTACTAGGGTCATTGAAGGTGAACCCACCATCACCAAAGTTACCAGGGTTGTCTCAGGTAGAAATATTGTTTATCTTCAGTTAACCTGTCAGAAGCTTTTCATGACTAATTCTCTCAAGAGCTCATAAAATCTTTTGTTTCCAGGCCCCCAGTACTCAGTCAGCACTGGCACCACAAACATCGACTTGGAAGGTAAGTGAATTTAAAAACATTTCTCCAAGGTAAGTGAAGTTGTCATTTCAAGCATAAGAGTTGATTTTACTAGCTTGTGTGAGAAAATGTTCAAAGGTGTTTCACTGTTTGATTGATTGCTCTTTTTTTAAATCTCTGTTTATAAAATGAGATAGTGACATTGCCATGTGCATGTTCAGACAAGAAGATCACAGAAGAGTGTGACATATTAACTATAATAAATGTGATCTTGTGGATAGTGCAGATTCTCTTAAGGGAAATTTTCTTTTTCCAGCAGGAGTTGACCTTTCAAAAATTACCACCATTGAAGGGGATGCCAGTCTTGACTCTGAGCGACTTACTAAATTGATCCAAAGTGAGTTTTATTTTTTTGTACATCCCATCAACTGAGAAAAGAAATCCATGAATGATATGTGATGCAAATTTGCTTGCCTTTATAGAAGGAAGAGCTCCCCCCAGGAAAGTTATAGGTAAAAAAAAAGAATATTAGCCACCCTAAATAAAAATCCTGCAATGTAAAAAATCAACGCAATCTGTGAGCTGATTTTGGCTTTCAATTAAAATTTCTTACTGCATTTTATATAGCATACGCTGCATCATATGTGTAATACACCCAATCAATCATGGTGGGTGTAATTAAAGGAACAGTTTGGCATTTTGAAAAAGTGGCTCAAACTGCCCATTTTCTTACGGAGAGTCAGATGAGAAAATATATGGTTTTCATCTTGTTAAGCCAGACTATTACTAGATGTATATTTTCACATTTTCCATCCATTGTGGCAATACCAGTCTTCTCATCTAATTCTCATCAAAGAATACATGAGCAAATTTCCCAAAAAGTCCACTGCTTCCTTGATGTCAGTTGCGGGCGCTTCACTGTCATGCTTGCTGCTACAATGCTCACCTGAATGCTATGCTGACATTTGCTGTGCTTCTGCAGCTGCAGTTCATATAACGTTTTCATGAGGCTAGGAGTCAACACACTCCCCTGTAGGGGACGTTATAATCATCACTCCCACTCCCTGCTGTGCTGAGCTTGGTGTTTCCATATGGAGAAAGATGAGATCAGAGCATAGACACCAAGCTTTGACACAGTACATATCTCACATTTAGACAACAATCAGATCCGTGTGAATGACATGTGTTCATTGTCATATTTCTTTCGGCAGCTGGCAACAGGCGGAGGGGAAGAGACTAAACATGGATGGATGAGACTATCGCCCTTGTAAAGGCAGAGACAGACTTCAAACTCTGAGAGTGAAACAAGTGTTGTAATACTGAGGATACACCTACAGTGTCAGTTTTAAAATAAAATGTCAAAATTATAACTGACAAAAAAGCTGTTTTGTAAACAAAATGGTGCTTTAAATGTATATATATTGACTTTTTCATTCAATATATATTTACAGTTCAGATGGAAATTTTTGCATGAATTTAAAAACAGGCAGGAAAATTTATCAAGCCTTTAGACTAGTCATAAAACATTTAAGTTCAGTTCTTCTCTATGGCTTTGCTAGAGGTGAATGAGATTTCAGGAGCTATTGGGGAAGAGTTCTAAATCTCAAGGATTGAAAAGAAATGGAGTATTTTCTCACTTTACATTTTTTTATTTCTCTGGTTCGAAGTTGTATAAGATGCCATGTCAAATGTGTTTTCTGCTTATGTTATTTGGTATGTTGTAACCAAATTCTGGCATTCTCCTGTTTTTCAGACATTCTCCAATAAAGTGCTTTAGTTCAGATTAAAATATCAAAATGAATAGTTATTCTAATGCCATTGCAAAGTTCTTAAGTTCATTTTTCCTTTGTAAAACAACATCACATATCTCATGTCACAACATATTCTAAGTTTAAAGTCCTTAAATAATTGTCCAAAATTTCTAAATCATACTGTTCAGTGATCCAGTCATTCATCTGTATGTTAAGAGGGAAATTGGCTGTACCCTTTAGAAAACATCAGAAAAAGACAGATGAAACCATTAATAAAGCTGGGATGAAATGAAGAACTTTTCTTGAGAACAATAAAAGTAAATAAATAAAACTTGCATCATAATGCATCTTAAATTTTTAGTTTGGCATGAGTAATTAAACTTGTAGATGTCAGAAAATAATAATGAAAGCACTTCTGGTTGTTTGTTAGCAGATGTGTTTATCATTGGAACATCATATCATAGTGAGCTCTTATGTACAGACATTTAGGTCATTTAGGTTTACATCTGTTTCATATGTGCTGCCAAAAGCTACTTGCTTTACAGCATTCCACTGAAGTCACTTAGCACATATGATTGAAACATTGATTCCTGTAGCCTGCAAATGTAGCCTGCTTACATTGCTGTGTGGCTGCATAAAAAATACAGTATAGAGGTCACTCAATTTTAAATCCTGTCAATAGTCTGCAAAACTTGGCCAACAACTTCAAATCATAAAAAGTTTGAAAATATATAGAAATGAATTTCAAACAAGTGATGCTTATAATTCTTTACTCTTTTATTTAACTGCAGATAGAACCCAATATATTTAATCTTTTTTTTAGCCAATTTCTCACTTCAACTACACAACTCGTGTCGTTTTGTTCAAAACAGAAGAACAGACTTTTTTGGAAACAATATGGAGACGCCCTTGGAGACAGACCACAGGAAACCCCAGATACTGTCTTGGGGTTACCGGGCAACAGTGAACAACTTGCTATAACATGAAACACCAGTTTATATTATTGCACGGTGAATTATGTAATTAAGAGTCCACTACACACGTCCCTCCAGAATTCACCGTGACAGACACAAAACAGGAACCACCATGAAAAAGAAAGAAAAATCAACAAGGTGGCGGCCGGATCACACGACCAGAACGACTCCGCTGAACAATAGTGGGGACGGGGACCTCTGCAGGAAAAGGTCCCGAGGTAACAACAGATGGCGAGCAGGTATGGGACAGGGAAACCCGCAAGGGGTCACATGGGGACACAGGACCGGTCGGAGGACGCCCCCGTCGCGGAGGTCGGCAAGCCCGACAGGTCCGTTCAAATCCAGGTGAGCCGGCTTGAGGCGGTCCACTGAAATGCGCTCTGCCTTACCGCCCATGTCCACCACGAAGTATTTATCCCCCGCCTCTAATACCCGGAAAGGGCCGTCATAAGGACGCTGCAGTGGCCCGCGATGAGCATCATAGCGAATGAAGACGAAATCTGCTGACTGTAGACGAGGGGAAATGTAGGACTGCGGCAGGCCATGCTGGGAGGTTGGAACAGGAGCAAATAGCTGCGCTTTATCCGCGAGGACCGTGCGTTGGTGGATCGCAGACCACGGGGTCATAACGTCAGGAAAAAAATCCCCAGGGACCCTCAGAGGCTGGCCGTACACCAGCTCCGCAGACGAAGCCTGGAGGTCCTCTTTAGGGGCAGTCCTGAGGCCCAACATGACCCATGGGAGCTTATCAACCCAGTTGCTGTCCCTGAGGCTGGCCCCTGAGAAAGGCCTTCATGCAACGATGGAAACGTTCACACAAACCATTAACTTGTGGGTGATAGGCCGTGGTACGGTGGAGCTTCACCCCTAAGCCGTTTGCCACCGTGTTCCAGAGCTCCGAGGTGAACTGTGAGCCCCGATCCGAGGAGAGATCAGATGGGGTGCCAAAGCGGGCCACCCAAACACCAATGAATGCCCTTGCCATCTCCACAGCCGTAGCCGATGTTAGCGGAGCAACCTCAGGCCAGCATGTCGTCCTATCCACCATGGTAAGGAGGTAAGCGAAACCAAGAGAGGGGGGAAGGGGGCCAACCAGGTCCACATTCACATGGTCGAATCTCCTTTCCGGCACCAAGAAAAACGCCAGGGGAGCTGCAGTGTGGCGGTGAACCTTGGAACACTGACAGCCCACGCAGGTATCCGCCCAGTCCTGCACGTCCCTCTTTAGACCACGCCAGACAAACTTGGACGCTACCAAACGCTGGGTTTCCTACCAGGGTGAGAAAGACCTTGTACCGCATCAAACACACCGTCTCCAGGTGGTCGGTACAGTGGGCCTTGGACCACCAGTGGAAACATCGCACAACAGCGTGAAGCTGCCCTCACCAAAGGGGACATCCTTCAGCTGAAGGCTAGTAGCCTCGGTCCTGAGCGACTGGACCATCGGGGGGTTTGATCGGCTGCCATGCGGGCATAATCGAGCCCCAGGTGGACAGCCCCAGCCAAAGCGCGGGAGAGGTAGTCTGCGACAACGTTGGTCTTGCCTGAAACATGTTGTATGTCCGTGGTGAATTCTGAGATGGTAGGATAGTTGCTGTCAGGCAGACCAAGGTTCAGACGCCTTAGCCATAGCAAATGTGAGAGGTTTGTGGTCGACAAAAGCAGTAAACCGCCGGCCCTCCAGCAACGAACGGAAATGTCGGACAGCGAGGTGCAGTGCAAGCAACTCCCAGTCAAAAGTGCTGTATTTGCGTTCATTGGGGCGGAGCTGCCGGCTGAAGAAGGAAAGGGGCTGTCAAGCGCCGGCCACCCACTGCTCATGTACAGCACCCACTCCATAGTCCGAGGCATCCGTAGTGATTGCGATTGGGGCCTCGGGTGATGGGTGAGCGAGCATCGTAGCATTGGCCAAAGCGGTTTTGGCATCAGTGAAAGCAGCCATCCTCTCAGTGGTCCAGTCCACCAACTGCTTGGGGGACCTGCCCTTCAAAACCGCATGTAATGGTCGCATGAGAGCTGCAGCTTTGGGAATAAAATGGTGATAAAAGTTCACCATACCCAGGAACTCCTGAAGGGGCCGCACCATAGCCGGGCGTGGGAAATCCAGCACCGCTTGTACCTTAGATGGGAGTGGGACAGCCCCATCCTTGGTGATCTGATCACCTAAGAAGTCAATGGTAGTTAACCCAAACTTTGGCTGGATTGACAATCAGTCCGTGCTGGTTGAGACGGTCAAAGAGGGTTTGCAGGTGTGACAGGTGTTCGGCAACTGATGTACTGGCCACCAAAATGTTGTCCAGGTACATGAAAAGAAAGGGCAGGTCACACAGAACAAAGTCCATAAGATGTTGGAACTACTGGGCCACATTTTTAAGGCCAAATGGCATTCATCCAAAGGGGTAATCACGGCTGTTTTGGGTGCATCTGAAGGGTGTACTGGGACCTGGTGATAACCACGGACGAGGTCCACCTTGGAAAAAATTACTTTACCAGCCAGGTGCGACGAAATGTCTTGGATGTGAGGCACCAGGTAGCGGTCCGGTGTTGTAGCCTCATTCAACCGGCGGTAATCACCGCATGGGCGCCACCCACCACCGGGCTTAGGAACTATGTGGAGAGGTGAAGACCAAGAGCTGTTTGAGCGGCGGATAATACCAAGGCGCTCCATGCTGCCAAATTCAGCTTTGGCGATGGCTAGCTTAGCTGGGTCCAGGCGCCTCGCATGGGCATGGACTGGTGGGCCGGTGGTGCCAATGTAATGCTCCACTCCACATCAGCCTGTGGGAGCACCCCTGAAAGTCTACAGCACTCAGGACACAGTCAAAAGAAGAGAAGGTGGTGGCGTGAACCAAACGACGGTTCTTGACATCTACCAGCAGGCCATACTCACACAGAAAGTCTGCGCCCAAGATGGGGACTGCCACCTTGGCAGTAATGAAGTCCCAGTGGAATCGTTGTCTGCCAAAACACAGTTCTACCTTACGGGTACCAAAAGTTTGTATGGGAGTACTGTTAGCGGCCTGTAGGGGGGGGGGGGGGGGGGGGGGGGGGGGGGTTGTCCCCCTGCTAGAATGTCCAGTCTTGATGCGGGCAGGACGCTTCTCTGCGCGCTGGTGTCGCACAGAAAGCGGCGTCCTGAGATGACGTCATGTATGAACAGCAGCCTGTCAATGGAACCGGCACTCATGGCTACTGTTGAGCGCCGGCTCTGGCATTTTCCATCCCCGTGTAGCCGCAGGGAGCATGGCAGCGCTTGGCCTTGGATCCAAAACGTGCATGATAATAACACCAACTCTGTCTGGAGTGGTGGCGGGGGGGCACTGTCGCTGCAGTGAGCGCCATGTCGCCGGAGACCGTTGCAGCAGCAGAAAAATCCGTGACCGGTGCCGCAGCTGCGAAGGTGGAGAGTGCAGAAGGAGCCGGTCTGTGGTGTCGGTTTACCAGAAAAAATCGATCGGCTTCCTCATCCAGGGTACGGCAGTCCATGATGCTGGTGTTAGCAAAAGCGGCTCGTACCGGGGAAGGCAGCTGTCTCAGAAAGAGTTGGACAAAGAGGAAATCGGGTGCATGGTTCCCCAAGAGATCCAACATCCTGTCCATGAGCTCGGAGGGTTTACTGTCACCCAGACCTTGCAACGAGAATAGATGACTGGCCCGCTCGGCATCGGAGAGTTCAAAAGTCTTGAGCAGGTGAGCTTTGATTGCAGCATACTTATTGTCCGCCGGTGGGTTCTTTAAAAGACTGACCAATCTCGTGGCTGTAGCACTGCTGAGTCCCGCAACAACGTAGTAGTACTTGGTGGCGCCCACAGTAATGTCACGTAAGGCGAACTGTGCTTCAGCCTGGGCAAACCACACCGAGGCAGACGACTCCCAGAATTCTGGCAGCTTCAGAGGCACCGCGTTCGTAGTCATCGTCGATCGGGGAGTTTGTGGAAAACGTCCACGTTAGGGTCACCAGTGTGGAAATTGTAGAAAGAAAGCGAAGAGCCAGTTTCTCACTTCAACTACACAACTCATGTCGTTTTATTCAAAACAGAAGAACAGACTTTTCTGGAAACAATATGGAGGCGCCCGTGGAGACAGACCACAGGAAACCCCAGATACTGTCTTGGGGTTACCGGGCAACAGTGAACAACTTGCTATAACATGAAACACCAGTCTATATTATTGCACGGTAAATTATGTAATTAAGAGTCCACTACACAACTCAGAAGATCTCCTGTTTGCATTTACATATGTAAGGGTGTCAGCTTTCCACGAACAGGAAGAATAGGGTCAGGCTACTGTACTTGAGACTTTCTGCACCTAGTTGCATAATGAGTGATATTTCCATTTTCTAAAGCACCAGTGGTTTTATAAAGCATAGAGCTTTACAAAGCACTGTGGTGGTTTGCAGTGTGGGAAACAACCAAAATAAGAATTAGCACCTCCAAGTCAAGAAAAAAGAAAGGTCCATTCTGGTAGTTAGAAATGGGTTGTAGCCTCATGTGGAAGAGCTTAAGTGTCTCAGGGTCTTGTTCCCCAGTGGATTTCGGAAAGAGTGGGCGATTGACAGGCAGATTGCAGCTGGACTTGCAGTGACGCCATCTGTTGCTGTGAAAACAGAATTGAACCAAAATGTGAAGCCGTTAATTTACATATCTATGTTCCAACTTTTATTCATGAACAATGGAAGTAACCAGAATAATCAGATCCCAATTACAAGTTACAAGAAAGAGTTTCTTCCATGGGCTTCCAAGGATTTTTCACCCCCCTTTTTTTAATTACAAAGGCAATCACAATAGAGTTAGTTGATGTTATTGATGGATGCGTCCCAGAGAGAGGTGTTTTGGGCATGTTTTACGCAGAAGAGTCCTCAGGCCAGACTTGTAGCTTGCTGTAGAAATTATAACTCTTCCTGGCTTGGGAACGCATTGGTGTCCACCCTCTTACACCCTACAAAATTGGAGTATGTAGCTGGAGGCTGAGATATCACCCAATTAGTGATAAAAAATATAGATTGATGTATGTATGAATGCAGGAATTATTATTATTTTTTTAATGTAAAAAAATCCATTGCCTTTAGATACAGGTGTTCTTGATGTGACCTAAAAATGAAGGAACTGAGGCAAGACTTTAGTTTTTAAATGGCCCACATTAACCATCTACGCATACCAGAAGCACACCCTGGTCCAATAAATGTGAGTTGTAGTGATTGCTTTGGATGCAGCTGCATATGACTCATCATTTGAAAGCAACAAAGTACTGACATATTTCTGGCACTGTGGCCTCATGCTCAGTAACTCATGAGTTTCCACTGAGGTGCCATCATGTGTACAAGTAACGATAAAATGAGGATAAAATAAAATCTGAACTTACCACGTAAGACGGGAAGTGCAACTGAACATTATGTTCCAAAGCAGACTGAGAGGTCCATGTTAGAGACATGTTTTTTTTCCTTGTATGGCAGCAAAATTATTCCTCAGCATTTATAGGCTGACTTAAACTTACTATAGAATTAATGTGATCCAAGCCGTGAAGTGAAAGTTACAAATAAGTCACAGGAATCAAAGTCTTTAACTTTAAAAAACCCACTTCTGAGGCTTCTAAAGCTGAGGTTTGTCCCTGTGTCCAGTCTCAAATCCTAAAAATCTTAATTTTTCCATTTTTGGTTACAAAAACAAGCAATCTCAGAAGTTACATACTGCTCATCCTGACAGTCTGCCAGAGGGACAGACTTGGAGCCCAAGAAATAATCTTTTCTATGCTCAGATCAGATCATTTATCGAATATTTCTTGCCTAAACATTTATATTTCACCTTGTGGATGAAATAATAATAAAAATAAAATCTATTTTTTATATATATTTAGTATTTCTTACTTGCAAGTCCTAATAATTTGGTTAGTGCTCTACTTCCCTTCACCAGCTGGACATGGACACTACAACACATTGATATATCAGTCAGAATTTAGGTAATCAAGTGGAATGGTTTACGATGAATAAAGTTCAAATTTAATGGTTGCTGTGGCAACTTAATAGATGGGGTTGCAGAAAGATCTGAACTGATAGCATGTAAGGAAACTCACCAACATTTCAGAAAAGATCCTTGATGCAAGTCTGATTTAGGTCAAGGTCATATTTATGCAAATCAAAGAAAAAACAGTGACCCAGTGTGACATTATGTTGCTTGTACTGAAAAAGTGATCAACACTATCTGAAGCTCCAAACACATTCTTCCTGTCCTTCCATCACATTTGCTGTTTTGGTACATTGTCAACATTCAGGAAGTTCAATCTTTACTTCAGGAGGTTGCTCCTAAGATTTGGTGAATACTTGCCAAATAGATTAAAGTCATTAAAATAAAAAAAAAGAAATACTTAAGATTTTTGGAGGTCAAAAACAAAGTCAAACTGTGTCATTGACTATAAATTTTCAGGTTTGAGAAACACAACTGAAAAAATGAATGGATTATAATAAATAATGCTGTTCTTCATTCATTTTCTGATATAAAAAAACATTACTTTAGTAAATGAAGGTTTAATGCTCATTGCCTTTTTATAAACCAATATTACTTTTTTATATTGCCTCTTTCTACATATTGTCCTCCTTTTTTTAATTTGAAATGTCAGAGATTATTACAAACTGAAAGCTTTTTAATGCAAATTGCTCATTTTAAGGAACTGAAAACACAGTTACTCTAATTTCCATGACATTTTACACCATTTAAAAAAACGTTCTGAAATGACCTGATTGTTGGATCCTGAAGTCCCAAACATGCAGGATCCAAACCCATATGCTGTCATTTAACACATAATTATGTGCTATACTCAATATTTGAGAAATAAAATTGTATTCTGTTATGTTTTTAATTAATTTCAGCATGTGTACCAATTACAGTGTTTTGGCTCTTGTGTATAAAAAGCTATAAAAAAAAATCCAGTTGTGGATTAAATATTATCTTAAATCTAAAAAAGAAAAAAAAAGAAAAAATAAGACAAGTTCCCTTCCAGGCACATCCACCTGACAGATGAATATGGCACAACACCAGTACACAGAATTGACTACTTATGGTTGGTTAACCCAATTACCTTCAAATGTTCAGTGGGACCTAGAATATTTAACAAATGGGGGAATTTATTGGACTACTGCCACATGGAGCCTATAACTCATTTAGTAATATTTGAAGAACAAGCTATTCCTGGATTCTTTTCTGGTGCTGGATTAAAGGTCTATCTAAATCATGTTAGAATGACACATATGAATGTATGTGCACAGGAATTTGTGGAAATATTGTCATGTCAGTTGGAAGCTGCCAAGTTGTGGAAATTCTTGCATTGAATGACTATCCAAAAAAAAAAAAAAAAAAAAAAGTGTTTTTCACAGTGATATTTGAATTTTATGCTGCATGTATTTTACAGACACTTGTGGTACACACTTTCATACTAATTGTAACTTAACATTTGTGATTCATTGTAAATTTATACAAATTTTCTATTTTTTAAAACAAAAGCCAAGGTGCACTAGTTCAGAACACTGTTGGTGATATCATTTCTAAGTTCGTATTGGTATCATTAGTTAATTAAACCTGCAAATTTTATAACCTGCAAATTAAATTGCATCACTGAATATGCAGTATTAAATATTACTTTGTGGACAGATCTTCTTCATTGAAACTAATGTTTTTTTAAAAAAAAAAAACTCAATTTTTTCACAGGTCATTTTTTTTTCCTACATCACCTTTCTCCTAAACTGTACTTTCCAGCTAGAGATTAATCTGTCATAAAATGTCCTTTATAGATATCATAGTGAGTCTGACATTAATACATTGTCTAAAACACTTAATATCTCTGTGTGAAAAAAAACCAAAACATCATGGACAGTTTTACCACCAGCAGCTGCAGTCTCGTTGCCTTCCCAAATTCCATGGCAAGGTCAAAGTATGGGAGCAATCAACAGCATACAGCAACTTCCCAGAGAGTGTCTCCAACAAACACAGGTGGAGGCTCAATTTCTACGCAAAATGCATGAAGTTTTTTTGAGAGTAAGAACTCCAACCTCTATTTCTGGGATCAGAACATTCTGGGTTTTTTTTCTCTCTCTCTCTCTTTAAAGCATTAGGAAACCAATGTATAACATTTGGCAGTGCACTTGACCTGACAACTTGATTTGATTTATAATCTGACAGCAGACATGGACCTGAGGACATCAATATTCATATCTTTCTTGTTTGAAGCAATATAAAGTTCAACACATTTCATTTTGTGGGCCAACCTAAATACTGTGAAATATCATAAGCCCTGGCTTGCATGACATAAGGAGGATTTTAACTCTTTAATAACCCTACTAATATTAAAGAGGTACAATGCATGCACAATCTGGAAAAGAAAAAAAAAAACATGACAAAACAGTCAATATCTGTTAAAGAAATCTTCACTGTATGCTTGAAGGGGGGCTGGGATTGTGGCTCAAAAAAGTTTGGGAACCACTGCTCTACGCAACCAAGTGAAGAAACAACGGTGTTTTCAGTGAGAAACTTCAAGTTCAGAAAGGTTCAAGAGATCATTTCTGCCAGCAGCCATCACTCTCCAGATTTGATAATTGTTCATTAATTATTATCATTGGTTCCTTTTATTACAACATTTGAGTTTCCCTCTGGGATAAACAACACAAAACACAACCTGTTGGTACAGCTTATGTTGGATAAAAGCATGAAGAAGGAAAGTTTGCACAGTTATTCATTTAAGTAATTACAGGATCTCCTGAACAGCTGATCTGAAGCCAGATGAAGCCACCACGTTGCTTGTTTTGATTGCTACATTTTAAACTTTAAAATTTCCATAAACATATCACTAGGTCTGACCTGTTTATTGCCATCGCCATGACTGAAAAGCTCGAAGTGATAATTCACACATGACACATGGTCTATGGGTTGTGTTACAGCTCTCGTTTGCTTTCTGTTGTAGTTTACTTTTATGTTGTCTTTGAGTCCTCTGTGTTAACTTGTTTCCTAATTTAGTTCATTGTGTTTTAGTCAAGTTTACATGACAGTCCCTGTTTTGTCACCAGTTGTCTTGCTTGTTTCAGTCCGTAAGCTTTCTTCTTTTCTGTTTTTTTTTTTTTATTATTACTTCTTGCCAATTTCCTATAAAGCAAATTTCATTCAAGTATTGTCTTTTTTTTGTTTTTTAAACAATTAAATATGTCAGAAATTGTTAATGAAAGCTGCCTACATGTCAAGTAGCACAAGGCAGTCCAGACTGCTACTTTGCTCTGATAAATCCTGATTTTATAACCACAGCACAATTATAAATTCAACATTCAGAAACTTAACATCTGTTCAGGAGTGAGATGGGTGGGACAAATAGGATGTCCAGTTTGTAGATTCAAGTTTTATATTTCAGCCCAGTAATATAAAGAGCCTCATTTTCACATAATCCCTTAAGAGAAACAGAATAATTTTTTGGATTGGGATTAATTAATTAAGATCACCTTGTCACAGCTGGAAAAACAAAGCATGCTGTGAGCGTACATATCAAACTGTTGACTTTCTTAAATTTCCCTTTGGGATAAATAAAGTAATTCTCATTTCTTCCTTTTGTTTCCCCCAACAACAAACTACGGATGAATATGAAGAGTAATGATAATATCTATTGTGGTTTTGGTGTAAGTTTATTTAGGCTAAGACTAGCTGAGTGGTGACACCAGGGTTATCTTATCTTGGTTTTGGAAACCAAAAGAAAGCCTATAATGTAATTATGGATATGGAAAAAAAGATTTGTTGTAATAAGGTAGGCTCCAACCCAAAGACTCAATTTCAAGTTAATGCATGACTTGATTCACAAGGTAATCATTGTTTATTATATAGAAGGACACACATAAAAGTTTTGTTTGTGCTGCTGGTCACAGGAGTGGAAAACAAAAGTTTACTCTTTTCCTCTTCGATCAGTATAAGCTGTTGGCCAGCTACTGTACACCTCCCTCCTCTCCTCAATCATTTTCTGGAAATCATGAGCCACGTAGATGGGATTCCCTGTGCTTTTGTGGTCCAGAGCTCTACCCTACTATTTCCTTTCCTTTTTCCTATCCAGACAGCGGTGGCCAACATCTTAGAGCCCTGTCTGTTTCCTCAACACAGAGACACCGACCCATAAAAATGTGAAAAATATATATTTTGGCAGCCAGCTACATGTAGAATAGAATAATTCATTTTATATCCTTACACAAGTCACGTTTATTAATTCTATGTAAGTTGTTTTCTCTGGATGAAAAGGAAGGTGCACATATGAGCAGTAGAAATTTGATTTATAAAGACAAACAAAATTCATCAAAGCTATGTTTGATCTATCATTTCTTCACCAGCCACATGGACTGCAGAGGTCCTATTAGTCATGTTTTCAAGCACATTTCAGGCTCATAGAAGTATATTTATACTGTTAAAACAGAGTTTTCAGAGAAACTGAATATGACATGCTTAACTACAGGAACACTTATATAAAATGTAACTAGATATTTAGACATTTCCATGTAATGCAGTGGTGAAGTCTATAAAAAGCTGTGGCCTGGAGATGAATATTTTGTTAAAGTGAGAATATAGGATAAAATATGTGATGAGCTCAAGCAAAATAAAAAACATGGTTGTGAAACATGTTACATATATCTTATGAAATCTAAAAATTGTATAAATAAATAAATAAAAAATGCAGTCACTTAAAATAATAAATATCTTTTCATATATATATATATATATATAAGAAAATAACACTTAAATTGTTACCTCTGTATGATCCATATTAGACCTTGTGTGGTTGTTAAACTGGTTGTGGTGTCATAAAGTCTTACTTGTAAGTACATGTCTTAAAGAGAACACAAAGAAACTTTCCCCCTTAAACAGACCAATTTGAAAGCAGATGTCTTCTGTCTGCTTCTGAACATACATCCCCCTGTATGGTAAAGGTCAAACATCCAAGTTAAGTAACAAAAGACTAATACTTTTTTGGCTGGAGGGTGAAAGAGGAGTTTGAGAAGATTCATGTAAAAGTTTAAGGAGTTCACCATGAACAAACATATTTTAAAACCTTTTCCAAGATAATCCAGCAACTTCAGACTGTGCATGAAATAATGAAAAAATTAATGATTCTCCTTAAAGTGGGCATGTTACACATTATTAGGCACATCTTAAATCCCAATCCCCTTATACCACGGGCTTCCAGGTTACTCACACATCGTTGCTCAAAACATATTACATTTTTAAATATCATATTTTCCAATCTCTGAAGTGAGAATTGATTGTTTCAGTTGTCGCCTTGAGATAAGACAATATAGGGCAGCCACACCTAAATGCAGCTGATGAATTCCTCTATCTGTGCTGGCATGCTGAGCACATCTATATTTTCCACACTAAGATATTTAGCCAAAAGGGTTTTAAGTGATGTGTTATGGCAAGTAGCAACACAAAATTGTATGGGCTTTTTACCCTCTCTGTGGGTTATATTGCATAAGTAAAGATGTTGACTTTGACAATGTGGTATGCATCTAATGTCAAAAACAGGACATGACAAAGTGCAGAAACCCCACAGTTCATGAATCATGATTTCTTTATTTTTGACACTGTTGTCATTTCTCCAGTTTTAAGTGGCTTGTGTTTTCCACATTTATTCTGAATCTATTACAAAAAGATGTTCAATGTAAAGTTGAGAATTCTGATTGTAGTAAATGCTTAATATGTTTTTCATTTCGCTCTCTTAGATCAGTTGTTGGCTGTCCTCGTGTTGATACAGCAGACCCAATATGTTTGGCCTTCCTCCTACACTTTCCTGCCAATGATATTTTACTGTCTTGGGAAAGTGCACAAGTAATGTCTGCATGTGTTTGTGAATCTTCCATATCTGGCTTCGACATTAGTGTGGATCCTCTACTAATGTTCTTAAAATATGGATAGTAACTTAAGCTTCACACACATGATCCTTTTCAAAATCTGGTTCATTGTTATTGCTAGTTTAGCCATGACTCTAAAATATGATCGATGCTAAATAAGTGTGGAGCACAGCAATTATTTGTGATGATTCATAAAGCTTTTTAGTTTGAAATGTTACTGTGGTTCAGCAAACTGAACTGTGGTTCAGTGTCTGTTTGTACAGTTCTGCTAATAGAAAATATGCATTATCATAATAGTTGCTAAGGAAGAAGGTTCTTCTCCACTTATGAATACCATCAAGCTGCAGTTATGTTTAAGCGTGAGGTTTCTCAACCACATAAATACAATTTACCACTTAGGCCAAAACTCAAACAACCACCCCCTTTAATCTTCCTGATGCAAATAAAAATCTATGAACATGTTAACAGGGACAGGAAAAAAAAGTAAACAATAGCATCTTTCTTGGGAGTTTTACAACTGGAAATGACTGAACCCTAAACAGTGTTCAGACCTGACATCTCTGAGGTGTTACCTGTGTGATTAAAGGAAACAGAGTTTAGAGCAAATTAACAGTTTTCTTAGTTGTTTCTCCGGAGGTAAAGTGCTCATGATTGTAGGGCTGCTGCAAGGATTTGCTTTAGCCTCTGGTAAAGATAACTTTTTAACAGCTGGATGATTTACTTGGAAACTTTTTTTAAAGTAAAGGGGCACTTAAAACGTAACCTTCAGTATGCACTTGATTGTCCTGATTGTTTAAGATAAGCTCAGTCCTTATTTAGCACTCTTTCAAACAAACTTAGGAATATAAAAGTTTTGTTTAGCCTTGGAAACAACAGCCTAAGAGTGCAGCTTGTTGGAGTTAGAAAATAACAGAGTCTCCGTCTATTAATCAGAGGGTGAGACAGATTTACAACAGAGTGCGATCCAGCTTCTTCTTCATCATTTTTGCATTTTTATTGAGCTCTTAGTAATGTATGTATATGTTAACAGTGAAAAATTGGTAATTGTTCAAAAATACAATAGAATAGCCACACTTTGTTCTATTGCAAATGTTTTTGTTTTAATGTGCTCAAATTTAATGAGCCGCACAGCTGCTCATAAACTGGGCTCCAGAAATGTCCTCATATGTTCGAACATTCATCTATTAACTCTCTGTTGCCTGTACTTTGTGATTGTGCAGTGACAATGACTTACAAGAGTGAAGGACCTATACTCTTAATATCTTGAACATGTTTCTTTGATTCCATCATTGATTTCTTTGATTTTTCTTTGAATTTTTTTTTTTATCCTTTTGATTGTATCCTGTCATGGAGGTTCTTGAGTTAACTTGCAGATTTTTATTGTCCGAATAAACAACTGGTCTGTAAAACTTTTGTTTTAATTAATAAAATGGATTTGACCACCGGTGGTATACATTAAGGTTTCTCCTGAAAGTGAAATGTATGTTTGGTTGTGTGACTTTTGTAGCCTGTATATCCAAGCGCTATGGGAGCTGTAACTTTCCAGATGATGAGCCTCAGTGGGGGGTTGAGCGGAAACTGTGATGTGCGTTAAGAACTCCATAAATTCATGTGGGTGCACAAGAAGCATACTTTATAGCTGAGTGTCAGAAATGGCACAATGTGCGACAGACACACCTGTTCATTAAAAAAAAGTATTGTTTTTACAGCTTCTGAAAGAAAAGAGAAACATAAATCTGACCCTTAAATAAATTGTTGTGTTTTTAATGTCCTCCCATTAGTCCTGGTTGCATGTCTTCTATCTGGTTCAGTGTAGTCATGATGCATGAACAGTTTGCATACTTATCTAGTCTATTTGTTTACTTATAAATAGGAAAAACACATTTAATGACATACTATATAATTCTTGATATCAACATTTTAAACTATGTTAATGTTTAGTTAGTTGCAATCAAACACCATTGCTGTGACAGAGTTTCCTTGATATACTGTTAGCTCTTTTAATGGGGTTGTCTAAGAAGCCATAAATAAGTAAACACAACCTAAATTACAACACATGCAGGTATGTCCTCTTATAGCTACCGCTGCTAACTCACAGGCACCCTAACAGATATCAGAACTGCATAAGAATGATCTTCGAACCTGAAAATACAATTCATGATTTATTACATTTGAACTACTCATGCTGTGTTTAAAAAGTAAGTCAGTGTAAAAAAATCTTTTGATTTTAGCACACAAGCTGGAGCTGGTTACATCGGTTACAGCTCATGCTGTAATCCAGAATTTTTCATCTGACCTACAACCTACTCTGGTTTCAAAGAAATACCAAACATAAAGCTGTACCACTGGGCAACATGGTCGTCAATCACTTTTTGAACATAACTGTTTCCATGAACGCTGTAAGATTATATTACAAGATACAAGAAGCTCTGAAATCAGTATCATCTATGTCTGGCTTTCAGTGAAGCAAACAGTAGGATATTATATAAAAGTATTACTGACATAATTGCATGCATAGCTGGTATAATGAAATCTGGCCTAAAAGAGAAACAAAACAAACATAAAACAGGAATAAGACATTAACTGACTCATCATTAAAAGTAATGTTGTGCTTTGATCTCTGCAGTAATTAAGATAAAGACCAAGAACAGGAAAATGTGAGGTCAGGCAGAGGGAAACTATGAACTTCTTTTTAAAGGTGCCCACTGAACATTATAAAAGCTAATAGTAGTTGTATGGAAGGGATCCACAGAGCAGCCTGTAAAAGTCAGCAAAAGCTGCACTTTCATTATAGGCTCATGTCTGGTTTCAGTGGATAAATTGTTCTATAAGTAAATTCCCAACATTTACAACTATTTAATTTTATCTATAATTCTTGTATTAAAACTGAGAACAAAAATGCTAAAAGTTGAAACAACATAAAACACTGGGTTTCAAATACTTGAAGGATCAGCAATACGCCACCTGAAAGCTGGTTGTGTTATCACTTCTCGTTTATCATTGTGTTGTCACCTCCTTCACTAGCACTGAAGTCTGAAAACATTCCCATCTGCTCACTCAAAGGACGCAAACAGGCTGCTTGAGTTTAAATTAAAACATCAACGTGGTTTCTTTGTATGTATCAACTGTTCATGTACAAAAGTAGTCAAGAAACAACAGACTAAGAGGTCAGGGTTTCTCTTCTTCTGCCTCTGGCTTTTATTTAGTGCAGCTAAAATTATAGGAGGAAGAAGTGCTACGTAATGTGCATATCGTATCTGCAGTTTAAGGAAAATTGTGTAAATTCTATTAGAATTTGATGAAAAGGTATCCTTGGGTTTGAAAGAGTTAAACAGGATATGGAAGTGTGCTTAAACTTCCCCGTATTAACTCCACGTGTGTGAAGAGCATGTTCAGTCTGGCCCGAGCACAGTGGCATCTGTGCTTGATGAATGTTGAAGATCTGTTAAAGTGGAGAAAAGATGACACAGATGTTTATCACATGTTTGTCTTCAGACTCACATCGACTATCACAGAAGAATCTGATGGCAATCTGAAGAATAAACAAATATTTTCAGTAATGATGCAATTATTTTTGATGATCTGTACTGTTGACTTTTCATGCAGCTTTCTTTCTGATGACCGTGTGTTTTAAAAATAGTCTATTTAATGGTCATTAGTGGGACATGTATGCCATACTGCTGGCCAAATTATTTCCATGCTTGGTCAAAATGTTTAAATTACGAGGTACGTAAAAGGTTTTGATAAAATCCACAATTTAATGATGGTCTTAGAAAAAGGTTTTGGCGCCCTCTCGAGATCATAGTTCCGAGTGCAGAACGTGTCTGTAAAAGCTGTGAACCTTTTTAACTTACATGTTCTGTAAATTAGACTACGTCTCGGATTGAAAGCTGTTTTTTTTTTTTAAAACCTGTGTTGCTTCTAAAGTTATATCTCATTTTATCCTAAAAGATATATAAAGACGTTTCAATAAATAAAAGAACAAGCAATGCTCAGTTCTCTCAGTCACTTACAGCTGCAGTGGGTACACCATCAAACAAAGGTCTTGTATTTTCTGCTTGTCACATCGGGATTGAAAGTCCCACTAAGCACATCTCTTCCTCTGCTACAGGTGTGGGTGGCCAATAAACAACAAAGCTTACATGATGCATTAAAGAATCCATGTCCCGAACATTAATCAAGCTGGTGTTGAGTTTTTTTCCCAGTAATCATGTGGGAATACTATCAGCTGTACTGCCTGTCAGCACACATTTAGAAATCTTTTAGGTCTAATAGCAAACCTTTTGAGTTTTCAGGTCCTACACAGTTTCTGTGTAAAATATGACTTCTGTATCTGTTGGAGTGTGTGTGTGTGTGTGTGTGTGTGTGTGTGTGTGTGTGTGTGTGTGTGTGTGCGCGCGCGCGCTATACACGCGCGCGCGTGTGTATAGCGGGTGCACGTGCCTGCATTTTATTTCAAAATATTTTTTTATGTTGTGTTTACTTTTTCAAAAATATTTGAAAACACTTTTTTCCCAGTCTATTACAGCTAAATATAATTTAACCCATTTCAGTTTCAAACATATATAAGCGATTAATTTATTCATTTCCGTTTAGGCGAGTTTTAAGTTGTATTTTGAAAAGTACTTGTCGGAAATGTCCCTCTTTCTAAAGTAGCCTTTAACGGTTACTTGACTAATAGAAAGTATTGCACGTATCCGCTTTAGCCGCAAGAGGGCAGTAAAGACTCGCTGCTGTCTACCGAGGAATCTTTTGACGTTTTGAGCTTTACATTCAGTAGAAGTGTTTGATCTGTTAAATTAGCGTCAGGTGACTAAAAGGTTCTTGAACAGTACATCATTAGCATATTAGTTAAACTACCTAAATATTTAGGTCTATACGTGTCTCTATATATCTACGTTCTTTAAGTATGTGCTCAAATAACCAGACATTTTTAGACATTAATTCTGAAATGTTTCAGTTTTATTAAGACGACTAATTAATGTGAAAACCTTAGTAAAATTCGTGATCCTCTTATAAACTATCCTCAATTTGATCATTATAGATTTATATCGTTATAGATTTTTTTTTAATAACTCTTTACTCCCCTCCGGTGGTCACAGTGGTAAACTGCAAAAATAGTCGAGTTATTCTACGGTAATATGTTAGTACTTCCTGTAAACACTTTCAAAATACAGATAAAGATACACTTGAGGCTGTTGTACAGTTGTCACATCATCTATTCTTCCTGTCGTGACACTTCAGCTTTCAAAGGTCGTTAGTATGTGCTTTAACGTCACAAGACAGCACTCCACGTTAGGGATACGTCTAACAGTACAGCCTACTTAACCTAAGAAGCCGGTGTAGTTTAAAAGTTCACATTGTTCGGTAGCTGAAGACAGGTTAGCCACACGACAGACAACTGCTAGTTAAACTGTTTTGAGCTCTTCGCTCACTAAGGTAAGCATTGATGATGTTAGCAAACAAGGTAGCTATTGCTAACTTACGCAGTATATCACTAAAACTACTAACAAAATTACATTTTAACAAAATTGCCGATGTTATTTATGTCATTTATATGACTTATGTATTCTGGTCGAACCTTGTTTGTAAAGAAAAGTTTGGTGTTATTGGCTTGTGTTTGACCGTTAAGATTAGCTTGTTTTATTAGCCAACTTTGCGACTTGTTAAGCCAGCTAACACAACTTGAATCAATGAGATAATTTATCGTTTAAAGAGACTGTACATTAATTCCACCCGAAACTTTTGATTTTAGACCAGGTTTTATGGTGGATTGTTGCTAACCTGTAGCCTTAGTGAAAAGTTTTTAGTAGTTTCTTCATTCGTGCTGCGTTTATTTTGCGTCATCGTTGATGTTGTTAACATGGCAGTTATTTCCTGAGACTTACTCGAAGTTTTTTGTTTTTTAGTGGAAATGGAGAAAGCCAAACAAGATGCATTTGATAATGCCAGACTTGAAGTGATCAAAGATGGTTATGTAAGAGGTTTTGAGTGCATTAACAAAGGACTCACAGCAGATGAAGCTGGGCACAAGACACGGGCCCTGGAGCTTTACAGGCAAGGCCGAAAGCACCTCCTCCGGGCCATCAGTGTGCCTTCACAGGGAATGGAGTGTGCTGGGAGCTCCTGGGAATCAGCCAGACAGATGCAGCAGAAGATGGAGGAGACGTTGAATAACATCACCACCCGCCTTGCCATATTAGAGACTTCAGACATTGAAACAGCACCTGCACAGAGTTCTAGCAGTGTGCCTGATCATGGTGTTGCAGATATCTCTGCAGAAGGTCTTTATCCAAAGCTTCTTGCCAAGGAAAAGCCACAAAGGCCAGCTCCACCTAATTTACCTGCTGGTAATTGCCAGCTAGCTGGAGCCGTAGGTGGCATGGCTGCTAACTACCAGCCTGTGGTTCCAGTTGAACATCCCCCAGCTTACTCACCTCAGGCAGCTGATGGGCACCTGTCTATCTCTTATGGAACAGATTCAGGGGAAATGTCATTGGTTGGGGATGAGTTCTACAGCCGTACATCTAACTCACCCCCATCTCCCCAAAGTATGGGTGAAGAGGGACAAGAGCTGCTCTACATTCCTCATGGTGTTCAGATATTCTTTGTCACACCTGAGGGACAAGTGAGCGCTCCATCGTACCCAGGCTACCTGCGGCTGGTGAAGTTTACCAGTGATCACTGTGAAAGGGAATCTAATAGACCACCAGCATTTTTGCAGGTAGGACAGAAAAGTTCTTAGTAGCACAAAAAAAAACAGTCTTCTAGTAATTCTGACAGGCCTGTAGACCTGCATGATATCTGTCTGATGCAATAAATGGAAGTGAAATGTCATCACTGCAGCCACTTTTTTCAGTATGTCTTGTGCCCTTTAACCTGGTTTTGCAAGATCTGTGCTCAGCCCATCAAGATCTCTTCAGTTGTAGGAGGAGATAAGCTTTTTAAAGATCAATATCCGTTGCCCTATGTTCATGTGAGAGTTGTTTGCCAGTGCCCTAATCCAAATGGCTATGTTGTCACCTACCTACCCGGCTCAGAGTTGGAAAAAATAGTTCCTTTAGTCATTATTCATTTCAGTTAAGTGCAAGAAGTTAATATAAGGAAGCTTTATGGTTTGTTTGTGAATAATATAATTACACTGATCAACTTAATGTGCTTACTTATAGCCAAAAGTCAGCTTGAAGTGATACTGCTGTTACAAATAGTAATGCTGGTAGTGACACGTTAAATACAAAGTCTTTAGCAAAATTGAGTTTTCAGATTTTATCTTGTCTGACAGTTTTGCTCTGATAAGTGACCCACCATGCAGCCAGGGTACAGGTTATTAGCTCTTTGAACCACTAGATTGATTTGTCAATGTGGAGGTTGTATTTAATCATTGCAACCAATTATTTATCTATGTAAACAAAATCAGCATAGGTTTTTGTTGAGTGTTTAAATCAGTCCCTTATCATATATCTTAAACAAATCTGTTTGCCCACTGGTGGGTCATGAGACTGAAATCCACTCTTGATTGGGGAATTTCCCAGGTGTTGTGCCAATGGGTGACATCAGTGAGTCACATGAGGTCACGTAATTACATAAACCCTGCTTACCGTGCTGTCCCCTGTAATCCTGTTAGACATGCAACAGTCAGATGAGTTCTGTGTCTCTGTTTTGTCTTCTGTAAAATTCTTCACCCATTAAAATTGCCAGTAGATATGCTAGACTGATAATTATAAGGTTATTTAAATAACTTTTTTATATACTTTCAATCTATATTTGTTCACATTTCTATGTAAATTAATCAGAAAATCAAGGCATGTACCCATCATCCCACTATCTCATCCACATTCATACATTGTCATATAGGTTTTTAAATTTATTTATTTGATTTTATTTTTGTTTCATTAACTATCGTTTGTCTCCTGGCAGGTGTGTGACTGGATTTACCCGCTCATGTCCATGCAATCTCCAGTATTGCTTTGCAACACTGGTGTGTTTATGTTTCCGGACATGATGGCACCAGCTCCAGGCTATTATGTGGGGGTGGTGTTGTCGTCTGAGCTTCCCACTGCAGAAAGAGAGCTTTTTCAGGCCCTGTTGTGTCAAATGACAGATCTCAGGGTTCAGGTTAGTGTTTCTGTGTAGCTGTGTCTAGAAAAACACAACACGCTTTGATATCCTTTGGTTAACATCTCAAGTAACATTAGTTTTACAAATAATATGTCAATAAAACCAGCCATCAGTAGCTTTGTACCATGTATCATTATTTCACCGGCTTAATGCTGAGAATCATTTTTATAGAATATGCAGCATTTCCACCATTCTAGTCATCAAACAAAAATTACTCAGTGTCTTTTGGCAAATCCTCTTGTGCCACTGGTGGGCACTGAAAGCTATTTTAAGAAACTGATGATGAGCATTCTTGTAACAGATAATGCATCTGTGATGGACTAATGAGAATAAATTAGGGGAAAAAAATTACTTCACACAATCAAAAGTTTTCTTATCTTCACTTTGTAAATTCCCCATCATAGCCCTGATTATTTCTACATATTCAAACCTGAAATCACATCTTTAGTTGCTGATGTTGAACCTAAATAAATAAGTAGTCTATACAGAAAAATATTTTTCAGTTGCCAGTAAAAAGGGGAAGTTTTTGCTTTAGTATCAGTAGTTATTGGGGGAAAATTATGAGGGGAAAAAACTTAATACATAACATAAAATCAATTGAATTTTTAAAATTATTTTATTGATATTTGTATAGTTGAAAATGAAGCAGAGAGATGAGCATGACTGAACTCACTCAATCACCATGAATGCATTTTAGTGTCATACTTGTAGCCTGGCAACAACTGAGCTGATGATGTCACATCAAGCTCCAGCATCAGGACAAAGTGACCCACATTCATCCACCAAAATAACATAGGTGAACTCTCTCAGTAGACAACAATCAGAGCTTCACAGCCAACATTTGAATAATAAGCTGTTCAAGCTGTTTTCATCTACTTTTGCTTCTCTACTCTCCATTTGCCTTCATAGCCCGAGAGACGGGTAACAAGGTGCTGGAATTTGGAATATGTTTATGCAAATGTATTTTAATGTAAATATATATATATATTTTTTTTGCAAGTTATTTTTCATGACCATCCACACTGTTATTTTGATTAGTGAAATAAAGCGAAAAACACTTGTCTAATCTGCAAAACAATAACTTATAAGATTATTTTAACTCCTGCTTTCCATTCTGGAGGTCTCCTCTTCAGCTTGTCTGAACTCTGGGTCTTATTCCAGCTATTGGAGAGTTAATTTAGCTTCTCCCACATTTAAACAATCCCCCTAAAGACATGTTTACTCATTATAACAGATATTTAAAACATTATTACAAAAAAAACCATAAAAACTAAAAAGAAAAGTGCACCAACTAGTTCATGCTTGCTTGTGATTTGACTGCTGTTTTGCAGTCCCCAACACTCCACCTTCCTTTTTCTTCACGTATCACAAAAATGTCTTCAGCTGTAGAAAAATCTGAAAATAATTAGTCTCAACCTGCCAGAGGAAGGTAATTGTTGCAGATTGAAGAGAATTCTAAAATGTCATTTTCTTGGCCTGACATGAAGCACTTGCTGCTGTCTACTTCTGATCTGGCATCCTTCCCCATGTTACCCCTGCCTCAGCATTGTGGGGATTTGATCCTGGCAGGTGGGGAGAATTAATCAGCTATAATGCTCTTATCTGCAGCACTTAGAACAACCTCCAGAGTCTCAGCTGAAAGACAAGCGTCAGTTCAGCCATGATGGAGGAAGCAATGCTGGTTCAGAGTGATGCCAGGCAAGGTCATTTTTAATTAATGCAGTCAGGCAAGACATCTTCTGATGGAAGTGGTACCCTGTAAGGAAGTAAGCACTTTTATCTTGTTTTTGATTTTTGGGATCAAGTTGAATATTTGGGTCGTTCACTTCTAAGCTTTCTCTCTGAGCAGAATTTTTAAAATGGAAGTCTGTTGGGGACAAACAAAGGGGGCATTGTGATAAGAAGCACAGAGAGAAGGGCAGGGAGAAGCTACTGTGTACACTGGGAGGTTACTTGGAAGCGAGAATCTAAACTGAGATGTGTACAGCTACACAAAGTGATAGGCAAATTGTCCAAAGATTTAGACTGACAAGTAAATTTTGCTTTGTATATATAGTGTCTGTTATCAATGTGTTTCTATGATCAGGCTCCAGATGAAGCTGCAGACACCATTAATCTCAGCCAAAAGGTGCCTATTGCTACTCCTGAGGAGACAGCACCAGCTGAAACGGAGGAGGAGAAAAATCTGCCCGAATGGAGTGAAAAAGTGGCCAGTGGGATCTTGTCAGGTGGGTTTTTAAATCTGAATATCCTTATTTGTCAGTTTGTTTGTCATGAGTTTGGAATTATGTTGCAAATGAATATGTTAGCAATACAGATCAGCTAACCAGGTGTGATCCTGTCAGGTGCATCCTGGTTAAGCTGGGGTCTGGTGAAAGGGGCTGAGTACACCGGCAAGGCCATTCACATGGGTGCATCTAAACTCAGAGAACACATCACTCCAGAGGACAAGCCCACCCAAGTCAGCCCCACAGTTTCTAAAAGCCTCTATGTAGCCAAGCAAGCAACAGGGGGAGCTGTCAAAGTCAGCCAGTTTCTAGGTGACTAATTCATCTTCCGTCAGCATGTTTTTCTGACTTGGTGTGATTACAGTGTTTGGCAGCAGACCTCTAATTGAGTAATGCTGTCACTGCAGTGGACGGGGTGTGTACTGTCGCTGGCTGCGTAGGCCGAGAGTTGGCACCTCATGTGAAAAAACACGGAGGCAAGCTGATCCCAGAGTCCATGAAGAAGGACAAAGATGGGCGATCGAACATAGATGGAGCAATGGTGGTGGCTGCCAGTGGAGTGCAAGGTAGAGTAATATGACAGATTATCTTCCCCAAGTATGGTTAAATTTCTCAAACAGCTGGTGTTGCAGCCAGAATCTCTCTAGCTGCTGGTTTAGCATCAGTTTGTCTTTTACAGAAGGGTTTTTTCTCACTGTCATGTGAAGGTCATGTTATTGGTTGATTAGGTATGTATGAAATTAAATGCACCATAATATATTTAAGCAGTAGAAATGCAGGAAATTGCCTTAAACCTGTATTCTGTTTAATGTCCAGCAGGCAGTTGCTCCTGTGCTTGCAAAAAGAAATGTTTGTATAGAAGCATATGAAAAAAAAAAACTGCACTTCTTATTGGGTTTTTACCATTTTCTTAATAAATTCACAATTTTAGTTTGTAGCTGCAGGTTTTATATGCCTTTTTTGTGTGGTTTTACTTTTAAAGCCAGGACAAGTCATATCAAGCTGCCATTTTCAAGATGTGTACATTTCTTTATTTACTTTTTAAAGTTCTAAACATGAGGGCAAAATCTGTAATTTACAATGAGAGCTTTACAATTAGGACTCTTTTGATGTGTAAAGCTGGTAGTCATGACTGATATAGCTTATGATTAAAATTAATAGTTAAGAAAGAGTAAAGAAAATAGGTTTTAGTGGACAGTGACAGTCAATTTTGGAATTAAAAAAAGGAACTCAGGTTTTAAGAAAGTGTTCCTGAAAATAAAAGAAAATTGTAAAAATATGGAAAAACTGATTTTTACATGTAACATGAGTATGATCTCTTTATTCGTCCAGGATTTGCAACCATGTGGACGGGGTTGGAAGCAGCTGCAAAGGACATCACGACGAGTGTAGCAAGTGAGACAGTCACCACCATAAAACACAAGTAAGTCTCCCTTTCTAAATCACTAGCCTCCACCAGTGTCAGTTTGCTAAACTGTTTTTCAATTTGTATATTGCAAATTACATTTTGCACTGTTCAACTTAAACAAAACAAGCACTTACTTGTATTCCTCTTTAATTTGCTTTGCAGATTTAGGGGTCTACAACACATCTTTGACACACCTAATGACACACCTAATGAGAAAAAGTGTAATTTTTCATGATTATACACCTCTCTTAAACCTATCATACAACTAATCACAGAAGTAGCATATACCCGTTTTGTGCAGTGATTTTGCTTTTGCACAAATTGCTCTGTGTCTCCTATGCTGCATAAGTTCATGTCCCTCCTTTTTATACTAATCCACACCTGGGTGTCACCTTCACAGATTTCTAATAATACGTAACGGAAATCTCACAGTTCAGTGTTACTGTCCTGCCTGCCCCAATCATCTCATAAATAGTTTGAATTCATGTTGGGTGTTGCAGTAACAATGAAATATATACATAGTTTGCTGATTTCTATTATAGATTATCATGGAATGATAGGAATTTGCCATGAGATCTTTTTATATTTGGTTGTATTTGGCAATTTAAAGAAGAAAAAAAGCTGGACCTCAATATGGATTTAAAGTGGTTTTGCATTTATATGAATAGAGGTGTTTTTTTTTTTTTTTAGTAGGCAAATTGCCTGATGGGCTGTTGAATTGTTAATGTGGTTCTTAATTTATTTTCTCTGTGAAAATCAGGTTGTGGCAGACAGGCATGTCTTTATTCCAGATTGTGCACTTGCATGGGAATAAATTTAGCATGACTTCTTTGTAATCCCTGGACTGCCTGTTAATTGATTCTCCCACTCCTTGCTCTGACCTCTAACCCAATCTGACTCTGATGAAGGTACGGGGCAGCAGCAGGACAAGCCACGGACCATGCTGTCAATTCTGCCATTAATGTCGGTATCACTGCCTTCAATATTGATAACCTGGGGATCAAAGCTGTGGTTAAAAGGACTGGAAGGCACACAGCGCAGGCCATTTTGGAGGACCACAAGCTTCAGGAAAATCCACAAACCGGAAAGCAAGTGGAGAAATTGGAGAAATAACTGGTAGTGTCCTGCCTCTTTACCTCAACAAAGCCTTAACTTTGTATTTACTAATCAAAGAAATCTATATTTAATTTTATTTATAAAGCATTCTATATTTACAAGAGAGCTGTTATATGGATTTCCTACAGTTTCATAATGCTCTTAAGCACTTTAAGTTTTCTGTAATTTAAATAGATGGAACAAATTATCCAAACTAAACAGGGTACATTGATGCACTGTATAAGTTGCAGATATTCTCATTTAACTGAAGGAAGGTAACATTTTAACTTTACTGTTGGTATTTACAAAGCTTTGAATAGTTTCTAAATACATTTTTATAAACTTCATGAAGTTATTTGTTTCTCCCAGGTATAGTGTGAATGAATTATTCAATAAATGTCTCACTATCTTCATATGTAACCGATGTTTCATGTTAATTGTATTCTAAGTTGCACCATGTGGTGTGTGAAATGTTCTTACTGCTACCTGTGCCTGCAAATATCAAATATTAAAAAAAAATATATATAATGTTGTGGAAAAACTCAAGCTATAAAACGTGTCTATCCTTTCATTTGTGAGCTTGACCATAAACAATAGCAAGTGAGATTTCATCCCTGAGAAGGAAAAGTGGCCTACCTTTCAAAAGTTTAGTGGTTTGATCTCCAGGTTTGCATCTCAGTGTGACATTGAACCCCACCTTTTCTCTGATGAAAGGGAAGCAGTGCAGACTGCACGCTTAAAAGGGCTGCAAGTGTGCAGATGTGAAAGGGTGAATGTGGCTTTTAGTGTTTGCAAATGAAGAAAAGTGTGCTACATAAATACAGCCATTTACCATTTAATACAACCCTCATATTGAATGTTTCCATGTAATACTTCCACCTAGTGGATGGATGTGATGGCAACATTGCTGCTAATGAGCTCAAAGCTGCGGTTGAAAAGACTGGCTTCCACAAAAGCTTAACTATCGACAAAAAGACAATGCAGTTCAGATTTTGGTCATACTGTAACAACATAGCACTGGGGTTAAACAGTGGTTATAATTTTGTTTATTAAGTGGGAAATGCAACAAAGGAAGGCCTAGACAGTTGAGCATATGAAATGGTTAAGTTGCTTGCATTGAAGTTTGAAGTGGCATAATTCTGAAACATCTGATGTATTTGGATTGTTGTATATATATGTTTCAAGGACTAATATACCATTATATTTCTTTTATTTTACATTTTTATAGCAACACAGTTTTTCAGAAAACAAGGTGTAATATCTCATATCTGGAGCTTGAACTTTTTCCAATTTCATATTTAAAGGAAAAAAAAAAATTAAAGATCCACTGATCCCCAGTTTCTCCTAAAGGCACACCTTACATGCCAGCTCCCAGCCACTAGTGTGTGTGGATGGATGAAGGAAACAAATTATAAAGCATTTTTGAAAGAGATGCAACATAAACAAGACCTCACCTGCAACTAAACATTAAGCATACAACTGATAACGCTTAAACTGCATGGGTCCATTTAAGGTGAAAAAACAGTGTCTACAAGATTACCATCAGGGAAGGACAAGTTACCGCTGCTATCCAAAAACAGATCCAGCCATAAGGTACTAACCATATCATACTGACAGTCACTGTCCTGGACAAGTGAATAAGACATGGGGTCTGACACTGGATGAGTTCCATTTCCAGGTTTGAGGTCAACCGAATATGAAGTTGCACTCAGACATTGAGAAAACGGGATGAATAGTTGGTTTGTAAAATCTTCACCTGCAGTACTGTTAGGTGGCCCAATCAGGGCAGAATCAGTCTCACTCTCTAGTGATAAGATTACATTTCTTCCAGCACACTCCTGTTCAGGCGGACTGTAGTCTTGGGCTAAATTAACTGATGGAAAAGCAACAGGATCCATTTTGCCAGGAGTGACATCACATGACATTTGGCTTAAGCACGGGTCTAGTCCCATCTGTTGTGAAGTGTGGCTGATTGTTGGTGGAGTGAAAGCATGTGAAGTGAGGTTTATGAATGCAGAACGTTGGTTTATCCAGTCATTTTCCACAAAATGAAATGAGGGAAAAAGAAATTGATCTTGGCACACTGGCAGCATCTGTCCTCTGGGAACAGTTGATTTGTCCAACAATATTGGCCGGACATTCACAGTGGTCAGGCTGTCCTCTTCAGCAGGCATTTGATCCATCATCAGAGGACTGTTCATTGTAGTAGATGGCAGATATACTCATTTACAGATTCTTTAAATGCTTCGTCCATTGGCACAATCTGAAAGGGTATACCAAGTTAATTTCACAATGTGTGAACAACTATAATAATATCCTCTATTGGGTTTTAACATTAAAATGATAAGTTATTACCACGATGGCAATTAGCCCAATTCATATGAGACCTATAATATATATATATATATATATATATATATATATATATATATATATATATATATATATATATATATATATATATATATATATATATATATATATATATATATATATATATATATATATATATATATATATAAATAAAACCAAAAAAATACCCAATATGATAACTGACATCCCAACCTCTGCAGTTAAAAAGTCAGGAGTGTAAACTCCAGCTGGGCTTGTGTTTTTGGACAATAATGGAGGAATCCAAAGCTCACTCTTGTTTTCAGAAGAAAAGCTGCCCTTCAACAGTTTTATCTTCAGACTTATCCTTAAACCTGAAAGAAACACATCTGAACCTGAACAACACACAATGTGTTTTTCGCTTTGTGTTGAGTGATGTGTGGGGTGTATAAACGCTAAGATGTGTTGAATATGTTATGTCTATACAGAGGTCTACAATCCCATGTTATTATTATACAACTAGCAAATTTTGAGAATCAACATGTTTGAAAGCTTTTAAAAGATCATTTGGTTACCTATAACTTATATAGGAAGCGTTTAGAGCATTTTACATCTTTTTGCAAGCTCGCATTTAACAGTAATCCCTTAACAGGCCTGTTGGACAAAAGCCCAATAAAAATGTAACGGGTGGCATCCGGTTGAACAAGAAAGCAAGCAAGAAAGAAAGTATCTGCTTCTGTAAAAATGCAATACCAAGGAATAGATAATTACCCATCAGATGATCATCTGCTCATGACTGCTGACTAGTACCTGAACTCATCATTCAAATCCTCATGCACTTTTACTACACCTGACTGAACCAATTAAATATATCACCCACACATGTGAGAGCAAATATCACATGGAGTGAGTAGTTGATACATCTGGTTTATAACTCACAGTAAACTCTACAGCAGGGATCTCCAACTCCGGTCCTCTACTTTCCTGCAGGTTTTGGATTCTACACTGATGCAACACACCTGACTCAAATGACTGGGTCATTAACAGGCTTGTGCAGAGGTGTTGTGGTAGGAGACATATCAAACCCTCAGGACAGTAGCTTAGGAGGACTGGAGTTGGAGACCCCTGCTCTACAGTTTACATGACCTGAAAATGCATTTTAAGGTCAGATGAATTTTCCAAACAAATAAATGTATCTGAATATTAGAAGTTGTATGCTATGTTTACTTAGCTGTTAACTGAAAAGTAGAAAGACATTACATAAACGATAAAACAAACACTAGAGCAACGTATCTGATTTTAAGAAAAAAAAATATAGTTTGTCAGCATTCTGCTAGCCTGTTTGTAATTTTTAAATACAAATAATAGCTCAAAGCTTTCAGAACGGTTAGCCTTGGGTTAATGAGTTAACACTTTTTTCAATGGTGTGTTTATGATCTATGATTAATATAATAGAAGTCCTTAAATACACGAGAAAGGTTATTCCAGTGACCGCGCATCCCACACGCAGCGACGTTTCTGTGTGCGCGCTTCAACAGCATCGGGCGCGAGGCAGGCTGACACCAGAGCGGTCCGATAAATCACTGCAATGGAGTAGGGGAGGGTGGAGGAGGACACCGGCTGCCCTGCCTCCAATCTGCATGTGAGCACGCTGCAGAGCAGACACACGGCAGGAAGGCAGGGCTCCATCACAGGGCAACAAAGGGACGCATGGTTCATCAATAATAAAAGATTATCTGAGACACGTTGCGTTCATAGGTACCCGTTTGACTGCATCCGTACTCACCTTGAAGGTAAGACATTGGAGCTAGATTCACAAAAGCATTTTCTTTTCGTTTTCTTGCTATGTTTTGTGATTTAGCTTGCAGTAATCTATCAGCCCAGCATCTTTAAACAGTCATATACTCTTGAGATTGTATTGTCCATTTCCAACGTGCGTAAAAAGACTGAGTGGAGAGACACAAGGGAGCATAAAATGGGTGTGACATGCTTCTTCTATGTTTATGAGTAGCACTGGCAGCATGTATCAATGCTGTATCAGGAGTATTAGAAACTAAACTAACACAGAACATAACTGCTATGTTTCTGTCATGTAGTTTTAAATTAAATTACCTTTTAAAAAATTAAACATCCTTTTTTTATTATTTTTAAATGTAATAGCACATCACAGTCATGGAGCTGGAGCACTTTGATGAGCGGGACAAGGCTCAGAGATACACTCGAAGGGGCTCAAGAGGAAATGGGCTCCCCAGCCCCACTCATAGTGCCCACTGCAGCCTGTACAGAACCAGAACACTGCAAGCACTGAGCTCAGAAAAGAAGGCCAAGAAGATCCGTTTCTACCGCAATGGGGACCGATATTTCAAAGGAATTGTGTATGCCATTTCTCAGGACAGATTTAGGTCTCTGGAAGCCCTCCTTGCTGACCTCACAAGATGTCTGTCAGATAATGTCAACCTGCCCCAAGGAGTACGGACCATATATTCCATTGATGGTTTAGCAAGGATCACCAGCATGGACCAGCTGGTGGAAGGTGAGCTGTGCTCCTGAGATGTTCAAAGTTTACTGCATACTTATGTTAAAAATGCTACAAAAATTGCTAAACAAAATAAGGAAATGCATAACATAATCAAAAACATACCTCACTTTCTCAGTTTTTTAAAAAGAAAATGACAGTGTTGCTCAAGGCTGTAATATTTGCTTTGTATAATCAGTGTCTTTGCTTATGTGTATAAAATGAAATCTGTTGTTGTGTGTTTTAATTTTTCTGTAGGCGAGAGCTATGTTTGTGCTTCAATAGAGCCCTATAAGAAGCTGGACTACACAAAGAACGTAAATCCCAACTGGTCACTTGGTGCCAGGACTGCTGTGTCTGTCCGTGATCCTTCTTCCCTTGGTAGTGCCAAGACTGGATCCCCAGAAACCAGAGAGAACAAAGAATTCATAAGGCCTAAACTGGTAACAATTGTTCGAAGTGGAGTAAAACCACGCAAGGCTGTACGGATTTTGCTCAACAAGAAGACTGCACACTCGTTTGAGCAGGTTATGACTGACGTCACAGATGCCATTAAGCTCGACTCTGGAGTCGTCAAAAGGCTATATACTGTTGATGGGAAAATGGTAGGTGTTATTATTCTTTGTGACTATTTTGAAAAGCACACACCTGTTCATGGAATGATTTTAATATTTTTGATATCATGCCATATTTCCAAGAAGGGCAGGGACAACAGGAACACTGAAATAACACAGTGGTTTTAGGAGTCTAAAACAAAACCAAAAAAGCTGCCTATATAGGTGTTTTTTTTTTTTTTGTTTTTTTTTAATGCATAAAATGTATTTGCATAAAACCTTTCAGTTCTCTTCTTACTTAGAAATAATAAAAATATCTTACTAGTAGCATACAGTAGCCTGTAGGGCTGTTCAAGATGCAGTTTGTGGCAAACGTTTATAGTTAAAGTTGCTGGATGAATTTTGAATGGTTTTATTTGATGCATTCTTATGTAACTGCTATATACATGTGCAACTATGTCTTCCCTAATAACCAGAATTATTGGAAAAAGTTAATTCCATGAATTCCTATACAGAGATGTCAGTTGTATTTGCAATATTTATATTAAGCTAAACTCACATTCACATTCAGTGCGTGAATGAATGGGTGAATATGTGTAAATTTTACTTTTTTTTATTTTCTCCCTGTGAGCAGGGAGAAATTTATTCTGTTTTAAAGCTCTTAAGTGGGAAAGATGGCCTCTGTGCATAGATTAATTCTAATGTTTACTATAATCGAGATTTAGGCTAGGGACATTAACATAGTAGAATACTATGTATAAGATGTAGAACCAGGTTTTGTTCAAATGGACTTCACAGTTGTGGTACTGTCTCCTACATCTGAAGTTTAATTCAGTACATTGAAGAAAGAAAACTTGATGCATATTTGCAGAGGATTTAACTGAACTTTGCTTTCATTCATGCCTCTGAGAATTGCTTCCTTACCCAAGGAGAGGCACAGCCCAGTAGCTTCAAAGTCACCAGGGAATATTTGCTAAATGTATTACGAGAAATGGGTTTCTAGGACTCCATCTCATATTCCTGCTAACAGCAGCACACTATTAAATGGAATCATGTATTGACTTGGAACCCAACAGGTAATCTGATTAGTGATGTGGCAACTAAATAACAAGCTGCTTGCCTTAATATTTCCAGTTTATACTCCTAAACTTGAATTTATTTGACTGTTATTACTTGCATGACTTACTTTGCACTAATAAACTATCATTCATACCCATGCATGGCACTACATTTGTCTGGCAATTATAGCAGATGGAGATTTTTCGTGGGAAAATATGGACGGTATGTAGCAACTGCTAAAAGAGCTGACTGAGCATCCTGTAAAAATAGACAGTTCTATGAAGGTCTCTTCAAAAACTCTTTTCTGTTTATTCACTGTTCGTATTATTTGGCTGTGACCATTTCTATGTTGAGTGGTTTCCTACTTTGGTTGCTAAGGAACAGCAGTGCAGTAGTGATGTCAGAAATGTAGGTGTACTGCAAGAGGGTTTACAGATGCAGTGCTTAATCTGTAAGATGGAGCACATGGCTGAAGTTAAGTCCCAGGATGGGACCCACTATGTCATTGTTGCAGCTGGGTTTCTTCACAACAGTTAGTAGATTTATCTACCTTGTTTACCATGGGAATTTTATTTATCCTGGAGTATTTCACTAGTTGTTAGTATCATTGCTTATTTCTAGAAGTTTAACCCCAGTCACTCCAAATGAGATGTCTTATGTCCTTGGCAATGAATCTGTGCCATTCTTTCTCTGCTCCATATACATTTTGCCATGCTGTGTCTCCAGATGGCCATATTAAATTGCCCACTGGCTTCAGAGAGCCAATTTTCATGGGTGTTTAACCTTTTTAGTAAACATGCCGCTTGTGCTTTTGGTCTTGGAAGTTTTAAAGCTATGTATTTTTTGTTTTAACAAAACGTGTTCAGTCAGTAAAATTTCCCAATGCAACCCGCTCATTAACCCATTACAATGGCATGTATATAACTTATTATTGCACATTAAATATTTTGTAGCTAAAAATTTGCTGGTGCATTGATATTCTACTGTTTTTCCTGTAAGCATAAACATATATTGCAAATTTTTGTACTTTATTTTTTTTTATAATTTTTTGCAAGCCTATTTATTTTTCACTTTGAGATTTTGACAGCTTTGTTCAGCTTTTACTGAAACGCTTTAACATGATGGTCTCATTGCTACAACAATGGATGTAGCCCTGCAATGTTATTACATTGTGCACATTAACTTTGTGTTGGTCAACAAATCTTGTTTTAAATAGATGTCAGCTGCCATCTGAGGACAGAACTTGGCCTTACATCAATTAATGCAAGCGGGGCTAAATCCTCTATGGTACTATTATGCAACAGATGTAATTAAGTAGACCGCTGATGCTTTAGACATTCGATACAGAATGGAAGTGATGATATTCATGGCACCCTTTGTTCCAACATGCAGAATCTAACTTACTATCCAATTAATTTCTTCACGTTGACCTTGACACTATTTTCTGGTTAGGCCTGCATCTGCCCACAATTAATCGCTTGGCCTCTATTAATTTTATAGACATAATTTTTGCACAGTGCATTGTAGGTTTTTGCACAAGCCTCTGTCATGAATTGGTTTACAGTAATGGTCAAATGACAAGTTTTAATTTGATCTGAATTGGAAGACTTCATTAATAACAGTTTGACTACCTATTGGTGAAACTTTATCCTTTTAAATTGTATATAGGACTAACTAAACAGTTTATTGGGAGAAAGTAAGGTGTATGTATGTATGTGTATATATATATATGTGTATATATATATATATAATATGAATAAAAAATGTGTTTTTTCTTTTTTTTTTTTTTTTTTTTGTTTGTTTATCTTGTCCTATCCAGCATCATGGCAAGCAGAATGATGGTCTGGCTGCTGTGTTGTGCCAAGCAATTTTGCTTAGCTAAGGGGACATTTATGGTTATAAGGCTCCTCTTGATGTTGTTTATTTATTTAGAATTATGGAACTTTATATAATCTTGCTGGACCTTACCGGAGAGGACAGATAAAAGAGAATAGTGAAAATGGGTTAAAAGGAAAGTAAAGGTAATGGAAAGCAACGTGCAAATGAGACCATGCTTCAACGAAGGTTAGAGGCAGACTAGGACGGCCCAGATACCCGGGCGATCAGCAATACCATAACATGAATCCCAGCCACCCCACCACCAGGACAACTTTGGACCTGCCCAGAAGGTGGCAGGGGAAGGCCCCAGCCAGAACCCCCCACAGTCACTGGGCACAGGCCCGGCGGGCCAACATCGCCCACCTGGCACTGGCCATTCAGGGTAGGTAGGCAGAACAAAGCCCCTCCCCCAGTACTTTTAGTTGCTGTGTGTTCTGATTTTTTTTTAAATCAAACGATTAGGAAAAATAATTTTACAATTCCTCTCGATGATCCTACAATAATTGTTTTGAAGACTAACACACATTTACATATTTTATTGTCCTTATTCCCTAATCATTTTGCATGATAAAGTGAGTGTAATTAGTTCACACCTTTTTGAAACACAAAGTTGTCCTTGTGTTCTGTTGATGAGGACAATGTTATAGCACCTAAATGCTAAATACTGTATAGAATCCTAAGACTGGAGTATTTCGATATGGAGTGTGGGAAGAAAGTGGGCTAGTGAATGTTTGTGCAGGATCTTATGGATGTCCCTGTTATAGTGACTTGCAGTGATACACTAATAAAACTTGCTATTGCTTATCAGACTTTCAAGCATATGAAGATTTTTACGAAAAGACTTAATTAGGTTGGTTTGGTTGTACAACTTGTGCATAGTAGCTCTTGCCAAATGATACTGGAATGATGTCAAAGTTGCAAGCTAAAATGAGATGTGTATCTTCCTAGTTTGCTTAGTGACTGTTTTGTGTTCAGCTTCAAAACGAGCTAGAAGAACTTGAGATCTGTCTGTTCACAGGCTGATATCTTTTATTGCACATTTGTGTTTCTTGAGCAGGTCTTTACAATGGCTCATACCAATTGGCTTATTACATGCATTCCTTCCATCTTGTGACTTCTGGTCTAAATGCCAGCAACAGCTCTTGTGTTTGTGGAAATCATAGATCAAACCCTGACAATCAATATTTGCACAGGATGCTTCAGGATGATGCGTTTTGAGTGTGTGTCTCAGATAAGTGCCAGGTCTAATGGAGGTTCTGTGTCATCGAGCTAAAAGGTACAAGTAGTCAATATAAAGCATGTGCTCCAGTTATGCTGTTTCATGGGAGGTTTATATAATTTGAAATGACAGTGCTTATTTTAAATATATTTCAAGAAATCAGGAAGCAACTTTTGGCTCATTCCTGCCTAAGTCAGGTAGTACAGCACTGATATGTTGGTAGCAATCATCAAAATCAGATTTCACGATATATTTGTAGATTGACACATTTAAACATTGTTCAGTTTAACTTTTGGGCCTTGTTTTATTTGACTATTTTAAGAGTATGAGTAGTAGAAATTAAAATATGCTATTGGTCTGATTCCATTTTCTTATTTGAAATATGGTAATTTTAAAATCATCATGGCAACATGTTAATGAGCCATTTGATCTTTACTAATAGTGACATCATTTTACTTTTTGTAATATTCTCTATGAAAGGCTTTAGATAGAACTTGAAGCTATATCTTTAACTACCCCTGTCCCCCACATGGTACTAAAATAAGCTGCTGTTCTGTCTGGTATCATTGGCAACTGCTGCAGCTCCCCCCCTTGGAATCAAGTAGTCCCCTAGTCCAGTGGTTCCCAACCTGGGGTCTGGGACCCCCCAAGGGGGTCTCCCAAAGAGAAAATTAATACATTATTTATGGTGAGAATATTACTTTTGAAAGCCTAAAACCAGCACAGTTTCAGCACAGGGTGGAGCAGGGGGTCCATGGCATTTTAAGATATGCATGCAGGGGAGGAAAACAGGTTGGGAACCACTGCCCTAGTCCCTCTCAGCTTTTCTTTTTTTTTTAAGGGGTAGTAAGGATTTAAAAATGTGGTCAAGGTGAAAAGGGCCATTGAGAAGGGATTTGGTTTCTTTTTTGGAAAAACAAATGGTATAATTAATTCTTGAACAACACACATGTTGCTACCCATGGCATATTAAGCATAATTTTGAATGGAACATCACTTTGTGCTAACATGATTAGCATCTTAAATGGATGACTGAGGGTAAACATTTTGTGACATGATTTGATACTGAATAATGACAATAGAGGACAAATAACTTAATCTCCCACTGGGGGATGTAGACTATTTAAAGACTGGCACACAACAGCGTCTCAGACTCACAGAATAAAATCCAGGAGATTTCAAGCTACTTTTAAAATACATCAGGTACCCCAAAGATTCTTTCATCTGGTTGAAAGGATTGGATTAATTCTATTATTCATTCTCTACACACAATGAAAATGTTAGTGTCTGTTAAACAGTCATGTTTCTTTTAATCCTGTGGATTTCTCAGAGGCTGCATCAGTTTGCAGGTCTATAGACTGATTAAACATTATCTACAGTTTTGCTTTCCTTTTTGTCTTTTATACATTTAGTTATTACTAGTTATTATTATTTCAAGAGATGTGGATTCTTTCATTTTACGACTACTTGCCAGGGTTCCACGTTATTTTTGCAGTGGTTGCACTGGTGCACCTAACATTTTCTCTTTGCAGTTAAAATAATTCAAAGAATGTACCAAAGATCAACTACATTTAGTCCCAATAAATACATAAATTATAAAGAGAAATGGTTATGGAGGTAAAGTTGAATTAATAATTCATTGAAGAAATAAACTGACCTTGCTTGTTCAGCAGTATCCACACTAGCAAAAGACTTATTTAAGAAGTATCTCTTCTTTAGCTATATTATAAACTGCATAGATTTTTTTTTTTTTTAGGAGTGGAAGGGTGAGACATAGTCGCACCCTACAGATTTCTGGTTGCATGTGTGACTAAATTGGCCATACTCTATACATACTCTATACTAGGGATATACTCCATAGAATTGTTTACTGATATCACTTAGATGAGTACATCTTTTAAAACTTGTTTGTAACTGAAAAAGAAAATATCATCTTTTCCAGGTCACCTGCCTTCAGGACTTTTTTGGCGAAGATGATATATTCTTTGCTTGTGGCCCTGAAAAATTCCGCTACCAAGATGACTTCAATTTGGATGAAACTGGTAAGTAGAGTAGGCTGAATTATTGTGGTGGTGGTGTTATTGTGGTGTTCCTACTGTGGTTTTACATGCCAATGTCATATGGTACTACATACAATGTTTCTTTCTTTTACAATTTTCATGTGCCCTGAAAAAAATGCTCAAACATACAAATTTGTTATTTACGAATTAATAGTTATGGACCAATTCTTCCACTTTTATCAAATTTTTGTTTTTAACATGTATAAGATAGATTTTATTTAACTGTCTCATACACTGACACTATATACTGTTGATCTTCCTTTAGTTCCCTCTGAACTTTTCATGTGTCTCTGTGACAGGATATTAGCCCTGCCACAGTGATTATATCTGATACATAACATGCATGGTTACTTTAATTTGGTGGTGTTAGGACATATCAGACCACAGTAAACATAAATCTGCAACAGACTGAATGAAAATAAGTTCCAACATTCCTCTCTACCAGTGAGTTTACCGTTTAATTCAGGCTAGGGTGTCACTATCACAGTCCTTGGCTCTGGTTTAATGTTGATGCTTTATATGAGCAGAAGGCAACACTGAACCTCCAACTGTCGCACATTTAAAACATTTTATTATTTTGGAAATGTATAACTTTGGAAATGCATTGCTTTTGTGTTGGACTTCTTTACAGAATGCAGAGTGGCAAAGTCTGCATCATATGGTCGCCTCCCCACAGTGCAAGGTCGCTCTTCCCCAAGAGGCGGTGGGATGTCCCGCAGAAGCAAGTCTCCCTCATCGCCTAGTTCAGGTAAGTTGTGGGAATGTGCCTGTGTGGTGTTCTCAGCACAAAGACCAAATGGTCTGTTTGTTGTTTTTGTTCCTAATCTATACAGTGTGTTCTTATTGAGCTACATGCATTAAGACTACACTTAATGTGGTATACTTTCAGAATTTAATTAGTTTGCTTATTGTCTCCTTTTTTTGCTGTACTTCCAGCTAATGGCACTGCGGGCAGTCAGCTGTCCACACCTCGATCTGGAAAATCTCCAAGCCCCTCTCCAACCAGTCCAGCAAGCCTCCGAAGACGACAGGTAATGGGGATTGATGTTCCTTTAAGGTAGAAATTTACATGGTGTCATTAACAGGATTTGTGCAAAGATTAAACAGTTTTATTCATCAATAAACACTTAAAGTAATATAGGAGCAATGAATTAACAAATATTTTAAGGTAATTGATAACTGTATACAAGCAAGCCTTCAAAGGTTTTAACTAATTACCTTAACATGGAAGGCTTTAATAAGGTTAACTGTTTATTGTAGTGTCATTAGAAAGCAACAGATGTTACTATGATGTAGGGCTGGGCGATATGGCCTAAAAATAAAATCTCCGATTTTTTATAACCAAATCCGATTTCCGATTTTAATTGATTTTTTTTCCTTTTCTTTTACAAAACATAAATAAACTTATTAAAACATTCATTTGTTTATATAGATGAATGCTAGCAAAAATAAAGCATATAATGTCATAGCTCTTCCACCATATAAACGACTTCATATCTTACATAGAACTATGCGACACAATGCATCCGTGATCTCTTTCCATCTGGATCCTTATCATACAGGATCCACTGCAGGAATAATTCCCCTGATGAAGGTTGTCTCTTAACTAGTGTTTGCAGCATTTCTCACTGCAGTTATACGTACAGCTAAATCCCAGGCGTGAGTGAAGGGTCACTTTACTGAAAATCTGTCAGACAAACACCGTTCTGGTGTGGAGGGAGGGCTAAGTCTGCTGCTAACTAACTATGGAAAAAATCCCTTTTTTCAAAAAAAATAATCTCCAGAAATGGAAAATTCGATTTATCGATTTTATCGATTAATCGCCCAGCCCTACTATGATGTAAACAAGGTAAAGACATATCAGCCATCCATGTCACAAGTTAATGAAAATTGGCCATATTTTATAGTCCTATTTCAGCAAAGCTGCATTTGAGCATTGTTATGTTTTGATGGCGTCTGTCTGTCTGTTGGCAACATAACTCAAAAAGTTATCTTTTCCTTAGAAATGGAATAAAGAACAAGTGATTAGATTTCAGGGGTGATCTGGATCTGGATCCAGGGATGTTTTAAAGGATTCTTAGAACTTTTTTGTCATTACAACAAAAGTGCAACAAAATTACAAATTTTTTACTATCTTCACTGGGAGATGGGGATCATTTTGCCAAAACAGCTTCTAACTCAAAAGATAATGCCCAGAATCACTGGCAAAAATAAAAAATAAAATTAAAAGATGACATCATGATGTTAAATACACTAACAACTAGCCCAGGTTGCAGCCATTGGAGAAATTGCAAATAACTTTAAGATGATGATGATGGAAATAGTGATATTAGCATGAAGTATACATAAGAGTGTTGGGGGTCGGTAACTGGGTGGGCTGTTGGGCCTTTTGGGGTTTTCTCAGGTGGCTACTCTGCCGTTGTTGTTCATCCATTGTACCTGTAAGAAAGAAAAGATTAGATCTTGACTGTAGCAACACAGACCTGCTGTGATTATAATGAATCAGGAAATGAGGTCATTTTGAGACTGTTCAGTACATTTATCGCTGGAATAAATGTCAATTCTCAATTATGCCAATAATTAATCATAAGGCTGGCATTGGGTGGTATTACTGTTGTGGTGGAGGACATTATTTTCTTTTTTAGAATAAATTTAACTCTTTATTCTGATGAAAATCTTAGTGTAGTGATTCCCCAAGCTTGATTGTTTTGTTTTTCTCTCCAAGCTTAGACACCCTTAAGATGTATACAGTTGAACAAATGAGCTTTGTGTAAGCTGGCTCATGTTTTTTACAGGCTTTGTTCTCTCAGAAGTTTTCTTAGACACATGCATAAGTTCTTTCTTTCTTACTTTAGAGCCGTCTCTTTTTTTTCAGGGATCTCAATATAGTGGTTCTTCACTCTCACTGGCCTCTACCAAGGTATGCAGCTCAATGGATGAAGGAGATGGGCTTGGCAGTGAGGGTAAGACATTGCATAGGGCATAATCATTCTAGATAAAGCCCATTTTAAAGAAAAATGTAGGCTTCTCTATTCCTTTTTAAGAAAATGATTTGTTTATTTTTGCTTCACAGCTGAGTTGGTGCATGAGTGGTCCTCAGTTCCTGTCTCCATAGCAGACAGGTACAAAGTGGGGAGGACTTTAGGGAACGGGAACTTTGCTGTTGTCCGTGAATGTGTGGAGAGGTCTACTGGAAGAGAGTATGCTCTCAAAATAATCAGCAAAGATAAATGCAGGGGAAAGGTGAGCATGCGTCTACATCTGCTTCCATCATAATCAAATTGCGGTGGATTTACTGTTCTTTTCGGATAATAATGTCAGTGTAAAATCTTTTTAAAATGGATTTATTGATTTAAATGAAATGATTATTCTAATCTTTACTGAAACTTGTCCTATATAAACTGAAATGACAGAAAAGGTCAATGTATAGTGTTTTTTTCTTTTTTTTTCTTTGTGTAATTTTCTTTATTAATTTATGTACGAAATTACATAACAGTCAACACAGAACCAGGTAGAAATAAAATAAAATAAAGGTAAAAACAAACAGCATTTATATACATAAATGTTTACCAATTTCTACATATTTTTCCAATTGCATTCCCATCTGTAATTTACATTCAGACATGTTTATGCAGCTATAATAATCAGTCAGTACCCCCACAGTGGGTCATACAATATCTTAAATATATTTCCCAAGCTCTTGGCCACTGCCTAGTCTTATATTGTTATGCATATGTTGATCTTTAAAATTTCCTGTATCACCCAGGAGCACATGATACAGAGTGAAGTATCCATCCTTCGGCGTGTGAAACATCCAAATATTGTACTCTTAATTGAAGAAATGGACACCTCAAATGAGCTGTATCTTGTAATGGAGCTGGTTAAGGTACTGTATTATACATCTCATAATGTTAAAAAAATGTTTCCTGTTCAATTGCTGACATTTTGCTAACTAGGTTCAGTGTTTTTTATTTAATTTAGCAGACTATTTTAATAGAATTAATATACGTCCTGTGAACAGTTTGTATAAAGTTTAAAAAAATACTTATGTTTAGCCTTTTTAACAAATGAAGCTATCTTTCATATCCTAAATGCTTTTTCTCCAGGGGGGAGACCTCTTTGATGCCATTACTTCCTCTAACAAATACACTGAGAGAGATGCCAGCTGTATGCTGTTCAACCTGGCAAGTGCTATCAAATACCTTCATAGTCTCAATATTGTCCACAGAGATATAAAACCAGAAAATCTATTGGTAAGTGTGACTTTACAAAGTTTCTCTACTTGACACCCTGAGTTTCTCCCCATTTGAAATGCAAAGAAGTAATTAATTAACTTAAAGAAAGAAATAATGCCTGGAGTTTTGGAGGGGGTTTAATGAATTTTCTAATAAATATATCAAAGATCTCAAGATTTCGGAGCTGAATGAGCAGCACATTAATTCAGCCACAGTAGAGTGAGATTAAGAAACCAACATCACCTTTAAATGATGTAGAACTCAAACTGCACCTTTTTTATTTGTTTACTTATTTAAATGTTTTTGTTTTCACATAGTATTTATATATACAGTTGCCTTTTTATTATTTAAAGTGCTTGTACTTTAATATATATATATATATATATATATATATTTAATTTAGTTATAAGATTGACATGCAATATGAAAAGTATGGAATTTGTTTGTGTTTAGTGTTTGTATTTTTGTTTTTTCCTCTAGGTATAAAGAAGTATTGGGAATAAATGTAAAATTATACGTCCTTTATGCCATATTAGAAAGAAAAGAAAAAAAATAATGGATTTTTTTTCTTTCTAAAATGTCTAGAAAATTGGAACCAGAAAAACACAAATTCATGTCAGGAAGTACAATATGGTGTGTAACTATCCTATAAACTCACTTTACACCTGAACAAAATAGTTTGCAAAACAGTTTCGCTATTGTATTAAACCCGTGACCAAATTAGTCAGTTTGATTAATTTGAAATGAAATAGGACTTTAATATATTAATTTTGTTTTATTTAATATATATGCTGAATGTTTTATGTTGTAAGACGGTTGACAGAAAGCTTTCCTGTAGGTAAACCACACTATTGTTTGTGTCCATAGTTGTTCAACATTTTCCAGCATTGTTTTTAGGTTTATCTGAAAGACAAAATATATGATGTAAACTATGGCAGCACAATCGCTGTAATTACAACATATGTATTTTAACACTTGCAACACCAATCTCTTGTGTAATTTTAACATATTAATATTTTCTCATTGTCACAGCTACTGTTAATTCTGATATATTCTGGCAAATATCAATTTAAAAAATATAGTAAAAATCACTGGTAGTCAGGAAATTTTAAAATGTGTAAAAACCGGGATAAAATTTCAAGCTCATCACTTAAACTTTACAGCCTAGATTGCCCTCTGTTTTTTTTTTCTTTTAACATTTCTCACATCCCTTATTGTGTGTTTATATAGGTGTATGAGCATCAGGATGGTAGTAAATCTCTGAAGTTGGGTGACTTTGGCTTGGCTACTGTCGTGAATGGACCTCTTTATGCTGTGTGTGGCACACCCACCTATGTAGCACCAGAAATTGTTGCTGAAACAGGGTGAGATGCATGTAATGTAATTTTGTAGTTATTAGAACAATCAAACTACTACAGTAATACTTGTGGAGAAGTCATTGGTCTCTCATATATGACGTTGCTATCTGCAATGTTTAATTGTAGGTATGGCCTCAAGGTGGATATTTGGGCAGCTGGTGTCATCACTTACATACTACTCTGTGGTTTTCCTCCTTTTCGTTGGTATGTGCTCTTGCATCAGTAGTTTAGTATTTTGTTATTATTTTCAGTTAATTGATTGTAATTGCATTAGTGTATTGTCATCACACTGTAGCCTGCAATGCAAAACCTGTCTGTTTAAAAATATGTATTCTAATTTCTACAGCAATGGTGAAGACCAGGAGGCTCTCTTTGAACAAATTTTGAAGGGACAGGTTGATTTTCCAGCACCATATTGGGACAACATTTCAGATGCTGCCAGGGTTTGTGTCAGAATGTGCTCTCATCTGCTATGATTATGCTCCATGTGAAACATCAATCTGTCAGATCAGATGTAGGGGTGTTTTGAGATTTATTTATTTTTTTCCCTGGTTATTTATGGGTAACATTCCCATCTTTAGGGTCTAATCACTGGGATGCTGCAGGTAGTGGTGGTTCAAAGATACACTGCTGTACAAGTGCTTGATCACCCATGGGTTAATGTAAGTCCAACATTTTATCATAATCACAAACGGTATACATAGCAAGTCTGATTCTGTAAAACCGAATGTGTTGCTATTGAACATTGCTTTCTGTACGTTTCAGGGTGATGCTGTACTGGAGAGAGAGCACCAGCTTCCTGTGGCTGGGAAAATCAAAAAGCATTTCAATACTGGACCCAAGCCCAACAGCACTACAGCTGGCGTGTCTATTATAACGGTAAGCAAAGATTTGCAGCACAACACCAAATACTGACACTGTATGGAATTCTGTTTTTATTAGGTTATATGTGAGCTTTTTTTTTTTTTTTTTCTTCTTCTGCTTTCATTTTTCTTAATGAACCTGCTTTGGCAATTGCATTTTTGTCAGAACATAAGTGCTTATGATGAAGCAGCTGCTTAACTCTGAGTACAAACTCTTTACTTTAAATGTTTTTAGTTGAAGGTGGCATTGTCTGCATTTGCAAAGCTGAATATTCTTTACTTTGTGTAATTTTAAAAATGCAACTTCCTTTATTTTCTGTTCATCCATTGTCTTGTTGCCATGTTTTCCTGTTTGCCTTTGCCTATCACCTTTTTTGATTGGACTGTCAGCACTGTTAGATCTTATATTTAACAGGGCAGTGATTAGGTGTTTAGAAATTATTTAAATCAACATTGTGTTAAATCTGAGCATCTGAACTGCTCATCATTGATGATGGGTGGGGGATGGGAAGATTATACTGAACCGGATTTACTTGAGCAATTTAAAAAAAAAAAATACACATATTTTCTTGATCATTTATGCCAAGCACTCGGAAGTTACCAAATTCAAACCTTTCTGACATTTTGCAAAATGTCAGCTGATGGTTTCTGCCAGTGTCATAGCAGCTCCAATACAGTGTAGAGTTGTGCAACTGATTATCAGGTCAGTGATGCTTTGAGTTCAAGGTGATCCTCTGAGTTGCATTCATCTCCCTCTACTCAGCCGGACCAGGACTTTACCATCCAGAAGTCAGGGTCTTTGGACCACAACCAGCATCCAGGATTGTACTGGATAAGGTATGATACAGCTTAGTACTAAAGTGCAGTGAGTGCTTCCATGGCAAAGTGCTGGCAGTCTCCATTTTCCATTCCCTAAAGTTTTGACTCATCATTTCAAAACAGTCCTTTTTTTTTATACTTCATCAGTTTATCACATTACTTCATCTTAAGTGCTGTGGGTGTTTCTTCTTGCACATTTGAACCTGCGCTTCATTTACTCTGCATTAAAAAGTTGTGTTCGTAATGCAAACTGCATTAAAGCGTTATGTGTTGTATTGAGCAACAGGATTTGTTAAGAACTGCTGTCACAGGCTTGATGCTGGCAGGCCTTAGTCTCTTCTTGCTTTTCTAAGTTTTCTTAAGTGCAATATAGTGTGTCACAAGAAGTTTACATTTTTCTGAAGAGTTGTGTGGCAAATTACACCATTTTTTGGCTTGATAATATTGGGTCATCTAAAGTTAATGACACGCAAATTTTCATCTCTGGTCTTGTGGAGAACTTAAGTCTTGTTGCCTTGTCATCCTCTCTCAGACCACGCCACTTGATAAAGAGAAGCAAGTTTTCAGACGAAGACGCCACCAGGATGTAAAGCTTACCCCCCATCTCCCTCACGGTATTGGTGCCAGCATGTCCCACAGTGCCAAACCTGTCCTCTCCCCTGCTGAATTTACCTCCGAGTCTGAAGACTGTTCTCCCAGTTCGGCTGATACTGTCCGTTCACCTACTTCTCCATTCTAACAGCTTTCCTAAAATTGGAGCACTGGCCACTCTTATGGGAAAATGGTGGGAAAGAAAGTACAAAAGGAACATTAAATCCTGAATGTGTATATAGTCTGTCATGAGCATACAGACTGTGTATTTATGTGTACCCATTTAAGTTTTTCCCCAATTATGATTCATTTAATTGGAGTACATTCATCAAATTAAAGGACAACCTATTGGAAATAAACAGAACTAAAAGCATTGACATGAAAGGGGCTTGCAATGCACTAAAAGGTTATTCTTTTATTTTCAGTCTGACATTCTTAAAATATTTACCATTCAAAATAGTCTAAAGGTGAAGTGAACAAGCAGATCATCACCACTGAGGTATTTTCCTCTGGAGATGTAGAGGTGCAACACTCATGATTCCTTTGATAAGTACATGGTGTCTTGGTAAAACAAACTTTGATCTCTTCCCAAAGTCTGTTCAATGTGCCAAGTTGCAAATTGAGGTGGCCAGGGTGTCTAGGTTGGGGACCACTGCTTTGAATAAGTTAAAGGTGATTCACTCAGCCCCTCAAACTATTTTGGTACCACCCTTTTCAAGGCCACTTCTAATTTGTCTGTTGTGAAACCAAAAAAAATTAACATTCGTAGTAACATTAGTATTTTAATTGAAGCTGACATGGGTATGCAAGTGGTCAAGTGTGACTAAAGACACCTGTTTGTGCATGACCACAGAGTAAAATGGCTGTGTCTTGGAACTTAGACTCTGTGACAGACTTCTGAAGTAATGGTATTAACACATTAATACCCCCTTCCCCTTTCCAAAAAGCCATCAAAAATTTTTGTAAGCCTTAATTTTACTCATTAAGTGGTCGCTTACCACAGTACTTTAGAGCCCTCTCATGGTTTATTTTGTGTACTGCAGGAAAGAGCCCCAGTTTTGCTGTATATGTGAAAAACCTTGATTTCCCAAAAATTCTGACTTTGGTACATTAATTTTATGGTACCATATATATTTTTTCCATGCAAGTTTCACAGTAAAACCCAACTTTCTTTTACTGTAGTAATGACAGCTTTGTTGTGTCAGTCTCAAAGTTATGGTGCATAAATCTGACACATTTGAATTGATGAATTAAACTTTTAATGAAATGCTGCTATATTGTACCATAAATATTATCTGTACTGAACTCAAATTTTGAAGAGAAATGTTCTGCCTCCATGTAGCTTGCTCTTAAAAAGAACTGGGACAGCAATGTTTGGCTGCTGATGGTCTAGCTTACCTGTGTGATTGAGAATGATTACAAAAATAGTCTGATACATGTCCGGAAGAGTGACTACGATGCCGGTGGTAAAGATGAATGTCGGTACAGGGTAGCAGAAAGTAAGTGCATGTTAAAGGCCTTGCCTTGGCACATATTAAGTGCAATTAGGTGTCCTATCCAATGCACAGTATCTCATGTCCTTTTTAAATACTAACAAGAATGAAAATGTTGCAGTGGTAATGCTGGCAGCGAGTTAAAACATTTAAATATTAAAGGTTAGAAAACACAGTGCTTCCAGTAAAATGGTTTTGTTTGTGCATCATTCTGTACTTAAAACAAAAAAAAAAAAAAAAAAAAAAAAAAAAAAAAAAACTGTCTGTGGTGTGCGGCCTCTTACGGCCACATACATTGTTTCACCAGACATAATATTCATGTGTTTTCATTTCTTCAGATTGTAACTTGCATGAATGCTAATATACATACAAATCAGTAGTTCTGGTCTAATGCAGTTTCATACACAACTGTCCGATATTAAATCATCGCTGTTTTTGTTTGGGCTGTTTCAGTGAATGGATTTTGGTAATGGACATTCTCCATGGTCAAATAACCAGAATATTGTGTGTGTGTATGCGTATTTTAACAATAAGGTAATAACACATTACTGACTGTTGTTGTAAAAGGGCTTTTATGTTTTCTTTGAGGAAAGTGAACCAAAAAGCACAAGGTAATTAAGATGCAGTGGGTGACTTTTGCGGGATGTATTTGCTGTTGTTTTATCTGGTTTCAACCACCGAAAAACATGTAATCATTAAGTACGGTTGGATAGAATGGGATTGAAATGATAGATGACTGGGAATGCCAATATTTTAAGTAAATGGAGATGCTGAGTACCGTTCTGTTCACCCATACTCTGTAAAGATGCTACAAAGCAACTGAATGAAAATAAATCTGTTACAAGGGGAAAAAAAAAAGTTCCAGCATGTTTTTTTTTTGTTGTTGTTGTTTAAGAAACAAACCCTCAAAGGGAAACTATTTAAGGTCTAATTTCAGTAAGTCCTCAAAAACAAATTTAGCCAGCAGATGGCAGTATGACCAAACCTCACAAGTCAAAATTCCAACTTCAGTTTTATACTATACTGTTGTAGATTTACTGAATTATTTTGCTTTATCATACCTTGATACATTATTAAACCTACTCAAAACATTGTAGAATAACTCCACTGGTTTTAGTTCAATTTTATTAAAAAAATGTAAGTGAATTTTGAGAAAATCAAACTTCAAACATGTCCTATTTCATCCAAAAATGCATGCTGAACAGCAAGCTGAAATAATATCTAAAAGCAATACTTAATTCTGATCTCAGACAAAAGGATTTTTCTCAGACTTGTACGCAAAATGTCAGCTTTGGGTAGTGTGGTGTCATGTAGAACCACTGTATTTAAAAAAAACAAAAACTGAAGTCCATCTATTTGCATATTTTTGTCCATCTACGCTGACAACTCGAGGCAACCCTTTGATTATTATACCAAAAATAGACCAGTCATTTTTGTCTTGTTCCAACCAAACTGAAAACCCTCCTCAAATCCATTTAGCAACGAAGTAACAATATTGCTTGCTAGAGCACTGAGTGACAGCATGAAATGCTGTTTGAATTCACATTGAAAATGGTCAAGACAACATTTATGCAAAAAGAGGCAAACTGGAAAAACATGTAGTAAGGGTACAGTTATGTTTGAAGTGCCATCAGTTACGTGTCGGTAAAGTGACACTTCTATTTTACAAAAAGTCAACTTTTTACAAACATAATAAAATGCTCTAAATGTCCCACTAGAAATTTTCTCTTACACTAATGTGTCATAAAATAATTTCTCTGTTTAAAATAAACGGAGATCACAGTTAATGTTGGTGACATATCAAAGACATTTATCACAACGGACAGAACCCACATTAAATTTGACTTCTCGCTCACATTAATGTTAACAAATTAACAACATTTTGTCTTTTCCCTAAATCAGAAGTGACCACTGAGGAGCAAACAATGGCCTCATACATGTAACTAATGCAATGACAATTTTCAACACAGATTGGCATGAAGGAAACGATAAGAGGCTTGTTTAACAGCATTTAGATATTTTTCAGCCTTTACAGATCAACACTTGAGATAGTACTTGCAACTCAACTTATGTCAAGGTGTTCCAAGTATCAGCCATACAAATGTATAAATGTTCCTAAAAGTGGATAAATGATCTTTTTCACAGTTTTAACAATTAAGAAAGTGTTTAGCAATTTTTTAAATTATATCAATTTCTCCTAAACAAGGAATACCTGTTTTACTCAGCTGGAGAATGCCTAGTACTCAGGTAAGATGTGAAAATCAACAATTTGTCCAGATTGCTCAGTGGCAGATAAAAAGCAACACGTGTGCCTCAGAGGGCAGATGAACATATAGAAGGTCTTTATCACGCCAGTGTTCTGCTGTTTTCTCCACAGTCTTTGAATCATCTGCTGCACAGCTTGGTCACCAGACAGTAGATATCCTTTTAACCTTCAGCACTAGCCTTCTGCTGAGTGTATTCATCTCTTGTCAGTACCTGTTTTGATGTTCATAGTGCCATCGGTTGAAATCTATGTTAAATGCAACAATGCTGCCTGAAGTCATGCCCGTGATCAAAGTCCTGAAGAGAAACAAAACCATGAATAAGAATCATGAAATTCCATTTAAAGCATAGTGCTACATTAAAAAACATAATTATTGGCAGTTATATTTGTATTCATACATCTCTTGCATAAGAATGACATGCATTAAAATGTTTGCAGCAAAGGTTATTTCAGTGCATGTGGAAATTATTTGGTTCCTCTGACAACTGAGTTGACCAAGAAGTCCCAGTGTCGCCTTGCAACCCTTGCGTCCATGTCTTGCTAGTATGCACGAAAGCAGCTGATTTCACAGGGTTGGATTTTAAGGCTACACCCCAGGGGTTTAAAAGCTTGAGCACAATGAACAGAGCTGATGCAGAATGGCTCCCTTAAATACACTTAGACCCCAGGTCAATTTTGCTATCTAATGTCAACTTGTTGAAGAAAAAGGTTGCAGCTGAATTGAGAGTTTCTTAAAATATTTGTTAACTGGCATATACACGAGTGGGTAACACTTATTGTATTATTAAAAAAAACTAAGTGCTTAAAATGTTTTTAATTTAAAATTTCTCATTGATAAATCATTCCCATGTCATCTTAAGTGTGTAGTTACTTATGATGGTGCTGATTTATTTCAATTAATATGTGTTTTTTGGGTGAGTCTGCAAGTGCCGAGGGAGGTTTCACCCTGTGGCAGTAAAGTGCAGCTTGAATTTTCAGAATTTGTAACCGCCGGGGTCACATGATCACATCAGACGCTTATAGCCCCAAAGCGAACCCTGTCACCTCTGGGAGGCCATTCAGGCATCCATTATGTGACTTCTGGCCAGTCTTTAAAAAATGCAAACTTGAAAAACAAGCAGCTAATCCACCAACACACTGGTGCAATGTGTGTATACTCAATGTAATTCAAAATGTGGGCACTTGCAAAACATATCATAATGGGGGTATTCCCCTAACTGAACACTAGCAACATGAAGCTTTTGTTTCTGAACGTTTCTGAAGAGAGGATAATATTAGAACAGCATGTCATGGATTCACAAATGTGAGCCCATGCATGCAGAAGGAACCTAAAACAAATCCTATAAAATTAATCTCATGCACTAAGATCAATAAAACCCTTTCCCAAAACATTTTTTGTTCGACAAATACCTCTTCTGAGATTTGTGTAGGTTTTTAACAGGAAATCAAAAAGTTTATCTGAATTCTCTAAATTCATCTCATCTGAGAGCTTGTCCTATTACAGTAATTGAAACTGTATGACAAAAAATTAGGCTGTCAATTAGACAATTAAGACTTGAAGACCAAAATTAAGCAACTTTTACAATAATTTGGAACGTCAGACTCAAACTTGGCTGAATGGAAGTTGAGTGAGCAGCAGCCAGTTTGAAGACTAAAGAAGCAAATCAAACAGAAAAGCTTATTAATTGTTTCACAACAGTTAAGATCTAAACACATGTAACACCTCCACCGACAGTTTTTTTTGTCTTAGTACTCATCCTGATTATTGAGCCTGTGACACCAATGAGTGCACAGCAGAGGCAGGAGACAAATTTGAGATTTAAGGCTGATCGTTGCAGTTTTATATAGTTCTCATGATGTCATTGACTAGTTTCTTGACATCTTTAGCATAAACATAGATTTAGAAATATGAGATTTTTATTAAGATGGATTGGTATAGCTAAAATTTGTTGTAAGTTACTGGGGTGGTAATACATAAGCCTTTGCTTATCCAACTTTTGTTTTTTTTTTTTGCTTTTTTGGTTTTCTTTTTATTAATACTTTTGTTTTTATAATTTGTGATTATGTTCAAATAAACCTATTAAATGAAAATTGAACCTACTATTAATACAATAAAACTGCCTGTACTGACCTTTGATCATGTGAAAGATCCATGGCTCGGACGCCTGCATCACAGCCTGGGTAGATGTAGAGCTGTTTGAAGTCGCAAGCCTGCCACACCTCCACCACTCCGCTATCTCCCCCTGTTACCAGGTTGTGGCCGTCGCTGCTCAGGAGAATTGTCTTTAAGAAGAATAGAGGTGTAAACATTTCACCCCCTACTTAAAATTTATTGTCTAATCTACAAAAGAGTTTTTCTTTCTGAAGTATGCAAAATATATCATTAAATGAGACATGGTTGTCATTTATTTGAGGGTAAATGCCCAAAAAGATGACCAGCATTTGAAAATAAAATGGTACAGTATGAGAATGATGCATTGATGTGAATATACATTAACTTCCAATTAAATAATATAAATGATGAAATTATAATGTGTTATTTTTTTCTGTAGTTCCCTGAAAAGAATGTTTTGGAAATAACTAGGCCATTAAAAGTTACATACATGTACCATAGTCAGATTGTCCCATTCATTGAATTCCTTGCTTGCTTTTCAGACATTGTGCAGAGGACAGGTAGTTTTTTTTTTAAAGGGACTCAATACATAAGTCTGAATACCTATATGAATTAAATGGCTTCATGCATTTAGGACTGAGTTTTTATTTATGATTACCCTGGTGGAATCATTGACCTCCATCTGTGCCAGCAGTTTGCCATTAATACTAAAGTTGCAGAAGCGGCCCCTGTCATAGCAGATGATGCAGTGGCCCTCACTGGACACCGAGATGAGCTGCGGGCACTGATAGTGGTCTGGGCCCTCCAAAGCCCTTAGCAGGTCCCCTGTAATGGTGTGGACCAGACATGGACCCTCTGCAAAACCAAAAAGTACAAATAAGAGCAACCAATGCTAAGAAAAGGAAATATTTGGTGTTGTCATATTTGACATTTTCTGGGAAAGAAACTGGGAAAAGTACCAGGTCTATTCACTAAAATGACAAAGCATGTCTGGATGGGTAAGAGACTTTTTCTAAAACCAACATTCTAGTTTAAAGCTTCAGTGTTGTAGATATCCTGTTAAAGAAGCATACTCACCTTTGGCTCCACTTATGACTAGGCCCAGCTCTGCACAGACACTCACACACACAACTTCCTGGTCATGACCAGTCAGGACTGCTCGTGGTGCTGGGTAGTCCCCTAAACGAGGACAGAAACAATATGATGAAGAAAATCACTGAGTTTAAATCGATTAAATCTCTTGTGCAACAGTGAAAACATCACCACTCTAATCTGATCACATACTGACAAAAATGGTAACAAAATGGCTTTGGCACAAACTATGTGAAACCACCTTACATGTATCAGCCAATATCAATCATATAAATACAAGCAATGTAACAGATCTGGTTCAAGGGAGACCATTTTAAATTATGTAAATGTAGGGATGCCGTGATGGCCACCAAGCCGCTTGATTTCATGCTATGTGTTATATGATTGATGATAGCTGGGGGGAGAGGTTAGTGAGGGGTGTTTCATGGCACCTGGAGCCATCAACCCTGAGTATTGCCACAACGACAAAAACAATAGTCTGAAATACTCTGATCACCAATTAAAAAGAAAATGAAAAAAAATCATACCTCATTAATATTGCTTGGGCAGTTATTTCTCTTTTGAGGAAATGTGAAATGGGGGGAGACTATTGGTTTTTGGTTTATAAATGCAAAGGTCAGAGTGCTCATTTCTAGGGTTTTAGTAGTATATTTTCAGATGCACATAACATTTTCTTGTTCTGTATTGTATTTATTTGTGTAACTAAAAATCTATTGAGAACACTGAGATGTTAGTTTGGTGTAAGTTTGCCACTGTCAAAAACTTGGCAAGCAACTAGCAACTCTGAATATATCACATCTGTCTCAAGTTCACCCAATTCAGTTTCTAGTTTCACCTATAGAGTCTGACAGCATCATTTTGAAAGATGATGAAAACCCAACCACCATCATCATCTGCTCCTTCTGTGGCTTGGCATGTCTCCTTCATAGCGGCAGCAGTTCAGTCAGTGAGCTGGACTGTGATCGATGCATCATGGTCCCTTAGAGACTAAGACCCTAGCACCCCTGTCATTCCCAGAACCCGCTGCTGATGGAGGCCTGAATAGGACAAGTGTCAAAAAAGCCCCCAGGGAGTAAAAGCAAGCTCACCTGCCCAACAAAAGATTTAATCACCCTGCATTGGATACCCCCAGCTCTGTCGTAGCCCTTGGGACAGGCTGATTTAGCCGCCACAATTAACTTGGTGCAAATATCCACTTGCACCAGTACAATGGGTTGAGTCTAAAAAGCAAGGCCATGATTAAGCTGGAAGTTATATTAATTGTCACACATTCAAGACACAGACAGCCTTTTTTGAGTGTGGCTGAAATCAATTTCTTGCCCATGCCCAACCTGCAGGATGAGTAGTGGTCTCACACACTGCTATTACACATTTGCAGACTTTAACCAGCATTACAGAACATATTATAGGTATGAAACCTCTAGAATGAGGTTCCTGGAAAAGTTTATTAAATTAAAAAGCCAATAAGTAAAACAAAGGACTGAGCCGTTCTTTGTGGCCGTACTCTGAGGGCTTCCACTTGGAAGATATGAAAGGTGGTTGTGGTTTTTCCTCAGTGGTGAATACCTGCCATTTATAGTTTTACCAAATTACATGTATAATTAGACATCTATACAGATTTAAGTTTTTGCTGATCATATTCCATCCCTATTTTTCGCTATATTATTTCCTTCTGTCTCTCCTTTTGTCCACTGAAGATGCATTGTTTGGCATGAACATCAGGGGAATACCGTTTTCCTGCTGCAGTAACACAAGTACTGTTGCCCCTTGCTAATTGGAGGCATCCAAGCTGAAATTCTTAATTAACTGTCAAACCCTCAATGAAGTTAATTAGAGGACACTCGCTACTAATCCTAAAGCTCCTAGAATCTTTCACAATTAGAAACACAAGATCTTCTCATATACACATGTTGTTTTGTTGCCCAGAAATAAAATAAAGACATACTTTCTTCTTTATTTTGAGTTCTTTCATTCCATGCTTTATATAGTGCTCCTAGTTTGAACAGTACCATAACTTTATAGGTGATTTCCCAAACAATGATGGATTGTCTTAATAAAGACACATATATACCATTCTTTGAATTAAGAGACATCTGGAGTTCTACTTAAAAGCAGCACAATTTAGTTCCATTAATCAAACTAATATATTACAGTTTCAGTGCAGATAATCTATTCTCTCCCTGTCTCGCCGCAATACACGATTTGTTGGACAGAATACTTTTTTCCAGTGTTGATCAAAGACTCTTGCCTCCTATATATGCAGTGTTTTAAAAACAATAGACTTGTGCAGCTCCATGGGCTCTATTCACATCACACCAAGGAAAATATTTTATAGTCAAGGTACAAAACAAAAAACAAAAGTAAAAAATTATTCTGAAACCTTGTCCAGAGGTAATTTTACAGCATACACAGTACGTGTACCTGCAACGTACTTGTATATTTCCACTCACCATTATTTGGGTTATCACCAATAATATGGTGCCGCCCACTCCAGTACCACAGCAGCAGCGTAGCATCCCTAGATCCAGAGACAATGTAACAGTCTCCACCAATGTAAGATTCTGATCTGGCCAGACATGTCACCACATCCCAATGGCCAAAAACTATCTGTGTCAGCTTGCCTAGGGAGAATAAAGAGCATTTGAGTGTTAGTAATTCCTGTTAAAATCTTAAAATAGATAAAAAGGAAGTAAAGGTTTACTTTTCAACCCATAATTTATACAAAATTTAAATATTCAGCTTTATCAAAGAGGAAAAGTTCCAGTCTTCTTGACAACCTTAAGATTCATCCAGAGCAGCTGTGGGAAAAATCACCTGTATATTTAAAGCAGGATCTTAGCATTATTTCAGAGCAGTCACGGTTTTTATTGTATTTTTCAGGGGATTATAGTAGATTAATCTGTTGTTCAGTGTGTCAGGACAGAGTTGCACCAGTATTGTATCATTACTGTCATAGTATTCAGTCCTCCACACATCAGTGCACACCTCTGTAGGAAATAGAGTTTACACTCTAACCTACCTGTCTCAGAGGAGTACACACGGAAGCTCTTGTCCCAGAAGCCACACACCAGGATGTAGCGGTTGTCAGCTGTCACCACAAAACAGTGTGTGGTGATTTGGATGCTTTGGTCCACTAGGTCTGTGATCTGACGCTTGTTGCTTCCAGTGTTGTTGGCTGAGGAGACAAAAAGAACCACAGAGCAATATTTGGGTTGTTATAGACACACACACACACACAAATCAAACTATTAACAAAAGCTCCCACAAAAACAACATACATAAATTACAAACATTTTTAAAGCTGTATTTTCCTTTTATGCTTACTCACCAACCAGAGAATCCATCTCTATGGGGAGGTGATGGGCCTGTTCCAGAGAGTAGCCTGGAGCTCCTCTGAGACCTGGATTCAGGTAGTCATACATAAGGCTTTCATTGACCACTGCACATTCATACATAAACATCTGTTCTCCTTTCAGAGCCCAGTTAATTCAAAGTCTTTTCTTATAAAATCAAAGTATTGGAGGTCCATCTGTGTTAACAGGCTTTTTTCTCTCAATGGATATGTTTCATCCTTGTGAATGAGTATCTTGAATAATTTTTGATACAGCAGCCAAAATGCAGACCTTATTATCTTGATTTGAAAGAAAAAAAAAAAAAAAAAAACACATTTCCCTCTTATAGACTGGATGGTAAGGGTGCTGCAGCTGTGTTCATTAAGAGCAACCACACACTGTGCACTCTTTGGTCCTGAGCTCAACATATTTCTACGGTGACAGATGGGGATGTGTGAGGAGAATATGGTGCAGTTGCAGCCTAATTTCCCAGTAACCATTGCTTTGGCCCTCTGACCCAGAGGTGAGGCTGATTTTTCGGGAGGGGTTCTGTGGGTAATGTTGTTCACACATGTCTGAAAAGGAACATGTGGAAACACTCATGGTCAGCTTACCTGGGAGGTGCTAGCTTCTCTCACAGACAGTTGGCTACAGCTCTATTATGAATGTTAGGTAAGGTTTTGTGTGAGGGTGATGAAGTGATTTTACAGGGCCACTCCTGTGGTTGGTATCATTTGTGATGTGGCACACTTTTTTCCAAGAGCGTATGCCTGTGTTTGAACATATCACCTCCTATGTGAGATTGGCACCACTTACCAACAGTGTTGTGCCATCGATTGACTGCAAATAGGCGACTGCAGGTGACAGTAACCACAGCAGGTATAGTGAGGTGGGGCAGAGTATTTGCAGCCACGTGGGTTACGGGCGAATTAGATGGAAACTTCAACACCATGATGACATCCTGCTGCATCTGGTCCTTAAACATGAGAGGACTCTGTGGAAGGAAACACTGTTGAGTAGAAAAGGGGAAAAGACAAAGTGTGGAATAGAATGTAGGGACATGATGATAGGAGAGGATTAGTTTAAGAAAACAGAAACAGGAGGGAAAAAGATGGAGAAAATGATAAGAGAATCTATAAAAAGATGAGAGAAAAGAACACAAGAAGAAATACTGTGGAGATTGGAGGGAGTAAGGCTTTGACACTAGGAGAATTAATGCAGTCCCCACTGACGGTTGTCTGATAAGAGAATTAGAGGGGTTGACGAGAGAAACTGGGATGGAAGGCACAGTTTATGTGAGATGGTGCAGATGGACCAGTACTTTGTGAAAGAACCAGTTTTAGTTCTCATCTCATCCTAGATGATGTTGAAAGAAGTGAACATGTTAACTGAAACATACTTGTCTTTTGGAAAATAATAATGCAAATAATAAGCCATGTGCAGATAATGTAGGTAAAGCTGGTTATTAAATAGACTGAACAGGTAACAAAGAGAGGAGCTAGTGGGCCAGCAGGGAGCACTGTTCCCTTTAAACTTTACTTGCAAGCAAGGCCAGCTATAAAAACATATCTTTTTACATTGAGGGTTTGTAACCTACAAAAGGTGAAAACATCTAAAATATTTAACCTTTATTTTAAATAAGAGTAGACTGTAGGAAATGCACAGAAATGAGAAATCATGGACATCTTTCTCAATCTAATGTCCATTTACAATCACATTCACTGCAACACACACCAGGTCCACTCATCTTTCTTCGAACACACACCACATCCAAAGGTGCAGGAAAATTTTCCAGCATGCTCACTGTTCTCACCAGGTGCATGGCGGAGCTGCGTGGAGGATGTGGCTCAATAAGCAACTGAGATGGCGTCTGTCCAAAGCTCTGGATCTGCGCCTCTGTGGCCTGCGGGAGAAAGAGAGAGAGAGAGAGTGCGAGAGAGAGCGGCTGTCACAATCAATATGCATCAAAGTGATGGGTCAATGCGTTACTTGACAATGCAAGCAAATCCTAACTCAGCCGTGCCTCTGAGGAAGGGGGAGGTAAAGGGAAAGGGGTGCACTCCCAATCCGCCTGGGTGCTCCCCTTCCCCCCTCAGCCTGCAGAGTCATCCAAGTGTTAGTATGGAAGAGACAAGCCTTTTCCTATTAACATGCTTCAGTTAACCATTCCCATTTCCAGGAGCAGGGGCCCCAACTGCACAAACGTTAACCTGGAGTGACATCCAGCTAGAACTGCAGTGGGCCAGTATGCTTTTAGATGTTATTGTGTTTGAAACAAAAGGGAAAAGCATGTGTATGTGCACACTCATATACAAAGGCACAACATCACACAAGCAGGACATAGTGTTTGGGTTAAAGGTACAATACTCTAATGAACCATTATTTATGGATACAGTCTATAAGTTTAGAGGTTTGTGATTAGCAGGGAGAAAAATAAAAACAGCCATGCAAATCTCATTATGGGCAAAAAATAAAAATAAAATGACATAAATCACTATTTTTAGAAAATAAGTGCAATTTTAAACTGACCAATGAACATCTTGTCTGAAATGAAAGGGGAAAAAACAACCAGTGAGCGCTGCTAAGCTTGACTGGGGTACTCCACAGTGGAAGTGATTGATGTGACTGGAGCCACTTCCACCATCAGAGGGGAGCTTGTAGACGTCCGTCAATGCCACTGTGCACAATGGAACATACATGCTCTGCTTTTCGCCTGCCTTTCTGACTGCCTTGGCAACTAGCCCTCATTTTCTTCAGCCTGTACACACTGTTCACTATCAAAAGGACCCATTGGGTAGCACATGCCATGGTGGGAGATTTGGCACAAGAAGTTTGGAGGTGCTGCTGAATTAGGACAGGCCACCTGCAAGGCATACAGTCGCACCCAACACCCCCTGGTCACTTCTGATCTTCCACAACATCAAAAAAAGGTGCTGTCCACATAGCAGAGTGCTGTCACATAGCAGTGAAAGTTTCATGTGAGTTAGTGAGCACATTTGGCAACCATTAAGAGCTGGTGTGTCTTTAAAACACAGTCTGTCAAGTAATAAAGCAACTGACATTATGGCTATTTAAAGTTAGGTTTGAGGTGAGGGTCACAGTGTCTGTTTAAATAAAGAAATTTGATACAAGAATAAAAAATGCAGAAAGGGCCATGTGGAAAGCATCACCATGTTTCTTAAGCTGATTCTATCACCAGGAACACAAGGCTGCTGTATTAAGCATTTTTTTTTATTTTCAGACAACAATAATTTTCAGAAAGCACAGAAAAGATTTTTCTTCATTTGTGGCTTTTTAATGCATGTGTTTGGGAAGGAGATATGAGTTGTTAAAGGTTAAGCACGTTCCTCCACTAGATGATGAAACCAGATCTATATCTCTCAGCTGCTTAAAGGATAATCCTTTGTGATGTATGTCAGAAATTTATCTCTACCTCAATCAGAAATGGAGAGTAGTTAACAGGCAACTCCTTAGTTAAAGTCACTTCAGGCTCTGACTTTTAGTTAACAAGTGACACTCTTAGCCACAGCCAAAGATCTCCCCTCCAAGCAAAAGCCATCATGCCTGCTTAAGCACCAAACATCCTTCATAAGACTGAATCAACCTTTCCATGTGAGTACAATTTTAGCATAAACAGAAAGTTTCTGAGATGAGTGGCTGCAGCTCTCACTTTATCTAATGTTTAGTTTCCAAACTGATGACAGGGACTCCAGGGAGGATGATGCCCCAGCAACACCCTCCAATCTACTCACGTAATGCAGCATCACAACTGCTCTGTCACACAGAACACAAGACACGGCCTTGAGTTGACCCAGTAAGAAGCGTGGGATCATGCTGAGTCACAACACCTGGGATCAACAAATATGAAGCTGATCTTTCAACCTTTTGAAAGTTGTTAGGGATTTCAGCCAAAAGTTATTCTTAAGCACTGTTTAATTTAAAGTAACATACCAGATGATAAAAAAATAAAAATAAAAATCATACAGACATAAAGCAACTGTGTTATTTTTGCACGTGATTACACTGCTGTCCATGCTTTGCATGCCAATGGAAATTTGTTCACGATAAGCTTGTCTAAGTTTTAATCCTCAAATACAAACAAAGAATTGCCCTGAGGGTGTTTCTTGAGTGACAGCTTGGGAGCTGACATGTGCACTACTGTATGCAGGAGCAAAAATGTCTCAAACAATATGTCCACTAGTAAGTGGCTGTCTGTAATGCAGCTATTATCATATATAATGCACATTAAGTTATATACACTATGTGATGCACAGACTGCATGGTCAAACATTTAATAACCATGAAAATATCGAGGTGAAATCAAATTTAAGTCTGTCAGCTGCTTCAAAGCCCGTCATAAGCTAGCCACAGCATACTTTGTTGTCTTTGTTTGTTCAGAGGGGACAGAAGGGGCGGTGGCAGGAGGACAAATAGAGTCCCACTGATGAATAATTTGTCTGTATACTTCTGAGTGACACAGAGGAGTCTGAATCAAGGGGTTGCTGTCATGTTTTTCCATAAGAGAAGACTGTCAGCAGAGGCATCACGCCGAAGGACTGCTGTTCCGGCAGTGTGCCCAGTAGATCTGTCACTTCATCCTCAACCACAGACCAGAGGCCTGGCAGCATGTCAGAAGGTGTCATCATTTTCTACTGACACGCAAGAGGAAATTATCTTTCATGACCTCTAATTTCTTGACATTTCAAATGCCTTAATTGTTGTGACTAATGCCTTGTCAGCAGTTTCACCTGTCAAGCCCAGAATGAATCAATACCCCAGAGTTAATCATCACATTTCAGAAGATCTTAGTGAGACGGTCACTGGGCAGAATTCCATACTCCACCTTATTGACTCATCCAGGTAGGTCCCAGACTAGTCTGTGTGAGATAATGGCAACAGTTAACAGGGTTCAGCTGACTGAATTTCATTGAAGTTGCCACAGATTGAATAATAATTATAATAAAAATCTAAACTTTTGAATGCACATGTACACATGTTTAATGTAATCATTGCACAACATGCTGGTCACTAACAAGATTTACCAAAAATAAAAGTGTCCTAACCATGAATCAACCACTAAATGTTCTCGTTAACTAAAAAATTTTACTTAAAACAGTCCTCTTCATCCAACTGTTCACATATTCATCATCCAAACAAGATGCCACCTTACACATGACAAACTATTAACATTTTATGTTGTGATATACTTACCACTGTTGTTAAGTTCTGTTTCAATAAATTTGAGATGAAGGAATTACCATGGCATGTTTCTACTAAATGTCTTATGTCTATGATGTATTATCAGTGTAGTAATAACTTTTTACATTTTACCGTACATTTTACATGCTCAACTTTTATTTTAAGAAGAGTAAATGATTATATTTGTATTATTGCTATATCTTTTGGAAAATCTGAAATATTATTAATCAGAATATAATTAGTAAATATCCTCTTTAATATTGTTAATTATAAGTTTTTTTGTTGTTGTTGCAAAAGTGTTACACAAGAGTAGTCCAGGACTTCACCCCTATGCCAAAAGTGAATGAAAAAATACTTCCACAACCCAAATCTGTATCGACATCAAATGTTACCAGCTTGTAAGTTGATTCATGCCTCACTTGTTACATTTTTCAGGCAAATTCATCCTTATTTCCACTAGCTCTGCTGACAAACAAACCATGCTTACAGGGGCAGTTTGTATGATAAATTTAATCAAAAACAAAAGTTGCAGATTGCAACTAACTGTATATCTCCCTTAAAAATACAATATGGTTGCCAAAAATAAATAAAGAAATACATAAAACATATATAGTGTGGTTTGTATGTTCAGGCTGTAGAGATCTCTGTTTGGTTGTCTTTTAAATTTCACTGACACCATTATTGTGTGTTTATGAGTTTTATGTTTTATCAATATAAAATTGCTTCAATAAAACTACTGTCAATAATATTAGAAAACAAGAACACCAATCATATTGGTGTTTACATATAAAGGTTAGACTTTATGTTAAAAACATAAACACATAACTGAGAGTGTGAGGGTTTTTCTTCATTAGCACTCACCGTATCAGCATAGCATCAGTTGAAATTAGCTAAACCTTTTTCTTTTTCCTGCACAAATGCAATCACATGTCACAACAGTGACTACATCAACTGGGTACAATTAGAAAGTCTGAATTGCAGGCTTTCTAATGTGCTACAAACAAACAATACTGTCATCTCTAACAACAATCAGGTTGGAAGACAGCTAAAAACCTTTCAGTCTGATGCAAAATAAACAAGGCCTCATCTAAAATCTTTCTTGAAACGATGAAAACCAAACCTTTCACAATATGGTTTGGTAATTAGATCAGCCAAATCTTCTGCAGGTGATTTGCATAGTGGCCACTTGATAAATAAAGGCGCCCCTGGAAGTGACAGTATATAAATGACTTGTTTTGGAGACAGCAGATGGTGAATATCACAGAGAGAGATGGGCTCACACTGGAAAGTGCCACAATGCATGCCAGCTGCTGCAGTCTGTGGTCCTCTTTCCTCTCGCAAATAAACCATTCAGGAGAACTACCATCAAGTTAATAGTAATTCAATTAATTTGTAAAGAATATGAAGATTCACTTTCTCATATTTTGACTGTGTGACCTCTAGTGACTGATCAAAGAACGCAATCAGATTTATTGATCGGATTAAAAAATAAAAAAAAGGGAAAAAAGAAAGCACAGAATCATTAGAAGTTTTATCAGGAACAAGGAAAAATATTAACAAATGCTGTTTACCCAAGAAAGAAAATTAATATCTCAGGTTGTCAAAAAAATTTAAGCAAATAATGAGTCAGCAGCTCAGTCAGATTTTCTCACGGATTACATGTGCATGGCACATTAAGTGATTGACAGATGCACGATACAAACAGCTCCAACACATGCCAGAACAGATAGAGACAGGAAGTGGTGCCGCTGGTGAATAAGAAAATAGAGGGTTCAGTTGCCATAGGAATACATTTGCGTGTCTCTGTAAGCTTTACCTCTCTGAGCAAGGGGTCAGTAATACTGTCCAGGTTGACAGAGCCCTCGTAAGTCAGGTAGTGAAAGACGTTGAGGGCACGCACTGCCTCTGGGCCTCGTTGCTTGTAGCCGAAAATAAGGTCAATCCACTGATGCAGCTGACATGACACAAACTCGCTTTCCAAGGCCTGTCAAAGGAGTACAGGGCAATTATAGGTGAGAAGCACACCAGCAACACACAGCACTTAAGCCATAAGACACAATACAAATTGAAATTAAGCACAACAGTGAATACAACAAAACACAGCCTGCATACATACAGTACAGAGACGACCTGTGTACAGAACATGACATTGCCATCAAACATCACAAAACTTATTTCATGGAGTGCTATGAGAGAACAGGATTAGACATAAACCCACTGTATTAGCATAGCTGTGCTATGTAAGATTAACATACAATAGTGGAGACAGTTTTTAACATGTGTGGTTGATGTCTATATTAAAAAGTAGTCAGATTTTTTGCATTTATGGCAACATGAGATCTTATATCGCAAGTAACAGTGGTTTGAGATCTGCTCTTCTTGCAGCAATGTTGCATATCAGAATTACCAACATTAAGTCTTTTGGTGCAAGCCCTTCTGCACGAGCGGTATATCCATAACTGCTCTCTATGTGTGGGATGAGGGCAGTGCAGATAAACATGCTACCACAACATTTCTGTGTTCACTTAATGCATTTATTGGACTGCAGCAAAAATACCAAGAACCACATTCTAAAGAAGCTTTATTCCTTCAAAGAGAGACTGAAAAATGAAGGAAATACTGTCTTTGGGTAGAAGGAAGATGTTTCTGTTTTCTCCATGGTGCTTTGATTCATCATACCAGAATATTTTGACAGAAGAACAGCAAATGGGAAAACTGTAGTATTCGGTTGACTGACTGTGGTGTAACTATATTAGCCTATGATATTTGGAGATTATGGTTTATGATGTTTGCTCCAAACCAAAAATAACTTGTATTCAGTAAAACATCTTCATCTAATAATTTTATTGAACACGAAGATTACAGGAAAAACAATTAGACATTTATCTCTGTCCACTTAAAAATCCACCTTTGAATGGAGATAAAGAAAGTGGTTCAGTACAAACAGAAACCAATTTACTGTTAAATTATCTGCAAGAGAAAATCCGATAAATTACCAGTTTAAATGAAAAATTAGACTGGATTTTTTTTTTTTTTTTTTTTTTGGCTGGGTGTTAGAGAGACGTTCAGATCAGAATAAGATTTAAGGCCTGTACCCAATAATAAATATACAGTATCTATGGAAGCAACCCGATGGGGGAGTTAATGTATTGTTTCAGAGTATGGTAGAACATAATTCCCATGCATACTGAGGAGAAGCTAGAGAAATTTACACTCCTCCCCTCACGTCAGGAATAACAGCCATTATCAACAAAGCCTGCTCAAGCACACAGAGGCAGACTTTGCCACAGGGCATATCACGACAATTGAAAGTGGCACATGCAAAGATGGGAAGTGGGAGGACAAGGGGGGAGGGAGGAAAAAGAAAAGGAGGGAACGGAGAAAAGAGTGAGAGAAAGGGAGGTGGGGGGGGTTGTCAGAGAGATCCACTGACAGAGAATAAATAAAAGAGGAAGTAAGAGTGTGGGCTAGCTTGGGAAGAGAACAAAAGACAAAAAAGGGAGGCAGAGGACTATGATTTTCTGGGTTTATGAATAAAATGGTCTGTGAATCTAACAAAGGAAGGGAACATCACACATATATACCATAATCTTTTTTTTTCAGTCAGCCTTTGGTTTTGTTTTGGAGATGCAAATATGCCTGTAAAAAATTTTCGCTTTTCTCATTTAACCCCGCTCAGCCAATGTACAAGCCTAATAGAGCTCAACCAGGTCGTATGGGTAAAACATGGGGAAAGGTCACCTGCATAAGACCAGCCAAGCTCTGTCACTCCATCTGAAAAGGTCAGGAGTGTTCCCACAGCCTCCTCCTACCTCAGGACCATAAACACTGCATACTCTAAAGTCAGGATAACTTGCTTCTTCCCAGAAGTATTATGGAAGTTGCTCTGCTTTAAGGAAGAAAGCTATTTATTACACCTAAATTTAAAAAGCAAAGACATATAATTGAGAACCTTTTTATTTTTAAACTCATACAAAATTTAGACAACACTCTTACTTCACTATCTACTGTTTGTGGAAGTGATTAGACTTGCAGGCCAGGAAATGCTAGCATGGTGTCTACAACACATAGAAACTGTTGTGCATAATTACTGGGTACTAAGAACTTTCATCAATAGCAACAAACAATGACTAACTTTATTAGTCTAATTTGAATGTCACCATTTGTGAATAAATAAAATACATATGCACTCAACAAATCAGCATAATGGCCACTTATTGCGTAGTATTTGTGTGATGTTTTTATATGAACAATCAGTATGTTTTGTGAGAAGAACAACTGCTGGGTTTCAGCAATAAGTGATTCCAGATTAAAGGAAGAACAGAGTTATCTGAACACAAAAATGGGCACAATCTAATTTGTTGTCTCTGTGCTGCTCCTGAAACCTGTTGGGAGTTGTGAGCCACATGTTGATAAGCTGTCTGTAATAAATGTGCCTGTGTGCACACACATACACAAAAAAATTGATGGGAAGGGTCCTGCACACTGCCAAAGTGATGAGTCCAGGGAATTCAGAAGGTAAAACTATAGGGCGACCTTGTCCTCAGCCACATCTTTCAGTGACATCACTGGGGTCAGGGGGTACAGTCATAGTATTGAGCGATGGGCTTTAATAGATGGTTCGTGAATAAGATAAGGAGACACACATGTATGGGAAGGTTAAAGAACAGAGAAGAAAATTGTTATTTTTTGTCTGCCACGAGGAGGCAGAAAAGCTAAGAGTGGAAAAAAAATAAAAATAAAAATTGAGTTTAAAATATTCCAGTTTTTGTCTGAATAAAGATAGACTGAAGATAAATATATTACTATTCTTGATGTGGAACTGGTTATAGGAAATGAATATTATGAAATGTAATAAACATTAACTGCAGTATTTTTAAAACAGCTTCTTCTGCATCTTTATTTTATTCAGATTTTTTTTATTAACATTTTACATGTTCATGCATTTATATGTTGACCTATATGTGCCTAAGTATGTAATAATATTTTTTGTTTATTGTATTAGATTTTATAAATTTATTGCTTTTGTCATCCCGAAAACCTGAAAAAAAAGCCTAACAAATAAATAGTGTAGAAACATAGCTTCAGTTCTTAGTAAACATTTATGATATTTATAGGTTTAGTTTCTTGTTAGATACTTACTGAGTACCAACATATGCACTGGTAGAAGGTGAAGGAGACAATGATTGCTGGCAGAGGCTTTTGATAACTAATAGTTGAGGAACTTTATTTAAAATATATTTTAGTTTATATAATAAGTGAGTAAAAATCATAAACATGGGACAGTGTTAGATAATAAAATATTCCATAGGATTAAAAACTGCTTTAGGCCTAAAGCTTACCATCCTGTTTATCCTGACAAGATCTTCTGGTTTCTTGGCCCAGGCTGGCATGTCCACATCACAAATCATGGCACCGTCCTCCCTAATTCCCAGATGGTAGCCGTTGCTGTTCACAAACATCTCAGGGAGATAGTAGAACTCTGGAATCATTTCCTGAGAAAGAAAGATGTTCCTGTTTTACAGGTTATTGACAAGGACACATTACATAATACCACAGACGCCGCTGTGTAGTTGTCCAACATTTCAACAAGGCGTAATAAATGACATATGTGAGGACAGAACCATAGAAAACAACCAGAAAAAAGATGTGTGACTTCAGTGGAAAAGGTTGCACAAACAAATTGAACAGGAGGCCATGAAAAGGCATTGAGAGGTGCTAGTCCAGTTATTCCATGCAGAGGTGTTAGATGTGGTAAATGAAACTGAAACCGAGTTGGATTTTTTCCCCCTGGTGTCTAGGTTCCTGTGATGGGGTCAGGACCTTGCACTGGAGGAGAAGTCAAACTGGTATAGGAGCCCCAAATGTAAAGCCTGGTGTGATTCCTTACAAAAAAGAAGGAGGCAAATATTTACTTACACTTTGAAACAGAACGGTTTAAATTATTTTCTCCTGTGCTGTTTTTACTTCTGCCCACTCCTTTTTCAGACCATAATGATTTCAAGGAAATGTCTGGAAATTTTGTTAATGAGTTTGGTTTTGTCTTTGTTTTGTCTTTGTTGTTTTTTGCTGTTTCTTTTTATTTGTTGGGTGTGAAGTTCCATTTCATTTATTGCATTTTTTAAAAACTTTTTTCATTTTCTTTTCTTATATTATGTTTGAAAATGCATTCACCTGCAAAACTAAATGTAAACACAGGAATTTCTTAATTTTTTAACCAAGTATGAATGTGTCATGTATACTTTACATACTGGCTCAAGAATACTTAGATTAATTTTCATGAATTTACATAATTAATTTTCAGGAACTTGCTTGAGGTAATCCACTGCTTAAATTACTTCTGCACAAAACAGCTCTACTGTTACATGAGTTAAAACCATTACAATATTACTTGTTTTTCCAAAAATAAACTTTATTTAGTGCTCTTTTGCAACCAACTCTAAAAATTAAATATATAATTAAAAGCAATTATTGATCCCTTGCAAAATTGGGATTTATTTTACTGACAATGAATCCAAAAATTATAGCATGATATGCATAGTAAATGAGATAAGGCTGATATAGTTTATGTGATCATGTTAATTATTTGTAAGAAAACTGCAGTTATGCAATCTCCACTTCAATCGCTTATCTTCTTGATCATACAGCTAAGAACGGATAAGTGAGTGAAGCCTCAGAGCAATCAGGCATATGCACACGAGGAATTTAAATCCTCCATTCTGTCCTTATTAGAGACACAAACTAGAAAAAGTTAAACATAGTTCTTTCTCTTAGCCTGGGATTATAAAGTTTGATGGAAATCAGAATCCTTTTATCAGCTTTGTTTTATAAATGCAGTGTTTTGCCAGGTTAAGTGGCATTATGAAGTTTTACTTTGCCTATGGGATATATAATGTGCAGGGCTTTTAGGTAGCCATAAATCACTAGGTTCTAAGAAGTGAAATAGCATGACATAGTACAGACCAATAAACACTACTGGTCTGCTGTTGGTCACATTTCACCCTCTGCACACGACAGGAAAGGGAGCAAAAAAAAAACATTCCTCTTTATTTCCCACTGTCTCCCACATACACCCCCCACCCTTATATTTTTGTTGTAAACTTCCTGCCGTAACTCACCACCAAGCCGTTAAAACTGCCAGCTCCGTTTTCAAGCCACCATCCCATGGCAGCCATTAATTCTGCAACAGCATCATAATGGGCTAACAAGTCAATCACACAAGTCTCCATTGCTTTATACTGTGTCACCTTAATGACATGTTCGTCAAACTCTGTCACCAGCAGAGTGCTGCTGGATTCCTGCAGACAAAATAGTGGCAGGTTTGGGGTGTGTGTTTATATGTGTGTGGATGTATGTCTGCTACTACCAAGAAAAGTCTACTTCTCTTTGCCCATGGGCAACTGTGCTAGTATAATGTGACTGTATGTGCACCCTGAATAAATGAGAAATATGGAAACAGATTAACATTAATGATGAGGTGGTCAAGGAGGTGAGGTTCTTTCTTGGTAGACACAGAGTTGTTTCCATTTGACTTGCTCTTTTAGGAGGCCAATCCCCAGCAGGGGTTCAGGCTCCCTTGGACTTGTTGTCATAACTGCAGAGGCTGGGGTTAATGAAAGGGAGACTCGGGAAAAAACAAGCTACCTTTACCTTTACATCAGAGACTTAGTGGGCTGCTTGGTGGTCAGAGCTAAAACTAACCTTAACCCTGAACTCCAATATGTTGTACCCAATGTGGTATTTGCATCTTTTTACATGTATGGCTGCCTTTCTGTTGACATCCTTTAAAACCTATTCTTTTATCATTTGAATAAATTAATATAATATAAAATAAGCTTAAATTTATACATATAAAAATATTTTCCAAATCTGGCTGACAGATCTGAGATTACAGTGGATTATTTACATTGCCTCATTGCTGCACCATGACAAACCCAAACAAGCTCTTGAGCAATATTATTCCTTTTTCTTATGCATTATGAAATACTGTTACCAATCCTGCACTGTCCTGCACAGTACAATGCTACTCCTAATAGATCAACAGCCATCTTATGTGTGTAAAAACGAATGCATGCAGACATACAAGTAGTCAAAAGTAGACTGTATTTGTTAACAGGGTGGTATTTGACTATTCAGTTGTTCAGTGTCTTGCAGCATTCTACCTCTGCCTCACATAGATTGTTGGCTGCTCTCCCCCAGATTCTGGCAAGTAAAAGCCCTGTCTGTACATAAAAGACTAGATTTTAAATAGCTTTTGTCATTAATGCTTTATTAATTGCCTGGAGCAACACTACCCGATGCAGGGTGTGCTAGAAATATATGACACTTTGAGGTCACTGCGTATTCCTGCTGCGTGCAGTGCAGTGGGCAAAATGGAGGAAAATCAGCAGGGTTCAGCGTTTTTGATGACTGCACTTTGGATCTGTTGGGAGAGGGCTTTGTTTTTCTCTCAGATGCAGGCTTTGTTCAAGATCATTCCACCTCTAAAATAGTTTACTTTTTGCATGTGAAAATCAAATGTGCATAGTGAGTGTGGTACCATTTATTTTTGCATGTTTAACAAGGTTAGATTGTAAATTCTCCCTACATTTTCTATAACTGGTATATTATATATTGGAATCTATTATAATTTGCAGGATTACTTTGTAATATGGCCAAGTCCATTGTAACTGCTTGATGAATAAAACTAAATAAAAATATGATGGTTCTACTTATGTCTCGGTATAATAAAGAACATGCATTGAACTGTTTACTTTTGTTATGATTCTGACCTTTACATCAGAGGTGTCCCTCTGACAGTTCCTCCAGGAGCGGGCAATGGCAGAAAATGTGTGATCAGGGTGATCAAATTTGTTATTATTGGTACTGAGGAAGAATGTGGTGAAGGGCTCCTACAAAGAAAGAAAGAAAACAAAGTCAAAGATCCCTGTTCAAATTTACATTTACAATTTTTTTCCACTTTCTTCACATTCGAGTACTATCATCATTAAATAAAAAGGAAAATCGATGTGTTACTTTTTCTAAAAAAATCTTATGCACAAATTCACTATTCTTCTATGCAGCACACTAAGGGGTTTCTGTAGAGTTCAGTCATTCATTGTTTCCAAGCCTGAGGGAGAATCAATTAGTGGTCTTCCTAAGTACAGTAAGCCATACTGATAATTGGCTAAAATTTGGTTTCCTAAGACTGTGATAGCAACCAATGCTGGCAGGAGCAGGTGGATCACTCACCAGAAGAAGTAAGGGATTCTGGGAACAAACACAGTGAAACCAATTTAACTGTTGTCAAGGGAGCTCCCTCAATTCATCAGCTTCTTTTTTTTTCTTTTTTTTTACTAATGTGAGGGGGGAGAAATATTGTGCAAATTTTCCAGTTTTTTTTTTTTTTTTTTTTTTTTTTTACTTTCTTCAAGCTCACATGTATAACAACTCACAAAATAAATCTGCTGAATATAAGGCCCTGTTTATAGGGAACAGACTGGAGGTACATGTGCCTCCTTCTTCTCTTCCACAGTAAATGAGGACAGTGCTCAGTAACCTTGATGGACATGTCTCCAGCGCTCACTGGGTAGCCTGAAACACATAAACCTGTCACAGCAGCCCCTGTAAATCATTACCCAGCCACTCTTTATTTAGTTCACATATGCTGGTTTACTGGCCTGTGAAATGTGTTTTCTGAGCGCCATTGGTCTAACCCAGCCCCAATCAAATTGAAATGTCGAGCTGCTTCCTGTGCAGAAGCCGACAGACCTCAAAGTAACAGCATCATCAAGTCTGACAAGTGACAATCAACCAATGCAGACAAAAAATGAAAAGCTATCTGTAGTCTTGGTTTGACTTCATTCCTCTTCACATACTTGATTAATTCACGGATTCTGAACAAAATAGCAGTCACTATTGTTAAAAGAGTGATTTTACTCACTATTCTGACAAGCCAGTGCAGGGTGTTGGCAGCAGTGGAGTAGTGGGAGTTATAATGACAAGGTGGCGTCTGGTCATCCTCCCATGTGTCATAGCGATCTGCGTAAAACGCTGCACGCTTTGGATTCAGTGCGCCAACAGGCTGAAAAGAAAAGAAATGGGAAATAAAAGGTATAGTTCAGGCTACAAAGTCATTCGTTCCTTATTTTTTGTGTTAGTTCAATCAAAGTTTCCCCCTCATAGCACTGTATCTGCTCAGTGGATGTAAACAATCTTGACTTAGTGTTGTGACTTTTTGATTAAATTTAACATTGATTAATTACATTGTAAATTCAATATACTCATATATACTACTGAAAGATCTGGATGCTAGGATGCAATGGAATACAATGTGTTTATTATACACTCCAACAACATTTATTCAAAAACAAATCCTTTTTTTTTTCTCCTGTTACTTGCTAGATCAGCAAAAAAACAAACAAACAACAAAACCAGTTTTGTTGAAAGTTCACAGCAGACATGGAGGTTTACTCTGTCAAACCCCATTTTTCTCTTAAACCTGATCCTGTTGCACTGTATTCTGTCTTAAATCTAAAGGGGTTTAAAGGCACAGGTGACTAGGATGGTGCATTGAGGATGGGAGGAAAAATATATGTGCCTGCAAAATGTTGGTAATCCATGTGGATTAACCCTGGGTGACCTGATTTACACCCAAGCCAAACACTTAACCCAGAACTGCTACTTCTTTCTCCATTAGAGCCCTTCTGTGCTACTGAGCAGTGGAAACTGCCAGGACTTCAATATATATACACCCAGGTGGAGTATACAGAACTAAATAACACCCTTCAAAACATTTTGGAAATAACTAGTAGTGATTGCAAAGAATGAGCACATTTACATGCACACACACACACACAAATGTATGTGTGTATATATATATATATATATATATATATATACACATATATATATATATATAAAATACCAGAGCCTGAAATTTTCAAGTGTCCAGACTAAAAATGTGAAGAGGAAAAGGATAGACAAAGAAAAAAAACTACATTATTGCTAAATTTATTTTCCATCCTACCAATATTTTCATTGTTAGGTGGAACCTTGGATAGCATGGTTCATAATTTAACCACAGCCTCAGTAATAACTTCAGTATTGTACTGACACCATCACTGGATTTTTGCCCTTTGGCAGCAGTTTCATTTTCATATGTTCTCAAGGCAACAAAATGACTCCCATTAAACATACATTTAGTGGTGAATAAATTGCTTTCTTCGCATTTTCAATCACACCATTCAATATATGAGCCTCAAAGGCCTATTGGCAGTCAATATTAATATACTCTGTACCACAGAATCAGTAACACAAGGGGAAGGGGAGACTGGTAATGTAATCAATAGCAGCTTTTCTACCTAAAAATGGAGTGCAGGAGTCAAAAGAACTAGAGTAAAAGCCATCAATTCTGAATGGTCTGAGACTGATGCCTAATAGGCATATTTTCTAATTGGATCATTAAAACAACACCATAACTCCTGGGCACATTCACCTTGTCTAAAACATAATAGACTAACTGATGCTCTTCTTCATTGTGATGATTACAATCATATTTGTGTGACACAAAGTACATTCCTGAAACACTTAGTCAACTAAGTTAAAACTAAATGGAGACTTTATTCCCTCCTTCTTCCTTAAACTTTAATGGCGGTTCACATCAGTGTTAGCACAATTGAATAGACCAGAAGAGAAGTCTATTGAGATCTACATAGATTTATGGGGTGATAATAGCCTTGCATGTGACGTTGTGGCCCAGCTGGATTGGGGTGCAAGCCACAAGACGTCTCACACTCAGTAAAACCGCTGCTAGTGTGACTAATACAGTTTAGAGCTGTACAAAAAATACTAGTTCTTTATGTGACAGAGAGAGAAGAGTGAAAGAAAAGACAATTCCAGGTAACACTTGAGAGTGCAACGAAGCAATAAGGCACAGTTCACACAATAGTCATAAGTAAAAAGTTTGCAAAATGCCTGATTTTGCAATATTTTGATTTATGTGATTGAATGTTTTTTCTTGCAAACAATATTCTAGGACAAAAGACAAAGCTTTTAAAGTAAAATTAGCTCAAATATTTCATTACAGATAAGAAAATGCGATACAAAGATCATTGTGACCGGAAGGATTTTATAGGGTTATATACATTTCCACATTCTGGCCATGCAAAAAAAGGAAATTTGTACTTATTCCCCTGCTATCAAAACTTTTCCTGACTATGCTAACCACATCTTGAAGTTCCACGTTACACGGAAGGAATACAAAAACATGTTACTTGACAAGGTATTTCCTATGAATTCTTCCATTAGGCTCTACATGAATGAAGTTAAATTGGTCTCACAGTGTTCCCAAGTTGTTCAGCTATGTAAGCTTGCATTGTAGCGCTAATAATGTTTGTTCCCAGCAAACTTGTGTGGTTGGTGAGCAGAGATAATTGTATGACTGAATTACAAAAAACCCACATCACTGAAGAAGTTATTCTTCACATTTAACTGTCATGTCATGGAGAACTGACTGCTTAAAACTGTTCAAAATGTAGCTGCTATAAGTTATTATAGAGATTATATAAAGTGCATACCTGCATTTAATGACTTTCTGAACCTCAACCATGTAGATTGTAATTCCTAACCTCAAATTATTACATTACAGCCTTTACCCAGTAGTCTGCAGTGTATAGAAAGCAATGGAACGGCAAATGAATCTTAAAATTACATTTGGAGAAGTGAGGTTACCTTTAACAAGACTTGTTAGAAGAGGAGACTGATTTTACTGTTTAACTTCATGATCATTTCTGCAGCTTCATCTGCAAATCACCTCTTAAAAGTGACACAACCCTCATTTCATGGGTATTTGACAAGCTGTGGTATCCCTGTGCTGCTTTATTGAGTTTTTCCATGTACAGCATAGAGAAAAAAAACAAAAACAGGGTGGTTGTGGACACAAATCAGTAGAGGAATTTTTTGTCCTTATGTCTGTTTTGCTGTGATTCTGTGTTGCTGGTATGATTCAGGAAATTAAAAATGTGTCATTGATAAATTACATTGTGAAAAATTCATATAGACATAAAAAAGGGGTGAATTTACATAGAAAGGTGATAAATTTATGTAAACATTAAAGCGATGGAAGCAATAAAAGCTACAACTGTTCTGAAAGCTTAAAAGAGTTTGATTAACAAGTTTTCTTTGGTTCTCCATAAATAAACAGTGTAGAACAAACTTCACTTCTCCATCTTGGAAAATCTTATTCTATGTATGAAAAAGTGCTCTATGAATAAAATTTGATTGATTGATCCCCATGCAACAGATTGACTCCTTCACATGCTATGCCTGTTCTTTTTCAATGTCTTGTTTCACCTGTACCTGGACAATGTTTGTGACTGCACCTGTAGTCACTGCTAATATTTTGATATTTCTGGAACTATCAATAATTTTCTATAATAATTCAAAAAAATGTCCTCAACATTGGTTGTAAAACATGGGTAAAATATCTCAAAGTGGTGACTGTGAAGTAAAGCACATACAAAAGCAATGATGTGAATTTAAAGTGTTGCATTGCGAGAGACACTTCTTCCACAGTATGCATGCCAAGAAAATACACCATGTTGCAGGAACATGGAGGCTTTGCATAATGAAGCTCCTGCACTGTTGTTCCTGGGAGAGTTCAAGCATAAAATAGAAGACTCTTTCCAAGTTAGTACAAATATTGTACATCTCCACACAGCCTGAATGTGTTGCCTTGGCCTCATGGGCAAAATCCACTATGTATAATATGGAAATGTCACATTTTATTTTCTGCTCAAGTAACTCCCACCAAATATTGTATATATATATATATATATATGTACAGAGAGAGAGAATTAGAGTTTGTTTTAACTAAACTAAAGTAGGCTAAAGTAGGAAAAGAATGCATGATTGATTAAACATTTAATTTTAAATATATAAAAAAAAACATTTAAGATGAGATAACATGAGCACTTCTGTGGACTTTAAGAGCTTTTAGTCCTGTCATGCACACCATCTTTTGATAAACTCCAATCCAGCTTTGATTACCATTGTGCAACAAAGAAAAACAACTCTTCTTTGCTCTGTATATCACATTGATCACAGGTAAAGGGAAATGAAAAAACTGCATCAGACAGTTCCACAGTTTCTCCAGTCAGAGATCATTTATTTTGTAACACCTGACCTACTAAAATACATCATCACAACTAAGCAAAGGATGATCAAACTGAGATTGGCTTCAGATTCAATCTGGATCATGCTGGTGTTAAACTCCAAAGATGCAGGAAATGAGCATGGCTATTGGTGGGTGAGTATACAGACAGTATCTCCCTTTGTTTGGTTATATTTTAGTTTCCTCTCAAAGAGGCATATTGCATTTTATATTTCAAAAGAAATTGCATTACAGTATGTTGCTATGGTGCTCTGTCAAAAGAAGTCATAGTCCGTTTTGCTTCCCTTGTCAGAAGCAGGGTGGCACGAAGCTCTAGTCTAATGAAATCAAGTTGCTCCAACTCAAGATAAAGCAGATGTGCTTCAAAACAGGCTGTCTGGAGTGGAACTGAGGATAAGTAATGCTCCATTATGGATGGGAAAGTTAGGGGGGGAGTTGCTCTGCAAGTATTGTTGAAACTTTGTGTTCAGTTTAGGGTGCAGATGCAAAAACAAGAAAACAAACAGAAATAGGTTTTTCTGTATCTATCACATGTTTAACGAGGAAAATATAGAATATAGAGGAAATATAGAGGAAATATAGAGAAAATATAGAATATTAGCATACAGTTTAAATATATCAGATTCAATTATAGTTGTTAAAAAGTGCCTACTCAAAATTACAATTTAAATTAAATACATGTCATTAGTTGTAGTCAGTGTATAAAGAAGCAGTCTTAACCCACATCTGCTCCTTTCACTTTCTTTTGCAATTAAATTGATTTCCATCACATCATTTAACAGCTATGAGGAAGATTAGCTTCCCTCCATCTATCATCCACTTGTCACTTCATCAAGAAATAATCATTAGAATCTAACAAAACACTTCACTGCATGAATGAACCTGACATACAAATATGCAGAAGTTTAGCCTCAAGGAAAAGCAATACAGCATCCAATAGCACAGTTTACAGCCAAATGACTGCTCAACCAGCAGGTAACTGTAGGTGTGTACAAGTTTGGGAAGATATTGAGCAGATCAGACCTCAAGCAGTTTAAACAATGCTGTCCAGGTGACAGTGAGTCATGAATGCATGAGAAGCTATAGTCTCAGGTATGATCTGTGGGAAAGAAAGATATAGTATGGGATCATGTGAGACTAACTCACAAGTTGTGATGATTTTCTGTCTAAGAATTAAAAAAGACAGTGTGTCTTTATGATTCTGCAACTCAGCGACATTAACTTTGATGATTAGATATTATTTAACCATATTATAAATGAATAAGAAAATAAACAGGCCTTTAAATAAAGCATTAATTAGTAATAACGTTCTAAGTATAAATATAGAATAAGCTACAGTCTTTTTTAATTTGTTAAAGGGGGTTGTGGAGTCACTGTTACCAGTTTTTAGATCCCACTGTGCTAAAAATGGCAGCTTCTTAAATTACCACTGGAGCTTAACTTCAGTTGTGAGTTAACAAAACATGCTCAAAGCAGGGAAAAATGTCTATAAATGAATAATTTGTCCCTTTATTAAAACTGTACATGGATGATTATTTATTTATTTATTGTGTATCACTGACAGGTGCTTTCAGTGACAATTTACCCAGTGGAAGTGGAAAGTATCCTCTCCCTCAGATGCCCTCTTTATAATTCCCCTCTGGCTCCAAAAGCCTAAGTGAAAGAATGACACCTAAATGTTAATGTTAAAACTTAAAAGTTGTAATTTACAAAACAGCGGATGATGTCATGTTGCCAACATTCATTTTAATTCTTATACATACCGTCTGTTGACCAGAGCCATTGAATTTTATTAGAAACAGACAGAAATGTGGTTGTAGCCCAGTATCTAAAAAACTTGCTTTTGCTTGAGCTTTAACAACTGTTGTTGAAAATCATGTCAAAGTTGTTGTGAAGCTGTGTTACACATTTTTGCTCCTTAAAATGATTGAATTGTTGGTATTTATTGGAAAAATAAATAGAAATTAATAAAAAAAAAGAAATGGCCAACTATTTCAAATCTGACATGATGCCCTTCCTTAGTTAATACACATATCACATTTTTAAAATACAACCACATACACTGGACAATCTCCTTAAAATGACACTTAACCTTCCTTTACAATGAACAAGTCTCCAGAGACTTTTCTTCAGCCACTAATCCATAATTGAACAAAAGAGCAGACCAAGCAGAGAAGAGGCCTCTGTCCCTCTCTGCTATACTGGCAGTGAACTTTTGGAGGAAAGAGCCCCGGGGTTCCAAGGACAACTGTCAGGAGACACGAGCTGTGAACTCATGCTAATGAAGGCAGTTCAGGCCTGTAAACAGCATGGAAGGATGTCACTGGAATACATTACAATACATAACTGTCTCCCCAGGGCAGTAGGGTTGCATGTGGCTCAGCCTTGATCAACCACCCTCAACACATACAGTATCCACACCAATCTATGGCTTTCTCAGCCCACCTGGTTACCCTTTAGGTAAAGCCAATAAATGCTGAAATGAGAGTGGTAAGACATAGCTAAGATGTTTGTCCAATGTGCTCTGGGTGCACTGAAATGAAAGATACTCAAAATCAGTTTTAAAAATTCCAGTCAGTCTGTGACTGTTTTTAAATGACTTTCTTTTAGAATTTCAAAGTTCACCTTCTTCCCAGTACAGAACAGATGACATGTCTTAAAAACATGCTTTGAAAACCTGAAAATTGATACAAACTGTTGGGAAGTGAGATGGCAAGATGGGGCTCTTGGTCAGAATTTTGGTGCTTAGAGGGAAACCAGAGGGAATGAGGCAGCAATAAAATGAAAGAGAGAGCTCAGACAGGAATGCGACTGTATTCAGGTCAGTGAACAGCAGTGTGCAGGAGCGAGAGATGAGGAGGGAGGTGGGGTGGGGGGTAGACCAGTAAACCAGGCCACAGTCTGGGGCAGAGTTTTTCCCTTCTCCCTTGCAATCAAAGATAAAATGGCAGACTATCAGGGCTACAGATCGTTGAACAGCTTGACATGTTTCTGTATTGCTACATTTAGAACATTTTTCACTGAAACTGTGTGTGACTTGCTTTTATCATCACATCAAACCTGAAAAAGTGTTTCCAAGCAGTTGTGTGATAGTATTTAATAAATAAGAAAATAAAAACAATCAAAAACATGTCTTAGTTGTGCTTTATCCTGAGATTAAATGTTTATATTTAGTAATTTAGCAGAAGGTTTTATCAGAAGTAAGTTAACAATTTATGATTTGGGTTTGTCTGTTTATAGGGTGAGTCTGTGAGATATTCTCATTATTACTTATTGTGTTTGAGCTGATCATGATGTGATCATATGTTTTATCTTATGACAGCTATTAAAACATTTGTTGTCTAAACTATAATGAAGTATGTTCAAGTATTAAATTTGGTTTCAAACATGTCATTATCTTGAGTATCAGAAGGATTGTTTTACATTATACAATAATTTTGTACACATTTGCCATATTATATTTCAAATAATTAGTTTACTTGAATGCATAGCTTAGCTTTTCTTAAGGTCACTGGAGAAATTGTTGGCTTGCACAGTTACCAAAGCAAAATGCAAGCAATGCATTTGTTGGTTCATTTATGATTCATTTCTGTCTCTGAACCATTTTCAAATCAAAAAGGTACATTTGCACTACCATTCTGTCACATACTGAGGCTTTGTCAGGCACATACAGGATAGTCAAGGCTATATATGAAAAAATAATGTTTTCCATACTCTAGCCTGCATTTTAGTATCAAAGCCCAACAAGTTTGCACATCTAAAATAAAACCAAAGATAAGTTACAGCTGAAAGAATTTCTCAAATAGGAATCTGAATCCACATCCTTTCACTTATTTCAGCAACATATTTTTGGCTTGTAAATTCAGATTATGAAGGCTAATAAAACATTTAAAAAAAAAGAAAGAAGAAAAAACCTACATAAAAACATTAAAGTTTCAGACTATACACTTGGTGCTTCTCAAAGTTAAGGAAGGATCTCTAATAGCTATTTTACTTTATTTGTATGTAACGTCATCAAATCTCAACAAAGGGCTGTTCTGATGTCAAGGAATCTTTTAAGGACTTAGTCCTTACTTCAGTGACATTTTAAAGAGGCTTCTGTGTAACCTTGCTGTCGTCAAAGCTCCTATAATCCATTGCGTATGCCAAAGAAAGTGCAGATGGAATAGAAACTGAGGTTACTCTAATATACATTCAAATTTTCTATTTCACTTTTAACATTTACCATTGTTATTGTTATCATCATCATCACATTGTTAGCATTGCAATGTGTTCCATCTAGTTAAGATAGCGTGGCCTTCCGGACTGCTTTACTTAGACTGTGTGTTTTATTTCTTTTTTATTTAGTTTTCCTGACTTTTGCTATCCCAGTTATCTCAGGCAGGATAAATTATGACTGCAGCACACTTTTGGACACTGGAAATCCTGTTTCAAACAAGTTTTCCAATGCAACATTTGGCAACTGCAACACTGCAACTGCAACATTTTCTGCCTGATGGAAACATGGCTCATTCCTTTGGTGCTAGACCGGGCCATATCACCGTCAGAATCCTTCTCTGCTTTCCACAAGGACAAAATGGAGAAATCAGGCAAGTCTAAAGGTGGAGTTTGGTTTATAGTGAACAACAACTGGTGCAACCTCCAAAACACCAAAACTCTCTCCACCACGTGCTCGCCAGATTTGGAACATCTCTTCATCATGTGCCAGCCATTCTATCTCCCCTGGGAATTGACAACCACCATCGTGACTGCCATATGCATTTCACCACACGCTGACGCCAACACCCCGCTATTGGACCTACACGATATGCTGTGTCCCAAACACAAGACCAAACACCTGGATGCTGCTTTTATCATGGCAGGGGATTTTAACAAGACTAACCTAAAAAAGTTATGCCGACCTTTTATCAACATGTAACATGTGCCACCAGAGGGAATAACATCTTGGACCACTGTTACACACCACTCAAAGAGGGCTACAAAGCGGTGTCTGTGCATCTTCTTGGCAAATCGGATTCCGCTGCCATTTTCCTTGTGCGAAAGAACAAACAAAGGACAGCATAGGAGGGGGTCTCCACGAGGCAGATGAGGTGCTGGAACGACCAGGTGGAGGCCATGTATGTCGACTGGGCCATGGCTCCAGTCCAGTTCATGGGATGTCAGCAACTTTAGGTGATGACAGACTTCATTGCTAAGCTGATAGATAATGTCGTTCCCATGGCGACAGTCTGGGTTTTCCCGAACCAGAAACTATAGGTGAACAAGTATATCCCCAAACCACTGAGGGAGCGCACTACCGCCTACAACTCGGGACTTCTCACCGGCAGGATGGACGACTACAAAGTGATGTCATACAGACTGCGATGCGCGGTAAAGTATGCTAAGCAGAGGTACAGAGATGGAGTGGAGTCCATGGTTGGTTGCAACAATGATGATGATGATAAGCGGGTGTATACAGGGGAGGTGTAGAAACTGGCAGAGTGGTGCCATGCTAACAACCTCCTGCTAAATGTAGACCAAACTAAGGAGATGATTTTTGACTATGGTAAGAGACAGCAGAGGAACCACACCCCACTAAGGGTTAAAAGGACTCTGGTGAAGAGCGTGTGCAGTTTCAAGTACCTAGGTGTGCACATCACAGAGGATATATCCTGGACTCTGCACATAGACAGATAAAGAAAGCAAAGCAGTACCCTTTTCACCTCAGACAACTGAGAAAATTCAGAGTTTCTCTGAAAACCATGAGGATGTTCCATACAGGAGTGGTGGAGATTTTTCTGACTGGTATCATCACTCAGTGGTACAGGAACAGTAGGCTACTGGTTGTGACCAGAGGGCCCTGCAGAGGGTGCTGAGGACAGCAGAGCGTACCATGGGTACAAAACACCCCACCCTCCAGGACATCTTCATGAGGCGAACAACAGCCAGAGCGAACATGGTCATGAGCTCTGTGCTCTGGCCAGTGCCTAAGGCTCATTAAGGCAAACACAGAAAGAATCAGGAGGCGCTTCTTCCCTCGGGCCATCAGAACTGTGAACTCTGCCCTGTAGTGACACTGGCACAGTGTCCTACTTTCTGCTGAAAAGCACTGTCATTTAATCATGTCACTATTCTAAGGTTTATATATTGTACACCATGTACATTATATATATATATGTATATATATATATATATATATATAGTCAGTCTGTGTATACCATGCACAATTATTTTATTTATATTTATGTCTTTTTAGTTGATTACTGTGTTGTTGTAATTTTACTGGTGGTAAATAGGTGTGCACAGCCTTGGATGCATGTACAACTACATTTCACTGCCATCTTGTATGTGCATTTGACAAATAAACAACTTGAAACTTGAAGAACAGCAAACTACAAATTTCTTGTTTAAATGGCTTATGGGTATGCTTTATTTAACAACTATGCATTTCAGCAATTGTGAATACCACTTGATGGTGAAACCAATGCATAGGACTGTTTCATCATGTGTTTTCCAAATGTAAGGAAGTATTTTTTTCCAATCTAGTAAGGATGGGACTTGGTGGCCTCCTATCAAGACAGCATCATTGACTTTGTGAAGAATTGTCTATGCTGAGATAAGGCAGCACCTTAACCAAATGGGGAGTAAACTTATATAAAGTATAAAAGTGCATTTCAGGATGTTACAATTGACAATTTCCACTTTCCCAAGTTTACCTCTTGAGTTCAGTGTGCATTCTTTCGACACTAAACACCACATTGTATGAAAATCCCCAGCTATCAAGTCCTGCTGCCTTTTAATTGGCACTCTTCATTATGTTCAGGTGCTTGGCCCTTTACCTTTGAGAGATCTCTGAAGTTCCCTGGCAAGGTCAAGTCGAGCTCCTCAGAGTCATAGTTGGTGAGGACCCAGGGAAAGACTGGGTATTGGTTTAGGTCATTGTATGTCCTCCCTAGACACAGAGCAGACAGAAATCTGTGAGTGATGAAGTTTTGGAGAGGAACAGAAGGGTTGACAGCAGGGCAGGGTACACTTGAGGCTGTAGTTACTTTTGGAGATCAGTATGCAACATTCCAAGAAGCCTTGATCTCAGAACCCCCACCGGACAGAGTTCCTTCAACACTTTCATAAAGAATCTGCCCAGGAAATACAAATACATACACTAATAGCAGTAAATGTGAGAATGTTTTCTGCATACAGGCCTTGACATAGCCTTCTGGGATCGCTTTGTAAGTAGATGTGGGAGTCATGACTGGCCTGTCTCCAAGTTTACAAAGAACATTTAAAACTCTCTGTTGTATGGAATGGATGTAATTATAGAGATATAGATTCACTACACTAAAAGCCTGGGAACATCACTGCAAGTCTGAATCACTGATTTACTGGATGTGGACTTTCTCTAAATTCTGGGGGTGGAAACATGATTTTCAGATGGATATTTTTTTTTTAAAAAAGCACCATAGGCTCCATGGGAAAATCTAACAGCATGCCCTGGGTTGTCAGGAATATTTGGTTTTTTCTTTGAGATCAGAGGGGAGGAATTTTTGTAATCCGGTGTTGGGATAGAGCTGCTATAGATAATTTTGTTTTAATTTCTAATGCTAATAGGTAATAGATAATAAATTTAGCAAAATACATTGGTTCAAAAGCAAAATGACACTTAAAAAAGTAAATACATTAATTTACAATCAAAAATGAACCATATTCCTAAAGGCCCATTTATGCTCCCTTAAGTATGTAAATAGGGACGTCTATTTGAAACATTGTCATATGTTGCCGTCCTCATACCTTCAGGCATCTTATGTGTTGTCATGGTTGTTAAGTCAATTCCTCCACTATTGGGCAGTGTTAAGTTCAGGGTTTACTCCTGCGAGCCAAAATCAGATTCAGACACCGTTTGGCAGCAGTAATGCATCGCTTTGATGTAAGCTGTGTCCCAATTCAGGGTCTACACACTTCAAAGTGTGCAGACTATGTAGGCTAAGGAGTGTCATACATAGTCTGCACACTTCAAAGTCTGCTAACCTTTTGTGCAATGGGACAGCCTACCTAGCTAACAAATATTTCCCAAAGCAGCAATGTGGGACATTAAATCATTTAATCCTCTGAAATTACTGTTTACATATCATAGGACACTTTAGTGAATGGTAACACTGACCGAGTAATAATGTAAAAAAAAAAAAAAAAAAAAAAAAAAATCTATCTGAGGCTCTGTTGTTTTCTTGCTGGTAGACACTTCATTTACCCCTTAAAAATCCATGAATATCAAATATTACAGAATTTTAATGCCACCATTTAACAAACATGTTTTTAATGTACTTGGTTTTGTCACCTTTCTACTAAAGTGTGGTTTAAAAAAAAAAAAGACAAAACGTATTCTTTGGCTCTTAGTTGCTCATTTGCAGCCGTCATGTGCACAATGAATTCCAGGAGAAGTGAGGCTGCGAAGGATGCATCACCAGCAGCCTTCATTACAGGCCAAATGGAGTGTGGGTTAGTAGGATGGATTCGGAGGCTGTTCTCTTCCTGACCCTTCTTCTCTGGTTTGTTTCAGCTATTCTGCTCAGCACTGCCCCCGCGATTTCAGGTGGTATTGCTCTATCTTCTGCGTCAAGCGAGGGATAGCTAAGCTCCCTGAAAACAGACCAAATTACATGCGTAATCAATGCAGAACACGGATGAATCTGTCTGTCCGTCTGCGTATGCATCTTCTGTGTCAAGCATAAATGGGTTTTTAGGCATCAGTTCATCTAGCTATTAATACAGAAAAATGCATATATACTGTATAACGTACCCTATTTTCCAGAACGCATTCACACCCATCACTGAGACATGCTGAAAGGATGAATCTTTAGGCCTAGGACTACATCAGAGCCACACATTACAACGGCTTCATTACACAGGAAATAGTAAAGAAATTGACGCAAAAATATGGACAATTTCATATTAATAAGTTAACATTTTACGGTTGAAATTTACAAAGGCAGATAAATGCTGAATATTTTTGCTCTTTCATGAGATGGCCAATGTCTTCCAAAGTTTCTGAAAATTTCCAACAAAATATCAACTTTAACCACTATAGAAAATGTGTTTCTGCAAAATGTTGGCATGAGAGTCTAAATCTAGCTGAGCAAGTCAAAGTGTCTGACAGGCTAGTAAGGGAGAATGCTTCTGCAGAGTAGCCAGGGTCTAGAGGAAGCTGGAGAGCATAATTATCCAGGTTAATGGCACACACTTTAAAGGAAAAAGTGGGGTGAATGTAGAGGATGAGTTGGACGTTGGTGTTGACGTTGGACCTGCTGGTGCTGAGGCCTGAGTTGGGGGTGGCAGGATGTTAATAACAGTGGAATAGTGTTTAATTAGAAGACTACCTCCCATTCGCGCCTCATCCCAGCACTTTACCTCCCCCCGCCTGTCTCCCACTCCACACTGTTCTGACATTCCTGGCAGCTCAGGTCATTACCAGGGATTTTTAATGAATTTTGGGCATGTTTTTCTGTCTTCCTTACATCTAATTAGCTGACAATAATGTATCGAACTTGAGCACAAGCTAAATATAAATATGCATGAATATGCAGTGAGAGAGTGGATGACACCTCTCTGAGCAGAGTAGCGTGCAGTCGCTCTTGCCTTCCCTGTTACTTGCAGTTCAGATCAGAGAGTCGACAACAGAACCTTTCAACTCCGCCGACACTTGTGTGTACACACTCACAAAGCCAGGCACTAATTATCTGGAAAAATCTGCTGTGCCTGCTCTTTGTTTCAAACTGCACATGAACAGTGAAGTTTACCATGCTGAGCACTGCTTAAGGCTACTGTGAATTCTTAAACAAATACGACATACCTAAGGGTACTTAGAGAATGTTTTCAGCACCACTGACACATAAAGTTTATTCATCCTGATGGCTGACCTTAAAGTAACAAGATTAAAACTTAAAACTTTCATGGGTTGTAAATTTTACCTGCACAAGGAAGAAAAGAAGTCAAAATGTATTAATCTAACTGATGGCTGTGAAAGAAATATTATTTCTGTACTCTCGGCTACTTTCACTGTTCAAGCAGTTTTCACTTGGAAATCAGATGAGTTCACAACATTAAATCTTTACCTGCTATGGTGTTGAGAAACATGAGATACTCAAAGTTTGAGATTTCTCTCCTCTGCCAGCGCTGGGTCATATTGGAGGATTTGAAAAGCTGTCGGGGAGTTGCTAACGAAATTCGCCTAGAAGGAAAAGAAACATGCTTAAAAAACTATGCTCACATTGTTAGCAGCACTGTGGCTATGAATAATAATAACAGAAGCAAATAAGCAGCTATTTGTCATTTGTGAGCTGTCAAGCGTGAACACAAAAAGTCACACTAAAAACAAAAGAAAATGTTCACTCGTACAGTTTTCACTCAAGTAAATTAAGCGAAAACAAGGTGTTAATTATAAGTCCTTAAATGGAGTGGTTTGCTTTAAATCCATTTAATATGATGTCGCTTGTTTTGCAGCAGTAAATAAACAGGCCTGTTAGCACTGAGTCTAAAGGGAATCAGTGTATTTTTTTCCAATGGTCTTTGACCTGGCTGCAGTCCTGCAGTATAGAGATTTCTGTCAGAGAATTAGGTCAGTTCAGTCAGGGTCAGTGCACATCCACTTCAATGAGTGCAGCAATGGGACTTCAGATAAACTCTGCTGCAGGCCAGGCTGAACAGATGTACCACACAACACTACACAGAGGAGATAACAGTGGTCATATATGAATTACAATACAAAATATATTTGACAAGGATTTGCTAATTTTTCAACATGACATCCTTTGACCCACCTGGCTTGAGGAAGTCCATAGCTGGTGCCCACTCCTACTCTAGGGAGACTGTAGACCACTTTCTTTACTGTGGCCTGATCAGGAAAGTTGAACATGACAGATGCTGTGAACAGTGAAAGAAATTACTTTTTTTTTAAAAGGGGGAAAAAAGAAAGTATTGAAAATCACAATCTCTAATTGGTACTTTACTTACTTCTGTTGGCCATAAAGACCTCCATCGCAGTGCACTGCAGGAGGTAGCGTCTGGAGAAGACCGCTCGGATCTCACTGAACATCCACTTCCCATGTAAACCCTCAGTGTATGCCAACACCTGGAAGGTGTCACAGAGAGAAGAGCGTCCTCTGGTCATTATGGCTGTATAAAAGCTAAGACTGTGCCAAATTACAGGCCATATGGAGTGCTACCAATGTCAAAATATCCAATTTTAAAGTTCTATAGAGCAAAACCATAATAATAATAATACTTTAATATTAATACTATATTTGTATAGCTCTTTTCAACAACCCTCAGGTAACCAAAGTGTTTCACAAAAGAAAAACATCATTAAAGCTAATTACACAAAATAATTAGCACAAAAAATATAGAAATATAAATGAGTAAAAAAAAATTAAAGAGTAAAAAGTAAACTGAATAACAGAATAAAATAAGACAAAAGTGTCACCATATTACTGGGTATTAAAAGCAATTGTAAATAATTGAAAACATCAACCGTGTCTTGTTTTTTTTACTGCAATCCATTTTTATGACTGAGACAAGTTTCTAAATTATTATCTATTTAAACAAACTCCTAATGTGAAGTAAGATATTGCTTTATTGTTATTTAGACAAAAATAGGTAAACAAACTGTTTTCCATACTGTGTCAAAGCTCTGACATAAAAAAAAACCCAATGCTGAAGGAGAGAGAGATCAGTGTGTTCAGCATTTGTTTAATGCTTTGTTATTATAAAAGAATTGAACAACGCTGCATTGTTTAGAATTTCTTTGAATTCTGCCTTGTTTATGGCCATCCCTCCTACAGCTTTTGAGACAAAGAATGTTGCCCTCGTTCACCGTTGGCAGCTTGGAGTCAAATAAGTTATTTCTATTTATTTGGACCACTAAAACCAAATTTCAGCTATATCTGTAAGCTATTATTTCCATACTAAAGAAACTAAAAGACATTCACAAAATCAAGTCAGTCATGAGTTCAGTATTAGTATTAGCCCATTAATTTCTTTCAACAAAAAAAAAGTATCAAGGCATGTTCAAACAAAACAGAAATTGTCAACATATCTATTTTCACATGTTTTCTGTTGGTTTTTAAACGCACAATGAAACAACAAAGAAATAACCCACTGGCCCATGACATATAAATAATCAATAAAAGCATTGTGCTAGAGAAAAGAAAGAGAAGACAAAGAATCATTGGAGTGTGCAGCACCACTGGGATAAAAGGTCCACATACAGAAAATCAAGATAGTCATTCTGGCAGGTGAGAATGATCCCCTCACACCTCTCCTCCCTCCTCCTATCTCTCTGAACATTTTTGTCCAACAGTATGAACCCTGGAGAAACGTCATCAACTCCCCAGGTTGTAATCACACATAGGTACAGTTCAGACATAGTGTGAGGGAATAAAGATATAACAGGGCAGGCAGTAAGGAAGTGAGGCCCTACAGCACGTTAGTGATATCTGTGTGTGTGCATGTGTGAGTGTGTGTTGGGGTGGGGGTGGACGATGTGGAGAGGTACAGTGAGATGGTGAGCTGGGTTAGGTCTGATGCTAATGCTCATTTAAAATAGTGACAGGCTGAAGGAGTGCAGCACGAGCTGGGCCGCTTTAATTTCTCTGTGGAATAGCTCATGCCCGACCTCCGTGCCTCATCCAAAATCTCTGGAGCTCAATTAAAATTGGATTAGGTGGAGATGCTGGATGTGCAGCACAGCAGCTCTGGTGCTCTTCTACCAGTAATGCCCCTGCTTGACACCTCTGCAACCCCCTACTCAAACAGTTGTCATAGAGACAGCATGGCCCTGAGGAGGCAGCATGCAGAGTGGAGGCACAGAGAGGAAGGGAGGTTAGACAGACGGATGGATATGGAGCTGCAGGCACTTTGTTGGGGGCCAGAAGCAGCTCTCTAGCAGACTTGGAAGCTTTTTTTCCTGCTACCACTCTGTAGCCAGATGTTCTGGAAGCAGGCTTCTGAATGCAGATGCTGGAGAACAAGGTAGACAGATGTGAATCATGCACAGGCCACAATAGTTTAGTCCATCATGGGTGTGATGAGCTGTCTGATGTCTAGAGACTGAATAGTTATGTTCAATATTCTGAATTAGTATTCATTTACTATTTTGAGTTTAACAGAAGCATGTCTTAGCTCTTCATTGGTATTTTCATGTACTATAAAAAACTATGATATTACTCAAGGAATAATAAAAATGTCAAACAGGCACTACTCTGCAGGTTCTTTAGAAACATATCTGAAAACAGCTGCAATTATGTATCAATAAACTGATTGTCAGTATAATAGCTTAGCATTGGCTGTTGTTACACAACTAACATGAACAGTTTGCTGCCATGACAAAGTACAGGCCAAAGGGCTAGCTGTCAACAAAAGAGAGGCTAAAGAGGAGAAAAAAAGCTGATTTCAAACCACCCAGATCAAAAAAATTTGTCATAACAACAAAGCTTTGGTCTAAACCAACATGCAGGGCCCCTGTAGACTTGGGGATTTGACAAAGCCCAGCCCTCATTTTTGGAGGCCCAGCTGTAAAAAATGCCATTTAATGAACCTGTCTGCTGAAGCTGTCCCCTGCCTGTCAGAGGTGTCAGCCAGTGACAAGCGCTGGGGACGGCCGCCTCCAGTCACAGACAGGCCTGCCAGCTGGAGACTTCGGCCCCAATCTAATCACGCCACCAGGAAGGGACCGGCGCTCTGCTCTTGGTCTGTCACGCTCAGTGCTGGGGGAGCAGTGAGAGGGTGGGTGAAGGGGTCTGGTATGGCCGACAAGCACAGCCTTTTGTTTCCACACAGGTTCCTCAATGCAGGCTCATTAGGAGCCACAGGCGCATGCGCTGCCAGCTGCAGGGAGATACACCTCTCCACTATAACAGCCATAATGCAATTTAACATCTCTGTCCTCTCTCTGTGTTATTCTTCTTTTCTTCTTTCCCTGATTTGACAGAGGGTTGGCTACATTGTGCCTGCAGCACATTATAAGCAAAAAATGGAAAATATTGTGACAGATGAGATGAGGAGAGGCACAGGTGACACAGGCTGAAACTGGTATATAATAATGTGCAGATGCTCAAATGGTGCACATCATCCTTATAAGCTGTAGGATGCCACTTCATGCATGGAAATAGATTCTAAGCATATTTGACTTCTGAATAGCTTTACCACAATATTGACTGAGACATAATGACAGATGTTATTAATAAATCTAACGAAGCATTCTCCCTAAAACTTGATGCAATTTTCACCCATATGGAACAATAAAATCCCCCTCCACTGAATTTATACAAAATAGAAAAATAATATCACTCAGTGAGACCTCCAAGCCAGCATGACTGATATATTTATATGAGGCTGTGGAGCACACTGACAACCTGATATCACACCACCTCTGCTGCATTCTTCTCAGATTTGTCTAATAGGCTTCCACAATAAAGCCTCACCACTGCATGGTCCCAGGTGGCCATAGAGAACACTGAAGTGGAAGAATAAGGGGAGGATATGGGAGGCTGTTTCATTTTGAGTGATATGACTACTCCCCCAGGAGTAAGTGGGGTGGATTTCACACGTGGCAATTTGGAGGATCAGCACACACTGCGTATACTGTATTCAGTGGCTGACCTCAGGCAATATGGACCAAATCTGTGAAGAGGTTGAGCAGTCAGGAAAGCCAAAGAGAAAGCCGTAAGCCTGGTAACAGGGAGAGCAGAGAACAACTCGGAGCTAAGTGGAAGGGAATTGTCAGCCAAAGACAACATGATGGTGAACTGCAGCACATAATAGTTCTCTTTAGATAGGTTTGAAAGTAAAACACACGCAAAGTTTAACAGACTAATAAAATATCTTCAAGGGTCCTTTCTCCCATATGTTCTTACCCTTTTATGTGTGTAGCATGGTATATATTTATATAATTAATAATATTTGTCTACAGCACAGGTGTCGAACTCCGGTCCTCAAGGAGGGCTATCCTGCAAGTTTTTGTTGTTTCCCTGCTCAAACAGGCCTGACTGAAATTAATGGATAACTGTGAAGAAGTTGACAAGAAGCCATTGGATCCATTTCATTTAAATCAGGTGTGTTGGAGCAGGGAAGCAACAAAAATCGGCAGGATAGCAGACCAGAGTTTCACATCCCTGCCCTATAGGCTCAAAAACTACTTCAAGCCTTGTCTATACAGGACAACAATGTAAACTACATTTATTTATGATCTAAAAAAAAAAAGAAGAAATAGATACAAAATCATGTTTCTGTTATCATGATTAATGTACAAAAAGCAATGCCAGAAGTCTGAACATCATCAGCCAAAATAAAATCCAACGAGGTGTGACAATTCTAAATAAATTCTGAAAAAAAAGAGGGGGAATTTTTCATTTTAATATCAAAAACAAATTTTGATATTGAATCTTAAAGAGATTTTTCTATGAGAAATCAAATCAGATTGTGAGCACAAAAATAACACCAGAAAGAAAGGTGAAATTATAACTTGCTATAATTTGAGCAAACTGCCTCTTTAAGGAGACAAAATGGGACACAGTGCATCTACTCTCCTTACTGCAAATAACTCAAGTGTGCTCACACACTGCAAACTAATACTGGCACATTTAACTTTTCAAACCTGTGCAGAAAGAAAGCTTAACTATATGACCAAGACAAGTCCAAATCCACACTTTTATTTCAAATTAAATCCCTTTTACACCCCTGCAAAGATTTATGTATGCCCAAACTTCAAAGCATGTTTCTCATCTGAATCTTCCTTAATGTGACAACTGTTGTGGAGTTTAGAAATAAAAAAATGTAAAAGATTTCCCCAGATTTCCACTTGGTTCCTCTCTGAGAGACCCATATCTCAGCTTTAATAATGTAGCAGGCTCCTAATGCAGGTATTGCAGGGTAAACAAGATACAGATTTGCATAATCAGTGTCACTATACATTTGGGTGGTAGCTGGAGTGTGGCAAGATGACACAGCTCCAGTACTCTGGCAAGACCAGTGGGATAAAGAAGATGAATATGCATTAAATATGCTGGCAGTTCACTGTCCCAAATGTCCAGCCAGGTTTGTCAATAACATTCATGTCAGAGATAGTATTTCACGCACATTAGTGAGCCCCGCAGTGCTGTCGTCAACGCTGCCATGGTAAGACAGATGGGAGGAGCTGTTCCCCTAGTATGCTATTTCTTCTTAAAGAGTAAAGGTTTAATGTTAAAATACTGCCTAAAGCCCCAAGAAATTCAATTAAATAAATAAATAAAAATCTTAACAGTAACCTAGATTTATGGTTCCCTACAGCAGACATACAAAGTAGTCTCACAAAAAATTAAAAGTAGATGTGTTTGACTACATGTTCAAAATGTAGCCGTGACACAATAAAGTCATGCAATGGCAATGTGTTTTTCATTTATTTCCTGTTTAGTATAAGGAAGTATTCAGATGGTATTCTATAAGCCTCCAGTTAGCAAATTGTGACTTTTTTCTAACCCTGCCCTGAATATATTTCTATTAAAATCTAATTCTATGAAGTATTTCTTCTGACACGTCCTAACCAGCTGAATGACAGAAAGGTCCGAAACGTGAACTTGGTTAGCATGCAGGCCTTACAAGTTCTGCTTACAAGCCTTTTATTAATAATTAATAGTTGTGCAACATTGCATTCATGACAATTTCAAGGTATAAAATATCCAAGTACAATCTGAAATGGAAAACAAGAATTTAGCATTTTTGGAGCCTTGAAAATTTTGGAATTATATAATTTTTGAGCATGCATGACAGTTTTGACATTATACAAAACATGGAAAAGTTACAATTTCTAAGGCCATATATGGACATTCGATGATATGGCAGCCAAGAGAGTTTAGTAAATTTAAAATGATTGTGAATCTGCTATGTTTAGTGGTGTGGGTCGACAAAGCAATCAAACATTGTGTAAGACTGCAGTGTAAGCTAGCACTGAAAGTCTAGCATTTAGCTATATGATGCCTGAAGAAGGTATCTGAGCCATGTGTATTTAGTGAGCAAACAAAGAAACACAAGTAACATACAAATGGTATATGAGCATGGTCACTCACACTCACACTCACAGCCACACCCACAACCACACAGGATGTAGTCAGCACATCATCCAGATAAACAGCTTGAGGATGCTTACACTAAGGAGCTTGGAAGAAGGGATGCCATCATTTGGTACTGGGTCTTTTGAGAAAGCTTTTCTTAATAGGACATTTCAGGGACTTGTCATCCTTAAGATGACTGAAATCGTCTTGGCCTGGGTACCAGCTTCCTTTTGGCTGCTGCTCAAACTGCCAAGTTGATCAGTTTAAATCCCACTTTTTTTCCTTTTTTTGGTAATTTGTGGGAGGAATGGGGTTCAGAGTAAGACAGAGAAGGAGAGAAGGATGGAGAAGTAGAGACAGAAGGGACAGAAAGAGCAAGTATTTAGACGAGAAGGCCTGAAGAGCAATGAGCGCCTCACTCCTCTTCAATTAATCTTGTCTTTCTACCTTTGCTTTGGCGCTTCCCTTGAAACCGAGGTAGTAATGACACCCTCATCCATTACCCTTTTATCCTTGTTATTCAGAGGGAATTGCTTAATAATATGTTACAGATTCGTCCTCCTTCATATAATTCTTTCTGTCACTCGCAGTATATCATCCGGAAAACACACAGCCTCCTTTCTGCTGGACGCTGTTTGAGGATTATCGTGGGTGACACCTTCGGGATGCAGCCAGAATCTGGAGCATCATTTTTTCAGGCATAAAGTGGAATTACCCTGACTTATCTGTCATTGCCAAAAGCACAACAAGCCATTCAGGGCCAAAGGAAAGGTGGAACAGGTTCTTATCAGCTTCTTAGAATGAGAGGGCTTGTAAATTTATGGTAATGAGAGCCTTTTGTCATCCAGGCTCACCCCTTGGGGCTGAACAGGGCTTGCACTGGATGATAATCTAGCTGTTGAGTGCACTAGATAATTTGTTCTTTATCCTCATGTAATTATATAGTTTAAATCTTTTTACCAATGCTAATCCTACCACATGAGGAAGTGTCTTAAACCATGTCTGTGATTCTAGCACCACTAGTTAGCGTGCATCTGACTCACATAAAATCATGTAGGAGGAGTGCATTGCTGATATAATTGCTCTGACTTTCTGTAGCCTGCGTTATGAATCCTCCTATCATCTTGATCCACCTTAGCAGGCAGGCAAGAAGCCAAGTTGGCAGCCTTAGGGTATGAGAGACAATGCAAGGAAAGGTGAAAACATTGTAACATGACTGAAGGAGGCCTTTCCAATTTTGTCAGGGAAAAAAGATGGAAGACAAAAGGAAAATGGCCTGAAAAGTGTATATGTGCAGGAGGGTGGCTTTGCAGAGCATTTGGGGGCTCTCTGTTGGCCAGTAGGGCTCCAGACCATCTTGTGTGGTTGCCAAAACCAACAGCCCTTCACAAGCTGCCTGGCAAGCTGTAATTTGACTAATTACACTGGATTAGACCATATTAATGCAAGCTGTTTTCTTAAGGGTCACTGACCCACACAGTGTGTCCCTTGCTGGGTTCCATAAACAAAAGATGCAAAAAGAAAACAGTCGCTCTTTGTTTCTTTACATAATAAAATTATATACAGGTATCTACATTTATGGATAATAAGAGAATGTGTAACAGAGCATCCACAACACAAGATGCATGACATTTTCCTGAAGCACATCACTGCAGCATTGTTTGAAAACGAACATAATCTTTTCCTTTGCTTTGTCTGTCTCCAGAAAAAGAAGAAAAATTAGAACTTTTTGAATCTCACAAGAACTAGAGTTAAAACTTTCTGTAAAAGAAGAGCAAAAATTCCAGTCAGATTGGGAAAACAGGAATAAGGAGGATCTCCAACCATAGTGCAAAATTGTATTTTTATCCAAGCATAACATACATTAATCTTTGGTTAATATGAGTAATAAGACACTACTTGATCTGCCTTCAAAATGATGACACATTCATTTAAAAATATATGTTTACAAACGTGTGTTTTCAAGACAAGTGCTCTTCCAACTGCTCCTAATGAATTTGAATTTATCACAAAAAGGCAGCTTCAGTGTTTGCATGTGTTCTTCTGCCTTGAACAAGAGAAATAATAGTCTTAAACCAAGGTTTGTAAAGAGAGAATACCAAAGAGGCTTACTGCCTTAGATTCATAAAACATTTAGGCAAAAGTTCCAAAGGCTGTGAATGATGAAAGAAGGTATGCCTTAAAATGAGCTTCTGGGATCCAGAGCCCTTATTGTACAGAAGTCACATCAAATTAATACTGAGGGCCATTTGCAGCCTTTCTTCTCCTGAGCTTTTCAGAACGGATTAAGCTATGAAAACTCAGAAATTACTAAAGCACCTATTAGGCATTATGCTCACCCTTTCTTCTCTCTCTTTGAAAATCAATGAATATAGTTCACAATTCACAAGTTGTCTCTATACATCAAAGAATGGCAATTGTGTTCTTAAAAATGTTTATCTCCGCTTTATATGTATATGTATATATATATATATATATGTATATATATATATATATATATATATATATATATATATATATATATATATATATATATATACACACACACATATACATACATATATATACATACATATATGCGTGTGTGTTTATGTTATTTTTAATATGTCAGTTTGATGACACAACAGTGAAGTGCCACTATTGCAAGGGTTCTTGTTCCTCATTCACTGCCTCTTCAAAGAAATGCAAAGGGTGCATGAATTGTAATTACGGCTCCTAACAGGATTCAAGAGTGCCAAAACGATAGGACTTGAGAACCAGGTCGTGTGGAGTTAAACGGCTGTCAGATGCTCAAAGCCAGCCGCATGTGAATAAACCCACAAAGGACTCACAATTCCACTTCTAGGGCCCTCCTACTGACTTTCCTTCATATAGCATGAGATAAAAGATCTACTAAGATGCCCTTAAAGAAACATGTAGCTTTTGTGTATCTATGCTCTCAAATTTTAGTTTTTATGAAGGGCTATAGCGTCTCAGGTAAATCTAAAAACAAAGAATAAAAATAGTAACACCTGGTGAGGGAGCTTCATAATTTTGACTTAAATGTTTTAATCTGTAAAAATTACAGTGTTATAAGATGAAAAAATTCAACAACATTCGTGCAGCATGTGAGAGGGGGAAGCACACATATGTGAAAGATTGAGTTATTGGTACCACCTGAGACACCAGTGTATCTATAATGTCTGATTATCCTGCAACCCAGCATCCAGAATAACAAAACAGTTTCAATAACTCACCAGGGCACAAGACCCCTCACTGCACATTAAAGAGATCAACCTTCAGTCAAGATCTTCAGGAGACTCAGCCCCACCCTACTCCCTGGTCACACTCTTAAAGAAACCAACTTGCAGCGTGAAGTCCCTATGCATGACCCTTATTAAACTTCTAATTGGATTGAAAACCACTTAGAAAAAAGAGCCAACATTATTCATTCAGCTGAGATTTTCTTTAACATTCCTTCGAATACTTTGCTTCCCTGACAATAACATTCAAGCAGGTCTTTTTCCCTTTTCAAAACAAGCAGATTTTTCAAAATGGCACTGTGGGCAAAACCTTTTTCACCTTTTAAGGAAAAGCACTATTTGATTTTCACAGGGTGCATGTGACAGACTGAAACAAAGCCCTGCACTGCCCATAGTGAGGCCATTCACTGATGTAATGGTCTTAAAATGGCTACAAGCAGGGTCCTATTCAGTGGTGACCAGGCTGCTCTGTTTTCCTCTTCTTAACCAGGACAAACTGCACTAGGCGGGAACTCTGAGGTCAGATGATGAGTGAATGAAGGATTGAGTTCACCCACTACCAAAGTCTCAGACTATCAGTGGCTATAAAAGTTCCCAACACATTTGCACTAATTATAGAGAATAAATAGTTCCATAACAACAACATCCATCAAGTTAATTATGAAAAACAGCATAATGACAATAATTACAATAATATCTCATTAAGAAAAAAAAAGAGAGACAGGGGAGAATTAATAGCAGACAGGTGTACAACACACCGCAATTATGGAACCTGAAATTAGTTCACTGCCTCAAGGCAAACAGAAGAGAAAGGGAAGGTTGTACGTGAGCCAGTGTGAGTGTGTGTGTGTGAGTGTGTGTGTGTGGTGGTAGTGGGGGGTTGATTTTAGGGCTGGGACTGGGAATGATAGAGAGAGGCACACTAACAAAAAAGGAATTGCAAATAAGCAAACAAAAATGTCTTAAATGTGTAAATTGGAGAGAAAAATAAGAGGGAAAAGCAGCTTTTCCCTGCAGACTGGTGCCTTAGATGAGAAGGGAGCAGCGAAACGTGATCAAGGGGAGCCGTGGAGCGGTGCGGCAGGCGTCAAGATGAGCACTCAGCCAGCGAGTGGCAGCTTCCCCTTTTCCAGTCAATCATTCATTACAGAGCCAAGTGCTGTGGAGGAGTGCCTCCTCTTTTTGACCTATCATATTACTGCCTCTGTAAACTCCTAATCCTCCCTTCGTTAGATGGTGTCAACAGCCGACATGCTCTCAACCTGCCGCCGAACTCCCTGCTCAGACACCTCCAAAGCCCTGCCAAGACCACAGAATTGACACTAATAAAATCATTTGAAATTTAACAAGGTAGAACGGCACAACTTCATCCATTTTTCTGGTACTTTCATCCACCTTTTTGACATATTTTCTTTAATCATTAGAAAGATATTCAGAAAATTCCCTTACTAATAAGTTAACTTTTTCTTTTTTGTCTCACCATCAGTTCCGGTGAAGTTCATTGCTTGTACCACTAACAATGTCATGACTCTCCTCAGTCTTTTATATGCTGGTTTGGGAGGCCTGTTTTTTTTTTTTTTTTTTTTTTTTTTTTTTTTTTTATGGCTAGGGGCTGTTCCTAAGCAGAAAAAAAGCCCGGAGGCAGGAATCTGTGCATGAGCACTTCTTCGTCCATCATGACTCTTTCATGGGGACCCCATCTCCTGAGCTTCTCTAATAATGCCCAGTGAAATGACAACTATAATGAGTCCAACAGATGAAAGCTCAGCAGGACAAAGCAACATTCAGATAGATCTCCATTCACACTGGGGCAGCAATCTGTTTGAACGCTGTTATTTAGGTAAACAAAAGAATTGGATCCAGGGTGGGAGAACCAGATGAAGCATCTGTGTTTTGGCAGAACTTCAAAAATGTTTTGGAATGGTTCAAAATTGTCATTTTGACCACAGACAAAAGAAACAATCCTGTTTATCACAAGCATGTGCAAGCATCACATACCCAACTGTCCTTCAGTCATGTACAAATCTCCCTTCAGCACGCACACACACATGCACACATACGCAAAGATCCAAGTGATTGGTTTTAGTGGGGTCCCAATTTAAGCTGACAGACACCAGATAGTAGATAATACACACACACAAAAAAAAACACGGATTTAGGATGATTCTGAGTTTAGCTTGATGTGACACTGTCAGCTGAACTACTGCATGACTGAAGGCCAGTAAAGTTTATATAAATATTTTCTTAATGACATACAGCCTGTAAGCCTTTGTAGTCAGAACAAATCTTACCTTAAAGGGAATATAAATGTAAATTTGTTTGATAAAGTTTGTCACACCTACCACATGACACGGTTTAAAGGATACTAATTACCATGTAAAATAAGCAATTGGCATCCCTCCCCATATGTCCCACTTTTTGGGTGAGAAAGATGGAAATGAGGTGGGGTAGATTTGATTGTGACATGCTCTCCGTCTGTGCACCACAATATGTGGCTTTGCAAGTAACAGGCTAATATTCAGCACAGCTCACCAGCACCAGAACTAATGAAAGCAGACAAAATGTCTCTGCTGCCATTTTTGTCTAGCATCCGCTCAGGATGAGCCTCCCTCTTTCCCTCCTCTCTTTTTCACCACCTCTCTTTCCCTCGCTCTTGAAGGGAGGGTGACAGCAGCATAAAATGGTGGTGAGCAAATGTGCCTTCCATGTGGCAGCAGTGGAGGGGGTGACAGGCCAGGCGGAGGCCAGCGTTATCAGCAGTGTGTGGCTGTTGCTTTGAACCAGCTGGATGGTCGCCATGGAAAGAGATCAGGGCTGAGCTGATGAAACATTAGTGGTAACAAACAAAAGCAGCTCAACATCATATGAAAAAAAAGAACTTCTCAGCCTCTGCAGAAAACTGATAGCTGCTTGATAAAAGTAAACTTTGTTGTTCGTGAAGGCTTGTTAATAACAGACTGTTTATTTATAGCACATTTGATTGTTCATATGAAGACTGTTGGTAAATAGCAATGTGCTACTTATCAGATACAAAAGACACGTTAAATTCTATGATGACTTTGAGAAGCTTACAGTACAGAATACATAAATCAAATCTCAAAAATAAATTTGCGAATTGAGACTAACCAATGTGGACAACAAATATAAAATCTGAAATCTTAAAATATATATATATATATCTCAAGCCTTAAAGATAGAAAACAAATTCCCTTCATTGAGCAAATTAGTGGCTCAGTCATTCAGGGGGATGTTAGTTAACCCTGAGCTCAAGGGATGATGAAGCAAGGGCATAAATCACAGAGTGAAACAAGGCAGACTCCTCCGATTCATTAATGGAAATGATCTGTCAATATGCTGGAGTCAATTCACACGTGTCAGCTGGGCTCAGCTCACAATGGGCCAGCCAACTTATGAACTCCCTGCACCACTCCAGTGAGTCCATAAAACAACTGGCAACGCCGCTGGGGAGCACCCTGAGACACCACCCTCTTGCATGGACCACCAGATGACACAGATGGGGCGAAACTAAACAAAGACGAGACTCCCTTTGTACAAAGAGGGACCCCTTTCAAAAGCCATTCATGCAACAAATTGGGGAAAGCTGGCCATGCAGCATTCTGGGTTTGCTCTTTTATTAGCGTGAGCGTTACGTCACAGTAAGTGAAATCAGATTTATGGCACTTTGCTACAAAGGCAGTCAAAATTAAGCACAGTTTTAAGAAGAAAATAAAGCTAAGTTAACCAGCAACAGTTTAGCTATGTAAACCAGGAACAGCTTGTTCTACAAGAGCCACAAAATAACAAGACTTTTTTTTTTTTTTAAGAGTAGTTTGCCTTATTGCACAATAATGACCAAAGCATGCGCCAGTGAGCAAACTAAGAAAGGACAAAGCTGATCTTGCTTTTTTGATCTCTCCTCTAGAGCTGATTGATTGTTGGCTAAAATTATATTTAACTTTTCCAACACGGCACATTTCCATCATTAAATCATCTTAATAAGATTACATTTTTTGTGTGCTCTTCATTGTTTCACTTATAAGAACAATGATTCTCCACATTCATAGAGACCTATAACTATTAATATCAGTAAAGGTAGCCTTAAACAGCATCAAGCTTTTGTTCTTTCAAAGGCAGCCCATCAGTTAAGGGGGCTATTTTCCATGTAGGTCATTAAATATGTGCACACAAGCTCTCTTCTGTTAGGCCTTCTGCATTTTTCTTTTCATGTTCGATCTCAGCTGCACACTCGTGCTGCTGCAGCAATCTGCATAGAGAGACATTTGTCATCATTAGCCTTGCTCTGACAGTTGGCACCCAGCACCTCAGATCTCTAAGACTGGCAATTATGAACCCTTCATCCCTTATTTAGGCAACACCTAATTTCATCACAGGCCTTCCAGACAGCATTTGATTACCAACAACCTCAAACCAACAATATTTCTTCAGTTCATCTATTTACTTGTTTATTGTCTCAGTGTACTCCTACTCCTAGATCACATGACATGTGTGAGAGAATTGTGTTCACTCAGTCTGAGATTTGAAATTATCTTTAAGTAAAAAGGGCTGTACAGAGGATTGTATATGAGTATCGGGGGGTCAATAGGCAGATGATTACAGTGCCCACTTTTCAATAGCAGACATCTTCCAAAGATTAAGATTAATCACATAACTGTTGCTGAATAGCTGCCTTTCAGAAAGACAAGGCAAAAATAACAAAACCAAAAACCAACAACAAACTAGCATTTATAATTATATAGACACACCAAATAATAATAATAATAATTAAAACAAACGCATGTTAACTTGTAAAAATTTCCTGATCAATCAAAACCAATTCAGTTTTAAAACATAAAAGAAGATTCTAAATAATAAACTAAAAGATCCACAATTGTGTATCATTTCCTAAAAAAAAGGGGGTTGTTGCTATGAGCTGGTAGGTGTGAAGCACTCTAGTACTTACATTGCACCTTGCCTACTGCAGGAAAAGATATCTTTACGATATGTAAGCATAAATTTTCCTTTTTGTCAAAGATCCAAACATTTTCTAGATTCTTAATTTGGCAAACAAAACAAAATTTTATTCATGCGAAATTCATGCAAATTCATGCATGTAATTCATCACCAAGGCTGACAAGCGTACCATATTGCAGAGGGGAGGGGTGAAGGGCCAAATGAAAGTGAGACAATCAATTAAGTTTCATAATTTGCACTTTTCAATTTCTCCCTTTTCTAAAAACAAAGAAACAAAGAAACAAACAAAAAAAGAAAAAGATCCGGAAGAGCCACTACATTTGGTGATGTCTCCATTACATAGACAAACTAGTAGAGAGAGCCTGTTGAAGTGAAGAGGATCTCAAAGCATCAAGCATTGTAGTTCAGCTTCTTGACTTATTCAAGTGAGGTTACTAATACACAGCAGACAATAAAATGAATGCATGGACACAATCCGAAGGGGGTCCACAGCAAGGCTCCAGGCCTAAAAATTAACTGGCTCCCTACAGAGACACCATATTGTGCAGCATAATAATACTCCATTATTAAAAATCCCAATGACAATTTAATTTTATGGCAAACAAATTTAGAGAAAATGTGTCAAAGTGAGTGATTATCCCATGAGTATTTTTTTCCTCGCAATTTGAGAGCCATTGATGTTACATCTCTAAAATGTCACTGTTTTTAATCTGATTCATGCAGACATATGTCATCGTATTAAGTCCTCTTCGACTAATCTGCACATTAACGTGGGAGCTAGCTGGTAAAGTCCCCTTATTAATGGCTTTCACAAACCTAAATAACCCCTGATATTTAATGAAAAAGCGTATGGCTGACCATATTTGTTCTTGTGAAATAGGATTAATAAGTTAATAAAACATGCTCTATAATTACACTGTCAGTTATAGGAGCGTTGGCCACAAATGACTTGATCCAGCTAAAAAAAATCTGTTTAATGTTGGTACTGCACAACATAACTATTTCGTAAAGATGGTAGAGGAAATTAAAACTTAAAGACAATTTGTGTAAAGATTACTGTAAAATTATACTGTTTACACATTGTGGTAAAAGCCAGTGTAGCAAAGGGCTGTGTTGGTTAAATGCACTAATCAATATTTATCATTATAGAGCTTGTTTTTAACCATATTTGTTCTTGCATATTTTCAATTACTTTGGTACAAATGGTAAGATATGATTTCAAAGTACTATTGCCATCACTAAAGGGTAACTGTACCATCAAATAAATACAATTGACTTTGTGCAAGTCCATGCCAGGAGGATGCTCAGTCTAGCTTTAAGTAAGGAAAAAGAAAAAATGGCGGCAAAAACATGAATAAGTGTAGAGGAATGCTTTGGAAACAAAGAGGCCTTCAAAACAGGGTCACATGCTTGTGCAAAATTAGGGGAAGTAGAAGTCATTGTATTGATTTACACAATCATGGATGCATTTTGCTGGGTCAGAAATAGGCATGTGTTGGAATCACAGTCCCATATATCACACCCTGGACGGGCTCCAATAGCCTTGTGGTATGGTACTCAGAGCAACAAAGATTGTAATGTTGTAATGGTAAGGATATGAGCAAGAAGACTGGATTGTCTTAGACTAGACCTGACAACTGCTGGAGTCATGGGACTATGAAGCAGGTTGAGTTACTGTGGGATCTGTGCAGCCACATGCTTTAGATTAAGAGGTGATAATCTCAATGAAAATCCCCCTTTCTATCACGCATAGGGATGGCCAAAGTCTAGAGTATACACTCAAGAGGTGCAACTGGACTCTGAGGGATCTGACTTGGAGCATGATAGTCTGGAAAGAGAAGATAGTCTGGTTTCAATAAAAACCACGTACCTGCTGAGCTACAGAGAGAGAGAGAGGGAGAGAAAAGAAAAAAAAAACTATCAAAGCCTGAGAGGATAAGAAGCTTTTAGCTACCTACCACCACATAAAAATCTTCCATAATGTCCTCCATATCTTCAATATATGTCCCCCATATATGTCAATAAGAATTACAGTGTCTGGTTGTGAAATTTAACCTGACCTAAATGTGATACAGAAGAAGAAACAAAATACATTGTCCGATTATAAAATAAAATTCCAGTAAATATATTTCATACCTTAAATTTGTTATCTTTGCCTGGTAACAGTGTAAAATTATCACCAATACTTGTCAAGCTGCTGGCATTATGTTCATGACAGGATGTGGTGATAATGGGAGTCACCTATCTATCAAGGTCCTTTCCTCACTGCCACCCCCCCCCCCCCCCCCCGTTCAGATGCATGTGGTGAGAGCTGGAGCTGAGGAGCAGCGCTTTGCCCTCATAATGTCTGGTCGTATGCAGCTCCAACTAGGGCAGAGATGAGTGTAAATGTCTTTGTGTTTATCTGATCTGTGCAGCACCATTGTTTTGAAATCCTCTTCAAAGCATGCATGTAGATCGTGAGATGGGGTACTAACAATGATAAGTGCCAGAGAAGTGCAAGTGTAGATAATATCTCTGTTGTGAAAGATAAGGCTTTTTAGTAAACAGTCTACCAAGCTATTCCCAAGTGTAACAATTCTTCTTTATTTTTTCGTTTAAACTGTAATATGTGACATTTTAGCAATTACATTTTTTTAAATTATATGTTACTGTTGTCATTGTGGGTGAATATGATAACTATATTAATCTTTCAATAATAAATTAATAAAAATAAATAAATAAAAATGTTTTGTGATGAAAATAAAATTTACTAGAGTGATGATATGGCAGCTTTTCTAATACTAAAATATTAATTTGAAGGCCGTCATATTGACTGTTCTTTAAAGTGAATACAAATAATTTCAGATTAATTAATTACAATGTCAAATTACACCTGGTATAGAAATTCAAAGAAAACCTGTCCACATTGGAGGAAAATTATTTGATTTTACAAAGGCAACAGAATATTAAAGAAAAGAAAAACAAAACAGAAAAATTCTGACAAGAAGAATTGTTGTTTAGTAAATACACACACAAAAAAATAAAGTTAATATTCATTCATCCATTTTCTTTACCGCTTAACCCAATTCAGGGTCACGGGGAAGATGGAGTCCCAGCATTAAACTTAATATGTATTTTTTAATATTCAAAATAATAAACACAGTATAATACAAAACATCAACATCAGGTTTTTTTTCATTATGTAGCACTTTTTCAATTTCGGAAATCAACCAGCGACCTCACGTGACTGAAAGTTTTGTCAAAAAACATTAACATGGTTATATTATTAAGATATATAAACGTATAAGACATTCACGATATAATATCGAATGTTTTATCAAATACTCCTCAAGTGCTTGTAGTCTAATTTCGATTTATATGATACGCCTTATGTGTGGAAAACATAAGAGATACAATGCTGAAAAGAAGTTTAAATACAACGGCTCATTTAATTCATCTTCAGAAAAATTTACAATAATCTCCCACCTACTGTTTCATACAAAATATAATAGGCTATACCAGATTAAATAAGCAGAGGATTAAATTGCAGGAAAAAAAGAACGGTAAAAAAACGAAAGAGAGAGAGATAAATAGGCCTACAGCGGATTTTTTTTTTTTTTTTTTTTTTTTTCTCCTTTCAGTCCAAACGCGGAGATGGCTTTCCCTCTCCTCGACATATACTACCAGTACCTGTACTTTTTACTTGTATATAACACCCGGGGATGAATTTGTTTTCGATAAACTGCAGTGACGCATTGGACAGCGATTGGACATCTTGGTTTCAACTCCTCCCTTATAATAGAGTGTGTGTGTCTTCCTGTTGTAAAACACAGCAACCGGGCGTCAGCGTCAGGAGGACACACTCCACTCTGCGCAATTACGCGGACTCATAACTGGCACAGCTACCAGAGAGGGAGAAAAAAACATTTTGCTGGCTATTGAAGAGGTGCAAACGGACTTTTAATCGACATCCCGATCGTTTCTATAGGACTTGGGCTGAGCACTTCGATGCAGTTTACGGCACAGAAGCTGTAACTGTTATGATTGTTACGCATGTGCTATGAGCACATAATAATTTTAGAAATAGATTTTTTTCTATTTAGATAGCTTCACGTCTTCTCTAAAATTGGCTCCCGTACAAACAGTCGCGTTGGATCCCTCGGCTTATTGCGAGACTCCGGTGTATAACCCGGATCTCTGCCCTAATATGATAGCCGCCCAGGCAAAGTTGGTGTATCACCTCAACAAATATTACAACGAAAAATGCCAGTCTCGGAAGGCAGCCATCTCCAAGACCATCAGAGAAGTGTGCAAGGTGGTTTCAGATGTCCTAAAGGAGGTGGAGGTGCAGGAGCCCCGCTTCATCAGCTCGCTAAGTGAGATGGATAATCGTTTTGAGGGACTGGAGGTCATTTCACCCACCGAGTTCGAGGTCGTACTCTATCTGAATCAAATGGGAGTATTCAACTTTGTAGATGACGGGTCTCTCCCTGGCTGCGCCGTGCTCAAGCTCAGCGACGGCCGCAAGAGAAGTATGTCTCTTTGGGTCGAATTCATCACAGCCTCCGGTTACCTCTCGGCGCGCAAGATCCGGTCGAGGTTTCAGACGCTGGTGGCGCAGGCAGTAGATAAATGCAGCTACAGAGATGTTGTCAAAATGGTCGCTGACACAAGTGAAGTGAAGTTGCGCATTAGAGACAGATATGTGGTGCAAATCACTCCAGCTTTTAAGTGTACTGGCATCTGGCCACGAAGCGCTGCGCACTGGCCTCTGCCTCACATCCCATGGCCGGGACCAAACAGAGTTGCTGAAGTAAAAGCGGAGGGTTTCAATCTTTTATCCAAAGAGTGCTACTCCTTGAACGGCAAGCAGAGCTCAGCGGAAAGTGACGCCTGGGTCTTGCAGTTCGCCGAGGCCGAGAACAGGCTCCTTCTAGGTGGATGCAGGAAGAAATGTTTGTCGGTCCTCAAAGCGTTACGAGACCGTCACCTTGAACTCCCTGGACAGCCTCTGAACAACTATCACATGAAAACTTTGGTTTCCTACGAGTGTGAAAAACATCCCAGGGAGTCTGACTGGGATGAGAACTGCCTCGGCGATCGGCTGAACGGGATACTATTGCAGCTTATTTCATGTTTGCAGTGCAGAAGGTGTCCACATTATTTCCTGCCTAATTTAGATCTATTTCAAGGAAAGCCTCACTCTGCTCTAGAAAACGCAGCCAAACAGACTTGGCGACTGGCAAGGGAAATACTGACCAACCCCAAAAGCTTGGAGAAACTCTGAGGTAAAGAAAGAAAGAAAAAAAAATGTTGGTTCACTCCGTCTTAAAAATGTGTTAAGAGGCCTGACGACCTCATAAATGGACAGTGAGAATATCGCCAACCAATTTGCAAAGTCTTGTGAAATGTGACTGTCCTCTATTGTCGAATATTGTTTCAGGCCCAGTTTTTTTTTGTTATTATTATTATTATTATTATTATTTTTATTATTATAACATTTTAATTCGCAATTATCCTCGTGCACCTTTTGCTGATGTTAACAGGCTATTTAGAAGCAAGTTTAAATTACTGGTAACAATTAAGAGGTCACTCCAACAGCAGTTTTCTTTACTTTCCGTGCCACGCGGTTGACCCAAGTCACACACACTTCTGCAAATGCTTTAAAATGAAGCTCCACACCTTAAAAAAAGAGAAAAAGAATAAGCATATCTGTACATTTTATACTGTAAATACATTCATAGATTGTGATTCAAGTGGTCTGGAATTGTGAATGTTGTTCTGTGACACGTAAATAGGATCCACCTGTTAAAATCTACTTCTGAACTTTTTCTTTAACTGGTAGAAACGTTATTAATTTATACTTGCATCAGTGGTAGTCTGACTCACCTGTTTTAATGGACATTTTCTATTTTTTTTTAAGTTTACATTTTGATGGTAGGCGTATGACATATATTACATCGAAAACATTCCATCGGTTTACTTGAATTAATATTTAAATTACTCGAACTATTTGAGTTGTTGTTTTTCCTCTACCATGCTTAGGGCTACATGATTAAAAAAAAGAAAATGACTAATTATATATAGTATATAAAAAAAATTATATATATATAACAGTTTAATTGGAAAAATGCACTTGAAATACACTGGATTATAAACATCTGTGATCTGATTTTTTTTTATTTCTGTCTTTGGTCTAATTTAAAGAGAAAATAAAACGAGCTGGTTTATACTTGTGTACCCTTATGATTTTATTAAATGTGCATATTTTATTTATTTATTTTTTAGAAAAGTAGCCCCAATGCAACGCATTTATGTCAGAACCGCTAATTTTGAGGAAACCTGTTTTGACATCCTAAGGGGAGAAAAGGCCTTTACAATACGTTACACCAATCGGAAGTTCTGCATCACAGCTTGGATTTTAATTCTTACATCACAACAATCTGATAAAAAAATCGAACTTTTTGTCATTATCATTTCTGTTAGTGTGGATTACTTGTTACAACGCTGGTTTCATAGCGCTGTGAAGGTTGAACCTGCGGGAAAACAGCTCCCACGTTGAAACTATAATTAAAAAATGCAGAAATACTGCAAACTGAAGAAAGAAGCTGTCCACAAAAAAGGAAGAAAAAAAATAGCAGGTCATGTCTGGAAAAGTGCAAAAGTCTACCTTCTTATTTACAAGAATTGTGCATCTAAAATATGGCGAATTATTAAAATGCGTAAGTTGGGCAGAGACACACAACAAATATAAAACATGACAGAAATAAACTAGCCCGTTTTAGACCTGAGCTACACAATTGCTTGCAGGTTATTTACCTTAGGATCGGCCCTTTTGAAGGCAGGGTCTTCCTCGTCTACCTCAAAGTATATTTCAGAAGTGGTGATGGACAGAGTTCCCCGGGCGACCAGGACAGGGGCAACAAGCTGGGCCGGGCTGCTCAGGACCACTGGGCCTGCAGAGTGTAGAGGGGGCAACCAAAGTTGTATTAACAAGATGCTGAAAATAGTTATAGTGGTATTTATATTAAATAAAGCGAGACAGACGTTAGTTCTGCGAAACCGATGAAGATAAGAAATGAAGACGCATTCATGGCAGCGGCCTGTAGCATGCAGTCACAGCCAGCTGCACTTGCTTTTGTTGTTGGACTGTAAACACGAGATGATCTTTAAATTAATTTTAATTGTAATCCAAATATGACAAATCCTATTAAATAATGTATTATTATCACACACTTAACGCCCCTTCCCGCTGTTACTGACAAATAATGGTGGATTTGTCGAAGATGTAAACTAAAGGTAAAATCAGCAGTAGCAAAATTAAAAGTTAATTAAAAATAGAAAATTGGTGATAAATTAAGAAAGTTTTCAATATCTGCTCGAGAACAAAGGCCATCACTGAGACTACAGGCGTTTCCACGAAGTTAAGATTATACTAATTATCAGTTGTCTATTATCGCATAAATTAGGCTATGGCTACAGGTCTAATAAACGAATTTCAACAATTGTTTTTCAAGGCTGCCTTAAAAGACAGTTTGCCCTTAGAGATTTATATTTTTAAAAGAAAATAAAAAATATAAAATGTGTGGCTTCTTCTTTGGTAACATAGCCTACACTAATATAGAAAAGGTTTTTAGTCCAAATAATCGTTCATTATGTTAGATTTGCGACCCTGGTCAGCTGATAGTGATCACATATTTTTTCAGTCTCCTCCCTTTTTCTCATCCTCCATGTTTTCAGATCAGTCTCGATGTGAAAGCACCGTTACAGTGATTTGTCTGCTCTCAAACGAAAGCTCACGAAATCAGGATATTTATCGATCCCTTAAACTCCAAAGAGCCACTTTAATGTCTCATCAATCTTAATCTACGTTCCTGAGCCAATTATGGCCGATAGTGTAACAGGAATACAAGTGGATTTCGGTCTGAACTCCCAGAGCGCCCCTTCATCGCTCTTGCAGGCTGCACAGTTAAACTATCCTCCCTTGTTTTTCCCCCACCTCGTTGCTCGGGTCCATTAACGGTGATCCTATCTGCTGATGCTATCAGCCCAGACACTACACCTACATGCGTCTTATAAATAGACAGCAACCTCGGTCTGTTTTTCTGCATATGATAACAATCAGTACATTAATACCGAGAACAAATATATATTAAATTGTAGTAAAAGTATCTATAATTTTAATAATAATCTAATAATTGTTATATCAGTTGCATTGCTTTTATTACCACTGGTCCTTTAAAAATCTTTTTGTATCAGCTAAGATAAAAAATGTATTGTCTTTATGTTCACTCCAGCCCATAAAGTATAATATAATCAATCTCCTAGAAGAAATACCGATTTTAGCAGTGAAACACAGCATTTTGTCCCTGAAAGACTACACCGAGCAGTAGTCTGGTGAAGTCTTTCTAGACTACACCAGACTATTCTAGCTAGAAGCATTAAGCATCCATTGCACATGGGCAGGAAGAGGATTAGGCTGTAATCCCCTCAGGGATCCTTCCATAATTAGGCTATATGGCATTAAAATGTTTACATGAGAATAATGAAATTAAGGGCCAGTTACACAGGATGAGTGGTGCACAGGATAAAACATGGAATACCCCGCTGTTGGGTCTTACTTTTAATGAAAATGTGAATAGTTCTTAAATGACAGGCCAAATTAATGAAGTGATGAAAAGTCTAATTTCGGTGAGGTGGGAGTTTGGGAGTACTGCTGAGGGGATGGGTTTATTATTGCCACAATCTATTGGACTGCAGTGATTAGTTCTTTTATAATTTACATTCAGAGAAGTGGGTTACTTGAATATCCAAGCAATCTCACCTTCTGATGCTCATTTAGAAACACATTGATTTGTTAAAAGAATTGCAAACATCTGAATTAAAAGCATGAATTGGATGACAAAGAACGAGGGGGGGTAAAAAACTCTTGTTCTCCTCTTACATCTTCAGAGGTGCATCATAAACACGTTAGTTTTATTAATATGTCACCACTCAAGGAATCTGTATTCTGAATGGGAACTTAAAACGGATGCAAACGGGCTAAATCAAAGCAAAACAAAATGGTTGCGGCTGCTAAGCTACACTTTGGGGTATACTGACATGCTTCCAGTATGCCTACACACTCCTTGACATAAGAAATGTTCTGAGATTAGAACTCCTTTCCTCTTTCTTTTTACATGCATTTCCATTTTACCCTATATGTGCATACCAAAAAGCTTATTTAATGCCAACAGACACATATATACAGCATTTCCCGTGTTTGTGGGGGAGCAAAACTAATTATAGGTTCAGTAACCACAACTGCCTGAGCCCATGAGTGCCGGCGCCGCCCCTTTGGCAGCGGCAGCAGGCACTCACCCAGCGGCTGGCAGGAGGAGTCCTGTTGTTGACAAGGATCTACTCCCAGATCTCTCATTAAAGTTGTTCATGTCTGAGATTATATACAGGACCGGCACGGCCACTGTTCAAGACATAACCTGAATGTTAAAGTGTGACGGTGCTCCCTATGGACAAAAACGCAAACTAAACCATAATTTTACATGTAGAAAAAAAATCTCAGCATTTATTCTTCAAAGACGGTATCCACATTCAACATTTGGTTCACATCACACATCATAAATGTATTGCAAATATCAAACTCAGCATTTCTGTTTTGTAAGGTCATTATTAGATCTCTCAGGAGAAAACCCTCTGTTTGAAAATGAGTCTGCGCCTTGCTCTTTACATTGGCCAGTGAAGGGTTCATCTGACAGACATGGAGCGTTTGGCTGCCTGCTGGCCCTGGGACAAAAAGGAGGGGTTAGTCTCCTCCTCTGAGATTCATCCTTGGAATCTTAAAGGGGATTTCACTGCTCAGCAGTGCCCTGGTTCACTCCAAGCTTCACATGCTAAGCCATAAGTGGGTACTTTGACTATGAAACAAAAATCTTTAAACATGTGGCAATCTAGATTTTTAAGTCATCTCTTTCATACACTGCCTGTATAAAAAAAAGAAAAAAAGTTGCCACCTGGATTTAACTAAGCAAATAGATACGAGCCTCCTTTTGCATAATTACTATCTTACAGCTGGAAACGTGTTATTTAACACAAACTGATGCAATGAGTAGTTTCTCATTTCTTAAACAACCATGTGGTCATGGAAATGATGTTAGTCTGTTTAAGATGGGTCAATTTGAAGTTCAAGTATATTTTTAAAGCAGGTTTACAATGACCACTGTTGCAAAGTGCTGCACAATACAACAATAAAACACTCCAAAATAAATACAATAAAACTATACTTTAAAATTTTTTTAAACACAAATAGATTAAGATAGTTAAAAGTAAGAAAACATACCTACTATAATTGACCATTTTGACTATGATTCAAAAGCCAAGGCAAAAAAGTGCATTTTAATCAAGCATTTACAACTAGAGATTGACTGAGCCTTTCTGACATTTAACAGCAGCCCATTCCACTATTTTGGGGTGAGCACAGAGAAGGCTCTCTCACCTCTAGAGATGTATCTGGTTCGAGGAACCTCCAGAAGCAACTGTGTGGAGAACCTCTTTGTGCCCAAAGAATGAGGTCAGCTGATACCAGAATATGCTAAATGTACAGGTTATTCCATCAATGGATTTTTTCTTCCCTGATGGCATGGGCGTATTGTAAAAGAGTGGTTCAGGGAGCATGAGATATAATTCTTAACATATGGATTGGCCATCACAGAGTCTAGACCTGAACCCCATGGAGAATCTTTGCTGGAGAAGGCTTTGTTTAGTGTTCACAATCTCCCATCATCAATACGAAAAATAAATGCAACACTGGAAGGAAAAAAAATCTTGTTATTGCAGAAGCTTATTAAAAGAATTCCACAGCGACCGCGGCATAATCAAAGCTAACGGTGGTCCAACTAAATGTTAAAATGTGTGAGGTTTATGTGGTGCCGCCATTGTTTTGGCCAGGAAGTGTATGTTATATCACAGTTTGTTCCTGGAATGAATCGATTACTCCAGTGTTGTGTCGTGAAAGTCCTGATCCTAGAGACATTTTGAGTTCAGTCAAATCAGTAGGAGTAAATTCTCTACAAAATAGATACTTTTAGATTAAACAACATCTCAATAAAATGTTAATATATTTTAGTTTGTGAACAAAAAAATCTAGAGTATTAGTGATCTGATTATCAAAGATAAATCAAGAACCAGTGATGATAACAGAGGGTAAAAAAAGAAAAGATCCACTCACAGAGAAACACCAATACTTCAGAACATGAGGTGTTATGTGAGGATTTGGATTTAAAGTTGTGCAGCATCCTTGATTTAAAGTAAACTAAATAACTTACTTTTTGAGGCCATGGCAGTCATTTGCAAAGCAAATAAAAGCTGGCTGACAGTCACAGCTCGACGATGATCAAAATACAAAATATTCAGACAAAAGCCACACTGGCAGTGAGCTGTGTGTAGTGCAGTTGGCTTCAGTGTGTGAGACAAATGATTTTACCCAGGTAAAGAAATAACGAGAGTAAAACTGATAAAAGCACATTAATGATTAATTGTGTTTACTTTTCCTTGGATGGGTTAGACAGCCTTAGAGAGGGCTGGTTTCATTCCAGGATAATCATTAATAATATTATTAATTTATTTCCTTAAACATCTGTAAACATCTGAGTGTTCACATCCACACAGACAAAAGACATTATATGCAGTTTTCCGATTAATCTCCCTCTACTTTTATTCAAAATATACAAAATTGTAATTAATGAATTATAATTTTCAGGTTTATATTATATCAGAATATATTAGATTAGATGTATTTGATTTTTTTTTTAACAGAAAAAAAGTTCTGTGTTAGTGATCATCCTCTTAATAATTAACACTGAACTGTAATGACTAGTATGCTGTAATAATTACAGAAAACAAGAACTTAAATTACATATTACTGTTTAGTTAGTATTTAAGTTAAAAATAATTTTAACAAAATAATCCAGCACCATAACTTAATTTACACAAAGAATTTTAAACAGTGTCGATCCATCACTGAAGGAACAGCATGAGGTGGAATGAAAACAAGAAAAAAAGCCTACGGCAAAGTGAAGCATTATCAAGCAGCTGGTCATATAAACTTTACCACTTGTTAAATCTGGCTTTATCATCATTCAGGTGTTAGTTTAACTTGAGAAGACTTGCTTCTGGGGACAAACAATAGAGAAAAGCTATCCACATACAAACATATCAAAACAATAGCTGTCAAAATTCAGCAGGGTGGTCCAGTTTTGAACAACGACACACAGGTAGACCTAAGCAGTGCCCAACCGATAAACTCAGATCTAAATATATCATCATAGATTCTGAATAACAATGCAACATGTTAAAAAAAACTTCCCTTTCAGTTATATTGTCACCACCATACTATAGTGAGTATGGAGTTAATACACTATTTATACACTAACTATGCTACCTATGAGAATATAAACAGATCTGTTGATATTAGAAAAGGTGATGCTGAATGGCAGTTTAAAAAATGTTGGTGTGCTGACGTACCACCCAGGTTGTCCATCTCCTTGTCCTGTAGTAGGCTGACAGTATCATCGTCTCCATCCAGTATCAGTTCGGTCTCAGGGTTCTGACTGGCCACATTTGGGCTCCGAAAAACCATCTTAGCCTTGACCAACTTGTCCTCCTTTAAATCTGTCAAAACATAGAGAAACAATTTAATGTTGTACCTTGTCCTCTAAAGCTAACAGCATTACTAAATAATAGGCTTTTCCAAGAGTCATTTTTTCCCGGTAGTGTTTAAAGAGAACACCAGAATCTGAAGGCAGCATAAAGAGGCATTTTATTACTTTTTCTAATTCAGTATTTTATTTATTTACTTTACTCTGATGAAAAAGTAGGTATATTAATGCTGGTGCTCTAAATGAGGGATAAACATGCTGGAATTCAGCAAACCAGCAGCTTACATTTCTCTAATCAAATATATACAAAGCTTGATCTGTAGACAAGAAACACATCTTCTGCTACCAGGAACTTTTTGCTTTAAAATTATAGTCAGACTAGTAACGACCAGTACTAAAATACAGCCAATGTGTTTTTATCTAAACACAATTTCAAAACCAACGGCTTTAGATAAGCTTTTTATAACGTATCTTCAACCTAACAATGATTGGAATACAAACCAGCTGCTTAGTTGGTTATCCAATATTTAATTTCCTGTTGGTGAAACCAGAAGTGCAGAAATATTGGGCTAATATCTGTATGTCGGAGGGTTAGTAATTCAGCTGGTGTCATTAATTTAGGCTCCTATGATACATTAAAACACATTTTAAAGAAAAAGAAGGAATCTGGTGCAATATGATGGTTGAAATGCAACTTATGGGTTTTCCAAAGTCAGTATATTATAGGCTGTTTAATTGATGACTTAAACAGTGTTACCCTGTTACAGTATCTTTCTTCATGTTATAGTTGTGAAAAAAACATATGCAGATGTTTTATTGCAAACTATAAAATGTCATTTTGTTGAAGTAAACTTGTACAAGAAAATGCAATAGCATCAAAGTTTCAAAAGATCTTAACATCTACCAGATGTTTTTAGACTACATCTGTAAAGCATGACTAAATAATTACTTGTTCATTTTAATTCATTCTTACTCAGTAATTACAATTTTATAGTTTAGCTTTCAATGCCTGTTTAAATGTCTAACCCACTAAGATACAAAGAGAAAAATTAATACAATAACAAAAAAAAAAAAACAAGTAAAAAAACAGCATGAAATACATGATAATATTCAAAGTGATCCTGATATAAGATGCAAATTAATATACTTGCCATAGCATATGAAAGAATGTCAGAGTTCTGTACACATTTGCTCACTGAACACATTTTGAGTTGTTGAACATAAGAGATGTTTCAGCTTTCATTTTTAGACAAGGTCAACAATGAAATACAGTATGCATCTTAAAAGACCAACAGCTGAGTCGGAGGACTCATTTCAAGCTCATAGTAGATTAGAGACATCATTTTTCGCTTTTAGAGATTTGACAAGAGTGAGACTGAACAGACAGCACAATTAGGAGGCTGCTTATGGGAGGACATCATATGGCTACAGTGGAACATGCTTATTGAAAGAGAAGCATTCATATATCCTGAAAAACAAAGAGGTCTCACAACAGATGTATCAACTAGAGTCATCCCATCTCTGCTGCATAGCTGCTCAAAACATTTATACAAATTTGTCTTTTGGAAGTCCAATGTAGGAAAAAACCAGAGAAGAAATCTGCGTGTGCAAAAGGAAGAACACATTTCAAGGTATGGGAGGTGGCTGACACCCGTCTGACATGTTTTCTTTCAGCACAGTTCTTAATTCACCTCTCCCTCCCCTGAGGAACATGTACCTTGTCTTGAAGAGGTCACATTTGACTGTTGTCAACACAGCTACTGAGAAAAAAGCCTGCTTCCTGTTCTGCCTCATATCTGGTGTGCTTTCATCAGGCAAGGGGAAGAAGTTTGAACGTTTCGGAAATGAATTCTGTGCAATGTTAAATGCAAAAGCCAGCCAGCGGTCAGAAATCAAAGCAGAAAGAGTGAAACTTAAAACTGTAATGCTGTAAGCCATCACTATGCTGCAAGTAAATGAGCGAAAACTCAACAAACAGGACAATGATCTGATTGTCAATTCTGAACAGGGTTGAGTAGACCAAATAAACCATGCTGATTTCAACATGCAAATGACCAACATGAATTGTGTGCGTGCTGCTGTGTGAGTGTGTTTGTGTGTGTGAGAGAGGGGGGGGCTACAATGAAGATGACTGAACAGAGATTTAAACCATGAGGCAATTTAGTTCTCACAAAATGTAATATGGTTATACATTTTTTTTAAAAATGAAGAGCTATGACATGAAGGACAAAATGTGTCGACATAAAAAGTGGTCTCTTCATGAGTGATGACCCTCTGACTCAGAGGTACTGTTGTACTAAAAGCACTGCTGTGAAAAGAGTCGCCATTTGTCACTATCATTGGCTTGCTGCGCTGTGTCGAGTCAGACTGTTAAAAAGCTTTTTGTGTGTATACCCATAGATAGAGCATCGGAAAACAAAGACAATGGTCATTTGAATATCTGATTTATTTACATGAATGTCAAATGTACATTGTTGCCACTTAAAGCATTTAAACATGGTCTTACTTTGACTTGATAGTATGAGAAGCTTTCACAGTGGAATACAAAGGAATAAATCTGTTGTTATTCATCAAGTTATTTGGCCACTTAGAGGATACTGAGCTAATCTTCACAATGGTAATATATGGCTTAAGTATCGTTACAATAAATAAAGGATCACCAAACAAAAAAGGCATATTTATGCTTTAGTTGTTGACTTGTAAAAAAGTTTAAATAGCTTAAATATCTTATGAGCCTGTGCAAACAACATTAAGTAGATACAGTTAGTATTAAATGAAAGGGAGAAGTTGCTAATGTCTCTATACTATCATGCTAAACCAACCAGCATCCCTCTATTAAACCTGCAAAAGCAGTAACAAAAAGCTTCAATCATTCACTCCTCAGAGTGACAGCAAGTTTATTTCATGTTTGCGTTTGAGCTCTTCAGAAACAGTGCCAAAAGAAGTCACCAATCACCAGTCTCCTGGGTCCTCTTGTTCAGTCACTGAGCTGAAACTGCCTCAGAATGCACTAATTACAATCCGTAAAGTGCTTTGCAGAGCTTTTCTGACCACATCTGAGCTGAGGAAGACCTGTTGTCTGTCACCAATGGAGGCCGCGTCTGAGCACTCATCACTGGGGTTCAGTGAGGATGCACAGCTCCCTCAAGTTGTAGGACTATTCAAATTTTCAGCTTTATCCTGGAATTTTAGAATATTACATTTTTTACAATCCTTATTTTACAAGTGACAACTTCCTAAAAATGTAAAAAAAAAAAAAAAAAAAAAAAACTAAATTGTGATCTTAAACAAACCCTGAAAGAAATGTGACATTACCTCTTTTCGTCAATATTTTGCAACTCATGATAAAAAAGAAATAAAAAAGAAAATTAATAGTGTCTGTGATCTAACCAATCAAAATTCATCTTCTTGGGAAATATGGTCAAACAAGCTAAAATAGAAGGTAATCATAGAGAAGCAAAGGCAGGCCTTTAAAAGGCTTCTCAGTAAACTATAATTCATGTTGTATCTTCATGTTATATATATTTCAAAGTGGAAAGTTTTGTGGTCTTCCATTTTTATTGTTTAATTAGACCTGGTTAATATGTGCTTTTGTCAGTTGTCTGCTTATTATAAACCTTGCTTCAGTACATAATACCATTTCTCTAACTGAAATATACAAAAGATTGTTATATTTTTAAATAGTTAAATTATTGTGCAAATACATAGCAGCAGGTTGCCCATTTTTTTTCATCTGTAAAGGAATTGTATGCTGCACAGTGGCAAATCCTTGCTCTTGCAGAAAACAAATTATAAATTTATATGACAGATAACATTTAAGACACAGCGAAAAATACATAGCTATCTAAAAATGAAAACTTAACTTTAAGGCTTTTTATTTATTTCTGTTTACGTCTCCTTCAGTCATATCTGTGTAGATAGCAAGCATTTGTTCATGCAGTGTTTCCATAGCTCATACTACAGTAACAAAACACAACAATTTCCAACAGTTTTCTGGGCTCATTGCATCATCCGTATAATATGAGCTTCATATCTTCCATTTCTTAGACACTGTTTCAGATTCTGCACTCCCCCACATACCACATGGAGAGAAAGAGTCCTGTTCATGGGATTACATTACCGATGGGGCGATGCAATTCTGCCCAGTGTCTCTTCATGTTTATTTACTCTGAAAGATGAAATGAGGGGAAAAAATGACAACTTCATGCTTCCTGTGATGCAAGCCATTCGTATGTGTTTTAACTCTGTAAAAGTAAACATTAGAACTTTGATGTAGGGTAGTTTACACAGTGCAGACGCTTCCTCTGCGATTTTCTTCCAGTATCCTGGGATGTGCAGTGCATGTCTACTGTGTTGCCAGAGGTTACAAACAATCTCCTTTTTTATCAAAACATGAGCAGTGCCGGATAATACTTACATTTGGACCTGAACATTAGGAGTGTGTGCCAATCATGTACATAAGGCTCTGTTCACACTGAAGCTCAATTCCAATTTTTTTGCCCATGTGTGACTCATATCAAATTTTATAATGACAATCTGAATGGCGCAAATACGATTTTTTAAAATCCAACCCTGGACACTTTTATATGTGGTCCTAGATCGGATACGTATCTGAGCTATGTCGAAACAACTTTAGAGGCTCCATTCAAATGTCAGGCCATGTATGTTTGCAAATACCATGATGTAATCTGTCACAGTTTAATGTACTTGATTATAAAGCCAGAGAAGGTTAATATCACATCACGAGGCTGCGTCTGTTGCAGTTAAAAGCTATAAAGATCTCCGCCTGGTGCAATCAGCTCGGAGAGAAACTGTTCACCTGAAATGAGACAGCAAGGACAACCGAAGGTAAAACACCCCGTTAAACATTTGGATCAATATTAACGTGACTTCCATTTCATGCTTGCCCAGTTCCAATCACCTAACAATATAGTCTGATACTGGGTGAAGGCTGGCTGTAACACGGCAGGTTATTACAGGCAAAGGGCAGAGACAGAATGTGCTGGCTAAGCTGTCAGTGCTGCTAATAGACAACGAGGCAGAGTTTAAAGCAGAGTTTAACCTCCCATCAATGTACACACTCTCACATTCAGATGCACACAGATGTACTGATTTTGCCATTACACCAAGCTGATATTTAAAAAAAAAAAAAAGAATATTTTTTTTACTTGTGTACTGAGTTTCAGGGAATAATATTAATTTCTCATGAAACAATCTTCATTTTGTTTAAAGTCAGCTGTGAAAATTCTGGGAAAATCTTTCAATAAAATACTTTGTCCAAAAGAGGTTTCATTATAACACGTGGGCTAAAAAATATTGCCTTTGGCAACTCGTGTCTAAAATGATCAGCTTTAAGGAAACAAGACAGGGGTAATTAAAAAAAAACTACTCCAGTGATTTCTCTCTGAAAATCCTGTCAACAAATCAATTCAGCTTCTAATATGGCAAAAAGCATTTTCTTTTAATACCAAAGACACACTAGAGAAGATTACTTGATGTTTTAAAAAGTGATGCAAGAAATTCACTAAGGTAATTCTAAAAAACTACCGTTAAACATCAATTTTATCAAAAAGGCAACTACAGAATAGAAGTCTGACTGTGTTTTGTCGTGTTATATATTTTGCCAAACCTAAACCTGTTTTCATCTAGATAACATAATGGTTCTTTGAGAGTCACGGATTCTAAAGCTTTAATGACGACTTGAGGGTAAACTGGGGTGTGGGACCCAATGAATATAGAATCGCTGTCAATACATATAAAACAAAGAAACTGCCAACAGTCACCGCAACATCTATTGAAACTCAATACATTAAATCAAAGAACAAAAAAACTTCTAACAAAACCTGGCCTCTGCTGTGCTACCACATCAAAGACTGCAGACAAAGCCTGAAAAAGCTGCTCACCTTTCAGAGAGGCATCCGACTGCAGGCAATACTTTTCACTTGACAAGTTTATACATTATTCTGCTCATTAAAACTACTGCATGCCAGCAGGACCTCAACAAGTCTTCAGTCAACTATACTGAAACTATAATTCCAAACAGCAGAAAGAAAACTGATGGCTGAAAATTTTTCTAGTGAATCAACACACGTTATAAAAGGAGATAATGCACCATATACTAAAATGAACAACAGTTCAAACATGAATGCTAATTAGCAAAGTAACCATTGCTAAACAATGGTAGAAATGGGAGGCAATTAGCAAGGCAACCCCTATAAAGGAATGGTCCTGCAGGTGGTTGCCTCAGACCATTTGCCTATCTTCATCCTTTCTGGTGGATTTTTGGTTATGTTTGCATTTTGCCAGTGCCCTCACCACTAGTGGTAACATGAGGCGGTATCTACAACACACAGACCTTGCTCAGGTAGTGCAGCTTATCCAGGATGGCACATCACTGCTCGCTGTGGTAAGAAAGTTTGCTGTGTCTCCCAGCACAGTGTCAAGAGCTGCCAGAGATACTAGGAGAAAGGTCAGTATACAAGGAGGTGTGAAGGGAATCACAGGAGGACATCAACCCAGCAGCAGGACAGTTATCTGCTCCTGTGTGCAAGGAGGAATAGGAGGAGCACTGCCAGAGTGCTATAAAATGACCTCCAGCAGGCCACTAATGTGCATGTTTCTGCTCAAACCATCAGAAACAGACTCCATGAGGGTGGTGTGAGGTCCCTCATCCACAAGTGGGGCCTGTTCTCACAGCCCAAAACGTGCAGCCAGAACAGGATTGGCAGATTCACCATTGGAATCTTGTGCTGTTCACAAATGAGAGCAGGTTCACACTGAGAACATGTGATAGGCGTGAGAGAGTCTGGAGATGAGTGGAGAACATTCTGCTGCTTGCAACATCCTCCAGCATTACCAGTTTGGCAGTGGTCATTGATGGTCTGGGGAAGCATATCCTTGGAAGGCTGCACAGATCTCCATGTGCTAGCCAGGGGTACCCTGACTGCCATTAGGTACCAGGATGAGATCTGCAGACTCCTTGTCAGACCATTTGCTGTTGCAGTGGGACCCTGGTTCCTTCTGATGCAGGACAATGCTCGGCCTCATGTGGATGGAGTCTGTCAGCAGTTCCTGCATCACAAAGGTATTGATGCTATGAACTGGTCTGTCTGTTCACCAGACCTGAATCCGATCGAGCGTCTCTGGTACATCATGTCTTGTTCATCCACCACCGCCACGTGACACCACAGAGAATGCAGGGGTTGACTGATGCCCTGATCCTGGTCTAGGAGGAGATCCCTTAGGAGAACATTTGTCGTCTTATCAGGAGCCCAGACATTGTAGGGAGCGCATACAGACACATGGAGGCCACACACACTACTGAACCTCATTTTGAATTGTCTTGAGGAATTTCCACAGAAGTTGGGTCTGTCATGATCTGATCTTTCCACTTTTATTCTAAGTATGATTCTGAATCCAGACCTCCATGGGTTAATGATTCTGATTGATGATTGATCACTCTTATGCCATTTTGTTATCAACAAATTCCACTATGTAATTAATGAAGATTTTTAACTGGGATATTTCTAAGATGTGTTGTTTAAGTGTTTCCTTTTTTTTGTTGAGCACTGTATATTACAGTTAGAAATTATATATTTTCTTTAGTCTATAAACAGAGACATTCTTATTTTGATAAAGATCTATGGTAGTTTTTTTTTTTCAAATCAAACAGTCAACTTTAAGTCTGGCGTTGGATGATAGATGAGTTTGTCTAGCACAATATTTCAACAACATAGATTATTAACTGTTTCTTTGCTTTACTGCCTTAAAATAACATTACCAAAATCAGACAGAAATATGATTTATATTTTGCTAAATATCTTTGGGTCTTATAAAAAAAACATTTAACTTAAACTGGCATAAAATGGTCATGCCAACTAAATGTCAGTAACACAGCCGAAGCCAAAAACATCATTAGTAATTTGGTTATGTTTGCAAGACGATGACATTTTGGATCAACAGGAAGACGAAAAATGCTTCAAATATGAGGGGAAATTTTTCTATTGATGTTTCAATGCATTTTACAGGTCTACTGATATTTATTTAATGGCAGGCAGTGTTGATGCAATGCAATGCAATTCTTTGCCAAAGATACTAAACTTTGCAAGTCTTTTTTTTTTCTTTTATTTATTTTTTAAACCCCAAGTAGATCAAAACTGCTAAAATAACATGTGCTGACTTGCATCCTACACAGACTGGAATCAACATGTCACTTTAAGCCAGCAAAATTAGTTTGTAGCTTAATCCAGACGGAATCAATCACCACAAAATCTGAAGCAGAAGGTGCAATTATTGCATGTGTCTTATATGTGGACCACCTGCTGCTGAGAAAACAGCTGTCATGGGTTTATCTCCAGAACTACTATGATGTACATGCAGAGGCCTCCATGGCAACACAGAGCTGCTAAAATACCTTCTAAATCCAGAAAAAAGATTATCTTGACCAAAATTAATGCTCCAATACAGCAAAACTTGTACCATTAAAGATATGCTCTGGCATTCTCATACAGGCAGGACAGAAGGACTGAGAAATTGTGATAGGACTGAGCTTTTTTTAAGTCTGGGTTGCAGGATTTAAGGCTAAATTGACACAAGGTGGTGGGCAACAGTACGCTCCTGCCTGGGTCAATAGGAAATGTTTCAGTCAAAGGGAAGAAAACAGTAAAAAGGCAGAGCCAATTTGTTCTTCAATATGTGTTGCGATGGAAATAAAAAGTGTAATAAAATGGATGTGTCATGTTCCATTTATAGGACTCATAATTAATGCTACCTATAAAACTTCTCTAAAGCAGCATGCTCAACTGCATGGACAAGCTGGGTCTTACCATTTAAATCCTGTTTCAAAAATGTTTCAATGGAAACACTAAAATTGTGCACATAGAGGTATTAATACAGTATAATACACTTACCATAATTCTGCAGGGACTTGCATGTGACATCTAAGTGGGTGGAGCCAAATGGGTTTCTGACAAATCTTCTTCTCCGTCGCAGGTCATCTTCCCAGTAATCGAGTCGCCAGAAGTCATGCAGCTCACTATAATAGAGACAAGAGGACAGGCAGGTTAGACAGAGTAACACTCCCCTCAGTGATGATCTGATTACAGCAGCTACTTTCTTATCACAGGAAAATGTCTTGAGTTAAAATCGGGTCACAGATAGCGGACATTATTAGGGTGAGTACTGGCATGCTAGGCCTCACTAACGTTAGCTCTGTTAAAGCCTATAGCATCAGAACAGCAGGGAGCTGCAGCAACCACTGCACACATAAATCACATGCACCCCCATTTACAAATACAGCTTCAAATTACAAGTATAAATGGCACAGCTTGCCTCCTTTTTTACAATGTTTTTTAACAAGTCTTGTAAATCAAAAGGTAGGAACCTCAACGCAGACAGCGTGGAGTTTAATGATCAGGGTCTTGGGGCGGTTGAAGCATGAGCCTATAAAACAACCCTGCCTTGCTGCATATGGGGAGCCATGATTAAAATAATGTGCTGAAATATTCATTGAAATGATTCCCAGGGCCCTGAAGCAACCCAATTGAAAATTGCATTTTTATTCATTATTAATAACAGCGAATTAGGGCCATAAAAAAGAAAGAAAAAGAAGAAAACAGTTCTAGCATGTGGTAACCATCTTTGTAAATGATTATTCCAACATAAGTGAGGACCTGGGATAATTTTATTGCTTGCAGCTAATGCAAACCATTAAGCACCGGGACAAGTATTAGATTTCTAAGTGCTGCTTTGTCCAACTGTGCACTAGCTGGAGCTTTTTCAAAGATTTTCTTTTCCTTTATGAAGTATAGCAAAAATATAAATAAATAAAAATTGCTTTAATTTAGCTTTATCAGGGAAATGTAACACATTCATGAGTAGTCATTAAAATAACTGGTATAGCTGACATTAAGACCAAACCAGATGACATAAACCAGCATGTGCTTGACTGTATTTTCATCTAAATGTGATCACATAAGGCATAATTCTGCTTAAACTTAATATTAAACTAAAACTAAAATATTATAGATGAGCTCTCGAAAGATTTTCTGCTCGATTATCCTAACACTTAACTTATAACGTTGAGTGTTTGGATATCCTGTGGTAAAACTGATCATTTTGTGTATAACATAAACTAAAATATATACATTTGTTTTAAAAGCTGCCCAAAGCGCCAAACAAAACCTTTGATCCAGTATTTTGTGCTCAAACCCAGGAGGATATTTTTCACTCTTTGTTGGTTACAGGAAGGCTGCTTGGCAGGAAACAGTCTTTTTCATTGTACAGTTTCTGCCCCCTTCCCCGCCGCAGTACTGAAGCAGTCTAAACAGATTAACGTGTTACAGGGATCACATCACAAAATACACCCTCCTTCTTCCATAAATATAATATCTACCAATGTCAGAAATCAAGAGGCTCAGGAGACTTAGCTGGGCTCTGACAGCAACAAGAGCTCAGTTTCAGTTAAATATCAATCAAAAGTCAGTATGTGTGAGCATGTGTGCACATGTTGTATCCACAAAGTATCATGAGCTGGTGTATGCAAAGCAAGACTGAACGCCTTGAGCTTGTCCCCTGCCAATCTCTCTCAAAGCTTAACTGAGAAGAACAGAGATGTCAGTGGGTGGAAAGGAGATACCCACGTAAATGATATTGTAAACGCAAGATTACACAGTGTGAAAAATGTAAATCCACTAGAGGCAACTGGGCGATTATTGTTGAAGATTATGACTCCTAATTCTTGGTGGAAGTGGAGACCAGATGCCAGTGGGGGATAAATCCACACTTTGAAGATTTCGTTATTGCAGCATTAACTGCATTTGCTGCCTTTCATACGGTCTGCTTATGGTTGCTCATTTCAGCTCAAATTTATTTCAATCCACAGTATCTTTGTTTGTCTTTAACAGCAATCATATGAACAACAAACCAAACCCTCAAGTTAAAATGACTGAGTAATGATCTGTACAGCAATACTGTGACGACCTGTGCAGATGGTACCGGTTTAAATGTGGTATTTTACTATTTGAATAGGACTTGTGATATCCTAGAATATGTGGTCAGTCCTGGACCGGATTTGGACTGAACAAAGTGTAGTGCTGAATGAACCTCTTCTTTGGGGGTGGTCCAAAAGCTGCCCAAGAGTATGGAAATATATAGCTGGGTGATCCTCAGCCCACAAATAGTAAATCTCAAGAAAGAATCTTTACTAGGAATTTCCAAGATGGCAACAGTTCACATTCAGAGCGTATCCATATCTTCCAAGTATTAGGAGAAATGAGGAAAAAACAAGATATATAACATTTTGTCAAAATCACTATTGCCTTCACTAATGGCACTCGAAGGAATACATATAACACCAATTCTTCCATTTCTGCCTATTAAAGCCAAACAAACACATGTGATTTTTTTTATTTCCAAGACTTCAGATTATCAATCATCAACAGAGTTTAAAAAAGACAAATCCTGCTTCAGAATTCTTAATAGAAAGATAGTTGCCTGTATTGTCTGAGTAACAAATTGTCCATCCAGTAGGATTCATTAAGCAGAGTTGGTGTGAAACCTCCTTATTTCACACACTGAATGTGTCTGGCTTCATGACAACCATAAAGAATTGCTTTGAGCCAGCCCCCTAGAAACTGGCAAAATTTATTAGTCCCATCACCCATCAATCACCCAAATGGATTTCAAACCGCATTTTAAAAGCTAATTTTCCAGCACTGATAACCTACAGGAAACAGGAGCACCATTATTTATGGAGGCTTTCAGACTTGCTAAGTGCAGTCGGATAAATGTATATTGGAGCGATTGTCTATTCTCTTCCATAGTGATATTTGATGCACATCTTTCCTCAAGGTACCAGAATTGAGATTTTTGAGGTGCTAGAGCTAAGCCCCCCCGCCCCCCAAACAACCCTTCACAGGGAATGTGTTTTGTTTGCAAAACGAAAGAGAAAGCAGATGAGCATAATTCAAAATAAAATAGAGAGAGGGAACACAAGGATTGATAACAGCTTTATAGAAAACTATAACATCATTCTCAAGAAGAGAAAGAATTCTGGCAGCTGACAAGGGCTCATATTGGATTAGAGGGTGATATATTCTTAGTGCTGCACTGACATTAGGGAAGCAGGGGCCCCCAAATTTGTTTCCACACATATTTGTCTGATTATTTGAAGAATTGTATTGTGTTTTGAGTGAAAGGGTCAACATGAGCAAATGAAAGAAACCCTGCTCCATCTAATAACCCCTTATAGATCAGTTACTTAAAAATGCTTCTGTCACTTAAATTCATAAATCTTTTTGGTCATTTCATGTCTGCAATTAAGTGCAGTTAGATCAAATTTTTGCATAAAATTTAGATGCAGCAATCTATTGCAAAAACCAGTAATTAACTTCATGTCTTCTGAGTCATTTAAACCACAATGGCTTACCAAATGTGTGGCGCTAGACTGCAGACAGATGAGCTTTTCTTCCTTAAAGATTTCCGTTTTATATAACTTGTGCTCAAAGGGGATTTGTTTGAAACGGTCAGGAGGAAGGACAAGGACATGCTGATTCAATAAAACACTGTTATACTCCTTGTAAAACCTTCCACTGGTGACATGAGTCGGGGTAATTATAATAAATACCAGTAATCAGCGACAACTCTCTTGAAAGAAGCAGCGACTGGTTTCTGTCACATAAACACAAACACACACACACACACACACACACACACACACAGAGCAATGGTTTGAGTTGACAATTTAGAGGACAAGTGCTCTTTTCTTTCATTTTCAGCTGTCCTAACAGACTGACCCTAAGTACTTGAGGAACTTTTAGGAAATAGAAGTGCCACTTCATCCAATATTTCTAATAATAAATAACATAAAGACTACAAAGGGTGAAATAAACAAAAGGACATACTATAGTTCTACCTACTCAACATGTGCCTGCAAAAACAAATTAATTGAAAATTTTCTGTCACAATATTTACTTCAAGAAAACCAACAACCCCAATGTGGCCAAGAAACAACCATTTAAGCAAAATAAAAACCAGATATGTAGTTTTGTAATAATGGGATTGGGATACATCATGAAATCCATCATACAGTCAGCAGAGATGCAAAACCAAAGAAATCTGAAAATATTTTGTCAACCAGCAATTTTTTCATGCATTTCTATGCCATATTCCCCCACATATGACTATAATAATAACAATGAAAATGATAAAAAAGAAACAAAAAACATACTGGGTAGCAAAAGTGGCAACTGGTCACCATATGGTGATGCACCCACATCGTTCAAAGTATCCTATAAAATGAAGAAGAAGAAAAAAAATACAATAATCTCCTCAGTAAAAAAAAAACATTAGGGTTTGATCATGTGTCTGGTAGATGGCTGTATGAGCAGCATCATGGTTACATTATTACAAGACTTTCATCTCTCTAATTTTACTATTTCTCATCACTACTCTCAAAACTCCTTTAGATAGAAGGTTACAAAGCTATGGTCCAAATGTTTCTGCTCATTAGACTTTTCTTTTGTTAATTAAGAGATCGAAAAGAGACGCACTGAAAAATTGGTATTAGACAAAGACTAAAGGAAGACAACACAGCAGCAACAACATTAACTCCAGGTCATCTGCTGTAATGAAGACAGACGTACGTGGTCAGCCGAAGGATGATCAGCCGCACTGTACTGCTGGGGCACCCCCCTGGATCGCCAGCTTTGCAGAACCAATCTTTCAGGGGAAATGTGGCACAGTCAAGCAATGCCCAGCTCAATTTCAACACGCAATGAAATTGATGATTATGTGAATGGGCCTCTTTCCAAAGATAATTAGCACAATGTACAAGGCTAAGATTGCCCTGAGGGGATTGAAGCAGGCGCAGTCAAGAATAAGTGCAAGTGGAAAATATATCAGTGTGCAAGAACAAAGGAGCAGCATCCTTTAAATAAGATCTAATTAGTTAAGAAAAAAAAAAAACAGACTCACATGGATTGAGCTTTAAATAAATCTGCGTGTTATTGAGAAGTCTCTAGGTGTACTCAACAATGAAAGGTGTGCAAAGGGCTAGTGCCCAAGATTAAAAGTTAAATTGATATTATAGGCTGGGCTTTTACTGCCACCATTTCTATTATCAAGCTAAATTTTGTTTATCTTGTTAGAATCAACCTTGACCTTTGTTTTATCCCCCCCAGAAGGGACATCAGACCTTAAACCTTGTGAGGCCATAAAAGCCTCTAAAGGTGCCCACCCCCCTAGTAGTAGTGGACTTCTATTAGAATTGATAACCCTTTCAGGCAAGACCAAATACTCTGGGCACATAGTGAGAAAAAAGGGTTCATTCCATCACAAAGTTATTATCCAGGGGCAGATTGTTACCATTCATCACGTGCAAGAGATGAAACTCGCTGTTAGTCAAGGGAAACGGCTGTTTCACTGCCTTGCCGCAGATCAATATATGCCGCCATCTTCCTTTTACTCCTTTGCTACAAAAAAGTAATTATACAGAAGGAATGTTGACAATCAATAGAGCAGTCAGGTAAGGTTAAGCTCTGCTGTGGAGGCCAGCAGAGGCTCCTCTGTCAGCTGTCAGTGATGCTACACAACTTGCAGTGAAACAAAGAGGTTTGTGTGCTTCAGCCCCTTTTACATTTGTCTCAGGTTGGTGTGTTGACATAGTACTTAGAAATGCTGACAATAGAATTGCAGGGAATAAAACGAGAAACTCACTCGAGTTCAAGATGAGATTATGCAAATGAAAGAGCAAAAGATGTGCCCATGTGCTGCAGAAACATTAAAGTCACACTGTCACACTAACAATACACACACACACACCTATATCCTATACACACACACACACACACATATATATATATATATATATATATATATATATATATATATATATATATATATATATATATATATATATATATATATATATATATATATATATATATATATATATATATATATATATATATATATATATATATATATATATATATATATATATATAACTCAATAATGTGATAAAATTGGTAGCAATGTCATTGTAAGATGGTCCTTTTTCGAAAAAGTGGTGTACGTTAGCCTTCATTGCATTCATTGGTCTCTCCTTGACATTTACTTTCACTTAAGACAAGCCTGAACTTTATAATCCACTGGCAGGGTTCAGAGGTCAACAGCAGAGGGGACAAGAGGGCAGGGAAAATCACTCTCTTGCTGGAAAAAACTCTGACATCCAATTTTCAACTTGATTTATCAGTGTAAAGCTAAAATTGATAGTGTGTCATTACTGAGCAGGGTGCTGTCTAGGAGAGATGTATCAAAGTCTTCTCATTTTGATTTAGCACAGTAGATCAATACAAGCCTATACTGTTTCAATTTGAGGAGTATTGATTTTTCTATGCTGACTCTATACAAGGGGACATTCATCATCAGGCAAGCATATAGTATGATCAACCAGGCCACCATAGGGTCTGATATGCTTATTCTTTAGTCAGAACACATGACTGCAGGGTAGCTGTTTTCAAGCCTTGCACAGATTATTACCTTGTGGCTGGTTGCTGTGATACGTGCTGCAACATGATTTCCTAATGCTGTTTGCTACAGTAAAACAACAACTGAGACTACCTGCAAATGTTTTGAGTCCAGAAAAACAAGTATATGTAATTTCAAGCCATCTAATGAGAGCAGCTGCATACACACACTAGTTAGGGGACAAATATAAACAAATCATTCTTGTTTCTGCCAGCTAGCTTCTAAAGAATAATTTTGTTTATAATACATTCTACTCTTAATGATGGATATTCTTTGGCCTCCCTCCAGGCAAAACTTATGAGTTAAAGGTAAAACAATTTCTGAAAATGAGGGTGAAAACAAAACATTACCAAGTGAAAGCTTTCTCCCTCTTACACACACACACACACACACACATATGTGCAGAGACATAACAGACAGCCACCTTAAAAAGCCTGGGGGCTCTATATTTTACAAGAGCAGCATAAATGGGAAAGTTAATGTAGCAGTGAATAAGACTAAGCTGCTGAACTGCAACACTGCCTTGAGCTTGTAGGCATATTGCATCATTTTTCTTCACCAGCAGGTTACTATTAAATTTGAATTTGTTGGAAGTTTTGTGGTATCATTAACAATGCACCCATGCTCAATAACCTTTTGTTTCAATGCAAATGCTATGCCTGAGAGAGGGGCTCCATAAATATTTGAACAAGAGCCCTGAATTCAATCCAATACACTTTTATGGGTTGTTAAGGTTCAGTCAGTTTTAGGAAAATCTGATCTTGGATGCGGCAACCTTCACACTTACGGTCAAACTGTAAACATATTTTTTTACACTATGCAGTATACTTTCTCTTTCTAATATTTGCAACACTTGTAATTGCCTTTTAAAGCCACCATCTGCTGAAAGTGATCAAATACACAATGTCAATATTAAGTTGGATATTATATAGAAATTTGCACCAGAACTGTAAATAAAATAAGTTAAACAGAGCTGCTTATGTCTGCTGTTTAACATGTCAACAAAGAGATAAAATTGGAATCTAAAAAGTAATACTGTTAAAATAATTTTTCTTAGCACCAGTAAACATGGTCAAAACTAAATCTATGAAACATGGTTGAACATCTGTATTGCATCTTAACAAAATAATAACAAAATCAAATCAAAGAGGTACAATTTTGGACCATCAGTGCTAGTGGGTTGTATAAAAGAATTCCTATAATGGTTCCTTAACTGTCTGCTATTATGATAATTGTTAATAAAAAATATTAATACCATTCATATAGACTATTCCTTCATTATATTGCAAGTGTAAAGTTACATCTGTAAAAAAAAACAAAAAGATAAGTTGTATAATGCTCAGCTCTGTTGATAATATAAACAGTATGTCCGAACACCTCAGCCTGTATATAATGAGGTGTTTCTGCCAAACTGTACTATACCTGTGGGCCCATGTTGAGACAAGTGAGAGCCGCTGGTTATTTTAACAGGGCCCGTGGGGAAGGTTGCAACTACCACCAGGTGCTGTGTTACTGAGAGGGTCAACGAATGGCTGGACAATGCTATAGAAACAGCCCAACCCCCTTCTTCTCCCCATAGTATGCTGGATGACTGGCCAATCAACTGTCCTCAGGGGATTAAGCCACTCCACACTGTAATTACATTTGCTGACACAACTGCTGACCCTATTGGATCCTGGGAAAATGACATTAACTGGTGGTCCTGTCCTATAACTGAATATTATTACGAACAGGTAACTTTTGTACTGAAGGTTGCAGCCAAAACTGCTGAGTTATTGTTCATGTTTAAGACTTAAGGGGAGTAAGGGTTCTTACCTCTGCCCTGGTTTACCCCAGGCACCATGCTTGTTTGTAAGGATGTTGACAATTTTCTGCTTCAACTGGTTGGCTGTCACGTGGTCTCTGTGTTTGGCAGCGCTGATCAGGTGGTCACACATCTTCTCTTCTTCTTTTCTTTCAGTTGCATACTGGACACACTGAGACTAATTGGTTAAAAAAAAAAAGAAAAGAAAAAAAACCTCTTCACATATTTTTGGATTTAGGTACAATATCCAGGGGCCAAAGTGATGTCTGACACTGCACTAATAGCATTTAAGCATGTTTTACTCGAATAATGTCAGAATAAAATATTCTCCCTAATGGAGCATTTGTCACTCTGAGGGATGTTATGGCTTCATTCAACACACTTGAGTGCATAAAGATATTAGCAGACAGCTGAGAGATGTATTTCTTCTCCCTTATAGAGGTGTAGTAAATCATGGCAAACACACCAAGGCAGTCCATTTCCCAACTGCAGACAGATGAGGCTCCCTGCTAGGTAGCTGTGGATGGTGCTACTAAAGAAAAAGGAAAATGCTCTCATAGATCCACAAAGAATAAGGCCCATTAATGTTTATATATCAAGGAATGTTAAAGGTTGGCTGTTACAGGAGTGGCGCAAAATGTAGAAATGCAATAGTGTCTAGAATAAAATAAACAATTAGAAGATATTTGTCTCTAAAAGTTGCATAAAATAATAAATATCAATAGCCATCTTAGTGTTAGATCAATTTTTAGATGAAAGTGCAACAGAAGAGCTCCAGGTGGCTGAAAGTAAACCAGAAGCGCACATGTGACCATCTTTGCTGCTAAAATAAGATTGTCTTACTAGTCCACCCTAGGGGAAGTCTTGCTAATATTCACAATCTAATTTGCTAACAGAAGCTAGAAGTTAATTGAATTTCCTGTTTTAAATTTGAATTCTGTCAGATATTATTTTTCAACATATTCCTCATAAAGCAGATAACTCAATCTCTGCTTGTCAGCTCATATTACCACGTGATATTGTGACAAATATCAAGCATTATTTATCACTTTAAAGCATATGAGGCTTCTCTCTGACACCAACTTAATTGTAAAAATGTCTTATCTACGTTCTGAATCTTCAATCTCAGAGAGTGGGTAATAAAGTAATGTCAGACCTAGATGAAAAGTGTAGGCTGTCTGGAGTTGGCAGGCAGAGCGGATGGGGCCAGGTACACCCCCCCCCCCCTCTCTTGACATTGCATATCTTGCCGTCTCTTCCAGTTTATCTAGGAGGTCAAGGATCCTCAAGAACTGTATATCAAGCAGCTGTTTGAGGATGGCTGCTTTCCCCAGATAAGAAACTTATCACTTCTTACACATACAAGCTGTTAACCAATGTGGTAGAAAATTGTATGTTGTCTGTGTTGAGGTTTGCACTGTTACACACACATATTCTGATTTTCAATAGCAACAACCTCTAAAAGAACTTTAATGCACCATGATGTGATTATTTTGTAACTACTTCACTGAATGCAAGACAAAGGTCTAGTCCATGTGCTAGGTTAATGATTACTCAACTTGTGATGTTCTGTGCAATTTTACTCTCCATTTTATGTTTGAAACATGGTTTGTTTCATGGGATTAGTCTAATTATAGGCTTGCTAGGTTATCCCCTGAGTTGGCTGGTAAAAAGCTCATATCAAAGTCCTAAATTGATATTGCTGGGCTATCCCTTGGCTACAAGTAATTACATTCCCTTTATAAGAATTGTGAGGGTAGGAAGTTAATCCTTGCAGGGACACAGAGGGACACGATTACTGCGTACATAAAGTTAAATGGCTGTTTAATACTAATAGGATTTGTTTAGAGCTCATTAGAAGATTGACAAATTCTATTTTCAAAGAAGATATAAAAATTTTAATTTTAAGAATCAGTTGCTATTCACAGATTATAATGCTCTCTTTTGTGCAATTTTGTGTGACTTTACAATATAATTTCAGAAGCATTGAAGGATTGCACAGTTGATACCTCAAACTCTGCATGCTTGTGGACGTCCTCAGCCCGCTGTCTGTTAAGGATGAATTCAGCTTCATTGGCAACCCGAACTATGTGATCCTTCATGGCATGGCAGAGCAACCTTTAACAATACAAAGTTAAATCCAACAGATTATTTGTTTTCACAAACATAAATAACAAAGAAATACATTTTTTCCCCCTAGCTAAAATCTGTTGTAATGCAGCTCCTACAAAACGATGGGGTTTAAGGCAGTTGTAGTTGGTCAGGATTGTGCAACATTCTGCTTGCTGAAAGAACAGACAGTTAACAGTAAGCATCATTTGTCTGTGTTATGCTGCAAGGCTGCAGGTCAGTGACAGATCCCTCTGTAGCATTAAGGAGGGAATAGAGCGTCATTAGAGCACTGAAGTGTGTCTGGCATACTTCTGACTGACTGAGCATCCTACCCAACTGACCAAAACAGCTGACAAGTCTGCCTCTAGAGGGTCTGTGATGGGGCTATTCAGTTGGGTCCTACGAGGGCTGCAGTCCTGCAAGTTTTCAATGTATCCCTGCTCCAACACACCTGACTCAAGGGATACTTTGAAAACCTGCAGGACTGCGGCCCTTGTAAGACTGAATTGAGTAGCCCTGGTGTATGAGCTCCACCCTCATTCCCATTTAAATTCTAGTATCTTTAATAGCTGAAAGCACTCTGGATATTGTTTACATTACAGGCCATTTTACGCACCATTAGGTCAGCTTTGTTATAATTAAAACAGCCCATGTTCCTCTCCAGTGCTTGATACAGACTGTAATTTTCTTTTAGGTCCCAAAGAGAGTCAGTAATTCAGGGGCTGCATTCATCAGCTACCGTTGCCTCTCTAACTGTTGATAAGGACTCGTTAATAGAAGTTCAATATTCAAAGACAAAAGCTGGCAAAACCAAGCTCTATTTCGAAACTAAGTATAGATAAGAAAAGAAACTGACAGGTGATACTGACAGAAAAAAATTGGTTCCCTTAATCAGTAACTTAAAACATGTCCAATCGTTGTTTTTAATCCCATTATTGCTGCCAGATCATAGTGGAGTGGATCTCAATACAGTGCAATCAGGTCAGTTGCCTCTTATCCCATCAACACCCTCCCATCACTATTCTTCTCTGCAGCTACAAATAAGGGAGGGAAATATACCAAAATTTCTGATTAGGTAATGAGCTTTTTGCTTAATCTGGTACCTGAAAATATATGGCAACAGAGGCAGCAATAACCTAAAGTCTGTTTTGTTCCAATTTCTGGGAGAAATATCATTTTACAAATTAGAGGTCTGAACAGTTTATAGAATAACAACCCTTTATCCCCACTCAATCTTTAATGTGTTGATATTGTCTTGGCATTTAAACAGTCACATTATAAGACAGAAATAACTGCTTGCTGCATGTGTTGTTGCACATCCAGCAGAAACAATGTCTGTGTCAGCCATGCCATGTAAAGCGAAGAGATCTACCAGGCGCTACCTCTAGATCTGTCTAGTTAAGCAGAGTAGGTGTACAGAGACTCAAGTAAGACTGGTAAATTATGTGTCTGTCAGCAGCACCCTGGACAGCGCCGTGTGGCCCTGCTGACTGAAACTCTTTGTTCCAGGGCCAGTGGGGGACTCAGAGAAGCCTGACTGGGCTGGATCTAGAGCCTGGGCATACAGCAACCTAGGCCAGATGGGTCAGCAGATGGGCAAGAAGTCTGAGCTGCCCCTGATCTGCTCTACAGAAAACTCTGAGTCTGGCCACACCCAGAGAGGGAGAGGGAGGGAAACGAAGAGGGAGGCACAGCAAATCAGAGGCAGACAATACAGGAGGTTGACTTAACACTACTGTTTGTATTCTTAATTCATTCAGTCACAACAGTCTTATTTACTTGTATCCCCAGCAGAGCAGTCACGAGAGGCAAGAGGCTTAGAGCTAATCTATACCGTGACAGTGCAGCCGTCACGGTATAGAACAAAAGTTCAGCTACTTTTTTTGTAGACCTACTTAAAACATCAAATTTATTTTTGTGTATTACAGTCAATGCGTACATTACCTTCCTTCATTGATTAACTCAATGAAAGCCAGGCCAGCGTTCTTTTGAATGGAATTCTGCCACTCCTGAAACCAAAGAGTTTGTGATTCATACACAAGCTTTGCATATTATTTGGTAAAAGTTGCAAAAGAAAACACAGTATATACATCTTTTGAATAAGTATTAGCTTTCAGTTTAAAGGAAAAAATGTCAATATTAAACCCCAAAATAAGGCTACTGAAAAGCAAACTGAAATAGGAAAGATAAATAGTCAGACAAAGCACACTAAAAGGTAAAATATAATTAAATATACCATTTTGATCCAATATGCAATTTTATCTTTCATAAATGCATGACAAGAATCACATTTCACCATGCAAATTGCATATTTCAACTATAATTTAGATTACATTTCATAGCTTGTAATCCAAGTAGGTAAAGAAAGCATTTAGTTGATATATCCTTTGAGGAAAAATGTGATGGCTATAAAAAGCTGAAATTCTGCACCACATGTGAAACCATCCTTTCTTCCTCTGTGAAAAGATCTGTAAACACAGGAGAGATGTAATTGTGGGATGAAACTGTATCCTCTAGCTTAAATACAGCCATTTCCTCTGTCCCTTACAGTGACAGATTACTGAGCAAGCTCGCTGAGCCCTGAAGTGTGCGCCTGGAAGGGATCCGAGCCATGGGTCAGAATGCCAGCACTTGCTGTCTCACAACATGCTCTGGAAATGATTAAAAAGCAGTTTGAGAGCGCGCCTTTCACTGTGGGAAATTCAGCTCTCCTGTAACCTTACTGAGGTGCAAATGAAAAGGAAAACAGAGAAGGCTGCAGTTCAAACGAAAATGAAAAACAGGGAAAAATGAAAGAAAAAAAGGCTGAAATTTGAAAGCCTTCTATTGTGTATGTAATTTAAGGCTATCCATATGAGTGTTTAAAATATTTACACATGTTAAATAATCAGTTATCACTGCTATTTCTAAATTAAAATAATTATAACTATATTTCTGTCTATATAAGAAACATATGGTGATATATTCAACTGTATAAATTAGATGTAAATATTAAAAGGCAGTGCTTATTCTCTAGTCTAGACAAAGTAAGCAGCTTTTTTGTGCATAGCAGAATAACTGACATTGACATTTTGTATGGGCAAATGTTTTTGTGAGCAGTTGTCGTGACTGACACATACTGGTTCATGCAAGACGACACAGCCTGACCCTAAGATGTGTTAAGTTAGAGAGATGGTGCTGACAAACTGCTGAGCATCTGGTCTCCAAATGTTCCCCATGACCCTTTTTCCTCAAATACAGTCTCTGCCTGGTGTAAGCTGTTGTTGATTTGGACAGGGATCATGTACAGCCATTCTTCCAAAGTTCTGCTCTTAGAATGCTCACGTGATAAATATAAATACGGAAATCAAGGCAGATGTGACACATCAGCAATGCCAGGAAAGTGGCAGCAGGTCAGTGGAGGCATGGCATGAACTAGTCAAATTTGCTATCTTATTTGAGGAATGCTTGTTGACAGCTGAGATAGCACTTCAGAGGCTCTCTTCTTCTTGTATCTTTTTTACTGCAGAGTGGAATTCCCAGTGGAGTCTTTCTTTGATTTCAAAGATTTATAAAAAAGTCGTCTTCTGCCTATTTTAAGGGAATTAGGCCTGATGTACACCTCCTTAAAAAAAGGAGTGGTCCTTGATGGAAATGGAGACCATGTGCAACACCTCTGGTGAAGTTTTTTCAGTAGCCTAGATATAAATAACCAGGTTTTAAAACTGCATTCACTGATAATTGGGACTTTTGTGTGAAAACAATTTTGCTAAAATGATGTGAAAGGTCCATAATACTGAAGAGCAGGTGAATTCTTTGACACAAACACATGCAATATAAGGAAATGTTCAACAGTCACTGATAATAATGTGAGCTCACTGGGGGAAACAGTGCCATTCTTCATTCTGTCTTTGAAAAACTCACCACCTAAAAGCCCACAACTCCCATCACAGTGAAAAGCTTTCGGGCCTTCAAAAGAATCACTCTCCTCCCACTTTCATCTTCCTGAAATTCAGCAGGGCACTAAGTATTTGTGGTCTTTCATTTCAACCTGTCAGTATGTGGGAGCGTTTGCTTTTATCTACTCGGCTTTGCTCTGTTATACACTCCACATCTGGAGGCCCTCCATCAGTAAATCTCTGTGGCTCCACTCTAGATCCCCTTCTATATGTTTAAGCTGTTACAAGAAACAGAGCTGCTTGACCTTTTCATTCAGCTGCCCAGGCTGAGGAGAGACACACAGTGTCTGCAGCCAAGTCCAGCCACATGATGATTGCTGGGATTAGTATGCATAAATAAAAAAAGGCAGATCATTAGCACTAATTTATTCATAAAACTGACAGGTCACAAAACAGAGAGGGACTAAAGGTCAGCTAAATGCCCTCCTGGCTGTCTTAAAACATTAATGCTGAAATATGTGAGGGAAGTGTCAAAGTTGGCGAGTCATACTGATGTCAGCCAAATCTCACCCTGCTTCTAAGAAAACTTGCTGTGGTTTTTAAATATCACCCAAGATGCTAATAAAGATATCAATTAGGATGGTATTGCAATGCAGTTATCGATCAGAACAAACACCATTGTTGATACTGATAAACAGCATTTACACCTGAGAACGGTAGTGTTGAAGAAACTGATAGCTATCCATTACTACATTATGATATTTAAAAGATATTAGTTGGTAACATAAGCAGGCTGATTATGGGTAGTGCAGAGTACAGATGTACAGTAATGGCTCATCACCACTTGAAAGGCTGTAGTCTCCAAGCTATATGGTCCAGTTTCAAGGACTCATGGTCTGATCAATATCTTAGCCAGGGTTTCATCTCTAGAGCCCCTAATGGCAGGAACCTCTGGAGCCTCAGTAATGCTATCTGTGTAAAGGGGGTGGACTCAGACCCTTAAGAGCATGCTGACGGTCTCATCTGCAATAAATCCTAGAGCTGGAAAAGACAACTTTCCGCAGACACTCTTCAGACTGAAAAGCTACACAAAAGGGAGCCCATCAAAACCACCATAAGAGCAACAATAACTCAGGCCTCACTACCCCATTTATGTACATTTTTTGGGAGAAAAGCCACTAAATAATGACCTCATTATAATATAAGCTAGGCTCCCTGCTGAAGAGCACTTTGGACTGTGGATAGTGGCTTCAAGTCTCTGGCCCTGAAGTCTGGATTCACAAAGAGGCACCGAGTAATGGCTTCCTTATGGGCTCCTGATGCAAGACTGATGGGCTGACAGAAGGTATGTTAAATATCTCCTGTTCTAACTGCTACATCAGGGCTCTGACCTTCTCTAAAACATGGTCTTAACAAGAGATTCAGAGGGTCAACTCAGAGGTGATCAGTCACTAGTAGGGCTGCATGAGGTGGGGCTCATTCCCCAAAGGAGGGCTTGGGATTAAAACTGCAGGGTGTAGTAAGAAAGCCACTGAATTGAGACCTGGGTGTCTGTTTCATCTGTTTGGACGGTTTACTTAAGTAACATTTAACAGGCAAAGCTCCAAGATAGACTGGACAACTGTGAAGAGAAAAAGATAAAGACTCACCTGAGAACAAAGCAGCATGACAAGTTCCACCACTGATGTGCTTGACTTCATACATACTAGACCTTGCAGACAGAGCAGATGAACAGGACAGATGTCAATCATACATGTAAGTGCACAGGTGAAAAACAAAGAGTATTTGTGGGTATAACTGGCAGTTAATGTTTCATTCACAGAACAGAGAAAGATTACTCTCTAAAAATAAATTATGTTTATAGTCTGACACTGGCATACAAAATTTCATTATATCTGAATGAAGCTACTGTATCTGGCTAATTTTAGGTAAATCTGCAGTAACCATTAACTGTACTCCAAATTCACTATAAAAATGCTAAAAGGAAAAAACAAAAAAACAAGCTGCACAATACTCTTCCCTCATTCTGTCTCACTCACACATATCTACTTTCACACATGCCAAATGTTCACAGAAGACTTTCACAGCTTTTTCCTCAACCTCCATCCTGTAGACTGCAAGCCACTGAAGCAGACAACTGTCTAACGAAACATAGGCAGGTGTGAAAAGCTCATTTGTAGAAACAATGCCTGAAACTAGTCTTGTATTCTGCACCTTTCTGCTGCACCTGGCAAGAATCATGAGATGTGCAATCAGCAGCAAGAGCAACTTTCTAGGACTAATTACAGGCTAGCAGAGAAAAAACTAAATATCACACAGCTGCTGTTGTTTCATGGATGATGGGGTGTCAATTAGAGGAGATAACAAAATATTAATTATTTAAGACATAAGCTATTTTCATGGAAATGAGTTCTGCATTGTACACAAGCATCCACGCTGTCAAATAATTGCTTTAACTGCTGTTATGAGTTTCAATGGGTTAAAAAGTAGGATATTAAACTAAAAACCTCAGAGTGACAAAGTTAAAACTTTAGCTTTCATTCAAATCAAAATTTTCTATTTATATAAAAAATAAGCTGTTGTCTGTAAACTATAAGTAAAATTGCAGCTCAACAGCCAAACTGAAAACACTGCCACAGCAATGACACTGTAAATGGTTGATAATACTAACAATGAAGCAATTAAATTAACAAAGTCTAACTCCTGTGTTTGTAATCAACTATGATTGACTGAGAAACTGTTGTCTTATTTGCCTTTTTAATTTAAATTAAGTTGATTACAACAGGTGAATACAGGGCCTTAAAAGTCACCCAGAATTTGCATTTGGGAATACAAATGCAAAATTTGAAATATTCCAAACACCAAATGAATGGACCATCTTGCTGCTTTTCCATCCATTTCTCTTCAGGAGCAGCCTGAGGAAACATATTGCAAATACTTGGGAAGGATATGACCCTCCTCTTGTACACCAAGTGCCACAGCTGACCTCTTGTTATATCAGTGACATGCAGAGCCATAAGTCAGTCTATTCTGACACAGGAGTCAGGTGGCCAACTGACCCTGGTCTTGTGCCCGTAGACAAACTAAATGCATTCTATTTAAACACGACCTGCCAGTCCTTTCCAATAAACAGGGCAGGGTTAAGGCATGGGTGAATGTGGCATTGTGGGGTGATGTTGGCGTCAGGCTGGGCCAGTCAAGGGACAGCAAGAAGCAGGCGGCAGGCATCACAACAGCAGCAGTGTTCACATGCAGCCCTTGCCCACCAACTGCAAGTGTAATACTCAGAGTGCACTCAGCATAATTGCTGCAGTGACCACATTTCTGGAAAGGGGGTGTAGGAATAGGGTGAAACAAAGGGGCACACAGGGCACAGGAGGGCTTGACCTCAGGCAATCTAAGGGGTGATGGATGGCTGGTAATTACTGGTAAATGGAACGCCTTTGCACTGCAGCACAGTATTTCAACTGTGTGCCTGGGAAAGGCCAGGAAGAACAGTGTGGAGAGGAAGTGAGAAGAGAGCAAAATCAGCTCTCAAGTACAAACAGACTAAAACTAGGACAATCTGAGGTAACTTATTGAAGCTAAATATTCTACTTGGCCTACAAATGCAAGAGAAAAAATTTGTATACTTTCAGATAAACCTACTCTAATACATTTCAGGGAGTGTATTTTACAGGCTCAGACAGGGTTAAACATATCTGGTGAAGAGTGCTGAGGTTCCAGCTGTCTATCTACGACCTTGTTTGCGGGGTTACAGTCTGCAGCCCGAGATCAGCTTTGGTTTGTCAGCTTGGTCAGTCTGCTGACAGACTTTGAGTGAAAGGGTAACAGACATATTCACACTTGTCAAGGCTATGCTACCTGATTTTTCTTTCCCTTTCTCTTGACATTGAGCAAGTAGCCTCAGCCACATGTGTACGGCATCCTCACATGTATTCCAAGATGTGTGCAGTATAAGCACGGCATATTCAAGAAAACTGCTCTGATAAACTTAACTGGTGAATATTTTTCTTGAAGTATTAAATATGAAATGAATAGAAAAAAATACACATTTTATTATTTGAACTTTTAATTGAACTTTTTATAAAATGGTTTTATTTGGTTGAATTAATCATTTAGGAAAAACCAGTTTGAACTATCCTAAGAACTATTTTAATGCAAATTATCAATAAGTCACAGGGGGCAGAAAGCATCTATAGAATTGTATATAAAGGATTTAAAGAAACATTTTTATCATTTAAGTGGCACAGAGGTCACAGAAACTGTATGCGTTAAAAATGAAACATTAGGTGGGTTGAGATGCTGTTAGTAACAATGTGAAAGAGATTTTCTAGCATAATTTCACCAATTGTAAATGGATTGGTTGTATGGAATAAATATAATCCTTAATTAACTTTGGCAAAGAAGATTTTTAAAGTTTACAATAAAAAGTTCAATCAATCAATTTAGCAGCTAAATAAATACAAAACAAAAAAATTCATTACTCAATATTATTGGCAATGAAAGAATTTTTTTTTCTTTTCTTTTCAAACAATACTCCAGCCAAAGTGGATTATTTTGTCCAATAGCTTCTTTCTTGAATGGCTTTAAAAACATCACAGGACTGCATTCTTTTAGCATGCTGTCATTCCTTGCATAGACCTCTGAAACTACTAGTGGTCTAGCTTACTCTTAAAAGAAAAGAGTTTGGCAACGAGAAAAGGCAGATATAGTATTTCGCTTGGAAGTCGAGAGATATGAGGCCACACATATTTTTCACTGTGCGCAGACATCTGCAGACAGATCTCACACATGCCTGTGCTGACTGCAGTGGCAGTGTGTTATTGTGAAGCAACGCAACCAAAGCAAGCCCAAGGAGTAGTTGCAGAACACACATATGCAAACACAGAGTCCATGAGGTTAGGCACATGAGACTGAGATGCTGCCAACCTGAGGAGAGCACAGGGAAATGAGTTTAGAGACCAAAGCAGAGTGCAGAGGAAGGATCCCACCCTTCTGGAAAGACTGTGCACAAAGAAAGCAGCCAAGACAGTTCTCAAATTGTCTTGGCTGGGACTGTTGTATTGCTACATAAATAATTAAATCTAAATGGTAAAATGGTAAATGGTCCGTATTTATATAGCGCTTTACTGTACCTGGAATGATACCCAAAGCACTTTACATTAAACATCAAATTCACCCATTCACACACACACTCACACACTGATGGCGGAAGCTGCCACGCAAGGCGCTCGACCACGACCCATCAGGAGCAATTAGGGGTTCGGTGTCTTGCCCAAGGACACCTCGACATGAACACGACTTGGCCAAGGATCGAACCGGCAACCCTCGGGTTACGAGATGACCGCTCTACCTTGCTGAGCGACGCCACCCCCTATCTATAAAGATTTTTTATTGAATTTTGATGTCTGTGTAAATTTGAGTATCAAGTTTGTCAATAAAATTTTAGGTTTTACTAACAGTACCATAATTTTACTATGACTAACAGCCATGTTAACTGTAGATTCTCTGGGGTGTTGCTGAAAAATTGAACAAGCTCTCTTTGCACCAATTTCACTTTCAATGTAAACAATTTTAGATTTTATGGTAAATATTGAAATGTACTAAATTCTTTATGAGACTAAACAGAAAAAGACATTTAAAAATGCTCTTTCAATAAGAAAAGAATTTACATTTTCATATTTTCTTAATATTCTTAGATTTGACCAACTACACAATTAAGAAAGCAATTAATCTAATTCATTTTTGGTTCATCAAATAAATGTGCAATTGATTTCTTTTTCTTTCTGCTATTAATATTTTTTATACAAAAATTAACCTCAACAAAGACTTCAGTGTAAAGTTAGAAAACAAAGGACGGGCTCAATCAGGTGTAGTTGTTAGTTTTGCATGTTCATTCATTGCCACTAGTTTTACCTAAAAAAATCAACTGCTAAATTCAAAGAAAAAAACATTATCCTCCATCACTTTGTTACAAGGCGAGCTGAAAACATCTCAGTTGAGTACTAAAAATATCACTGCATAGAGACAAAGGCCAAACATTAATTTCAAAATTACATTTGTTGTGACTGTGAAACACAAAGTTTAAAAATACTACATCTAGAAATAATCAATACACAGAGTGAATTATGAAGAAAACAAAACACACATGCCATGAGATGAATGAAAGGGAAAACAGACTTAATCAGATTGTGACAGACCTCTAGCTTGTGTGAAAAATAGTGACTTTCCTGTCAACACCTACTACTGCGTATGCATCCATCAATGAAGCAGCCAGTGCAGCACATACGAGTAGGTTAAAGGGACAGGAGAACACCACGGCACAGTGTCTCTACCTTCTATAAGCAACTCTTGTCCATGGCTGCCCAGCAGGGTGCGTGACAGAAAAGGTGCAAAATCCACAAAGATCTCCCTCAGCAGGGGAGCCACTTTCTCCAAGGCGCGCTCTAATTTTGTAGTAATGCTGTCAAAAAGGACACATAAAAAACAGAAGTTACAAACAGAAATTAAACACCTGAATTGGTGCAAAATTAAAACCAGGTAAAACTGTACCCTTCCATCAAGGGTAAGACAGAAGTAGATGTAGAGCACAGTTGTGGTTAGTGGTGGTGAAGGTAACCAATACATTTCATAGGATGCAAACCATGCTAGATAACAATGGGAGAAAAACTGGCATTAACAGAGATGTCAGGGATAGAAGATTTCATGTTGTTTAGTTTTTTTTTTTAAATCAGTGTGAATACATGTAACCAGCTGTTTGCATTCTTTGGTGTGTTACCAGGATTGCAAGTGAGATCACAGTTGTTTAAGACTGCAGAAGCACAGCCATATCTTCTACACACTCAATGCCTGCCTGTGCCCGACATCATCGAAGCATCTCAGAAAAACTGAGTTGGTGTCATGCAGCCACTCAGCTCAGACTGAATACAGACAGAGATACAGTTCAAGCTGCAGCATATCTCTGTGCTCCTATGTGTGAACACATAGATAAAAAAATACAGTACGAGGAGAGCTGTAGCTTGTTTTCCCTGTTAAGATGGGCAGAAAGCAGCAGGATAGGAAAAAAACAGAGGAAACAGAGTTCAGTATTGTCTGAATGTAGCGGGTGTGTAGTGTAGTGTAATCTACCCTCTAACAACTTGGGAAAACCTAGCAGAGGCATGACAGACTACAGCATAAAAGGCAGGGTGCAAGGAGGGGGTCTAGGTGACTAACATAGATGTCCTTGCCTAAGACACTGGCCTGCATCTCTGGAGGCTGCCTGTAATCCTGTCGGAGAGCTAAAGGGTTTGAGCTCGGGAGGTGTCAGTCTCTTACGCTGTAGATTGTGGTCTACTTCACAAAAGGCACTGAAATAAAGAGAAGAAACAAACAACAGGCAGCACCTCCTTCAAGCTGTTTCATGAATAGGCTCATGAGCTAGTAATAATCATAATATAGTAATATAGATTAAAAACATCATACAGTCATTTTTAAAAGGGTGGAGTAGGTTCTTCAGCTTAGATGTTTTTCCTTCATGTGAAATATAAGTTTGGAGCAAGCTCTGCAGCAAAATACTACCATCATTGACTTCACAGTTACGCTAAGTGATGTCGGTAACTGCTACCATGGCAACCAAATCTATTCCTCTAGCTGAAAACACTGAGGCAAAGAGAAAGCGAGACAGAGGAGTGAGACATGGGCTCGCAGCAATCAGTGGGAGAATACATCTAAGGACATCTGCCACAAACTATTAGAGCAAGTGGGGACAATGAAACAAGGTCACAACCAGATAAACACATGGGTTTATACATAATTACATTAAAAATAAGACCAAATATAACCACAGATAAAGATAATAAAACCCACTGATCAAGTTGTGGATGTGGGATCTTATTTATATATTTTTTTTCTTTTATCTATAACACTTCGTCCATTAAGGGTCATGGGGAAGCTGGAGCCTAACCAAGCATTTAGCAGGTGAGAGCCAGGGTACACCCCGGACATGTCGCTAGTCCATCGCAGGGCATCTATTTTATATCCAAATATAAAAATAACTAAACACACATACATACAACTTTACATGAAAGCAGATTTTATACTGTACCAAAGTATGTGCTGAAGAAAAACAATAAGAGAGGACATGCATAAGGTTTAACAGCTGCATTGTACCTCATATTCTCTACGGTGTCTTCAGGCATGGGGGCCACGGTCTGCACAGCCGGAAGATTTTTACTAGTAGCTCCATTGACAAAACTGGAGGAAGAAGAAGCAGAGGCTGCCTCTGTGGCTCCTGCAAAGACAAAACCATACAACAATTCAATAGGTCTGAAACTATTCAAAATACAATCTTGATCATTATTACTAATTGTGCAGAGAGGCAAGGCTTCACTTTTAGATTATGAAATCTCTTTTTTCTATATTGCAATAGCTGCATTGTCAAAAATTAAATACAACAAGTCACTAAAGTAACAGATTCTAATACAACAAATAAATACTGGAATTGGTCACAAGCTTCCTGCTGATGGATTTCAGCACAAATTTCAGTCAGCTCAAATAAACTGTGCATTTTTATTAAATCTGCACTTATACTGGTTCACACTCGGCAGCATAACAAAGAGGAATGTTGTTCATTGAAATGACAAAAATAAAGAATCAGACAATTCCAGACAAAATCTATCAGTTTTTGTTTTGGTATTAAAGCTGAAATTTGAAAATCAAAGCAACTGTAAATTAAAGGTGAAAAATAATAAATAAAATAATCAACCACATAAATATAAAATAAATAAAATAATCTGATTATCCTTGTGAGAGGTTAAAACCTTGAGATCATGGGGTCTGGGTGAGAGGTTATGATTTTTGCTGAAAGCAAACTTTCACTTGGTCACATTTCTTACATTCCTGCAGAGAGGCTCGGAGAAGAGAAAGAGAGTTTTTTTAAATACAGCGCATTAAAAAGGTGCTGGCGTTCTTAATGGCTCTTGGTGTTAAGTGGGTCCTTTCAGATTCCCAGACTACATGAGCCCTGAGGTGAAATGGGCTCAAGGCAGCAGAGCCCCAGGAGGAGCAATGTGACAGCAGGGGGAGGGAGAGGTCAAGCAGTCAGACAAGAAAAACCACTAAAGGAAAAACTGTTCACAAATTCATCTTCTGTATTAGAAAGTTATTATTCTACAGCATAATTCAGACATACTCAACCTGGGGCAGGATTAGCAATAGCAGTCATGTAGACAGTAGTTTTCATTTGGATGTGCACAAAGCCAAATCTGATGGTGAATGGAGAGTAAATAGAGCCATCTAGTGGTACTCATATGGGCATGCAGCGCTACATTATCCAAAAGAGGACAAATGCTTTGTTTTTATTCTTGGAATAGCATCAATGAAAGAAAAAAAAGGCAGCGCAATTAAGATAAAAATACCCCTTAAAGTGCTCTGAAGTGGTATTATTTAAAAATGGACACTACTAAAACTTAATGTTGCATTACATTTTTTCAGAATAGCCTAGCTGTCGTTTGCTAAACCCACCAGTAGTGTTGATCATGCTTTTGGGGGCTGCTGAGGCAGCTGCAAAGACGTTGGGGGTGCTGCTAGCTGCGAGCCCTGGGGAGGTGCTGCTGTTACTGCCGGTTCCAAGTGTGTTAACTGCTAAGCTGCCAGGGGAGGTTTTTTTCACTGGCACCACTACACTCCTACAGAGAAAACACAGAGCATATTTAATTTACACATGCACTAAAAAAAGTATACATGGTTAAAATGATAACATAAATAATAAATGCAAACAGAATTGCACAAGTGTTATCACCACTGATTAAAAACTGGAGTAACCAAACTTTTATGGTTTAAAAGTAGTAACTGTTAAGTCATATTGTGAAAATATGAAACTATTCATGTACTGTCAGTTGTGGCTTTTACACCATGACATAAAAGGTCTGCTGGACTAGAACAGAGGTTTTTTTTATTTAGTTTTTTTAGTTGGTTTTTTTTTTTGTGTGGTTGTTTTTAAAGCATACAGTAAAACAACAAGACAAAAACAGCATGTTAGCTTTATACTAGCCCATAAAACTGTGTGCAGCCAGTGTTTAGCTCAGAGGCAAAGAAGTCCTTAAATATATATTCAACTGTCAACTTCTGTTCTCTTTTTACTGAAATACCCCAGAACATAGTAACTAAAATAATAATATTCATTCACAAGTTTAAAAGAGGAAAAGGGGGAAAGCAGTGATGACCTTCCTAATTTATTTGCAGCTTTTAGGCCCTGCTGCCAGTTTGAGCATGCTCATTCATTAATCAGTGCATTTCAAAGGTAAACATCCTGGCTCCTACCTCCATCTTTCAATGTCAAGCATTAAAGAAAAACAGACAAACACATGTACACTAGAGACATAAGTAAATAAATGTGATAACCAGCATTTGAGATACTATACTTTCCCTTCCATCTATTATTACTACTGGTGGCCCTCTGCTGCCCTCTGCCATTCCCAACTATGATCAGTCTCCAGGAGCAACTACAAAAGTGGCAGGTCAAAAGGCATACTACTTAAAGACAAACAAAAAACAGCTCTAAAAATACAAAGGAGTGCTTTTCTTTTATGGAAGAAGTAAAAAACAAAAGTTATTTAAACAGTTAGGTACAGGCAAAAACAATGAAAAAGGTTCATATTTATTGTCATTTTAATAGTTAAGTAAGCAAAAGTTAAACTTTAAGTATTGTTTTCACTGCATCAAATAAAACCAGTGGGTTACTTTGGTGCAATTTTTTAAAATAAAGATAATTGTATAGAAAAACACCCTCACGCATTAATAAGCTTGTTCAAGCTTCAAATGTCTTAGCCAGGATTAAGAAAAGCCACTGTGGCCCCTTTCAAGATTTGATATTTCAGATTCAGAAAGGCTTCATTAATTCCCTAGATCGAACACTCTAACTCTTCAAACCCTTGCAATAGCCAAAGGCTAGGTAAAACAGCTGCCCAGCATTTTTAAAATAATTAATGCCCACGAGGAAGATTAGAAGACAAATGTTTTCAAAACAGACATTTCCTTAGTTTATCATTAAATGGCAGTTAAGAGTGAGTCAAGTTGGTAAGCGGAACTTAGTCATTGTTACATTATGCGAAAACTTTACCACCAATATGAATTTCTTATAGGTAAATAGACAAGTAAATAGAGGAAACAGAAGAGGGAAAAAAAGGCCAAAAATGTCATTTCAACTTAAGACGTTTGTAAATAAACATGAAAGTCATGTGAGGTGATTAATTTAAATTACAAGAACACATTACACCATTTTTAAATAAGCTGAAGGAATGGCTTAATAAACAGGATAATAATCCTGAGCATCCTTTAAAAGGCTTCCTTCATGGCTCTCACAGCAGTCTGGGGTAAAGATCTCTTAAAAAAAATTATAAGATCTCAACAGGGCTGTGTTTATAAGTGGCAGAAGTGCCAGTGAACTGGAAGCTTTTTGCCACAAAAATGGGCTAAAAATCCCTTGAACACAACATAAAAATTCTTCATGAAATACAAAAGGCCTTTATAAGATGTTATGCTTACCAAAAGGGTTTAGTAAGCACAAAACACACAGGTCAAACTTTGCTTCAAGTCTTATTTTTTTTTATATAGAACTATATATCTACTATAGGCCTATACCTATGGAATAGAAGGAACCTCAAAATAATAATACGTTCTCTTTTGACTCATAAAAGCTACAACAAAAACTACATAGTACTAAAAACAGAAAGCAAAGACTTCAATAATTATACATCTTTTTAAAAAACATCCTTTGGAGGCTTCAGATTAAAATTGACCTGGTGACCTTTCGTCATGACACAGGAAAGCAGAGACACCACTAACTGTTCACATGCAGTCTGATTGGCTGAGGATTAAAGTTGATGCAGTGAACTTGGCCTGGCAAGAACTCCCTGACAGAGAGGAGAAGCAAAGCTTGTCCTTATCGAGTCTACCGTTGGCCTTTGGGTTTGTGAGGGTGCCAGATAATGTCTCATCCAATCTCCTGCAGTTACTCTGGGTGACAAAGGCCAGGCCTTTGCTCTGTCACAAGCTAAGCCTGTTGTCATCTGAAACAAATCCCCAGATACCCTCCCTCAACAAAACACTGACTTTTACTGTCGCCTTTTGTTTCTGTTTTATATCTCCTGTCAATCTCAAAGATCACATTACAGAAATGCACCATAGGAAACTAACCTAATATGGGCAAGATGACTATTTGCAGTTAATTTTACATCCTTGCTTGCAGTACAGTGATTTTTCCTTAAAATATTAAAACTATAAAGTTTAAATTAACAAATGTAATAGATCTCCATTTTTTTTCAGAGGATAAAAGATGCAAAAATGAGATGATAGAACACACTGAATGGCAGTGTTGCTTTGTGGACAACAACATAACTCACATAATTCAATTCCAAAAATAGTAGTAAAATAAAACATTTGAAACCAAGCAGATCAAAATCAATTCAATCACACAGGGGAGAAAGAAAGACTGGAGAAAAGCTTGAAAGCTTACTGAAATATTAATACCACTAGGGATACAGCTGTGCTCTGAAGAACACTGATGACAAGTATCATTTATTTAGTAGAGCTACGTACCGTTATCCTAAAATCACAATGACAGATATGAAAAGATCAATAGCATGTTTTGATTGTAGGAACTGAGGGCGGATTTTATCTTGCTTTTCAAAATTATCCTTTGCATGCATATTTCAGCAGAAACCTGCCCCTTCTTTGGCATAGCTGGGATGTTACATTAGATCTACAGGATGTTGATAAAACATAGACCTCTTTTAATGAATAATTCATTAGCCAAATGCTCATGAATCATGTATAGATTATCTAGTGCATATTTTATTAATAGGATTGTTTTAATTGAGTTGCAGAGAATAAAGCAAGGATTAATCTTAGGATGAATATTAATAAGGTCTGTGGCTGTGGGAGATGTCTGCACAGTAAAGTATAGCCAATGTTTCCTTTATGAATCTAAAATAAGATTCTAATCCAATAGTGCTTTATTTGGAGATACAGGGAGCGATATGGAGGAAATATGCTGTGCTTATATTCCACTACCAAATTCAATAGAGAACAGTTATCACTGCTCTCCATCATGTGAAAACTCAAATATGTAAGGATAAACAATATCTCAGGGCTAATTCAGAGACAAAAGAGAAGAAGTTGAGGATTATTGAGGCAGTTATTTACTGTATTCCCATCTGGTCAGTGAGGTTTTTGAGCAGTTTAAACCCCACCTCCATGATGGACACTGTCCTTGTGCAATTCACTTCAAGCCATTTTTCCCTCCGTCTTTTTTTTTTATGTTGTCACTCCCAATCTATTTTTGCCTTGACAGACAAATGAAAGGCCTTTCTTTGCCTGGCAGCTCATTTCACTGGCAGGTGGCAAACAATTAGACATAGCAAATAAAGGCAGAAGGGGGACAGACATGAAAAGCATGAGACAAAGTTGTAAATGTGGTCTGGAGGCTTTGTGTGAAAGCATTTCAAAAATAATACACTTTGCCTTGGCAACTCATTTCAAGCTGCCAGTTTCTATTATGGGTGTGAGTGTTGAGGACGATGGCTAGTTATGGTGTGGTCTGTGGCCACTTCTGTTCAATCTGTCATCAGCGCCCAGGAGACCCCCACCCTGTTGGCTGTCCTCTATACACATACTGCTCCATCCTTCCCCTATTCATCAGGCTCACCTCAGCCCAGTTCAGCAACAGAATACATTAAGCAGAGGGGAGACCCCATTATTGCTTCTACTTCAGTGTGTACCTTCCTAACATGAAGTGACTACATTTTAAACAAACAACTCGTAGGGAGGTAATTTTGTTTGTGCTCAATTTAAGAAAGAAAAGGAAACAAAACTATTTTAAAAAACTTTATCAGGCATAAGATATTAAGATAAGAGTGAGGTGAAACTTGAAATCTCTGCCGCAGCACCTAAATCCAGACAGATATCTATGTGGTTTTACCTAATCCAAGAATGTAAATAAACTTCAGAAGTACACCAGTGCTTCGGAAAACCTTTCAAACACAGGAACCTCTTGCTGAAGGAAAAGAATACAATACAAGTGGGCTGGTTTGAATAATGTGTTGCAGTCTTCTTAGAAACCATTACTGGTTTACTGCATAATTTAGGTAAACCCCAAGGATTAACATTTTCATTCTATGGTCACTTGAGAGATTTCACACACCTAGACTCATAACCCCAAATCCTGTATGGTTTAAACTGTTTGACAGCTTTCTTAAAATAGTTCAAATAAATAAAGTTCAGATGTTTATGATGGACATAACTATAGTTTTTCTTAGTCAAAAATACATAAGAATTAAAAAACTGACAAAAAAAAATCCATTATTAAATATTTAGTTATTGTTAGATGGCTGTAGATTACTAACCAGTGATCCTTCCTCACCTGTCAAAGGAATGAAACTGCATGGGTAGCATGGTCTGGGCTTTGGCAGTGGGGTCTGGGTAAGACACAGGCTCCAGCCCAGCCTCCATGCCCTCCACAGGAGCTGCTACCAGGCTCTTCAAAATCTCCTTCACATTAAGGCCCTTGTTGGACTGACTAACACTCATAGTGGAGGATGGTGGTTTAAGGATCTCAACGTTGGCAGATTCAAACAGGCTGACTTGTGACTTCTTCACCTCTGAGCACAGAGTGGGTATTAGCGCTGTCATGGCTCCCATCCTGTGGTTCAGTTCAGACCCATTGAGGACACTGGCTTCTTGCTCATCTCCAATTCCAGAGTCTATGTGGGGTAGAGTGTGTTCCATGCGGAGGTCTTCAGATGATGCAACACTGTCCTTACTACTCTGAAATACTGGTGGTGTTTCTGCAAGAAACAGAGAAATCAGTGACATGCATACATACTAAGTTTATATATCAGGCAAAAGTTTGGTCACACATATGCAAAACATACTGCATAAAAAATAAATGCCAACTTCATATTAACATATTTGTTGAAAGAGATAAGAAACAGGGATTCAGAACTTAATAATTTATTACTAATGTCAGTAGATAAAACTGCATTTCAGAGCTAGCTTTACATTCCTAGCCAAAGAGTAAATATAGCATGTGTAGAAAGAGTCACATGGCAGAGAAGCTTCTCTGATGTCTCTTTAGAAACTGATCCTCAAGTGAGATCAGTTAGCTGTTATTCTCCCTCCATGTTAATAAAACATTAATCCTTTTCCACAGCTTCTTCTTGCCTAAAGTCAAATTTATGTAGGTGCTTTGGCATAGAAGCCAATAGAAAAATAGATATGCTGCTCTATTATACTGTGACAAAATATACTGAACACAACACTTGAATGTATGTACACGTGTATATAGTCAGCAATAGTTGGTATGTTCGTTAAGCCAAAACTATGTACATATAACTTGAAGCGTGTTCATGTTTTGAGAGCTGAAGAAGTTCTTTTTTAGTCAGATTCTGGTTCACCGTGACCCAGTGGTTACCTACATGCAAGGGCAGCCATATAAATATTCATCACATGCCCCCTAACGAGGTCAGCAGGGCCTGATTTAGCCAGAAAGTCGTCTGGCTTCCTGGTCCATCAGACAATCGTCTGCCACATGCCGTCTGGAAAATTCCCCTATTTTCTGGTAAAATTTATGAAGGCGGCAGCATGCCTCTCTCCTCCAAGCAACCTCTATGATCCCATTCTCCTCTGGTGGATTGCTTGCCTAATGGGCACTGACAGATGGGGCTGAAAATAGCAAGCCTGGCTCCACTGCCCCAAAAACCCACAGTAGTTGGGAAGCATGCTGCTTTCTCATCTCTGAACTTCTCGCTGCTCATCTTTTCTTCCTTCACTCTGAGTGGTCTCAGCTCTTTAAATTGCACTTACATATTCCTTTTGGCCTCTCTCCTCTTCCTCTATTTTCTTTTATTCACTTCACCTTTCATCTGAACGAAAGTTAAAAAAGTATGCGCAGTTGTACATTTTATAAAGGCAATTGGAACTGCAGCAGACATTGTGTTAAACCTCTGTAGGCAGCCAATGATTTCCTTTCATGTGACTTAATGTATTATTTATTACTTGAGGCACTTACTACCTTTCATTTTAGAATGAATGTTGATGCCTATTCAAGTTCATAACCACCATATTCAGCACTAGTCTATTTGCTTCCACATTTACTTCTGTGTGGTGCAATTAGCAGAGCTCATGAATAAATCATAGCAGAGCCAGTGGAGTGCAGGCAGGGTATCCCTGATGTTTTTTTCTGAATGAGCGCTCAACTCTTATAAGAAGCCACCAGAAGAGAAAAGATATCGGACACATAGCATTTGTGTATATCGGACACCGTCACCTAAAACTAAGACAAGGCGGAAGAATGAAGCAGAAGAATGAATATAAGAAAGGCAGAGGACAGAGACCAACACCTGTGCTGGTTGGTGAGTTGATCTCCTGACGCATGCTGTGGGCTGACTGGCTGCTTATCTTGGCAGTCTCACGTTGAGGCTCAAGAATGTCACGGTATTTGGAAACCATGAGGACAGAGATGAAGTATACCACAGCTAAGGCCATGAACTGGGCTTGTTTACTGTCATCCTGTGAAGAAGAATCACAAACTCAGTTAATCCACTTTCACTTCAAGAGAACTTTGACAATCCACTTCCTAAATTACTCTTTCATAGCAAATGTGTCTCACATAAACAAACAACTACCACCTTCATGAAATGTTGATTTGAATACAAATATCTTGCTTATAGAAAGTCATTTAAATAGAATTGCTTGTGCTTGGTGTTTTACCTTTTGACTGAAGGGTGTTGCATTATGCAACCAATTTGCCAATGACTATAGTTCAAGTAGATTTCATCCTCACTACCATTTCTTTGCACATTTCTCATCAACACATGGACTAGGCTCACCACATCACGGAACACCACAGCACGGAGTCGATTGATGTCTACATCCTGCAGAAGGCGATCAGGGTCCTTGATCGGAGACAGGTTAGTAGAGACAGACTCCATGGCTGTCTAAAGCACAAAGATAATTTGACATACTACTATTGTCAGTCAAAGCTCAGTTTAAAATGTTATGTTTGCTATTGTTTTACTTAAACAGAGTTCCAGGGATTTAAAAAAGGGAAGGACAGGAGAGGAAACGTAGAATTATAAAATTGTGGGCTCAGAGATGGATTCTGTATAACAGCATGTACAGACAAGCTGGAATAACTGTCTTTCTGATAGTATTAAGGAAAAAAATTTAAAAGTGGGGCAAAGTGGTATATATACATATATATATATATATATATATATATATATATTTATCTATTTATTTTAAATCATGACACAGATAATACTATATCTGATATTACATCCTACCTTACTGGAAGTCACAGCATTTTGCAGGATCTCCTGAGTTCTGTTGTACCTCTGCCTGCACTCCAAACAGTTTCTTACGGCCACACAGCACACTGTGCACAAACAAATGCACACCAAGCATACAAGGAGGCTCTAATTTCAAAGTCAAGGGAAATTAAATGCTGATAACATGCATGACCTCTTTAAACCTAATCAGTTATTTCTGATGACTATTTGTTCCAGGCTGATGGATAAGAGAGCAAGAGTGAAATCAGGAGCCAGACTGATTTCACACCAAAGCCAGTGATGAGAAATTGTATGTTCACAACAAGGACATTGAAGTCTGAAGGCTATTTCCCATCCCCCAGACTATAACTTGAAGTCAACAATCAAGCAAATGCAGACTTGCTAACACACAAGCACACAAGCCCAGAGGCACAGCAGATACGGACAAAACATTTAGTTTGTGCACACATGAAAAAAGATTGAAAAAAATACATGTTTGACTGCTTTATGTTTCAAAGAATTCTACCAACACAATTTAAATTAAATTCCTTTAAACAAATTTATTCTGTATTTAGCAGTTATTTGCTTGTCATGCAAACACAATTCATCATCTCTTATTTATATCAAGTAAAAAACAAAGATACAAAAGAACAGGGAGAACCGGATGGAGTCCTATGTAACCCACTAATGAGAAATGCAAAAAGCTGCTATTTGGAAAGAAAACCTGACTGCACTGTAAATCAGCCTCTCTGCTCATTGTAGGTTCTAAAAGAAAGATCACGTCATTTTTTTTATTCTCAGCAGAAAATGCAAAAAAAAATAAAATAAAATAAAATAAATAAAAAAAAAAGGCAGATTCTACAATTTACCAAATAATTAGCACACAATTTGTCATTTAATAAGCTTTTCTTTTTAAAAAAGGGAGGATTTTTGGGGATTAGAGGAATTATTAGAATATGTGAAGAGAAAACTATTACGGCTTTTTCCACTTCATTCACCTTCCAGCGTACAAACACCACTTAATGATAAAGCAGTTCTTTCACCACTGACTCCCATTAACATCCACTGCAGCAAACGGTCTTAAGCAAAAACAGCTTACCCAATCTGAGGCACTGGCGCATTAGGCCACCGGAGGACATGTTTTTCTCAGCCTCTATCTCACTGAAGTTGAGGGAACTTGAGAACACCAAGACATCTACCATAACCATGAGGCGCGACAGGAAAATGATGGCGGTCTCTGACGACATACCCTGTGTTGCCTCAATGTTTTCCAACTCCATCTAGAACAAGTAATATAGAACAGAGATGAAAGAAAATCTACTGCATCTCATCTGACAAGTTTTCACCTCCAGCTGTAACAAATTTCTTGTGTATGTTTAACAGAAAAGTCCAAATATGGGAAGACAAACATATCACACTAACAGTTTTAAGTGCTGATAAATTTAAGACTGACAGAAGGAGTGACACAGTTGGAGAGACCTAATCAGAGTTTCTAAATAAGGTTTGAGACAGAAAATTCAGATAAATTTATCAAGAATAAATCAGTTGTGAAGGCAACATGAAATTAAGGAAGAAATTAAAATAACAATCCTGACCTTAATAGTCTAGTCATGCACGGGAAAAAGGAAGATTATTAAAACCAATCTAAACTTAACAGAGCAAATTAAAATCTGGTAATTGCAAGACTGATTGCGGGAAATATGAAATGACACACTAGAAGGTTAACAACAATATAATAAACTTTACCAAAGTAATGTCCTCGGCAATAACTGTAGCAAAGCCAGGATGAGCACAATGAGGTTAAACTAATCAATAACCACAATCAAGCTCTATTCCCCACTGACACAGGGTGCATTATCAAATACAGAATGTACACTGAACCACATACTAAGTAGTTACAATAAACAACCACTAGATGGCAATATTCCCTTATACTGAAGCTGGAAAGGGGCACTTACTGAAGGAGATGTGGCCGCTGAGAGAAGAGGCAAAATCCCTCCACAAGCAATAATGATATTGTCAACCATTTGCGATATGAAATGGATGGTGTTGTGGACAAAAATTATGTTCTCGTTACTATTAACAAAGTCCATCACAGATTTGGTGGAGTGGCTGCAAAATAGAAAAAAAAGAAAGAAAGAAAAAAAAATACTAATAATTATGTGCACAGGTGTTTTTTACACATATCAATCTAGCCCATTCCCATTCAATGGCTTATACATCTTTACAATGTATCATGCATTGTAAACATGTAAAGAATCATTACTTGCACCATGCTCATTCGCCTGTAAATCACTTCACACACCTCCTCCAGACATGGATGTCACTCTCCAGTGCAAACAGCAAGTCAGTGAGCAGTCTCTGGTGCATGGCAGACCATTTGAACTCTGGGATGCGGAACATTGTAGTGCGTGGGCCAGGACTGAACTGCCGTTGTTCTTCTGTCATGGGCACCCCCCCTAAAGCCAAGGTCCACACATATGTCCCTTCCCGTCTGTGAGACTAGGCGGCCATGCACACCCTGATAGGACAGAAATTAATCACTACATTTTATGCTTCACATATGAAGCATTGATAAGTTGCTAATTCTATTTATTTTCATCAATAGCATATCCATAATCAGATACAATGCTACTTTAATGTGAGTCCTCAATCCTTTCATGCCTGTGGGTACATAAATATGCTCAATACAACCTCTAACATGAGCTAAATGAGACAGAGAGGTGCTGCAAAAAGCCTGTTTAAAAAGAAGCAGCAATGAATTCAACATGAGCAATTATGCAACAGCAGAAAAAGGTTTAAAAATAAATCCTGCATCCCACTGGCCCACCATCAGTGACCCAGTCTAGGTAAAAGAGCCTGACCTCTGGAAAGGAGCACAGAGGAACGAAGCAATAAACAAATCCCAGGCGATTGTTGTAGAATAAGTCTTTGTGTCTTTCTGGCATCCTGTTGGCTCAGTTAACTATTCCAGCAGCCCAGTTTCCTGAGTCTCAGAGGGTTGATGCCTGATGTGCACCAGGCCTTCCTGTCCCCATTACAAGCACAGTCAGAGGAAGAAAATGATCTCTCTGGGTCTGTTAATACAAAACTATTCACTAAGGGCCAACACATCCTGGCAATAACCTAAACCTTTCTTCTCAACTTTCTTTTTGTGAGTCTGGTGCTGCCATTTTTCAGTTTTCATGACTGTTATACTTCCTTCTGTCAAAGAACTCTGAAACTATATTGGTTCAGTGAACCTGTTTAATTTCTTTAATGAAAAAACAACAAATCTTTCTTGTGTCAGATACTAAAAGATTATTTTACATGAGTGAAATGCATTATGATATAGTGATTTATCTAACCTGTGTGGTGGCTGTTGTCTGAATCTTCTTCATTTCCTTGTCTTTGCCATCATCTGATCTTTCCGTGTCCGAGGTATTGCTTGCTGCATCTAATGCACTGCTGGTCTTACCATCTGGGGGGTCTCCCTCTGCTGCAGCTGTGCCCTCAGCAACCTCTGGGATTTTGGAGGAGTTCTGAGTTTCAGTCCCAGCCACAGAGCTGATACCTTCAAAGGCCGTCTGAAGCTCAAACTCATCCTTCTCCAGGATACTGGGTAAGGCAGGGCCTGCTGTGTGAGCAAGAAGGCTAAGTTCCTCACTGGGGCTGATGTGAACAGGCAGCTCTGGACTGGGCAGGACCAGAGGTTCAGCTGGACTGAGATCAGGCAATAGCTTGTCCTCTATGCCAACTGCTGCCTTGCCAAACAGGAAATTATGAGGGATGCTGTCCTTGTCATCATCCAGTGTAATAAGAGGGGCAGTATTTTGGTCATCCATACTGCCCTTTGGCAACAACATACTAACATTACTGTTGAGTTTTTTTACAGCAGCAGTATAAACATTATCCAACAAAGAATCGACCTCAACCAGTGGTCCGTTCACAGATACCCCCAAAGTTTCAGAGGACAACTCAATATCATCCAGTTTAACCTCTGTAGCTTCTACCTTTTCGGCCTTGATGTCCACCAGAAGGTCATGAACTGCAACCCTAACTCCATTGACAGTGCCCTCTGATCCTCTATAACCATCTGCCGGCCCCTTTCCTTCTGCCAGGAGGTTGTGTGAGTCGGCACTCTCATAGTCTGTCTCACTTTCAGGTGTATGAGAGTTATCGTCCATTTCTCTGATCTCAATCACACCTTTAATTCCAGAGCCTTGGGCAGACAGACCAGATATAGTGCTGACCAAACCCTTCTTTCCTTTTTTAATATTCTCCTCTTCCTGACGCTGGTACTCTTCATACATCTTGGCCAAGTATTCTTTATGCGCCTCATATGTCACCTATAAAAAAAAAAAAAAAAAATCCATGCTATAAACAGCCACATGTTTACAGAGTGGTACAATTTACTGAAGATCGGTTTAGAATAGGCTTGACAGAATAGCTAAAAATGTCTCCTTCAGCAGCAGAGGTCAGTGTTTCTCTTTGTTATCTGATGCTACGCTCACCTTAGAGTGGGCAATGGAGAGAGTGTCTACCCACACGCGCCATCCTCCCCATTCATACTTGATGGCATGGTAGAGCAGAATACGAAAGATGTTGTACATCATCTCTGTGATTTTCTGCTCTTCTGAGTTTTTAGGGTTGATGTATCCAAGAGAAAACATCCAGTCCTGCCATACAGAACATTGCAGCAGACATCTGCAATATGCACAACACCAAAACTCTGCTTCAGATAAACTGAATAAAACATTTAAACAAGTTGAAATCAGCTCTGATTCTCTTACATTTTAAGTATGAAACTTTAAACTTAAATGTTTGAAAAGGGCAAAATGCATCTTTTTCTTATGAATTTAAAAGTGTTCCTTGCCACTAGTAAACTATTATTGTAAAAGATCATTAGGCAGCTAGATTACAAAAAGAAATCCCTTTTTTCTGTCCATAATCAGTGAGGCGCCTCCCTTATGTTGTTCTAAGCAAGTTACCAGGATCTTTTACATGTTTACAACAGGTCTCCAAATTCTGAGTTTAATTTAAGCATTTGCCTGCATTAAGATCACAGTCTTCTTGAATGCTGCAGTCCTTTTCCACTGCTTTTAAAAAGCATGTTCTGGAATATTTCAGCAGGTTTCGAGTTGATTTACAGAAAACCTTCAACCTAATCTTTAATGTCCCACTCCACCATGCTGAATCCCAACACTGAGCTGAGCGTATTGGCCGTTAGTAGTAAAACTTAAACTTAAACTCATCTGTCCATAAAAGCTTGAAACATCTGTTTTTGGATAGTTCCTATTAGGTATTTCTTGTTAAATCCATTTGTGAATCTTAAATAAAGGGTGTTTGTTGTTTAAACCATACATTATCATGTCTGAGCGCTTGACAACTTGTTATTTAAGACACTCCAGACAAGTTGTACTTCTGAAATATAGCAGGACTAGAGAATAATGGGTTCCTAATTTGCACTTTGTGTCATTGTGTGTGTGTATGTTTTTTTGTTTTTTTTTCAAATACATGATGGTTATTAACACTAAATATATGAATGCCCTGTTGTCCCATCACAACAGTTTAGTATTTTTCAGGAGTACCATATCTGTTCAAAAGGCAGCCCAGCTGTTGTGATCTATTTTGCCTGAGGTAAAAACACAGCTAAATGATTATGCACCTTCATATGAGGTTTTCGTCACCTTCGACCTCACCCTCCCTCATTATAATAATAAATGAAAATTATGGAAGACAAGTTAAAATATCATTTGTGCATGCTGAGTAAACATTAATCTAATTATTTGAATTAATTAAGGAGGTTTGCATCCTGTGTTATATTTGTTTTGTTTGTTCCCTCCACATTTTAACAATATTTCATGACTTCCTTATTCATTTTAGGTTAACAGTTGATTCTGGCATTTATTAAGAGTTATAATTCAATTACTATATGTATCAGAAGGACATAGCTGAGTATGCGAGTGAAAGAGACAAAGAACTGTCAAAAATGTCAGAAACATCAGCTGAAGAACATCTACATGCCTAAAGGTGATTACATGAAGTCAATATTAACCTATTAAACGTTCCAAAAGGAGATAAACTATATTGCTTATTTTTCCTATTTAGTTTGAGAAATTGATCAGTAAGATAATCAAAGAGTGGAAAAGTAAAAGATTTTATTCACCGTCTGTTCTCTCGACTGTTGCTGAAGAGTTTGATCATATCGGACAAAAACAGCCGTCGAACCTCCATCAGCTCTGCACTGGGACTGGAGTTCTTCAATAAAGTTGCTACCACCTTGAGAATCACTAGGATGCAAACAGAAACATATACACAGACTGTCAATTTAGCAAAGAACAAAATACTATTGAAGGAAAGAAAAAAAAAAAACAAGCTTACTTGGGTTCTGAATCTTGACAGTGGAGTCAGGCTCTGGGTGAGGTTTGTGAACAACTTGTGTGCATACCTGCTCTGTCAGAATCTGGTGCAGAAAGCAATAAGCAGACATGAGTCACGTACGCTTACACAGAGACCAATATTGCAGTAATGCCATGACATTTGTGAGGAAAGTATTTTGTTACCTCGTAAAGAGTGTTGTAGGTTGTAACAGACACAGTGCTGGTGTGCAACATGAGCCTCTCGCCCAGAAGAGTGAAAAGGCTGTGTGTGTGCATGATCTCCACCTTTCTTCTGTGGACACACATGCACAGACATAATGGTGAAGTGGCTTGTTTAGAACTTCCTATGTTGCTGAAAGGATCAGTGAGTGTCATCAGCTTGCCTCCCTATTCTCACCCAGAGGGAGCCAGACTGTAGAGACAAGTGTCAGAAACTGCCTGCTGTCATAAATCGGCTGGAATTTGTTGGAGGTGTGTAGGATAACGAAGTTAGCCTGTCACTTGGAACAGTTCCAAGATACTGAGGCATACCACTGGAGCATAGGTGCATGTGGTTTGCAGATAACTGCATTTGCAAACAGTATAAGGACTGTTGTCACAGTGCCACTTCAAAGTTGGTCTATTCTGTTGCCACTGGCCCTAGAAAAGTTGTGAATTTCCTAATAAGACAGTTTTTTAAAACTTTGTACAGGATTACAAACTTCAGTTAAAATTGTTCTCTTCTTAACATGATGTTTTTAATTAACAGCTAAGACAATGGTGGTAAAATAAAAGATGGTATTGGATTCAGTAAGAAAAGATTAAAGACCCTGCTATCAGCAAGATAATGTGATCATAAAGCAGGATAGATCTATCTATCTGTCTGTCTGTCTGTCTGTCTGTCTGTCTGTCTGTCGATATAATGTCAAGCAAAATTAGCATTTCACATTTCCACTTTTCTAAGTAATATAAGCTGCAACTTAATTTAGCAAAAATTATAAAGGGAAGATGTTTTAGGAGTGGTAATAGAGATCATAATGTGAACCAGGACTGTTGAGCAATATCTATGTAAACAAATGTATGACAACCTTTAGGTTTACATGCTTTTCACTTGTACCTGAGATTGTTTAATGAATCCTTATGTGCTGTGAGAACCACCCCCCCCCCCCCCCCTTTGCTCTCCATTCACCCTTAACTATAAGATATCCAGCCAGAATTATCATCTTGAATATAAAGCAAAGAGGTGATCTGTTTCCATCCTAGAAGACAGTTTACTTTTTATTTTACTCTGTGTGACAGTGACTTGGCCCCTTCCACTCATCTCTAATATGAATTAATGCTTTAAGGGCATAAAGCCAAGACTTGAGGCATTCTTCAAAATGGAGCACCCCAATTTACAAAACTGGCATCTTGTCAAGAACCATTTACTGGTTTCTGTGTGGCATGAGCAGACAAGCCTTCTCTCTGAATATGAAGCCTGTTTTATAATAGTATAATAGTATGATAGCTATCGGTCTGTAATAGGGCTGGGCAATATATCAAAATTTTCAAATATATCGAGACTTTATCAGACGCAACATAGAAGGAGGGAATATCGTTTATATCGAGATAGTTTGTTTTGAGTTAAAAGCATCTTTTCTTTTGCATTTTGCACAGCTGTATTTTTGTTATGGTCATTGAAAAGTATTTTTAATTTATATTGTTTTAGGAGCATTTAATTTAATATAAAGGTACTTTAATTTCAGTCAGCTATTTTAATGCACATGTGCTGCTGATCCTTAATAAAAGTGTTTTTAGCACTGAAGGCTGTAAATTAGAACTGTCTCTTTGGTTACTTGACAAAAAAAAATACATATTGAGATATATATCATCTATCGTGATTCAGGTAAAAAATATCAAGATATAAGATTTGGTTCATATCGCCCAGCCCTTTTCTGTAACTGTTAGTGGCTTGTTTAATGAATATGACTAAGGTGATTGGATAGTGACTAATTAGGTGGAGTTGAAATCTGTATAGTATTTAGATTTGTTTGTATTCTGTGATTGACTTTGTCAGACTTGAAGACACTGATGAAGGCTTTATGCTAAAACACCTAAGCATATTTCTATCTATGGTGTGAGCCAAATAAAAAAATAACCTTAAATGCGAGTACTTTTGGTCATTTTGGTACTGAGATGTTGCTACTCTTTCTATGTGTTTTTTGCAAGCACACATTCTATATTACTGCCTTTGGGATGTTGACATGGGCGTTTCATGGACATAGAAAGACCAGAATCCATTACACAAACTGGTGCATGTATCACAGACTTATTTTCAAACACTATTAAGGATTCATAAAATTATTTCAATTATTTCTTAAAAAAAACAAACAAAAAAAAAACACTGGAGTATACAATTCTAATCTAAATCATTGCTACTGGAGGAGGTAACCTGTACTTACTTATGTCCCAGGTGTTTCAAGAAGTACCCAAGTACTTTGAGGGATTGTACACGAATGTTTTCACTCTTAGAGGCCAAGAGCTTGTACATTACCCTGGAATAGACACACATCAGTGGAAACTGGCAGCAGTGCATGGTCTTAAGAGAATTAACTGTAGTCCTGCTGATTAAAAGGCTGTGCACTGGCTAGCTGACAAGCTCTTTCCTTGAGAATGAAATTCCATTAGCATCAAATGAAAGTCTTAATGAAAACAACAGCCATCACCTTAGAACACATATGCAGTGCTACAAAATGTGTATTTATATTTTGTAGTATCACACAGTACCACAAGTTTGTCTAATATCATGAAATCAGGATGATAATATTGTAAATGTCTATGCCTAGCTTTTTAGGGGGGAATTTTTTTTTGTCCGTAAACATATGAATGATATATGCATCAAAAACACATAGAAACAGCACAAATGGTATGCAGTTAGATTTATGCTGTGAAAACACTCCTTCATTTTGAGCCTGAGCAGTGTGTCTTGTATCTCCCCTGCAAGGCTTACCGTATTCCATTTCTCTGGTCAAAAGCAGGAATCATGGATGCTGGATGCTCAGACATGAGCGCTACCACCAGCTGCAACACATCATGTAGATTGTCATCCTGAAGGCAAATCAGGACAGAAAGACAACAACAGTGACAAATTAAAAAAGTTAGAACCAGGAGCAGTTGAGACAATGTGCACCTTGTCATTTGTTAAAACATAACTTATGTGTCCTGCAAAGTTGTCAATCTTTCCGTTCCCCGAATCTCTCTGTATGTGTTAGCTTAGGAGCAGCAACAGGGGGAGCAAAGTTGACCAGGCTTTTTGACCTTCAGCAATTTCCTCCAGATCCCTCTGTGGGATTACTAGTTCTTCCCAGGCCAGGTGAAACATAATCCCTTCAGCTGACTGGGTCAACAATAGAGCCTTTGCCTAATTGCCATTACCTGATAGACCTCTAAATAGAGGCACCCAAGGGTTAATTGATGGAATTAGATGGGTCAAAATGTCCAAACCACCTCCACTGACTCCTCAATGTGAACAAACAGTGGGTTCAATGTTTGATGTGTCTGTGTATTTTTTTTACATTCAATGAATGTAAAAAAAATTCTTAAAGATTTCTCTCAACTTCTGATCCAATTGCAGTAGGTAAACTTAGCCACTCTGCCAAAAAACTTAATGTATGTCATCTAGTTACATAATTGTCTTGCTGTTTTGCTCATCAGCAAATGTTTGTGACCATCAGTGAGGGCAAAGATGCAGATCAGCTGATAAACCAAAAACTTTGCCTTAAAACTTAGTCCCTTCTTCACCAGTTGTGTTGCACTGTGCATTTAAATTCTGTCCAAGAAAATGACAACGTGGTAGAGACTAAAACTGCTCCCGAAGCAGCTCGTTCCAGTGGGTGACATCACCGCCAGATGGGCAAATGAAGGATGCAGCTTGATGCAGCTTTTCTCCAAAGCTAACCCTTCTTAGATTTCCTGTTTCAGGCAGGGTAACATTTTCTGAATCATCTTCTTCATAACGGTACAATGGATAAGAGAATTACAATTGTAATATCTATATTTGCAGAAAATCCTTGGTGAACCTTAAAGAGTTAAAGAACATTGGCTGACTACTAAACTGTCAAAAATATTCATTTGGCTTTAAGATAAACCTCTTTTAGAGTACAAATTCTGAAGATGATTTGTGACCCTGAAGCTATTGGAAGGAAAGTGGCAGAACAAAATGCTGAGTAAATATAGTATAGTAAATATACTTGGAAGAAGAGGAAAACCTGTGTACCTCATGCATGGTCAGCAAATAGTTCAGGATGCTCTGTAATTCATCCTCCTTTACACCTCGATCCTAAAATAACGCAAAAATAATAAAGCGAAATATTATTGATGCACAAGGGAAATTCCTTAAGATAATACACAAATATTTTATATATATATATATATATATATATATATATATATATATATATATATATATATATATATACTGTATATATATATACAAACATATACACATACATATTATGCCTGTTACTATTTATGTTACTTCCACTATGCCAGAGGAAACCTCTTAGAGAGTGTGGCAGGACAATTATCTGCTGAAATATGACTTACTGCTACATGTTCAACTGCATTGTGACTTAAAATATGTGGCTTAAAATACTAAAAACCCTGGATAATTTGGTCCACAGTTGTAATTCGTAAGCATTAATTATGAAAAATTATTCAGTTTTCATTTGCTCTCCATTAATAACCACAAAGTAATACCTTCAATGGGCTAAATTAATTTGACTGACAATAAGCTAATCCAAATATAATTAATTAAAATAACTGAGACGAATACACCAATTAGTCTCATTTGTAATGCTGAAACCCACAAATGTTTGGTATCTTGACTCAAATAATTAATTATCTAAACTAAAACATAATTTCCTCTTGATTAAATTTTTAATTAATCTTTTTTCAATACAACTGGTGGTTTTTTTAATTTACTGGAAGAAAGTACCAATTTAACATTTATAATGATCACAGAGGTGCAATCTCTATACTTTCTCAGTGCAGTCATATGAGAGTCTGTGATGGATGAGGACAGGTGGGCCATACCTTCAGAATGAGTTGCTTGAGGAAGAGAAGCATGAATGCCCGCAGAGAAATTACTTCTTTCTGGGTTGGCCGTGGACCATCTGTAGTTTGAAAGAAAGTGAATGAAGCAATCAAAGAAATAAAAAAACAAGATTTATATAAAGTGGTACTTTCTGCTACTTTTCTACAAATGTCTTTTGTGCATTTCTTGTCTTGCTTCTGATTTTTCTTTGAGCTTTAGCGAAAATACAGATGAAATAAGAACCCAAGCAACGTGAGCATTTTTTTCTGTTTTTAAACATAGATAATCTTAAACAATCACGATTATCAGAACATGGCTTATGCTTCTCACCCTCATCTCTAAGGAAAAGTCCCGCCACCCTGCAGAGGAAATTCACTTTATCCGCTTGTATCGCAATCTCATTCTTTCGGTCATTACCCACAGCTTGTAACCATAGGTGAGGGTAGGAAAGTGGATAAACTAGTAAATCAAGAGCTTCCCCTTTCAGTTCAGCTACTTCTTCACTGCAACAGAGTCCACATCACTGCATTGTGAACAAGACCTCAAGATACTTGAACTCTTTCACTTGGGACAGGAGATAAATTCCAACCCTGAGAGGACACCATTTTCTAACTGAGACCATGGTCTTGGATTTGGAAGTGCTGATTCTCTTCCCAACTGCTTCACACTCAGCTGTGAATCGCTCCAGTGATAGCTGGAGATCACGGCCTGATAATGTCAATAGAACCACAAAATCTGCAAAAAACACAGACCCAATCCTAAGGCTACCAAATCACACCCCCTCAACATCTCAGCTGCGCCTGGAAATTCTGTTCGTAAAAATTATGAACAGAATTAGTGAAGAAGGGAAGCCTTGGAAAAGTCCAACCCTAACTGGAAATGAATCCGACTTACTGACAGCAATGCTGACCAAGCTCTGGCACCGGTCATGCAGGGACCAGACAGCTCGTACATGCTGGTCCTGTTCATCATACTCCCAAAGCACCCCACCACTTTTGTCCCTGGGGTGTAGGGTTTAATCTAAAATATCATACATGTTGCATCAGACACCTGGGCAGTCTTGACCACAACTTAATGCCAAGGCAGCCAGCCCAAGGCTATCTTAGTCACACCTGCCCATCATGCTGGCCAACACCTCATTAAAACTACCCAGAATCCTTCTGCAAACGTACGGTCACTTTGACATACTAAACCTAGCCTCAAATTGGAATCCTTTTCTTTTTTAGGAACACCTTTTCACATCTGATGAATTTAGTACTATTGGCAGGTTTATGTATGCTGTGTAAATGACACAGGATGACAGATTGTGGACATGGACAGGTGTTTTACTTGCATGCTTGGCAGAGGAATTAGTTTTTTATTTTGCAAACAAATTTTATACAAAAGTCTGAGCTTCAGTGTTTTCAACCAAACCTGTTTATGTACAGTGGTTAAACACATTAATGGGTCTCAGCAATAGTCAGATCAATACATTAGACACAAAGCAAAATACAGGGTTGCATATCAATCCCCCTAAAATTAGCAGCACTCTCACTGTAATGCAAAAGCTCTATTTTGGCAATAAATCCTGGAAAATACCTTATTTCCTATTCACCCTGTGAAGCAAAATCAGGCATTGGGACACTAGCTAAATATTCTGCCATTGCAGGGGTATTATATGGCAGTATATGGGTCAAACACAACTGCAGGAGCAACTCAGAGGCAATTGGTCACTTTGCCCAAAACACTCTTTGTCTTTGCAATCCTGATGAACTTCAACCTCCTCGTTGACTGAACACATGTTTATTTTAAATAGGGACAGAGTCATGATAACAGATACAACAGCAAACACCTGACTATCCTGCTCCTACAGCTAGTCAATGGAATCAGTGATGAGGCTCCGAGAACGAAGGTAAGTGCTACCGCATCCTGACACTGATTAATAGCAGGAGAAGAAAAACCCAGCACAGGGACAAAGCATGACAGGGAAGGGATGATAAAACCATTATTACAACAGCCATCACATCTTGGTTATTCACAAACAATTATGCTAAGCAGCTCTGCATAGTTCCTGCTTCTTACTCATAAATTGCTTTACTTCCTGCATCCCAAGGACACAAGGATAAAGAGTTTATTAAAAAATAATTCATGTCCATGCGATTATTGAAAAAACCTTATTTCAGCTTATGGTGGATGATAATAAACTCCAGTTAAAGACAATAACAAGCACTCTTTATACCTGCACAAAGCTTTCAGTGAAACCAAAATTAAAAACATTTCAGATTGCTTAGAATTATAAATATATATATATATATATATATATATATATATATGTATCTGACAAGTGTGTTTATTGCAGTATCAATTAGATTTTTCTGAGGTTTGAAATACACTTTTTTTGTGTGTTCAGCATCTGGAGTAGGCCGACTTTCAGCTGCAATTAATAATTCATCTAAAATAATGTATGTAAGGTTGAGTGATACCAGCTTCAAACCTCTAAGGTTGCTTTCTCTGTCAGTCATTTGTGATTTGTCCAGTGGGACAGCCTGAACAAGCTTGAACTGAATTTGGTGACTGTCAACCAGCTTCCGTGCCCCTCTCAATGCTCATTTAGCATAAAAGAGGAAGGCAGCAACTGAGATGAATTGAGAAAGAAAAGAATTGAGACAGTGGGTATACGTCACAGGTTTGGGGAAATTGAGCAATGAGCATCTGTCCATGAGGGACGAGACCAATTCTATGTTATGGCTAAATGATACATGGCTTTAATTAAATAGTATTGTCTATTAAGACCTGCAGAAAAAAGCAGGATGTAGAAAAAGACTGAATAGCTTGAGGAAATCTATTTTAAATGTCTTCTTTGTGTCCTATAATTCAACACTTCATTATCTACTTGACTTTATCCCATTTTGTAAGTGTGTTTGTTTGGTCATTTCTCAGTTTAGAAGGACAGAGAAAAACTGGCCTGCCAAATCAAGCCAGATGTATGAAACTAGGCTGCCTGAAAATTACTTAAAGCAGGAAGGTGATCCATTTTGAAGTGTCTTCCTCTGAAACCCCACTAGTTTCTCAGCACAATCATCAGTTCTAAAATCTACTACCAGCATCCCATTGCGCAAGCAATCCAGCATCAGTTCCCTCAATGAATACAGACCAGTGGCCTTACCATCAAATGGCTCAAGATGTTTTGAAAGACCTTTCCTGAAGGACATAAAGAGAACTCTCTCTTCTCTCCTACTTTGGACCAGCACCAGTATGCCTAGGGCAAATCAATCCACAGAGGATGCCTTATACACAGTGCTCCACTTTGCAAGACAAGAAAATATAATGAGGCATATATTGTCTTAGGCTTGACCAAATAATGCTCAAGCAATGGTAATTGTCAATGGTGGGTAATGAACTGAGACCACAGTGTGTTGTATGTCTCAAAATATCAGCATCTAAGAGTATAAAGGCAAACAAATTACTTGGGGACTTCTCATCCTGAACACAAACAAAAACATGTTGATAATTTTTGAAAAGCATAGCAAGGGATTAGGAATATCAAACTTTCATAGTAAAATGAGGACAAAACCAGTGTAAGTCATTAAAAGTGAGGATAAGGGACCTTTGGACATACACAACATATGCACATGCTCATATTATGATGGTTAACCTTGGTTAAGAAATCACTCCAACTACTAAAAGGTAATCTATCATGGTCACTTCCAGTCTTAGCTGATCAAGACTGCAGGTTAAACAAACTAAAATGCTGCAGTATGTTCTTGACACTGCTCAGGAGAATAACTTTCATGTTGCAGTGTTAATGTTTTCACCTGAAAAAAATAAAATCATGCACACAGAAATGCAGAGGAAAGTTGTGGATGAAATCACCTCTGACTGTGTGACTGTGGAGTGTTACGTCAGCACTGTCAAGCTGTAACCTTCACCAAGTCAATTTCATTGCATCTAAGTGCAGTATAAACTGGGCTCTCAGAACCAATATAAAACAACTCTTATATTATAATGCAGGTCATTTTAGAGAAGAAAATGGTTAGCAAAAAAAGGAAATGGCAGTTCAAGGACACTTTCTTCTACTGCACAGTTTGTGTGGACCCATGCCGTTTCATTGACAGTGTGCTTGTCATACTACTGTGGAGGGCTTCAGAGACTTAACATTCACACCAAGCACCCTGGTGGGGTGACAATATTGATATGGTGTTTGTGTCTCACTGTCATCTCCAGAGATGGCTACAATCCCAACAGCTGACAGACAAGCTTTTCCATGAGGAGATGAATCATTCAAAATGTGGGGGAGTTGTTGCTGTTTCAGGAAGACGCTTTGATAGCAGGCTTGTGACTACACACAATGTTTGTGATTGGTTCACTTCCAACTGCTTTCCAAAACACTATGCTTCACTTGCATCCTCTATCTACTTTACATAGGAAAAGAAACAATAAATAAACAACCACCCTAATCAAATCATGATCCAAAGAAGAATAACTAACATAGTTTAACATATACTATTTTAAATATCCTCACCAAGACCCTTTGGAGTGATGCCACTGCTCTCTGCAGGGTTGGATGCCCAGTAGTAGTATTTCAGCATATGCATGAGTTGAAGGATAGTGCCAACACGACGGATTGTGTTGTAGATGGTTGCTGTGCCGATGAACTCAGCCGAAAGGTATGTATATAAAGAAAGCTGTACCTGGAGGGAGAACACATAAAAATGTATTCATGTTACTAACTCAACAATAATGTAAGCTCACAAAACACAATATTACAGCTGTAACTGTTGAAAAATATTTATAAACTATTCTTAAATTTTCTTGAAAGAACCAAAACAACTAAGATGATTTGCTCTAATTAAGACAATTAGTTTTTCAGATGTATGTGGTAGATGGACCCTGAGCCAGCAGGTATTATTCAGTTTCACAATTTTACAAGCTCCACGCTGTCCAGTAATGCTTAACATGATTAGCAGCAGACCTGACAAAAAATATAGTTACTTTTTCTTTAACTATTACTTGCACTAAAGGAAAGTAAAGAGTTTAAGGTAGGTCAAAAATAAAAAAGGTGGTAGAGTGGTCCATGGTTTTCAGTGTTTGCATGAAGGGGAGATCCAGGAAAATAGGTTGGGAACCACTGCCCTAGGACAAAGTATGAGGTCCCTGGAATTAATTATCAGCGCTCTGTAAGCTGTACAGATAGTGGGTTAGAGCCAGTATAGATCATTCCCAGTATGGCTAAAAGTGCTTTAACTGTCTTTATAATTTTTTTTTCTCAGTTGCATACCTGAGGCAAATTTCTTTTCCAAACAAACCCTGTTTCTTTTACATACCTGATCAAAATTTTCTGGGGTCACTATTTCAAGAAATAGAGGAAAAGAATCTCACATTTAATTTCACAGCAGTAAAGTGCACCAGGTCATGTGCACCTTTTAATGAGTTATACATTTTGAACATATATGAACTGGCTTAAAGTACACTTAATACAGGGATACAGCGATTTACAGGTTCACAGTTGTATACCTCTAGAATAGGTTTATGTGCCTTTTTCTCATACTTAGCCTTGCTGCAGAACCTCAAAGTTCAGTTATACTACCAGTCATTAACGTCCCTCTTCCAAATGATCCATTGTGAAATGATTAGTCCGCTGACTTGTAAAAAAAAAAAAAAAAAGGGCAGACTGCTAGACAACAGCTCAGTCTTTTAGTTTTTTGAGGTGCGCCAAATTAGTCACTTGGCACCTGTTACGCATGCATATTTCATGTAGATGATGTTAAGCAGAGAGACCATAAAATAGCATTTTTAAACAGTTTAGGAGCAGTGTCTTCTGTAGGGAAGAATAACTTCCTTTGGTAAGTCTGAGATTTTGTAAATTTACAAACTTGTTTGGTGGTTGGACTAAACCCTGAAGAATATGTAAGATTGGCTTTTATTTGGTGCATAGTTGAAATTAAATTAAACTAAATTAAATGCAATAAAGAACATGCTTTATTAAGCCTAGAAGGAAATGATAATACAGGAAGATTTTTTTTCTTCACTCGGTATCTTACAGTTTATTTTGTTACTGCTCAACCAGGTGATGCTGAAACAAATGATCCCTGTAACCTTGCATGGGTTAAAGCAGGCTTGTCCAGCTCGGGTCCTCAAGGGCCACAACCCTGCAGGTTTTCAATGCATCTCAACTCCAACACACCTGACTCAAATTAATGAGTCATTGTGCAGAACCTCATAGGCTGTAGATTCCATTTAAATTTGTGTGGCAGGTGTGTTGGGGCAGGAATATACTGAGAGCCTGCAGGACAGTGAAACTCGAGGACCAACTGTGGACAGCCCTGGTTAAAGCTATTATATATGCAGCCTACAGTTACCTTCAGGGACTCACCTTGGCAGGGGTGTGGATCCAGATAGCAGCATTGAACAGGATGTGGTCACACAGCTGCTTCAGCAGTGGTGCTCCATGTGTCAGACCATCCAGATATTTAGCAAAGGAAAGGAATTGTTCTAGTACAGCCCTTGTGATGTGTACACGAGAAGACTGTGGAAAGATGCACAAATAATTAATAAATAATTGCTAAATAATACATGTATTGCCAAGATTGCTGTAAGCATGTGTTTATCCTTCCTGATACTGACTGTGTATGTTTTTGAGTGAAAAAACTAACAAAAACAGTGAAATGTCTTTCGAAAACCTTTTAGTAAAGAAAAATAAATTAGTAAAAAAAGACGGAAGAAAAATATTTGTAACCCTCTCCTCACTTAAAGGTTGCTATATTTGGTCTATCCACTTAAGAAGTGGTGCATTAGGTCAGCATTTTAACATTTCCAGTCATTTTCTTAAAGCACATACTGTAGAATAATTTGCATAAACTTTGCATACAATTCTACTTTTGATTAGCAAAGTTATTGCTCATCTTTGGCACCTATTCTCAGTCAGGGTGGAGACTTTTTATGGCACAGGTGAATGAAAAATGAAGGCCCCAGAGAAATGAAAGGAGGAAAGGTGTGGCATCAACATATCACGAACAGATGGTGCGATATGTGAAAGTGTGAAACCTGGCAACAGGAGGAGGGTATGAAGCAAAAAAATGGCAGCTCTCAGGTGCCGTCTCTGCCTGGCTGTTAGTTTACAGCATCTGAAGCCAGCAGGCAGGCAAGTCACTGAGTGACAAAGTGAAGTCATTTCTCAGTGTACGAAAAGAGCCAGCTCTCTGGGGATGCCGGCTGTCATATCTGCATCACAAAATGGGTAAATAAAGATTGATGCAGAAAGAGGGGATGTGTTCTTCCTTTAGTACTGTTTAGTTCAAAGACACTAAGGACTCAGCTGCAGGCAGTGGATGATCAGACTATTGACAAGGCTTTGAGAGTACAGACAAGACAAAATGCACCTTGAAAACAAGTACAGTGAGAGAAGTTTCAAAAGCTGATGCATTACTCAAAGAAAAATGTGACAAAACTCAGTTTATAATTTTCTAATCATCCTTAATTCAATAAGAAAATGAAGGGTCAGGCATACTCATTTTCCAATGGTGTTCCGAGTAAGAGAAAAGATGAACTATAAAGCATATCAGCATATTATTTTACATAAATTGAGATGTCTTATATAACATTTTAATGAGACCACAGCTATGAAAAGACAGCATTTCTATGAGTGAAGATGCATTCATTTAGTGATGGTGACTATCTTTGTCAGAATCTCTGGAAGAAACTTTTGATGTATTATAAAGGTTGTACTATACCTTCTCTAGTAGATATCCAATCACCAAAAAACCCTTTCCTCCCAACATCTGCTCCTGCATGGCCACAGAGCTTTTGAGCAGCTCAACTAGAAAAGCCAGGAGGGTGGCACTGCAAAAAAAAAAAGATTACCTGCCTCAAATATGAATTAAAAACTTATCCATCCATTCAATGAAAATGATGCTGTGCTGAAAATGTGAAAATGAAGGAATTGTGGAAGTGCTGAAAATGGTGGAGGAATTATTCCATAAACTTTATCAGCATGTGGAGATACTGAGGCAGCGGAAAAACAACAAGGTCATTTTCAAAGGATGCCAGCAATCAGCTGGGGACTTCGGTTCACTCCTTTCATCATTCTTCAAATCAGAAGAAGAGCTTGGTTTGCTGAGTTCTCCAGGGGACAGAGGGTGGCCTTTGAGGTGAACTGTGACAGGGTGTGTATGTATCTGTATGGCGGAGGGGTGTCCAAGAGGGCAAGGCAGTGCAGTGAAGGGAATTTTTTTTCTTTGTTGTAGATTTTTTCAGCTGAAGTATTTGGGCTGAGTGACAGTGGTGCTTGGTGACACTTCTTAATCGGCTTTTCCCCACATCCTCTAGAGGTTTCCTCTCCAGTGCAACAATCACAAGAACACAATCACTCCTGTGCAGGCCTGCCCATATAGTGTGCATATACACTCATGCAATCACTGCTAATTTCAATCTGACGTGTCTCTACTTGTCTGTCATTTCAGGTTGTTTCTTTCTCACTTCTGCTCCACCTTTGCAACTAATGAGTCTAATGAAAACACTGAACTGGATGGTACCCCAATTTGTGTGCATTTGGTTCATCCCCTGATCCTTTACTGCAAGCACTTCACATCACTTTACTTCACATTTGGCAGAGCAGTAATGACTGAAGTTATGTCAGCATTGTTCGGACTTTAAGATGGCAGAGAGCAATTTTCCAAAAATGTTATTTAAATGATATATTCTTTTAAAAAGTCACTATCTGAAGGTACTATTGAGAACAGTAAATCCTTAGGCAGAGTAGGGAGCTAATTGTTGCAGAAGCTTTGAACTCTGAAGGCCATCAGGCTTTATAGAAGAACTCAATTTAAAGTGAGGACAAAGCAAAGTGTTTGGAATAGTCAAATACTGTAAGCCAAAGAAGCTACGATGCTGAAGAAAAAAGCAGCAGGACAGGGAACTGAGATGAGTGGAATCTACAGAGGCAGAGAGCTTTGGGCATCAGGGATTTGTGTTGCTATGCGGCCACTCCTGAATCCATCCGTGTCATTAAACTAACACTGGGTTATAGCAGAGCTCAGACTCCATCCAGCACAGTGTTAGCTGGACAGAGTCTGAGTCAGGTAGCTTTGGGCAGAGCAGCTCAGGGTGACAGGAATGAGAAAGGTTGGAACCAGAGAACAGAGATAATGATGGAAAGTAGACTACAGCTTGAAAACTGCCGTTGCAGGTTGCAGAGAAACTCATTGCCACATTATTAGTTCCTCTGCACCTGCATTAGATTATGGGTGCTGAGACCACCATTTGGTATGTACCATGCAGGGATGGTCTGTCCGCTTAAAGCGTTTTATAAAACTAATTCACACCATTAATCATGTTATGGAAAGTCTGTCTACTATGACACAAAAAACAGCACTCCACATTACAATAGGTTCAACAAAACACCTTCTTGTTGCCATGCTGATTGATCAGCTGATTTCTAAAAGCTGGTACACACATATGGATTTTCTAAATCTGAAGGATTATCATAAAGATAAAAAAATCAGGCGTTTAACAGTTTTAATCTTACTGTGTATGGTGTGCTCCGATAATCTCATCACAGAACAATACACACATAACGATTCTGTCCTGCAACCGATCTAGAATCTAGTCTTCTGAGCCAGGAAACTTGCGTCTTCAAATGTGATCGAACAAAAACGAAGAAGAAGAACCAAGGCAACGACCAGAAAAATTAAGAAGAACCATAGCAACTACCGGAAAACACAACCATAGATATCTACTATTACTGTAAATATCTATGAACAGAACACCCAGCATAGCACCCAGCATATCAATTTCTAATGAATCAAGTCAAATTGTGTATTGTTTATTAAAATTAAGTCTGCTTCTTACCAGACTGTAGTTTCCACCTGGCTGTCATTCAGCTGATGATAGTCCAGCTGAGCAAAGAGCGGAAAGAGTACCTGGATACCACCGATGGAGTGAATGGCACTGTGGATGGAGTGAGTCACTGTGGCTTTCACGTCCTGTGGCAATATAAAACCCATCAAAACACTTTCATACTGACTGAATCTTAAAAAAATATGAGGGCAGTGTGAATGAATGCATCAGTGCCTGAGATAGTGTGCAAACAGGAAGAGTTATGTAGTTAACCTGAAGCATTAGGGCGTGAGGTGAGTGCACAAAGATGGAGGCATTTTCACGAGGAGAAGACTCCAGGCAAAGCTGGGCATCAGTGGCTTTGGCGTTGTAGGTGAAGGCAACGGAGCTTGCCAATTTGCCATCATACAACACCTGCTTGTGATGCTCTGCTAAATGGATATCACTCTCCGACTTGAACTTGAATGTACTCTGTCAGAAAAAGACAGCACATAAATAGAAATAAGAGAGATAAAGGCAAGGCAGTTTATTTGTATAGCACATTTTATGTACAGGGCAATTCAAAGTGCTTTACATAAAACAAAAGCATTACAGATATTAAGAAATAGTAAAAGGCAGTAACATGGGGGATTGCTAGTAATGGGCTGAGTAGCTCCTTCCTGCTCAGACACTGTATCATATTCTCTTGGATTTGATCATTTAATTATAACTTGATGAAAAATATCAGTTTAAAATTGAAAACTAGTTGACAGTGAATGCAGTACACTAATGCACCACTTTTAAAATTCATTTTCTCCATTCATTAAAGTTGTCTTTTTCATTTCTATCATTCTTTACTGATGCAATCTACAACAAAAGGCAGCACAATTTACTTTTTGGTGATGCAAACCATTTTTGACAAATATATATATTAGATGAGCAAGAAAATGAAATGAAGCAGCACTATGGTACTGCATTTAATCAGAAAAGCTACAAGAAGAATAAAGCAAGTTCGACAGGGAGTTAAATAACAATGTAATCCTTCATGTGTATATCTTTGTGACATAAGTTAATAAATCATTATGTTACGCAGATATTTTGGTGTAAATGGAATTAGATGTTTATGTAATGCCAGTATGGATATCATGTATATATATTTGCCCTGTTGCCTTCATTTTGTTTTTTCTTATCAGAGTATCATTGTTTGATGACAATCATTAAGTTTTACAGCATAGCAAAATTATTAGGAAGAACAGGGGCTGATAAGAAGGATCAAAGATGCTTTGATACCACAAATGACTGTTTACCTGCTTTAATTTAATCATTTAATTAATAATTTACGCTAGACTCTTCTGGAGCCACCACTGAATTCTCATGTGGACATGTGTAAATGAAAACAGGAAATAATATTTTACTTACCACACAGTAATTTTAACGGTTTTATTGGAATCTTTACTGAATAAGTTATCTATTAAAATACACTCAGGTTATATAATATGGTTAAAAAAATTTATTAAAACTAGCAGTTTGCAATTAAGCTTTGAATTACTGTGCCACTCTATAACCTGTTAATTAGAGCAAAAAAAAAAAAAAACTCCTAAATATATCCAGGTAGTAGTAAAACAATCTTAATAAAAAAAAATCTTGCATAGGCTGTTCTAAACATCGGTTTTAGATTCTTAAAAATGCTAACAACTGCAATGATTTTTAAACTCTTTACTGGGATAGTGTGTTAATGTTTTTAATGTTCCATATTTGCCAAGAAATTTCATTATACCTTCAGAGGCATGTCTCAAGGCATTTTGATGGCTGCATGAAAGTGTAGCTTCAGTCAGTCAATGGCTCAATGGTACACTAATTATGGCTAACATAACAAATTGCTTGTCAATAACAGACTAGTCTTAATTTACTCAGTCATGTAAATGCTGACAGATGAGCTGTATTAATCTGTCGAACTTGTGTAAATGGCCTATGCCTAATATTGAAATCAATTCCTCTAATCAAAAGTGCTGAATTATTAATGAATAACAGAACAGTTTTCCTCCCCACTCTGAACTATAAGCATCAAGCATATTGTGATCAGATGGAAAGATGAAGTTACAGTGAGGAAACATTAACCAGTACCAGACAGAATGCAGAAAAATAAAACATGTTATGCAACACATGCATTTGACTAAAAATGCATCTAAATCTGGGTTGCTCATTTTCAGTGACGGGGTAAATGCATTAAAAAGTGAGCTGACTAAGGCTCTGGCCAATTCTACATAGATGGTGAATTCTATTTTAGGTGCCTCAAAACCGCAGGAAAAAAAAAAAAATGAAAATGAATTCTTTTATGTTGAACTTTTACTACATAATAATGGACTCTGTTAAAAATAACCTTCCACTTTTCTAATGAAAAGTAATATTTGTGTAGTGAACATAGAAATTTATTTAAATCTTTGAAAAGAATATTGATCAACTGAGCACTGGCTGTGGAACAGGTTCAGAAACTATAAGAGATCAGTCACATTTAATGGAACTGTATATCTCCTTCAAGTTCGATTTAAAAAAAAAGGATCAGAGATACTCATTTGCTATGATCAAGTCCACAAGTGCATCTCATCTCATAGTCTCTAACATCCTTCAAACATTCCTAGTCATGGAGCCCAAGTGACAAGAAATAACAAGCTCTCTGCATTTCTGTAAGAGAACCTTGCAATAGTGTGAAAATAAGAATGTCATGGGATTTGACTATAAATCTTGTAGCATGACATCATCATTCCACAGACCAACCAGTCATATTAAAGAATTAGAGAACAGCCCCCCCGTCTGAATGTGAGAACAAGCCAAATATATTTATCAATAATAAAATAAATGACGCCAAATTATATTCAGTTTTAATCTGATTAAATATAGTCACAGAACATTTTAACATTGCAACCACAATTTACAATTATTTCATCCAGTTTTAGTGGACAAAAAAAAAACCCTTATTATGAATGAGTCAAAGTAGTTTCATTAACAGCAAAAGACCATTCATGGCAGGCAGGTGTATGATAAATAGACCAGCTTTTGCAGGTATATGCAGTGCTGAGTAAAGGGTGTTTTGTTCTTTAGATGTTTAGTGATTTATTCTCTCAGAGAAAAGAAAAGAGACCAGTGCCAAATTCTTAAAGTCCTAAAGAATTAAGTGAAGCCACAAAAAACAGAGTCAAACAACAGATTGTATAACAGTCATAAACGTGATTTCAATATTATGAAGTGATTTGGGCCTAGCAATTAACTACATTGTCTGAATTTACAGGTTGAGATTTTTTAGAATATTTTGAATAATATTGTATATAACATACTGTAGTTTCTCCACAAAGATAACATTTGCATTCCCTGAAAGGACTCTATCTCCTCTTGGACACTGTGGTGCACACTGCAGAGTAGTGTTGGCACAAATTCAGTAGGCTAATCTGCTCATGCAGCCCACATATGGTTGTGGTGATAGAGGGCAAAGACAGAAATAACACTAAGTACATCATATTAAAAGATGTACAGTCATGGCTTAATTACTTTGACTAGTCAAATCAATGACTAATACTTGGTGTGCAGTAAATGGCAGAGCTAGGCACACATGAGTAATCATTGAAAATACGCATGAAATATGGAGAAGATTTATTTCTTTTTTTGTAAAGTACATGTCTTATAATCTAGAAGTAATGTAAATTTTTTTAAATTTCAAGGCAATTCTCTGGCATAAGAAACCAGAGATTAATTGATACAAGTATCAGTGATGAATGCATGAATGACAGAAAAAGATTAACAGTAAGCTGCTTGACAACTTTGGTGTCCAAAGACAAAACCAACACCCATTAATTATATCTCTGAAGTGCTGAGAAAGTTCAATAGTGTATATGAAATTGGAAATATATAGCATTGGTTGGCTGTTAGTACTATAAATTAAATAACCAAGAGTCCATCTCAAGTCAGTGCACAATTCTGCATGCAGCATTTTGAACTGAGCCTGGGGACCAGATTCTGCTAAGAGGTCTGTCAGATTTACAGCCATAAATCATAGCATGCTGGAGAAATTGTAACTCTTGGCAGCTATAATCTCTGCATTTAAACTAACTGCAGTGGTTACTGTTTTATTCAAACCCTGTAAGCAAGGGAAAGTGTGTCAAACATCAAACATGGATGAAGCAACTATAATTTAGAAAATAAATCAAACATCAGTTAACATTTTTTTTTTCTAACGGCTAAGCTGCGCTGTGAAGTAACACATGTATTCTGCAGTCTCTTGCACTCGTTTAACCATCTTGTTCTACAATAAAACAGAAAGCGCTCTAATCAGCCAGACAGCTCTCCTACAGCAGCTCACCTGGATTTTCATCACTAAACATGTAATTTTTTTCTTGGAACATTGTCGTCATTATTGTCGGAATTCAGAACAATTACTCCAAACTGTAGACATGTTAATGGAGCCCAGAACCGCAGCTAAAGAAGGGCCTGACAAGTCAGCAGCCATTAGCAAAAGAAAAAAAAGAAGGTTTAAAATAAAAAAAAAAGTACCCAGGATTCCTTTGACATTCACAGACCTGATCTAAATCATCCTCATCAATTAAGGTTTTACTTGGTAACATAGTGATGCCACATAACACTTCTCTGATGCCATAGAAAACTCATTATTATGCCTTAAAAACAGGAAGAGGGGAACATAAGTGGCATAAAATCACCAGAGATATTATAAATTGTCTGAGACACATCCTGTGTGCAGAGATAATTTGGCAATGGTTGCTCCATTTGGGATAGACTGCAGGGCTTAACGCTGTGAAGAAACAGCTGTAATTTGTGACTATCAGAAGCAAAAATAAGACAGGATGAAGAAAAAAGAAGCATCTAAGCATAAACAGGTAAACATTGTTTCTAATTTTTAAGAAATGTGATAAGGTGTAAAAAGAAAAAAATAATTCTAAAAAAAAAATAAAAATAAAGGCAAATGCTAAACACATTTTTTTCACAATTCGATAACAAATTTTTGTCAATTCTTCTAGGAAGGTCAGCATGCTCTACATCCACATTCATGATTGGATCCGAGTCAAAACGCTTGGAGTGCTACACCTGCTGCAGCTGATATAGGTTAGCTCAGAATTTTATCCCCCTTGGAGTTCCTGCAGCTTCCCTTTTGTGTACTGTGCTATTATTCACTAAGATCGGGTAATTTATGCAGCTATTTGTCAGGGAGGAAAAGCAGGACAGTGATACAAGGCAAAAGGAACTACAGCAGGGCAGCACTTCTCATTGATTTCACAGATGAATCGGTGATGCGGACTGCTTACATGTAATCTAATTTAGCCACCCTCAAGCACATACCTTATATCCTGGTCCTAGCTGATGAATTGCAAATATTTGTGCAGGATTGAGGGCTTCACTGAACACATAGACAGCTCCTAGTTGCCCGCAGAATACTCTGTTAGCATCCGCTGTCTCTGAGGACCCAAGGAAGCACTTATCATAACTCTGCAAGAAAAATACAGAGGAAGGGGTTATATCATTTGATACTCTGGGACTAAAGAAAAAGATTACACACAGTTGTAGTTAGCAAAGGGTATATACACTGCGCATCCAAAAAAAAAGTCACCACTTGAATTTAACTAAGCAAATAGGTAAGAGACTTCCAGTGGATAATTACTACATGGATGATTATGTTACAGCTGGCAACAAGTTGTAAGAAATGCAGTGTGTAGCTTCTCATTTGCTACTCACAACCACATCAGAAGACACATTGTGTGGTTGTGGAAAAAGTGGTAATCAGTTTTAGAAGCATCAAATAATTGCCATGAATCAAGCACAGAAAACAGCTCAGGAGATTGATGAAACTACTAAAAACTGGGGTAAGAACTATCTAATGTATTATTAAAAACTGGAAGGATAGTGAGGAACGATCATCTTTGAGATAGAAATGTGATCGGAAAAATATCTTGAATGATCGTGATCACCAATCACCAGCAGTCTGGTGAAATTAAATTGTAAAAAAAAAAACAACAACAACAAAAAAAAAAAAACAGAGCTAACAGCTATGTTTAATAGTAAAAATAAGAGCATTTCCACATCCACAATTAAAAAAGGAACTCAAGGGTTTGGGACTAAACAGCTGTGTAGCCTTAAGAGAACCACCGATGATTCCAGATTTACCCTTTTCCAGAATGATGTACATCAGGATATGAAGAGAGGCAGAATAATGATTATCATGCCTAGTACTAACCATAGAAGCCTGTGGGGGCAGTGCTATGATCTGGGGTTGGTCAGGTCTAGGTTCAGCAAAGACTGAGGTAATCTGACTACTTGAATATACTGAATGATCAGGTTATTCCATCAGTGGATTTTTTCTTCCCTGATAGCATTGCCATATTTCAGGATGACAATGACAGAATTCATTAGGCTCAAATTGTGAAGGAGTGGTTCAGGGAGACATTCACACATAGACTGACAAGCACAGAGTCCAGAACTGAACCCCATTGAGAATCTTTAGGATGTGCTGGAGCACCGTGGCCCAACTCTCCCATCATCACTACAAGATTTTGGTGAAAATGAATGTGACTCTGGACAGAAATAAAAAAATTTTTTTCTTTTCTTTTCTTTTTTTTTTTTTTTTTTTTTTTGACAGGCAGTGTATTTAGCAGCAATATTTTATACTGCTCATTATGTTTTTTATATTCTGGCTCCAAAACCTAATATAATTACCCAATAGTATAATTTTCAAATCTTCATAAAAGAAGATAAAATATAAATAAAATATTCATTAGTTGCATGCAGGATCAAATTAAAGCATAATGCACATTTAGAACTTTCTTGCTTTTTTTAACTCAATCATGTGCTAACATACGCACGCCCTGCATGTATTATTATCCTAGCTGTAAGTTTACAATATCTTCTGTGCACTTAAACAATGTTTAATGCTATTGACTGTAGAAATAAAAAAAAGAAAAACAAAATATATGATCCATATAATTACAATGCCGCAAAGCAGTAGCATGATTATCAACTGTAGCGTCATTCTTTCTTACATCATTTGTGTTGACGTGCCATGCCATGTCTCCATATGAAACAAGCTGTCCGTTTACATAGCATCTTATTTCACTGTTCCTCCAGCGGCTGTAGATGTGAACGATGCTGACCATGTACCACTGCGGTTAAAAAAACACAAGTCAGATTAAAATGTTTTAGTAAGTGAGCTACTGATCATGTCCCTTAATAATCCCATTGTTATGCTTATGTTGTGCATTTTAAAAAATACAGAGAACTTTAGATCACTGGTAAACATTTAGAAAATTTGATCGTCTCTGTAATTATAAATGTTGTTATTTTTTAAACTGAAACATTCAGATGGACCTCAAAGGTAGAAAGCCAGATAACTGAAGTTTGGGAACTAATGTTCAGAAATTTGTAATGGAAAACAGTGAATAGTAGATCAGAGAAAACACTAATAAGGAGAAAGACAACTCATTTTTCACTCTGTACAAAGCCACATCAGTCACTGGTTGAAAGAGGAACAGAGCGCTAACCACAGCCAGAGATGTAATTTTAGATGGACTGTGTTCCTCAGAGATGGCACAAGATATGGCAACTAAATATGCAAAAGGATTTATCCATTATGTCTTTGCACCTAACTCAGAGCTAGATCAGCAAATTCATTCAAGATCAGCAGTAAATGAACATTGCATTGTTGCCTGGCCTTTATGTTCCATCTGGGAAACATTACCAAATAAGCTAATAATAAAACTGAATCCTCTTGTGCAAGGTTTTCCATTAGGAAAAGCTGGTTTCCTATATGTTCCAGTAATTTCTAAGCAGTGCGCTTTGATTATATCTATCTGTGCTCACCAATAAAACATATTATCTGCTTCTCCTCTACACTGGAGTGGCAGAAACACCACACTATGTAACTCAAAGCTCTCAAGCTGCTCATTGTATGGACTTTAAGGAAGACCAGTACCAGCCTTCACAGGATCAGAAATAGGCTGTCCATCTCATGTGACCGTGAGCTCATTATTTATTGGTTTATCCTGAGAAGGGCACCGTGCAGTGTAATTACAGTCATCTACACCCAAAGGTAAGGAAACCTGAAAGAAGATTCATGGTTAAGCAGAAGAGTGCAATCTGCCTGAAGACATTTCAGAACTACACCCATCTGCTGATGTGTGAATGTAAAATCAATTAAAAAGTTAATTAAGTGTGTTTCGTCTTTGATAGGCTTCTACAAGACAATACCTGCACTGTGACTCTTGGAAAAAGATAAATAGCTGTCCTCAACTATTATAGGAAGCCTTTAATTGTTTGACATTAGTTTTCTACCCTGCAGGAACAGGTACACTGCACTGATCCGCCAAGCTAATAGGTTCCATTTTCTCATCCATATTTACTCCAGTGTAACTCTTCATGGGCTTTCAAACACTTTCAATTTATTTGTAGACATATGAAATACATTAGCAACTGCAAAGTATAGAACAGGTGATAGAAGAGGAAGAAATGTAGCAAAAACTGCAAGGGATTCAGGAGAACACAATAATTCTGCATTTCAAATGAAATATAAGATCTTCCCCTCTTAACTTAGATCATGTTTTCATGCAGCAGCCTTCATTAGATGGCAAAATGCAATTTAGGTTCTGATGTGGCTTGATCATGTTTAAAGTACTTATTAAAGTATGCTTGTCTTACCTTTTCACTATCTGAATTTAAATATCTACAAACATTTTTCATATCACCATAATCCCTGATGAACACAAAATTTATGGGAATACATTATTCTGCATGGCATTGCACATTAAATGTTAGATGGAAATTTCGACAATCAACCAAAGATTGTACAGAACAGCTCTTACCTTCCTGGGTTGAAAATCATACTTTACACAGTGCTGGAAACCTTTTCCTTTAGACTTAAGCGATGTCACAATTAAACAGTTCCCAACAAAATGCGCAGAGTAACCAATACCTTTGTTGGTGCGAAAGCTGTAGACAGACAAAGGGTAACCCAAATTTATACATGCCTAAGCAGAGATTAATTTCAACAACAAAAACGGGCAGGAGTGGAAACTTTTTGAAGTGTTTTCACTTTTAAAAAGAATTATAAATAAAGTTTAATTGTGCATTTCCCTTCATACAATAACTCTGGGGTCAAAATCCTTTTAAAACCCATATGCATTGCAGACACAAACACAGTTGCAGGAGTAATTGATACAACTAAAAATATTGTACTCAAAAGAATATAACCTGGAAAATAGTTAAGGTGAAACTAAAGTAGTTAAAGGTTTTTAATGCTTTAAAACAGTTAATGCTGTATCTAATCTCTCCACTCTGTCTTGACTCCACTAAGAAATATTACTAGGAAAAATGCTATTTGCAGTATTAGCAGCCCACAGTTTGCAGATATAAACAATCTTGTACTACTTAATACTTTTCCATCCCTTCTCTGCTTCAACTAAACATACTTTATGCTGTAAAGTCTTCTCCTCCACTGCCACTCATCAAAATCATCTGAAACATACATCTTTGCTGAGGCAGGTAAAGAAAGCAGGGTTGTGACTTAGTTGCAAAGCCAAAAAAGAGACCTCAAACCACAAACATTGAGCTAAGATACACTGCTTGGAGAGTCTTGGTCCATTTCTGCAGATACAATTAATTCTTGTTAACACGCCCTGCCACTGCGCTGTGAGGCACTCAGTGCAATGCATAAACAGGATTAGCCGGGCATTGTGACTGTCGGTATGGAATAGCTGCCACATGAATACCAAAATGTTAGCTTAGCCAATATTTTGTCTTTCTTTTTTGATGTAACACATCAGAGTAACAGAACAAGACTTTCTAAGGTGAGGAGATTATTTCATTTCATCGGTTAGATCAAGGTAAAATGATGGCAGCCAGTAGACGATAAGCACAAACTGTTTTATGTGACCAATCAGTCTTCCCTGTCAGGCATTGGTATCTTTTCATCTTCATTATCCACTTTCTCTTTCATTCCTTCCCAAAGCTGCTTTATATGCCTTCTGTGATTTCCTCCCAGAGTTCCTCTTTGAACAGAAAGAATAGCGGCCAGGCATCATAGCACTTTTGAGTTATTGATTTTAACAATAATTACCCACAAGCTCCAACAGGATCTGGTATGTGAGCCTTTTGTGACACTTATTCCAATCTAAATTAATACCTCTATAGTGTCTCCCATCACAGCAATCAGTGCTCCGGCCGCTGTAATTCATGCCTGCATGACTTTTAATCTTGATAATCTCTAGAGATGTGACGTTCATGAACGAATCGATTCTTTTGAACGACTCTTTTAAATGAACGATGGGAACCGACTCACAGCTGTGAGCTGTTCATTTGTGAGCCATTCTTTTAATATACAAATTTTCGACACTGCCTTCATCAAATCAAATCAAATAAAACTTTATTTATAAAGCGCTTTTCATGCCATAGGCAACACAAAGTTCTTCACATGATTAAAAACAT